>NC_044033.1:78462110-79712110 GCF_901765095.1 Microcaecilia unicolor | reverse complement strand
CCACTGAAGAGATTTGCAAGGCTGCAACGGGTCATTAGTCTCACATTTCACTACTGCATTCAGCAGGATAGCTGACGCGACAGTTGGTTTGGGCAGTCGGTGCTGCAGAATCTGTTCAGGGTTTAGAATCCAACTCCGCCCTTCTAGGCCCATTTCTGTTCTGTTCCAGGCTGCACTCTCACGTAGTTGTTTCTTTTCAGGTCAATCTCTGTTATGTCCTTGCTGTTGCGAGACCCAATTGACCATTGTTCATTGTTTTGAGTGAGCCTGGGAGCTAGGGATACCCCAATTGTGACAATAATCAGCCTGCTTGTCCTCAGAGAAAATGAAGATACATACCTGTAGCAGGTGTTCTCCGAGGACAGCAGGCTGATTATTCTCACAAACCCACCCTCCTCCCCTTGGAGTTGTTCTACTTTCTGTATTGCTTTTTATTAAACTGGGGGTCTCACGCTCGTGTCGCGGGCAGGAAGCCGTTCACGCATGTGTGACGGAGCTTTTGAGAGACTTCTGTGCTTGCTTTTTATTTTTGCCGGTCTCCTGGGCCGTCGCAGACGAGGACCCAATTGTGAGAATAATCAGCCTGCTGTCCTCGGAGAATACCTTCATTTTCTCATAGAATGTTCATTTTCTCATAGAGTGTTTATGAAATGGAGTTCCACAAGGACCATGCCCTACAGTTTAGGATGCTCCTGGAGGAATATGCTAGATTTCATTTGTTTTTATCTGTAAAAAGACCAAATAAAAGATAGTATGCTGATGATATTCAGTTCTTGATTCAAATGGATCATTCTTCTTCAAATGTAGTCCAGAAGTTATAATTATGTTTATGCTCTATTCAATCCTGAATGAATGGAAATCACCTAAAACTCAGTATGTTGAAGACATAGATTTTGTTGTTATCTAGTTATCCTTTGAGTGGTTTTCCTTGTGATTTTGAGATGAATGATGTTAAAATCACGATTGTATACTGAGTTCCTCAATACCACTCTCAGTGTCAGGCATCTTACTGGATAAGCAGTGAGGTTTTTGCATTGCAGAGGGAGGCCGTTTACCAATAAGCAAGGCGGCCCTATTGAGTAAGAAGACTATAGTGTGTTATACCACATTGTTAATGGAGAAACAAAAAGCTTATTTGTCCTATAAATGTATAAAGCAATTTCTGTTAGTTTGGAATCCTTATATTAAGTCTCTTCCTTCTAGGGTCTGAAGCTTAGTTCTTAACACTCTATAATTGAGTGGAAATGAATAGGTAGAAGCGTTCTGTCTCAGAGCACCTCCATTTTTTTTTGTTTTGTTTCCTTTCCTTTTTGGTAGTTTGGTAGATAAATGGATTGGGGTGGAGGGGGGTAGGAGTAGTTATATGAAAGTGGTCCAGTAGCTGATGGGCTTTTACCTAATGGAGTGAGAGGCTATAAGATACAAGGCCTGGCACCAATTAATTGGTTTGCTTTTGTTGCTTGCCCTTTCAGTCTTATAATATGCATGCTACTATTATGTCTCATGTGAGATCTTTTCTTTGTTCATGTCTGTACTATACAGTTCAAATAAATCATTATTAAAAATTGCATTAGCATGACATACTTTATTATACCATAATAAACAATTCTAGATGTTCAAAAATGCTCCAAAATAAATTTTTTAATTATTTATTTATTAGTATTTAAACATAATACATTCAAAATATTAAATGCAAGCAGTCAGGCAATATACAAAGATAATATACCATCCATTACATTCTCATGGATTTTCAGAAAATTTCTTATATACTTAGTCCACTAATAAACATGATCAAGATACAAAGAAATAAATCAGTGGAAATTATAAGAATACTCTTATATTAACATTAGAAGGAAGGGAACACAATCTTTACCGGCGGTTTTAGCTACCTACTGGTGTCATCGAGGGTTGAACTTCCCTATTTTCCTTACTAACTAACAGGAGCTTCAGTTTTCCTGGGTCGAAAAATACATAGTGAACATTCTCAAAAGAAACAAGGCATCTACATGGAAATTTTAATTTAAATGTTCCTCCTAAAGAGAGGATTCGAGATCTAAGTCCCAAAAACTCTCAACGTTTTTTCTGTGTAGTTTTACTGACATCAAGAAATACCTGCATCCTCGAGCCATAGAACTGAGCCGCCATAGCTTTAAAGTAAAGCCTTAAAATATTATTTCGATCAGTCTTGAACGCAAAAGACACCAGGAGAGTAGTGCGTTCAGTAATAGTCTCTAGTGATGTTTCAAGAAATTGAGTTAAATTTAACTCTGGAGCCTCCTCCAAATTCGCTCTGATTCCGGTAATATAATAGGCCTTAATAACCGGTGGAAAAGTTTATTTTGGGATCCTAAGAACTTCCAGGAAATAGTTCTGTAACATCTCAATAGGAGGTATTAAAGGGCTTTTAGGAAAGTTTAAAAACCGTAAGTTATTTCGTCTAATCTGATTATCAAGAAATTCTACTTTCCTTTGTTCCCTTTCCTCCACAAAGACATTCTCCACTAGAGTTTGTAATTTTTTAATTGCAAGAGAGTTTGACTCACTTTTCTCCTCTTGTTTTGCTGTTCTTGACTCAATCGACTGTTGTGAATTTTGAATTGCCTTTACTTCAGCAGTCAGTGTAGATGATATCTTTTGTAGGGAAAAGTTCATTGCCTACATGACATCCCAGAGGGATTCTAACGTTACAATTGCTGGTCGTTTTAATTCGCCGATTCCCGCTAATGGAGGCGTCTGGCTGGAAGGGGGCACAGTATCCACTCCCTCCGTTCTACGCTCAGACGCCGACGCGTCTGGCGTCGAAAAGCCCACAGGACCACTTCGAACCTCAAAACTTTCCGAAAGAAGTTCACCTGCGGGGTCTGTCGCTCCTCCCGGTCTCTGCGGCACAGCTCTACAAGGTGGACTCAACAGAGCCGCCTCCTCGCCAAGATCCCTGGTAAGATTTTGTTCCGGGGGTCCAACCTGGGTAAAAGATTGTGGTCCCAGCGTTTGAAGCCCAAAGGCTTCTAAAGTAGGCTGTCGTTGCGATGCGATATTCCCGGTGCTATAAGCAGCTTTAGCACCGATCTTTCCCTTCCTCTTGACCATAGTGTGGGCAAGGTAGGGTAAGAGACGCTAGGAGGGCCCACTCGTGTCTCAGAGCTTCAATTTGCTGCTCCTTCCACGGACGCCATCTTGATCAATTTTTCCGCCCCCAAATAAATTTTGGAAACTTTTTGAAAAGAAATATAGACGTATTGTGAGCAGATTTCATGGGTAGCTCATTCCAGAACAGCACAGTTAGATGGAAAAACATGATATTCTCCACCCCTCACAATCAGGCTTTCGAAAAGGATTTAGAACTTCCTCATTTTCAAAGCTAGGCCATTAGTTTCTAGGGGATTTCATACTGTCATCATTCAGTTTGATTTATCTTCTTCCTTTGATTTGGTAGATCACTCTTTGTTGTTATCAAAATTGAGTGATATTGGAATTACTGGTAATGTATTAGATTGGTTCAGAGATTTCTTTAACAACAGAAGCTACAGA
Organism: Microcaecilia unicolor; assembly: GCF_901765095.1. Taxonomy (NCBI): domain Eukaryota; kingdom Metazoa; phylum Chordata; class Amphibia; order Gymnophiona; family Siphonopidae; genus Microcaecilia; species Microcaecilia unicolor. Next base: position 79,708,579 of record NC_044033.1, on the reverse strand, counting down.
GTAAAGTCATACTAGCAACTGAATCTAGGTCTTAATTTACAGAGACATGCTGGTATATTGTCAGGGCTATTTAGACTATAAAGGACTTGAAGGGAAAGCATACTTGCAAAAGCTTTTATGGCCAGGAGAACCAGGACTGGCATAGAACAGGAGCACTGAAGGAGACGTGCCAGGCTGGGCAAGGAGCAGGAAACAATGAAATAAGCTGGAGAGATAGGCATAGAGCAGGAACAAAGGAGAAGCAAGAGGGCCAGATGAACAGTGGTTTTGATGAACATATCCCAGGAGTCTTGTCATACAAGCACCAGTGTGTCTCTACTGCTGTTATGAAATGTTTCCAACTGGTGCATACTCTGCATTGGATCTACAGGGCCTTCTGGAGTGTCGCACTCCCTGGCAACAAGAGGTTAATTAACTCTGATCTTTCCTTGGTTCTGTATCCCTAGTGGCTGTAAGGTGGCTTTAGCTGATCCTAGTAGAAATCAACCACCAAGGTGGAGGAACAAGATCCACTACGATCAAAACAAGTCCAACGAAGAAGTAGCATAATCAACAAAACTCTTCCAAAAATACCAGGAAGATGAAAGAAGTCATATGCACTTTATTCCATAAATTAAAAGGATGTTAAAATGATGACTCGACACAGCACCGTGTTTTGGCTATAGTGCCTGCCTCAGGAATCTTTATAAAGACTATCAGTCACAAAAACAGCAGAGTTGTTTACTGCTCCTCAACAGCCCATACTGATTGGTAGTGTTACTGGTATCACTGGGTTGATATTTAAAAGTACATGTGGCCAGCATTGGGTGCTGGTCATATTAAATACTTTTATTTTTATTTACTGGGGGCTTGACTTTTAACTCAATATATGACCAAAATTTAGCTCTTATTGAGCATGTCAGATAAGTTGTCCATATATTTACATTAGTCACTGTACTGCTCAATATTGCATCCACTGTTGTTGTTATTATTACTCCTACTATTAAAACTTAGCTGAATTCTGTGGGGCTTGTCTCATGTTGAGATGTGCTGGAGAGTTACATGGACTGTGGATAGTATGATTCTCAACATGTTCAATACTGGTGGATGCTGACACTTGCATGGATATCAAGGTAATTGAGAGCATGCCATACTTACGCTTGAGGATAAGTAAATTCACTCATTTGTCTACAGCTAACACTTTACCTTCTGATGCCATGGTTATCCTGTCTGTCATCACAAATAGGTTAATCTCACTATTACTTTCCTTCAGCAAAGAGAGTAAACCTCACTAAGGCCCAGATGCACTAAACCTTAACGACCCTTTTAACGACCCTTTACTGACCCTTAACGAAGAAATTTTCAACCGTAGCATGCATCAAAGGCCATTTTCCCACGATGCTAGCAGCTAACAAAAACGGAATGCAAACAAGAAGCTACCATTGAAATGTGGACAATTTGGAATGCACTAACCATACCGACGATTGCAATGAATCATTTTACCGTCAGAAATTTTACGTGAGCTCAGACCTGTCGTTAAGGCCTGAGCTGTCATCTCCCCGCTGCCCCCTGGACCATAAAAATCCAAGCTACATGTTTAAAAAGAAAAATGAGATACAAACTCCGCTTCCCCCCGCATCACTACAAAACTAAACATACCTCAAAAAAGGATTGGAAGGGGGCAAAGGCGCTCGTCAGAGGCGTCCTATATGGACGGCCTTGCCCCCCCCAGATCATACAGACACTGCTCCCCGCTTCTCCCTGCAGCATAAAAATCCTGTCTCTCTCTCCTTCTCCCACAGCTTTGAAAATTAACACTCTGCTCTCCTCTGAAGCCAATTTCCCAGTACTGTAAACAACTTAAGCTGCCCCATCCCCCTCCCTTCCTCTGTTCCATCACAGTGAAAGAGGTCTTTTGTTACAAAAGGGGGTTTATGAGGGACGTTCTTTTTAGAGTCATCTTCAACTGCACTCTCCTGCTAGGATCACAGAGCTAAACGCTTGCACGTCCCAATTCCCCCCCCCCCCCCCCCCCCCCCCCCCGCACACCCCAGTCTGATGTAAGCAACCTACGTAGGTTTAATACGTTTGTGGAATGCTCAGAGCAGCCAGCATAAGGCTTGGCTGCTCTGCGCATGTTTTAGGGGCCGATTACCGACGGGGATTACGAATCTGTAATGCATTTTACTTTTCAATACCGCTCCGATCAGGTCGACTTGTTTTTTTGGTGCATTCTTCGTTTTTTTCAAATTCGGTAAGCACTTTTACGTTTTAGATTTTTTTTTTTTACGTATGGTTGATGCATCTGGGCCTCAGTGTCATGTGATCCATTGTTCCAAGTGTTAGGGAACCATCCTCTGAGAACACTAGGTGCTATGAATATATCTCAGCTTTGCTTTAAATCAGATGGTCCTTGACTTCCTACACTGTTCCTCTTCCCGAATTAGTATTTCTTGTCATGGCCTAATCCTTATAGCTATGATGCTCAATATAATAGAGTGTGTGTTTCTACCTTGCAAAGTCCCATTTGAGTTTTATGCGGTTACAGACCTGTAGAAGCTGGGCAGACCCCAGGAAAATACAATGAGATGAAATATAACTATTGAGAAATACAAACAATGACAAAATTAAAAAAAAATGTTAAAACAATTTATTTAAAAAACTCATAAAGATGAGTTTCATGTGCCTTTATAAATGAGAAATAATTGGGTATCTGCTGTATCTTTAAAGGGAGAACATTTCTCCAATGAGGGGACTGATAAGAAAACATACCATTAAATATGGTTTTATAAATCACTTTCTTTGGATTTGGAAATTGTAGGAGCAATGGCAATGTATCATTTAAGGCCGAGTTTCTATGTTAGATAAATTAAATGTAACAAGTATAATGGTGAAAGGCCATAAAGACTAAGAAAAGTCATAGTGCACAATTAAAAAAAATAATTTGGGCCTTTACTGGAAGCCAGTGAAATTTCATCAGCGATGGAGGAGCAGGTTCATACCTAGATGCCATGTTTTGCAGCGTTTGAAGTTTTTTAATCAAGCTCTTATTCAGTCCCACATAAATAACATTGCAATAATCAATGTGAGACAAAATGAGAGATTGAGAAAGATTAGATCCTACTTTATGGCTTTCAGATTATTAGTTCAGTCACCTCATGACATGGAAAACCTTAATTGTCAACAGTTTAATATGTGGCTCAAATGTGAGATGTTAATGACAATGTGACACCAAGAATCTTAAGCTGTTTTTCCAATTGAGATGTGATTCCTTTAATCATCAAAATTGTTTCATTAATAGTCTGTCCAGCGGAACAGTTCCAGCTTCATGGAAACACACTAGTGCATCCAAGCAGGCACTAGTTCAACCTACCCTGGTCTCTTATGTCTTGAACTAATTTTAAATCTCACTTACATTTCCAAGCTTGCCAAAAGATTAGTATTTCAGTAATTACTACAGTTTGTTGAAACCACTCACGTTCTCCATCCTCACTAATCAGGATTGTGGCTTGGTCACAGCTTCAAAAAAGTCATCCCAGTTCTACTCAGCAATCTTCATGTTGCAATAGAAAATGGTAAGATTGCCATATTGGTTTCCTTCAATCAGCCTTTGATCTTGTGAATCATACTCTTACTTTCTAGACTACAATGCCCCTTAGCCTTGCTTATACAAGATCTTGGCGTTGCAACGTTATATTACACGAATACTGCACTGATCCCCATCACCAAGCTTTATCCAAACTTCAGTCAGCATTGAATTCTATCTTGACCTGGCTACAGAAAAAAACAACTTGTTCTCTACCACTCAAAAACAGTAGCCATTTGGATTACAGGTTATCTTCAAACCCCTTCTTGATGCCATCTTTCTGCAACACTCTGATCAGTTTGGTTCTTCACATTAAAGTATTTAGGCATTTTATTAAATCGAGAACTTACATTTGAGCCACAGATCAAGACAACAGTAAATAAAAGGGTCATATGCCCTGTGACAATTTCAATCAGTCTGTAATTACCTTGGTGACTTTTTCCAACGAACTGTACTGTATGCCCTAGAGCCATTGCAACTTGATTACTGAAACATCATTTACTGTGTCCTTACTGGGCATTCAGCATCTTCAGGCTATTCAAATGTGACCATTAGGATTCTCTGTTACACAAGGTTATCAATAGAAATCAAACAAAATAAAACATGGAAAAGAAAATAAGATGATACCTTTTTTATTGGACATAACTTAATACATTTCTTGATTAGCTTTCGAAGGTTGCCCTTCTTCGTTAGATCGGAAATAAGCAAATGTGCTAGCTGACAGTGTATATAAGTGAAAACATTCAAGCATTACTATGACAGTCTGACAGGGTGGGAGGATGGGGGTGGGTCAGAGGTATGCATGGAGACATCAAAGCATATATGCTTTGATGTCCCCATGCATACCTCCGACCCCTTTCTTGTTCCCTTTTTAACAAAATGTTTTATTCGAGGCTGTTTTTCAGAGCATACTGGGTGGTGCTGAGTACTAGCTCCTTTTCCATTGCTTGCAAAAATTGGCCCATGATACCCAATTAATGAGAAAACAGACTCTCTACACCCCAAATGCACACACGTAGGACTAGATTCTATATATCACGCCTAAATTTTGGCACCGGAATGAAATTCGGTTAAGCGTAATCTGTAAAGTAAACCTTAATTTAGGTGTACTTTATAGAATAAGCCAAAGTTTCTGAGCGATTTATAGAGTACACCGAGTGCTGGACCGCATGACTAAATTTAGTCACAGCCAGTTAAACCTGGTGCAAATCCCAACACCTAAATTAGTCATGGAGCAGGTGTATTCTATAACAGTGTGCATAGATTTTAGGTATGCCCATGCCCTCTTTTCAACTATGTGTCTTAGAATTTATGTGCAGCACGTTATAGAATACGCTTAGACAGTTCTGCACATAAATTCTAATTAATGCCAATTAGTGCTTATAAGTGGTTAACATACTGTTATCAGAGCTGATTAGCTTGTTAACCAAGTAGCTTCTGCACATTGTTATGGAATACACTTGATTTCCATGTGCCCACCATAGAGAAAGCCGTGTGTTCAGTCAGTCCACATAGAACCATAGGAGAAGGGGGAAGTGCATGTTGCACATAATAGCTCACCCCCTCCAAAATATGGGAGAGATAAGCTACAGAAGCTGAGCTGTCCAGAAAATAAAGGGAGAAAATAAATTTTAGTTTGTGAGATTTGAATATGCCAGCTTTGGGGACCTGAATGTGTAGCATCTCTCACTTTGTATTTTGCACAGTACAAGAAGAAATGCATTTCTATTTCTCTATTTCTTTTCATTTAATTTCATTCATTAGCTCTGATATCCTACAATTATCCTAACAATGTTTGGTTCGTTGTGGCTCACAATTAAGATAAAATACTATAAAAGCTTCCAATTACATAACAATAAGAATAATTTCCAGGAATTTCCAAACACAAGGCAATGCAGAAAATATATGCACAGATTTATATTACATTGATTCCATATTGATTCCTAAGCTCACATTATAGTACTGTTGTACTGTAGGCAAAGTCCAGCTTTTTGAGGTTTCCAGCTGTTTTTGCCTGCACATTTCTATTTCTAATATGTGGTTATTTATTTTCTATTTGATAAAAGCTGTATTCATGTTTTTGCATGTGTGGCAAAGATGAGGTATTTTGTGAGAAGGTACTACCTTCTGTGTAGAGATTTGTAGCAGTTTGGCTTGCTCTCCTTTCCTAGTAAGAGGTGTGTTCTATGGACTGGCATAATTTTCATAGACTCTGTGGCTGGTTGTAGGGGGCATGCTGTTGCAGGGGTGGTTACCCTACTCCTTAAGGACAGCCCTCCTGGTGAGTTAAGGCACCTTCTTTGTTGGAGAAAAAGCACTGGTTTTATTTACCTGTGTCTTGTATTTGGATAGATGCTTCTTTTTCTTTCTGTTTCGTTTGTACTGACTTTTTGGCATCCACTACCTTGTTGCCTCTTCTGGCCAATTCTGCCAGCAACCTCTACTTTAGTTATGCATGTAAACTTTAACACTGGGTTACATAAAGCCAAGCAGACACTGCCAATTTGATTTCTCAAACAAACTGCACAAGATAGAAGAGAGCTATAACTATTTCTCACCAATATTTACAAGTTTGGTCATTATACAGTTTACTTTTCCAAAGTTGCAAAGTAATAATTCATACAAGCATGTTTACTAAGGTTTTTGGAATACCATATATAGTCCAATATAAACCCATCCAAATATAAACCGAGATAAGCTTCTACACCCCCCCTTTTTTTTTTTGGGGGGGGGGGGGGGGGGGGGGGAAAGGCTAACTCAAATATAAACCAAGGGTTTATATTCAAGTATTTTTCTTCTTCCTTCCCTTTCCCATGGTATTTTGCTGCTGCCTATGCCGGCTTCAACCCCAAAATGGCTGCTGTGACCTTCACTGGCAGTCTTGCGAGACTGCCACTGGAACTCGCAGCGCTCATTTTTGCAAAGGGAGATAGCATGGGTAAGAGTGTGTGGGGATCGCTCCTTCCCCCCAGCATACCACCGGACCACCAGGGCTGAATGGTAGGCCCAGGGGGAGCCTACGGGTCAGTCCAGGAGAGGGAGTTTATTTTGCTTGGCGGGAGGAGGGAGGACAGATATGAGGGAGCTCCTCATTTGGGGGTGGGGGCACGGGCAGCAGTGGAGGAGGGACACTACAGGAGAGGGAAGGAATGGGAGGAATGCTGGTCACCAGTGGTAGGGTATAAACAGAGTTTAAATTTTTGCTGCGTTTTGGCCAAAATGTCTGTTTATATTTGAGTATATACGGTACAACTGGCATCTCAGCTGAACTACATTCATATTTTATTATTGCACTTACAGCTTGTGAAGTTTGTATGACAGCTTTTTGAAATGCTGACACTGCTTCATTGTCTGCAGGTCTCCTTTCACTTGGTTGGAAGGTTGTGCCCAGGTCACATTCTTCTAATGCTTGTTTCATCTGGTAGTTCCATATAGTATGATCTATGTTACTCAGTTGGTTGGCTGGAGACTTCAGTTGTCTCTTTACATCTTTGTTCCTACAGTAGTACTTACAACTAGGAGTATAAAACATTGAAGCAGTTAAACTGTTTAGTCTTGAGCCTTGCTTGGTTTTTTTAAATTATTATTTATTAGCTTGTTTGGTTATTTTGACATAATTTATATCTGCTTGTACAGGAAACTGCAATGACAAAGATAATAATACAAAAGAAGGAAAGAATATATAGAAATGAAATATAACAATTTGTTTTGGACTGTTATGTTTGTATATGTAAATATTATGTTTGGGTTATGTTATATAAAAAAAAGAAAACTTCAAAGACAGGCTGAGAACTAAACCGGAGCTCAAATTTCTACTTAAGGAGCACCAATTCCCAGAAGCCATGGGAGGTAATGTAGGGTGAGATAAATAATACCTAGGGCAACAAGTACCCACAGATTACTTATACCAAGATTCCCTGATGCATAAGTCTGCCTAACAGACTCACTAGCTCTGTCTAGGGTGAGATACAGGAATCTTGCTTCTGGCACCTCTCCAGGTGTTTTGGTGTGTAGAGTGAAAAAGAAAGACACAGCTGATAGATATATATATTAGCTTTATTATGGATAAGAAAATAGAAATACTCTGCGCTAGCTTATGCAATAAAAATATCCCTTACTGATATGAGCACTACCGAAAATATATTGTCTAAACTACACTCTGATTATCCTGAGACTAAGTACAGTAATGATTAGAACAGTACAAATGATAACCTAATAATCCTTATGAAACTTATCACATCTTATGCAAAATACACATTAGCTGCTTTCCCTGACCAAGAGCTGACATAAACCAGTCGTACTTAGATAAAACCACTGCCTAACCCCAGACCAGGAAATATATCACTGTGATCTTACCACGCTGTCGTGATGACGGCTTCAGATAAGACCGGAGCAGAATCTCCCCAGACGCTATTTTAGCTGTCGGTGTCTTAGGTAGTGCAGGTCTTTATTAGCCCATGTAGGTTCCCGTCACTCCTTTGGTTATCAGAGCCAATATCTCTGCCACAGGTATTTGCACCAGGATGCAGGTCACGATGTTGGTATCATACAAAGTCTCTGGCTCCCCCCGAGCCTTGCTGGATCTCTCAGGTCCTCTTACCAGTTGCCCCTCTTCCAAGGGTCTCCGACTCACTTCTGTTCCCGCTTTCCCCGTCCCTCTCGGTCAGGTGACGGTAGAAACCAATCAGGATCTTGTCCAGTTCAGTACATGGCAAGAAGAGTTCTTTGTTTTGTGACCTTGGAGAATGGTAACTTCTGGAGCCATGTCTGCCTCCCTACTCCGTTCTCAGGGTGATAGAAGGGGGTGTTTAGAACACAGACTGTCCTTGGCTTTAGCAAGCCTGTCAGTGATTTTCCACAAGTTGAAGCTGGATCTTGCTGACACAGAGATGTTGCAGCAGCCATCTTATTATACCAAGATGTCATAGGCTTGTATAGGCCCAGACCAGCATAGGCTAGATCACAGGGAAATACCCCTACAGTAATGAGGCCTCTGATATATAGGGTGGTTAGCAGACAGAAAAGATGGATGTTGGATTGGCTGAAAAAAATACATCCTTAGTTATCCTTAGTTAACTTATACTTCACAATCCATTTAAGGGAAATTTTAGGAAAGAGAGAGAGCTCCTAGCTGGTGTACTCCAGGACACAAAAGCAAAAACTCCCCATGACCTTTGAGCCTTTCTTTAGTAATATCCAGAAACCTCCTAGTGCGGCTTTTCTTTAAAAATAAGGATGACTTCTATTTGAATTGTAAAGTCAGAGCGTTGCTGTTTTTTTTTTTTTTCACGGGACATAATATGTTAAATTAGATCCAGGAGGGCCCAGGGGAGAGTGTTTCATTGGGGCTGGCATTGTCTTCTGTGGAGACAAACAGGGTAAGATGTGCCCAGAGCTGGCTATCTCGTTTTCTGGCTTCAGCCCTGGCTGTGGGATCAAGGGAAGGGCATGGCAGATTTTGCATTGCTGTCATCATGGCACAAATGTAGATAAGGCCAAACAGTGGTTATTGCTGCCTCACAGCTACAACCTCACTTTAATTAAGTATGTATATATGTGTGTATTCATTCAGTTTATCCCCACCTGATCAACTATGCTGTGAAGGCTTGCTACTAGGCTTAGGTTCTGCCTGCCTCTCTGATTCTAACCTACCTTCTTTTTCTCCTTAATTGCTAACAGTTAAATGGCTAACTATGAGATTTTTGAATTGTTTAAACAGAGCAGTATAATTGTGTGCCCGGGGCCTGTATACATTGTAGCTTGATAATGTAATGTTAATGCAAGTAGACTGAGTTGCAGACTTCTTACAAAAGAGATACATAACAAGCTTGTTCAAACTTGACTAGTTTACTAGTTTGGTGCACATCATGATCATCTAAGGTAGGGTCAGGATGCACAGTTTTCTTTCTTCACATAGAACAAGACATGACATAGGGGCCCCCTTTTAATAAATTGCATTAAGGAACTAGTGTGGGTTTTACTTTATAGTGGAGGTTAGCATGGACTTGTGCTAATAGCTATGTTTAAAACTTGCCAGTGGCTTAAAAATGCTAACTGCTTAATGCTGGTAATGGCATTTTGTAGGCATGACAGGGTTATAGTGGAGGAATGGTCATCAGTGATTCTTAAATGTGCAGATCAGTACCGGGCAGTGTCTGTTACAACTGTCAATAGAATGGGTGCACTTAATGCCACTCTTGAGGTGGTGTTAAGTGCAGCTATGCGATCAGCAGTCCAGTAACATGGCTACTGTCTTAAAAAGTGCTGTGGTGGCATCTCCCCACCAGTCGGAAACACCCCCCTCCCCAACTTCCTCCCTGATTTGATCCCTCTCCAAAGTTAGATATCCACAGTCCAGTCCTCCTCCCCAAGAACAGCCGCCCCACCCTGGGCATAAGCCCTGCCCACGCATCCCAGCTCCACTCTCCTGACCTCTTCCCCCAGGTCCTAGATTGGGTTCTGCCTGATGGTTTTAACCCTTTAGTGTCCAATGTTCCCATCAATCTGTTCCCATATGACTTATTACGGGAACATTGGACACTAAATAGCTGAGCAGGAGAAATCCCTATCAGCTCTCTTCTCCCTAGGACTGCACCAGATTTTTAAAAAATGGCGCTGATGACACCTAGTGGCAGTCTCGAGGTACTACCACTAGAGGAGCATCCTTCCATATCAGAAAATTTCTCTTACATGGAAGGATGTCCCGTAGCAGTAGTACTACAAGGACTACTACTCAGGATCATTGGTGCCGTTTTGAACCCAGCTTATTCCTAGGGCAGGAGCAGAGGGGACCACTCCTGCCCTAGGCCACAAGGCCACCAAAGACCTCTGGGTAGATCATGAGGGGAGTATTGGGGTAGGGATGGTTAAGGTCTATGATAGTTAGGGTCTTTGACTTGAGGGGAGGGAATCAAACCAGGGGGGATGTCAGGGGGCAGGCCTGACTTCATGGAGGGAGTCACTGCATGTTATGCAGTGCCCTTGCAATAAGTGTCTGCCCTGTGCATTAAATGCAGGACAGATACTGGGTAATCCCCCTGCATTTATCGTACAGACCCAGCATTTACCATAGGCTAAGTTTTGCACCTGTTGTGCGGTAAGTGCAAAAACATACCATACACTAGTAAAAGAGGCCAATAATGTTACATAGTAACATAATATATGATGGCAGAAAGATCCACATGGTCCATCTAGTCTGCTCAATGAGGCTGCACTCTGTGCAAGTTACACTCCATCACGATCAAATATTGGCACCATAAGTAAGGCAGTCACATGGAAGATTGGTTTTATAATTTTGGTTGCATTATAGTCTTATTCAACCAGCAATCCTATAGTGTTGCAAAACTGACAACATTTTACTCTCTATCATTTTTAAGGTGTCTCCCCTCCCCTGAGAAACACTCATAGCATATGATATGAATGTGGTGGTGGTGGTGGTGACAGTAACAGCAGTTGGCACAGGGTCCCATGTGTCAGTGTGCATTCACAGACCCGAGTTCCCTGCATGGGTTTTATTCTTAATAGAAAGGGTGCATGGGAGGAGGGGCCAGAGTTGTGACTATTCATTGACTGTCAGGCTGCATGTTGACTATCACTAATGCTAGTGGCAAAAAATGATTTTAGTGCATCCTTACGTGGGACCTTCCCATGCACTAAAGCCATTTCTACTGCAAATGGCTAAATTTCCATTTTCTGAATTAATGTTTTCATTAGTGCATGGCCATTAACAAAAATTAGCACATGAGTCCTTACTGTCACCTATTTTGTAGGCAGTAAAGGCTCATGGGCTAATCCTGCACCAGTCAGCATGCGGCAGTGCCAACATCTAACTAATTAGCACAGAAACGCCTACTCTCTGCCCTAGACACGCCCAATAGGCATTAAAAAGTATATATGTTTTTTAGCATGTGCACATTTCAAACTTACTGTGGGATGCCTCAGTGCGCGGTAAGCCTTTTAAGCTGCAATAAGCACGTGTTAAAATGGACTTGGGGAAAATCCACTGCTTATCTCTAGAATAAACAGCATAAAATGTACTGCTTTGAGATCTTGTCAGGTGCTTGTGACTTGGATTGGCCACTTTTGGAAACAGGATGCTGGGCTTGATGGATCTTTGGTCTGTCCCAGTATGGCAATACTTATGTTAGTGCTTACTGCAGCTTTGTAAAAGGACCCCTTGTAGATCAGCAAGATTTTTCTTAAAATTTTATTTTTATTCCACTTATTCTGCATTTCTCAGGAAGGCATAAAGCAGATTCTTGTAAAGACAATAAAAATAAAATCATACAGATAAAATACATATATATCTAAAATATAAAACCATCTCACTAAGCTAAGCCCAAATATACAGTGGTGGAAATAAGTATTTGATCCCTTGCTGATTTTGTAAGTTTGCCCACTGACAAAGACATGAGCAGCCCATAATTGAAGGGTAGGTTATTGGTAACAGTGAGAGATAGCACATCACAAATTAAATCCGGAAAATCACATTGTGGAAAGTATATGAATTTATTTGCATTCTGCAGAGGGAAATAAGTATTTGATCCCCCACCAACCAGTAAGAGATCTGGCCCCTACAGACCAGGTAGATGCTCCAAATCAACTCGTTACCTGCATGACAGACAGCTGTCGGCAATGGTCACCTGTATGAAAGACACCTGTCCACAGACTCAGTGAATCAGTCAGACTCTAACCTCTACAAAATGGCCAAGAGCAAGGAGCTGTCTAAGGATGTCAGGGACAAGATCATACACCTGCACAAGGCTGGAATGGGCTACAAAACCATCAGTAAGACGCTGGGCGAGAAGGAGACAACTGTTGGTGCCATAGTAAGAAAATGGAAGAAGTACAAAATGACTGTCAATCGACAAAGATCTGGGGCTCCACGCAAAATCTCACCTCGTGGGGTATCCTTGATCATGAGGAAGGTTAGAAATCAGCCTACAACTACAAGGGGGGAACTTGTCAATGATCTCAAGGCAGCTGGGACCACTGTCACCACGAAAACCATTGGTAACACATTACGACATAACGGATTGCAATCCTGCAGTGCCCGCAAGGTCCCCCTGCTCCGGAAGGCACATGTGACGGCCCGTCTGAAGTTTGCCAGTGAACACCTGGATGATGCCGAGAGTGATTGGGAGAAGGTGCTGTGGTCAGATGAGACAAAAATTGAGCTCTTTGGCATGAACTCAACTCGCCGTGTTTGGAGGAAGAGAAATGCTGCCTATGACCCAAAGAACACCGTCCCCACTGTCAAGCATGGAGGTGGAAATGTTATGTTTTGGGGGTGTTTCTCTGCTAAGGGCACAGGACTACTTCACCGCATCAATGGGAGAATGGATGGGGCCATGTACCGTACAATTCTGAGTGACAACCTCCTTCCCTCCGCCAGGGCCTTAAAAATGGGTCGTGGCTGGGTCTTCCAGCACGACAATGACCCAAAACATACAGCCAAGGCAACAAAGGAGTGGCTCAGGAAGAAGCACATTAGGGTCATGGAGTGGCCTAGCCAGTCACCAGACCTTAATCCCATTGAAAACTTATGGAGGGAGCTGAAGCTGCGAGTTGCCAAGCGACAGCCCAGAACTCTTAATGATTTAGAGATGATCTGCAAAGAGGAGTGGACCAAAATTCCTCCTGACATGTGTGCAAACCTCATCATCAACTACAGAAGACGTCTGACCGCTGTGCTTGCCAACAAGGGTTTTGCCACCAAGTATTAGGTCTTGTTTGCCAGAGGGATTAAATACTTATTTCCCTCTGCAGAATGCAAATAAATTCATATACTTTCCACAATGTGATTTTCCGGATTTAATTTGTGATGTGCTATCTCTCACTGTTACCAATAACCTACCCTTCAATTATGGGCTGCTCATGTCTTTGTCAGTGGGCAAACTTACAAAATCAGCAAGGGATCAAATACTTATTTCCACCACTGTAAGTGGTCTCTAGTACAATAATTAAATGCCTAAACAAACAAATAGATATTCTTTTCATTTATTTTTCCTGAAAGACATAGATGTTTTTCAAGATGCATCTCTAAGAGAAGGGAGTTCTACAATACCAAAATAAAAATGCAGCACAGTAAAGTAGTTTCAGGCTGGGGTAAGGATATTAGGCACCCTAGGAAAACCTTCAGCTTTGCACCCCTCCCCCATTTACATTAATATCTTTAGGCCTGTTTCCCTGCATATTTGATAATTAAACTCAACAGTCATGATAATCTAAACACATTCTTCCCAGAATGATCTTGCAAAACTGAATAATCAGACATCATGTTTTTCTGTATTAAGCTCTGTTTTGTGTGCATGTGTGGGTAGTGACACTAAATAGCTCTGCTAACCAGCCATTCCCTAACCAGCGGCTAGGGGCAGTCTGGGGGCAGAACTTGGGTAGAGCCATCACTTAGCAGCGATATTCAGTCTGCTAACTGGCTAAGTAAGCGCATAAATTTAAGAGAAAAAAAGGCTATCCTAACTTTATACACAGAGTTAACTAGACACTGGTCTGAATACTGGTCGATGCTGGTTGTTCTTGTTCAGTGCACGTACCCGGGTATTCATGCCATGTATACCCCAGCATTGTATATCCAGGGTTAGTTCAGCTCACGGTTGGAAGCAGCTTACAAGCCGCTTAACCATTGCGGTCTCACGATTACCCAGAAAATGTGGATAATTTCCAAAAGCTATCTGCCCCAGGAAACGGGCTACTTAAATTGTCCACTCTACTTGCAACTAAACATACATGTTGATGATTCTTTGAGTTAGTGGAGCTTTGTAGACCCGTAGACTTATTTTGCTGCCATCCTGGGCCATCATCTTGTCTAGCTAATGGGAAATCTGACCCTGAGTAATTTAACCAAATAATCAGAGATGATCTGTTTATTTAAGTGAATGACAAATTTTGAGTGAAGTATTTTTTGATATACCAGTATGTGCTGTCTCTGCTGTAAAGCACTTCCTTTGTGCCACTTCTGGCTGACATTATTGTTTTTCCTGGTCTTTTCAACGCTGTGTTGTTTATTCCCTCTGTTTTTGTTGTTTATTTAAATGAATGACAAGTTTTGACTGAAGTATTTTTTGATATACTGGTATGTGCTGTCTCTGCTGTACATAAGTACATAAGTAGTGCCATACTGGGAAAGACCAAAGGTCCATCTAGCCCAGCATCCTGTCACCGACAGTGGCCAATCCAGGTCAAGGGCACCTGGCACGCTCCCCAAACGTAAAAACATTCCAGACAAGTTATACCTAAAAATGCGGAATTTTTCCAAGTCCATTTAATAGCGGTCTATGGACTTGTCCTTTAGGAATCTATCTAACCCCTTTTTAAACTCCGTCAAGCTAACCGCCCGTACCACGTTCTCCGGCAACGAATTCCAGAGTCTAATTACACGTTGGGTGAAGAAAAATTTTCTCCGATTCGTTTTAAATTTACCACACTGTAGCTTCAACTCATGCCCTCTAGTCCTAGTATTTTTGGATAGCGTGAACAGTCGCTTCACATCCACCCGATCCATTCCACTCATTATTTTATACACTTCTATCATATCTCCCCTCAGCCGTCTCTTCTCCAAGCTGAAAAGCCCTAGCCTTCTCAGCCTCTCTTCATAGGAAAGTCGTCCCATCCCCACTATCATTTTCGTCGCCCTTCGCTGTACCTTTTCCAATTCTACTATATCTTTTTTGAGATACGGAGACCAGTACTGAACACAATACTCCAGGTGCGGTCGCACCATGGAGCGATACAACGGCATTATAACATCCGCACACCTGGACTCCATACCCTTCCTAATAACACCCAACATTCTATTTGCTTTCCTAGCCGCAGTATTGTTTTGGATCACTGAGGCCCCAATGCTCGGGAGCAAATGCGGACGCTAAAGGCCATTAGCATTGGACTTGCACCTGTGTTTGCTGGGTCACAATGCTTAGAGCTGACAAGCGCGTGAAACAGTGAATTTGCCGGCTCTGAACGCAAATATACATGCTAAACAGCCCATTCCTTATTCCTCCCCAATGCTCAATGGGCAGCACTTCTCCCATAGCTCAGAGCTGGCGTTAGAGTTGTGCCAAACAAGGGAAGACTAGGAAGATTGCCGTCACAGCCCTGGTGGTCCAGTGGAAAGGGGATGGGACATGATATACCGGTTTTCTGTACTTACAGTCAAAGCGGCTTACACATTATATTCAGGTACTTATTTTGTACCTGGGGCAATGAAGGGCTGTGACTTGCCCAAAGTCACAAGGAGCTGCAGTGGGAATCGAACCCAGCTACCTAGGTTCTCAGGCCACCGCACTAGCCACTAGGCTACTTCTCCAGTGGACCCCAGACCCCCCCCCCCCCCCAAAAAAAAAAAAAACATGTAAGGGCCTAGAGGTCTATTGGACCCCTACACTCCCCAAACATGTAGCGGCCTGGATGTCTGGTGGACCCCCATACTCCCCAAACATGTAGCGGCCTGGATGTCTGGTGGACCCCAGACCCCACACCCCCTCCAAGCATGTAAGGGTCTGGAGGTTTGATGGATCCTTAGACCCCCCCACCCCCCCAAAGACATTAAACCCCCCCCCCCCCCATGAAATTAAATACACCCTGGTGGTCCAGTGGGACCCTTGTCCAGGACCCCAACCTGACCTTATATGGTAGTGAAGCCAGGATGCACTGGGCATGGCGGGGTGCTGCCATTTTGAGGATGTCAAAGGAGGGGGGAGGGAGTGCTAGTTCCTCCTTCTTGTAGAAGGTAGGAAAGGGTTGGGGGCACCATTAGGGCTAGCCTGTGGTATGGAGGGGGAGGAGGTCAGATCGGTTAAGGGCCCCACTGGACCACCAGGGTTGTATTTAATTTCAGGGAGGGGGGAGAGTTTGTCTTTTGGTGTCTCCAGACCTCCAGGCCCTTGTGTGTTTGAGGGGGTGGGCGATCTGGGGTCCATCAGACCACCAGGGCTTGAGGTTTGACAGGTCTGGGCTTTTCTGCTGTGGGAGAAAAGCTTGGACCTATCAAACGTCTCCTGGACCTGTTAAACCTCTTCTGTGGGAGGATTGTGCCTAGGCTCTTGAGCGCATGGCCAGGCACAATCTTCCCACAGAAGTCCCTAGTGATCAACGTTGACAGCCCACTTAAATTTGTCATATTATTATCATTCATGATTAGGGAGTTCTTTCCCTGTGCTGTTCCAGCGGTAGTTTTACGGCACTGTTTGGAACAGCGCAGGGAACTGAGCATCGAGGCGTGAATGCTTCTTGATAAAAAAACAAATAAAAAAAATCATGGTACTATGTGGAAGAGTAATGGTCCTCACTAGGTTGTTTCGTAGCCCATGATTTACTATACCTTAATGGTTGCTTTTAAAAAAATCTATATTGTACATTAGGGTGTGATATATAGTGAGCTATTTTGAAGTGGTGTTGGGGGGAGGGAATAGCTTAATAGTTAGAAAGCAGACTGAGAACCAGGGAAACCAGGGTTCAAATCCCACTGCTGCTGCTTGTGGCCTTGGGCACGTCATTTAACCTTCCATTTTTTTCAGATGCAAACTTACATTCAGGTGCAGTAGGTTGTTTTCCTGTCCTTGGAGGGCTTACAGTTTAACTCACCCAGAGCTTACTACTGGAAAGATGTTAATGAAATGCCGTTGTATCGCTCCATGGTGCGACCGCACCTGGAGTATTGTGTTCAGTACTGGTCTCCGTATCTCAAAAAAGATATAGTAGAATTGGAAAAGGTACAGCGAAGGGCGACGAAAATGATAGTGGGGATGGGACGACTTTCCTATGAAGAGAGGCTGAGAAGGCTAGGGCTTTTCAGCTTGGAGAAGAGACGGCTGAGGGGAGATATGATAGAAGTGTATAAAATAATGAGTGGAATGGATCGGGTGGATGTGAAGCGACTGTTCACGCTATCCAAAAATACTAGGACTAGAGGGCATGAGTTGAAGCTACAGTGTGGTAAATTTAAAACGAATCGGAGAAAATTTTTCTTCACCCAACGTGTAATTAGACTCTGGAATTCGTTGCCGGAGAACGTGGTACGGGCGGTTAGCTTGACGGAGTTTAAAAAGGGGTTAGATAGATTCCTAAAGGACAAGTCCATAGACCGCTATTAAATGGACTTGGAAAAATTCCGCATTTTTAGGTATAACTTGTCTGGAATGTTTTTACGTTTGGGGAGCGTGCCAGGTGCCCTTGACCTGGATTGGCCACTGTCGGTGACAGGATGCTGGGCTAGATGGACCTTTGGTCTTTCCCAGTATGGCACTACTTATGTACTTATGTACTTATGTAAATAAATAAGTTCATAAAAGTAAAATAAAATTGGGCTCAATGAAGATAGCAGCCAAGGCGAAGCATCCTATTATTATACTTGGCATATTGTTACAGTGCCTTTGGCCATGGTGCAAAAGAGGGTGTGATATGCATGTGTCAGGTTCGTTTTTTAAGTCCAGTTTGGAAGCGGAAAAAATGTCCAACTGAATAGTCTGCATTATATAAAAGTGTAATATACTCATCAATTGTCATATCTGTGAGTTCTTGTACCAAGTTGAGCACTGGCGAGCCTGGTACTTGGACCAGATTTTGCTTGGCGGCCGGACAACCCCGGGTTTCACCAGCGCTGACCGCCATTCCCCAGAGGTTGAGCCCCTAGGTGTGGGCGACCTGCAGGGCCTACGAGATGGAGCAGGAAGCGGGGTGATGAACGTGATGGCCAGACAGGCAGCAGGCAAGAGAGTGCTCCAGGTACAGGCAGAGTCAGTAGGCCGGCAGCAGACAAGAGAGTAATCCAGGTACAGGCAAGGTCAGTAGGCAGGCAGTGGATACAAGAGTAATCCAGGTACAGGCAGTCAGATAAAGTGCTGGCGTCTGACGTCAGCAGGAGCCTAGCAGGGTGAGAGAGAGCAGCCATAGGGAGAGAGAGCAGGAGGAGGGCACAAGCAGTAGCCAATAGAAAAGGAGCAAGGGAAAGGGAGCACCCTGAAAGGCCACGCGGGATGATAGGGGCAGAGCTAAGCAAATGTGCGGTTCATCGCGACACGGAGATGCCAAGCAGGCAATGCTGTCTGAGGAGGCTGGAAGCACGCTGCGCTGGTTACGACGGCGCTGCAGTGGAGCCTCACGCCACTCGAGGATGTCGAGATAGGGGACGTGACACCAATCTCATTGTTCTTTTGTGTTTTGTTTCTGTTTTGTCATCTTGTGTGACCTTGAGAATGTGTTGACACAGGCCAAGGTCTTAAATTCCAGGTGGTAATTTCAGAGATAGAGTGAAAGGGGGTTGATAATCAGAATTTTAACAAGATACTCCAAATTTCAAGTGGTACTGTAGCACTGTTAAAAATAAAATGTCACATTGTTGTGGGTTGCTTTTGGCACTGGGTCTGTGAACATTGACTTTAGCTTACTGCATTCTCTATGTTTTCATTACTGAAGCAAACACCTGCACTTACACTTGAGTAGGCTTGGCAAATGTTGACCCCCCTCATGAATTTTCAAGAGCTTGCACATGGTCTCCACCTGGATATTTGAAAGATCTCTTCTCTGCTATGGATCTAAAGATTTGTACATGAACTATAGAAAAAGAACAGTAAAAGATTCTCTGTTGACTGAATTTTACTGTCGGATTTTGCAAACACAGTTTTTATCAAACATCTTTAAGAAATATATCCAATGTAAACATAGTAGTATATAAATCTAGAAAGTACCTTTAAAAGATGTTCCAACCAGAGTTCTGCTGTATATTTGTATGTTGGTATGATTTGTTGGACTAACATCTTAGACTTTCTTTTTACAACTGTTACTCTAATCTCAAGCATGGAGGCGGGGTGTTGTTTTTTTACGCTCAGGGGTTGATACACAGCAGTACCCATTAAATATGGGTGCCACAGTAAAAATTACCAAGTCGCAAACAGCGACCAATGCACAAAAAGGATCACAATTAAATGAGATGCAATTTGAAGCTGTCAAATGCATTTGGGCTTGGATTATTAGAATATAAATTTCTGTCAAAGAACAAGATTGTGATATTTTAATTTATACTCTCTTAACCAGTATACATTTTGCTTTTGAAAGTGATATGGTTATACTGTAACCACAAGAAATAATAGGCCTGATATTCAAAGTGAGTTACGTATTTGCTGGCAGGTACTGAACATGTGTGACTGGAAAAAGTAACTAAAGTAGTGAATCCAAAATGTTGAGACTAGCCAATTTTTCATGTCGTGGGTCCATAAGCTGTTTGAACTTCTGTAACTATTTTTTTTTTCACATAAAGGGATGTTGTTTGGATTACAAATTGTTTGCTCTAAAACCTCATTTTTTGTTTCTGCTGACTTTAGTTACCTTTTCCCAGAGATGATCATATATAATTCACTTGTGGGTGTATTTTCTGTGCTTATAATGGTGGGCTGTTTACCTTGTCAAACAGCCAGATTTTTCCATAGAAAAAGAGGCTGGCCTCTTGACTACTTTATAAGGATGAAAAACTTAGTTCCTTTATTATAATCATCCGAGATATGTGATGATATGATTTTGGACCACGCAGCTGTCTCCTGTGTTTTACACTGGCTTGCTGAATGACCAAATTCTGGCACGTGGATATTAAATTCTTCTCTTCCTTGTCATCAAGCAGATGCAGCCATTACAGATGGGTTGTGTCCATCAACCAGCAGAGGGAGATAGAGAGCACACTTTTTTTCAGTGCCTCATACCAGCTTGCTCCACTGCCTCTCTTCAGTATTCTCTATCTCCCCTAGCAGAGTGGCTGCAACTTCTTCGAGCTCCATCTAAAATCTGCCTGGAGGTTGCTCCTGTGCTTTTGCCAGTTGTTAGCAGGGGTGTTGGAGGCTATAGCAGCTTCATTTTAAAGGCACATAGGTTCGCCCTTTCTCTGCCTTACCCATACCTCCGTGGATGTGGACACATTGCTTAGCTTTCCCTGTCCTTCCCCACCAACAGTGGATGCAGGCACATAGGTTCACCCTTTTCTGCCTTTCCCACTCACCTTTGCCTCCGGAGTTCTATTTACCTCTGCTTTCCTCACAGCGTTTAAAAAAACAAAAACAAAAACGCTTAGACGCTGGAACAGAGGTTTTTCCTTGCCATTTTCTGTGGGACCGGAGCTGTGATACTCGGTCCAGTGAGGTAAGAGTGTTTTCTGACTCCTCCAAGGTGGGCCCGCGATCGGGGCGATTTTGGCGCGAACTGCCATTTTGAATTTTACCGCAGTTTTCAGCGATGGCTGCGGAGACAGTAAAGCGCTGTTCCAAGTGTGGCAAGCGCAGATCAGCAGCGGGGCTCTGTAAATCGTGCTGTATAGACGTTAGAGCCGGCCCGAGCATGGTGAGCGACGATTCTTCGCGCTCTGAGCTGGCAGCGGGCGCCATTTTGAATTTACCACATGGCGCGACCTCCGCTGAGACAGAGAGTCCTGAGCCCGGGGGGAGGCCTCGGAGTGAGGCTGATATGGGAGCTACTAGCCCCGGCAGAGATCCGGGTGCCCAGGGTGAGTTTTTCTCCCCTGATTTTGTCTTATTAATGCATAAAGCATACATGCTTAAAAGAGCTCTCCCACAAAGCCCGGCATGGGCCTCTTCTAATGCCCCCCCGGTGGATTCTAGCCTGGGTATGCCCTCTGAGGGCGTTATTCCCTGATAATTGGCAGAATATGAAGCGCAGAAGGGCTCATTCCCCTTCAGAGAGTGCTGCACCTCCATCCCCCCCCTCCCCCCCCGGTCGAGCTGCGAGGATTCGGAGTACTCTGGCAGGCCTTCATGGTCTGAGGAGCCAGATTCTGGTGCAGAAGTGACTCAGGATCTGGACGATCCCTCCGCGGTGAGGATTTTCCACCGTGATGAGCTGCCAGCGCTTATTTCTGATGCCCTGCAGGCTCTCTCTATTGAGGACCCTCCCAGTGGCACAGCCTCCTCTGTGAATCCTAGGATGGCTAGTACCAAAAAGCCTGCTCGAGCCTTTCCTTTGCATGACTCCATCCAAGAGCTTATTTCGGCTCAATGGGCTGACCCCAAGGGACCTTTGAAAGTTTCCAGGGCTATGGGGCAATTATACCCTCTGAGTGAGGAGCATATGGCTCGCTTTGCTATGCCTAAAGTGGATGCCCTAGTCACAGCTGTGACAAAGAGAACTACCCTCCCTGTTGAAGGAGGTGTTGCCCTGAAGGATATTCAAGACCGTAGACTGGAATTAGCACTTAAACGGTCATTTGAAATTGCAGGTCTCACTATTCGGGCGTCTGCATGCAGTTGTTATGCTGCTAGAGCCTGCCTGGTGTGGTTGCAACAGGCAGTGGAACAGCCCTGTGATGGAGCGGAGCCCTTTTCAGATGTGGCTCCACGGATGGAGTCGGCCTTGTCCTTTCTTGCTGACGCCCTTTATGATATTGTCAGAGCTTCGGCTAAACACATGGCAGTAGCAGTGGCAGCTCGCCGTCTTTTTTGGCTATGGCATTGGGCGGCGGACATGGCCTCTAAGCAAAGGTTGGTGAAGTTGCCCTTTCAAGGCCTTCTCCTGTTTGGTGAGGAGTTGGAGAAAATTGTGAAGGGCCTGGGTGAGGCTAAACCCCAGCGCTTGCCCAAAGATAGGCCTCGGCCTTCCTCTAAGGGTGCGGCGGTCCACTCCTCTTACAGACCTCGCTTCCGTGAAGCTCGGCGTTCTGCTGGGTTCGTTTCTCGTGTCCGTTTTCAGCAGCGGAACTCCTTTCGCTCGGACAAACGTTCCACAGCCACTGGCTCAAGGCCTGGAGTTCAGGGGCGACCCTTTCAATGATGGTGCGCTGGCCCTTTCCTCGAGTCCTGTCATCGGAGGACGTCTTTCCCTCTTTGTCGAGGAGTGGGCCAACATTTCCTCAGATCAGTGGGTCTTGGACCTGATCAGAGACGGTTACAGAATAGAATTCGACGCCCCTGTAAGAGACGTGTTTGTGGAGTCCCGATGCGGTTCTGCCGCCAAACGGGTGGCAGTAGAGGAGACTTTACAAGGTCTGATTCAGATAGGGGCCGTGTCCCCAGTACCTCCCACCGAACGCGGCTGCGGCCGCTACTCCATCTACTTTGTGGTGCCACGAAAAGGAGGGTCTTTTCGCCTTATTCTGGACTTAAAAGAATTAAACAAGTCCCTGAGAGTGCGGCATTTTCACATGGAAACCCTGCGCTCCGTCATTGCGGCGGTACAGCCAGGAGAGTTTCTCACGTCTCTGGACCTGAAAGAAGCTTACTTGCACATTCCAATTTGGCCCCCGCACCAGAAGTTTCTGCGGTTTGCGGTGATGGGAAAGCATTTCCAGTTTCGGGCCTTGCCTTTTGGCCTCGCCACAGCTCCCCGCACCTTTTCAAAGGTTATGGTGGTAGTAGCTGCCTTTCTAAGGTGAGAGGGTATTCGGGTTCTCCCGTACCTGGACGACTGGCTCATTCGAGCAAACTTTGCTGCAGAGAGTCAGCATGTAACAGCCAAAGTGGTCTCAGTACTTCAATCTCTGGGCTGGGTCGTCAATTTGGCCAAAAGTCACCTGACCCCCCTCGCAGTCTCTAGAATATTTGGGGGCCAGGTTCGACACAGCCTCGGGGTATGTGTACCTACCCGAGCAAAGGCGGTGCAAGATTCAGAATCAGGTCCGTCTGCTCCTGAGGATGCCCCGCCCGCGAGCTTGGGACATTGTCCAGCTGCTTGGATCGATGACGGCCACCATGGAACTGGTGCCCTGGGCGTGAGCGCACCTGAGACCTCTACAGTATGCTCTACTCCAAAGATGGTCTCCAGTATCTCAGGATTACCAATGCAGACTCTCTTGGCTCCCTGCGGCCCAACTCAGCATGGAGTGATGGCTCTCAGACAGTATGCTGCGGCAAGGAATGCCGCTGGCGCTCCCTGATTGGTGCCTAGTGGTGACAGATGCCAGTCTGAAAGGCTGGGGCGCACATTGCAAGGGGAAGCATGCCCAGGGTCTATGGACACCCGAGGAGTCGGAGTGGTCCATCAACCGCCTAGAGTTGAAAGCGGTGTTTCAGGTGCTTCTGGCCTTTCAAGTGACCCTGGAAGGATTGGCTGTGATGTAGGACAACACGACAGCAGTGGCCTACATAAATTGACAAGGCGGCACTCTGTGCAGAGCTCTAACCGCACAGGCCGAACAAATTTGCCACTGGGCTGAGCTGCATCTACAGTTTCTGTCGGCAGCTCACATTGCAGGTCAGAGCAACGTGCAAGCCGATTATCTAAGCAGGCATCAGATCGATCCAGCGGAGTGGGAACTTGCAGACGAAGTGTTCCTGCAGATATGTGCCAAGTGGGGCAAGCCCGTGATGGATCTATTGGCGACAAGCACCAATGCCAAAGTCTTCAGGAGACGGAGAGATCCTCGCTCGGCGGGGTTGGATGCCTTGGCTCAACCCTGGCCTCCGGGCATACTGTATGTGTTCCCTCCATGGCCCTTGATAGGGTGAGTGCTCCTGCGGATTCGGCTGCATCCAGGAGAAGTGGTTCTCATCGCCCAGGAGGCCTTGGTATGCGGACATCTGACAGATGCTCGTAGAGGATCCCCTTCAGTTACCTCTGGTTCCCAACCTGTTGTCACATGGTCTGGTGACCATGGAGGACGCTGGCCGATTTGGTCTTATGGCCTGTCGATTGAGAGGGCGCAATTGAGAGGCAGAGGCTATTCCAATAAAGTAATTACCACTCTCCTGCAAGCCAGCAAGCGTTCCACTTCTGTGGCTTATGCCAGGATTTGGCGCCAGTTTGAAGTCTGGTGTGCTTCCAGAGAGATCACACCCCTGCGGGCTCCTGTCTCGCTGATTCTGGACTTTTTGCAGGATGGTGTACAAAAAGGCTTGGCCTGTAATTCCCTACGGGTGCAAGTGGCAGCGTTGGCCTCCCTGCGTGGCAAGGTTGAAGGTGTGTCTTTAGCTGCTCATCTGGATGTGGCACGGTTTCTTAGAGGGGTGCTTCGGCTCCGTCCTCCCGTGCGTGCACCTTGTCTAGCTTGGAACCTGGGGCTAGTGCTGAAGGCCCTTCAGGGTGCTCCCTTTGAACCGCTCCGGCGTGCTTCAGAGAAAGATTTGACACTGAAGGCCATCTTGTTAGTGGCCATTACTTCGGCGAGACGGGTGTCAGAGCTTCAGGCACTGTCCTGTAGAGACCCTTTTCTGCAGTTTTCAGAGTCGGGGGTCATGGTTCGGACCGTGCCTTCCTTCTTGCCTAAGGTTGTTTCAGCGTTTCACCTAAACCAACCTATTTTCTTGCCCTCCTTTGTCGAGGAGGAGTTTCCAGAATCTTTTGGGCAATTGCACCTGTTGGACGTGCGCAGGACTCTGCTGCAGTATCTGCGAGTTACTAACTCTTTCAGGACCTCTGATCATCTGTTTGTTTTGCTATCAGGTCCTCGCAGATGGTCTCCAGCGTCTAAAGCCACTATTGCCCGCTGGCTTAAAGAATCTATCTTTTCAGCTTATTTGCTTGCCGGCCGGCCTCCGCCTGATGCCTTTAAGGCGCATTCCACTAGAGGAATTTCCTCTTCTTGGGCTGAAACTGGAGCACTCTCTCTTCAAGAGATTTGTAGTGCGGCAACATGGGCTTCTAAGCTCTCTTTTGCCCGACATTACAGGCTGGATGTGGCTGCCAGGAGGGACGCACATTTTGGAGCGCAAGTGCTGGCGTATGGTGTGGCTTGTTCCCACCCTATCTAGGGATTGCTTTGATACATCCCATCTGTAATGGCTGCATCTGCTTGATGACAAGGAAGGGAAAATTAGGTTCTTACCGTGATAATTTTCTTTCCTTTAGTCATAGCAGATGCAGCCATGATCCCTCCCTGTCTGATGCTATCTGCTGTAAATCTATTTCAGGTTCTGTTCGTGTTTCCTGGAGATTCCGTCCTTGGGAGAAAGTCGGAAAACAGTCTTCAGGATTCTTGTTCAATTAAAGGAGGATGACTTAATTCCCTCCAGTTTCATGTTTTGGAGGATGAGTTTATTCCCTCCGGGAGGATGAGTTTATTCCCTCCAGTTATGTCTCAGTGGAGGATGAGTTTATGCCCTCCGGGAGGATGTTTCATTCCCTCCATTCTGAGTTAATGCCCTTTGTTGAAGGGCCATCGTTCGCTGTGAGGAAAGCTCATGTTATTCCCATTGCGGTTTGCCATACTGCTTTGGAAGCTTCAAATACTGAAGAGAGGCAGTGGAGCAAGCTGGTATGAGGCTCTGAAAAAAGTGTGCTCTCTATCTCCCTCTGCTGGTTGATGGACACAACCCATCTGTAATGACTGCATCTGCTATGACTAAAGGAAAGAAAATTATTACGGTAAGAACCTAATTTTCCCTTCTACATGATGACAACTTTCTGAAACACATAACAGAATTAATGGGGGACAATTATTCACACTCCATCCTTGTCTTTGTCTACTATTTGGGAGTCCTATAAGGTGTGGCTGAGAGGAGAGGCTATTAGTTTCACTCTTTTCAAAAGAAAAAGCAGAGAACCAAATTGAATTCACTGGAAATAGAGATTCATGCTCTTGAATCTGCCTTGTATTTGAAAAATGATGTTTGCTCTCTGCATGATCCTCAACAGCTTAAGTTTCGGTATAACAACATATTAAATCAGACTGCTTCCGCCATTTGCTTTTAACAAAGTGCAGTATATTATGCTGAAGCTGACAAGGCGGGCAGACTTTTAGCATCTTAGCTCTGAAGTTGTCGAATGCCGCAAAGAATTACGTGAATCAAAATCACTGCAGGGACCTTGTATACTGCAACTTCTGATATTCTCCACTCTTTTAGTTCCTTTTATACTAAGCTTGGTAATACAGAATCTAGTGCTACTAAAGAAAGCGTATTTGATTTTTTTTTAACTCTATTAAATTACCTCACCTCTCCCCCACATTCTAGTACCTTGTTAAGCCAGCCTATCACTAATGAAGAAATTGTCTGCTATAAACTCTTTGGCAATGTTTAAGGCCTCAGGTTCTGATGGCTTGCTATCTGATTTTTATAAGGCTTTTTCTACCCTCCTTACTCCAAAATTGCACTCCTATTTTCAAGTTATTATATCTCATCTTACCTCTTTAGGTAAGATGAGATATAATTATCATGTTTTTTAGAAGCTGTTATTGTTGTCCTGCCTAAACCTAACAGAGTTACATAATTAGTTCAAAACTACTACTCAATATCACTCTTCAATTTGGATTGGAAGATTTTTGCAAAATTATTAGTTAGTAGACTTTGAAAAAGTGATGTCTTCTCTTATTCATTATGATCAAGTTGACTTTCTCAATGGGAGATTTGGTTCTGACAATACAAGACTTTTTTGTCATCTGTTCCACTCTGCTCAGTCTGTGGCTGCTCCTATTCTCTCAGTTTCAATAGATGCTGAGAAGGCCTTTGAATGAGTAGAGTGGAAGTATTTATTTTGTATATTACAACACTTTGGCTTTTCAGAAGAATACATTCATATGGTACGCCTTTTGTACTCTTCACTGTCGGCCCAAATTTCAGCAAATGGTGAAGTATCCGAACCAGTCGTACTTCAGAGGCAGATGCCAAGGATGCCTCTTGTCACCTTTATTATTTAATTTGGCCCTGGAACCAAATTTGGATTATGCTTTTCAAGAAGACGAGTGAGACACTTTTTGGCTCTCCACCTTTTTCTCTTCCAGATCTTTCTCCCTAACCCAGTCTATGTTCTTCTTAGCACATAGATCTTGCTGGACACCCATTAGGTCACTTCTTACAGACCCTTCCATATCCAAGACCTGTTGGACCTGTAGAATGAAACTAGGCTTTGTTAAACATTTAATATATTTGTACATGTGTCCATAATTACTGGAAATCTGTTTGGCCCAATGTAGAGGATCCGTTTGGTCCACCATCTGCAATTTTTTTTTTAATTTAAATTGTGAGATCTCCTACAGAACTGTCATTGTACGCTCTTTGGTCCCTGCTTACTAAGATGCACTAGCGTGTTTAGCATAATAACGCTAGAGACACCTATATATTCCTATGGGTGTCTCTGGCATTAGCACTCGCTTATTTTAGTGCACGCTAAATACACTAGCGTGCCTACAGCACGGCTTAGTAAACAGGGTCCTTTTATGTTTGTTGTCTTCACTTAATCAGTATGAGTGTTCTTTATTGGATACATTACTGTCTTTGACTCTTAAAATTATTTTAAACTCATAGGAAGATTGATCCAAATTTTACTATGATAACTGGTGGAACTTAGTGTGTTTCTTACAGATGTGAAACTTACCTTGCCAAGAAAGCAAACCTTTCAGTTAAATTTAATGTTAAATGGTCGTCTCTAAAACCTTATGTTAATCATAACACCTGATTTATTTTTCTATATATATGCCCGATTGATATTTGCTTTATCTTTATTTCCCAGCAGTAGTATCCATGCTGCCATTTGTTTTTCTTATTAATGTTCTTGTTATGGTTTTATCATTGGTTATTGATACTGCTATGAAAATTTCATAAATAAACAAACTAGAAATAAAAAAGAAAAAGGGTCTGGCCTTGGTGAGAGTCAAAGGTGGAGTCCTCACTTATACATTTAGTAGCAGTATTCAGCCACTAAATAGATAGTTATGTGTTTAGAATTAGGTCGTAAGAATTTAAGAATAGCCATACTGGGTCAGACCGTCTAGTATCCTGTTTCCAACGGTGGCCAGAGTCACAAGTACCTGGCAGAAACCCAAATAGTAGCAACATTCCATGCTACCAATCCCAGGGCAAACAGTGGCTTCCCCATGTCTGTCTCAATAGCAGACTATGGAGTTTTCCGCCAGGAACTTGTCCATACCTTTCTTAAACCCAGATAGGTTAACCGCTGTTACTACATCTTCCAGCAAAGAGTTCCAAAACTTTTCATTGAGTGAAAAAAATATTTTCTCCTATTTGTTTTAAAAGTATTTCCATGTAACTTCTTTGATTGCCATCTAGTCTCTGTACTTTTTGAAAGAGTAAAAAATCGATTCACTTCTTCTCATTCTATACCACTCAAGATTTTGTAGACCTCAATCATATCTCCCATCAGCCGTCTCTTTCCCTAACCTCTTTAGTCTTTGCTCATAGCCTTTTATCATTTTCGTCACTCTTCTTTGAACTTTTCTAATTCCACTATATCTTTTTTTAGTTATGGCGACCAGAACTGAACACAATACTCAAGGTCAGGTTGCACCATGCAGTGATACAGATGCATTATAGTATTCTCATTTTATTTACTATCCCTTTTCTAATAATTCCTAGTATCCTGTGTGCTTTTTTGGCTGAGACGCACACTGGGCAGATGATTTCTGCAAATTTTCTACAACAAGACCTAGATCTTTTTCTTGGGTGCTGACCCCCAAGGTGGACCCTAGTATCAGGTAACTATGATTCTGATTATTCTTTGTAAAGTGCATCACTTTGCATTTGTCCACATTAAATTTCATCTGCCATTTGGAAGCTCAGTCTTCCAATTTCCTAAGTCTTCCTGCAGTTTTTAACAGTTTGCATGTGTTTTAACAGCCTTGAATAGTTTTGTGCCATCTGCAAATTTAATCACCTCACTCATTGTTCTGATTTCCAGATCATTTATAATATGTTAAATAACACCGATCCCAGTACAGATCCCTGTGGCACTCTACTATTCACTTTCCATCATTGAGAGAAACGGCCATTTAACCCTACCCTCTGCTTTCTGTCCATTAACCAATTCCTAATCCACAACAGAACATTGCCTCCTCTCCCATGACTCTAAATTTTCTCAGGAGTCTTTAATGAGGAACTTTGTTAAAAGCTTTCTGAAAATCTAGATACACTACATCTACTGGCTCACCTTTATCCACATGTTTATTTACGTCTTCAAAGAAACGAAGCAAAGTGGTGAGGCAAGACTTCCCTTGGCTGAAACCATGCTGACTCTGTCCCATTAAACCATGTTTATGTATTCCATAATTTTATTCTTTATAATAATTTCCACTATTTTACCCGATACTGACATCAGGCTTACCAGTCTGTAATTTCCCGGATCACCCCTGGAACCCTTTTTAAAAATCGGTCTTCACATTGGCCACCCTCCAATCTTCAGGTACTACGAATGAGTTTAAAGACAGGTTACATATTACTAACAGCAGATCAGCAATTTCATGCTTAAGTTCTTTGAGTACACTTGGAAGTATGCCATCCAGTACAGGTGATTTATTACTCTTTAATTTGTCAAGTTGGCTCAGTACACCTTCCAGGTTCACCGAGATTTCTTTCAATTCCTCCGCATCATCACCTTTGAAAACCATTTCTTGTACAGGTAGATCTCTTACATCTTCTGTAAAGACCGAAGCAAAGAATTCATTCAGTTTCTCTAATATGGCCTTGTCCTCCCTGAATGCCTCTTTTGCTCCTTCATGATCTGACAATCCAACGGATTCCCTTGCAGGCTTTCTGCTTCTGATGTACCTGAAAAAGTTGTTACTGTGAGTTTTTGCCTCTGCGGCAAGTTTCTTTTCATATTCTCTTTTAGTGTTCTTTATCAAAATAGTAGGCCTAACATTAAATAGATAAGTGCTTTGTATGGCTGCTGGTCAAATGTGTATTCAGTGGTGCTGTTCATTTAACTGGGGGCACTTAACTTTGTACACTGGCTAGACCGGCTGAATATGAGGCCCAGTATGTTTTTGGTGTAACATTTTTTTTGTAGTATGTGTAATCTTGAAAAGATAAAGTGGCAAAACCAACAAAACAATACTGCTTATGTTCAGGGTTATAACAGCACCCAGGGTTAGGCCCAGTGGGATTATGTGGCAGTTGTCCATGCACTAGGGTTCCATAAGGAGTATTTGCTCAGTGACTACTAGCTTTTCAGCCTTAATGGTTTTCCAACTGATCACGAATTTATAATTTGTTTATTTATGCTTTAGATTGATAGCTACTCCCCTAACAAGTCTCATATATGGTTTTAACCTCCACCTTAACCATATATCATATAGAAATATTTCATATGTTTTTTATCGCCTCAGCAGTGCACATGACCATGGTCATGTGCACTGCTGAGGCGATAAAAAACATAAAAAACATATGAATGATTTCTATATGATATATGGTTAAGGTGGAGGTTAAAACCATATATGAGCCTTGTTAGGGGAGTAGTTACAGTTGAAGGGCTCTTAAAGAGAGAGTTAGTAGTGCCAAGTACGTGCGGTTAGATTGATAGCTGCCATTCAAACTTGAGGTCCCACCTCCTTCAACCGACACTCCTAGTACCAATGCTGTCTACATCTCATGTTTTAATAGAAAATACTAGTAAACTTGCACACTGTGTACGTGCAGCAGATTGTGTTATGCTGAAATGAAACTGGGTGTATTTCTACACACTTTAAATCTAACCAACATTTCTGTAAGATGAAGCGTCCATGGTGCTGTTTTGTGGTGTATATCATATAGAAAAGGTGTGTGCAGTAAACCCTTAATTTTTGTTTTTGTGGTTGCAGATGAATTGTTCTGAGAGTTGAGAGAAGTGCAGATATGGGGGAAGCATGATGTACTGCAAGAGAAGGAAACAGATTAAAGCTAGAAGAAATCACATGATCCCCACAGAAATCCAGGTAAGATCTTTCATAGTAACATAGAGCAATAGATAATGGCAGACAAGGAGTAGGTAGCCCATCCAGTCTGCCCCATTTGTTTAAAAACCTTATATCCCACTATTTCCAAGGTTCAGTTCAGTTTACAACTAATGCACACAATCAGGACACCTAATATATTGCAACATTTAAAACAATGTACTAAGAAAAAACATAAAACTCTAATATCTTAAGTTTCCTGCCAAGTTGTGGTATGTGCTAGCACGTTCTTACCACAATTTAAAAGGGCTGTGGGATGTGCTTGGGCTGCACTTAGGACTATGCTAAGTCTGAGATCTGCATGTTCAAACCATGTGCTAACATTAAAAAAAAAATTTTTTTCCAAAGAAGGGATATGTCAAGGGAAGAGAGTGGGCTTTTATGCACTGATCAGCGCAGCGACATTGCCACATTCTGATTAGGGGGGAAAGGGAAATGGGACTTGATATACCACCTTTCTGAGGTTTTTGCAACTACATTCAAAGTGGTTTACATATATTCAGGTACTTATTTTGTACCAGGGCAATGGAGGGTTAAGTGACTTGCCCAGAATCATAAGGAGCTGCAGTGGGAATCGAACTCAGTTCCCCAGGATCAAAGTCCACTGCACTAACTACTAGGCTACTCCTCCATTACCGCAGCATTAATGTGTAAGCACTTACCACCTATAAAATAGTTGTTATTAAGGTATCCTTTTACTAAGCTGTGGTAAAAAGTGGCCTGTGGTAGTGTAGGCGCGTGTATTGGGCGTGCGCAGGGCCAGTTTTTTACCGTGTTCGCAAAAAAAAAAAAAAAAGTGTTTTTTTAATGGGACGGAAAAAGGTCCCTGCGGTAAAAACTGAAACCAGCATGCACCCAAACTGGCCTGAACCCTTAACACCACCCGTTGGTCTAGCAGTAAAGGCTCACACGCTTACACGCGTGTGCCAACTGCCAATTTCTGCTGGAAACGGCGCGCGTGGGAGGAAACAAATAATTCATCCAGGCATTATGGGCATGCGCCAAATCTGAAATTACTGCCAGGTGGGTGTACTGGCCTGGTGGTAGTCTCATTTGGGCATGTGCTGCACACTCATAGAACCTACCGGCAGCTTAGTAAAAGGGTCTCTAAGTGCTCACTCGCTAATTATTTTTTAATGGCAACATGCCATTAGTAGAAAAAAAATGGAAAATTGGCTATTTTACAACTGCTGTAATAATAGCAGGAAAACCCCATGTAAGGGCTTGCTAAGGCTGCTTTCTACTTCAGCTTATTAAAAAGAGCCCTACGTAGCTAAAAAAAATTAAATAAACAGGTTAAGGTGCTCATTTTCAAAGCAGATGGACCTTTTTTTAGTCATTTTAAAATGTCCATCTGCTAAAAACGTCCAAATCCTGATTTTGGAAAGTCAGAATTTGGACATTTCACACTGCAGTTCGTCCAGATAGCAAGGGGGTGTGCTTTGGGTGGGACTATGGAGTGCCCAAAAGTAGAACGTCCAATAGGGATTTTTGAATGGCAAGAACCGTCCATGTCTAAAAAGGACATTCTTTATCTAGACCTGTTTCAGTAATGTCCAAGTTTCACAAGGTTGCTCTAATTGAGCAGCCGACCACTGGAGGGTTAGGCATGACTGACCCCTGCTTAATCCCCAAGTAGTTGTTGCCCCTTTCCCTCTCCCCTGAAAGTGATCTGGAAAGGAAAACCAGGCTCTATATCAGCTGTAGGTATTTTGTCCATTCTAAGCAATGCAGCAAATAGGTCAGAGGTGTAGCCTTGTGGTTAGTTCAGTCAGCTGTGAACCTGATTCCCTCCAGTGGTCATCTGGTCATTTAGGGCAACTTTCTGTGCCTTATTAGTTATAAAGTCAGGTCTAAAATGTTGAAGTTTTCACCCTAGACATTTTCATTTTGTTCCATTATGGCTATAAAATGTCCAAGTGGTAGGCAAACCCCAAGCCTGGTCTAATCCTACCTTTGAAACGCCCCAGACATGCCCCCTCCCATGTGATCTGGATGAAATGCATAGATAAACATCTGTAAAATAGGTTTCAAAAATACCGAAGTGAACATTTTGAGAAGAAATCTGTACAAATGGTGCTTTTGGACTCTTTTTGGACATTTTTCTCTTTTGAAAATGAGTTCCAAATTGAATTACAACATAGGTCAAACAACAAAAAAAAAAAGATTATTATTTGGGAACTACAAATAAAACACAGAAACACTTAATTATAAAGTTAAAACAGGTGTAAAAAAAAAAACCAAATCAAGTTACAAAATGATTAAATAACTAGTAAAAAAGGCCCGTTTCTCTTTTAAAGGAAACGGGCGCTAGCAAGGTTTTCCTCGGAGTGTGTATGTTTGAGAGAGTGTGAATGTGCGAGTGTGCGTGTGTGTGACAGAGAGTGAGACTGGGTGCGAGTGTGTGTGTGAGATTGAGAGTATGTGCCAGGGTCCCCCCTCTCTCCCACTTACAGGGTCGCCCCCCCCCCCCCCCCCGGTATGTCTCCCATTTGCAGAGGTGTCCCTCCCTCCCTCCCTCCCTTCCTTCCTTCCTTCCTCCCTCCCAGTTGCAGGGTCCCCCTTCCCTTTTTCCCAGTTACAGGGTTCCCCCTCCCTCTTGCAGGGTCTGTGTGTCTCCCCCCTCCTTTTGTCCAGTGGAAAAAGCTGTAAAAACGGCAATGAGAAGCAGTTCCTAGGTTTCCTTTTTGGTTTTTTTTTTGAGTGTATAGGAATGACGGCTGCTTTAGGGAGTGGAATCAGAGATTAACCAAATGGCTTCCTTGCTTACCATAGACTTGCTTTGTTCACTTCCACTCCTGTCTATTGAACGTTCTGCTGCATGTCACAGCAGCCAATCAGTGGCACTTCAGGAATGATGTCACTTTTATCTACTCCACTTTCCTGAGCAGCTCTGGCAGGAAACCACGGTTCCAGGCAGCCTCAGAACGTTAGAGGTGAGAATTATTATATAGGATAATGTCTTCAAGGACTGGCAAAAAAGAATAAAAACTCAAACGTTTCAAGCCCTTAGGTAAAAAATTTCATGCCAAAACAGCTTGATAATTGATGGAGCTTTCATAGCCTTTTATAACAAACTCCTTTCACTGAAGGAAAATATATAGTAGCGGTTACATTTGCTCTAGAAATTCTGGGATTTATTGGAAAAGAGAACAGCCAAATTAAATGTTCAGGGCCAGAACATGAAAAGTTTTTTTATAAAGAACACAGACCAATTTAAGTTAAAAAAAAAAAAAAAAAAAAAACCATGCATGCACTGGTCAACAATGTACTGGAAAGGACCCCAATACTATTTAGAAACTCATATACACAGCTATTAGGATATCTCAAGGTGAATGATCTCAGTGGCGACTCATTTCACATGACCAACTCAGGGTCACGGTTCACATGCCTCCTTAGGAGAAATGAATGTGAAGGAATGATGACTTGCTCAGACTGGACCGTTCCCTGAGGCAGCTATCAACGAAATATGGCAAATGCTGGTATCCAGTCCTTCACTTTGAGATAAGTCACTTTTAACTATTGTGTTTGGAACACTAATTGATTAAAACATTTTTTTTTAACATGATAAACATAAAATTGAGCAAGGAGTAGCAGTTTCACCAGTGAGGAGGTCATGTGAAATAAGTCTCCACTAAGGCCAGGATGAACAGAGAGATGTAGAAATGTTATCAGAAATTAGGGGAGCTGACAAACTGGGGAGCACAATAATAATGGGTGATTTCAATTACCCCGATATTAACTGGGCATGCTAGGGAGGTAAAATTCCTTAACGAAATCAAGGACTGCTTTATGGAGCAGCATATACCAGAGCCAATAAGAGGAGGAAAACTTCTAGACCTAGTCCTTAGTGGAGCACATGATCTGGTGCATGAGGTAATGATGTTGGGGCCGTTTGTTAACAGTGATCATAATAGGATGAGATTTGATATCGGCTCTGGAGTAAGTACACGCAGGAAATCCAATACGTTAGCATTTAACTTTCAAAAAGGAGATTATGATAAAATGAGAAGGATGGTGAAAAAAAATAGAGGAGCAGCTGTGAAGGTCAAAAATTTACATCAGGCATGGATGCTGTTTAAAAATACCATCTTGAGACTAGAGTAGCAGACTTGGTGGAGCTGAGAGAGACAGAGAAGTACATAGAGGAGAGCTACAAGGATGTTGTAGAGAAGTCTCACCTCCAGTCTGGTAGCCCCTCTGCTGCCTTGGAGGAAGGAGGTCTCCTAGTGAAGTGGGAAGTACTCCTGTAGCCAGGACCTGCCCACCAGGGGATGTACTATCCTCTCACACCGAGGATATGTCTTCAAGTTCTGCCCAGGAGGGAAGGGTTAGGACAGCTGTTGTAGTTGGTAATGTGATCATTAGGCATATAGATAGCTGGGTGGTTGGTGGACATGAGGATCACCTGGTGACTTGCCTGCCTGGTGCGAAGGTGGTGGACCTCATGCGTCACCTAGGATCTTTAGTGTTGGGGAGGAGCCAGCTGACTTGGTACATGTGGGTGCCAATGACACAGGAAAATGTGGGAGGTAGGTTCTGGAAGCCAAATTTAGGCTCTTAGGTAGAAAGCTCAAATCCAGAACCTCTAGGATAGCATTTTCTGAAGTGCTACCCATTACACGCTTAGGGCCCAAGAGACAGGCAGAGCTCCGGAGTCTCAATGCGTGGATGAGACAATGTTGCAGGGAGGAGGGTTTTAGATTTGTCAGGCACTGGATGACATTCTGGGAAAGGGGGAGATTGTTCCAAAAGGATGGCCTCCACCTTAACTGGGATGGAACCAGGCTGCTGGCGCAAATTTTTATAAAGGAGATAGAGCAGCTTTTAAACTAGAATGGAGGAGAAAGCCGACAGTCGCCCAGGAGCGCATGGTTTGGTGTGGAGTATTCTTGAAGGATGTTATTGAAACAGGACATTTAGAAACCAGTAGAGAGGTTTCAACAATGCTTAAAGTAAGCCAGGTGCGCTTAATGAGAGAGCAGGATAAAGGATGCGCATTATCCCCTTCAACTTCTAAGCAGCTTGTAGATCAAAGGAAAAAACACAATTTGAAGTGCCTGTATACAAATGCTAGAAGCCTAAAGAATAAGATGGGAGAGTTAGAATATATAGCACTAAATGATGAGGTAGATGTGGAGGGGCATTTTCGAAAGGGACATCCACGTTTCGATTTGGACGTCCTTGCAAAACGTCCCAATCCAGGGGTGGGGAAACCTGTATTTTCGAAAGAAGGTGGACGTCCATCTTTCGTTTCGAAAATACCATCAGGGATGTCCATATCCTTAAATTTGGTCATCCTTAGAGATGGACATCCCTAGACATGGACGATTCTGATTTTTAGCGATTTTCGAAACCAAGGATGTCCATCTCAGAAACGACCAAATGCAAGCCATTTGGTTGTGGGAGGAACCAGCATTTGTAGTGCACTGGTCCCCCTGACATGCCAGGACACCAACTGGGCACCTAGGGGGCACTGCAGTGTACTTCATAAATTGCTCCCAGTTACCTAGCTTCCTTACCTTGTGTGCTGAGCCCCCCCAACCCCCCCCCCCCCAAAAAAAAAACCCACTACCCCCAACTGTACACCACTACCATAGCCCTTACGGGTGAAGGGGGGCACCTAGATGTGGGTACAGTGGGTTTCTGGTGGGTTTTGGAGGGCTCGCTGTTTCCTCCACAAACGTAACAGGTGTGTGTGTGGGGGGGGGGGGGGGGGGGAGACCTGGGTCCGCCTGCCTGAAGTGCACTCACCCACTAAAACTGCTCCAGGGACCTGCACACTGCTGTCATGGACCTGAGTATGACATCTGAGGCTGGCACGAAATATTTTGAAAGATGTTTTATGAGGGTGGGAGGGGGTTAGTGATCACTAGGGGAGTAACGGGAGGTCATCCTCAATTCTCTCCGGTGGTCATCTGGTCAGTTCGGGCACCTTTTTGTGCCTTAGTCATAAGAAAAACAGGTCTGGGTGAAAACATCCAAGTGTTTGTCGGGGACGTCCTTCTTTTTTTCGATTATGGGTCAAGGATGTCCAAGTGTTGGGCACGCCCAAGTCCCGCCTTCGCTACGCCTCCGATACGCCCCTTGAACTTTGACCGTCCCTGCTACGGAGTGCAGTTGGGGACATCCAAAATCGGCTTTCGATTATACTGATTTGGATGACCCTGGGAGAAAGACGTCCATCTTCCAATTTATGTTGAAAGATGGACGTCCTTCTCTTTCGAAAATGAACCCAGTAATAAGCATCACAGAGACTTGGTGGAAAGAGGACAATCGATGGGATACCGTGTTAACAGAGTACAAATTGTATCGCAATGATAAGGAGGATCAAATTGGAGGAGGTTTGCGCTATATGATAAAGAGGGAATTGAGTCAATTAAAATAAACATTCCATATGTCACAGACAGCAGTGTGGAATCATTATGGATACAAATTCCATGTGTGAAGGGAAGGAGTATTCTTGTAGGGGTGTTCTACCGCCTGCTGAGACAGAACAAACAGACAGATGAAGAAATGTTTACAGAGATTAGGAAAGCTGGCAAATTGGGCAATGCTATAATAATGGGTGATTTCAATTACCCCAATATTGACTGGATAAATGTTACACCATGCCAAGGAGATAAAATTTCTAGATGTAATAAACAACAAGAGGGGGAGCCATTTTGGATGTGGCCCTTGGTGGTGTGTAGGGCATAGTGCAAGAGGTGGCGGTATTGTGTCCCCTGGGAAACAGTGATTATAACATGATCAAGTTTGAGCTACTATCTGGGATGAACCCGCAAAAGAAATCTACTGTAGCTGCAAAGGTTTGGGCACTAAATCAGGCATGGACGTTATTCAAAAATACCATCTTGGAAGCCCAGTCCAGATTCATTCCACATATTTGCAAAGGTGGAAAGAAGATAAAATGTCAACCAGTGTGGTTAAAAGGTGAAGTAAAAGAGGCCATTACAACCAAAAGCTTGTCCTTCAAAGAATGGAAAAAGGACCCAAAAAGAAGAAAATAAGAAACAACATAAGCACTGGCAAGTCAGATGCAAAGCTAAAAGAAAATATGAAGGGAAACTTGCTGCAGAGGCTAAAACTCATAGCAACAACTTTTTTCAGGTACATTAGAAGCAGAAAGCCTGCGAGGGAATCCGTGGGACCATTAGATCATGAAGGAGCAAAAGGGGCACTCAGGGGAGGGCAAGGCCATAGCGGAGAAACTGAATGAATTCTTTGCTTCTGTCTTTACAGAAGAAGATGGAAGAGATCTGCCTGTACCAGAAATGGTTTTCAAGGGTGATGATGCGGAGGATTTGAAATAAATCTCGGTGAACCTGGAAGATGGGCTTAGCCAAATTGACAAATTAAAGAGTAGTAAATCACCTGGATGAGATGGCATACATCCAAGGGTACGCAAAGAAATCAAACGTGAAATTGCTGATCTGCTGTTAGTAATATGTAACCTGTCTTTAAAATCGTCCGTAGTAACAGAAGATTGGAGGGTAGCCAATGTGATGCCAATTTTTAAAAAGGGTTCTAGGGGTGATCCAGGAAATTATAGATCAGTAAGCCTCATGTTGGTGCCATTCAAAATTGTGGAAACTATTATAAATAATAGAAGTATAGAACACGTAGACAAAGAGGTCTATAAAATGGAGTGGAACGGGTAGATGTGAAGTGTGTGTTTACGCTTTCCAAAAATACTAGGACTAGGGGGCATGCGATGAAGCTACAATGTAGTAAATTTAAAACGAATCGGAGAAAATGTTTCTTCACTCAACGTGTAATTAAACTCTGGAATTCGTTGCCAGAGAATGTGGTAAAGGCGGTTAGCTTAGCAGAGTTTAAAAAAGGATTGGACGGCTTCCTAAAGTAAAAGTCCATAGACCATTATTAAATGGACTTGGGGAAAATCCACTATTTCTGGGATGAGCAGTATAGAATGTTCTGTACTTTTTTTGGGATCTTGCCAGGTATTTGTGACCTGGATTGGCCACTGTTGGAAACAGGATGCCGGGCTTGATGGCAATACTTATGTAAAGATGGTTTAATGGGACAGAGTCAGCATGGGTTCAATCGAGGGAAGTCTTGCCTCACCAATTTACTTCATTTCTTTGAAGGCGTGAATAAATTTGTGGATAAAGGTCAGCCAGTTGATGTAATGTATCTAGATTTTCAGAAAGCTTTTGATAAAGTTCCTCATGAGAGACATCTGACAAAAATAAAGAATTATGGGATAGGAGGCAAGGGTCTGGTGTGGATTAGGAATTGTCCAAGACCGAGCTCCTTGTCTTTCCTCCTAAGCCCACTTCTCCTCTTCCTCCACTCTCTATCTCTGTTGATAACACCCTCATCCTCCCCTTCCCATCTGCCCGCAACCTCGGAGTCATCTTCAACTCCTCCCTCTCCTTCTCTGCGCATATCCAACAGACTGCCAAGACCTGTCGCTTCTTTCTCCTCAACATCAGCAAAATTCGCCCTTTCCGCTCTGAGCATACCACCAGAACTCTCGTCCATGCTCTCATTACCTCTCGCCTTGATTGCTGCAACTTACTCCTCACCGGCCTACCACTCGGCCATCTATCCCCCCTTCAATCCGTTCAGAACGCTGCTGCACGTCTTATATTCCGCCAAAACCGATATACTCATATCACCCCTCTCCTTAAATCACTTCATTGGCTTCCGATCAGATATCGCATACAATTCAAGCTCCTCCTCCTTACCTACAAATGCACTCAGTCTGCGGCTCCTCACTACCTCTCCACCCTCATCTCCCCCTATGTTCCCGCCCGCAACCTCCGCTCACAGGACAAATCCCTTCTCTCAGTACCCTTCTCCACCACTGCCAACTCCAGGCTCCGCTCATTCTGCGTTGCCTCACCCTATGCCTGGAATAATCTTCCTTTACCCATACGCCATGCCCCCTCCCTACCCATCTTCAAATCTCTGCTTAAAACTCACCTCTTCAATGCTGCCTTCGGCGCCTAACCGCTCGAGAAATATAAAATACCCCAATCTATCCACCCTATCAGATTAACTGTTCACTCGTCCTCTAGATTGTTCACTTGTCTTTAGATTGTTCTCTTGTCTTTTAGATTGTAAGCTCTTTGAGCAGGGACTGTCCTTCTATGTTTGAATTGTACAGCGCTGCGTAACCCTAGTAGCGCTTTAGAAATGGTTGTTGTTGTTGGATTAGGAATTGGTTATTGGAGAGAAAACAGAGGGTAGGGTTAAATGGTTATTTCTCTCAATGGAGAAGAGTGAACAGTGGAGTGCCGCAGGGATCTGTACTGGGACCGGCCATCTCCTGATTTGTATTGGAAGATGGCTGGTCTTCTCTTTCGAAAATAAGCTGGTTGGTGTGACGTAGGGGATGACGTCAAGGTATGGAAGATAGAGAAAACCTTTTTAGTCATATTACGGTCTTTCTTAATACAGTTTGGAAAATATTGTGCCTTTGTGCGCAGGTGGAAATTATAGTCCTTCAATTTAGATTTGTAAAGAAGAAGATCAGAAGCTTTTTTTCTTCCTTGTAAGCTTGTATTTACATAATTGTTTCTTGAAAAGATGTAATCCGCTGTTATACCAAATTTGTTAACGACTGGAAGAGGCAGACTGAAATGGCTTAATAGGGGCAATTTGATCAAGACCTGTGGACAAAACAAAATGGGAATCAAAATCCGAAGGGAAAGGGAATAAGGACAGAGAGAGAGAGAGAGATTGTGGGTCAATCTGAGACTATTGGGGACATGGAGGTGGGACGTAATGTAAAAATGAACTGCCAGATGGTCAGACCATTGGTTGGCAGTAGAGTAGAAAGAGGTAAGCATGAGGGACGAATCATCCGGACATATACATAATGCGATCAACGGTATGACCCTTCTGGCATATTCTCACATCCCTCCCATCTCCCCTTGGACCTGTCTTCATAACTTTAGTATTATACTGCTGGTCCTGCACTTTAGCGTCAGGTGGGAAGGCACCAGCGATATGCAGTGGGAGCACTGCCTCAAAGTTTTAAAGTGACAGTGCACTTTGGCAACATCTACACTGGGCTGTTTGGATGATGGGGGCAGACTGACCATTGGAACAATAGGGCAGTGCCCAAGGTTCCACAGCAGTAAGTGGCTCACCTGTCCCCTAGGTTCCATCTAATTTAATCACTTTTGGTAGATGGTTAGGGACCCATGGCCCTTATTGCCTGAGGGCCCAGAACACTGTCAGTCTGCCCCTGGTGGATGATATCACTTACATGTGAGAATATATTCCTGCTGTCCTCTGTGAACATCTGCTACAGGTAAGTAACTTTGCTTTACATAGCAAGTAGAGAATAGAGGGAAGAGACAGACATGGGGAAGCAACTGCTTGCCCTGGGATTGGTAGTATGGAATGTTGCCACAATCTGGGTTTTTGCCAGGTACTTATGACCTGGCTTGGCCACTGTTGGAAACATGATAGATCTACTGTTGGTCTGACCCAGTATGGCTACTCTTATGTTCTTATGAGATGGGAGTAGGGAAGGTGAGGAAGCAGGAGGTAGGCAAAACGTAGAGTAGAAGTAACCTGAAGACTTTTGAAACAGTCATGTTTTGAATTTTCTAAATAATGGTTCAGTCTATCATAGTGAGCTATCATGTTCTTTTGTTGCTGTAGTAGTAACCATATGTATTATGGGGGATTCCAAATCCACTCACACATAACGGTGCATTTGCTGTGGTTTGTAGGCAGTCAGTAGCTTTAGACAGTGTCATGTGTCAGAATTCTCTTTTTTTCTTAGAACTAGAGAATCCAGCATGTAATCTGGGTATGGTTTTAGTTGCTAATGTGAGTCAGTGAAGATACAATACTTAACACAAGAACCATCTCTCCTGTTCATGAAAACTTACTTGCTACATATCCTGTGGTTAACAGCTTAAGATATTACTGTGAAATATCACTATGATTTAAAAATAGGCAAAGCATTCTATAACAGTTCAGAACACAATGCAATAACCATTAATTGAACAGGATGTAGAGACCACATAAATGGCAAAGGTCCCTCCTTCAGATGTCTGAAAGAGGAATCTTAAAAACACATGGGCATCATTGTAGTTGGATAACTTTTTATGTTGGGCTAACTTAATGAATGTGGTTTTTTTCATGATGAATATTACTAGAAATGCATACCCACTTTTTGGATTTTTGATTATGTATGGGAGGGGTGTCCCGGTTGTGGGGTGGCCCATAGAAGGATTCACACTAGAGGTGTGCATGGGGATGGAGACCATGGGAAATCTGTGGGAATATGTGGTATTGGTGTCAACAGATCCATTTATGCTAGGGATGGGGTGAGGATGGATCCAAACTGACTAGGGCGGGTGGGGTTGGGGACCAAATAATGCCTCATGCACACCTCTAATTCACAGCCCAGGTCCTCTACAGAACATTTACTTTTCTTGGACATCTGCCCTCTTCACTCAGTGCACATGCTTTTATTCAAGAGAAGAGGTTCTCTCCAGGAGGGGGGGGGGGGGGGGGGGACTTCTCTTCAAGGCCCTGGCAAAGAGGTGCGCTCCAAATCACTTTACTGAAGATAAATGGAAACCAAACACTGTGTTGAGGTAGTCTTTGTCTTGAGATTTTACAGCATTAAACATAGTAGTACTCCACACTCTTCATTTATCTGTGTCTGTGATCCCTTTCATTAGATATTAATCTCTTTTTAGAAGGTAGGGATTTTCTCTTTGCTAGGCAGACCTGTTTCTTTCTGCACAAAACTCCAGTTTCTCCATTCATTCCATTCCATTCTCTTCTATTTTGACTGTCTCAAAATGGAAATTTTCCCCAAACTTTATTCTCTTTAATTCAGTGCCTGGTTTGTTCTTCTCTCTTTTGTTCTGTCT
Source organism: Microcaecilia unicolor (assembly GCF_901765095.1). Lineage (NCBI taxonomy): Eukaryota > Metazoa > Chordata > Amphibia > Gymnophiona > Siphonopidae > Microcaecilia > Microcaecilia unicolor. The sequence continues at coordinate 79,665,537 of NC_044033.1, read as the reverse complement.
TTCACATGCATTTCATGTAAGATAATAACTGAAAACACAAGAGAGGCTTCTCAATGGACACAGAAATAACCAGGCCCAAACTAGGCTTATATAGGGACTTGCAGAACCATTGCAGCCATCCCAGCAAGGGATGCTAAAGCAAAATGGTATATACCACCTCTGTTTCCTAGAGCACTTTGGACTTGTGAGATCCTGGAAGGATCCTTGCACTTATATCTAACCCACTCTTAAGTCCAAATGTTTTCTTAAATATTCTTTAGACTGTTGGGTCTTGAGTTATTACTGAAAAAGGTGTGAGCTAAAGCCATATAAATAAAAAATAAAAATGTGTACATATGCATGTATATGCTAGCATTCTAACACTTATGCATGTAACTTGCACATATATATTAGTGCCTAGTGTATAGAATTGCTCCGTTTGTGCTTTCCCTTGATCCAGCACGAGGCAAAGAACTTAATCTGATTCGTCCAACAAGGCCAATATCTGAAATCAATTGAATTCCCGAAACTGCACTATCCCCTATTTTAGTTGTGTTTACATAAGTTTTCTCACCATGGAGGCCAGCTTAACCAGAAAGTTTCCAACCTCCTCCTTACTTTTTCTTTGGTGTAAATGACCACATTCACCCTTCTCAAGTCATCTGGCACCACTGCTACATAAGTATTGCCATACTGGGACAGACCGAAGGTCCATCAAGCCCAGCATCCTGTTTCCAACAATGGACAATCCAGGTCACAAGTACCTGCAAGATCTCAAAACAGTCTTTCAATACATTTTATACTGCTTATCCTAGAAACCGGTTTCAGCTTCAGTGCAGATGTAGCTTCAGATTTACTGCAAAACACTCTGATATTAACGCCAATTGATAGTGACACTTTAGACTCAGAATGGGAGACTCTTTTGTCCAATTTCAAATCGTCTCTTAAACTTGAAATGAACAGTTCAGCCCTAGTAGAATACTGCAGAGCTGAGCAGATCCCCCGTGGCTTGCGAATTTACAAGGCACCTCAAATATTCAAAGAGCAAGAGGATTTTTATCACCAAATAGAACATGATATTAAACAAATGTTCCCTAGACCTCATGCTCTTGATTATTGAACAGTCAAGGGCAGTTTTACAACAAGAAAAAGAACTCCTTGATAAGGAACTTGAATGGATCAAACAGGGAGTATCCGAGCAAGTTTTTTTCTCCAAATATTCACAATTAAAAGAGAACTTAGAACAGTTTAAAGAGACATTAAGGAAAACGAAATTGAAGAAATTATCCAGGGATAGAGGTGATTATTCATTGGGATGTGTATACCCGTGGATGTACAATAAAGGCAATCAGGCCAATGAAACGACAACATCTAGTACAGCTGTTACAAGTCAAAAACAGGTGGCGTTTAAAGCCTTCCAGTTTACAGAGAGCTCCTCTGGTAGCGATACCGAAGATTTTTTAGACCACAGACAAACAAGATCGTCAAGATCAAGGGGCAACAGAAGGGGTATGAACAGAGGTCCACCCAGGTCACGCCCATGGACATGGTCCCAATTTCAATAGATCAAAATGTAATAAATTTGTCAACACACACTTTCAATTCGGCAGAAATCTCTCTATTATCCAAAGGTCTGTCCTATGTGCCAGCTCAATCTTTCAATATTTTTCAATTCAGAATAGATCTTGAAAAATTCATTCGTGCTTTACAATTAAAGATCTATTTCAAGGACAATGATACTCAAGATTCTTCTTCTCGAGTCAAAGATAAATCTCAATGGATACCGCCAGTTCCCATCGATCCAGTTGTGGCAGTTTTCAAACAGCTAGTCTTAAGAGATGTATGTCAGTTACATAAAAAAGAGTCACGTTGTTTTCATGGCAATTTGACTTATAATGAACGTAAAGCCCTACAATCGTTGAAGAAGAACACAGGTATAATATTGAAACTTGCAGACAAGGGCGGTGCAACTGTCATTTTGGACAGGTCTAAATATGTAACAGAGATTTATTCACAGTTGGCAGATAACGACATCTTATGTTAGATTATATCATGATCCTACGAAAGATCTACAAGAAAATATAATGGATATCACCACAAGGGCTGAGGAAGCAGGTTTCCTCACGAAAAAAGAGTTTCAATATTTGAACAGGAAATTTCCGACCATTCCAGTCCTGTATATATTACCGAAGGTCCACAAAGACCTATATAATCCTCCCCGCAGGCTGATTATGTCCTCTCGTGGCTCCCTCCTTGAACCGTTATCAGAATACGTGGATACGTTCTTACAAGACTTTGTTAAAACCACTCCAACATACATTAAAGATACCACACATTTCCTCAACAATTCTACAAGACATACAGTTACCGGATTCCCCTATTGTAATGGCTACCTTTGACATAAAATCTTTGTATACCATGATCCCGCAAGATGAGCTGTTGGGAGTTATTGAAGAAACCTTGAGGGCTCGTCCCAGCCCACAGCATGTTCCTACCGATTTCCTGTGCAAACTGGCAGTAATAGCATTGTGTAATAACTTTTTTTGTTTTCAAGATGATTTGTACATGCAAAAATCGGGAGTGGCCATGGGAGCTACATTCGCTCCAACTTTAGCCAACTTATACATGGCACGGTTTGAAGAGAGATGGTTGACAGGATCCCCTTTTAAAGATCGTTTGGGGACCTGGAGACGCTACATTGACGACATCTTTATAGTATGGTATGGCAGTGTGGAAGAATTACAAGAGTTCCATCGATGGCTGAATCAACGCCATTCCAGGATTCAATTCACTTTAACCTGGTCAGAAACAAAGATACATTTTTTAGATGTTGAGATCTGCTTATCTGAGAAACAATTCATCACGAAAGTGTTTTATCAAGAGCACTGATCGAAACACCTTTCTAGACTATGGCAGTTGCCATCCTAAGGCACTAAGGCAGAGTCTCCCCTTTTCTCAATTTCTTCGATTCAAACGTATTTGCACAACAGATGCGGACTACAAAGCACATTCAGAGGCTTTTGGGGCCAAATTGTTGCAAAGAAATTATCCGCGTAAAACAATCAAACGTGCAAATACCAGGGCTAAACATAACAGAGACTGGTTGCTCCAATGCCCACAACAAACACTACAAGAGGAGCATGACTTTTGTCACAAGGTATACTCCAGGAGGGGCGTCCACAGCAGCCACTGTTAGACGTCATTGGGACATTATTAAATCACACCCTGTGTTCGCAGAGTACAATATCAGAACTGCGTTTTCAAGTTCTAAAAATCTTAAGGAGATTTTAAGTCCCGCAGTTTTGCCTGCCATTTTAGCTGGTAACATTGTTAGCCCAGGTCATTTCAAATGCATGAAACCTCGTTGTAAAACGTGCTCCACCACAATTGAAGGTTTAGATTTTTCTTGCAATGGTAAAACATACACATTGAAAGGCAGAACCACATGTCGATCAGTTGGCATTATTTATTATATCAAATGCCCTTGTGAGAAATATTATATTGGAAAATCAACTAGATCTTTGCATGAGAGACTAATTGAGCATCGCTCGCGGATAATGGCTCAAAACCTCGGGGCACCCATTGTTCAACACTGGTTGTCTAACAAGCATACCATAGAAGATTTGAAGTGTATGGTAATTGAGCAAGTAATCCAGTCTAAGAGAGGGGGTGATCTGAATAGAAAGATATTGCAGCGAGAAACATTCTGGATCTTTACATTAGATACGATAGAACCTAATGGTTTAAATACATACATTCAATGGAGTTGTTTTTTCTAAAATGTTCTTTTTGAGTGTTTCAGTCTATCTGGGTGTTTAAAGTCATCTTTGGAATTTCCCTGGTGGTCAGGTGTGACTTTTTTGTGTAAGGGCACTTTTATCCTCTTTAAGTTATTGCGCATTGAGGGTTTTAATTTTGACGTTGATACGTTCAATCATGATGTCACTTAATCAGCTGGTGCGGTTTGTTAGTAATAAAAGGACGCCGTCGCCATCTTAGTTTGATAACACAAGGGAATACATGCACACGCATTTGAGGCAGTTATCGGGTAAGCCATCAGCTATATAGAATGAATGCAAAATATAATGATGTCTCTTGAAGAAGTTTATAGTCCTTTTTTCTCTCTTTTATATAATAGAATTGGTGACTCCCCCTTGATAAAGTTAACACAAAATGGGGACCTGTCGGGGTTTATGAGTGCACCAACCTGCCAAAGTTAAGTGCTGTGCATATTTTGATTATACTGAGAGTGTGGGATTGATTAATAGACACAAATGAGTGATAAGAAGAGGTCGGTGGAGGTTGAGTCAATGATTAAACAATGAACACGAATCAGTTATTTACCTATTGAGTAAAAAAAATTTTTTCGTGTCAAATATATGCGACTCTACTTCACTTCACAGTATTTACTGAGCCTCTATGTAGATTCCATTTGCATTCATATATTTTGTGTATATTGTATCCTAGAAATAAGCAGTGGATTTTCCCCATTTAAATAATGGTCTATGGACTTTTCCTTTAGGAAGCCATCCAAATCTTTTTTAAACCCTGCTAAGCTAACTGCTTTTACTACATTCTCTGGCAACGAATTCCAGAGTTCAGTTACACGTTGAGTGAAGAAATATTTTCTCCGATTTGTTTTAAATTTTCTACTTTGTAGCTTCATTGCATTCCCCTAGTCCTAGTATTTTTGGAAAGAGTAAACAAGCGATTCTACTCCACCGCCCTCGCGTCAAAACGTCATGACGTCGAGGGCGGAGCTATGACACTCTAGGCCCGAAACGGAAACGCCACAGGCACGGCCACGGAGGCGCAGCAAAAAAAACCCCCCCAAAACCCTCCCCACACACAGCCCCCAACAAGGCAAGTAGCTCGGAGGGACGGAGGGAGGGAGCCCCTTGCTAGCGCCCGTTTCATTGCGCTCAAACGGGCATTTTTTCCTAGTTATTTTATAGACTTCTATCATATCTCCCCTCAGCCGTCTTGTCTCCAAGCTGAACAGCCCTAGCCGCTTTAGCCTTTCCTCATAGGGAAGTCATCCCATCCCCTTTATGTACGTATGTATGTATTGTAACATTTATAACCCGCGCTTTCCCGCTTGTTAGCATTTTCGTTGTCCTTTTCTGTACCTTTTCTAATTCCACTATATCTTTTTTGAGATGCAGTGACCAGAATTGAACACAGTATTCAAGGTGCAGTTGTATCATGGAGCAATACAAAGGCATTATAACGTCCTCATTTTTGTTTTCCATTCCTTTCCTAATAATACCTAATATTCTGTTTGCTTTATTAGCTGTCACCACACTCTGAGCAGAGGGTTGCAATGTATCATCAACTGCTGACTTCAAAGAAACATTAAATGGGTCAGAAAGCAGAGCTGCCACAGCTTCCATAAGCTCTTTCAATACCCTTGGATGTATACCATCTCGGCCCATTGCTTTTCTGTTTTTATCTTAGCTAGCTCCTCACAAACACAGTCTTCTGAAAATCGTTCAAGGTCTACCTCACCACCATTCCTGTGTGTTTGTGTTCTGCAGTTCTACTCCCAGCCCTTCATCTGTGAACACAGATCAGAAATATTTATTAAACATTTCTTCTTTATTCTGATCAGCTTCTGCATATTCCTTCTCTTCACTCTTGAGACTCACATTGCAACTTTGCACTTCCTCCTTGTACTGACGTATTGAAAAAAGGTTTGTCTCCCCCTCCTCCATTTTACTGTATTGATGTTATATTCTGCACATTTGCATATTTGCTTTTCCTAACTACCAGCTTCTTTTAGTTTTTTCAGATATTGTTGCTCATCCTTCTGTTGTTGTGATTTCTTGTAGTTTATAAAAGTTAACCTCTTTACCATTTCAACTTTTGCTTCCAGCCTCCTTTTCCTTTTATTGGCCTTCCTAAAAAAAAAAAAAAAGGTTTGTTACACTTAAAGTATCTCCTTTCCAGTTTTGCCATCTGCTTTCGTACTTTCCCCAGATGTTCCCATCCCGCTACACATTCTTTGAAGTATTCCCTCATCTTTACAAAGTTCAATTTCCTGATGTGTAGAACCCTAACATTTGAATGAACCGTTTCCATGCATGCCTTATTATTGAGCCATACCAATGGTGATTACTGTGTGCTAGATAATCACTCTCTCTACCATCAGAAAAGCTCTCCCCATTTGTAAACACCAAGTCCAGTATGAACATCCTCTTCTTGAGTGTTCCATTACCAGTTTTTAGAAGAATACTTTTTGTAGAGAATCCAGAATCTCCCTTTCATAGCAATATTGTTAGGGTTACCATATGTCCTCTTTTAAGAGGACGTTTTCAGATATGTCCTCCAGGATTTTTAATTTTTAAGGAAATGTCCTCTTTTTCTTTTATGTGCCTATGACCAACACATCTACCCACATAATGAAAGAAACCATCTCTAGCTTATTAGTCAGTATGGACACATGGGAGTGTGAAAGAGAAAGACATTGCTGATCCCTTCTATTCCCCTGCTGGTTGAATCTGTCAAAGGCATTTTGTTCGTGCAGCACAACTTTAAGCATATGTCATGCAAAGACTTTCACACATATCTCAGAAGCCAGTCAAAGGGATACGCTTAGGCTCAGACTCAGTCAAACTGAAATCCAGAAGTTCTTGAAAAGTAGAATGTCTACTGTTGTACTGTAATTAATCATGTTTTGATGTGTGTTCATTAACTACAATTAAATATTTCTTTAGCAAAGATTGCAAACATTTTTATTTTTTCTGTCCTTTTTTTTGTTTCCGCAAATATGGTAACCCTAAATATTGTGAATGTCTTTACTTAAATCATTGTCAACTTCTTTTGCCTGTGAAGGAGGTCTATAATTAGATGTTCCATTTCCTTTTTCCCACTCAGATTAACCTACAGTGCCTGCTCCTTACCTCATAAGTGCCACTCTTCCTCCCCTTTTCCCTACCCTGTCCTTCTTGAATAGATTATAGCCTGGTGTAACTATAGCCCTGTCATAGCTCTCTGTGAACCAGATCTCTGTGACTGCCACTAAATCCAAGTCAGCCTCTTCTATCACAACCTCTAGATCCACAACATTATTTCCCATACTGTGTGTATTAGTATACACAGCTTTTCAGGTGTTGCCCTTTTCTATAGAGGTATTTAGTGATTTAATTATCCAAGGGCTTTTACTTACCTGGGGGCCTTGTTTACCCATCCCTGGCAATTCTAGTTTAAACCCTCTTCAGGAGGTTAACCAGTCTGCTGTAGAAGACGGTTTGCCCCTTCTTTGATAGGTAGATGCCATTTGAGCAGCCTTTAAAAAATTATCCTATGCTCCAGGAAACCAAAACACTCTTGATGACACCATCTACACAGCCATTCATTCATCTCCAGTATGTGAACCTCTCTGTCTTGGCCTTTACCCTTGGCAGGAAGGATCGCTGAAAATACTACCTGCATATCTATCTGCTTCACCCTGTCTTCCAGAGCCATGAAGTCACTTTTGATATATTTGGAGGGATACCTAGTAGCATCATTTGTGCCAGTATTGATGAGCAGTATCAGATAATAGTAGGCTTGATGAGTCTTGGCAAACTCTTCATAAATTCTCAGATCTTGGCACTGGGCAGACAGAACACCTCCCTAGAAGGAAGTGACTGAGAGAAAAGTTAGGGACCAGGAAGTTAGGGAGAAATGTGAGATGGAACAAGGCTGTACACTTTTCTTTCCTCTCTCTGGATATCCTCCAAGATCTTACAACCCTCCCCTCTATGATCACAGAACTTCCCATGCTATTCTTTTTTTCCTCCCTCCATCCCCCATCCTGCACTATTTGATCTATCTAAAAGGTTTCGAGACCATAACGCTAACCTGCGACGTTTGTTCTCAATATGAAAGCCTCCCAACACCAATAAAACTGCACCGCACACCAGCGCAGATTGTGACATTTCTGGAGCAGCACAAGAGTCATTGTGTGATCAATCCTTTTTTTTTCCAGTGCACAAGAAGTAAAACTTCATTTGTGGCAAACACTGCTTAAAATTCAGCGTGTATCTAAAGAGAGAAACTTAAAATAGTAAATACAACTATTTAGTAAAGTCTAACTTTGTCATTCTTTAGCAGTAATCAAATCAGCAAGGAAAGTAACTATAGCCCTGTCATAGCTCTCTGTGAACCAGATCTCTGTGACTGCCACTAAATCCAAGTCAGCCTCTTCTATCACAACCTCTAGATCCACAACATTATTTCCCATACTGTGTGTATTAGTATACACAGCTTTTCAGGTGTTGCCCTTTTCTATAGAGGTTTAGTAAAGTCTAACTTTGTCATTCTTTAGCAGTAATCAAATCAGCAAGGAAGAAGGCAAAGAAATTTCTAATATGCTACCTGATAAAAAAAAAAAAAATCCAAGGTCATTGGACTATTTAGGAAGAAAAAAAATAAGGTGTTCAAGTGTATGATATTATCTGTTGGAATGCAACCCATCAGTTCTATATGGTTAAAGTACTTGTAAACATAGATAAGAGGTCTGGCGGAACAATCGAATATATCTATATAACCACTTATGTTCTTATATTAGGATGGGGTGGGTCAACCTTTATACAAAGAGGCTACATAAATATCAGAGCTATCCCTAGCGGGTCCCAACATTACATAATGTCGGAACCAGAAACAGACAGAGCTCTATACACCAGCTGTGATAAATAAGTAAAAATGTAATTTAAAATGGTGAAAACAAACTGCTAGAGTGGCTATTTTGAAAATATTTATAAAAAAAACAGTATTTAAAATTGCCGTCACCAGTTTCAGATTGGAACTGGCATGGGCAGGAGTGATTGCCCATGCCAGTTCCAACCTTAAATTGGCTTCCGCGACCTTCCCTGATAGTCTTGCGAGACTGCCACAGGAGGCCCCAGCAGCAATTTGGAATGTAGAACCGCCATGGGTAGAAGCGACTGGGGATCACTCCTACCCCAAAGAGACCACAAGAGTGCCAGGGCTTTTAAGTTAGGGGCCTATGTGTGGTGGGAGGGCAATGGTGATAGTGGCTTTCATGGGGTGTGGGGGGGGGGGGGGTGGTAAGCTAGCTTTCTGTCAGGGGTGCTGGGGAGGCTGTGCAGACCACTTTTGGTAGGTGTGTGGTGCCTGTGTTAATTTTCGGCTTTTTTTTCAGTTTCAGCCAAAACTGTGCAACAGATTTCAGCCACAGATCTGGTTTCAGCTGAAACTGAAATCTCCATTTTTGGTTGCCCTCTAGTACACAGTACTCTAAATAGGGCTTTACCAGATACTTATACAGAGACACTGTCACCTCCTTTTTCCTGCTGGCCATTCTTCCCCCTATTCACCTATGCATCCTTCTAGCTTTTGCCGTTGCTTCCTCTATCCATTAGGCCACCTTAAGATCATCAAATATGATGACCTTCCAGCACTCAAAGTCCTATTCTTTCATGCACATAAGTACATCATCCTCTATATTGTACCGCTTCCTTGGATTTTTGCAGTCCAAACACATAATATTGCATTTTGTGGCATTTAAATATTAGCTGCCAAATTCTAGACCCTACTTTGCCAGATCTCTCCTCATGCTTACCATTGAGGGTGTCTTCCCTATTCAGAGTTTGGTATCATCTGCAAAGAGGCATATCTTACTAGACAGCTCACAATATCGCTCACAAAAATGTTGCTGGACCAAGGACTGATCCCTGTGGCACACCACTGGTATCTCTCTTTCTTGGGAGTGAGCTCCATTTACCACTGCCTATTGTTGTTTTCCGCTTACCGGTTTTTAAACCAGTCAGTCACTTTAGGGCCCATACCAAGGGCACTCAGTTTATGTATATATTGCCTATGTGGAACCGTGTCAAAGGCTTTGCTAAAATCTAAGTAGGCCACATCTAGTGCTCTCCCTCAATCTGTTTGTCTGGCCACGTAGTCAAAGAAATTAATCAGGTTCTTCTGACAAGATCAACTTCTAGTAATACCACGCTGCCTTTGGTCCTGCATTCCATTTGATTTAAGAAACCTCACTATCCTCTGTTTTTAAAAGCATTTTCATGAATTTACTTACACAGAGGTTGAATTAACTGGCCTGTAGTTCCCAACCTCCTCCTTACTTCTGCTTTTGTGGTGAGGAACCACATCTGTCCTCCTCCAGTACTCTAGGACCAACACAGACTCTAAAGAAGCATTTAAAAGGTCAGACAGGAAAGCTGCCAGAATTTCCCTACATTCCTTTAGTCTTTGTCTACCTTTATTTTAGGTAGCTCCTCATGAATACTATTTTCTGAAAATCAGTCAACGTGTACATCACATCAATTCCTATTAGCGTTTGTCTTCTGTGATTCTAACAGTTTTTCTCATTTATCTCAGCCCTTCATCTGTGAATTGCTTAACAACTATGTTAAACAATTGTACCTTAACCTTATCATCTTCTACATATTGCTCTCCTTCGCCCTTGAGCCTCACAAAAGCCACTTTTGTACTTCCTCCAATTATGTTTATTAACATTTTTGATATACCACCACTTCTACAGCAAGATCACAGTGGTTTACAATAAACATATTAAAAATAGAAAGGAACGCCATAATTTATTTATTATTTATTTATTGTTCACTTATATCCCACATTTTCCCACTCATGCAGGCACAATGTGGCTTACAAAACATGAAATAAAATTACAGAATAGGAAGCTTAGAAAAGTATACAAGGATCAAGCAGGGGGAAAAGCATCTAACGGTGAACTAGCGGGGTAAGAGACAGGAGGGGTGTATCAGTCAGCGGTATAAAGTGAGGGGTAGGTCTTGGCAAAGAATAATCTGATAGGACAGACATATTCATACAAGAGCGAACAGACAACGTATAAACTACACAATCAGCTGAGCAGGTAACGGATGGCCAGCACCCAGCACTAACAGGGGGTGAAAATCTAAATGCAAAGGTAAAAAGTGAGTCTTCAGGAGACCTTGAAGCGAGAAAAGCACAGTTCAGAGCGAAGGACAGGAGGGAGATCATTCCGCAATGAAACTACAAAGTAGTAAATTTAAAACAAATCAGAGAAAAGTTTTCTTCACTCAATGTGTAATTAAACTCTGGAATTTATTGCCAGAGAATGTGGTAAAATCGGTTATCTTAATGGAGTTTAAAAAAGGTTTGGATGGCTTCCTAAAGGAAAAGTCCATAGACCATTATTAAAATGGACTTGGGGAAAATCCACTGCTTATTTCTAGGATAAGCAGCATAAAATGTATTGTACTGTTTTTGGGATCTTGCCAGGTATTTGTGACCTGGATTGGCCACTGTTGGAAACAGGATGGCAATACTTATGTACATATGTACTTATGCACAGTTTTGGTACCAGAAAGGAAAATGCAGTATCTAAAAAAAAAAAAAAACAGTCTTGTCCCCCAATTTTACCATATTGGCTATATTTACTTCCATTTGCAGCTTTTCTTTCCTGACTACTTTATCAGCTTCGCTTAGCTTTTCTAGGTAATGTTGCCTGTGTTCATCTTTTTGCAATTTCTTGTAGTCTATAACGGCTAACCTCTTTTTCTTATCTCTGATGGAGTTTTCTGAAATTCAGTTTTTGAATTTTCCTGATTGTATTATGATTTCTGCTTATGAAATGTTAACGATATTTTTTTTTAGACATTTTGACTTAATTCTACCTCTGTTTTGGCTGTTAGAGCTAATTTTATACTTAGCACTTTAAAGGTGGCAAGCAAGGGTTTAAATCAAAATGAAGAAGCTAAACTTGCCAGTAGAGCTCCATTTCAAAATGCCTCAAATCTGAATTTAGTTTTATCTGCTTTCTTTAAGGAGCATTTGACATCTTTACATGATCATAAAATGCGTGCAAATCCAAGAGTCTCTTCTAGTAGCTTTTGGTATTCTTTTGAAATTTCCCAGGAAATGAGCTCCATTTTATATAGAATACATTCTAAAACTAACCTCCAAAGTATGGTTAAGTATCATTGGAAGTATTATATATTTTTGACCCATCACAATTATAAGCACTGATTTAGAGTCAGGATGCTTTGTTAGCTGGAGTAGTACTTCAGTAACTTCTCAACCCGCCAATAACTTATAGAATAAGGGGTGTTTATAAATGTCAATTTAACAAGATTGGATTCCTTTTCGTCTGTGTATAGTGTTTGAGAGTTTGCTCTCTTCTCATTGTTTACTATTTATTTATTAACTGCATTTATTAAGAGATACACCCAAGGCAGTGTATAGCAGGTACTGTACAGTTTAACATAAAACTTACAATTTTGTTAACAGCATAACTATAGTAAAGTGATTGCTTGGAGCTGTAAGGGGAATTCTTTAATCTAGGTGCCCACATTTATGCACGTAAATGTCTACTATAATTTTCCAAGTTTATTTAATACTTGTTATCCTGCACATTAATAGTATATCTGAGTGGCTTATAAATCTAAAGATAAAAAGTAGAGAAAAGGAAAAGATAAATGAGGACGCGGGGATAGTGTGGGGAGGGTCAAAGTCAAACTACGATATATAAGAAAGTAGAGGATGACACACAACTTAGGATTCAAGTTCAAACTCTTTATAAGGCACCACATTGAAAGACCCAACACGGGCCTGTTTCGGCGGAAAGTCACCTGCCTCGGGTCGCAAGACTTAATGAAGTCACTTGTCTGTGTATGGTACCTGTGGATGGTGTGTGTTATTCAGTTCTATAGCCACCTAGCATTCCCTTTCATGAAGTTTTGTGATGACAGCATTTTTGAACGCGATATTTTGTCTGGATTTCACGCGGCTTTGTGTATTGAATAACATACACCATCTGCAGGTACCACACACAGACAAGTGACTTCATTAAGTCTTGTGACCCCTGAGGCAGGCAGCCTTCCGCCGAAACACAGGCCCGTGTCGGGTCTTTCATTGTGGTGTCTAATAAAGAGTTTGAACTTAAACCCTCCTGTCTTGAGAGTTGTGTGTCACCCTCTACTTTCTTCTTGATTCCTACTGTATCCTGTAGAGGGCATACTCCTCCTGTTACCTTTGTGAACTGTAATATATGACAGAAAAGATGGGCATTAATGGGAATAGCAAGGGAATAATGGAACAGATCTGAGCTGGTCAGCAGGCCCACCCCAGGAATAGCCTTAGAAGAGCATGAAAGCATCCTCAGATTTGAATTTTAGTAGAGAAGTCTGCGATCTGAGTTAAAGGGGAAAAGCGTTCCATAGAGTAGGACCAACCACAGAGTAGGTCCAACCACTGAGAGGATAGAGTGATGTATAGTGTCGTATCTATTCTGTCTAAAAGATGGTACGACCAAGAGATGATGTTGAGATGAACAAAGACTGCATGAGGGGGAATAGGAATACTAGCACTTGTATGTGTATGTGTGCACATACTCACGTAAATGCTAGTGACCTAAGGGCTATTCTGAAAATATCCGCTAAACTTACATTGTGCGTATTTGTAGGGTATACGTACACAGGGGCAGAGCATGGGTGAGATATAGGCAGGGCTCTCAGACAGGTAACTTATAAATGTCCCTGCCACAGTTAGGTGCCTCCACTTAAGCTAGTTCTATGGCAGGTGTAACTGTGGGTGCCTAAATGTTAGGTATACCAGAATCAGGTTATGTTTTGTATTCTGTAATAGAACCTGGGTGCCCAGGTTCCATTGTTATGTAGAGACGCCCAGTTATAGATTTGCCTCTTATATGGATAATTTGTGTTTCTTGATGTTAATACATGGTTGACTATTTTCCATACCCCCACCAACAACTACTCTTCCTTAAATATACAACAGGCTTATAATGGAAAAACAAAAAGGTTTTCAGATCCTGTGCTAATTTTATTTTGAGAGATCATTATTTATGTAGTGTAGATACCTATTCCTATTTATCTATGGAATGGGCACGCCCACTATATATGGAACCAGCCTCCTACTTGCTCAGAATTTCGTCAGTACTCTCTGATCTGCAGGATACATTTTTTTCTACCTCTCTGGTTTACTTAATGTGCTTAAGGGGTTCAGCCTAGGGCCAATCCCTGAGCACGGGTGGTGTAGCTGAGACGTGCCAGCTACATACCCAGGTCTGGAACTGGAATCGGATAAGGGCTGCAGATTTTGAATTGTAATTGGCTGCCTTGAGTTGAAATTTATGAGTAGGTTACTAGAGCAAGTGAGCAGGAAGTAATAGCAAACGTGAACTGGAGGCCTGCTGTAGAGAAACTTGGCAGTTTTGCATGCAGGAGATTAGATTGTGGGTAGGCCTGTTAGCTTTCTACTTCCCAGCAACTCTTTTTACGAGTCCCAGCAAATGCCTAGGAGTATGATCTTAAGGGCTATTTGACACAGTCTTTTTTTTTTTTTTTTTCTTTTTACCTTCACCTGTTCCAGGATACTAACTAGTCTGGTGGTTAGGAATCTCATCTTGACCTCTGGGGTTGACTCTGGTTCAAGTCTGTGCCAGGGCTATTTCCCTGACATAGGAGTAGATAAGGGCTTCTTAAAGTCAAAGATTATTCTTATGTTGATAAGATGAAAAAAAGTCATAGTTGCTCTGATATAGCAGAAAATTATTATTTTATGTTTAATATCATTACAGCCTGAAGAAGTTCTTAAGTATAAAGGAAATCATGAAATGAGCTGTCACCTTTCATAAAACTACATTATGGGCCCTGTTTACTAAGGCGCGTTAGTGTTTTTAACGCGCCCACAATTAGCGCGGACGCTAAGCGTGTAGGTGCCTATAGGGCTATTGTAGGCATGTACACAGTTAATGCGCATTAAAGATGCTAACGCGCCTATAACGCGGCTCAGTAAACAGGGTCCTATATTTGGTTAAATACAGCAGAGTGTGAGCATGGAAGACTTCACACTCCATAAGTGCACACATTTTTGTTTCATTTAGATACCTGTAAATTGCTGTTTTAAGACTTGAATTGTGATGTACGGCAGTGAACTGGATAATGCAGAGGTAATTTGACCATTTCCCCCAGTATTAAGGAGTTTATTTGACAAGGCTGCAAAATGTGTTGAGAAAAATGTTCCTAATTTTTAGATTGCGTGCAAGTTGGGGCATGATTCCTAAGCTAGATATGGAAGTATTGATACTGGGGAAACAGATAAATATATGAATCAACTGTGAAAAATCCTAGCGAGTAACAATTCCAGTCATGTCACAAAAGCGCTCTCTTTTTTTTTTCATTATTATTATTACTACCCGGACATGCTTTCCTGTACACCTGAGCATCCAACTCTGTTCTGGTTTCTGTTATGATGTGGGCATGTTTGAGACTGATGTGACTTGGGCCTTCCTTTGCAAAGACTAATATTTCTTCATGATTTAGATGCTCTGCTTCTGACGCAGTTATTTGAGTAACAGTGGTGAGGGGTGCACTGTATGTTAAAAGGGCATTGAGTCAAACAGAATAAAAGTTCTTCAAAAAACAGAATGCACCATGGTTAGAAATTCCATGTTTGAATGGGAAGAGAATAGTGATGGAGGCATACTAACTGCCTGGCCAGAATGAACAGACAGATGATGAAATGTTGCCAAATCTATTAGCTTCCCAAATTTATATTAACAGAACAATAATCAGTCAAAACCAACTGAAAATAATTGTTTCTGGTTCATGCAAGGTGTCGACGTGTACATTAAAATCACCTAAAAGTAATAAATTTGAGAAGGAGTTCTTTAGTATATGCAATAATAACTCCTCCCTTGAAAAACCCCTCAGCAGACAATGATAAAAATAAGCCTCCTCACCTTCTTTAAGCCAGGTTTCAGTAAAACACAGAATATCTGTTATTATCAGTAATGAAATCACCAATCAGTGTTGCCTTAGTCTGCAGTGATCTACAATTTAACAAAGCAATTTTTAGCAACACTGAATCAAGTGAGTTAAAAAATTTTTGAAGCATAAATGTAGATACTTTACCTGAGGGTGCACAAAAACAGAATTGACATCCCATGACCTATGGCCCCAGTACATTGAAATAGAAGACCCAACTGGGAGAATACTTCATGACCAAAAATAAAAGAAATGTTTAAAAAAAAAATCATAAAATACTGGCCAACAAAAAAAGCCATCATAGACTTTTCCCTGAATCATAAGAACCTAAGAATAACTGTACTAGGTCAGACCAATGGTCCCTCTAGCCCAGTGTTCTGTTTTCAATAGTGGCTAACCCAGGTCACAAGTACTTGGCAGAATCCCAAACAGTAGCAAGTTTCCATGTTACCAATGCCAAGGTAAGCAATGGCTTTCTCATGTCTATTTCAATAGCAGACTATGGACCTTTCCTCTAAAAATCTAGCTCGCCCAGGAGTTTGCCCCAAAGGGAAAGCCCAAGGAGCACATTCTGCTCCTTGGGTACACTCCATTGGTGCGAACACCACTAAAGGTCTTCAGCTTAAGGCAGATTTTCAGGTGTCTGTTTACATTGCTGTCTGGGACGTGTGACTTTGGCAAGCACAATGGGGAAGCGCAGTGCCAAAGTGAACCACTATCAAAACCAAGTAAGTAGCAATTTTATGAGAAGGGTATGCCTGGAACCCAGTTATAACAAGTAACACAGTTTAATGACCCAGTGCTGGTCCAACCCAGAAGCAGGACATATATAATCCTGTTCTCTGGACTGGACCCAGCAAGGGCCAATCAGACGTTACAGGGAAACAGGCAGCACCAGAAACAGGAGGGTATACTCATCCCATGAGGAAACACAAGGAATGGTGACATTACTCTACCTACATACAGGGAAGCTAATGCCTAGCACTGGATAATCCAGGCTGCCTGCTGGCCCTGACATTGGACTAACTAGTGATCTCTTCCTCTCACTCTGGCTTATCCTGATGGTATGCTATGAAACGTGTGGGCTGCAGCTTTCATTTGCTTACTTTTTGGTTCCCCTCAGCACTGAGAGGACTCTTAAAGGGATGTATAGCCAGGGTTCGCTCTGTCACACTGCTCTATTGGTTCTCTCCGTTGCAAGACCCCCAGATTGCCAGTCAGATGCACATCAATATTTTAAAGTTAATTTTTATAGATTTTTGAAAATTATAATCATGTCAACTTATGTGATAACAGGGTAAAAAAAAGAAAAATAACCATAAAAGGTAATACACATCAAACAATTGTCCAAAATGGTTCATACACCATATAAAGGAAAAAATGAGGGAGCCAAAACGAAAAGAAAAATACAGGCAAACCGTCATAAGTGTTAGAAAAGAAAAATAGAAACGATTGTTTCATCCAGCCTAAACACCATGAACTAATTCTGGAAGCCGATCCTTGGACCTTCAAATCTTCCTTTTATATTCAAAACTTCCAGTAGGAAATTTCAAAATATAAATAGTACCCAAAGCCAAGTCCTTTGGCTTCAAAACCAAGAAGTCCTGTTACCTCTTCTGTGTAGCTTTAGACAAATCAGGAGATAGACCCCACAAACAACTCATTTGTGTTTCTGAAATTCAAAAATAAGACGTTATTGTGGTCTGACTCCATAGCAAACATGGCTGCTAATGTGGTTCACAGTGTAACTGTGTCCAAGAATGACTCAAGAAGTTAAATCAGATTCAAGCCTGAATGTGCTCTCTTCTGTTTATCCAAGTTCCATTCCATCCTCTGGCAGCTAATTACAAATATTGAGCTGTTACAATTGATGGGAACAATTCAGATGACATACTCAAAATATCCATCAGGTACTTTACATACTGTGCCCACAGGTGAAATTAGGAGATATTTGGGAAAGTTCAAAAACCTTGGGTTATTCCTCCTTAATTGATTCTATAAATATTCCACCTTAAGATATAAAACGTTTTTCTCTCATTAGAGCTATACTGTTTTCTTGAATTGCTGACACTCTCTAGATGCAACAGTAGCTTGATGTTTAGCTCTTGAGCATGCACACCAACCATGTCCTCCACAGCTTTACCAGCAACTGAAAGTAAGGAAGTGTTCAAACCCTGTATGGTGTCACAGAGTGACTGTAAAGTCATGAAAACTGGGTTCTGGAAGTCTAGAACCTCCATCCTAAGAATATTATCACATTCTCCCTTGGCAGATGAACTTTCAACAGGTTGGACTCACACATGTTCATCTTTGGCTTCTGCAATTCCCAAAGACAAGGACACAGCCACAAAAGACCCTGCAAGTAACGAGCACTACAGGTGGCTTCCAGCCCTACTCAGGGACCACTCCGACCCACCACATTGCGTTTCATTGAAACCCCAGTGATCTGGCTGAAACAACAACCATCTCCAAGGCAGAGTGAACATGGTAAAGCCACAAACTGTTTAAGGTAGGACACAGACCAGGTTCAGAGAGAGAGGACTTTGTCTCCCCCTTCTTCTTCCCCATAGCAACACAACAAAGGAGAGAACAGTGCGACAAACATAGCTCATGCCACCATGCACGTCTTCACCATCTTGGCCTCTTTCATTCCCTTCATTCAGTGGTTTTTAGTTTCTTATCACCAATCGGACAGCAGCAGCCAGCCCTCCTCCACGGCAGGATTATTCATGTCTCTCCCTCTCGGGGCATACACTTGCTAACCTCACTCCCTTTAAGGCTCCCTCCCAATAGGGATATTACAATACAGTCTCAATTGTCTGACGTAAATGGGAGCAAACCGTTGTCATATAAGTGAAAAGTCGGATAATACTGCATAAACCCCTCAAACAATGCATAAACAGAGTTCATGAGTTTCAAAAATTGTTCTAAAACAAAGATTTTTAATAGAAGTAAATGCGATGACACCAGCAGGGGTTCTGTCGGATATACCGGATGGCTGGATTAACAAAGGTCGGATAATCAAGACTGTACTGTAATTGTAAACTTAGAAAAACAATGAAAGAAAACCCACTGTTCACTATGACATTCAGACAAGGAATGACAGTTTAGTTAAAGAAAACTGGTAGAAAAAGAATGAATGCTTGGTATATGCTGATATGCTCATTTAACGGACCAGTGGAGAGTTAAAATGCACTTCATGCTTGATTTTATGGACGGGAAATGGAATCTTTGTTAATTGTGCTCAGCTTTTTATCATATATTTGTGGTCTGTACCCTTTACTACCACCATCACTTGCATGTTACTAGGATACCAGCAGTAAGTTTTTTTTACATTGATTGATAAAGGAGATAAGGTAAATGCAACTACAAGCAACTTAGTAACAGCAATAACTTTTAATGAACAGAATAGTTATTTTTAATGAGTAAGCTGTGTTGGATGAGCAAGAATTTTCAAACAAAAAACTATTATGTTAAAATATCCAGAGTGAGCTTTCAAAGCTGTAGTAGTAGCTAGATTATCTAATATATCACTGTGGAGTGCTTCAGGGATCTGTACTGGGGCCAGTGCCGTTTAACATACCTATAAATGATCTGGAAATCGGAACAATAAGTGAGGTGATTAAATTTGTACATGACACAAAACTAGTCAAAACTGTGAAAAATTGCAGGAAGACCTAAGGAAACTAGAAGAGTGGGCATCCAAATGGCAGATGAAATGTAATGTAGACAAATGCAAAGTGATGCACATTGAGAAGAATAATCTGAATCCTAGTCTCAATTGTCTTGAAAGTTGGATGAAATGATCTGCTGGTTAGGCTCTTAAAGTAGAATCCTTAACTCAACACAATAACACTTTTTTTGGATGAGCTATTGTTAAATTTTACCTCGCTTAATTCTAGGGCCTGTCATTTAGGTCCCTGCTCTGAGCTGTTTTAAAATCTGAAGCAGGAGCTCTGTTCTGTGTTGACTTGGCTGGTTAATTTATCTCTCTGTTTGGGTTGTAGACCGTCTCAGCTTGAAGGTTGCTAGTGCTCGGCCATTTTATTTAAAAAAGATACCCTTGATCCTCAGGGGTATGCTCCTGTAGCTCCTAGCCAACTCACTGCAGTGCTACCTTAGCATCAGTATGCAGATTTGTCAATGTGGTTACCCCATTCACTATAAACTCTAAGGTGATGGGGTACAACCATCTGTAATGAATTTTTTCCCTTGTCAGCCTCTGTGTGATGGGTCGCATCTGCCTCCTTTTCAGTAGTGTGAAATTGGACACATTATTAAATACCTCAAAGGTACATATGGGCAATAACTGCAGCTCCTTGTGACTCTGGGCAAGTCACTTAACCCTCCATTGCCCCTGGTACAAAATAAGTACCTGATTATATGTAAACCACTTTGAATGTAGTTGCAAAAACCTCAGAAAGGCGGTATATCAAGTCCCATTTCCCTAAGTATTGGAAATTCATGTTATAGTTTAATGTTCAATGCTGTAGACTGTTTCTTTATTTGCACAAGGAAAAGTTAAAGGCAATAAGAATAAGGGGGGATAGGGGAGGAAATGTAACAAAACAAACATTTGATGAAGCAGCTTATTGTACAGACGTTTGACAAATTTAAGACCTCCCATGTACTTAATCAAATGCATGTGTTCCTATGTAAAATCATCAATAAAAATTGTTGAAACATAAATACCTCAAAGGTGTTACTCCCTTGTACCAGCTCATCAATCTCCTGGCCTTGTTCAAAATTATCTGAGTAGCACTGATATTCAGCTGCTGTCTGGATAAATTATACATGGTTTGGAACAAGGTATCTTTCATAGATCTCAGAAAAACAGGGATGATAGAGTATCCTGATAGAGAGGTTGCAGTAGAGACCATAAATAAAAAGCAGTCAAAAAATTGCAAATTAACATTGTCAACTGCTGAGCAAGATGTAAATAGGAACAACAAACATAGTTTTGAAATGTCTATATGCGAAAGCCAGAAGCCTAACAAATAAGATTGGGAGAGTTAGAATATATTGCAGTAAATGAAAAATTAGATATAATAGGCATCTCTGAGACTTGGTTGAAGGAGGATAACCAATGAGACACTGTCATACTAGGGTACAAATTATATCATAGTGATAGGGTGGATCGAATTGGTGGAGGGATAGCATTGAATGTTAAGGAGGGCCTTGAACCAAATAGAATGAAAATTCTGCAGGAAACAAAACACATCTTGGAATCCCTCTGGATTGAAATTCCATGTGTAAATGGAAAAAGGATAGTGATAGGAGTGTACTACCGGCCACCTGGCCAGGATGAACAGACAGATGCAGGAATGTTATCAGAGATTAGGGAGGTGAACAAACTGGGGAACATAATAATAATGGGTGATTTCAATTACTCAGATATTGATTGGGTAAATATAACATCAGGGCATGCTAGGGAGGTAAAATTCCTTGACAAAATCAAGGACTGCTTTATAGAGCAGCTGGTACAGGAGCCAACAAGAGGAGGAAAAATTCTAGACCTAGAGGCAGATGCACTAAACCTTAATGAGCATTTAATGACCCTCCAACGAGGAAATTTTGATCCACTGCATGCATCAAAGGGCTTTTACCGACGAAGCTAGCAGCTAACGAAAACGGAATGCAGATGAGGGATTCTTCTACAAACCCTATTGAAATGACATGCACTAACCTTTTCCGATTTGTTTAATGCACGAAAACACTGTGAAATCTAATGAGAGGTCTGTACCTCTCGTTAGGGCTGTCTGCTACAAGTTTACAAATGAAATCTATTAAAAAAAAATAACTAGGGGGGCGAAAACGCGCGTCAGGGGCGTCCTTTATTGACATCCCAGGTCGCCGCTGCTCCCCTCTCCCTCAGCACCAAAAAAGAAAAAAAATCGGGAGGGGGCAAGGGCGCTCGTCATGAGCATCCTGTATGGACGCCTTGCCCCCCCCCCCCTGCTCCCTGCTTCCCCCCCACCCCCCCGCACGAAAAATCTCCAATTTTAGCAGCCCCGGGCCGGCCCTCCTCTCTTCCTGTGTATTCTCCCACACTAGCTCCGCCTCCCGCCATGCTCGGTCCCGTGCCCCGCCCCCGCCGCCCCCCCTTAGGTCGTCACCGCCGCTCCCCCCTCCAACGACCCTCCCTTTGCCTTACCGGCCCTTGCAGCGCTTGCTGAATCGCCGATCAGCTGTTATTGCCCGTGCAGCAGAGGTGAGAGGCGCTGCACGGGCCGGTAAGGCAAAGGGGGGGTCGGAGGGGGGGGGGGCGGCGGGAGCGGGGCACGGGACCGGAGCATGGCGGGAGGCGGAGCTAGTGTGGGAGAATACACAGGAAGGGAGGAGGGCCGGCCCGGGGCTGCTAAAATTGGAGATTTTTCGTGCGGGGGGGGGGTGGGGGGGGAGCGGGGGGGGGGCAAGGCGTCCATACAGGATGCTCATGACGAGCGCCTTTGCCCCCTCCCGAAACACACGTGTTTGTGGTTTTTTTTTTTTGTTTGTTTTGACATTTGTGACATCTTTGTGGCATGCGCAGAGCAGCCAGCATAACGCTCGGCTGCTCTGCGCATGCTTTTGGCGCTGATTAACGACGGGTTAACGATTCAGTGATAAATCCTACTTTGCAATACCGATCCGAACATTTCTGGAGCGTTTTTGTACTGCATTCCTCGTTTTTTTAAAATCGTTAAGCACTTTTACGTTTTTTATTTTTTAACATTTGATTGATGCATCTCCCCCCCTAGTCCTTAGTAGATTGTATGATCTGGTGCAGGAGGTAATAGTGATGGGGCCGCTTGATAACAATGATCATAAATTTGATATTGGCTTTGCAGGAAATACACACAGGAAATCCAATATGTTAGCATTTTAATTTCAAAATGGAGACTATGATAAAATGAGAAGAACGGTGAAAAGAAAAAGAGGAGCAGCTGCGAAGATCAGAAATTTACAGCAGGCATAGATGCTGTTCAAAAATACCATCCTGGAAACCCAGGCCAAATATATTCCATGTATTAAAAAAGGAGGAAGGAAGTCCAAATGACAACCGGTATGGTTACAAATGAGGTGAAGGAAGCTATTAGAGCTGAAAGAAAATCCTTCAGAATATGATAGAAGGGTCTGACTGAAAATAAGAAGAAACAGCATAAGGGATTGCAAGTCAAATGCAAAGCGTGGATAAGGAAGGCAAAGATGGACTTTGAAAAAAAAAGATTGTGTTGGAGGCAAAAGCACATAGTAAACACTTTTTTAGGTATATTAAAAGCAAGAAGCCAGCAAAAGAATCAGTTGGACCGCTAGATGACCAAGGGGTAAAAGGGGCACTCGAGGAAGACAAAGGCATAGCGGAGAGATTAAATTAATTCTTTGCTTTGGTCTTCACCGAGGAAGATTTGGGAGAGATACTGATGCCATAAAAGATATTTAAAGCTGACAAGTCAGAAAAACTGAATGTAATCTCTATAAATCTGGAAGATGTCATGGCGCAATTTGACAAACTGAAGAGTAACAAATTGCTTGGACCGGATGGTATTCGTCCCAGAATACAGATAGAATTGAAAAATGAACTTGCGGAACTATTGTTAGTAATATGTAATTTATCTTTAAAATCAAGCATGGTACCGTAAGATTGGAGAGTGGCCAATGTAATACCAATCTTTAAAACAGGTTCCAGAGGTGATCCAGGAAATTATAGACCGGTGCGCCTGACGTCGGTGCCAGGCAAAGTGGTAGAGATTATTATAGAGAACAAAATTACAGAGCATATTCAAAAGCATGGATTAATGTGACAAAGCCAACATGGATTTAGTGAAGGGAAATCTTGCCTCATCAAGCTATTACATTTCTTTGAAGGGGTGAACCAACATTGTGGATAAAAGTGAGCTGGTCGATCTTGTGTATCTGGATTTTCAAAAGGCATTTGACAAACTACCTCATGAAAGACTCCAGAGGAAATTGGAGAGTCATGGGATAGGAGGTACTATACTATAGTGGATTAAAAACTGGTTAAAAGATAGAAAACAGAGAGTAGGGTTAAATGGTCATTGTTCTCAATGGAGAAGGGTAGATAGTGGGGTTCCCCAGGTGTCTGTGCTGGGACCGTTGCTTTTTAACATATTTATAAATAATCTAGAGATGGGAGTAACTAGTGAGGTAATTAAATTTACTGACGACACAAAGTTATTCAAAGTTGTTAAATCGCAAGAGGATTGTAAAAAATTACAAGAGGACCTTACGAGACTGGGAGATTGGGCAACCAAATAGCAGATGACGTTTAATGTGAGCGTGCAAAGTGATGCATGTGGGAAAGCGGAACCTGAACTATGGTTATATGATGAAAAGTTCCACATTAGGAGTCACCAACCAGGAAAGGGATCTAGGTGTCATCGTTGATAATACATTGAAACCTCTGCTCAGTGTGCGGCAGTGGCTAAGAAAGCAAGTAGAATGTTGGGTATTATTATGAAAGGATGCCTTTGTATCACTCCATGATGTGATCACACCTTGAATATTGTGTGCAGTTCTGTTCACCACATCTCAAAAAAGATATAGTGGAATTAGAAAAGGTACAGAGAAGGGCAACGAAAGTGATAAAGGGGATGGGACGACTTCCCTATGAGGAAAGGCTAAAGCAGCTTTGTTCTCTTCAGCTTGGAGAAAAGACGACTGAAGGGAGATATGATAGAGGTCTATAAAATAATGAGTGGACTGGAATGGGTAGATGTGAATTGCTTGTTTACTCTTTCCAAAAATACTAGGACTAGGGGGCATGCAATGAAGCTACAAAGTAATAATTTTAAAATGAATTGGAGAAAAATATTTTTTCACTCAATGTGTAATTAAACTCTGGAATTCATTGCCAGAGAATGTAGTAAAAGCAGTTAGTTTAGCTGGGTTTGAAAAAGGTTTGGATAGCTTCCGAAAAGAAAAGTCCATAAGCCATTATTAAAATGGTCTTTGGTAAAATCCACTACTTATAAGCAGCATAAAATCTGTTGTACTGTTTTGGGATCTTGTCGGATACTTGTAACCTGGATTGGCCACTGTGGAAAACAGGATGCTGGGCTTGATGGACCTTCGGTCTGTCCCAGTATAGCAATACTTATATTCTTAATGTTGAAATTCAAACTCTGTATTTTTAATCTGAAGTGTAAGCCACATTGAACTCGTGCTTGCTTTTTGGATAATGTGTTATATAAATGTCATAAATATTAAATAAATAAACAGCAATAGAAAACTCCACCACTATCAGGTACTTTGTAAAATACAGAACTAAGCAAAATCACACTTGGCACATATGTAGCAGACCTGCCATGCCAAAAGCAGCATTAATAGCTGAATGGCAAAACCCCTACCTATTAAAGGGTAGCATTGAAAAATTACACCAGGTTTTAGAACACCAATACTATGTTAATTGTGTAGTGCTAGAAGATATATGCAGCACTTTAGAGACTCGCTTCTTCTTGGATCTACAGTCTAGGGGAGACCAATGGGCAAGACATACAGACAAAGAACAATATGTGGCTTTGAGTTAAAATCACGAAGCAATGATTGAAAAGAAAAACTAAACTAGATGGATTATGTATGGAATTGGAGGAGGAAGGGGCATCTTTAATTGAGTGAAGATGCAAGGGATGAGGCTTCTTAATGGTCTATATAAGAGTAGCTAGTGCGATGAGTGGTATATTAAGTATTTGACAAAAGGTTTAATTCGTACTGTATTGAATTGACTTTGACTCATCAGTATTTCAAGCTAGCCAGAAATAACTCTGTACAATTTTAGACAATGAACAGGAAACAAATAGGTCTGTTTTCAGCTGCAGTGATCATTGTATTTTTTTTTATTTCCAGTCGCAGTGTTTAAAAAATATGTTTATATAGTGCTACTCAGTGGATAGGTGAGAGTACAGGATGTGTATGTAATGTGGTGACTATTGGCCACTATCTGTGCAGCACTGATATTCTGCTGCTATACAGATAGCCTGTGTGGTTTACTTTAGCACAGTAATTATTTGGGCTCTTTTTGTTATATACAAAATATGATTCCATCATAACTAATCATAAATTATTTCCTAAGTTTGGGATAAAAGTGCTGCTAGAAACATATGGATGACTGCACAGTCCATCTTGACATCCTAAGAAGATATATTGCATCATACCAAATACTTGTTTAACCTATGTGTCAGGCTGGGCACAAAATACTTCAGATTGTTTGATATTTGGACACTGGAGATCAGGACATCCCTATTCCTTTTTTTCTTGCTTATCCTGGGGCAGCTATTAATTCACTTTTTATTCTGTCTAATTCTAGCTGCATGGTATATTTATCTTGTTCCCATTTAATTTGTTGCTGTTTCAACTGGTCTGTCTGTGCTTTAAGTTCATGAAATGGGATGTAGCCTGAGGAATTTCTAAAATTACCTCTGCTCTGCCCTCTCCATGGGGCCTGTCCTGAGTTTCCTGACCTATTGCTGTGGGAGGGCCCTTCTGCTTGCCATTTCTTTGCTTCTGACACAGTAATTACCTGGGATGGCTGAGTTTTCCATACAGATGCAATCCTAAGCATTAGCGTGTCAAAAGGAGTTTCTTTGGGGTCCTCAGCAAACAATCTGAGATGTTTAGTAATCTCGGGGGATAGGATTTCCAACAAAAATTCTTTATGATGTGTCTGACCATAATCTTCTATTTTGGGCCAACCCTCCTGGTCTCGAAATGCTGCTTCCAGCACCCACAATCTGTGCGCAGATTCTTCTAGTGTGTCATTTGGCAGGGGTGTAAGTGTTCTAAATGCTTGCATTTGAGTACAGCGAAATAATTGCTCAAGACCCTTTTTCAACAACTGGAATGGGTGGGTGAGAGAGCCTATTTTAAAATAGTGGGGTCCTAAAGCTACGTGCATAAGTCTGTCAAAGTCAGACGTTTTCCTCTTATACTTTCCTAGGCCCCAGTGAATCAGAATATCAGTGGCCCATTTGCACCATTCATTCATATTAAAAGGCATAGGGCCGACCTTCTGTGTTATCCTTTCAATGTCACTATCTTTTAATGAGTCATACAGTACCAAGTTTACTGGTGTTCTGGGGTCTGTACTGGACTCAGTTTCTGTGTCTGCAGAATCCTCCCTGTCCCTCAGGTTAGTGCTTGTGCCTGGGGTTTCCTCATCTAAGCATGTTTGAGTGCTTAAGTCAGTGTTTTCAGTCTTAGATTTGCCCCCACTTCTCAAATCCACTACACACACTTCTGTGTGCTTTTGTGGTTCTATGAATTGAAAACCTGGCTTGTAGGGTGTTTCATAGGCTGGCGGTGCTGAGGGAGAAATACTTGGGGTCTGCCAGTGCACAGAGTTAATCTGGTCCTTTGAGGCACATTTACTTTTTAAATGTTTTAATTCTGTTTTAGCCTCGTCCAATTGTTCATTTACATGTAAGAAGGAATTTGTTGCTTGCACAACTTGTGCTCGTTGCATCGAGATGCATGCCTGCGCGTCCTCAAGGTCCCTGGTTAACTGAGTGCACTGAGTGGTCAGGTCTGCCTTTTGCTGTTTCAAAGTAATTAGTCCCCTACACAGGCCTTGCATAAAAAGGCATTTCCGTTTATTAGTTTTCTTTTTGAACTCTTGGGAATGGTGTACCATTTGTTTTTGAATATCATACCAGGAATCCTCTGGGAATTCTCCTTCAAATGGGCCTCCCTTTTTGTTACAATAAGTCTGTACCATAACTTTTAGTTCTTTAAGATCAAAAGCGTCCATGGTTGAGGCTGCTGAAAAATACTTAAATTGGTACCGGGACCTGGCTAGTTTCTTAATAGATATACATATATGGAACTAGCTCTGTGTAGCTCTTGAATTTGGAAAGGCCCTCTTTATGAAGTAGAGGGGCTGGAGGGATAGTTTAGAATGAATATAGATTAAGCAAGGCAGGTGTTAAATTAGATATGCCAACTGTCAGTTCCCTGTCAGGCAGAGCTGACTTTTCACCAAGACAGAGACTGGCTGGTAGAGAAATAGTTCAAAGTGACAGGAAATTAAGTGATTACCAAAGACAGATATATAGTGTTTAAAAATGTGGGACTGTTTCACTTGGTACCCCTTCCAATAAAGTTGGAAGATCTATCAGTTTTTCTGAGCAGCCCCAAACACAGCATTAAATTACTTCAACTTTCCATCCCCCTTAACAAGCCTAGAAGTACATATGCAAACATGCAGAAAGCAAAACAATGTCTTACTTACCCAGCTGGAGATCCTCTTTTTGAAACCGAGACGAGCTCCCCAGATGTCAGCTATCGTTGTCTAGGGTTGGTCCCGGGGTCCACTTCACAGAGGCAGTGGGTTCCCAAAGAATACGCAATCCACACAGATTTGGATATATAAAGTATATTCTATTTGCATATATGTATTGGCTCATAGCACTTAGTACAGGAAAAAGGGTACAAGCTGTCTTGGGGTGTGTATTTAGAGGGAGGGAGAAAGAAAGGATAGGGTGTTTGTTCATAGGAAGAAAGAAACCTTGGACTAGGGCTTGTCTGAGAAGGGGGGGAGCAGAGCCAGGTGCTCTGGTGGCTAAAGATGGAGGTGTGCAGAGAAAGAAGAAGAAACAAAGACAGCCCAGCAGAGTCCCGTGCCCTCTGCTGCACCGAGAAAGACAGAGCTCCAGAGAGCCCTAGTGAGCAGGGTTGCCAGGTAGAAATTTTTTTTCCAGCCCAATCCGGGCCAGAAACCAGCCCAAAACCCGCCCAAACACAAACCCCGCCCCTGACACCCCCACCCCCGCGTCACCGGCCCCGCCTCCCACGTCATCGGGCCCGCCTCCCCGTCATCAGCCCCGCCTCCCACGTCATCGGGCCCGCCTCCCCGTCATCAGCCCCGCCTCCCCGTCATTGGCCCCGCCTCCCACGTCATCGGCCCCGCCTCCCACGTCATCGGCCCCGCCCAAAACGTCACTAACCCCGCCCAAAAACGTCACTAACCCCGCCCCCCGCGGCCGAAAAAAATCAAAAAGCCACCCAAAAAGCCGCCCGGAAGCCTAAAAAACCGCCCAAAAAACCGCAACCCGCCGCGGGCAAAAATTTCCCGCGGCGGGGCGCGGAAAACCGCCCAATTGGGCGGTAAAACCGCCCACCTGGCAACACTGCTAGTGAGCTCTGCTTTATACCTAATAAGAACTGAGAGGGAACAGGAGCAGAGCGAGATCAAAAACTTCTCTTTCCCAGTTATTTCCTTTACAGAACTCCAGATACTTTCTGAAGTCAGGAAAGGTGACAACTTTGACAGGTTGTCCTGGAGCCACACTGTCTAGCTTTGGTTGCTCTGAAGCCCTGCTCCCCCATGGAACAAAAGGTATGTTAATCAAGAGTAATTGAGAAACCAAAGGGCTATCAGGCCTCTCTGAGCACCATTTGGCCCATTTCATCCTCAATGGTTCCTGCAGGAGAGGGGGGGAGAGTTTATCAGAGGTCAGAAGGTGGTTTAATATTGTCAAACTGATTTCATATTAATATAAGTATGTCCAGCAATAATTTTGACCTCCTGCAATCCTGACACTATGCATGCCTGATCTTGGTTTGTCCTTGCCATTTTTGGGGCACAGACCGTAGAAGTCTGCCTGGCATGGGTCTTATTTCCCAATTGACTGGAGTTGCCGTTGAAGCCCGCACCAGCCTATCCAGACCTGTCTAGTGATAACCTGGTCACAGATGGTAGAAGTCTCCCTGTCACTGGCCTTATGCCCTAACTACTAGAGTTGCCATCAAAGCCCCACTCCAGCCCATCCAGATCTGTCTAGCCATAATCAGGACATAGACCGTAGAAAGCTGCCCAGCTCTGGCCTTATTTCCCAGTTACTGGAGTTGTCATCTAAGCACCACTGTTTTGATGCAACTGTAGCATCTGCTGGCCCCACTTCTTGGACCCACATGGGACCAGTAGAGTATGAAAATTCAGGTAAATGGGATATTTGCCAATGGAATCTCTTTTGCTGGCATACAGTAGCATAATACATCCCATCAAGCTCAGCATTGCAGCTTTCAGTTGACCTGATTCTTCTCCTGGGGGAGCATCAGACAGGTTTTCAGGATATTTGCAAATAATATGTAATGATGAGTTAATGCAATGGAGGCCACACATTCAAATCAGCCTCATTTATATTCATTGTAGGATATCCTGAAAACTTAACTAATGGTCCTTCTGTACAGATATTAGAGCCACTGTTATAGAACTTTATATTAGAGCCTTCTTGCATTGTAACTTACTACAATATTTTGTAAGCCACTTTGAGCCTGCTATCAGTGGGAAAAGGTGGGATAGAAATGTGATAAATAAATAAAATAAATTATCAGCCAGAACAATAGCAGTTGCTGCTGGAATGGGATACTCTCCCCAAATATTATCTAAAACTGGGTCAGGGATAGATGAGGAGGTACCTCAAGCATTTCTTTCCTGCATGGAATGTTGTCTTACCCATGTTGAAGGCCCATTTTTTTTCTTTGGTGTTTAGTGATCAGGCTGGTGAGGGGGAGGTGCTTGAGTTGTTGGGTTTCCCTATATTGTAGATTTTGTCCTACTGTGAGTTTGCTGTGTTTGCCTGCACCTTTCCTATTTGTTTCTGGTGTTCGTTTTCTTTTCTTTTAATATTTTTCATTGTACACCACTTAGACATGTTGATTTGGTTGAGCAATTTATCAGCAAGGGGAGTGAGCATGGCAACTGAAGTGGCCAGAACCAGGAACACAAAGAAGAACAAACCTTTGCATCAAACAAACAAACAAACAAACAACCAACCAACCATCAGCAAAGGTGACAAACAAATAGTCCCACACCTCTTGATTTGGGACTGTTTGTTTGTCACTTTAATTGAAGTGGCCAGACCATCCTTTTCCCTTTATTCTTTTGTAGGTTGGGCCAATAATTGCATTATACAGCAGGTAAGATTGAGCAACTCCCATCAGCCTTTCCTTCCTTGCTATGGCTCAGCTGCCTCTGTACCTGTGTTTTCTATACCTGCCAGTTCCTTAGCAACTAAGTAGTTTGTGATAGAGGACAAATTTCAACAAGACTTTTTTTCTCACTCTAGTCCTCCTTTTTCCACTAGGCTTCTCAAACTGATTTTGGGGCGGATCTGTTTTTCCTACAGTGCTTATCTTCTGAGACATGAAGAGCTAAAAACAACACATGGAGAAACTGTGTAAACTAACAGTTATTACCACTGTGTACAAAGAAGTCTTAATATTCCCCTGTTGATGCTAGAAAAAACTGTGTTCTTTTGCATGTTGTGCTTTTAATTGAACTAGCATTAAGATATCATGACATTGAAGAAGGGACCTTTGGATAATTATTGTATCGGTCCAATACAAGGCATTCCAGTTTTCAAAGAATCATATATAAAAATGGGAAATTCATTTTCATATCATACTTTTGATTATAGGTTGGTGCAAATAGAAGAAAGAGATCATGATGTTTCGTACTTGAGCTCACATCATAAGATAAAGACCATTACACTGCCTGATGCGATCATCTCTAGACAGAACCATCCTGACTTTGTTTTCCATGGCAGTGATTTTTGTCACTAGAGATCCACTTTGAATTTTACTTGTTTGTTAGAAGTGGTTGTAATACATTTTTAATGCAGACTGTTAATATCAGAATCCATTTGTTTTTTATCCTCACAGAACAATTGCTGAAATGATTTAGGAAAATATATTTATATTGTTTGCTGACTTCTTTTACAGGCCGGTGCCCCCTATGGTAGAGATCTACAGCGTTGATCAACATTTTATGCTTTTACCTGTTTTGAAGATGTGAAGGACATCAGTACTCTCAGAACCACAACAACCAGAAACTACCACAGTCCTAGTAAAAGAAAAAAGTTAACCTTATTTTATAACAGTCTCTCAGGGATTTGAGTTTGTAGTGGGATTTATTCTTCTGAAAGTCTGGCTAAACATAATAAAAATGGAAGATCAGCAATTGTATAAGACTAATAACCATGTGGTCAACAGTAATGAGTCCTTGTATTACCAACCCCAGCAGTCCAATTCTGTCTCCGCTGTAAGTGGTGGTTTGAATCACAGCTATGGCTCATCGTCAATGAATGCATCTCAGTTGTCTCCTGTGTCTCCCCATTTTCCTCAAGATTCAAGGGATACTTTAACTATAGCTCCCAAGAATCTTGGGGCAACAGAGTCATCTAGACAAACAAGTTGGACCCACTCTGGCTCAGGAAACAGTTTAAATAGTCAGAACAATCAGAGCCTTATGTGGAGTAACCCAGGTCAGGATGAATCAACTGATGGGTACTACTATCCATACTCTTCTCAAGCCAATGAAAATCAATCACAGGTTGTGACTAGTGGTGTTCTTCATAAATTAGACTCATTTACTCAGGCATTTACTAACCAAAACTTAAAAATTGAAGGCCATAGCATGACCCAAGGCTTGAATACTCAGTCTTCACTTATCGATAATGCCAGTGACAGTGCACTCAGACATTTGCTGTCTCAGAAACCTGCGGTTGAACAACACTCTCTTGCTGCCAGTACTCAGCGGTATCAACCACTGTCTCAATCAGTGCACCCGACGTTTGCAAGTCCACAACAAAAGCAGCAAATACAAGCCATGCAGCAGCAGCAGCAACAACAGCAGCAATTATATTATGATTATTCACAACATATCCCACAGATGCAGCCTCAGCCTACCCTGCCTCATGGGCAACAACATATGCAACAAATGCAGCTCCCACAGATGTTGCCACAGCAGATTCAATATTATATGCAGCAGCAACCAGGACAGCAGCATATCTCGATGCAAGAAATGCAGCATCAACAAACACGACAGCAGCAGCAACAGCAGACACAATGTTCATTACAAATATCTCAGTATTACCAAACACACACAGTTATGCAGCAGTTACACCAGGTTGTGCAGCAGCAGCAGCAACAACAGCAGCAGCAGCAGCAGCAGCCTCACCACCACCATATGCCACTACAACCTCCAGCCTATCACAGGGACTACAACCAAAAACCTATGCATGAGAGACATCAGTATCCCCAAGAACATCCTGTACAGCTTATGCAGTTGGGAGCATTACCTCAATATTTTTACCAAAATCCACAGCAACAGTACAGTCATCTATATCCACAGAATTTATTACAGCAGCCACAGCAAGAAGTCAATCAACAGAAGCAGTACCCGAATGAGAGTAGGACTCAGGCTCTGTTGGGTGCTTATACTGACATCACAACAACAGACGTGGTAGAGAACCATACAAGGCAAGACATGGGTACTGGAGAGAGTACAGTGTCTCATCAACCTGCTATATCACAGCCAGCTAGTCATCCCATGAACAACAAAGGACTTCAGAAGTCTTCAAATGCTTTGTGGTCTCAGGTATGAATAATGCACAACATTCATAACATTTGCATTTGCTTGGAGTTCTGTTTTGTGTACTGTCTGGGATTAGAAAGCAAATGTTTTTACTAAGTAGAATGTATGAGACAGCATCGCTTACATATGTTCTTCATAGTGTGATTAGCTGTGAAAACTGATTAGTTGTGAATGCTGGCCTTGAGAATTTACTGCTTGAACAATGAGTACCAATTTTCTCTACTTGTAAAAGTGACATACTGCCTTCAGTGCTAGTGTCTGCCAGTGCTAGCAAACATTATCCATTCAGTGTCTATCAGCAAAATACCACCAGGCTCCAAAGCACACATTTACCGTTCTGAAAAAAAAAGTATTAGTTCATGTTATTCAAGGGCAAATATTCCACTGTAAGAATCAGAGTCGAAGTAATTAGTGCAGAGTAAACAGTGTTGCACTAGTTATTCAGAAGCAACTCAAGGTTGCTTTCTCTGAAGTCTAGGCCACATGACCCCCAAGAACACACATAAAATGACTACAATTGGAAATTAGGACTAATTAATCTCTATTGAATCAGTAGTTTATAGGCAATGTGTATGCAATTCTAAGGCCAACATTGTAAAATCTGTAGCATTTCCTAGGTATTTTTCTTGTGTAAGATATACCTACACATGGAGGGGCATTTTCGACATGACATTTAAATCCGATTTTGGATGTTTGGCTAAAAACATCCAAAAATCAAGTGGCAAACATAGTGATTTTTGAACCAGAAAATGTCTATCTTTTTGTTTGGAAAAAAGTCCAAGAAAAAATGCACAAAACAAGCCATTGGGGTGTATGGGGGTCCTACATTCTTAGTAGACTGGCCTTACAGACATCCCAGCAGAACAGTGGGGCACCCTAGAAGGCACTACAGTGTAGTTCATATAAAATTTCCCAGGTACACATCTCACTGTTACCCCCCTTATATTGTATGGTGAGCCCTCCAAAACCCACCAAAAACCTACTGTACCCAACTGTACACCACTACAATAGCCTTAATGGTTGCAAGTGTCACCTATATGTGGGTACAGTAGGTTTTTGGTTGGTTTTGGACAGCTCATACTTTCCACCACAAGTGTAACATAGTGGGATATGGGCTTTTCTCTACAGTCCACTGACTGACCATTAGGCTACTCCAGGGTCCTGATTCGTTCTCTAATAGGCCTAGCCATAACGTCTAAAGCTGTCATAGAGTCTGGTATATATTATTTTTCACATCTTTGATGGGTGGGAAAGGGTCATTGACTGCTGGAGTAAGGGGGAGTCATGATTT
This sequence comes from Microcaecilia unicolor, assembly GCF_901765095.1. Classification (NCBI taxonomy): domain Eukaryota; kingdom Metazoa; phylum Chordata; class Amphibia; order Gymnophiona; family Siphonopidae; genus Microcaecilia; species Microcaecilia unicolor. Next base: position 79,631,138 of record NC_044033.1, on the reverse strand, counting down.
AATCTCTCCAGTGGTCATTTGGAGGGACGCCCAAGTTTTGCTGAGGACGTCCTCGCAAAATGTCCCGATGGAGGGGCGGGAAAACCCATATTATCGAAACAAGATGGACGTCCATCTTTCGTTTCGATAATACGGTCGTGGACGCCCAAATCTTGAAATTTAGGTCGTCCTTAGTCTTCATCGTTTCTGATTTTCGGCGATAATGGAAACCAAGAATGCCCATCTCAGAAACGACCAAATGCAAGCCCTTTGGTCATGGGAGGAGCCAGCATTTGTAGTGCACTGGTCCCCCTGACATGCCAGGACACCAACCGGGCACCCTAGGGGGCACTGCAGTGGACTTCATAAATTGCTTCCAAGTACATAGCTCCCTTACCTTGTGTCCTGAGCCCCCCAAAACCTACTACCCACAACTGTACACCACTACCATAGCCCTAAGGGGTGAAGGGGGGCACCTAGATGTGGGCACAGTGGGTTTGTGGTGGGTTTTGGAGGGCTCACATTTACCACCACAAGTGTAACAGGTAGGGGGGGATGGGCCTGGGTCCGCCTGCCTGAAGTGCACTGCACCCAGTAAAACTGCTCCAGGGACCTACATACTGCTGTGATGGACCTGTGTGACATTTGAGGCTGGCATAGAGGCTGGCACAAAATATTTTTAAAGATGGTTTTTTTAGGGTGGGAGGGGGTTAGTGACCACTGGGGGAGTAAGGGGAGGTCATCCCCGATTCTCTCCAGTGATCATCTGGTCAGTTCAGGCACCTTTTTGTGCCTTGGTCATAAGAAAAACAGAACCAGGTAAAGTTGTCCAAGTGCTCATCAGGGACGCCCTTTTTTTCCATTATGAGTTGAGGATGTCCATGTGTTAGGCACACCCAAGTCCCGCCTTCGCTATGCCTCCGACACGCCCCCATGAACTTTGGCCATCCCTGCGATGGAAAGCAGTTGGGGCCGTCCAAAATCGGCTTTCGATTATACCGATTTGGACGACAGTGTGAGAAGGACGCCCATCTTGCGATTTGTGTCGAAAGATGGGCGTCCTTCTCTTTCAAAAATAAGCCTGTTGGTCATTTAGGGTACCTTTTTGTGACTTAGTTGTGATTGAAACAAGTCTAGAGCAGAAGTCTAAGTTTTAGCCCTGGCTGTTTTTTCTTTGTTCCATTATGGCAGAAAAATGTCCAAGTTTTTGGAATGTCCAAATCCTGCTGCCAACACTCCCACTTGTGATTTAGATGCACTGCATACAAACTGCATAGAAGAAGTCTTTAAAATGGGTTTCAAAAATAGTGGATGTTTTGGCAAAACAAAAGTCCATGTGCCATTTTGTGTTGCTTTTTGGATGTTTTTCTGTTTCGAAAATGAGCCCCATTGTCAGTTAAGTAATTTAAAAAAAAGTTTGCAAAAGAAAGGAAAATGTTTCTTTTATTAACTGAAATTTGAAAGTCTTGTTTTTATTTGTAGTAATGCCAGACCTCATTGGATCTCTCTTTAATGACTATCTCTGAAAAATCTGAAAATGCTTCTCTAAGAAAACCCCTTGATTTTGTAATCTTTTCAGCAATTTGTTTTATTTCTAACTTAGCAATGGAAAAAAAAGTGTGTTAAAATAAAAATGTAAAAAAACAAAACAATGATAGTGTACAATTTTTACACCAGTAATTAAATTTCTACAGTAAATGGTCCCCCTTCTTTTTCTCTTTGGGCTCTATTCAGTCTTTGTCGTTTTAAGCTTTCACTTGGCAAAGAGCAAATGCCATAAGAATTGGGTAATTGACCCAGCAAAAAAAAAAAAAAAAAGATATTCAGGGCACACAAGGGGCAAAACCATCACAAATAATCTGCCAATTCCTTCTATTCTGCCCTGTGACCCAGCTCTCAGATGTTAGTCATCCACCAACTTATGTGGCATTTATTCAATTCCTAGAGTTTTTCGTTTAGAAAATATTTACTCCTGCCCATTGGAATGGATGTGTTAAAATATCAGCTGTGAATAGATACTCTCAAGTCCTCAAATTTGGATCCAAGATTAACATAGGTGGAATTATTCTATAGAAATAATTCAAGGAAATAATAGAAAAAAATATGATTTTTTAAAATATCTTTCACTATTGAAATGTAATTATTCTTGAATAGTCTACCTTTCAGTCCAAGTTATTAGCTTGATAAAAATGTTAAAATGATTTAAAAAAAAAATCAGGTGTGCAGTTCTAAAAGTTCCTGATTTACAGTGGTTTCTAACCACTTTTCAAAAGGTGGTACCACTTGGCTAAAGATCCATGTCTTGCTACATATGTATTCCAAAAGCACTCACTTAACCACACATACCTTTCTCTGTCATGCATATGCAGTCCTACATACCATAAATCAACTTCAAATGGACACACTTAATGATCAGATTCAACTGGAAGACCGGAGCAAAATATATTACAAATAATCCAAACAAGCAGCCCAGCGTCTTATAATTTAATCTAGTTCTTTATTATCTTCTATTTCTTGAAAAGGTATAAAAATGTTTTTCTTTTTATAAATTCAACTTGGCATAAATTCAGTTCCAAATTCCACTTAATATACACTCCACTTGACTCAATCGAATTCTTAAATTTTTAAGTTTATAAGCATAGCTTAACTCATCTGCTTTCAGAGTCATAAATAAAGGACCGTTGGCCGACATGCAGCATGTTTCATTATAGCTGTGTCAGGGTCTGGTCCACACATTGAACGCCAGTATCCAAAGACCGGACCCTGATGCAGCTATAGTGAAACATGCAGCTAAGGTCTGTGATATGCAGAGACAAATAATCCAAGAGCTTCAGTTGAGGAGCTATAAGCTTGCTGTAGAAGTTAAATGGCAAAGTCCATAGGTTGTAGTCTTTATCATGGTGGCTCAGAAGAACTGTGATTGGGGAACATTTATTAGTTGTTTTGGAAATTCACTTTGGATGAATTTGTGCAAGGAGCTGTAAGTTTTCTGTAGAAGTCAGTTGGCATTTGAGGACCCTCTAGGCAGTATGTACAGTGGAGAGTTAGAAAAGGGAAACTTTAGTGTATATGGTAAGTTGTGGGAAATGCTAACTGGAGAACAACCTTAAAAAAAAAAGAAGGAAAGAGGTTTACTGGAAAGCGTGGGACAGAGCATCAGTCCTGATTTTGTCTCATCTGGAATAAAAGTTGTAGAGACTGTGAGCTTTGGGGGAGCAGCTGACAGTGGTGAGTCTGACTAAAGTTTGACTCAGAACCAACTGGAGGGCTGCAAGTTCTACTTTGTGCAGGGTATGGATCCTGCCTCACTGCTTAGGACCGTGTGGTGTGGCACTTGTGGCAGACGAGATGAATGGTGACTCCCGCTAAGGCAGTTTAGTGGTGTACCTGCTGTGGGACTCGCTGGCTTGCGTTGGAGTGTTGCAGTGCATGAAAGCCGAGAATCCCGTGAGACGTAGAGAAACCGGACGGTGGCAGTGTGTTTTTGGATTTGGCGCACCATCTGAATATTCTGGGGACTTCGGGCTTTCCAGCAAGGCTGGTGCGCAGTTTAATGCAGGAGAGTGCAGGAATGGGTGCCATTTTGTTGGAGCTGACTGGTAGTGAAGAACAGCCTTTGTGTGATCATGTGAGGAGCACAGCCACCATTTTACAATCTCAGAGCCTGACAAAGCATTCAGCTGCATTAGGATCTTTTCTCTGGAGTTCCCACCCTTTCACTGGCAAAGTGATTGTCTTAGTCATCGCCATAACAATGGAACCCACCCTGGGAAGCTGCAATTTTTCTTTCTTCTTCGGAACCAATGGGTAGAGGCAAACCATGGCTCTTCCCACTCTCAGCCCTGCATCCGGTGAGACCCATTCTGCTTTAATTAGGTCATGAATGTCAGGATGCATTGGGGAAGGTATTAGGAAAGATTTCTAAGCCCCATCGTAATTGACGAAGATGGAACTCCTGATGCCGAAGCAGAAAGCTCCTCAGTGGAAAGCACTTCCAGTGCCTCAGAAATAAGAGTGCTGAACTTCTTTTTATGAAACAACCTCAGTACTTTTCGGGTCATTCCCCTCCTCAGCAGGGAGCTGTCCTTCCTCTAACGCCTCCTTCAACGATGGCTCCTCTGAATAGACCAAGACCACATCAGATAAGGAGGGAGAAGCAGAGACCCTCATCTGCTGGCGTTCTAAACGAGATCTGTTAGGTGCTGGAGGGGTAGTGGGGATCAGAAACTGAAGCACCTTGCAGCAACTCTGACAGTGTGGCAAGAGCACGTGTGAAGTGGCATTAGCAGTCTGCAACACAAGACGGGTGTCATAGTGCCCAGCTGGAAGCAGGGTTGACCTACTTGGTAGATGCTATTCTTGACATGTTACGGGTTATGGCCCACAGTATGTCGGTAGCACTGGTTGTGGCATTGAGTAGCAGATGCAGCATCAAAGTCACGTCTAGTTAAACTGCCCTTTTGGGGCAAGTGACTATTTGTTGAAGATCTCAGTAACTTGGTGAAAGAACTGGGAGGAACAGCCACAGTGGTTGCCAGAGGATAAGCCGAAAGCCTCCGATTGTCTGTCTTCAGGGAGCTCTCGATTTTGAGACAGCAGATGTTACTGGCCTGGTTGCAGTATGGTCAGAAGGCCGTTTCCATGCACGCCAATTTTCCTTTTGTGCAGACAGGAAGTCCTCCTCTCAGTCAGCGAGGGTGTCCAATGCCTCCCAAGCTTCGCAATGATGCAAGGCTGCTCCACTCTTCTCTTCCTCCTGTAGGAGGATGTCTTCATGAGTTTTAGGAGGAGTGGGCCAAAATCACATCAGACCAGTAGGTTTTGGATATTCTCAGAAGTTATAAGTTGGAGTTCTACCGCCCAATTACTCCTCTCTTCTTAAAATTTCCTTTTTGAAAGGGAACCAAGACGGTCAAAGTTCAGGCCACTAGATTCCTTGCTGATGCTCTGGGCCATTGTGCCAGTTCCCCAGACTGAACAGGCAGGTACTCTGCCTACTTTGTTGTCCCAAGGAAGGAATGCACCTTTCGTCTAGTCTTAGATCTCAAAGGTCTAAACCACTGTCTCCGAGTGTCCTGCGTTCGCATGGAAATGCTAAGAGCAGTCATAACCTTGATTCAAGTGGGAGAATTTCTCACCGCCCTCGATCTCAAGGAGGTGTATTTGCTTATACCTATATGGCCGCTGCATCAGAGGTTTCTACATTTTGCAATGCTGGGCCATCACTTTCAGTTCAAGGCTTTGCCCTTTGGTCTTGTCACTTCACCAAGAACGTTTACTAAGATTGTGGTGGTGGTGGCAGCATCCTTCCTTCAGCACCTGGGAATCAGAGTTAACCTATATCTCGACAACTAGCTCATTGATCCATCATCCTATTCGGACACTGTGGTGATCACATACAGTTTTCTGTTTTCTGCAGTCATTGAGTTTGGGTGATCAATTTCGAGAAGAGCAGACTAACTCCATCGCAGATGCTGGAGTATCTAGGTGTTCTATTTGACACAGCAAGGGAGAGGATCTTTCTCACGGAATGCTGGAGGTCAAAGCTGGTTCAACAGGTTTGTCTTCTCAGTTATGGCAGACCCAGGGTCTGGGACTATGTCCAGGTCCTGGGGGCAATGACAGCTGCTGTGGAAGTAGTGCCATGGGCAAGGGCTTATATGTGGCTTTTATTGGAGACTCTTTTGAGCTGCTGATCTCCAATTTCAGAGAAATATGACCTTCATCTTCCTTGGATTCTGGTTGCCAGATGGAGTATGCAGTGGTTGTTGTTGCTGAGGAATTTTACCATCATAACTCCCTTTCTGATAACACAATGGGAGGTGGTGACAACTGATGCCAGCAAGTTGGGTTGGGGAGCTCATTACAAGTTCCATTTGGCACAGGGCACATGGATGGAACAGGAGTCTCAGAGGTCGATAAATCGCTTGGAGCCCAGGGCAGTGTGGAATGCCTTGCATGACTTCGCTCCCTTTCTGTCGGGGACCTGGTCCGAGTTTTCTCCGATAATGTGACATCGGTGGCTTATATCAACAAGCAAGGTGAGATCTGCATCCATCCAATGGTGGTGGAGGTTGCCTCCCTCGTGAATTGGGTGGAGAAAAATCTTTGCTGCTTGTCAGCAGCTCACATTGCTGGGTCCTTGAATGTGGAGGCAGACTTTCTGAGCAAGCTCTCCTTGTACCTGGGAGAATGGGAACTATCCATCCAGTGTTTTTAGCTGATAGTGGACCAATGGGGTTCTCCTCTTCTGGACTTCATGGCTACAAAATGGAATGCCAAATTGTCCAAGTTTTTTAGCCTTCAGAACGAACTGGGCTCAATGGGGATCTGCCTTACTTCAGTCCTGGCTGGAGACACATCTACTGTACATCTTCCCTTGGCCCGTGGTACACTGCGTGTTCAAAAGGATCACATTGCCTTCAGGCTCAGAAACGCTTTACATCCATGTTGCATGCAAGTGTGTGGAGGATGTTCGAGGGCTGGTGTTCTGAGAGTGGACTTTCTCCCTTATCAGATTGCACACATCCTAGCATTTCTCCATGCAGGCCTTCAGAAAGGATAGGCATTGGGTTCTCTAAAAGTTTAGGTTGCGGCTGTGGCCTGTTCCAGGGGCTATCTGTAGAAGCTGTCTTTTGCGGCTCACCTGGATATCGTTCGATTCATGTGGGGAGTAGGCCACTTGTGGCACCCCTTTCTTACGCTGTGTCCAGGGTGGAACTTTAATGTAGTCCTTCGGGCCCTGTGGAAGCCTCCTTTTTTAGCCCCTCTGGAAGGCCTCCTTGAAAGATCTTATACTAAAGACTGTTCTTGGTGGCTGTTGAGTCATCATGTAGTGTTTTGGAGCTTCAGGCTTTCTTGCCTGTGTCCCTTTCTCCTTTTTTCAGATTCGGGGGGGGGGGGGGGGGGTCTCCCTGCGCACGATTCCTTCCTTTCTTCCGAAATTGGTATCAGCATTTCATCTCAACCAATCTGTGGAGCTTCTGTCCTTTTTTTAGAGAGGATGAAGAGGCTCAGTATTCTTCCTTGAAGCTTCTCAATGTGTGTAGATTCCTCATTAGAAATCTAGAAGTCACAAATGAGTTTTGCAAATCATACAGGCTATTTGAGCTTTTTGTTAATCAGAGGCTTGGGCCTCATGATTTCCAAGCCCACAATTGTTAGATGGCTGAAGGAAACTATCATGTCAACTTATTTGCTCACGGGGAAGCAGGCTCCTCAGGCTTTGCAGGCTCATTCTATGAGGTGTACAGCGGCATCCTGGGTGGAGACTACCTTACTGTCTCTAGCAGATATTTGCATACCTTTGCCAAGCACTACAGGGTGGATGTTGCTTGGAAGCCAGTTTTGGCCCTCAGGGAAGCAGCACCAGGATCCTACCCACTGTAGGGATTGCTTTTGAACATCCCACAGGCTCTGGGATAATGGGAAGCTACATAATGGAAAGAGAAATTAGGTCTTAACTGATCATTTTCTTTCCATTAGTCCTTCCCACTATTCCAGAGGCCCGCCCGAGATTTCTGAGATGTTTAGTAGGTCTGAAATAATGGGTGAAAGAGCAACTGTCACTTTGCATGGTGCTTTCTGTATATCTTTTGTTCTCTATAGGTTGTCCAGAGATGAGTGGTTCACACATGTTTGCAAGTCTGATTAGTGTTAGGTTAGCGAGTTGTTTAAGGTTGTTGTGTTTATTCTAAGTTTCCACTTACTGCTTGTCTATATAAATGCTCAGAAGCTGAATTGGATGCCAAGAGAGAGAAGTCTCAGCTCAGTTTTCAGTTCTCTATCTCCACCTGCTGGTTGATGGACACAACTATCCCACAAGTTCTGGAACAGTGGTAAGGACTAATGGAAAGAAAATTGTCAGGTGAGATCTAATTAATCCTTTCAAATCCTACGACAGCATCTCTGTTGGGTTCAAGTCAGGACTTTGACTAGGCCAATCCAAAGCTTTAATTATGTTTCTCCTAGGCCATTTGGTTGTAGACTTGCTTTTGTGTTTTGGATCATTGTCTTACTGCATAAGCCGATTATGCTTTAGCTTCAGGTCATTGATTGATGATCAGACATTCTCCTTTAATTTTCTGATACAGTGCAGAATTCATGGTTCCTTCAATAATGACAAGTTTTCCAGGTCCTGAGGCAGCAAAGCATCTCCACACCATCACACTACCATCACCATGTTTAACTGTTGGGATGATGTTCTTACTGTGGAATACTGTATTTACATCAGACTTAATAGGATCTGTGTTGTCCAAAGAGTTCCACTTTTGACTCGCCTGTACATTGAAAGTTACCCAAAAGGCTTGGGGATTATCCAGGTATGCTTTTGCAAATATGACACAAGCATTGATGTTACTCTTGGATAAGAGCAATCTCTACCTTACTGCTCTCCCATGAATCCAATTTTTGCCTAGTCTTTTATTGTTGAGCCATGAATACTGACTTTAGCTGAAGCTATAGAGGCTTGTTCTGGGATGTTTTGTTACGTCCCAGATGAGTTGTCACTGTACCCTTAGAGTAATTTTGACAGTCTGGCCATTCCTGGGAAGATTCACCACTATTCCAAGTCTTCTTCATTTGGGAGTTAATGGCTTTCACTGTGGTTGGGTGGAGTCTTAGAACTTTAGAAATCACTTTGTAACCCTTTTCAGACTGATATAGTTCAACAACTTTTTTTTCTCATCTCAATTTCCTTTGATTTTGCATAAGAACATGAGTAGCCATACTGGGTCAGACCAATGGTCCATCTAGCCCAGTATCCTGTTTTCCAAACAGTGGCCAAGCCAGATTGCAAGTACGTGGCAGAAACCCAAAGCATGGCAACATTCCATACTACAAATCCCAGGGCAAGCAGTTGCTTCCCATATCTTGTCTCAATAGCAGACTATGGACTTTTCCTCCAGGAATTTGTCCAAACCTTTTTTAAACCCAGATACGCTAACTGCTGTTACCACATCCTCCGGCAAAGAGTTCCAGAACGTAACTATTCGTTGAGTGAAAAAAATATTTCCTCCTATTTGTTTTAAAAATATTTCCATGTAACTTCCTTGAGTATCCCCCTAGTCTTTGTACTTTTGGAACGAGTAAAAAAAATAGATTTACTTCTACTCGTTCTACACCACTCAGGATTTTGTAGACCTCAATCATATCTCCCCTCGTCCATCTCTTTTTCAAGCTGAAGAGCCCTAACCTCTTTAGCCTTTCCTCATTTTAGTCACTTTTCTTTTGGTATGATAAGTTTCAGTAAATAGCGAGGTTTAAATTCTGACTGTGTTCAGTCCGTTGAATCTAATTAACAATTACATTTGGTCAGTTGGTTGATTTGAGTAACTTAAGGGGGCAGTTAATTTTTACATGATTGATATCCGTGTTAGATAACTTTGGTCCTTAAATAAATGAGACAGTGTAAAAACTGTGTTGTGTTCACTCAGAATCCCTTTGTCTAATATTGCATTTTGTTTAAAGATCAGAAACCATTCAGGGTGAATATATATATGCAATAATAGGTGAAATAAGGAAATTGCCTTAGTCCAGGGGTAGGCAACTCCGGTCCTCGAGAGCTGCAGGCAGGTCAGGTTTTCAGGATATCCACAATGAATATGCAGGAGATAGATTTGCAAGCACTGCCTCCATGGTATGCAAATCTATCTCCTGCATATTCATTGTGGATATCCTGAAAACCTGACCTGCCTGCGGCTCTCAAGGACTGGAGTTGCCTACCCCTGCCTTAGTTCATAACGGCCCCCAATTTTTGGATGACAGTTGACCTTTTATATCAGCATCCCAAACTTTTTGCACAGCCTCAGATTTCTTAGGGAACCCCTTTTTTGGTCTAGCATAAAATATGAAAATATTCAAATCTAGCGAAATTACCTGAAACAGATACTTTTCAATTCCCATTCCTCTTTTAGGATAATTCCCCTTCTCTTAACTTTGTTTATATAAGACCTCAGTTGTATCTTTTGGAACCAAAACTTTAAGGATTACCAAACTGTTGTATCAACTCCTGAAAGGTAACTAGATCCCAATTCTGAATAAGATGGAGGAGTGGCCTAGTGGTTAGGGTGGTGGACTTTGGTCCTGGGGAACTGAGGAACTGAGTTCGATTCCCACTTCAGGCACAGGCAGCTCTTTGTGACTCTGGGCAAGTCACTTAACCCTCCATTGCCCCATGTAAGCCGCATTGAGCCTACCATGAGTGGGAAAGCGCGGGGTACAAATGTAACAAAAAAAAAAAAAAGAGATGTCCAAGCTCTTAGCACTGTCAGTGCCCTTAATTAATCCTGGTTCCCTGTATTTTGAATGTAGGATTTATTCTAAAAGGATTTCATGCAACAATCTGTCTTGTGACTCAATAATAGATTCAAGTGTTTGAAAAGTGATTATAATAGCTGAAATCACCAACTCCTAATTGCTCCAAGACTTGCATCCCAGGAATTAAAGTAAGAGGAACTAGTTTTAGTATTGCTTCTTCCAGTAGGAGCCATATAAGGCAATTGTTTTGTTGTAGAGTAACAAACCAATAAATACCTTGACTAAGCAACACTGCCTGGTGATATAGGCAAAAATCAAAGAAGTTTATCCCCTCTTCCCCCCGGCCCCAATTCTTCACTTCATTTCAGCTTGTCTAGAGCTATTCTAGGGACCTTGTGCTTTCAGAGGAAATTAATCAAAATGGTTTCCAGTTTATGAAAAAGTGAAGTGGAAGTGAAAGAAGGAGCATTCCAAGGACATAGTTCTTTAGGAACTATTATCATTTTTATAGTTTTCTAATAAGAACTGTGATGTTCTCTCCTTTTCAGTAGGAGAGGAACCTCGGCCCTTTGTCAGAGCCTCACGACACTATCAGGACATTCCCAAAGACATCCAGAAAGCTGTGTTTCTTGAAAGAGTTCCAAGAAACAGCTCTTAATTATAGCTGCTCATACTTTTAGTCATAGGGGTAGGGGTCCTCTTTACCCTCAGGGTGACTTCTTCTATAGGAGAGGGATCTCGGCCCTTAGAGCCTCAGGACATGGTCAGGACATTCCCAAAGACATCCAGAAAGCTCTCTTTCTTGAAAAAGATTCAAGAAACAGCTCTTAACTATAGCTGCTCATACCTTCAGTCTTAGGGTTAGGGGTCCTTTTTATCCTCAGGTAACTTCTCAATTACCAGCCATTCTGTTCTAGCCTCCCCCCCCCCCCCCCCCCCCCCCCCCCCGATGCCTTTTCTGGGGATTATACCACTGTATTTACAAGTTTCACTGGATATGCAAATCCACTCCAACTAGCGTTAGTTAAGCTGCTCTATAGACTTCACAGGATATGCAAATTAGTCAATCCATGAGCAAATGCACTCCAGCTAGCGTTAGCTAGCTCTTCTGTAGGCTTCATTAACCACTCTGCAAGGGAGTTCTTCTTTCACCAAACAGTTCATCAAACACTGTTTAACTGAGCCCTCTTTGTGGGGGACCTGGGTCTCAGTTTAGAACAGCCACCACCTCTTGGACAGGACTTTCAGACCTGTTCTTCACCCCCAGCTCTTAGTGTCAGAGTCGTACTTTACAGGACCCAGTATTACCTTCACACTGGGGTCAAATCATCTTTATCCTTCTCATTATCATAGAGTCTGAGTAAGTACCTTGACTAAGTTCCTTATGGACTTTTCTTTTGGGGTCCATGCCCCAGGGTTTCCAGCCTGACTTGGTCCCTCTCTCTAGAGTCCGCTCAGCACCCTTCCTTCTTCAGCGTGATTCCCATCCCGTTATGAAGTCCACTGGGGGGGGTGGGGGGAGTTCCTTTGTAAAGAGCTGCTCCACCTTTCCTGGGTTCCTCCTACTGGTTCTGGAGAAGTCCAGAACCTTCTCAAGGGGCTTACCTCCTAAAGGGAACTACTTCCTCTCCACTGCTACGAGCCCACCCCTTCTCATTTAGTAAAGGGTAGCATCCACCCCTCCCCCTCCCAGCTATTTTGGGTTGGGGTTATCACTGAAGTAGGACTCCCTTCAATGGCTTCTGCAAGACAACTCAAGCCCCTCCAATGCCAGAGCGCCCTCTATTGGTCTCTTTCCATCTAAGCAGGTTGTTTTCAACCTGTGAGTGGCCTCTAATGGCCTCCTTCAGGTCACTACACCGACCTTTCGGCACAATAGATCCTTCTGGTGGCAAGGTCATGTCAGGGCATGTCCTATATTTATTACTGAACATAAGGATAACCATACTGGGTCAGACCAGTGATCCATCTAGCCCACTAACCTGTTTCGAACAGTGGCCTATCCAGGTCACTGGAAAGGGTAATCTATCAGGGTCAACTCGCTGTACATACCTATTCAAAGGCAATACTTCTGATGTAGACAAATTGAATTTGTAGCTGAAGATCTCAGAAAAGTCCTCAATGACTTGTAATAAATTGAGAAATGAACAAGGGGTTGTAAAGTTTAAATGTCATCCATGTATACAGAGAATTTGCACTCAAAGTTCCTGAACCTAAATCTAAATCTTTTATAGCCCAATTCTGTTTTGTCTAATAGGGCTAAACGTTTCAATGCTAGATTTAATAGGAGAGGAAAATCCACTGCTTATAGCTAGGAAAAGCAGCATAAAATTGTGTTTTACTCTTTTGGGATCTTGCCAGGTACTTGTGACCTGGATTAGCTACTGTTGGGAAACGGGATACTGAACTTGATTGACCTTCGGTCTGTCCCAGTATGGCAATACGTATGTTCTTATGACAGCTTTGTCTGTTATCTCTATAGAATCTTAGCGAGGTTGACATAACATTGGCGCTGAAGGAATTGAATATAATGGGTGGATCATATTAATAAAGGAGTAGCCAAAACCAAGCCATTTGAGGATGTGGAATAGGTAAGCCCATTCAATGTGGTCAAAGGCATTTCTCTATCTAAGAGAGAGCCACTAATAGCACATCTACTTGATTGGACAAAGTGAGGATAATATAAAAGTCTGGTATTGTCTGTTGTTCGACCAGCCAGGAAACTGTATTGGTCCCTATGATTGATGTCACTTAGCACCAAGCCTAACCAGATAGCGAGGACCTTTAGCGTAGATCTTAATGTTGATCAAAGATATTGGGCAGTAGTTTGTGGCTAGCATAGGGTCTTTACTGGGTTTTCCTAGCGTATTATTCTAGCCTCAAAGAAAGGAGCTCCCACTGGGTCCCTGGGAGCAAAATTCCTAATAGAACTTTGTAAGTTGCAGGACAAATATACCTGTATGTGGACAAGTGCAAATTGATGCACATTGGAAGAATAACCCAAATTATAGCTACATGATGCTAGGTTCTACATTAGGAGTCACCCCCGAGGAAAAGGATTTAAGGGTCATCATAGACTCTATATTAAAATCTTCTGCTCTGTGTGCAGCAGCAGCCAAAAAAATCAAACAATGTTAAGAATTATAAGGAAAAGAATAGAGAATAAATCAAAGAATATCATAATGCCTCTGTATCGCACCATAGTGAGGCCGCATCTTGAGTATTGTGTGCAACTTCTTATTAAGAATATAGTGGAACTAGAAAAAGGTACAGAGAAGGTTGACAAAATGATCAAGCGATAAAAGTACTCTCATATAACGAAAGGCTAAAGAGGTTAGGGCTCTTCAGCTTGGAAAAGAGATGGCCTGCTTAGGGAGATAAGACGTCTATAAAATCTTGAATGGAGTGGAATGAGTAAACATGAATCAATTGTTTAATCTTTCAAAAAGTACAAAAACTAGGGTAAACTCCATGAAGTTATATACTGGCACGTTTAAAACAGGATAAATTATTTTTTTATTCGACATATAGTTAAACTAAGTGGTAAAAGCAGGTAGTATAGCTAGTTATAGTCCTGGAGGAAAAGTCTATAAACCTGAGAAAAGCCACTGCTTATCCTTGGGATTAAGTAGCATGGACTGGCCACTGTTGGAAACAGATACCGGTATAGATGGACTCTTGGTCTGACCCAGTAGGGCAAATATTGCGTTCGTATGTCATGGATTTATGATTGAATTTTATCATACTGTCAGGCCACCTTGTTCTTTGGGGTAGAAGTCTAAGCACTCATATAGGTTCTTCTTTCCTGAATGAGATCTCCAGTTGCTCAGTTTTGAGCATCAGTGATTACTGGATGCATCCAGAAGCCTCTTCAATAGGACTAATCTTCAAAGGATATACTGTAGTTCAGAATAATAGTCAATAAAAACTTCTGCTATAATCTTGTCCTCACTAGTCCTGCTTCCTCCCTTAATATCTCATGTTTTGACTCTGTTCCTTTTTCTTTTGCTGTGAAGGTACCAGGTTAGAATATGTACACTTCTATTACTTCCATCACAATAGGTAGCTCTCTGTCACAACATAATTTAGATTTTAATTTGTGATGTTGAAAAAGTAAGGAATTTTCCTTACATTTATCATGTTGCTAGAAATCTCTTGCTCCAGTTTTCTCAAGGAGTGGGATCTTTCTTTGTTCTCCGCAACTGAGTAATTGATAATCCATCGCTTTATAGCTGCCTTAAAGGTATCCCACCATATCATAGGATTGATATCCTCTCGTTGATTCTCAGCGAAATAATTTGTACAGGCTGGTTTAATGGATGCTTGAAAATCAGAATAGCTAAATAATCTAGCACTGAACCGCCAATGTACTACCAGTTATTGCAGCATGATCAGAGATAGTAATACATTTGATCTGAGATGCTTATGTCATAGGGAGTACTGAATTGAAAACTAAGAAATCTATTGCAAGCAAATGAGAGAGAATAAAAACAAATGATAGTGACTCCAGTAATAGCAGTGGTATACAAATAAAACACAGCAAGTAATAAGATAAGACTTTTAGCTATACCCCCCTCGCCTCGGAGAGAAACAAAACAAATAACTTACACATGATCAGTAAAGTATGAAGTACAACAATTATATCTTCATTTAGTAGTACAAAGGCAGACATCTTCTTTTACATACATAATTAGGGGAGCCCCATGACCAGAAGTACCTACCCGGAAGTCATGATTACTTGTTTCTTTTGCTTCTTGATGATGTCCAAAGCAAGGCTATGCAATCATTGGTGTGGGGCTCTAATTTACAGATTACTGTTACCCAAACAAAAAAAAGGAGTTAATGTCTCTGATAGGTTTAAGCAGGGTGTTTTCTGGCACATATCACTTCAAGAAGGTGTTAACTGAAAGGAGTTCTGTGAATCATTACCTGAACCTTTTTGCAGACGTCTCTCCTTACATCAGTTCGTGAGTAAGGGCCCGATGCGCAAAGCAAACCGGGCTTGCAATGTTTCATTTAGACTGGTTTTAGCCAGTCTAAATGAAATGTTATTGTACAGCCAATGCACAGAGGCTTTTGGCCACTGCTTTACTGTGCACAGAAGCAGTGACAGAAAAGTCCCATGCTAATGAGCTTGTTTGTGTTAAGAATTATTATGGCCTTTACTTGCTTTTGCAATATTAAGATTTGGTCAGTATGTGCTTCCCCCTTGATTTCCAGATCTGTCGTTTTGG
Organism: Microcaecilia unicolor; assembly: GCF_901765095.1. Lineage (NCBI taxonomy): Eukaryota > Metazoa > Chordata > Amphibia > Gymnophiona > Siphonopidae > Microcaecilia > Microcaecilia unicolor. The sequence continues at coordinate 79,615,668 of NC_044033.1, read as the reverse complement.
CAAGTACAACTGAGAGCTGACCTTGTATGTTGGAAATCTTCAAGCACATTTCAGCAAATGCATCTCTGTTTTTTTCATTGTCTCTTTCAGTTGCAGTAGCTCAGTCATGAGAGAGTGCATCATAATTTATTTATTTGTTGTATTTATACCCCACATTTCCCCACCTATTTGCAGGCTCAATGTGGCTTACATAGTACCGTAATGGTGTTTGCCAAGTCGGTTGATAACAGATACCAGGTTATATTGTGGTCTGATGAGGTAGGTGTGTGTCAGGCACCATTAGGACCCACCAGCTTGTGTGGGATGGAGGGTCTTGTTTTGAGTGTTTTCAGTCCTTGTGGACTAGCACAGAAAAAAATCCAACTTGCCCAGTTTATTCACTGACATCCTAAACTATTACCAGCAACCATCTGGAGAGGGAAACAGAATTCTGAGTGGAGTGAGGGCAGAATTCCTAAATATTCTATGTGGAGTTTGGCTTTTAGGCACCATTTTAGCCTTTTTGCAAAGGAGAGTAGATAAAGAGCTGTCCTTAATTCCTTGAAGGTCCAGGTGGCAGCTATCTCTTTATTTTAGGTGATGGATTCACTGCTACTTGGTAGCGACACATTCAGATGTGATCTGCTTCTTTGGAGGTTAAATTAATCCTGTCTTTAGGGCCCTAATTCTCCAATGAGATTTTAGTATGATTTTCTGTGCCCTTACAGGCACTCTTTTGATCCTCTTAAGCAAGTGTCATTCAAGGATCTGTTGTTTTACAGAATTGCATTTTTGGTGGCTATTCTGCTACACATGTTTTAGAATTACAAATCTTATTTTGTAGCGATCCATACGAGGTCTTCTAAAAGAGCAGGTCACATTTCACCTGGTGCCATCCTTTTGACTGAAGGTGGTTTCTCCTCCCATCTGAACAAGATTGCATATGTTCCATCCTTCACTTTGTCAGAGAAAAGACAAGGCCACCTATTGTCTGGATGTTCCTCTGTTACTTCTCCAGTACCTGAAATTAACTAATTTCTTTAGGAAGACAGATTTCAGTAAATCTCACAAGAGAGGCAGTTTCCAAGTCCTCATTGTCTAGCTGGTTTAGAGAAACCACTTCATCAACATACCTATTTAAGGGTCTTCAGGCACAGGAGAAACTCGGGGCTCATTGGATGAGAGTCTAAGTTTTATTTTGGATGGAGTCCATAGCACTCTGTCCTGAGGATATTTGTTGGGTTATCTCCTGGTCCTCCTTACATTCACCTAGTATAACAGGATAAATGCTGAGGTCAAGGAAGATGCTTCCTTTGAGGCAAGTGTTCTCAGAAAAACCTTGCTTCTTCCTACCCTGAATAGAAGGTGCTTGGATGTTTTTCCCAGGTATGTTGACTGGTGCAGCAAGATGATATGAAAGAGAAGAAATGTGGCTTTACCTGTTAATTTTCTTTCCTTGAAACCTAGAATAGTCCAGTCACTCTCTCGCCCCCCTCCCTTGTTACTATGGTCTAGTCTCTTTAAAGATTCTTGCAGAGAAGAGTGGCAGTTTCTCTCTAAGGAAGGAGTGCATGATCCTCTTTCTTCTTATGTTTTTCATTTATCTTTTTCTCATTGGAATTTGAGGAAGAATATGTCATCTTTTCAAGTTTTGCTGATTAGTTGCCAGTTTGGTCCCATTCCATTGTTTTGATATTAGGCTACTAGCAAGTGCTTCATTCACAGCACTGAAGTGGCCTAGTGCTTAGAGCAGTGGGCTGAGAACCAAGGTGGCCAGGGCCTAAATCCTGCTTCAGCTACTGATAGTGACACTTATTGTGATCTTGGGCAATTAATTTTATCTCCCATTGCCTCAGATACCCACTTATATTGTAAACTCTTTGGGGGAAGGGGAATTGTGTACATATGTTCATCCAGTTTCACTATAAAAATAAAAAATAAATATTATATGTATTGTTATATTGCAGTGATTGTCAGTGAAAGTTTGAGGTCCTCTATCTGCTGATAGGGGTTGCACAAACAGACATGTCTGGACTGATATTTCAGGATTCAAGGAAAGGAAATTAACAGGTAAGACTAAATCTTTCTCAACAAATGAGACATGAATAGTGAGTGGCTTCTGGTTCCAGTGCTGCATGTAGGTGTTCCCAGGGGTATAGTTTGGGTGAGCAAGGGATGGTTTGTGATGTACATGCATATTTATATGCAAGTACACATGTACCCAGTCCTTTGTACTTGACAGGATGTCACATTACCCTACAGTGACTGTAAAGAGTTTGAAAGGCAAGAGATCAGAAGGGCCTACTGGAAAGAAAGTGGCGTCATTGGGCCGAATGACTGCTTAAGCCCACAGCTTACTCGGGGAGCAGCTAGATGTGAATCTGTGTAGTCCCAAACAGCACCGGGGATGCCTGCAATACAAAATATAAGTGGCAGAGATGATATTTCCCTGCATATGGAGGAGATCAAGTGGTGGTTAAAAGACATTAAATCAGAGATTGAAGCACCCCGAGCAGATTTGGCCTTCTTGTGCTCCAGTTTATGTTCCAATATTGCTGAGCTTGGAAGTTGAATAGAAGAGGTGGAGCAGCGAAATGAAGAGTACATGGACGTAATCTCCACGTTAGAAAAACGGCATAATGAGTATACACGGCAACAGCTAGAGCTTTTTGATAAGCTCGAAGACCTTGAAAATAGGAGTAGGAGAAATATTTTGAGATTTCAGGGTATTCCAAATTCCAGAAGTGCAAGGTGGTTATTCAGAGACTTTCTGCCTTCTTACTCACTGAAGATATTAAAATTGAATGAGCCCATAAGGCTCTATGGAATGGCCGTAACAATCTAACCAAAGACAGTATGGATGAAGGATATGCGGTAGATGTAATCTACTTGGATTTCAGCAAAGCCTTTGATACGATCCCCCACAGAAGACTCGTGAATAAGCTGAAAGGGTTGAACTTAGGACCGAAAGTGGTGAACTGGATAGGAAACTGGTTGACCGACAGGTGGCAGAGAGTGGTGGTAAATGGAATCCTCTTGGAGGAAAGGAATGTGAGCAGTGGAGTTCCTCAGGGGTCTGTGCTGGGGCTTATTCCGTTTAGTATATTTGTGGGAGATATTGCTGAAGGGTTGGAAGGAAAGGCTTGCCTTTTTGTGGATGACATGAAAATAGCCAATAGAGTGGATACCCTAGAGGGAGTAGAAACAATGAGAAGGGATCTCCGAACGTTAGAAGAATGGTCGAGTGTCTGGCAGTTACAACTTAATCAACTAATTAACTATAGGGATTTTTGACACAACCAGAGTCAGTATCAATTTATAATTACTATAGACTCCAGAACATATGAAAATTATTTCACTTTTATTAACAATAATAAAAGTGAAATAATTTTCATATGTTCTGGAGTCTATAGTAATTATATATAGTTACAACTTAATGCCAAGAAGTGTAGAGTGATGCTCTTGGGGTGCAGAAACCCGAAAGAGAGATACTGGATAGGAGAGGAGAGATTAGCAAGCTCAACTCAGGAGAGAGACCTTGGGGTGTTGGTGTCTGAGGATCTAAAAGTGAAGAAACAATGCAACAAGGCGACGGCTGTGGCCAGAAGGATGCTAGGCTGCTTAGAGAGGGGTATAACCAGCAGAAGAAAGGAGGTGTTGATGCCCCTCAACAAGTCGTTGGTGAGGCCCCACTTGGAGTATTGTGTTCAGTTTTGGAGGCCGTATCTTGCTAAAGATGTAAAAAGACTGGAAGCGGTGCAAAGAAAAGCAACAAAAATGGTATGGGATTTGTGTTTCAAACCGTACGAGGAGAGACTTGTCGACCTGAACATTTATACCTTGGAGGACAGGAGAAACAGGGGTGACAAGATACAGATGTTCAAATATTTGAAAGGTGTTAACCCGCAAATAAACCTTTTTCGGAGACAGGAAGGCGGTAGAACTAGAGGACATGAAATGAGGTTGAAGGGGGGGCAGACTCAGGAAGTATTTTTTCACAGAGAGGGTGGTGGATATGTGGAATGCCCTCCCGCAGGAGGTGGTGAAAACGGTAATGGAATTCAAACGTGCGTGGGATAAACACAAAGGAATCTTGTTTAGAAGGAATGGATCCATGGAATCTTAGCGGAGATTAGGTGGCAACGCCGGTAATTGGGAAGCGAAACTGGTGCTGGGCAGACTTCTACGGTCTACACCCTGATCGTGACTGAATAGATATTGATGGGCTGAAGTGTAAATTTTAAGGGGTTTTGACGTTAGCTTCAGAACTTAGTACAAGAAGAGTGAGGGGCAGACTTCTACAGTCTGTGCCCTGAGAATGGCAAGGACAAATCAAACCCGGGTATAAAGTATCACTTACCATGTAAAATGTGTTTATGTTGTTGGGCAGTCTGGATGGGACCGTACAGGTCTTTATCTGCTGTCATTTACTATGTTATTATGTATTATAGTGTGCTATCACAGCTATGCATTAAAATAGGGTATTTTCTCAGTTGCGGGAAAGCAAGATCACCACGCATTGGAAACCTATGACATATCTATTTTTGCAGGTGTCTGTCCAATAACACTGCTCAAACAGTGCGATATGAGGGATGTCATGGAGAAACTGAACTGAGCAAGTGAAATATCACGGGTCTTTTTCATTTGGATTACAGTTTACAGTGAATGTAAAGTCTCCTGTAAGGAGATTGCACTGCCAGTGTTAAGATCCCTTGGATGGTGGGACAATCCTATCTAAATCGCCCACTCCACAAAAATGGCAGTGAGTTCTGTCAAAAGCAGGCTAGGGTCACAGCAGAAGAAATTTAGCAAGGAGTGCCAAGTTATTAAGTGACATACGCAGGGTTTTGTGGTTTGCACACTCTACTGAGACTAATGGTCTGTGGGCTACATTGTGTATTGCCTATTGTGTTTATGTAATAAGTAATATTAATTATAGTTAGATTTGGTGAGTATGTGCTTCCCCCTTGATGTGTTGCATTGTTATATTCAGACTCTTAGGCTTTTGGGCCACTTATTTCTCTGATCCTAGCATTATATCAGGGGATTTGCCTGTTTGTGAGGTCTTTCCTCTTTGACTAATGCCTCAACACTGGCATGGGAATGGGATAGGTGAAGATGAGATTTTTGAGTTAGGGAGGGGAAGGAGGGGGGGATATGGTGGGATTACAGTGTGTTTCTTTTAGGGAAAGTATCTACCTCTGAATAGCAATAGGATTTTTATACCTCTTACTATGACAAATATTAAGGTGGTTACTCTAAATGCAAGGGGCTTGAATTCTCCCTTTAAGCACAAATATCTACTACAGGACACCAGTAGGCCTGAGGCTAATGTGTGTTTGGTGCAGTAGATGCATTTCAGAAGATGGGCTGAGCATTTACTTAGCTCTAAAACCTTCTCAATTTGCAGATTTGCTTCACGTCCAACTTAAAAAAGTAGCAGGGGTTAGTGTACTTTTTTTCAGGTAGAATTCAGGCCACAATACTAAGTTAAGTCTCTGATCCAGAGGGTCGATTTATTATTTTACAAGTTAATATTGCTGGTACTATATTTAATGTTGTCTCAGTTTATGCTCCCAATGATAACCAGAAGGAGCATTATGCCACTCTTGACAGAAATGATTCTTGATATGCAAGTGGGTTATTGGATAATTGGGGGGGGGGGGGGGGGGGGGGATTTCAATATTATTCTGTTCCCTCCAGTAGACAGTGCTGCTAAGGTTAAATATCATACACAGGATAGACTTCCTTGAAAGATTTTATTTATCAGATGACTCAATTTACATTCTAATTTCCTGTCTATGGCTCATATTCAGATTCTCTCCTGATAGACATTCCCACCTGTTGATTGAAATTTTTGCAAAAGAAAATGTTTGGCTATATTTGGAAACAACACCCACTTAGAGTTGCAGGGTGAGTATTGCAATGTAATAGGTGAGAGGGAATCCCTGGTTTTTCAAGCTGTTACTTTGCTGCCCAGTTGTGGGTTCTGGTAGAATGGCACGATATGGTGCCATTCACTTGGATAAGAATTTAAAGACACATGCTACCATAAAATCAATGGGTTAATTTAATGGGAACCTAAAATACATCAGGTCCAATTAATGGGGAACTTCTCCACACCTGAGGCATCTCAGATCTCTTACAGCCTGAGCAAGAGGCAGCATAGTAGGGGACAAAAAATTATCAGTGATATCTCCCATATGCTGTCTCCTTAAGTTTGCTCCACATTGGGATGAAATTTCCTGGGACCATGGGAGCAATCTGGTATACGCTGTATAGGAGGTTTAACTGAGACAACATTAAATTACAATCATATTGCTCACTAAATACTTTTTTATATATATTCAGTTACGTCAATGCACTCTTCACCAGTTCGTAAGTTGTTACAATACAAGTTAGTGCCTTTTGTAGAAATTCTTTTGTTTGGGCCTTCACAAAAGAAACTTATTTCTAAAATTTACAATTTAGTTTTTGGGGACCCTCTTGTTAAACATCTGTATATGCTTAAATGGGAAAGAGGTCTGGAAGTTTTTATCTCAGAAAAAGAAGGGTCCGTTTTATATGAGAAAATTTTTATATCATCTAATTTGATTGAACAAGGTCTCAAGATGCTTCATAGATGGTATTTATACCCTACTTGTTTGTCTCTGTTTTTGCTGACACACTTTGTTGGAGATGTTGTAGTGAAAGGAGCACATATTTTCATTTATGGTGGAAGTGACTGTTGATACAAACTTTCTGGACTATAGTTCTTCCAGCCGCAAAGGTGTTTTACTTCATTGGCAACTTCCTAGTATCTTGGACTCCCACTTTAAGGTGTTAACAGTGTGTGTAGCAGTTATGCAGTGGGACGTAGCGAGACATTGGTCAACTGCAATCCGTCCTACTTTGCTTCAAATCAAGTTGAAGCTGCAGAAATATGACTATCTTAGTAAGTTGACTTGGCAGCTTTTGAAAAATAATGGGAACCCTTCATTACTTGGTGTGAGTTGGACTCGTCTTCTTGACTATGACATCTTATTTTCTCAAGGATTTAATCTACTAGGTATTATTGCATCAGAGACTTTTGAATATGCTGGTATTTGGGTATAAACAGCTACTAATTTTACTTGGCTGGTTATTTAGAGATACTGGTTTATAGACTTGTTATTCCACTGTGTTATGGGGTTTCTTTTTTTCTGTTTTATTGTGTTTAATGGGTCTTTTGTAAACTTTTCAAAAACCATAATACAGTTTCAAATGGAAAAAAAAAAAGAAGGGCCTGCTGTTGTATAGGTCAGGTTTTCAACATGAAGGAGAAAAGTGACCAAGCTCCTGAGGTCCTGGCAAGACTGAAATATATAAAGGCTGGACCACCTCAGAATATAGACGGCTGAAGATGCTGTAAGAGGGAGTCATGTAGGGTAGATGCTGCTGAAACAGAGCCCTTCTGTGAGGCAAACAAAGCTCGCTCTTCTCTGCCTCTAGCTATACTGTTGGGTAATCAAGGCAGATATGAAGTGTAAGGCCATAAAGGCATACTAGGATTACTTAATGAATGCTATATATAAGGGAAAGATATGCTTTGATATGTGTCATCCCCCTACTCCCTCTGGAACAATAACATTTACCTGGTCCAGATAGGTGTCCATTGGCATCTTGCTTTTCCTGCTGACATCTTGGAAAATTCAGCACCTGACCCCTGCTAGGATTTAGTCTACCAAATAAGAGAATATTTATTTTTTATTTATTTTAATTTAAAAATGTATATCCAGCTTTATTACCAAAGCAGTTTGCAATAAAAACATTCATAAAAATTGTAACAAACAAGATTACAATAAACTACATTAATTTAATTTAAAAATAATACAATCTCTAGAGAGAACCACCAGAAAAATTCAAAATTGTCATTAACTTTAATAAAATAATATTTCTTCAAATATTTCTTAAATTGTCTGTTTGAACAAAGTCTTAAATGACTAGGCAGATGATTCCATAAATTTGTTTCTCCAGTGGAAAAGGCTTGATTGTGTGTATCAGAAAAATGACTTACATCTATATATAATTGTGTAAGGCCCAATTTGGTGGTACATAGACAGAACGTTCGTGAAATACTGTGGAACCATGGTATACACTTGCTGGTGTATCAAAACCAATACACTGAAAACTTTTATTGGAAGCCAAATCAAACCTTTTAAAATTGGCATAGTATGATCAGATCTCTTGACACCAAAAAGTAATCTCTAGTAGTGCATCTTGATATAGTGCTAGGAGTCAGGTGATGCCAGTTTTCAAGATTGGTATTAAGAGGAACAGGACATTTTCTCGGACCAGATCAGAGATCCATGGATATGCACTGCTGAATTTTCTTACTTGATCAAAATAATAAACCAAGAATATTATCAATTTATAAAAATTTTGTGACTGTGATGTGCTTAGAAATCAATATGTGACTTATATCAATGTGAAAATTTCTTTCCACTTCCAGTCACTGTCATTTATCATTGCACATCAGGATGCCTAACTTATTAGAATACAGTGTCCATAGTAAGTACTGTAATTCACTCTACTGTCTATCAGTATTCAACAAATATTATAGCACTTATCTGATCTAATAATGAAGGCAAGTTGTTTCACTCTTCAATTTCTTTCTGCAAAGTCATCAATCGAGAACTTCAGCCATCGTGTGCAATAGATGCAGGATTATACTTCAAGATATAACGTACTCCCCAAAACCAAAAAACATAATTGATATAACATCATCTTATAAGCAAAAACCTTTCAAAACATAATTACTGACATATAGCAGGTAATGCGCCCCTAGGGTTACCATATGGCTCCAGAAAAAGGAGGACATATTGATCCGGTCCGGGTTTTTCTTCCATTGAAAGCAATGGAAGTAAAACCCAGACTGGCTCAATGTGTCCTCCTTTTTCTGGAGCTATATGGTAACCCTGCGCGCCCCTCCACTTCAATATGGCACTCAGGAGAGTCAAAGATGCCACGTGTCCTTTTCAGTCTGAAGTTGGGCAATACCACGCATGCACTGTTGAAGCTTATGATGAGAATCATGCAATGTTCTTGTTTAAACCCCCAGGGGAAACCATTAAAAAATGAATTTTTGTTCACTATTCAGTAGAACTTGTACAACATTACCCTCTCTTAGAAAATTTAAAGATAAAAGTACTATAAATCTCAAATCCCACAATTGATGATGATTTGCCCACCAGGGTTCTACCACTGGTGCTCCCACTCTTGACTGTCTTATATTACTAAGATGTTCAGCTATATTTCATCTTATGTGTAGTATATCCAGTATAATATTTTCCACAGGGACAGGTATTTCAATCTGACTTTTGTTTTAGGTAGCATATCCTAACTTGCTCTGGGATCAGTATCTGTATCATACTCCACGCCAAATCATAAGTGCATCTGCCACAGCTGAAGTGACCAACTGTTTAGACAATCTTCATTCTAAACAGATAACAGAACTCATCAGTTGGTCTCCCAAATTTTTAATTCTCGTATATGCAATTATCGGGGTCGAATTCTGTAGTACTTGCCAGTGTTTCAATACATCCTCTTCACATCAAAGACTTTAGCAGAATAAGGTAGAACACATCTGTTCCTTTATATTCCTGTTGGGTTTAGGTAACATCAGCCACCGATGTTCAGCATATGAAGCCCACTTACATGCTTTTCTAACAGTACCCTCAGGGTAACCCCTGTCAATAAAATGCTAAAACATGTTTAACTCTTGAGTCTTAAATTCTGACAATGACATACATAATCTTCAAAATCTCAGGACCTGTCCCACTGGGATATTATGACGAAGATGTCTAGGATGAAAACTCCAGAAATGTCATGTGGCTCACCATATTACAAGAGTCGCTGGTCCTGTGTCTGTAGCATCCCTCTTTCTCAGAACAAAATGCAGAGTTCTCTAGGTCAGCTCTGTTAATTAGCCTTTTGTGAACCATGGGACAGAAACTTCCAGGCCTGAGAGATTTTCTTCTGTTGGCTGTTTTCTTACCTTCCCAACCATCCCTTCCATTATTCTCATTCTCTAATGCAGGGGTTCTCAACCCAGTCCTCAGGACACACCTAGCTAGTCCGATTTTCAAGATACCCATAATTAATATGCATGAGAGAGATTTGCAACCATGAAGATAGCATATGCAAGTTTATCTCATGCATATTCCTAGTGGATATCCTGAAAGCCTGACTGGCTAGGTGTGTCTCGAGGATTGGGTTGAGAATCCCTTCTCTAGTGTTATCTACTGAGTGGAGGATTGTCAACTTTAGGCAGTGCATCCACAGGATGGAAGTGTTAAATATTATTTGATGTACCAACTCAGCACTGCGTTGCAAAGCATAGGATTGGTCTAGGGTTTGATACTGGAAAATATATTCCCTAATTCTAGTGCATATAAATAGGCTACCTTAAAATGGTGATTTATTTTGCTAGTCAAAGGAAGGGAAAATTATTTTTAGTGTACATCAACTGACATATTTTATGCCCTGGCATGAACCTATTGGTTTCTTTATTTCCTTAAAATATGTGTCATTCTTCAGAATACTCAGTTGTAATATCAGGCCTGTTGGTAAATTCAGAGTGGTATGAAATACTTTTCTCCGGAGGAAGGACCTTCAGGAGATTGAGGCTGGAGCATGGGTTTCCTGGTTTTTTTTGGCTTTGGTCTTTGGTCTTATTCATGTTCCTCATGACTTGAGCTTCATCTTAATCAAAATCTTTTCCAGTGCCATTTATAGCAGGTGCTCCACTTTTTTGTGTACACTTTGTAGGATTGTCTCACTACAGTTAAATCCTACCATCTTCACTCTATTACCCAGGCATCATACTGACACAGTCCAATAAAGGACCATATATTGCAGCTGCCTTTAGTACCTGGTGTATGCGAACCTTAAACCCCATCCAAAAGTGTTAGTGTTCTTTGATGGTTGGGATCCTCTTCCCCCAGAGGTTATGAGTGCTACTGCCACAGGATCCCCATCTCTTGTCAAGTAGGCAAACAGAAACCAGATACAAGAACTGAACCCATGTCTCCCACATTACAGTGTATAGCACTGCCACTGGACCATCAGACAGGCCAACTATGTTTCCTTGTTTGACTACCACTAATATCCTTCAACTCTTATTTTTATACAAACCTCTTCTATTGTGTTTCACGTGACAACCTCTCCAAACCAGCAGTTCAGAATATATTTCATATCATTAGCATTAGCATTTGAATAAGAGGGTGCCTAATGGAGTTAACTAGAATGAGTCTTTATCAGTGCCAGCACAAAGCGGTCGCAACCGTTAGCAATAGCACCCGCTTTATTCTACAGCATCCCATTACTGTACTAAATAAACAAAGCAGTATAATACTTTATTCCTAATAGTATTCTTTTTCTGTGCTTGATATCAGGTCCCTCTGTCAGAAAGCAGACTGCAAGTGGTTTCCCCAGAACAAAGGTATTATGCTTTCTTTCTTGATAAAAAGCTGTTTATATGTGATTTTTCAGAGGTCATTATTTGCTACTGACATCATTAACTATTGTTAAAGGAACTTTTTCAACTTTGCTGATCATAAAAATCAGCTGTGTAGCATAGCACTAGAATTGTATATAGTGTGGGATACATGATTTTTTTAATATATGCACTCCATAGCAGAAAATAGCCTGCAATCAAAAGTTTATTTTGTACACGATTTGAGGCTAGGTATGCACCAGGGGAACCATTGTTCCCTCCATGATGATGCACAAACTTTTGTTCAATGTGTTGGAGAGCTGTATGTTAACTTTAAAGGGCACAAGCAAAAAAAAAAAAAAAAAAAAACAGTGGCGATGACCAGTAGTTGATCCTGTAGATTAAAGGGCAGCCAGGTGTGTATCACCCAGAACAGAGCCCTGAATCATAATTCACAGCAAGTACCAGCATGAAATCAGTTTTGTTCTCCTAGTAAGACTTGCCAACCATTTAAAATATTAATAGAAATGAAAGTGAGTGTGCATAGCATCAGCCGTACTGTGATTTGATAAGTAGTGGAACTCAGCTGGGATCTACGTTTCAACACGACTGTGAATTACTAGGGTTTTTTTCTTGCCTAAAGCAAAATAAATGGACCACTAGAAAACTCCTCTGGCTTAGTCATTTCAGTCTTTATGTATCAGCTTGTCATTAAAAACTTGCCTCAGCAACCTGATACACTGAAGACAAACTGACAACAAAAGCAGCTTGGGACAAAGATTGCTCTCAGAACAGGAGATGTCAGCAGTGATCAAAAGTACATGACGGGTTCAAGGTTGGGAGGTAGAAAGACAGACATTCTAAATTCATGAAATTGGTACAAGTCAGTGTTTCACAGACTTATTACAATTTTTAGTAATTCTGCAAACATATAGCTACATACATGGTTCAGCAAATCCTAGTGTGTCACATTTTCATTACCTTTCTAATTGACTATTCGTGCCCTCTAAGCTAGACAGTTTGTCTGCATTTTGTTACTGTTTTTTAGTGAGATACCTGTGTCAGCAGTTGTAGTTTAGTTATTGTGCTGTATGTATTGCTTACATTAAAAGGAACAAAGACAGTCTGAAAGCCCATATGATGGCATGCAGCATTGAGAACTCTTAACTCTACTTAGGCACAGATGATAGATCCCAGAGGCATCAGATTTGCCACCTGGTGTGCTGTAGTTTGAACAGAATCACTATCTTTGCTGAGGGAGAAACAACATCACAAATCAAGTGCATCTCCATATTATCTGTTGATCAACAATTCATTCCAAGGACTGCTAACATCAGGGAAAAACTGGCATGTTTTGTGAGCCTAGGAGTTCAGTGTTTCTTTCTCTGTACAAACAGGGATTTGCAGAAAGAGACGTTTCCTGACCGGTCTGATGCAAAGAGCAGGATGACTTGTTCTGTGTGCTACAAGGAATTTAAGAGTCTGCCTGCTCTTAATGGCCACATGAGGTCTCACGGGGGAATGCGAGCATCTCCTCAGTTGAAGCAGGTAAGGTTAAGCAAGAACAATATTGGTTGTACTCCTGTGCACATATAAATGCCCACTGCTTTGCTTGGCTTTGCTGCAAAAAAATAATTAGATTTTACAGTTTGGTGGTTAAATATTTTAGTTTGACATACATAAGAATACAAATCTGAGTAATTTTTGTCTCTTTCTTGTTCAATACAGTCTGAATTACATAAACACTATTGAATAGAGGCAGGTTATAGGCTTAATTGAATTGAAGAAGATAACCCATTGTTTGCACAGTTGGCTGGTTATTAAATGTGGGAGTGTAGCAGGGGTGAAGCCCTTGTGTAATACATGTTTAACTTGCCTTTGGCGTGTACTTTCTTGAAAACTAATATTACTCTGCTTTAAAACCACTGTGGCTTTCTTCGAGCTGCTAATAAATTTTAATAGTACTTACAAAGAAAGAAAGCACTTGCTGATCAAGGCTGAAAGCCTTTAATTGTCTGTACAGGATGAAGCAGAAACGAAGCAGCAGCAGGAGACTAAAGAGTTGGATAGTCTTACCCCTATCGTCATGCCTGTGTCTGTGCCTGTAAAGCTTCTGCCGCCTGAACCCATCCTGCAGGTCGACACCAGCACCGTCAGAGAACAGCCTGCCAGCTCAGTGTCTGATGATGAGATGCCTGTTCTTTCAAGGATGACTTATTCTCCACCTCACTCTCCCAAAGTGGCCAGCCCCTGTGCCTCTTCTGTGAGTGCTGCCTCCTCTTGCTTCTATCCCTGCTGCCATGCTCTTTTAACAGCCTTTGGTTTTTAGTGGGATTGTGGTTTTAGAGAGATTCCAGAAATTTTCATGCAGTAGCTCCTGAATTGAGTGTTTTTATTTTTCTTTGAAAACTAAACAAAAATAAAAAAAACCCAGTAGATGGTTCAAACATTTTTTTAATAACTCTTTGTTTAATACAAGAGGCCATCCACTGAAAACCAATATAGCAAATGATATGCAAGAGAGCCTCTTCCAATATTTCAAACATTTTTGAGGAGTGATTGATCAAAACCAAACTGAATGTAGTCTACTTTCAGAATCCCAGCCCTAGAAGGTTGAGTAGCAATATTTTGTTTAATTGGAACATTTTTTAAAATGAGTCTAAAAAATTGGTCATCTGCATTTTCCAGGGTTGCATGTTTTTTTTCCATGTAGCACAATCCAATTGCAGATAGTGTAATCTGCAGGAAGATGAATATACAGCAAGCAAAACTTTTAAACTACATACCAAATATAGATCTTGTCTTAAATTTAGTGTAATGCTGTGGCAGAAGGCATCTCCCATCTTCAAATGCCTTGCAGGTTTCACTAAAGTACCACAGGAAGCTCAAAGGGAAAAAAAAAAGTTATTGTATAACTAGTTGGTATCCATTCACATTCCCCTGATGCATGATCCCAGAGGCTTCTTCCAAGAGGAACATTTGTGCAGTAGATTCTAGATGCAAAGTGCCTTGTTCATTTGTACCATGCCCATGTGTGCTGCTGGTGGAGTCCCATTTATGTGCTTGCTTAGAACTTACCTTCAGCTTGAATTCGAAAAAGACAAGTAATTAAATGCAAAAATCAAAATCCACTGATCTTTGTAATGAGGATAGCATTGCCTCAGGAAGGTGTGCATTTGTATCGTGCCATCTGCTGACAGACACCACTGCCGGCTAAGATCATTATGGGATTCGTTTTCTATAGAATTTTCTGCATGCACAATGCCTTTTACACTTGGAAAAGGGCTATTATATATAACTGTGTGGCCAAATGGCACATACTTTATACGGGGTGCTTGTAGGAGTTCTCAGAAGTATAGTTTGGGTGGAGCAGGGGTAGAGTTGTGATGTAGTTAGGTATTTTATAAAATATGCAAGTACACGCAAAGAGGGCAATTCTGTAAACAGGTTCTAGCATTTACCAGGGCATTACATATATCAGTGGTTAGAGTAATGACATATGCACACCTCCGGGCTGTTCTGCAAATACCCACTTAACTTACTTAGAGCATATTTGCAAAGAGGACATACACAGGGATGGAGAATGGGTGGATGTAGGCATAACTTATAGAGTACTGTAACTTGTGCATGTGCTTCCGCATTTAGGCGCCCGCAGCTATGCAAGCTGTATGGCTGCCGTAAGTGGAGGCACCTAGATGTTAAGTGCACCAATACTGGGCTTTGCTAACATTCTATTCTTGCATGGCCTCAGGGTCCCTAAATGGAGGCACCCAGGTACACAAATTGCACCCCACACTTTTATGCCTTCAGAACAGTACTTTTGTGTTCTATTTTGGATAGTTCTAGGTTGCTATTTTTAAAGGCATACGGTGCCTATGTTTCTTTTATGAAATACACGCCAAGGGCCAGATTCTGTATATGGTGGGCCTGAAAAATCCAAGTGGAAAACACATCCGCCTAAACGTATTCTATAAGCGACGCTTATATTTGGCGCGGTATATAGAATACACTAGTTGGGGTGGTTGAATAACTCTAGTTTTTTCAATACAAGTTTGTTAGACCAATTATGCTTAGTTGTAATGAGCATATAATGTCTGTAAATTTTTCATATATTCAATAAAAATTTAATGTAAAAAAAAAAACCAATACACTTAGTTGATATCGTAGCGCCTAAAACTATGCATCTCCATCAACACCAGCAAAGACGTGGCGTAACTCCCGGCGCATAGAGTTAGGCACAGAGGGCCATATTCTATAACAACATGCATAGATTTTGACACGCCATGAAACGCCCAATTCCCTGCCCATAACCACACCCCTTTTTGCCTGCAAGCATTAAAATTTAGGCACAGTGTGTTACAGAATACACTTAGGAAGTTTTGCACGTAAATTCTAATTATTGCCAATTAGTGTTCATTATTGCTTATGTGCTGTTAACAATTCTGATTGGCTTGTTAAGCCAATTAAGTTACGCACGTTATTATAGAATACGCCTGGATTTTGGCACGGAATGCTAGGTGTGCTATATAGAATCCAGGGGCAAACGTCCAAAAGGAAGCAATATTATAAATAATAATCTTTAAAAAAAAAAAACACTTCCAGTATGTATCACAAATATATCCATATCATTTTAAAGAAAGAATTTTAAGTGATTTGGAAATATTTGTCATATTTACTGGTAACTTTATAAAATAAGCAGAATATCAGCACCTGTCTGGACTTTTCATAACAACCCTCCACATATATAGATACTGATGGGAGAGAAAATCAAAATGGATATGAGAAAAGTGGGGATTTTAAAAGTCAAAACAATGGAGAAACACAAGCATGTACTTTAATAGTGGAGGGAGGAAGACGACCAGAGATTAAGGCCTGTGACAACATATTAAGAAGCCACAAATGGGCAGACAGAATTGACCAAATGGTCTTTTTCTGCTGACTTTTCATATTTCTAAATGTTTGAAGTTCTTTTTATCCAAAAGTTTTCATAAAATTCTTTCAGGTCAAAATTCAGCTGTTGCAGTCAGTGTATTTTTTTAAATGTCAGCTGCAGCAGTCAAAAAATATCCAGGCATTCAGTGTCACTATCTGGATAATGGCTAGCACTGAATTTCTGGGGTAATGCAGGCAGTACTAGAACTTACCCAGATAGTGGTAATATCCGGTCCACTATCCAGATAACTTAACCCTGGATAACATTAGAACAGCCTTTGTGCCGTTCTTAGTTATCCATACAGTGGATCGAATATTGCTACTATTTGGGACTGCCCTGGCTCTACTTATGCTTCTTCCTGGCGCTGTCTAGATAGTGCTGAATCAGTCTGTATGGATATTCAGAAGCACTGCTACCTGGATAGTTCCTCTTAATATCCTGATCAGCTGCACTTATCTGACTAGGGCAGTGATGGGCAACCTTTTGAGCTTGGTGTGTCAAAATTCACCAAAAAACCGAGCATAACTCGGGTGGTGTGTCACTTCAAGAAAAATCACTGCTACTAGGACCGCCCCCGGGCCTCCCCTACCCGAGATCGCTGCCCACCCGAGGTTGCCGGGCCCCCCTCCACCCGCTACCGGGCCCGGAACTAACCTTAAAGCCTCCTTTCACGTTGCAGCAAGCAGCAGCAGGGCAGACCTCTCCTCCTTCCTTCTGTGCTCCGCCCTCGCGGACGTTACGTCAGGCGAGGTCAGGACATGGAAGGAAGGAGTGGCCTGCCCTGCTGCTGCTTGCTGCGACGTGAAAGGAGGCTTTAAGGTTAGTTTCCGGGAACGAGGAGGGAGGGCAGACCACACTGCAGCGCCGCCGCGTGTCATCGAAAATTGCTACGCGTGTCAGTGCTGACATGCGTGTCATAGGTTCGCCATCAGGGGACTAGGGGGTGCTGCTGTCTGGGTGAGTTCTTTTCAAAATTGACCTGTTTTTAATTTTTTTTAAGATTAAGGGCAAATACTTTTTTTTGTTGTTCAAAGCCCCCTTCTCCATTTTTCTTCATAAGTAATCCCAAGAATTTGTAGGTGATGTAAGAGCTTTTCAGAAATTAGTGTTTAAATTCCAAGTGACCATAGTTAGTGCTACCCACGCAGAGAGATTAAGACCTCTGGAACAACTTGTGAAACCTGAGACATGAGCAGCCCATACCATGTCATGCTATAGTTACTCTAAAATAAGATGAGATTGGTTATGTTCATGGAGTGCCTTCCATTTTTTTTTAATAACGACAAACTTCCATAAATTCCTAAATGGAAGATTTATAAATAATATTGATGCATGAGATGCATCCAGCAAGTTGGAATGAAATTAAAGGGAAAATCTATTACTCAGTATTCAAGGTGGCTTGCTGCTGTTCAGTCAGGAGACGGCACCTGTCTAGCTGAATAAGGAGATCAGTGGAGTGTTTTAATTCTAGGGCCCTTTCGAGGCAATATTTTTTGAGAGATGATGAAGAGGGATTAGTAGATAGACTTTGAGACTCTTTTTGAAAGCACATAGTTGTAAAGTTACAGAGGTTACTTACCAATGTAGTAAGATAGTGGCCAAAGCCAGAGGAGTGCTAGTATGCATAGAGAGAGGCTTAGCCAGTAGAAAAGAAGAGGCAATAGACCTCTGTGCAGCTCCTTAATAGGACTTTATCCAAAGCTGTTGGTTTCAGCTATGTCCGCAGGGACCACCTGGCCAGTTGGGTTTTCAGGATATCCACAAAAAATATTCATGATCTGTGTTAACATGCATTTCCTTCATTGCATACAAATCTCTCTCGTCGATATTTATTGTGGGTATCCTGAAAACCCAACTGGCCAGGTAGTCCCTGAGGACTGAGTTGGAAACCACTGCTCTAGTGTATTGTGCTGTTATGGAGGTGGTCCAGAGAAAGACTATGAAAATGGTGTAGGCCCTACACCAAAAGTCATATAGATTGAAACTTAAGGGCCCCAATATGTATACTCTAGTTATGATAGGGATATATAAATACCTAAAAGTGACATAAAATAATTTTTTTCAGTTCATGATATGAAGTTCAAAGAGAGTAGCCTCAGAAGTAATGTTAGAGAGTACTTCAAAGAAATGTGATGGATGTCTCCAGGGGAGTTGATGGAAGCAAGGACAATAACAGAACTCACGAATACAGG
Source organism: Microcaecilia unicolor (assembly GCF_901765095.1). Classification (NCBI taxonomy): domain Eukaryota; kingdom Metazoa; phylum Chordata; class Amphibia; order Gymnophiona; family Siphonopidae; genus Microcaecilia; species Microcaecilia unicolor. The sequence goes on along the minus strand of NC_044033.1, from coordinate 79,597,109 downwards.
GGATAAGCACAGAATTGTAAAGAAGAGAAGGTGGAAACCAGAGAGCTATGTCTGTAGCGTTACAAATAGAAGTAAACTGGGCAGACTGGATGCACCTTTCTGCCTCATTCTCTCTATATTTACCAAGCTTTTAGCTAGCTCATCTTAAAAATGTAATGCCAATTGCCACTGGGAGTAGTCGTTTTGCAGTACAGCTACAGAGCAGTGATATCAACAGGTTCCATTTCATTGTGATCGTAGGGAGAGATATGCCAGCATCAATGATAATTGTCCTCTTGCCAGCACAAAATGGATGCTCTTAGCAGTAGGAAGGAGGCCAACTTTCTTCAAGCAAATCTAGTGCAATACCTATTTGGATTTGAAGCCTCTCTGGTCAGGCACACTTAGTTGGTTGGACAATAAGCCACCCTGATTTTTTTTTTTTACTTTATTTTTATTTCAGGCAAAGATGCAACAGTATATAACCATGCTAAAAAAGTTATCAACTACAAATTTCAAGATACATTAGATACGTGTATAACTATCCAGAAAGATTATGAAGCATAAACGATCACATTTCAGATATTCAACTAAAGGTGACCAATTCTGTGAATCCCCCATTCACCTCTCCTAATACTCCTCCCTCCCCTCCTCATCCCATTCTACTTAACTATCACCCAGTGAAACTGTGTCCAGCTTAGTTCCAGATTTTTCTGTACCAAAAAATACTATAATAAAATATAAGAAGAATTCTCATCACATGTATTTATAATAGTTATGAGAGGCCCTCTTGCTCCATATATTGAATGTAGGGTTGCCATATTTCTTCAAACTGGACCACTCTTTTCTTTACTAGAATTGTCGACTTATATTGCATCCTACTGCCAACTTTTTCCAGCAATTCCTGCAAGGTGGGGCCCTGTGATCTTTTCCAATCCCTAGCCATCACTACCCTAGCAGCAAGTAACATCATGCCTATCAACTGGGGCATCCCAACTGTGGATGTTCTCCCACCCTGATTTTTGAGCATTAGGGGTAGCCCTTTAATTTGTGATAAGTCTGAAGTAGCCTATAATTTGGCATTTGAGAATGGGAGTTGCCTCTCCATACTCTAGACACATGGCAGGGAAGAGTCTTTTTATCAAAACAAAATGTGTTATAGAAGAAATAATGTTCTGAGATTTTACTGCTAAGTTCTGCATCAATTATTTATATGTATTTGGAGCTCTCATCATATCAGTAAAACAAAGGGATTATTTGCTTCCTCTGCATTTCTGTGTGCATATTTCGCTTGGTGTCGATGTTGAGTGCTATGACAGTTTATTCTTAAGATAAAGTATGTTTTTTCTCTTTTTAAGAAAAACGTGCATTTTATGTTAAGTATTTATTTAAATTTTTGTAAAACCCATGTTCATGTCTCCCCTTTGAAACTTGATGTACAGTCTACAGGTAAAAATTACCCACAAATGTAATACCTATGCACATTTTTGAAAGTCACCCCCGCAACAAAAGCCTTCATAACAGATTTAAAATAGAGAAGTTGCAAACTGTCTTCATTTTCTTCAGACATTACAGACTTTAGGTGTAATTTCCAGAAGCCAGATGAAGGCTAATATGTCTGCATATTAGCCTTCCATCCAGGACAGACACTCCCTTGTCCAGTATGCATCCTAGTCTCTCTGAACCCCATCTTGCATGAGTCATTTCATAATTTCTCTCTTCCCTCTCTCCCTTCCAATCCACGTAATGTTTCCAGCCTGCATCTTTGGGCATATCAGCCTCCGTTCCAGCCTGACCAACAGGAATAGTGCACTTGTTTCACAGCTTGTAGCTTCTGCCAACTGCCTTTTATTCCATTGTCCTTGTGGTTTTTGAACAATGCGGGTCTCCTTAGAGACTTCCAAGTGGTAAAGTGCTGCATACCTCCTGCAAATCAGAAAAGGATCCAGGATTGGGACAAGGAGGCTGGGTAGGGGTGAGAAAGATGAAGACTGGAACGGGATAAGGGTGAGAGAGGAGAGCCTGGAGAGAAAGGGATTGAGAAGCGGTCTGAAGAGGAAGAATGCTAGGGTCCACCTTGGGGGTCAGTGCTCAAGAAAAAGATCTGAGTGTCGTTGTAGATAATACTCTGAAATCTTCTGCTTAGTGTGTGGCGGCGGCCCAAAAAGCAAACAGGATGCTAGGAATTATTAGGAAAGGGATGGTGAATAAGACCGAAAACACTATAATGCCTTTGTATTGCTCCATGGTGCGTCCGCACCTTGAGTATTGCATTCAGTTCTAGTCGCCATATCTCAAAAAAGATACAGCGGAATTAGAAAAGGTTCAAAGAAGAGCAACTAAAATGATAAAGGGGATGGAACTCCTCTTGTATAAGGAAAGGCTAAAGAGGTTAGGGCTCTTCAGCTTGGAAAAGAGACAGATGAGGGGAGATACAATTGAGTTCTACAAAATGCTGAGTGGTGTAGAACGAGTAGAAGTAAGTCAATTTTTCACTTGTTCCAAAAGTACGAAGACTAGGGAACACTCGAGGAAGTTACATGGAAATACTTTTAAAACAAATAGGAGGAAATATTTTTTCACTCAACGAATGGTTAAGCTCTGTAACACTTTGCCGAAGGATATGGTAACAACGGTTAGCGTATCTGGGTTTTAAAAAGGTTTGGACAAATTCCTGGAGAAAAAGTCCATAGTCTGCTATTGAGACAGACATGAGAAGCAACTACTTGCCCTGGGATTTGTAGTATGGAGTGTTGCCACGATTTGGGTTTCTGCCAGGTACTTGTGACCTGGCTTGGCCACTGTTTGTAAAACAGTATACTGGGCTAGATGGACCATTGGTCTGACCCAATATGGCTATTCTTATGTTCTTATGAGAGAAGAGGACCTGCATGGGCATGATCGAGAGGAGAACTCAGGGAATGAGAGAAGAGTATTGGAAGAAGGTGAGAGAATTACTGTTTAGGTGGATGGCATGAGGTAAAGGAGAATTAGAGAAGGAAAGGGAGTGAGAGAGAACTAGATTGGGAAGAGGAATTGTAGGAGTGAGAGAGGATCAGTGGAATCAGGGCAGGGAAGCTGAGTAGGAGTGAGATGAGAAAAAACCAGGGAGAGGAGACCACAAAAAAAAAAAAAAGGATGAGACTGGAAAGAGAGGAGGACTTGGGACACACCCAGCCAGTCAGGTTTTCAGAATATCCATGAGATAAATTTGCATACACCACTTCCTTTGTAGGTATCCTCGAAACTTGGCTGGCTGGGTATATCCCAAGGGCTAGGTTGAGAACCCCTGAGATAGACTATGAAGATAAGACTAAGATAGATAAGAGGAACTGTTTGGGGGGGGGGGGAGGGAGGGGGTGCTAAAAAGAAAGAATGTGGTGAGGTTACAGGGGGAGAGAAATGAGGAAAACAATGGCTTCTAGTGGTAAGATGGTCTAAAAGGAGCAAAGAGGACCTAGGGTAGACTACTGTGGGTTAAGCATTTAGTTTATTTGATATACCACAGTGGTTTACAGAATGAGCTACTGAAAGGGACATTCATCAGAACTAGAACAGAGAAAGGACACACAGGTGAGACACAGCCATCACAACACTGACAAAATTGTGCAAATATGGAAGGGAGGGACTGGAAGTTACAGTCCATCATAAAGGAAACAGAGGAGACATTAAGGATGAGTAACAATAGGTTAGGATAAGTAGCTACCAAGTCAGTCCTGGAATTGATTCAAGGCTCACTGAACATCTTCAAACTGATGCTCTTAGCTGTTAAAATTTATCTGATAAAATTCCTAGAATGCTGTGGTCTTGGTTGAAACAATGCATTCCAAGTCATCCACTTGATCTTCTCAGAAGAACATATTAGTGTTCCCTGGCAAGGATGTTATAAGAAAGTAATTGTGGAGAAGAGAGCTTTTAGAATTAGAGCAGGATGGAATGGTTTGCCAGATATAGTAAAAATAGAGTCCTCCTTCCTGCATTTTAGGAAGGGTTTGAAAAATTGGCTTTTCTCTGCTCTAGATATGTAATTTCTTAATATATGTAGGCATAATTTGTGCCATTTTGTTGCATGCTTTTTGTCTGCTGTTGTACACCACCCTGAGTGTTTTTTGACCAAGGAGAGGGTATATAAAATTTTATAAATAAATAACTACTGTAGGCCATTGAGAATATTCAGATCTTAATACCAAATTTAAATCTGGGGCAGGAGCTCTTGGCCCTTAACTGATAGGGCACAGTGTTCCACAAGACAAGACTAGTGAGCAAAAGGCACAGTATGTGTGTTCATGTCTGATCCTGTTGAGCAGAGGGATCAAGAGGCAATTACTCCTGGAGAATCTAAGGGAGTAGGCAAGATTGTAAAGGATTAGTGGATCTGAGCTGTACCTATGTTGGCCAGAATGCAAGGTGCTATGGACCAGGATGAGAATCTTTAATTTTATCTTAAACAGGATAGGTGGCCAGTCCTGTTCCTTCAGGAGAAAGTCAAAGTATTTGAGACAATTAAAAACACGTGGATGGATAATGCTTAAATCCATTGTCCCAAGGAAAGATTGGACTGAATGAATTTTCCAGAGGACTAAAGACTTGTTTTTCCCCACTGGAAAGCAGACTTTGGGTCCAAATATGAGGAAACCGTCATACTAGAGCATGCTTAGTGTCCTTGATAAGAATAGGGGTGCCCATGTGAAGAAGAGCAGAATGTTTCTGGTGAACCAAATAGTTTCTGTTTTTTTTGTGAATTTAGTTTAAGCTTGTAGTAAGCCAATCAGTGACTGCATCGAGACAGTTTGTCTTGAGGTTCATTGTAGATCAAAACCTCATTGTCATCTATATATAGGAAGGCATTTACCCCATAATTTTGACTAAGAATTGCGAGAGGGTTAAGAAAGAGATTTGAAAAGAATTGGGGTGAGAATAATGCTTTGGGGAATACCACAGTTTCTGTGGATTTTGGAGATTGGGGGAGAGTAGGATGATAAGCCTGAGTCCCAAACCATACTGAAAAGTATGATGGTCATGTAAAAAATGGAAACATTTTTTAAAAATGTAAAGTTTATTAAAGTTTTAGAAAATTATAATTAAACCAATAATACATAAAAGAAAAGTACATAATAAACATTTTCAAGCAAAAATGATAAACATAAAATTTGTCCAGAAGTCCCCTAGTGGAAAAAGAGAACAGCAAGTCAAATAAGTGCTGCCCAATACAATATCCCTAATCTCCCAGTCAGCTGGGAACAAACGGAGAACTAAGTTTCATATTAACAGTTGCCTCAGTTTTAGGGTACTGATCACTTGAAAAAAAGAAATCAGTTGTTTTGGCTCAAAAGCAATTTATGTGTCTCCTTGATGATTAATAAATAGTTTACAAGGAAATTTCAGAAAGTTAATCGTTTCTAAGGAAATAGTCACAGGAGAAAGATCTATGAAAACATTAATTGTTCTTCAACAATAAGGATGTTTTGTTTCATAGCTGTAAATTTAAGAATCCTGTCTCTGTCCTGTGCTAACATAGAGGGTACAATCATATGCACTGGATCCAGTTTAATTGAAGAGCGTGTCCATTGTCCATCTGCCCCGTTCTCCATGTCACCAGCGTGGGTTCAAAATGGTGCCTCTGACACCTAGTGGTAGTCTCATAGTACTATCATAAGGGTTTAAGCTGCCAGATAAGGAGCATGGATGGGTAATTGTAACAGTGTCATTTTATAAAATGCACTACGCTTGTTACGTTTCTTTGGTAATACGTTTTCATAACTTGTCTATCAATCCACGTTGCTTGTTTTGCTCCTGTGCTGGTCTCTGAAATGTTTGTAGTTTTGCAGGGATTTATATGAATGAAACCTATTTCTAAGTATTTTATAGGGTGGTTTTATAACAGTTAATGTGAAGTAAAATTTGCTTTGGTATGATAAATAAGAAATATATTTTTGCCCACGAACTCATGTGTTGATAAGATTCCATTAGTGTGGTTCTGTTGTTAACTGCTGTGTGATGCATCACAACAATTGAAAGCAGTAATTAAGCTATGTAATTTGAAAATGGGAGGGGGAACTGGGGGAGAGATAAAGAGCACAAGCATGCATTGTCTCCACATCCCAGATCCACTGGAATATATTTGAATAAATACTATTTTATAAGGTCCAATGCAAAACATGAAAACTATGAGCCAGATTAGGAGGAATATTCAAAGGAAGTCAAATGATACATCAGCTATTCAATGACCCTTTGGTTCTGTAAGTTAAAGTGCATTCATTCTGTTGTAGCCATTTTTGAACCCTTATCTTCCTCCCCAACCCACGCAATATACAAACACAGTGTATGGCATCCTCATTGTCAGAGGATGTGGTTTCAGTGGTTAACATATCTGGATTAAAAAAAAAATTAAGATAGACATGGGGGAAGTCACTGCTTGTCCTGTGAAGGTAGCATGGCATCTTTCTAATATTTGGGTTTCTGCAAGGTACTTATGACTTGGATTGACCTCTGTTAGAAGCAGGATACTGGGCTAGATGGACCATTGGTCTGAACCAGTATGGCTATTCTTATGTCCTTAAAATGTGAAGATAATTTAAGGGAAGGGGATGGGATGTGAATATTATCTAAGTCAAAACTAGTCATCACCACATTTTTTTTTAATTATATAAACTTGTATTTAGGAAATTGTCGGAAAACATCATCAAAGTGATAAAAACTCAGAAACTTCAGAAGAACACTTCAGACCACTGCAAGAAAAGAAAAAGTATCGGCATAGGCCTGAACCTCTATTCATACCCCCTCCTTCCTTCAACTTCAACGCATCCTACTCAGGTGCCACACTGTATCAAAGCCAGCTCCGTTCACCTCACATCATGGGAGACCACTTGCTGGTCAGGACCCAAGAGCTACTTCCCTACACCCCACCCCCTATGCTTAGCCCTGTACGGCATGGATCTGGTCTGTTCAGCAACGTCATTGCCTCCCACTGCAGCGCTTACCCACAGCTACCGCTTACTCCTCTGACACCCACACCACGAGTATTGCTGTGCCGAGCAAGTAAGTAGAGCGTTTATATTTTACTTAAATATTTCCTGTATGTAATATATTTCTTTTCACATGGAGGAAACATGGGAATAAGATATTATGTTGTAAGGTGACAGATTTTGTTCTGTCATTTTCTGTACTGTGGATTTTCCAAAGAAACCTTTAAAACACTTTGCCTCATTTTTTAAGGGTTTACAGATTCCTTTCAGTGTTAAATCATGATGGAGATCTTGATCAAGACATGCCTTAATCACATTAAGGAGCCTATGTGCTAAACCTTAGTGTGTGTGCCAAGCAGATTTACTATGTACCAAAAAGATAGTATGTTTATACATGAAGGCCTAGCATACACAGTAAACTGCTTTAAAAAGATAGGTTGTTTAGGTTTGACAAATCCAATCCTAAACAGCGGAATAGATCAGGGGTTCTCAACCCAGTCCTCAGGACACACCTAACCCAGGGGCGTAGCCACGGGTGGGCCTGGACGGGCCCAGGCCCACCCACTTTCCCTCCAGGCCCACCTCAACATCGTCGTATCAAGGCGGGGCGATCTGCCCCGCCGGCGTCGCAGCTCTGTCGAGGAGCAGACCACCCGGAACCCAACCTTAAAAGAAGAATCGGATGGTGAAGCGCCTCGCGTTAGCTGCTCTCTCTACCCTGCTCTGCGCTGCTGCAGCTGTAAAGTGATTTGCTCATCGGCCCTTCCTTCACCGTGCCCCACCCTCTGATGTAACTTCCTATTTCTGCACGGGGGGGACACGGTGAAGGAAGGGCCGACGAGCAAATCGCTTACAGCTGCAGGCAGAGCAGGGCAGACAGCAGCAGACGCGAGGCGCTTAAGATGGAGCATTAGCAGCAGTGGGGTGTCAGAGGGAGGGGAAGGGAAAGAGGTCAGATGCTGGAAGGAAAGGGGAAGATGGCAGAGGGGACAGGAGCTGGATGGGAGGGTCAGAGTGAGAAAGGGAAGGGACACGTGCTGGTTGGAAGGAGGAAGAGAGGGGCTGGATGGGATCCTGAAAGAAAGAGTCAGAAAGAAGGGGAGGAGGAAGATTTGGAAGAGACAGTTACTGAATGGAGAGTGGGAAGGGACAGGTGCTTGTTGGAAGGGAGAGAGCTACTGGACATGGGAGGGAGAGAGCTACTGGGACATGGGAGGGAGAGGAAGAAGGGACTGGAGGGAAGGGAGAAAGCTGCTGGGACATGGGAGGGAGAGGAAGAAGGGACTGGCTGGAAGGGAGAGAGCTACTGGACATGGGAGGGAGAGGAGGAAGGGGCTGGAAAGCTGCTGGACAAGGGAAGAAGAGGAAGAAGGGACTAGAGGGGAGAGAGCTGCTGGACATGGGAGAATAGGGAGAGAAAGAGGGGAGATGGATGAAAGGATGCAGAGAAAAAGCGGAGAAACTAGAAGGATGTGGAGAGAGGGAGGAGACTGAACAGAAAAGGGTAGAGAGATAGACACTGGATAGAAGGAGAGGGGAGATAGAGACACTAGATGGAAGGATCAGGAGAGAGGGTAGATGAGTGGAAGGATAAGGAGAGAAAGAGGGAAGACACTGGATGGAAGGGTAGGGAGAAAAAGGAGACGCTGGATGCAAAAGAAAGAGGGGAGACACTGGAAGGATGGGGAGAGAAAGAGGGGAGCTGCTGGATGGAAAGAGGGAGAGGACAGAGTAGGGAAAGACTGGAGAATAAGAGGAAGGGGCATGTGGAGATCAAGGGTGAGGAAAAGATGAAAAGCCATAGGTGACGAATGCACAGGAAACCCTGGCAAGAGAAAGATGAAGGAAAGCAGACTCTAGAGACTGGGAGCAACACAATGAGAAAAAGTAAATGGCCATACAACAAAGGTAAAGAAAATAATTTTATTTTTAATTTAGGAAAAGTAATATGGTACCTGTGTTAATAAAGTTTCAGAGACCAATACTTCCTTCCTTAGGTCAGGAGAAGATACCATAACAGCATTATACTGACCTGAGGCAGGAGGTTTTGGCCTCTGAAAGCTCATTGAAAAGGGTGTTAGGCTATTAAATAAATTATTTTCTGAAACCTGATGCACTGAAAAACAGCACTTTACCCCTGTGTTACAAATGCATCTGATTAGTGTGACTACATTTTGCTGGGGAAAGGGGGTACAGAGAAATTTTTGTGCCCACCCACTTTAGGTTCAGGCCCATCCAAAACTGGCAGTCTGGCTATGCCACTGACCTAACCAATCGGGTTTTCAGAACACCCACAATGTATATGAATGAGTGAGATCTGCATAGAAGGGAGTTATTGCAAGCAAATATATCTCTTGCATATTCATTGTTGATGTCCTTAAAACCTGACTGATTAATTGTCCTGAGGACTGGGTTGAGAACTCCTGGCATAGAGGGATCTTATCTGCAAGGAGGGGTAGGTACAACTCTGGCCACTTTACTGGGAAGACAAGATGGACCATGTTGGTCTTTATTTTGCTGTCATTTACTATGTTACTATGGACTAGGGTCACTGGAGGAAGCAGAAAGAAAGATACTTAAAATACTGTAGTGGGTGCCAACACTGAGCCCAGAGACACTCCACAAGATAATGGATGCTCTAAGGAAAGAATATCTCTAGAGGCCACTACAAAGGTACAAGCCTGCAAATAGGACTAATTATTTGAGAGAACTTGGCCCTGCCACTTCTATTAACAGGGCTCTTCTTAGCTTTTCTCCTTTATCACAATGTTTACCTTCTTATATCAAATTTTTTACAGTTGAGAATAGGAAGTCCCAGGTGATCACAGCTCCACAGTATAAAAGGCACAGTGTTGCAACCATAGCATACAGGATTATGTACTAACTAGTGTGATAGGCCGGTTTCAGAGAGGAATGAAACGGGCGCTAGCACCGCTCCCCCCCCCCCCCCCCGATGTCTGCGAGTGTGTGTGAGTGACTGTGTGACACAGAGAGTGAATGTGATACAGTGTGAGACATAGTGTGAGAGTGAGAGAGAGGAAGACACTGTGAGTGTGTGTGACAGAGATTCCTGTCCCCTCAGGACCCTCTCAGGTCTCAGGACCCCCTCCCCCTCTGCGTTCCCCTCCCCTCCCTTGTGGTCTCAGGACCCCCTGCTTCTCCCCCCCCCCTCTGTGTGGTTGGCAGCACCGCGTGTGTGTGAGAGAGAGAGATTGAGTCTGGGTGTGAGTATGTCTGTGAGAGTGAATGTGTGTGTAATTGTTATCTCTCCCCCTGCCCCCCTCCATCCACCCAGCTATTCTCCTGTCTCCCCTGCGCCCCCTCCAGCTACCCAGCGATTTTCATCTATCCCCTGCCCGCCCCTTCCCCTTTTGCCATCCATCAATTCTCCTCTCCCATGCAGAGTGAATGTGTAGAAAGAGTGTTGTTGGCTTCTGAAAGTGGCAAGCCTGTCTGAGTCCTGTGCTTTATTTTTAACTGGCAGCAGTAGCAGTCTGGAAAATAGGGGATACAGAAGAGGTCAGTTGTCAAGAAAAGCATCAAGTAACTCCCATTTCTCTGTACACCAGTTTTACGATTTCTACTTGTAAGGGCTATTTAACGCTAGTTCTCCTGCGAAGGGAGAGAATAAGCTGAGAGAGGCAGAGATGCAAGTCCCTGGTGTTGCTTTAAATGTAAAGGGAGGGAGGGAGCGGTTGACCTTCCCTGCACTCATTTTCTCTGACACAGCCATGCTCTGACCATACAGCGGTGGGGGGGGGGGGGGGGGGGGGGGGGGGGGGGGGGGGAGAAACCCAGGCAGCAGAGTCAGCAGGAGAGGAGCATGTTTCCCTACTCCTTAGTCCTGCCTGTGATTCGTGAAACCGGATATCTACACCACCATGCAAAACGGAAGTGAGGCTTCATTAGAACGTTGGTGGTGCCTTTTATATATATAGAAGATATGTACCACTTGGTTCACTCTTTTTAGGGATTTTATATGCTAGATTTGTTTATGCAAATGAACTGCACTATTACACCAAATTTAGGGCCTCTTATCAAGCTGCACTAGCAGTTCCCATGTGGCAATGTCAATGGAGCCCATTCAAAGTGAATGGGCTTTGTAAGCATTATCGCACCGGGAGTCGTTAGTGCAGCTTGATAAAAGAGGCCCTTACCTACTCAAAAATTTTGTTTACAAAACTATTTTATGTATAATCCTAATATCCTGGATGAGCATCAGAGAGGCTGCACAAATATATTTCTTGGACTGGTTTCAGGGCAGAGCCAGGACAAGCAAAGCTAGGAGGCTGGCTGGCACAGAATCCACATACTGAGCATGCTTCTCACAGTCAATATAGTTCACACAGTTTAATATGCTCAAAACTATGACATGTTTACTGGCATATAAAATGGTGTATATTGTTACTTGAGGCTGGTTACAGTAAAGTTGTAAGCGAAAAGTAACACAGTCCAATGTATTCTTCTTCCTGAATATGCAGTTCTTATGGTAAAGTAGATTTTTCAGACACAAAAGAGAGGGTAAAACAGCATACAAAATAATACAGAAACAAAAAAGCAACACTGGGCCTTCAGGATTGAGATGATCAAAGTCTCTTTGTTATTAATTGACGGATAGACCCGACACGGGCCGTGTTTCGGCACACTGGCGCCTGCCTCAGGGGTCAGCTAATCCTGATCAGAAATTGTAGGTGGTACTGTCACAGTGTAGCACCTTTGATATGGATTAGAGTCTCAATTGCTCTGAGAGCGTAATCAGCATAGGACAACGCTGTCAGTCTAGAAAAAACCACTCATTTAAAAAAAATCTTTATTTTAAGTTGATATTATTTATTATTATTATTTGTTACATTTGTGTCCCACATATTTGCAGGCTCAATGTGGCTTACATAATACCGTGAAAGCATTCGCCAAATCCGGTACAGGATAGGTACAAAATGTTGTATTGGGATAGGGAAGATAAGATTCAATCAAGTTGGGTTGAGGTAAAAGAGTTCATTAATGTCCAATACGATCTTTAATAGTGAAGTGTTGCAGGGTTGAATCATTTAAGTTGGGTCATTCGCATATGCCCTTCCGAATAGGTGAGTCTTTAATGACTTTCTGAATTTTAGGTAATCATAAGTTGTTTTCACCACTTGTGGCAATGAGTTCCACAGGCGCGTGCCAATGTACAACAAACAATATAGTTTTGTAATACAATTACAAAGCCCCCTTTCCATCCCCCCACAGTGAAAGATGCAATGGGTACTTAGTCTCTTATTCTTGGATCCTCAGAGTCAGAAACTGTGCTAGTCTGAGACCTTTCTGTTGTAGATTAAAATATGCTGCAGCTTGGAGGTTAAAAAGTAACTCTAATCCCTTTGCATAGGTGTTGAGAGAATGACCTGAAGCTCTCAACCAAATCCTTGTTTTTAGGTGCATTGGCTGGGGACCTGAACCGAAGACAGTACCTTTTCCTCCGTGGTCTGGATATTTATACTCCTCAGCTTCCCTCCAAAGATATCGCCTCCTACTGCTGTTACCAGGCAGAAGGAGCAGCTCTTATTCTCTCTGGAGACTGACAAAACTTTCTAAGTCAATAATTCACACCACTTGCATTAGAAAAGGCACAGAGATTACTGGCAAGCAGAATCTGTATGCCCTCTACCTATGGAAGACTTTTCTGAACTGAATTTCACACATGGTTTAACTGCACGCTAATGGAACAATTCTGTAAATTGGTTCCAAGATGTAGGCACCACAGTGGGGCATGCTTAGCACAAATTCTATAACGGCTTCTAGGTTCACCCGAGCCATTATAGAATGCTAGTGGCATGCAAACTTAGGAACCCCTTATACTAAAGGTTTGGCATGCAGCAATGGGCTTGTTGCGTGCCAATCCGGAACTACCACTAGGCTTCTGCAAGAGCCCAGTGGTAGTTCCCACCCCCAGCACATGCCATGTCTGGCACTACAAACAATTTTCTATTTTTGTAGCGCTGGTGCTTACCCGGTGGTAATTGCTGCCCAGCTACCGCCGGTTTAGTGCAGGAGCCCTTACCGCCACCTCAGTGGGTAGCAGTACATGCTGCCCCCACCACCACCCCCCAAAATGGCCGCTAGGTAAGTGGTTCACTTACTGCACAACCGTTTCTTGTTGAGAAAGACAGCCTTTTATCCACTTCGGTAAAAGGGGGCCTCAGCATGCGTCAAAAATTACTGCAGCTTAAGTAAAAGGACCCCTTAATGCAATATCAATGGCTGCTGTTAATATGTGTACCGTGCAATATGCACAACTGAGTAATGCACTTAGCAACACACCTATGACATGCCTATGCTCTGCCCACATGTATGCCCCCCCGGCAGTTTCACACGAATGAACTTATGCCAGTTACAGAATAGGACCTAGCACTTACACACATTAACTTTCAATTATTGGCACCAATGATACATATAAGTGCTTGACTTTAGTAACATACATGTGTTATTAGTGAACTTATAGAATTGCCCCTTTTTTTTTTTTGCCAAGAAATTTTTATTGAAATTGAAAAACCAGAATACAACCAAAAACAAGACAAAAGAAAAATATCACAATGCAATTCAGCTTGCTAGTCAGTATAAACTTCATACCATAACTTTTTGGTATGATGCAATTACATATATTTCTTAAGCAAGATTTAAACCTCCTCTTATTCCCCCGAAAACTCCCCCCCCCCCCCCCAAGTAAACACTTCCCATATGCAAACCACCCTCCTCCCCCCTCCCCAGAGGACAGTTATGTGAAAACCTGAGGACATTCCAAGCATCAAGCTATTATATATTTATTTATTTATTTTAATTTAGATTTGCTCACACCTTTTTCAGTAGTAGCTCAAGGTGAGTTACATTCAGGTACACTGGAGATTTTTCTGTCCCAGGAGGGCTCACAATCTAAGTTTGTACCTGAGGCAATGGAGGATTAAATGACTTGCCTAAGATCACAAGGAGCAGCAATGGGAATGTAACCAGCCACCTCTGGATTTCAAGACTGGTGCTCTAACCACTAGGCCACTCTACTCATTGTCAACCTACTCACATATTGTCAACCCAGCTTGCCACGGTACATAAGGGTCCCAGGTTCGAAGAAAGGAACAATTTATTCCTGCGAAATGTCAGCTTATTCATGTGACATACATAGTCCACTTTAGCTATTAGAAATTCACATGTAAGGATCTTTGGATGTTTCTACAGAGCTGCCGAAGCTAAACGGGCTGCCGTCCATTGAAAATCGGTTTACAATATTTCCTCGGTAGCTCCGTAGTTTTAATATGCAAAAGTCCATATCCCATGTTTGCTTGAATTGGTATTCCCAAAATAGCTTGAAGAACTTCAAAGTCTATTAACCAATAGATCTGTGCCTGAGGGCAGACCCACCAAATATGTAGAAAAGTCCCTTGTAAACCACAGTTATGCCAACACTGATTAGAAGTAGAGGGATATATTTTATATAAGCGTTCCAGTGTAAAATACCACATATATAGCATTTTATATCCATTTTATACCATATTACGTGCTATTGAAACTTTAAGAGCCTTCGATATATTTGTTCCCATTCTTGCTGTGGGTAGTCTCGCCCTAAGGCGCATTCCCACATTTGAACGTTATCAATAGAAATCAAACAAAAAAAAAACATGGAAAAGAAAATAAGATACCTTTTTTTATTGGATATAACTTAATACATTTCTTGATTAGCTTTCGAAGGTTGCCCTTCTTCGTCAGATCGGAAATAAGCAAATGTGTTAGCTTATATAGTATATATAAGAGAAACATCAAAGCATCGTGCACCAAACTAACAGCTTCATACAAGACACCACAGACTTTCTGAATAAATTGAAAAATATCAAACAATTACCACCAAACACCCTTCTGGTCACGATGGATGCAGAATCACTATACAGCAACATTCCACATGCGGATGGCATAGCTGCATGTGGAAGACTCCTAAAAAAAAAATCTACACTGGACCATCAATACTCACCAGAAACTATTACAAAATTAATCAAATTCATTTTAACTCACAACTACTTCTGCTTTAACAATGATATCTATCTACAAATAATGGGCACTGCAATGGGCACCCCAATATGCCAACCTTTTTATGGCTGAGCTGGAAGAGACATTTCTGAATACATACCAGACCAAACCTCTAAAATACTACCGGTACATCGATGACATTTTTATGATTTGCATGGAGGGGGAAGAAACTCTGAAACAATTTTACTATTCCTTCAATACATACCATCCTACAATCAGACTCAAAATTGACTACTCCCCAGAAAAAGTCAATTTTTTGGACACCACAGTCTGAATCAGTGATGGCTGTATACAAACATCTATATACAAGAAACCCACAGACAGATGCAGCTACCTCCACAACTCCAGCTTCCACCCTTCACATACAAAAAGATCCATTATTTACAGCCAAGCCACAAGATAACACCGTATCTGCTCGGACCCAGAGGATAGAGACAGACACCTTGAAACCCTGACTGCATCCTTCAAACAGAAAGGCTACAACCCCAAAATAAGCTCCAAGAATATTGCCTCCTCCCTCAAAACACCCAGGGAAAATCTGCTACAGTACAAAGAAAAAAAAGCCACAGACAGAATTCCCCTTGTAGTGACATACAACCCAGAGCTGGAGAAACTGAGGAAAATCATAAGAGACCTACAGCCGCTACTCCAGGAAGATGAATTACTGAAAGAGATATTCCCATCCCCACCAGTGCTGGCCGTCCGACAGCCATCAAACTTAAAACACAAGCTGATCAGAAGTAAACTCCCAACACAGACGGAAAAAGAAAAGGGCACGTTTCCCTGTAACACAGCCAGCTGCAAACTATGCGAAAACATTTCACAAGACCCCACAGTCATTCACAAAGGAAAAATATTCAACATAAAGGACTATTTTACATGCTCATCTTCCAATGTGGTATATATCATTCAGTGTAAAAAATGTAACGAAAGATGCTATATTGGAGAAACAGACCAGATGCTTAAGACAAGATTCAATCTGCACAGACATCACATGAAAATAGCCAGTGCCAGTCAAGCCCCCACTCCTGTGGGCCAACACTTTACAAGACAAGAACACTGCACCAGTGATTTCACAGTAAGAATACTGAAAGGTAATTTTAAAACAATACAGGAACGTAAGACCTTTGAAATAAGAATGATTGAATATTTTGACACCCAACAAACAGGACTTAATAAGGATCTGGGTTTTCTAACCCATTATAAACCATAAAGCTGTATTTCTCTGTTTATTTCCCTCCTCTCACCTACCAACACCCATCCTGTTAGAATATCAATGAAATGCTTTGATGTCCCCATGCATTCCCCCACCCTCCCACTCTGTCAGACTGTCAAAGTAATGCTTTGATGTTTCTCTTATATATACTATCTGCTACCACATTTGCTTATTTCCGATCTGACGAAGAAGGGCAACCTTCGAAAACTAATCAAGAAATGTATTAAGTTATGTCCAATAAAAAAGGTATCATCTTATTTTCTTTTCCATGTTTTATTTTGTTTGATTTCTATTGATAACCTTTAAGAGTGGACTAACACGGCTACCACACCTCTCCACATTTGAACATATTTAATCAGAGAGGCATCTTGTATCAAGACTCTGTAGAATTACTACTACTATTTAGCATTTCTATAGCGCTACAAGGCATACGCAGCGCTGCACAAACATAGAAGAAAGACAGTCCCTGCTCAAAGAATCTGGAGTTATAGCCCTCGCCATCAATGTAGTGTCCTAGCTAAGAAGTTGAAGCACTCGTCAGCATATGAAATCAGATATTTGCCTATATTGATAAAAATCCTCCTCACTCAAGACAAATTCTTCTTCTAGGTCAGAGAAGGGAACCACTTTTCCTTCTTCAACTAGTTGGGTCATTTGCAATAAGCTCGAGCCAGCCCAACAGGTATATTGAGGTTATGATCTACCTGGTTCAAAACCCTCCGCTACCCGGATAGGTGCTGCTTGGAAATAGGACCTCCCAAGAAAAAACGCTTTCTAGAGCGTAGAATTGCCTTTTAATATTTAATGAGCTGTTGAAATGCAAAGTAATGTAATGCAGCTCATCAACTATTAATATGAACAGCATTTTCATGTGGAAAAAACTGTTTGGAATTTTGTTCACTGTGAAGGCAAAAATCTGTGCAAATATTATGAACTGTTTCAATTAATATGCACAGTTGCAAATAGCATGCATTATTTTGTGTTTTAGCTTGAGAAGCACCATTTGTGGAGTTTCCACATTTAGTTAGATAAGTCTCATCTCACAGCTTCCATTCAAACACTGCAGTGGTTCTGAAATGTTGCATTACATGTCTTCAGTGTCCTCCATGATCTCAGATGATACAGTGTGCAGGTTAGGTGGTGTAGCAGTGGCAAGGTCGCAGCAGTTAAGTCTTAATTCCCTTTCAGAAAAAATTAGATGGGAACTAAGAAGGTTGCATATGAGGCAGCCCCTTTCTGCCCAAGGTTGGATTACCTTGTCCTGCATTTCCATCTGTGGATTGAGATGTCCACTCCTCCATGGTATGGTTTGAGTGGATGCTGCAGAAGGAGGGGAAATGGGACATAGAGTGATATCAGTTGGCTGAATGTGCTCTGCTGGTCTATGGTGATGATAGTTTCTGTCCTTACTGTGGTAAATCTACAACAGCAGGCATTTTAAAGCTTCAGCAGAAGAATCATCAATCTTTGGTTGCTGCGCCAACACTGTGGGGTGCTGGTGAAAGGGTACAATTAATGCCAGCGTCCTTCTGATACAGGTTTGACAGATCTCTTTCCCTAGAATCAATGGGATTAATGCGCTAAGGCCAGCTGAAGTATCTTCTGATGCTAGTCCTTCTGTTCCTTGGCTGACATCTAAGATGTGTACTATGTTTTTGTTTTTCCTTTCTGGGAAGCCTATTCGTTTATTTCAGCCCTGAGTCCTGAACAGCCAGCCAGATGTGCCAGGCTTACTTTTTATACAGGTTTGCAGTAAGGGAGTTGAACCAGGCGGAAACGAGGACTGTTCATTCTCAGTTTAGCATATATACGTTATACAGAACACAGATATGTGTGTGTCAGAAGAAATCTAGTTTTGTGGGTTAGTGTGCATGCTGCTAATGTTCTTGTGCTATGGAAACTATTTCTATGCATACACAGTAAAATTTAGTGCATTGCTTGGCATGTTGCATTTTAGGTTAGTTGTTAAATTTATACCCGTATTCATGATAAATCTATTCTAGTGCAAGTTTTAGTGCATAGGCTCCCTAAGCATAAGATTTGTTGTTAAAAGAAAATCTTACAAGCAAGTTATCAATGTCACAATTGACTCAACGTAAAAATAAAAAACACCTATTTATATATAGAATGTTTTTGTTCTTTTTATTCCTCACTGTTCAACTGATGTTAACTGTTTTCTGATGCAGTACATGAAGCACCTAAGGGTGTAACTCCTTACTTTATATTTCCATTATCTCATGAAAATATGTATTAGACTATTTTGAAGAGAAGAGTAATACTGAACCTCCAACAGCTAAGGAGTAATCCTTTCTGGGCAAGACATCTACTGACAGTTAAAATACCTCATCCAGAAGAACTTAGTAGCCTAATGGTTAGTGCAGCAGACTCTGATCCTGGGGAACTGGGTTCGATTCCCACTGCAGCTCCTTGTGACTCTGGGCAAGTCACTTAAACTTCCATTGTCCCAGGTACAAATAAGTACCTGTATATAATATGTAAACCACTTTGAATGTAGTTGGAAAAAACACAGAAAGGCGGTATATAAGTCCCATTCCCTTTAAGGCGGTATATAAGTCCCATTCCCTTTCCTTTTACCCAGAGCATTAGCTAAGAGTAAATATCCTACATAAAAGAGATTGTGGATGTAGTTAGCTAAAATGGTCTTAAGTTGTTTTTTCTTTTCCCCTTAGGTTCCTGCTCTTACGGTACTTTAAAAGGAGCTCTTCTGGCCCTAGTGAAAGAACACTCTGTACCTAGATCTAGCTTATTGTCCAAATTTCACCATCCTTTTTCTCTTAACACTGCCTTCTAAAGGCGCTTACATCACAGAATACCGTAACTGTCTGTAGTACACATTTCACTCTAATAAAACAGCCATAGGTTTATTTTCTGTTACATTAAATGGGAAAAGCTTTATTTTTAGATACAAACTGTTAGAATAGTCTTCTGTATAACAGAGAGAAATTATTGCTTTCACATTTTATAGTTTGAGCAAAACCATGAACTTTAGTATTAGAGAATCAAATCTCATAACATCCCAAGAAAAACTCTTTGGTGCTCATTTTCAAAGCACATAAACTTACAGGAGTTCCATAGGTTACTATAGGGCTCATTTTCTAGGCACTTAGGCTTACAAAGTTTGTAAGCCTCTTTAATTGCTTAAATTTATGTTTATATAAATGTCTTAAGTATCCATACCATTTTTTTTTTTGCATTATGTAAAACTTTCATGAGTAGACCACACAAATCTCAAACAGAAGGATAGTAGTTCTTGGCTTTGTTTGAACTGTTAAAAGTGGAGCTAATGCAGAAAGTGTTGCTAAATTCAGCCCAGCTGTTTACTTCTGGTTTAGCGCTAATTTTTTGCATACTGTGATTACTTCCAGTGTAGCAGAATCTCTTTTCATTTTATTTATTAACCACCAATATATAACCAACCACACAAAGTATTTCAAACAATCAGATATACAGCAATTCCAAAACACAGAAGATCATAAACTCTATAGGTATTCCAAAGTTGGAGTAAATACATGTATTTTCAGTTTCCTTCTGAAACTGGCCAATTTCCACAGGGAAAGTCAGAGTTTTTAGCCCAGCCAGTGAAAACATACACACACATTCTTTGATTTATGTACCATCCTAACAGACAGGAACTGCAATAAGTTTTGCTGATTTGATCGCATTTCACAAGCTGATTGATAGATGCCAAAGAAATGACAGTCTACACAGAGATATGACACAAACAGATTCAGTGCTAAACCTGAATTAAACCACTGTTCTAATCTTAGCACAGTTAGCATGGAAATGCATGGTAATGAACTGCAAATGGAATTATTTCCAATATGGTAAACTGGGTTAAAGATTAGCAGTTTTTTGTTGTTTTGTTTTTTTTTTTTTTTTTACTTTCAAGACAGAGCTGAAACTGTTTCACCTCTGGAAGTGAAGTTTTAAATTACTATTGATTTCACTGGAGGTTAATGAGAAATTAAAATAACAGCATGGAATCTTCAAGTTGGAGACCCAAAGCCCCCCAGCATTCTTGGCTTGGTCACTCTGGCCCAGAACCCTCAATTTGGGAGGCCCACAGACCACCTGCCTTCCCCCACCCTTTCAATGAGCCAGCCATACTTAACCTCAGATGACATCAACCAAAGAGCTGCCATTTTCCAAGATGATGGGCAGTAATAGAGAAAAATGGATGGTGTTTCCCCGTGGCCAGGTTAAGCTGATATCATAGACATCAGCCGAATTACCACCATTGTCCAGAATGGCGGTAGTAGAAGAGGGCAGACAGTGCTTCCCTGGTTGCTGTTCCATTTGACCATTGGTATGACACAGTATGGCTATTCTTATGTTCTTATGACATAGCCGATTAGGCGCAGATATTCAGCTTCAAACCGGCTATGTTGAGAGATCAAACTAGGCCACTTAAATAGCAGGCCTATCTTTGACCACTAAAATATTAACCGATTAGCATTGAATGTTGGCATAGCTAGTTTAAACTTTTTAGCAGCCAAAATAAACCTGGATATTCAATGCTGGTTTGCCGGAAATGTGTTTAACACCAGCAGTGGACGGCAAAACGCTGCCTGCCGCTTGATGAATATTGGGCCCATTATTTCTGACTTACCACTAACTTGTTTTTAACCTTTTTTCCATTTTAGCATAGATTTTTACTTCATTATGTTTTGAATATTGTTATTACATTGGAAAAAATAATAAGAAAATAGTGTGGTATTAAAACAACAACATCAAAAATACTGCATCAAAAATCTAAAACAGATTTTTAACACCATCTTATTACATGAGGTTGAGTGCTATTATGAACAAGGAAATAGCTGTACAAAGATCTGAAGGGGTGCTCTCATGAACCTATGATGAAACTAAATTATTTTATAGGGATCGATAGCCAGCATTGATCAGCATTTTGCTGACCACTGCCGGTACTAAACCTCAAAATTCAATGCCAAGCCATGTCTGGGCACTGACTTAGCTGTTTAAGGAGTCCTTTTACCAAGCTGTTTTTCCCACGTAAAAAATCATCCCAAAAAAGTGGCCACACGGTAAGCGAACTCTTTTTGCATGGCCATGCGGCGGGGAGCACTTACTGCCACCCACTAAGGTGGTGGTAAGGGCTCCTGTGGTAACCCAGCGGTAACAGGGCAGTGTGCGGTGAAGCCCAATTACCGGCGGGTTACCTCCATGTTAACCATTTCCGGGGTTTTAATTTTTTCCCCAGGTGGGTTTACCACTGCTTTGTAAAAGAGCCCCTAAGTGCAATACTCAACACTTACTGGCGGTGGGTTACTGCATAAAGACAGGACTGTTTTTTTATGTGGTCCTATGTATACGGTTAACCGGGCTGGTTAAGTTCTGAATATCAGACATAACTGGCCAAGTGTTGACACCACCCCCCCAGAATGCCTCCCAAAATAGCTGGTTTTGAGTTTGGTGCTAACCAGTTAAGTGCTTCTGAAAATGACCGGTTAGCCCCGAAGAGGCGATTTAACCAATCAAGAACTGTTTCTGGCTGGTTAAATTACGTTGAATATTGACCCCATAGCTTTTACATTTTTATTCTATAAGTCCCTATGAGGCCATGGTGAACTTTTTAATGACATTTCTCTAAGAAAAAGGAGCGATTGAAAACATCTGTTTGGCAGTATGGTTGACTGTTCCTGCCTCATTTTATAACTAGACATAACATAGTGAGAAATCCCAGAAATACAGTACAGGCTGTTATTTCCTTATTGAACACTTCACACACTGGGTGAATGTTTTTCTTTCTTGCTTAGTTGTGGTACAGCAGTGTGGAAAAACCATGAAGAAAGTTAATTAATCTGAGCAGGAAATGCAATTGACTTGAAACACGGTGTATTGTGCTGGATACATAGAAGACATGAGCCAGGTCACCTTGTAAATATGCTGTTTGTCTTTGAACCAAGGGGATGAAATTAAATGATGTAGAAATGAGTTGATGAGGAAAGGGTTTTTATACATATGGACCACAAAGCACTAGCATTGGCCTGAAACTCCACAAAAATTTCCTTTCATTGTTCACAGGAGAGTATGAAAATAAATTCTTTAAATATGAATAGCTAATTCTTGCCTTTTGCCCTCTTGCCTCTTTTGCAGATGGTATCGATGGGAGCAGTGTTCCAGTAACTCCTGGGCCTGGAGAGCAGACAATAGATATTGAACCGTAAGAAACTTTGATCATTTTATCATTCACTTGTTTAAAATCTCCACTAACTTGTAAACAGTTTAAAATGCCAGTATATAAGGATCATCTGTTATTATTTAAAACCTATTAATACTACAGAAGATTAGAAAATACCTTGCCTTGGATGTGCATATTTATATGATTAAGGAGTACCATCTACTTCTGCTGCTGTCAACCTTTACAATAATCTGTTGGCACCCTATGACTTTGTTAAATAGTGTCTAAAGCTTAATTTGGTCTTTGCTAGTTTTGAAACAGAAGGAGAGAAGGTAGACAGGTTTCTTACAGAACTAAGGTTATCAATAGAAATCAAACAAAATAAAACATGGAAAAGAAAATAAGATGATACCTTTTTTATTGGACATAACTTAATACATTTCTTGATTAGCTTTCGAAGGTTGCCCTTCTTCCTCAGATCGGAAATAAGCAAATGTGCTAGCTGACAGTGTATATAAGTGAAAACATTCAAGCATTACTATGACAGTAAAATAGATACCATTGGAGATTCTACATGGAATGTTGCTACTATTGGAGATTCTACATGGAATGTTGCTACTATTGAGATTCTGTTGCTACTATTGGAAATTCTACATGGAATGTTGCTACTATTGGAGATTCTACATGGAATGTTGCTATTCCACTAGCAACATTCCATGTAGAAGGCTGCGCAGGCTTCTGTTTCTGTGAGTCTGACGTCCTGCACGTACGTGCAGGACGTCAGACTCACAGAAGCAGAAGCCTGCGCGGCCACATTGGTGATCTGCAAGGGCCGACTTCTACATGGAATGTTGCTAGTGGAATAGCAACATTCCATGTAGAATCTATAGAAATCAAACAAAATAAAACATGGAAAAGAAAATAAGATGATACCTTTTTTATTGGACATAACTTAATACATTTCTTGATTAGCTTTCGAAGGTTGCCCTTCTTCCTCAGATCGGAAATAAGCAAATGTGCTAGCTGACAGTGTATATAAGTGAAAACATTCAAGCATTACTATGATATTCAAACAGGGTGGGTGTGGATAGGTGAGGGGAGGGTGATCAACAGAGACATACAGCTTTATGGTTTATAATGGGCTGTATGTCTCTGTTGATCACCCTCCCCTCACCTATCCACACCCACCCTGTTTGAATATCAATGATATGCTTTGATGTCCCCATGCATACTTCCTACCCACCCCCTCCTCCCACCCTGTCAGACTGTCATAGTAATGCTTGAATGTTTTCACTTATATACACTGTCAGCTAGCACATTTGCCTATTTCCGATCTGAGGAAGAAGGGCAACCTTCGAAAGCTAATCAAGAAATGTATTAAGTTATGTCCAATAAAAAAGGTATCATCTTATTTTCTTTTCCATGTTTTATTTTGTTTGATTTCTATTGATAACCTTAAGAGTGGACTAACATGGCTACCACACTCCTCTACTTAAAGAACTAATAAATTATAATTCACATAGAATTGGAGTATAATCAGTTCACCCTGTGACTTGGCCATAGTGTTGTGCCACAAGAAACTTGAATTCAGATCTTATGACCAGAAGGGCTCACCACTAGTGTGGTGGTTGAACTGCTTAAACTCCATGAAGTTGACCTTATGTGGCAGCTTTAGGGGTTTCTGCGGGCCAGAAGAGGCAGGGGGATCTGATCAGGGGAGTGGGATGTGCATTGTGGAGAAATGGGAGGTGGGGATGCACCTCAGGTCTACTTAATAGATGGTAGGCCCAAATTGAGGCCTGCTATCTTTGCTGTTGCAGTAGCTAGGAAGTTCAAGGCTGCTGCAGCGCAAATTTATATTTGCTGTGGGAGTCACTGAAATACTACTGTTAGTGACTTCTGTGGTAGTTATTGATGTGATAAAATGCATCATGTTACAGTGCTTAGCAACTGATATTGAAAACTTATCAGAAGACATTTTAATGCACAGATAGCACTAACGCACAAACAGCACCAGCAGCACAGATAAAGAATTCAAGCACTCATGGACCAGCAATAAAATAAGTACCTCTATGCATTTACTAAGAAGTGAACTGTGGATTAAATCATAGATTAGTAATTCAAAGTACCGGACTTTACAATCTTAGAAACTGATACAAGGGTCAGCATAAAGGAAGGCAGGCAGGGTCCAGTGCAATGATGGGTATAACATAGTAACATAGTAGATGACGGCAGAAAAAGACCTGCACGGGCCATCTAGTCTGCCCAACAATTTAAACTCATATGTGCTACTTTGTGTATACCTGACCTTGATTTGTTTCTGCCATTTTCAGGGCACAGACCGTAGAAGTCTGCCCAGAACAAGGCCCACCTCCCAACCACCAGCCCCGCCTCCCCCCACCGGCTCTGCCACCCAATCTCGGCTAAGCTTCTGAGCATGTAGTGCTATATGCTGGTTCTGTGGAACATTATAGTTTGGCACTTCAACACACTGAGCACTGCAAATCTTAAAAATAAAATAATATAAATGGATAAACTGGATTAAATTTTAACTGCCAGACCCGCGACTATTCTTCTAACATTCGGAGATCCCTTCTCGTCGTTTCTATTCCCTCCAGGGTATCCACTGTATTGGCTATTTTCATGTCATCCGAAAAAAGGCAAACCTTTCCTTCCAACCCTTCAGCAATATCACCCACAAATATATTAAACAGAATAGGCCCTAGCTCCGACGCCTGAGGAACTCCACTGCTCACCTTCCTTTCCTCCAAGCGGATTCCATTTACCACCACCACCCTCTGCCACCTGTTGGTCAACCAGTTTCCTATCCAGTTCACCACTTTCAGAGGCAGATGCACTAAAGCTAAATGAGCCTTTAATGACCCTCCAACGAGGAAAATTTGATCCGTTGCATGCATCAAAGGGCTTTTACCGAGGAAGCTAGCAGCTAACGAAAACGGAATGGAGATGAGCAATTAGTGTAAAAACCCCATTGAAACGAGATGCACAAACCTTTTCCGATTGCCTTTACGCAGGAAAAAGGCAGGAAATCTAACGAGAGGTCTGGACCTCTCGTTAGGACAGCTCTGTGCCAGGAAAAATCATTAAGTGAAAAAATAAACAAACTTTGAGCCAATCCCAAAGCATTAGCAGAGCTAAAAGCGCTGTGATTGGTCCAAAGGACGTCAGAAAACACATCAAATAAAAAAAATTAAAAAAGGGTCGGGAGGGGGCAAGGGCGCTCGTCCGAGGCGTCCTGTATAGATGGCCTTGCCCCCCCCCCCCGCTGCTCCCCACTTTCCGCCGCCCCCCCCCCCCCCCGAAAAAGCAAAATTCTAGCAGCCCCGGTCCCCCTCCCTTCCTGTTCTTGTGTTCTGCAGAGCTAACTCCGACTCCCGTCATTCTTCCGCCCCGCCCCCGCTGCCCCCCCTGAGGTCGACTACGCCGCTCCCCCCCTCCACCGAGACCCCCCTCCCTATTAACGACCCGAGCAGCGCCTCTCACCTCTTTCTGAAGCGCTGCACGGGCAGGAAGATCTGTTGTGTTGGTTGTAGAGTCTCCATGACGTCTCTTCTTCCCTGGCCTAGGCCCCGCCTCCTTCTGACGTAGGTTATTTACGTCAGAAGGAGGCGGGGCCTAGGCCAGGGAAGAAGAGACGTCATGGAGACTCTACAACCAACACAATAGATCTTCCTGCCCGTGCAGCGCTTCAGAAAGAGGTGAGAGGCGCTGCTCGGGTCGTTAATAGGGAGGGGGGGAGCGGCATAGTCGACCTCAGGGGGGGCAGCGGGGGCGGGGCGGAAGAATGACGGGAGGCGGAGTTAGCTCTGCAGAACACAGGAACAGGAAGGGAGGGGGACCGGGGCAGCTAGCATTTTGCTTTTTCGTGGTGGGTGGGAAAGCGGCGGAAAGTGGGGAGCAGCGGGGGGGGGGGGGGGCAAGGCCGTCCATACAGGACGCCTCGGACGAGCGCCCTTGCCCCCTCCTGATCCTTTGTTTTTGGATTTTGCTGACCGGGTAGCCACGTGTATGTGTTGTGGCTTTTTTTTTTGTTTGTTTTTACGTTTGCAGCATGCGCAGAGCAGCCAGCAAAACGCTTGGCTGCTCTGCGCATGATTTAGGGGCCGATTACCGATGTGTATTGTGATTCTTTGATACATTGTAAGTTTCAATACCGATCTGAGCATGTGTGACTTTTTTTTTTGGTGCATTCTTCGTTTTTTAAAAATCGTTAGGGACTTTAACGATTTTGATTTTTTTACGTTTGGTTGCTGCATCTGCCTCTCAGTCCTAAGTTCAACCCTTTCAGCTTATTCACGAGTCTTCTGTGGGGGACCGTATCAAAGGCTTTGCTGAAATCCAAGTAGATTACATCTAGCGCACGTCCCTCATCCAGTTCTTTGGTTACCCAGTCAAAGAACTCAAAAATATTTGTTTGGTAAAGCCATGTTGCCTCGGTCTTGTAACCCATTGGTTTCTAGAAAGTTAGCTATCCTTTCTTTCAGCAGCTCCATTATTTTTCCTACCACCAATGTGAGACTTACCGGTCTGTAGTTTCCCGCTTCTTCCCTGTCTCCATTTTTGTGAAGAGGGACCACATCCGCTCGTCTTCAATCTCGCGGAACCTCTCCCATCTGTAAAGATCTATTAAATCAATCTTTAAGAGGTCCTGCCAGTACCTCTCCGAGCTCCTTCAGTATTCTGGGATGTATCCCATCCGGCCCCATAGCCTTGTCCACTTTCAGATTCTCCAGCTGTTTATAAACTCTTTCTTTCGTAAATGGCGCAGTATCCACTTAGACATCACTGCGGAAACCCAGGCCAAAGTATTGGCCTGCTTATCTGACATTGCTTCCTTGATGTCAAACCGCCACCTGAAACTGAACATGGCCAAGACCGAGCTTCTTGTCTTTCCACCCAAACCCACTTCTCCTCTCCCTCCACTCTCTATCTCAGTTGATAACACCCTCATCCTCCCCGTCTCATCTGCCCGCAACCTCGGAGTTATCTTCAACTCCTCCCTCTCCTTCTCTGCGCATATCCAGCAGATAGCCAAGACTTGTCACTTCTTTCTCTATAACATCAGCAAAATTCGCTCTTTCCTCTCAGAGCACACCACCCGAACACTCGTCCATGCTCTCATTACCTCTCGCCTTGACTACTGCAACCTACTCCTCACTGGCCTCCCACTTAGCCATCTATCCCCCCTTCAATCCATTCAAAACTCTGCTGCACTTCTTATCTTCCGTCAGGACCGATATGCCCATATTACCCCTCTCCTCAAGGCACTTTACTGGCTTCTGATCAGGTACCGCATACAGTTCAAGCTTCTCCTACTTACCTACAAATGCACTCGATCTGCAGCCCCTCATTACCTCTCTACCCTCATCTCCCCTTACGTTCCTACCCAAAACCTCCGCTCACAGGTCAAATCCCTCCTCTCAGTACCCTTCTCCACCACCGCCAACTCCAGGCTCCACCCTTGCTTGGAATAAACTCCCTGAGCCCATATGTCAAGCCCCCTCCCTGCCCATCTTCAAATCCTTACTCAAAGCCCACCTCTTCGATGTCGCCTTCAGCACATAACCATTATACCTCCATTGAGGAAATCTAGACTACCCCAACTTGACATTTCGTCCTTTAGATTGTAAGCTCCTTTGAGCAGGGACTGTCCTTTGTTAAACTGTACAGCGCTGCGTAACCTAGTAGCGCTCTAGAAATGTTAAGCAGTAGTAGTAGTTCCCAGATGTTCCCTCAGCAGCTGACCAAAGTTCTTCACCAGGATTTTCCTCTGTGAACACCGAAGAAAAGTAATTGTTTAGTACGTTCGCTTTATCTTCATCACTCTCCACATAGCCATTCTCATCATCTTTCAGTCTCGCAATTCCATTCCTATCTTTTCTCCTTTCTCCAATATATCTGAAAAAGGTCTTGTCACCTCTCTTTACATTTTTAGCCATTTTTTTTTTCTTCCGCTCACGCTTTTGCTAGCCGTATTTCCATGTTCACTTCTTTGAGTTTAATCCGATAATTTTTTCCGTGATCCTCTCGTTGCGTTGTTTTGTATTTGTTGAACAAAGCCTCTTTTGCTCTTATTTTATCAGCTGCTTGTTTGGAGAACCATATAGGCTTCCTGCTTCTCTTGTTTTTTGTTTACTTTCCTTGCATAAAGATCAGTTGCCATATTTATAGCAGCCTTTAGTTTTGACAACTGATTTTCCACATCTCCTACGCCTTCCCATGCTATGAGCTCCTTCTTCAGGTATTCCTCCATTTTATCAAAATCAGTACGTCTGAAATCCAGTACTTTGAGTTTTGTGTGTCTGCACTCCGCCTTTGCCCTTATATCAAGCCATATAATGTGATGAATACTACTACATAGGTGGGCACCAACCTAGATATTGAAAACACTTCCATTCGTGAACACTAGATCCATCATCATTTGTCTGAGCAAGGCACTTTGACAGGCGTCCACAATCTCCCTACTTCTTTCCGATTCCGCAGATGGGACGTTCCAATCCACATCAGACAAATTAAACACTCCCAACAGTAGCACCTCCCCTTTCATACCAATCTTTTGTCTATCTTCTATCAGATTTTTGTCTAACTTTTCTGTTTGTGTCGGAGGTCTGTAGATAACCGCTGAGTTGGATACAGGTTCCGTCCTCTCTTTCCAGGATGATCCATAAAGCTTCTTCCTTTCCCCAGGTTCCCCTCATTTCAGCCGCTCTGATATTATCTCTCACAGCGCCACTCCTCCACCTCTTCAGCCCTCTTTATCCTTCCTAAAAAGATTATAGCCCGGTATGGTCACATCCCATTCATGGGAATTATTATTATTATTATTTGCATTTGTATCCCACATTCCCCCACCTATTTGCAGGCTCAATGTGGCTTACATAGATTTGTTATCATTGTCATTTCAGGATCTCAGATACATTTAGTAATGTGTAGCGATCAAGGAAGGGAAGAGAGAATAAGGAAGAGAGTGATTAGGGTAGTTATAGAAGGTGGACGTTCATAATTGAGTGGGTTTGGTGAGGTGATTTAGTGAGGTACTAGGATCTCATTGTATGCCTTGTTGAAGAAGAATGTTTTCAGAGAACCACGTCTCTGTAATAGCAACAATATCCAAATTTTCTTCAAACTCAGGGCATGTAAGTCTTGAACCTTGGATTACAAGCATTTGTGCTCATTACTTTCCATGTGCTTAGTGAGTTTAGGTGGTTTTCTATATTTACATGACCTTTCCCTCTGCCATCATGTTTATTTTGGGAGTGACTTTCCGAATTCCCTTGTTTCCTATTGTCACCCCCACACTTTAGTTTAAATGTCTAGAAACATACTGTCTGAATTTCTCCCCAATGATCCTTTTTCCCATCACAGAAAGATATAGCCCATCATTACAGTACAGCCTGTTTTTCCACGTATTACCCCATGCTCCTATATATCTAAAACCTTCTTCTTTACACCAAGACTCAAGCCACTTATTGAATTCCACTGTTTTGTGTAGTCTTTTCTCTCCCTTCCCCCACATAGGAATTACTTCAGAAAAAGCCACAGTCTGAACCAAAGATTTCAGTCCCTCCCCAAGCTTCTGGAATCTCTCTGTGCTCTAAACTTGCTATTGTTGGCAAGGTCATTTGTCCCCAGGTGAATTTACAACATCAGGGTTTGAAGCCTTGCTCTCTTCTCGGATCACTTTCAGTATTTGGTCGGTACTTCTGGTAGCTGAAGATCCTGGAAGGCATTTCACTAAATTGGAACCCTTTCACAGAAAGGGTTGTGGATGAGTGGAATGGTCTCCCAGTGAAAGTTGTGGAGACAAGAACTACATCAGAATTTAAGAAAGCGTGGCACAGGCATATGGTATCCCTTAGGAAAGGAATAGTTAATGGTTACTGAGGATGGGCAGACTGGATGGGCCACTTGGCCCTTACCTGCTATCATGCTTATATGTTTCTATAAGAACACAAGAATAACCATACTAGGTCAGATCAATGATCCATCTAGCCCAGCATCCTGCTTCCAACAGTGGCCAATCTAGGTCACAAGTATATCTGGCAGAAGCCCAAAAAGTAGGATTTGAACCCACAATCTTTGTTTTACATCATTAGTTCTGAGGCATTTGCTTTTACCATTAGGCCATACCTCTGTGACAGGATCTCAGATCAAAAGTCATCTTCCTGGACCAGCGGAGTTGATAGTACCATGCAATTGGTGAAGATGTCAATGTATTTGCATGCATTGACCATCCCATCAATGTTGTGAAGTCTGCCAACTCCACTGGCTGCTACACATCCTCAGATCATTACAATTTTGTTGGATGCTTAACCAAGAGATTCAGGCACTGTGATTTGTATTTTTCTGGGAACCTTCTCGCAAATGTTTTTTCATGATTTCTAAAGATGTAGCAGGTGATTTCATCACTAATGCTTTCTTGCTCAGGTTGGAGTATTTCTTTGCCCATGCCATATGCCATTTTCTCTGGTCATAAGTCAGTAGTGGCTTTGTCCTTCAACCTGCAACCTCTCAGTCCAAATTCCAAGCATCCTTCTCCTTACAGTTGAAGTGCAAACATCAACTGAGCATTTCTATTCTCTGAGCAGTTGAGGAGAGGTGAGCTTCCTGTTGCTCAATGATATCGTGAGCAGCACACAATCCTCTCCTTTTGTCAAATTCTTAGGTTGCCCATATCAATACCTACCTTTCATGATGCCAGTCTCCTTGTGCTTTTGTATGATTCTTAAGGACTGTACTTTGATTACCTTGAACCTTTACAGCAATCTCCCAACTGGCATACCCCTTCTTATGCAAAACTACCACATGAACCCTGCCTTCCAGATGCAGCCTGTACTTTGAATTTGTTTTCATCTTTGAACCAGACTGGCCAACAAGCATTAAATGTTTTGGTAATTCCCACCAAAATTTATACTGTCTAATCTGCGCTTCTAGCTGCAGTGTGATTGGCTAAATTTTCTAGACTTCTATTGGAGGACAATCCTATTATTTGATCGGTCAGTTTCAGTCTTAGTTTGGTTCAGAATCCTTGCATTCTAGAAACTGTGTAATACATCTGGCATAACATGTATATGTACCATAAAAGTTTATAGAACAAATCAAAATAAATGTAATATTAATTTCTGAGTGAAATGATGTAGGCTACATTTATGTTTCTGTGACATACTTTGATTGTGAGCCAAATAAATATGAATGTGAAGTTTTGATAAGGTGATGCAGAACCTTTTCACAGGACTGTAGGTAGGTCCAGTTCCCGTACTCAGGCCAGCATTTGGCATTAGGTCCTTAACTAGGGCGGCCCTAAGTATTCCGTTTTCCCTTCTGTTTCCCTAGACAGAAGAGTAGTTGCCTGTCTTTAAAGTTTTCAGGCAGAGTCTGGCCTGTTTGTTTCCCTTTTCTCGAGAGTGATTTACTATCCTTGGAGTTTTCAGGCACTGATTGACCTTGGTGGAAATCTTCCTACTACTACTATTATTTAGCATTTCTATAGCGCTACAAAGCATACGCAGCGCTGCACAAACATAGAAGAAAGACAGTTCCTGCTCAAAGAGCTTACAATGTAATAGACAAAAAATAAATAAAGTAAGCAAATCAAATCAATTAATGTGAACGGGAAGGAAGAGAGGAGGGTAGGTGGAGGCGAGTGGTTACAAGTGGTTACGAGTCAAAAGCAATGTTAAAGAGGTGGGCTTTCAGTCTAGATTTAAAGGTGGCCAAGGATGGGGCAAGACGTAGGGGCTCAGGAAGTTTATTCCAGGCGTAGGGTGCAGCGAGACAAAAGGCGCGAAGTCTGGAGTTGGCAGTAGTGGAGAACAGATAAGAAGGATTTATCCATGGAGCGGAGTGCACGGGAAGGGGTGTAGGGATGGACGAGTGTGGAGAGATATTGGGGAGCAGCAGAGTGAGTACATTTATAGGTTAGTAGAAGAAGTTTGAACAGGATGCGAAAACGGATAGGGAGCCAGTGAAGGGTCTTGAGGAGAGGGGTAGTATGAGTAAAGCGACCCTGGCGGAAGATGAGACGGGCAGCAGAGTTTTGAACCGACAGGAGAGGGGAGAGGTGACTAAGTGGGAGGCCAGCAAGAAGCAGATTGCAGTAGTCTAAACGAGAGGTGACAAGGGTGTGGATGAGGGTTTTGGTGGAGTGCTCGGAAAGAAAGGGGCGGATTTTACGGATGTTGTAAAGAAAGAAACGACAGGTCTTGGCAATCTGCTGGATATGAGCAGAGAAGGAGAGAGAAGAGTCAAAGATGACCCCCAAGGTTTCGAGCTGAGGAGACAGGGAGAATGAGAGAGCCATGAACAGAAATAGAAAACGGGGGGAGCGGGGAGGTGGGTTTGGGGGGGGGGGGGGAAATGAGAAGCTCGGTTTTGGTCATATTTAATTTCAGGTGGCGTTGAGACATCCAGACAGCAATGTCAGACAAGCACGCTGAAACTTTGGTTTGGATGCAAGGTGAGATATCAGGGGTAGAAAGGTAGATTTGGGAGTCATCAGCATAGAGATGGTAGGAAAAGCCATGGGATGAGATTAATGAACCAAGGGAAGAAGTGTAGATAGAAAAGAGGAGGGGACCAAGAACAGAACCCTGAGGTACGCCGACAGGCAGAGGGATAGAAGTAGAAGAGGATCCACCAGAGTGAACACTAAAGGTGCGGAGGGAGAGGTAGGAAGAGAACCAGGAAAGGACAGAGCCCTGGAATCCAAGTGAGGACAGGGTATCAAGAAGTATGCTGTGATCGACAGTGTCAAAAGCAGCGGAAAGATCAAGAAGAATGAGGATGGAATATTGACCTCTAGATTTAGCCAGTAATAGGTCATTGGAGACTTTAGTAAGCGCAGTTTCGGTTGAGTGGAGAGGGCGAAAAACAGATTGTAGTGGGTCAAGAATAGCATGTGAGGAAAGAAAATCAAGGCAGCGGCGGTGAACAGCATGCTCAAGTAATTTGGAGAGAAAAGGAAGGAGGGAGATGGGTCGAGTGAAGGCTTCTTAAGGAGAGGTGTGACCACAGCATGTTTAAAGGCAGCAGGGACAGTCGCAGTGGAAAGTGAGAGGTTGAGAATGTGACAGATAAAAGGAATAAGAGCAGGAGAGATGGCATTAAGAAGGTGGGTGGGAATGGGATCAGAGGAACAGGTGGTACATTTTGAGGAAGAAAGGAGAAGTGTAGTTTCCTCAATAGTAACTTCAGGAAAGGGAATGAGGGGAAGGAGAGAGAGGGGAACGGACTAGTGGAGGGAGAGGTGGTGAGGTAGAGAAAGCAAGGTTTATCTTTTGAACCTTGTTGTGAAAGAATTCAGCAAGGGTCTGAGGAGATAATGAAGGGGGAGTTGGGGGAGGGGGCACCTTGAGGAGAGAGTTCAATGTGGTGAAGAGAAGTCGAGGATTAGAGCCGTCAGTTGGATATAATAATCCTGTTTGGCACGTAAAAGAGCACCTTCTAGTGTCCATTTGGAATGTTGACATACCCACTGCCTCATGGGTGGAGTCAAGTCCTATATGAACTGTTCCAGAAGAATGGCCTTGGCTATCTGTACTCCTGTCTTAGTTTTCAGTTGCAACTATTTCCAGGCAGTATCCTTCAGAAGAAGCTTTGGGAACATTCTTTTGGATGAAGGGACGCTTTTTTGAACTGCTACTGATATGCTTCTGGAGTACACCCCACTCTTTCTAAGATGGCAGTCTTGACTTCTGGGTATGTCTGTCATCATGGTTAGTGACCTGGAATGTGGCTTGGCTGTTAGTTAAGAGATTCCCTAAGTAAGTGGTCCATGTTGTTTCTAGGCAGCCAGCCATTTCGGCAGTTGATTCAAAATTCACCAAAAAAACATCTGGGGCCATCATTGGTAACACCAGAATTGATGACTTGCTAAGGACATAGGCTTCTGCATTGATTGGGACACCTGAGCCGAAGAGCTGTGTTGTAATTCAAAGGATTTTTGGAAAGCTTGATGTTCACATTGCACTTCCACAATTCGCTGCAGCTGCTGTTGCCTACCACTAGGACTTGGAGTGACTTTTCCTTTCTGACCTATAGCACTTTCTTCACTAGTGCACATTGTAAATAAAGAAAACAAATTCAGCCTAGTCTGTTCTTACTGCACTTTGTCCCTATCTAGGGCAGGACTAGTCCCTTTAGCCCAGATTCCTGGTTCTGTGCTGTCAAAAGGCCCAGAGCCAAGGAGGTTAGCAAATTTTACTTTTCTTAAAAGAAGACCTGGCTTGGCCACTGTTTGGAAAACAGGATACTGGGCTAAATGGACCATTGGTCTGACCCAGTATGGCTACTCTTATGTTTCAGCGTAAGGAATGCCACTGGATTCAGACATTCTCTTATATTGTTGTGGTGATATTTAAGGGGGGATGTTAAGGGATAAGGGTTGGAGTTCTAAGAAAAACAAAATAAAAGAACAATTTTTTTATTTTTGGTAGTTTTTAATAACAAGGCATGGTAGCATTTCAATAATTATCAGAAAAAAAGAAGAAAAAGCTCAGATTGTGCTGCTAGAACCATATGTAGCAATGTGAGTGAGAGTGTGGTGTGGAGCTTTAACAGACACAGTCACTCAGAAAGAACAACAAAAACACTTTATATTTAAGCCTGTTCCCTTCACAGGCTTCATAAACTAAGAATCAAAAAGTCTCTTGTAATTTAATAATCTTCCTACAGCCCTGTCCCTGACAGGGCCCCACAGTCTTAGTGTGCACTAGTCTTTCTCCATGCTCTGCCAGATTTAATGTGGCTTTGTGAGGAAGTATTGTTAAGGGGAACCGGTAACTTCTTGTACAGTCCATCACATACACGCATATGCCATTATTCTAAACATGTACGCATGTAACACAAGCATAAATGTGGGCACCTAGGTTATAGAATTGCCCTTTACATATATAACTTTCTGCCATGCTCTGAAATGAGTAAAGTTACGTACATACCTCTGACACATTTACAAAAGTTTTATTCAACTTGCGTTTATTTTATGTTGCAGAAGTGCACACAATTTGTATATTTCATGAAGTAAGTAAATCTCTGTGTACTTGAGAGTCTGCCTCTTATCTTCTTTTTAGACGGATCAATATTGGATCAAGATTTCAAGCTGAGATTCCTAAACTTCGAAAATCATTGCCTAGGAAAAAAGATGTGCACAAAGCTACTTTGGTGTGGAAACCATGGGTTGGCCTGGAAGACAAAGATTTTCAGCAAAGAGGTAACCTGCTTTATGAATCCTTTCTTGCATTGTAAAAATCTTTAACACGCTGGTACGTTGTTCACATTCTGCTGTCTCAAAAAAGTATTTATATCCCTCTCTTGAGTACTTGATGAAAGACCCTTTTTGCAGTGATAACAGCTCTATGAGCCGTGCCATGTAGGAAGTTGGGGAAGTCTCTCAGTTTCAAGTCCTGCAAGACTTCCCCAACTTCCTGCATGGCATGGCTTATGTAGCTGGCTGCGGA
Source organism: Microcaecilia unicolor (assembly GCF_901765095.1). Lineage (NCBI taxonomy): Eukaryota > Metazoa > Chordata > Amphibia > Gymnophiona > Siphonopidae > Microcaecilia > Microcaecilia unicolor. The sequence continues at coordinate 79,561,259 of NC_044033.1, read as the reverse complement.
GCCCGGCATTGTAGGAGAAGAAAAAGGAGTTTGTGGCTGTGAGAAAGAAAGGAAAATCCAGAGCCCAAGCTGTTGAGGTAAATGGGGGGGGGGGGGGGGGGGGGGGGGGTTGTCTACGTTTAAAAAAAAATCCAGGGGGGGCATGAGAAAATCTGGGTGAAGGCTGGGGAGGGGTGCATAAGAGAATGTGAGTGAAGGCTTGGGGAGGAGAGCATGAGAGAATCTGAGTGAAGGCTGGGGAGGGAGGCATGAGGAAACTTGGTGAAGGTTGGTGAAGGGGGGCATGAGAAAAACAATGAAGGTGAGAGAAATGGAGAGGGAAGATTGTGTTCAGTAGGAGAGAGCCAGTAGAAGAGGGCGAGAGAAATGCCCAAAATGCATGCCGTAATTCAGTGTTTCCAAAGTCCAGTCCTGGAGTACCCCTTGCCAGTCAGGTTTTCAGGATATCCACAATGAATATGCATGAACTGGATTTGCATGCATTGCCTCCATTGAATGCAAATCTCATTTATATATATTCATTGTGAATATCTTGAAAACCTTACTGGCAAGAGGTACTTCAGGCCTGAACTTGGGAACCACTGCTGTAATTAATTACGATTAATCACACAATTCAATTTTTTACACACAATTGATTGCGATTTAAATTTGGAATTGTTGCCCACCCCTAATTTAAAGTGTGATTTAAATTTCGTAAAAGTTATGTGGTTCTCTGGCAGTAGAACTCCAGTGGATTGAAAAGTAATAAATGTTTGGAGGCTGTGTGTTGAAAATGCTTTTTACTTTAACATAAAGTTGAAGTAATGCGTGTATAAGATTTTCTCAGGGCCTGTGGTCATGTACTTTGTATATGGAGTTCTAATTCTGCTGCATGTCCGGGTGTTGTATAAAAGTGTATCAGAGGGTTTGTACTTCATAATGGTTTTCTTTCTGTGTGGGGGAATCTGCTGCTGTACAAATATTTTAGTAATCTTACATTGTATTTATATTTTTCTCAACAGTGGATTCTCTCTTAAACATGTCTTGTTCCAGTGTATTACCTGGTGGAGGAACAAATTTAGAGTACGCTTTGCACTGTCTTTTTGAGGCCAATGGAAATATTATGGTAAGAAGATAACGATGCCTAGACGTGTACTCATTTCATTGTTTTCTAAACTAATATATTCAGAGGTAAATTTTCAAAGGATTAGTTGTATACTTCATGAGCACATTCCACAGTCATTTTTAAACCATATTTTTGGATTTTCAGTCACCTGAAAGTGTTTGTGAACTTTTAACTGCATTAAAAAAGGAGGAGGGATTCTGTGGGGAGATGTTCTGAGGCATGATTAGAAACTATAAGAGTACATTTAAGTTTTCAAAAAAATGTGTATGTAATAAGAACATAAGAAAAGTCATTCTGAGTCAGACAGCAGTCAGTCTGGCTACCTGTCTCTTTTCGAGTACAATATAAAATCCTACTGTTAGCCTTAAAGCCTTTGTATTGTTTTTCCATCTTACTTGGCTTCCCTCACTATTCCCTATTCCCCTGCTTGAGTCTTGCGTTCCATCAACAACCGTGATAAGGTCTTGCCTGGCCCCCCCTTCTCGCTAAACATGAACGAGCCAGAAATAGTGCTTTCTATTTCCTGTCACGCTTCTTATGGAATAATCTCCCTATTGACATCTGTACTGAGCTGTCCTTACCAAAATTTAAAACAGCCATAAAACTTAGCTCTTTCAGCGTGTTGTGATATCCCCCTTCTCACTCAGGGTGACCTGGTTGTCAATATGCAGATCATATGCAAATGAGTGTGCTACCCCTTCTCGCTCAGGGTGACCTGGTTCCCACTCAGCAAATTAAACAGGTCTCACCAATGGCATATTTCTCAGGCAACTCTTTATTCCAGCCCCTGGGCACACTTCTTCTAGCTTAATACTTTATGCTTTCATAGATCTTCACACTGAGCCTCCCCACACAGATACATGGGCTCAGTACTACACCAATACTTTGGGGACTCTCAACCCCAGGCTTTGCAGCCTGCTTCTCTCAGTACTTTGGACACACAGTCCCCTCTTTGAACCCACAGTTCTGGACACACAGTCTTTTCTTCTTTGGACACACAGTCCCCTCTTTGAACCCACAGTTCTGGACACACAATCTTTTCTTCTTTGGACACACAGTCCCCTCTTTGAACACACAGTCCCCCCTCTTTGAACAGACAGTTCTGGACACACAGTCTTTTCTTCTTTGGACACACAGTCCCTCCACTGAACACACAGTTCCTATAAGTACTGAGGACACACAGTCAAACACTAATGCTTTAGGGACTTCTTACCCCAGGATTTTCAGCCTGATGATCTCCTTTGGGACACACAGTCCTCCACAAGTCCATAGGGTTAGCCAGTATCTTCCAGGGGCTCCCTCTTCTCCTGCTGCTAGCTCACTTCTCTTCCTTTCACAACTCAGGTGGGGTTTAAAGTGGTTAATTAGCTACACAGGACCCCACCCATAACCTCCCACACCTGTGGACACCCCAGGGCTCTCCCCGGTCCTAGCAACCTCCATCTATTCTCTTAGCGCCCTCTAGTGGCCTACACCTTATAGGACACCCTCTTACTTATCACAGTGTTTTTATTGATTAATTTGCCAGACCGCCGCAGTATTTATTCTATTTTTCCTACCTCATTTCCTCTCCTTCCTATCTCCCCTCCGTTTGTTTTGCCCTACCTTACTCTACCTTAAGATATAGTTGTGTTTTTCTCTTAATTGCTGTTTTTGCTGTTCTATCTTACATTGGAGTTTTTTCTTCTGACTTTTTCACATAGTCTGTAAACTGCTGAGATCTGTGTTCAGCTAAAGAGGTATAGCAAATGTTGAAATAAATAAATAGATCACAAGTCTAGCAGATCCTCAAAAGTAGATCTAGTTCTCATAGCTCATTTTGAGGGGAGGAGCAATGGATTTCCCAGATCTACTTGGCTAATAACATGTTGTAGACTTTTCATGTGGGAATTTGTTCAAACGTTTTCAGTCTGTTGGTCATTAGTTTCATAGTGTATCTTTGTTTTACTGCTGCTTGAAAGGTTAAACTATGGTTCCTTATTTAATCATCCCACCCAACTTATAATTTTTTAAGCTTCTATCATGTCCCCTCGTTTGTTTGTTTTTTTTTAACTTTGAATTTTTTATTAACAAACTCAAATTTTTCACATATAACCAGATACAGAGTCATTTTCCTCATTTGTTTATTTATGTGAAAAACTTGTACCTCGCTTAAACCTAAGTGGCTAACAAAAAAAATAAAGAAATAAAAATTATTATAATCACAAACAACAAATGTGCAGTTATTCCCCCAACAGATCTCTCAAAAACAGTAGCTGCCACTACCTGCCAACATCAAAGAGTAGGAAAGACTTGGACAAAAAAGTGAGTTTTTAATAACTTCCTGAATTGTCACCTACGGAAAGATATAAACAGGATGGAGTCAGTCCAGAGGGCAGCTACAAAATTAGTAAGCGGTCTTGAAAGCAGAAATTATAGGGACAGGCTTATGAACCTCAACATGTATACACTGGAAGAGAGGAGGGAGAGAGGAGACATGATAGAGATGTTTAAATATCTCAAGGGCATTTATGTACAGGAAGAGAGCCTTTTTCAACTGAAGGAGAGCTCTGGAATGAGGGGTCATATGACGAAGTTAAGAGGGAATAGGCTTAGGAGTAATCTAAGGAAGTACTATTTCACAGAAAGGGTGATGGAGGCATGGAATGGCCTCCCAGTGGAGGTTCTGGTGTGAAAGACTGTTCCAGAATTTAAAAAGGCGTGGGATAAGCATGTGGTATCGCTTAGGGAAAGGAAGAGTTAGGGATTACAGAGGATGGGCAGACTGGATGGGTCATAGGACCTTTATCTTCCGTTATGTTTCTGTGTTTCTATTAGCACAAAGGCGCAAATGGCCAGGCAGGGTATTCCATATTACTGGACCTACGATTGAGAATGCTGAAGGGTTCTTGTTCTTCTGTTGGCTTCATTAAAGCCCTCATCAGAACATAATGTGTGGTCACTAACAAATCAGTTGTTAACTTCTTCACAGAATCAGATCTCAAACCCCTAGCAGATGTGGTATAAAATATGTATACTTGATCCTGATCTTTCTTTCCCATTTTTAGGTCACAGACCATAGAAGTCCGCCCAGTGATGTCCTTATGTCCCAACTACTGGAGTTGCCATTGAAGCCCTCTCCAGCACATCCTAATCTGTCTTGCCATACATGGAACACAGACTGTAGAAGTTTTCCTGGCACTGACCTTAGTTTCTCACAGCCAGAGTCGTTGTCTAAGCACCACTCAATACATCACCATGCATGAAGCCATTTAAATTTTGTTTGTATACCCTTCTCTTTCTAATTAAGGATCCTCTTTGTTCATCCCTTTTTGAATTCGGTCACTGTTTTTTGTCTTCAGCACCTCCCTTGGGAGGACATTCCAGGCATCAGCCACCCTCTCCATGAAAACATATTTCCTGACCTGATTCCTAAATCAACCACCCTGCAACCTCAGTTCATGTCCTTTAGTTTTACCATTTCTCTGTCTCTGGAAAAAGTTTGTTCATATATTAATACTTTCAAATATTTAAACATCTGTATCATATCACCCCTCCTTTCCTCTAGGGTATACATATTCAGATCTTCCAGTCTCTTCTCATATGTCTTTTGGTGCAAACCCCATACCATTTTCACCATCTTTTTCTGAACCGCTTCAAGTATTTTTACGTCCTTAGGAAGATATGGGCTCTAAAACTGGACACTATACTCCAAGTTGGGCCTCACCAACAACTTATACAGCAGCATCAACACTTCTTTTCTTTGATTGTGCCTTTCTCTATGCAGCCTAGCATCCTTCAGACTGCAGCCACTGCCGTTTCAATGTTTTGTTGCCTTGAGATCTTCAGACACTATGACCCCAAGGTTCCTCTCCCTATCTGTGCATATTAGCCTCTCGTCTCTTAGCCTGGGGGGGGGGGGGGGGGGGCAGGGGCAACCTCGGTCCTCAAGAACTGCAACCCAGTAGAGTTTTCAGGATTTCCCCATTGAATATGCACAAGATATGTTTGCATACAACAGAGGCAATGCATGCAAATAGATCTCATGCATATTAATTGAGGAAATCCTGAAACCCAACTGAGTTGTGGCCCTTGAGGACTGAACTTTCCCACCCCTGTCCTAGCACATACAACTTTCTATGATTTCTACTCCCCAAGTGCATCACTCTGCACTTTTTGGCATTAAACTCTAACTGCCAAACATTAGACCATTCTTCTAACTTTGGCAGATCACTTTTCATGTTATCTGTTCCCTCCGGGCTGTCCACTCTTGCAAATCTTGTTATCATCTGCAGGAAGACAAACTTTACCTTCTAACTCTTCAGCAGTGTTGCTCTTAAATATATTGAATAGAATCAGCTCCAGCACTGACATTGAAGCACTGCGCTAGACCCCTTTCTTTTTCCCGTGAATTCCGTTCACCACCACCCTCTGATGTCTATCAGTCAATCAGTTTCTAATCCAGTTCACCGTGTTGGGTTCTAACCAGCCCATCAAGTTTATTCAAGAGCCTCCTATAAGGAACCATGTCAAGCTTTTCTGAGTAAAGTGGTGTGGTAGCCGTGGTAGTCCACTTTTAAAGGTAATAAATAGAAATAAAACAAAACATAGAAAAGAAAATAAGATGATACCTTTTTTACTGGCTAATTATTACACTTCTTTTTTACTTTTCTGGCTTTTCTGAAATCGAAATAGACTAAACTTAGTGCATGTTCTTGATCCAGTTCTCTGGTCACCTATTTAAAGAAACCAGATTTGTTTAGCATGATTTATTTATTTATTTATTTATTACATTTGTATCCCGTGCTTTCCCACACATGGCAGGCTCAATGCGGCTTACATAGTAACAATATAAAGAATCACAAAGTCGTAAGAAGAATATACAGTTTGTGGTAAACGCAATATTAATGGGTTAACAGATAAGTAAATTGAACATGGGAGGTAACTCATTAGATTCCAGGAAGTTCACTGTTCCTTCAGCTGTGTTTCCATTAATTTTCCATTCACTTAAAATTCATTGCATCTCAAAAAAGATATAGTGGAATTAGAAAAGTTGCAGAGAAGGGCGACGAAAATGATAAAGGGGATGGGACGACTTCCCTATGAGGACAGGCTAAAATGGCTAGGGCTCTTCAGCTTGGAGAAGAGGCGGCTGAGGGGAGATATGATAGAGGTCTATAAAATAATGAGTGGAGTTGAACGGGTAGATGTGATGCGTCTGTTCACGCTTTCCAAAAATACTAGGACTAGGGGGCATGCGATGAAGCTACAATGTAGTAAATTTAAAACGAATCAGAGAACATTTTTTTTCACTCAATGTGTAATTAAACTCTGGAATTCGTTGCCAGAGAATGTGGTAAAGGCGGTTAGCTTAGCGGAGTTAAAAAAGGTTTGGACGGCTTCCTAAAGGAAAAGTCCATAGACCATTATTAAATGGACTTGGGGAAAATCCACTATTTCTGGGATAAGCAGTATAAAATGTTTACATTTTTGGGATCTTGCCGGGTATTTGTGACCTGGATTGGCCACTGTTGGAAACAGGATGGTGGGCTCGGAGGACCTTTGGTCTTTCCCAGTATGGCAATACTTATGTACTTATGAACTGAGGCTTACCAGCCTGTAGTTTCCCACTTCTTCTCTATTACCACTTTTGTGAAGAGAGACCACATCCATTCATCTATCTCCAAAGATTTATTAAACAAATCTTTGAAGACTCGCCAGAACCTCTCTGAACAGTATTCTGGGATGGATTCTGTCTGGTCCTATGGCTTGTTTGATGATCACTACTGCTCAGGTAGGCACCCACTCTGATGTTAGGCAAACTTTCTCCATTTGGGAACATCAGATCCAGTGTCGCTCATTCCCTTGTACATTCTGTCACCATTTGAATGAGCAGAACAAATGTCTTTTTTTTGTCCATGTGTTTAAGCTTTTTTACATTAAAAAAATATTATTTTTATAAAATTGTCCTATGATATATGCACATATAAGTGCACATGCTGAACAGATGGTGGATACTTATATGCACACCACAAGTAAGCATTCCTGGGGGCTTTATGTGGTCAGAGCTGTGATATACCCATTTGTCGCCAGAGCATGTGGTAAAAGCAGTTAGCTTAGTGGGGTTTAAAAAAAGTTTGGCTAGCTTCCTAAAAGAAAACTCCATAAGCCATTATTGAGATGGACTGAGGGGAAAATTCATTGTGTATTTCTAGGATAAGTAGCATAAAATGTATTGTACTGTTTTGGGATCTTGCCAGGTACTTGTAACCTAGATTGGCCACTGTTGGAAACAAGATGCTGGGCTTGATGGATCTTTGGTCTCTCCCAGTGTGGCAACGCTAAAAAAAAAATTATAAAATACATGAGTGCATACAGTCTACATGCATATATTTATACCTGAGGCAAATGTGTGCATCTACATTTGGGCTCTGGATGCTATGAGGACATGTATTATTTAACAGTGCTTACTTGCTCATCTTGCCTTTATAAAAAAGGTAGGTGCCGTTTTGGACTTCTCACATAAGTGTCCTGTTATAAAACAGGCCCATATTAATAAGGAATGGAAAGTTACAGGAGAAAACTAAAAAAAACATACAGATGGAAATTGGCAAGGACACACACACACACTTACATACTTCTCAAGTACACTGCCTTTTCACACACACACTCACATCTCAAATACACTGCCTTTTCACACACACATTGAAAAGCATGCACACACATCTATGTCACACACATGTTTTTATCCACACAAGCACACACAAATACCCAGACTAGAACAGAAATGGACACAAACAGGTTTCCTCTCACTTTGTTAAAGGATGTTCAGCCTGTGACGGCTAGCAGTTTTTAAGCCACTGACAGCAATGGGCTGAATTAAGCCCTGACATTCTATATTGGGCCATGTCTGGGCTCTGGCATTCAATATCAAGGTCACTGCGGTAACTCAGAAGTTAACCATGCCCCAGCCAATATTCAGACTCCTATTGGCATGGCGGATAAAGTTAGGACAGCCATTTTGCTGCCTTAACTCTATCCACTTACTTAACTGGTTAGACTGAATATTGCCACTATCCAGGTAATTGCCAGCTGTGCCCAAGCTGTTCCCTGGACCTAACTGGACATCAGCACTGTCCACTTAAGTGCCACAGAATATTGTCAGATGGCTAGCTCAGTGGAGGTTAACTGGGCAGGAGTTTCTTCTGTCTTTTTAAACTCTTGAATATCTGCCTCTAAAAGACCATTTGCCTATGGTATTTATTTATTTTATTTATTTGTTGCATTTGTACCCCACATTTTCCCACCTATTTGCAGGCTCAATGTGGCTTACATAGCACAATGAGGCGTAAGCCGCCTCCGGTGATGAAACAAATACAGAGTGATGTGGTAGAGAATGTCAAATGGGTTAGATTTGCACTTACCATGATAGGGTATGTGGAGTATGATCACAGTCTCTCACATGTACTGCTAATGCTCGCCATACTACTTGCATCGTGCCAAACTTCTGGAGTTTATAAGATGTTACATGTATTTGCAGTTTATCCAAATGTTGTCTGAACATTCCTTCTAATCAGGCCTGTGGCACACAAAACAAGAGGAAATATTTCTGTATCTATCTTGGTACTTGAGGATTCTTTTTCTCTCTCTACACAATTCACAGAGTAATTGCTTGGGACTGACACTTCTATGATCAGTTGCATTCCAGTGTTTCTTTTTTCCACTATGTCTGATTTCCATGCATCTAGTATTTTATTGGTAAGGGTTGAATTAATTTGGGGGTTAATTATCCCCTAGGTTCTGCCTGGTACTGCAGTTCAGCTGTCTTGTACAAGCCTGTAAAATAAAGAACAACCTGAGATATAAGATAAACAAGATTAATAACAAAGGATTGAAGTTAGGTGTAGTAAAGAAGGAATATAACTGAATGCCTCACTTAATTGTTGTTACAGTCACTACCCCTGACGACGCTACATGGCGAAACACAATTGTGTAGGGAGTGACAGAGGATACTACCCATACCTCCGAAGGGAGGCAAAAATAAAAACGAAACAGGCATGTAGAGGACTTTGAGAAACAGAGATAGAAAATATTGAAAGACACAGCTATAGAAAGTACACAATACGAAACTTGTGTTTCAAGACAAGCTCTGGAATTGACGGTACAATGAAATAAAAGAACGAGTAATATACAAGAGACTTTATAACTAAAGAGAGTCAACAAATAGAAGAGCCAACAAAGCACTAGTAGGAGAAGACTTGAATGACCGGGCTCAATTAGAGTCCAGGAACTGGTTGGAAAAAGATAAGAAGACATTTATGAGGACTGGAATTAATTAGAGTTATAAAAGATTTTGAATATACTCAAAAAGGAAGCTGAACAATAGTTTCACTAACATTGTTGAGAAATGCATGGTCAATATACGTAGCTTGTGAGTGAGTTTGGGTATCAATGAGAGTAAGGCAAAATATAGAGTACTAAGCATTGAGAATGTTTTGAATTAATTGATATTAATAAAAATTGCAATAACAGTTATAGTGATTACAGTGGAATTAATGAGTATTTTTATTTTTGTTACATTTGTACCCCGTGCTTTCCCACTTATGGCAGGCTCAATGCGGCTTACATGGGGCAGTGGAGGGTTACGTGACTTGCCCAGAGTCACAAGGAGCTGCCTGTGCCTGAGGTGGGAATTGAACTCAGTTCCTCAGTTCCCCAGGACCAAAGTCCACCACCCTAACCACTAGGCCACTCCTCCACTCACAAGCCAATATATACAAAAGACATATATTGGCTAGCACATACAGCAGGAGTATTGATTTTTTTTTTGTTACATTTGTACCCCGCGCTTTCCCACTCATGGCAGGCTCAATGCGGCTTGCTTATTGTATACAGGTACTTATTTGTACCTGGGGCAATGGAGGGTTAAGTGACTTGCCCAGAGTCACAAGAAGCATGTTAGAAAATAGTGTCACTCAGAGCTTAAGCTCTGGTAAATACATATGTAAGTGACAATTTTATAACGTGTGCACTTGCTGGCACTTAAATGTAAAAGTGCCAGATTTCACAAAAGTATATGCATAGCAGGGGTTGGATATTGTGTGCGCCCTTGAGAACACTTTCCTAGTCTTGTTTTACTAGTCATAGATATTTTATCTTGACCCCTCAGAAACATTGTTTGGGTTACCTTTTTATGTGTATATATCTCTCCTTTTTTTCTCATTTTGCTTGGTTGCCATTCAGTTCAGAACTTTGCCAGCTATATATGTTTGCCAACTTAGTGAGGGGGAATTTCAGCAGGCCATATAAGGAACATGGCAAATACATTTTCTTCATTGTCCCAAGGAAGGAAGGCACCTTTCGTCCAGTCTTAGATCTCAAAGGTCTAAACCACTGCCTCAAAATTCCCACTTTCACATGGAAACACTAAGAACGGTCATAGCCTATGTTCAAGTGGGAGAATTTCTCACCGCCCTCAATCTCAAGGAGGCATACTTGCACCTATCCATATGGCTGCTGTATCAGGTTTCTACCTTATTCAGTACTGGGTCGTCATTTCCAGTTCAGGGCTTTGCCGTTCGGTCTTGCCATGGCACCAAGAACATTTTACCAAGGTTATGGTTGTAGTGGCATCCTTTCTTCGATGTCAGGGAATCAGAGTTCACCCATATTTTGATGACTGGCTCATTCATGCGTTGTCCTATTTGGACATTGTGGCGGTGACATATGATTGTCCATCTTCTGCAGTCGTTTGCTTGAGTGATCAATTTCGAGAAAAGCAGACTAGCTACATCATAGACACACCTCTGACCCATCCATGCCCCTTGCATGTTAATTAAATTTGCTGATGACACAAAGTTATTCAAAGTCGTTAACTCGCGACAGGATTGTGAAAAATTACAAGGAGGCATATTTTCAAAGCACTTTGGGAGGCTAAGTTCCATAGGTTTCTATGGAACTTTGGGAGGCTAAGTGCTTTGAAAATGAGCCTCAAAAGGACCTTACGAGACTGGGAGACTGGGTGGCTAAATGGCAGATGATGTTTAATGTGAGCAAGTGCAAGGTGATGCATGTAGGAAAAAAGAACCCGAATTATAGCTACATCATGCAAGGTTCCACGTTAGGAGTTACGGACCAAGAAAGGGATCTGGGTGTCGTCGTCGATAATACACTGAAACCTTCTGCTCAGTGTGCTGCTGCAGCTAGGAAAGCGAATAGAATGTTGGGTATTATTAGGAAAGGTATGGAAAACAGGTGTGAGGATGTTATAATGCCGTTATATCGCTCCATGGTGCGACTGCACCTTGAGTATTATGTTCAATTGTGGTTGCCGCATCTCGAGAAAGATATAGTAGAATTGGAAAAGGTGCAGCGAAGGGCGACTAAAATGATAGCGGGGATGGGACGACTTCGATATGAGGAAAGACTAAGGAGGCTAGGGCTTTTCAGCTTGGAGAAGAGACGGCTGAGGGGAGACATGATAGAGGTATATAAATAAAATAATGAGTGGAATGGAACAGGTGGATGTGAAGCGTCTGTTCACGCTTTCCAAAAATACTAGGACTAGGGGGTATGCGATGAAACTACAGGGTAGTAAATTTAAAACAAACCGGAGAAAAATTTTCTTCACCCAACGCATAATTAAACTCTGGAATTCGTTGCCGGAGAACGTGGTGAAGGCGGTTAGCTTAGCAGAGTTTAAAAAGGGGTTGGACGGTTTCCTAAAGGACAAGTTCATAAACCACTACTAAATGGACTTGGGAAAAATCCACAATTCCAGGAATAACATGTATAGAATGTTTGTACGTTTGGGAAGCTCGCCAGGTGCCCTTGGCCTGGATTGGCCGCTGTCGTGGACAGGATGCTGGGCTCGATGGACCCTTGGTCTTTTCCCAGTGTGGCATTACTTACGTACTATGTACTTATGTACCCCCTTTGCAGTTATGCACTATAGAACGTAGGCGCTAAGTTTATAGAATGATGTAGTTATGCATGTAACTGCAAATTGGTGCCTATACCAATTAATGCCTCTTAAGGGTCAATAGTGGAAGCTAAAACCAATTAGTGCCCACTTAAGTTAGGTGCTATTCTGTAACTTGCACTTGCATTTTTCATGCTAACTGCAGAATTATGTGCCCAAGTTTATAGAATTAGGGGAAAAGGGGGTAACATTTTTGTGTATATGTAGCGCAAAATTCTAGCTGGTGTAAAAGTACTCATGATGACAAAATGGCATATATTTTGCCACTAGACTTATACATCGGTGTAGCTGGGGTAGATTATAAATTATAGTTATGTATGTACTTAATTTTCTGCTTTTGAGCAGGTATAAATGTCCCCACCTGTGATTTCTGCCGCTTACGCTAGTATTTTATAAACAATATCCAGCAGACTAAATCTCCTCTTCTCATATAAACTGCCACTGAGCCAATAGTCATTCAATAATTAATAATATTTAGTTAATGGACCTCAATATGCATTGCTGCTTATTCTTCAATGTAAGCTCAATAGCAAAATTTAATCATCGATCTATCTATCTATCTAGCACTTTATATGAGAATGGATTTAGCCTGCTGGATATAGTTTTAACTTAGGGGACTAACCTGATTAATAGTGTGAGGCATTTGGGATTTCAGCATTTTAGAAAGACACATGGAGGGGGCTTTTACGATATGATGTTTAAATTCAACTTTGGACGTTTTGTGAAAAGCATTCAAAATTCAAGTGGTGAATATAGCGATTTTCAAAAACAGCAAAATGTTTATCTTTTTGTTTCAAAAATGGCCATTTGCTAGCTGTTGCTGTACTCGGTTCATCTATCTTGAAAAAAAAATGTCCAAGTGAAAAATGCACAAAATCAAGCCATTGGGATATCTGGGAGCCAGCAGTCTTACTAGTCTGGCCACACAGGCATCTAAGCAGAGCAGCGGGGCAGTCTAGAGGGCACTTTAGGTCCCAGGTACGTGGTGAGCCCTCCAAAACCTGCCAAAAACTTACTGCACCCATCTGTACCCCGCTACGGTAGCCCCTATGTCTGCAGGTATCACCTATATGTAGGTATATTCGTTTTTGGTGGGTTTTGGGGAACTGACACGTCCCACCACAAGTATAACAGAGTGGATTAGTGTATTTGTAAAATAATGCCTAAGTAGGCACCCCTTTATAAAATGACCCTAATAGTCCTCCCAAGCTCTTGTCACAACACTAAAGCTCCTTTTGAAATTCTCAAGTTGTGTTTTTAGCCTCTAATCGAGGAATTTATGAACATGCTGATGAAACTAATATCACCAGTGTTTGATTATCCCCATCTGCGGGTCAATTCTGTAAAGGTCGGCAAAAGTTAGGCGCCAAGATGCAGCATGCTGAGCGCAAATTCTCTAATGGCATCTAGATGCCCTGATTCCATTATAGAACAGTAATGTAAGTTGACATTTATGTACACCCACTAAGCATGGGTGTGCATGCCTAAATGTGGCACTTTAACGCAAAGCTTACAGTATTGTGTAAGCTATATGTACAGGTGTGGGACCCACCTATGCACTTCCCCCTGTGCACAGCCCCACAAATATATGTAAACTATGGGGTCCTTTTTACTAAGCTAACTGGCATTTACCATAGTTTAAAAGGCCTTAGCACATGGCCATTAATTTTAAAAAATGGTCATTTTACTACTGCAGTGAAAATGGCTTAGCAAGCGGGAAAGCTGTGTAAAGGCATGCTATGGCCACTTTTTACTGCATCTTAGTAAAAGGGCGGCAAAGCATGTTGAGTGTTAAGAGGTATTCTATAATTTTAGTGTTTAAGTGCTAGCTAGTATTCTTTAATTTATGTGTGCAGTTGGCGCTTCTCTTTAGATGAGCTGTATACATTGAGAGGCTACCACTGTTATTTTCCTTTGCTTGATAAGAATATTTGCTTCTGGGAATTACAGGCTTTCATGGCCTGAGCCATTCTTGCTTCTTAAAAGAGGACAAAGTGAAGCTAAGGTTATCATGCCCCATCAAGTGGACATTTTAATCCAAAGCCCTAATCAGTACATCCAGGTTGTTCTATGGAGTCCTTGAAAACTTATACAGCTCTGTAGGAATGACTACTACTACTTATTTCTATAGTGCTACAAGACGTACACAGTTCTGTACACTTGAACGTGAAGAGACAATCCCTGCTCGACAGAGCTCACAATCTAATTAAGACAGAAAAACAGGACAAATAAGAGATAAGGGAATAACAAAGGTGGGAATGATAAAATATGTGTACTTAACAAGTGAGTAAGGGTTAGGAGTTAAAAGCAGCATCATAAAGGTGGGCCTTTAGCCTAGATTTGAAGATGGCTAGAGATGGAGCTTGACGTACCATCTCAGGGAGTCTATTCCAGGCATATGGTGCAGCAAGATAAAAGGAACGGAGTCTGGAGTTAGCGGTGGAAGAGAAGGGTGCAGAAAAGAGATTTATCCAGTGAACGGAGTTTCTGGGGAGGAATGTAGGGAGAGAAGAATGGAGAGGTACTGAGGAGCTGCAAAATGCATGCACTTGTAAGTCAATAAGAGGAGTTTGAACTGTATTCGGAAACAGATAGGGAGCCAGTGAAGGGACTTGAGGAGAGGGCTAATATGAGCATAGCGGCACTGGCGGAATATTAGTCGTGCAGCAGAATTTTGAACAGATTGAAGAGGAGAGAGATGGCTGAGTGGGAGATCTGTGAGAAGCAAGTTGCAATAGTCTAAGTGAGAGGTGTTAAGAGTGTGGATAAGGGTTCTGGTAGTGTGCTCAGAAAGGAAAGGGTGAATTTTGGTGGTGATATAGAGAAAAAAAATGACAGGAATTACATATAAACAGTATGTCCTTAACATACTTTTTAACTAGAGAGGTCAGCATCATACAGATAAGTGGAAGAGTGCTTCCTGTGTATTATTTTATCTGATATATTGACTGTTTCTAATCAAACTTTTTTGCCTGCTCTCATAGTAGTGCTGGTATGCCACCCTTGTCTTCTCATCTGTTTGGCATGTTGTTAATTTTCATCCTGATACACTTCTTTTGATTGCGACATTTTAAACAATAGCCACAAAATAAAGTGCTTAAAATGTGAAGCCTTTTATGCTACCTTCCTATATTTAGCACATGCTTTTTTTTTCAGTAGCAGCTCAGAGCAGAATATAAAAAGTAAAGCTGCTTTTTCAAAAAAGCCCTAAGTAATTATAATATTCATTGGTGTGCTTTGTCTGTTGTTTAAAGGGCAATTATATACACTTGTACAATTTCTTTTATTTCTTTGTTCTTTTTTCTCTTTTAGGTTGCTTTGGAGATACTGCTGCTAGGAAAGCAAATCAAGTTGAAGTATCATCCTTTAGCAGATTACCATTATGCTGGTAGGTCCCTATTTGGGTAAGATTAATGGAAAATCATTTAAAAACAGGGCAGTTACCTTCTCCATTATAGGTTTTCTGCATATAAAGAAGGAACATGATCACCCCCATTGTACAGTAATTTGTAAAAAGTCTTCGTGCCATTCTACATTTTTCACATTCTGCTGTCTTAAAAATATAATTCAGAATGTATTAAAGTAGGAGTTAGTTTCACTGATCTGTACAGCAACTTGCATAATTATAGAAATATTCAATTGAGTAACAAAACAAAAAGTCTTGATTCCATAAGTTGTGATATCTTTTGTCATAGCAAATCCAAATTAGTTTCATTTTCGAAGATTGCAAGGTCCAAATTAAATAGAGCTCACATCTGTCCAGTCAAAGTAGTTGAAGTGATTAAAATCCACCTGGATGAAAAATCAAGCTGTTTCTGTTGTGTGATGTGAGTTTAAAATAAATATGTAAAAATACCAACTATAGAGCTGCTAAAAGAAATTCTGGGGGACTTTTTTTTTTCTTCAAATTTACAGGCTATGAAGGGCTGTAAGAAAATGTCAGTGTTTGAATATCCCATGGAACACTGTCAGGTTTATCATTTTAAAGTAAAAACCGTTTACAAAGTCATTAGCCATGGGTTAAGGAAGCTACTGAGATATCTCACAGCGAGGCCTAAAATCACTAAGAGCTACAGAGACCTCTCATTGAGACTGAGGTAAATGTTGACTATTCAACAACAAGTTCAAGATTTCTCTACAAACATAAAATGTTTGAGAGAATGGCAAGAAGGGAGCCACAGCTTAAGAAAAGCCATATGATTTGCTACATAGTGTTTATGAAGAAATGATTAGGGTACTCTGCACACATATGGGAGGTTTTTATGGTCTGTGGAGACCTAATGGGAACTTTTTAGTCAAAACGCTATGCGATATGAGGTATAAAATAAACACACAACATCATATGGATAAAAGTAACATAGTAGATAACGGCAGAAAAAGACCTGCATGGTCCATCCAGTCTGCCCAACAAGATAAACTAATATATGCTACTTTTTGTGTATACCTTACCTTGATTTGTATCTGTCATTTTCAGGGCACAGACCGTATAAGTCTGCCCAGCACTATCCCTGCCTCCCAACCACCAGCCCCACTTCCCACCATCAGCTCTGGCACAGACCGTAAAAGTGAGCTGGTTGATGTGGAGGGGCATAATCGAACGCGAACGCCTATCTCCATGGGCGTCTATGTCTGAAAATGGGTACATGAAGAGGTGGGACAGACCGTATTTTCGAAAAAATGGACGTTTTTCAGCTGGGCATTTTTTTTTTTTTTTAGCGATAATGGAAACTAAAAACGCCCAGCTCAAAAACATCCTAATCCGAGCCATTGGTCATGGGAGGGGCCACGATTCGTAGTACACTCGCCCCCCTGACATGCCAGGACACCAACTGGCACCCTAGAGGTCAGTGTGGTGGACTTCAGACAACGCTCCCACATGCAAAGCTCCCTTACCACGGGTGCTGAGCACCCAACCCCCCTCCGCCAAAACCCACTACCCACAAATGTACAACACTACCATAGCTCTTAGGGGTGAAGGGGGCACCTACATGTGGGTACAGTGGGTTTTGGAGACCTTCCATTTACCAGCACAAGTGTTGCAGGTAGGGGGGGGAAGGGCCTGGGTCCACCTGGCTGATGTGCACTGCGGTACCCACTAAAAGTGCTCCAGGGACCTGCATACATGCAGGCCTCTAGGACTTGTTGCTGCTATATAACATTGGCACACCAGTTGACACCTGAAGACTAATCTCTCCGAAAACGTCCTTTATTGGAATAAACACGCTTACTCACAGTTAACTGCAGATCAGAGGTTGTGCCCCACTGGCAACGAGTCTCCCTGGTACTGAGATGAGCAGTAGGTCAGAGCTGGCAGAATGGTGTACAATGCCCTCTTTCAGCCTCATTCAAGGTAAGAACTAAGTTCTGTAACGTGGCTAACATGTGAAAGGGTTCTAAAACTGGCTTACAAAAATGGCCACTACCTCATGGACTACCGGAAACAAAACAGGGCACACTCTGACCCAGTAAGCAGAGGGAAAAGCACCATGGGAGTAGAGCCTACCAACTACCAACATCGTGAGCATGTAACACAAGCTAGTGGAATCACGGAGCCCAATACCCTACTCCCACCACAATGCATTGCTGATGTGACTCTGCAGTGCCCTTAACAGAAAAGGTGTCACACTCACCCGAGAGCCACATCAGAACCAGGGAAAGGCTGTCACAGGATAGAACACATTCTGCTGTCAAGGAGGTGGGTACGGCATTTGAGGCTGGCATAAAGGCTGGAAAAAAAGTTTTTAAAGTGGGGTTTTTTTTTGTGGGAGGGGGTTAGTGACCACTGGGGGAGTCCGGGGAGTTCATCCCCGATTCCCTCCAGTGGTCATATGGGCAGTTGGGGCACTTTTTTGGGACTTGTTCGTGAAAAAAAAGGGTCCAAAAAAAGTGACCCAAAATCGAGGTAAAAACGCCTTTTTTTTTTCGATTATCAGCTAAAGATGCCCATCTCTCCTCGGCCAATAACCACTCCCCAGTTCCGCCTTCACCACGCCTCTGACACGCCCCGTCAACTTTACCCGTTTCCGCAACGGATTGCAGTTGGAAACGCCCAAAATCGGCTTTCGATTATACCGATTTGGGCGCCCACGGGAGAAAGACGCCCATCTCCCGATTTGGGTCGCAATATAGGCGTTTTTCTCTTTCGATTATAAGCAGGATAGTGTATCTGGATTTTCAAAAGGTGTTTGACAAACTACCTCATGAAAGGCTCCAGAGGAAATTGGAGAGTTAAGGGATAGGAGGTAGTGGCCAATTGTGGATTAAAAACTGGTTAAAAGATAGAAAACAGAGAGTAGGGTTAAATGGTCAGTATTCTCAATGGAGAAGGGTAGTTAGTGGGGTTCCTCAGGGATCTGTGCTGGGACCGCTGCTTTTTAACATATTTATAAATGACCTACAGATGGGAGTAACTAGTGAGGTAATTAAATTTGCTGACGACACAAAGTTATTCAAAGTTGTTAAATCGCAAGAGGATTGTGAAAAATTACAAGAGGACCTTACGAGACTGGGAGAATGGACATCTAAATGGCAGATGACGTTTAATGTGAGCAAGTACAAAGTGATGCATGTGGGAAAGAGGAACCCAAATTATAGCTATGTAATGCAAGGTTCCATGTTATTTATTTATTTTTTGTATTTGTATCCCACATTTTCCCACCTATTTGCAGGCTCAATGTGGTTTACAATATTCCGTTATGGCATTCGTCATTCCAGAGTCAAAGAAACAATTGGTGTTACATGAAATACATGGATGACAGTATCGAATTAGCTTAACAAAGTTCCGTTATGGCATTCGCCATTCTGGAATAAGTGATACATTAGGGTTGCATGGAGTACATAGATAACAATATAGAGTTAAGCATATGGGTATAGCGAGAGAGTGTTAAGAGTGTAGTTGAAGTGGTATTGTGTAATCATTAAGTTATTGCTCGGTGTGGTATTCTATGTTGAATAGGTAGGTCTTCTGAGATTTGCGGAAATTGATTGCTTCGTAATTTGTTTTTAAGCTAAGTGGTAATGCATTCCACAGTTGCGTGCTCATGTAAGAAAAGCTGGACGCGTGTGTTAGTCTGTATTTTAGTCCTTTGCAGCTGGGGAAGTGTAGATTAAGGAATTTGCGGGCCGATATTTTAGCATTCCTAGGTGGCAAGTCAACAAGGTCTTTCATGTAGGTCGGGGCATCTCCGTGAATGATTTTATGAACTAGAGTGCAGACCTTGAACGCGATTCATTCTTTAATTGGGAGCCAGTGTAGTTTTTTTCTTAGGGTTTTTGTGCTTTCGTATTTTGTTTTTCCAAATATGAGTGTGGCTGCAGTGTTCTGGGCTGTCTGAAGTTTTTTGAGAATGTACTCTTTACAGCCAGCATAATAGTGCATTGCAGTAGTTTAGGTGACTCAGCACCATTGACTGCACCAGGTTACGGAAAATAGCCCTTGGGAAGAAAGGTTTTACTCTTTTAAGTTTCCACATTGAGTGGAACATCTTCTTGGTTGAATTCTTCACTTGATTTTCCAATGTGAGATTACGATCGATGGTAACTGCAAGAATTTTCAAAGTGTCTGCAATGGGAAGGGAAAAGTTCGGTGTGGTTATAGTGGAGAATTTATTTGTATTATGTTGTGATGTAAGTATAAGGCATTGTGTTTTTTCTGCATTAAGTTTCAGCTGAAATGCTTCTGCCCAAGAGTTCATGATTAGGAAGCTTTGGTTGATGCCGTTGGTGATTTCCTTTATATCATGTTTGAACGGGATGTAAATTGTGACGTCATCTGCATATATGTATTGATTAAGGTTCTGATTGGATAGTAACTTGGCTAATGGTGTCATCATTAGGTTGAAGAGGGTTGGTGAGAGGGGGATCCTTGGGGAATTCCACATTCAGGTATCCATGGGGTTGATGTAGTTGCGTTAACTGTTACTTGGTATGATCTTGTGATCAGGAAGCCTTTGAACCAGTTAAGGACATTACCTCCAATTCCGAAGTATTCTAGGATGTGTAGTAGTATTCCATGGTTGACCATGTTGAAGGCAATTGACATGTCAAATTGTAAGAGGAGTATGTTGTTGCCGGTTGCGATTGCTTGATTAAATTTAGTCAGGAGAGTAACTAGTACTGTGGTTGGACCAAAATCCTGATTGCGATTCGTGCAGTATTGAAAATTTATTTAAGTAGTTGGTGAGTTGTTTGGTCACTATGCCTTCCGTTAATTTGGTTATCAGCGGGATAGATGCTACTGGGTGATAGTTGGTTACGTCACTCGCGCTTTTCTTTGCGTCTTTAGGTAAGTAGGTCAGTAAGATATTTCCTTTGTTTTTTTGGGAAAAGTCCATCTTGTAAAATATAGTTTAAATGCTTCGTGAGGTCTGTTTTGAATTGGGGAGGGGCAGATTTTCTGAGGTTATTGGGGGCATATGTCTAGTTTGCAGTGAGACTTAGCGTATCTTTCAAGCGATTGGGAGATGCTATCCATCGCGAGTGTGTCGAAGTGATTCCATATCTGATCAGCTGGATATTCCCCTGGGATTGGGTCTAAACAGTCAAGGAGTTTTACGTGGTCCATGGTACTGACTGGTATTGTGAGTCGTAGCTTTACAATTTTCTCCTTGAAATATTCCGCAAGATTGTCTGCTGACGGGGTGTCTGTGCTGTTAAAAGTAACCGGTGTAGCATTTAGTAATTTGTTCACGAGGTGGAAAAGTTTATATGTGTCCTTGTAGCCTGGTCCAATTTCAGTTTTGTAATATGATCTTTTAGTTTGTCTGATGGTGTATTTGTATTTTCTTTGTAGTTGCTTCCAGGCGTTGAGTGCGGCGGTGTCTCGCTTTTTGTTCCATGCTCGTTCTAGCCTTCTAACTTGTGTTTCTTGTTTTTTCAGTTCTTCGTTAAACCATGGTATAGAATTTTTTTCTGTGCGAGGTTCTGAATTGAAGTGGGGCTATGTTGTCTAGTATGATTCTACATCTGTTGTCCCATTTTTGAAGAAATTGGTATGTTAGGAATCACTGACCAAGAAAGGGATCTAAGTGTCATCGTTGATGATACATTGTCCCAGTATGGCAATACTTATGTACATTGCTAACACCATCCCTTTAATAAAGAATGGTTGTGGTAGAACTATGTTGTGGGATGCTTTGCAGGAACAGAGATGTTTTTGAAGATCAAGGGAAAGATGCATGGTTCAAAGTGTAGCCAGATCCTGAAGGAAAATTTGCCACAGACCTGGGACTGGGGAGAAGATTTGACTTTTCAGCAGGACAGTGATCCTATGTAATGGAGGAGCTCAGCAAGAAGAAAGTGAATGGCCTTGAGTGGCCCAATCAAAGCCAGACCTGAATCCAGTAGAAAATCTGCAGCAAGACTTGAAGATCATTGTCCACAGATGATCCCCATCCAGCTTGAAAGAGCTTGAGCTATTCTACCAAGAGAAATGGACAAGAATTGTACTATGTTGCTGTTCTTAGTTGGTAAATACTTTTCCTCAACGACTCATGGCTGTAACTGTTGTAGAATGCGTTTCTCACCAAGTACTTGAGCATTGAGCTATGAAGACTTGTGCAATCAAGACTTTGATTTCTTATTTTTAATTTCTTTTTCCATATTTGTATAATTGTTCTTTCACTTTGAAAGTGTAGAAAATGATGCTGTGTAAGTCAGTGGAACAAACTCCTATTTTAATGTGTTTTGAATTATATTTTTTAGATAAAAATTAAAAATCTACATGAGTGTAAAGACTTTCACAAGGCACGGTAATTCATGTAAATGACAATATTAGGGTCTGCACGATTCTGTAAGTATGCACCTAGATGTGATGGTCCATAAATTATAGAATACTGTAAATTACATAAATTCTTTGGAAGTCTAGGTATGAGCATTTATACCAGCTCTATGGCTGATGTAAATGGTTGTCCCTAAACACATACATGTGTATTTGACCTGTTATGCTAGTATTCTATAAAGGAAAGTAGGCATCTACTTTTCTTTGTGGAATTACACTCTGTATATCATATGTTGACGGGGTCTATTTTTGGAATACAATGCAGTTGAAGGTTCTCTATGATTCAGTTAGGTCATCTGTCTCTTATCTTCCTTTTTCATTAAGTATATTAGTAAAAGTTTTTTTTTCTAGGTAAAAGGGCATCCTGAGCACATTCTTCTGTTAGTAGCTTGTATTATGCTGAGCACATTCATAGCTTTTGCTTTAACATTCTTTATCCTACTATGCTTGTATTTTTATTATTTTTGTATCACTTCTGTACCTATCCCGACCTTTGTGATTGCTCTTGCTTACTTTGATGGAGATAAAATAATCAAAAATAGGGTAGTAGAATAGGGGAGATGAAAGAGGGATAAAAATGACCATATGCCAAAACACAGGGTTGTTATAGATCTGTTCTCAGCACAAATAAGGAACCTATTACTTCAGTTTAGGACTAGAAATCCTGGACTGGAGCCCAAGATGTTCAAATCCCTGTTACTAGTTTTCTTGTGTTTCAGCAGAATTTTGGCTAGATTTGTGGAACCCCCTGCAGTTTCCTATGTAGCTCTGAAGAGGCAATTTAAACAAAATTTTCCTGTTGTGCTGCATTCCCCATTCTGGTTCTGTTCCCTAGCTCTCGTAACAGCTGCACTATGTGAATTACACACTGAAAAGGAAACTTTTTTTTTTTTGAGGCTCTCCTTCATTTTTTCTACTCATTTGGTTCACCACTACAGTAACCAGATGTTCTCCCCTTTCAATATTTTGCCAAGTCCCTTGTGTGCCCAAGAATGGATAATTTCGGGGGTAATTTTCATAAAAGGGGATTTATTTGTTACATTTGTAGCCCACATTTCCCACCTCTTTGCAGGCTCAATGTGGCTTACAATACATCATGAATGGTGGAAATAAGAAAATATACATTTAGTATTACAGAAGGATCTTGATAATGATAATGATAGAACATGATAGTAGTTTAACAAGCAAGTAGTGTAAGACAGTTCTGGATATATGTATAGGAATTCACATTTGTTGATCTTTGTGGTATGCCTTGTTAAAGAGTTGGGTCTTCAGTAGTTTGCGGAAGTTAGTTAGTTCATAGATCGTTTTTAAGTTGCACGGCAGCGCATTCCAGAATTGTGTACTCCGGTAGGAAAAGGTTGACGCATGTGTTAGCTTGTATTTTAGACCTTTACAGTTGGGGAAGTGAAGATTAAGGAATGTGCGGGATGATTTTTTGGCATTCCTGGGTGGTAAGTCTATCAGGTCTGACATGTAGGCTGGGGCGTCTCCTTGAATGATTTTATGATCTAGGGTGCATATTTTGAACATGATATGCTCTTTAAGTGGGAGCCAGTGTAGCTTTTCTCATAGGGGTTTAGCACTTTCATATTTTGTTTTACCGAATATGAGTCTAGCTGCAGTGTTCTGAGCTGTCTGAAGTTTCTTGATTATTTGCTCTTTGCAGCCAGCGTAGAGTGCGTTGCAGTAGTCTAGATGACTGAGTACCATTGATTGTACCAGGTTGCGGAAGACGGTCCTTGGGAAGAAAGGTCTTACTCTTTTTAGTTTCCACATTGAGTGGAACATCTTCTTGGTTGTGTTTTTCGCGTGATTCTCCAGTGTTAGGTGTCGATCAATGGTAACTCCAAGAATTTTTAGGGTGTCCAAAATTGGAAGATTCAGCTTTGGTGTGTTAATGGTGGTGAATTTGTTCGTGTTATATTGTGAGGTGAGTATTAGGCATTGGGTTTTTTCTGCATTGAGTTTCAGCTGAAATGCATCCGCCCATGTATACATGATATGTAGGCTTTGGTTGATGTCATTGGAAATTTCCTCTAAATCTTGTGTAAATGGGATGTAGATCGTTACATCGTCTGCGTATATGTATGGGTTGAGGTTTTGGTTTGCTAGTAGTTTGGCCAAGGGAATCATCAAGTTGAATAAGGTCAGTGAGAGGGGGGGATTTGGTGAAATGTCAAAAAAACATGTGTTTTATAAAGGAAACATTGGAACCCCTATACTTGTAACAGCATAGCTCGTGGCTGTCTGCAGGACCTCATAGAAATGTGGCACACACACAGGTTGCAGGTAAAAGTAAAAAGTATTTTATGTACACCAAAAAGGCTGTAGTCAGCTCTGTTACATCACAGGCTTAGTCCTTTTATGTAGAGTCTCTTTCTTACAGTCCAAGTCAATACTCTTCATAGGGGCTGGATCTTAGCCAGGTCCAAGCATTGGGGCAACAAATGCCGTCTCGGGTCCCTTCTGGACACACATCAAATTTGTACATTTCTATACTCTGCAAGGTTCTCTCCTACCTTGGCAGTCTTCTGTCCATGTATCATTAACTACTGGAGGCTGACTTTTAGATTCTCACCCTAGCTTTGACTACCTTTCTTCCCTGGCACTCCCCTCAGGTTCTGTAGCCTCAGTTGTCACTCCCTTAGAGACCTCTTGACCTGGGGCCTCTTCCTAGAAACCTCGTGTTCCTTAGCATCAGCAGCAGATGAATCCAGAGACTTGTGGGTTGTGGCCATTTACCAGCAGGTAGAGATAGAGAGCTCTGAACTGAACTGTGTTATAGAATGGAATGCTCCTTGGTCAGTCTACATTCTGTGTCTCCAGCATGCAGATGGACAGTCTCTTTCAAGCTCCTGGTTTCATCTGATGATGGCTCCTGTTCTGGGCATATTTTACTTCATGCTCCCATATTGCTTGCCTTGACAAGGAGTTCATTGCATAGCTGGGACAGCTAACACTATGCTACAGTGCTAAAGGTTACTTATGTTTCTTTTCCACAGCAGCTTTGCTCTCTGGTATTGTACACTGACGCTGGATAAAACTATTGCATACCAGCTCCAGCTACCACTGTATCAGTAGCACCACTAGCTGTATGCTGTAGTGTAAATGTTTCTGTTGCACTTTTGCACCTTTTCATTGTATTGGACAGCTAGTGATATTAAAAAGCTACTTCAATGTAGAGAAATAGCTTAATGGTTAAAGCAACCAGCTGATAATAAGCACAGAGATCTAGAGATTGCTGATTGAAGTCCTACTGCAGCTTGCCATCAATAGTTCACAATGTTACAAACAGCCATATTCTGCTACACCATCTGGCTCACAGCCACACTAGTTAGCTCCAATGTGCAGCCATGCCAACCAGTTCTAGTGCACAGCCACGGCTTTGGTTTAGGTATTGGACAGCTAACGTGGTTTCTATTTAGGAAGCCCACTTTTAGAGGTAAAGTTTTGTTTGGAGAAGATCTAGAAAAGTTGGTTAAAGACCTGAGGGAATCCAAGATTGAAGATTGCCAGAGGACAAGCCTAAAGATTCTTTTAAATCCTCTCAGTCTCATCTTAGATTTTGTGAGGCCAAGTGCTACAGACCAGGCAAATCTAACTTTCAGGGTTTCCACTTCATAAAAGACAAGTCTTCTTTAATGCTGACAGAAAGAACTTGGCTTCAAACTGCAGGTCTACCATTACTTCCCAATGATGGGGTCTCGGTTCACTCCTTGGGTTTCATAATAGCAGGACCCCTCCAGGCTCCATGAGGAGAGGACCAACATTACCTCAGATCAATGTGTCTTGGAACTAATAAAGCAGGGTTACAAACTGGAGTTCTCCCATTCCAGTGCAGATTTTTTTCTTAAAATCTCCATTCAAACTGCAGCCCAAATATCAAGCTCGACGAAAAGCTCATTTCAAGACCAGGTTAGGGTAACTTCTTGATAGAAGTTCATTGGATAACTTGTTCGCTTGTGTGACAAAATCTCTATCTGAGGTACAGATTCTCATGAAACGGAGAAACTGAGAAAACGGCAAACTGTCTTTTAAATGTCTGGGATGACAACTCCCATATTCCAAGATTGTATTCTTATCTGTAGGTTTAGAATATATTTTATTCAGGAAACCGCTCTCCTCTTTTGTCACTTCGACATCTAAAAAGTGGATAGTCTTCTCTGAAAAGGTGATAGTGAACTGTATTTTAGGATGACAATGATTCAGCC
The DNA here is from genome assembly GCF_901765095.1 of Microcaecilia unicolor. Lineage (NCBI taxonomy): Eukaryota > Metazoa > Chordata > Amphibia > Gymnophiona > Siphonopidae > Microcaecilia > Microcaecilia unicolor. The sequence continues at coordinate 79,535,202 of NC_044033.1, read as the reverse complement.
ACACATGGAAATCTGTTAAATCTTTACTGTTCCCCTGCCATAACAAAAAGATGTCACGTAGTTGTTAAATGCCAGAGTTTTCACATAATACAGCACAAATAATGGTGGTGAAAACAGAAGCCTTCCTACTGTTTTAAAGTGTGTGCCCCAAGCACTTTCACATTAACATTTTTGCATAAAAAATATTTATAAAAATTGGATGGTGGGGGTCGTCAATGATTAAAGATTGTCACGGCTGGAAGACACAAGTATTTCTAGGATAAGCACAATAAAATGTATTCTACTGTTTGGGGATCTTGCCAGGTACTTGTGACCTGGGTTGGCCACTGTTGGAAACAGGATACTGGGCTAGATAGACCATTGGTCTGACCCAGTATGGCTATTCTTATGTTCTTTGATTATTGTCCCTGGAAAAAAATACCTGCAGAGAATTACACCTGCTTTTCTCTTTGTACTTTCCAAGCAAAACTTGTGTGGTTTCGAAAATCCAAAACTCCATTTTTTTCCTTCTCTGACCTAGTCCCTTCCACAGGAATGCCTTCTCAGTATGCAGGTGAAGTAGGTGAATTGTTAAACAAGACACATGCTTTTACCTGCATACAGTGTTTTTTTTTTTTTTTTTTTTTTGAAGCAGCTCATTTCCTTAGGTAAAATGCTTTATTCTCTGATAACTTCATTGCCCCACCTACACCATTGTCACCCCTCACCATCTCTCTCAGATATATGATAACACACCTGAGCCTGATTTAGGTAGCGTTTCTCCAGTCGATTTGCTTTGCCCTTCCTGAAAGTTTAATACGTTTTCAGTAGTTACTCAGTCCACACACTCTCCCCTTCCCTTCCTGAAACAGATTATGCTATTCCTTCATGTTTATATCCCAGGCAGTTAAAGGTGTGTTAAGCTGTTCGCAAGTTTCAGATCAAGCATTTTTTTTGTTACATTTGTACCCCGCGCTTTCCCACTCATGGCAGGCTCAATGCGGCTTACATGGGGCAATGGAGGGTTAAGTGACTTGCCCAGAGTCACAAGGAGCTGCCTGTGCCTGAAGTGGAAATCGAACTCAGTTCCTCAGTTCCCCAGGACCAAAGTCCACCACCCTAACCACTAGGCCACTCCTCCACTCCACACACAGAAAAAGTTAAATCAACTCAAGATTAAGACCCCATGTAGGTTTTTGTTTCATACTGTGTGACTTATTGCTTGCTTGGTGCATTCTCTAGTGCTCTGGGTATTGTGTGGGCTTATGAAGACCAAAAATTAGTTCATACCAAAGTCAAAAAGTATCCAGTGCCATTGTAAATGAAAGTTTCAGTATGAGATGTCATTGGGCACCACAGTGCTGGTAGTCATAGGAACCAGCAGGTTCAAGAAAGCTTAAAATACATACATTCTATTGTCTTAGCTACAACATTTGAAGAAAGCAATTAAGAATCAATATATCCTCTTAGAGATGTGCTAGAATCTTTTATATTGGGTTTGTGGCATAGAAGGGGAAGAAAGACTAAATTTTGGTCCAGGGTGCAGAAGGACTGATTTTCTTTAGTGATGTTACTTACGCATAGACTTGGAATAAAACTGAGAAAAGAATGCTTGTTTAGTATTGTGTGCGTGTCGCTGTACATGTGTTATTGTGTCTTTTTGTGACTTGGATTAGAGAGGAGAGGACAGAGGCATGGTCATTTGAAACAAGCAATTCCCTATCTGTACTGCTGGGACTTCCTCATTTTTGAGGGGTTTTATATCTATGGACCCCCTAGTCCAGTTTGATTCATATTTGATGTATCTTTTCTCTAGTTTTCTCCCCTATGAAATTGGGTTCTATTCCTTTAATTTTTTTTTTGAGAGTTATTGTGACCCCAGATGGACAGATATATGGAAATAATTTTAGAACAAATAGGAGGAAATATCTTTTCACCAAAAGAATATTTAAGCTCTGGAACTTGCTGCAGGTGGATGTGGTAATGGCAGTTAGTGTATTTGGGTCCATAGTCTGTTATTTGGAATGTTTCTGCTATTTGGGTTTCTGCCAGATACTTGTGACCTGGATTGGCCACTGTGGGAAGCAGGATACTGGGCTGGATGGGCCATTGATCTGACCCAGTATGGCTGTTGTTATGTACTCAACTCCTTGGGGAACTGAGGAACTGAGTTCGATTCCCGGCACAGGCAGCTCCTTGTGACTCTGGGCAAGTCACTTAACCCTCCATTGCCCCTTGTAAGCCGCATTGAGCCTGCCATGAGTGGGAAAGTGCGGGGTACAAATGTAATAAAAAATAAAATAAAAAAATATATAAGTTCTTTCCAACATTTTGAGGGGTTGGAAAGAATAAAAGAGAAAGGACTAAAAAGTGATGCTCCTGAGGAAATTCTGGGCAAAAATTTTGAAAATTCTGCACACTGTTGTCTTAAAAATCAGCAAAATTCTGCATTCTTTGTATAATTTTGTTTTATGTAGAATTTATCCATTGTAAAGTCTTGGCTCTTCCTTGCTCCAGGCTCAGTCCATCCACCAGGTTCAACCCCTAGTTTTCTCTCTCCAGGATGGACACCACCCAGGTTTCTTCCTCTCCCTGACTAGCAAGACATCCAAGTTTTTTATCCATCCCTCTTTCTCAGACCTCCCCCCCCCCCCCAACACATACACACAGTACACAGGTCCCCACAGCTCTCTCTCTCAACCCCCCCATACACATACATACAGTTCTCAGATCCCCTCCAGTACAGACTCCTATAGCTCTCTTTAAGGAAACTCCCTTGCTTCCCACCCCTACCCCTGTCCGGCATATTGACCTCTTCTCCCTCCATGAGACAAGACCTTTTTTTAAAACATCACTATTCTCAGCAGAGTTTACATAAAGTACAAGAATAAAAGCCCAGCATTATATTTTTCTAGGATAAGCTGAAGAGGTGTGATGTGATAACCAGTAAATCAGAATGGCTCAAACTAAACTATGAAAAATACAAGGTGTGTCCCTTGAGGCACATACCCTTCCAGTGCACGCCACCCTGCCATACACATACCCTCAAGCTTGGTCTGTCTCTTGCAGTTTCCCTCCCACACAGGGCCCCTGCTGCGGGACACATTTGAATTGTAATCTCTTTTCCTCCTTATACCTCCTCTCTGGATTCGGATCTACAGAAGTGCAGGAGTAGAAAAGCAGCTGCATCCTCCTCCTCTGGCAGTTGGGGCCAAATGCAGAATTTTAACCTTGTGTGGGACATCATAGAGCGACCATGGCTCAAACTGTAGTCAGCCCTGAGCAGCAGAAGAGGTGAATGCAGCTTGGCAGGCTGCTATTTTCCTCTTCCTCTCATTCAGGTGGATTCTGGAGAGGAGGAGTAAGTAAAGAGTAGAAGAGAGTACAAGTCAAGTTTGTCCCATGTTGGGGATCCCATATGGCAGAGGTGTATGGACAGGGTAGATGGGGAAGAGGCCGAGCCAATGGTATGTGTGGAGCAGCGCAACAATGCAATCACCTGCTGCCTTTCGATCCCTGTACAGAATTCTCCCAGGAGTACATCTAGAATTCTGGCAGACAAAGGTAATAACTGTAGCAGGGGCATAGCCAGACCTTGCGGTAAGAGGGGGCTAGAGCCATAATAGGGGTGGGGGAACATTTTAGTCTGTCACCCCGCCGCTGCCCCCCTCACTGCCTCGCTGTTCCCCCCGCCGTCCTGCCGCACCCCACAGCAGCAAATACCTTGGCTGGTGGGGGTCCCCAACCCCCGCCAGCTGAAGCCTTCTCCAGTGCCAGTCTCCGGCGGCGCCACATTCCCTGCCCTGCTCTCTCTTCCTCCTGATGTCCTGCATGCTCCTTTCAGTGAAACTGAGCATGCAGGATGTCAGGAGGAAGAGAGAGCAGGGCAGGGAACAAGGCGGCGCCGGAGACCGGTGCTGGACAACCAAACCAGGGACCCAGATGAAATTGGGGGGGGGAAGGGGCAAGGCCCCCGTGGCCCCACCTAGCTATTCCATTGAACTGTAGAGATGCTGAAATGAGAGATAAGCCAAGAGAACAAGGATGTTGTGTGCAGAATGGGAACTGGAGACTTCAGTGAATGTAGTTTTAGTGTAGAAGTAGTCAGAAAAGTTAAGCTGGACAAGGGAACAGATATAAAGAGATTGAAAGCCAAAGGAAGTGTGAAAATGAGGTAGTAGCTAAAGGGAAGAGCAGTCAGGGTGTTTCTTTACATATGATGATGATCTTAGTTTGTTTGGAGGCTGAGGGGGAAGTGAGCTAGATATAAGGGATAGATTGAAAAGTGAAATAGGAAATAAGAGATATGCCTAGTTAAGGGAAAGAGTGGAGGAAGAGTCAAGAGAGAGAGAGAGAGGAGGTTTATTAACTGGAAAAGTCAGAGGAATTAGAACTTTAGCTCAGATGCAATTGGTAGAGTTAAGGATAGAAGAAACAGGCAGAAATGAAAGATACAGGGTTGCCAGCTGGTTCCAGATTAATCTAATAGGGTGAATCCTGTCTTGGGTTTACTCCTTTGCATGCAGGGACTTGTAGTTTATTCGGATTTTTTAATTGTAATTCCCGAAGAAAAACAAGCAAGCAATAAGCAGGGACTAGATTTTAATTTTAATTATTTATTTATTTGGATTTGCTAAACCACTGTTCAGATAATCATTATAGCAGTGTATAGAACTAATGAGCATCTCAACATAAAACAGAGACATAAAAAAATCACAAAAAAGTAGGGAAAATATGACTAGCACAATATAATCATTCCAGTAATATGACAAAACTGCACACTATACTGGTCATAAAAGGAAAGAGGTAAATAAGGTGGGGGAAGGGGGGTATTCGGGATTTTTTTCTTTGGGGGGAGGTAAAATACAAAAACTTGCCAGAAATCTTGGGAGTATATTGTAAGTGGATACTCTAGGTTTATGAGTTTAATATACTTTTTACTTGTTTCCATTGATCATTTGACTTTGCACTGTTTTACACTTATGGTGTATTTGCCTATGTTGATGGCTGTGGCTTATTTGCTTCTGTAATGTCTCTCAACAATTAATAAAGACGTCTATAAATAGAAAAAAAGAAAGAGGTAAACTGTAAAAACAAATCAACTGAAAAACAAACTTATACTGCCAGAGGAAAAGCTTGAGTAAATAGCCATGTGTTTGCCCACTTTTGCTACCCAATCGGAGATCTGTAGGAAGTGTGTTCCAAAGGGAATGGTTCCAGATAATTAAAAGCAATGCTATGTGAAAAATCCAACCTTGATTTTGTAAGTGGTGGGATCATTAAGTAATATGCTAGGAGGAACGCAGAGCATGACCTGGGCAGTAAGGAATGAGAGAAGATAAATATAATGGAGTCGCTGAATAAAAAGCATGAGGAGCCATCATCAAGAACTTGAATCTGATCCGATAGCAAATCAACTGTTAGGTGAATCTGGAGCTGGCTGGCAAGCCTAGACAGGGAAGATAGAGAATAAGTGAAGAGGGATTCCTTCATGTTTTGCATAACCAGAGCAGTGGTTATCTCACTGTTTCAAAAGAACGCAAGCGCTGCTACAAGGCTCCAAGCTGAAAGAATCCAACTTGATCTTCCAATGCTTAAGAAAATGATTTAAAGGTTTTATTGAAAAGCAACGTGCTAAAACCTGCTTTACATTGTGCTTTTTCAATGTATGAAAATATGAAGAATTTAAGCCATGAAGTAATTGACTTTATAGAATGCATTTGGGGATGGATTATTAACTGGAACATAAGGAAGAAGAATGTCTTCTACTGATCATAATATAGGCAAGAGCCTGTAGCAGGTCTGTGATACTTAGATCTAAGGTTGAATCCCACCTTAACACTGTGTTTTTGACTATGACCAAATGTATATTTACAAATTACTCAGCATCTTGTTCATATTTTGTTTTCTGTTTAGGGTCTGACAAGTGGACACCTCAAGAAAAGAAGCTTTTTAACAAAGCATTAGTCAGTCATAATAAGGATTTCTTTCATGTACAGAAAATGGTAAGCATATTTGTTGTTATGGGATGATTATATGATCAAGTTCCTTACAAATTAGTGTGATGAAGATGAGTATGAAAGATTTGTAAATATAGCATCGGGTTTTCCTACTTTACACATTTCCGGATCTTGAATTTGTATCTAATTTCTCCAGATGGCTCTGTTCTTTTCTCTATTTCTTTTTTCCTTTCTTGTCCTTGCTAGATTAATTCCGTACCAGAACCTCCAAGTACATCCCAGAGTACTGATAGAATTGAAAAATGAACCATGTTTCTAATATCCATTTATGTATATGGAGTGGAGGAGTGGCCTAGTGGTTAGGGTCCTGGACTTTGGTCCTGGGGAACTGAGTTCAATTCCCACTTCAGGCACAGGCAGCTCCTTGTGACTCTGGGCAGGTCACTTTACCCTCCATTGCCCCAGGTACAAATAAGTACCTGTATACAAATATGTAAGCCGCATTGAGCCTACCATGAGTGGGAAAGCGCGGGGTACAAATGTAACAAAATAAAATAGTGTGGTGCTAATTGTTATAAGAAACATTACATAGAAATTCATAACTGTTTGGTTCTTCTGATTTCAACAGTCATTGTGGAAGCAATTTTCAGACAAAGACCACGCATACTGTATATATTTGATTATAAGTTGAGAATTTGTGCTAGAAAAATAATTGAAAAACCTGGGGTCGTCTTATCTGAGTAACATCTGTAGCATCAGGTTAAATATATGATTTTGTACCTTAGGAGGGGGCCCGAAGTATGGAGAGGCTCTGAGAGTAGCTGTGAGTGATATAGTTGTAGTTCTTGCTCAGACTGTGCAAGTACCAACATTCTGTGGCCACATCATAATACAGGGAGCCTGGGAAGAATGCTTCAGGAAAGGCCCTGGCTTTGCCAGAGCCTTAGGACTGGCTGGGCTGCATTCTTGCAGCAGTCTCCTCAGCTCTTCTGTTTTATTTTCTCTGTTGAACTGAACAGATATTAAAGAAAGCTCTCCAGATATTTTTTCTACAGATTACCAAGTTTTTCAGATATTATTTATCAAATTATTCTTTATTTCCTTTTTTTGGCATGTCATTGAAGTCAGGACTCAAGCCCTGCCTGAAATGTTGCAGAAAGTTCCAGAACTTTGACACACATTCAAAGTTTGAAATCAGTTTAGGTGCATATTACAACCAGACCAATTAAAAGGATTGCACTCATGTCTCCTTGAAACCCACAAGGATCGCCTCAATTCCAGTCCAGCAAAAATCCGCTGTCCATAAGAGCTTCTGTCATATGTTATCAGGGAGACATCAACCTCTCAATATAGTGCTCAGGCACTATTCTACCAACATACTGACATCTAGTCACTGTAGCTCCATTATCACTGCCATTCTGTCTATCCACAATTGTGGGATAGGGATTGGTGATACTCTGCAATTTCAAGTGCTGTTGTGTATTGCAATAAAGATTAATTTTTATTTTAAAAAAAGGAGGGGATTGCTTCATTTGCCTTTGTAGCCAGTACTGATTTGAGAAAAGCTGCTTCAGCGTTAGAAGGACCAAGAGTATCTCATCTGCGCTGAAGTCTTTGAGCTATGTGTATAGAAGTTGAGTCTTCCATGCAGTGGCGTAGCCAGATCTGACATTTTGGCTGGGCCCAGAGCTAATATGGGTGGCCATATCAAACTTGATCAGATATGTCTACTATAATGGCAAATATGTCAACACATATAACAGTATAATTACAGCAATGGCATATACTTTGCTTATAACAAATGTAAATGCCTGATTAAGCAAAACAGGAAGAAAACCTTTGAAGTCTTTTTCCCCTTCCTTTGGCTCTACTGCTTTCTCTCTATTCTGATGCTGACAAAATAAAATTGCCACAGTTTGGCACATATCCTTCAACTTTGCTTTATAAGAAACGTATATCAAAGGACAGAACAAATCACAGATGAAGAACAAACCAACATGACCACGTTTCGCCTGAAGGCTATGTCAGGGGCATTTGTAAAAAAAAAAAAAAAAAAAAAGTTTAAAATAAAAACAAGAACAAGGCCATCTCTTACTTATCAGTGCAGAAAGTGCACTTGTGGTTACATGCATTCAAGAAGTGTAGCTATTTAAAAAGAACAGTGCAGTGTGCTTTAATACAAAAACAGTAAGTGCATAATATGGAATGCATATTGTGTTGTGGGACAAAACACATTTTTTACATATGTGTTTGGTGTAGTGAGACAAAGAAAAAAAATCAAATACAGTTTAAGTAAGGAGCACATGTCTAATAGGGATTGACAAAAGGTATATCCTCTATAGTTAGTTAGGCTTTCTCAAAGGCCAAGAGCCTTTCACTGCCGTGCAGAGTCTGCCCAAAAGGTAGGTGGGACTGGGAGATCAGCTGAGCGAGCCGCGGGGTGATGACGGTAGAAATGAATTAGTGAAAGGCTGCTGCTTTGGCTTTGTTCTGTGCGCTTTAATTCAACCGCGCTTAAAACTGGGTGGGCGGGCCCGCCCGTAGCTGCGCCCCTGCTTCCATGGAACCACCCTGTACTGCCTGACTCAGTGTCTTCAAAAAATCCAAATAGAAGCCGATCGAATTTCAGTTTTGGCACTGAAACCAGTGCATTTTCGGCTGAAGCCAAAACTCTCCACCCCCTCTACCCTGAGCCTCCTGACCAACCATAGTCCCTACCACCGCTAATCTGCCTCCCCTCCCTGATCATCAGTAGGCCCTCCTCTCAGGCCTACACTAACAAGCCCTGGTAGTCTCGTGGCCTCTTCAGGGGCAATAAAGAACCCTACTCTTTCCTGCCCGATGCCGCTGTTGCTTTAAAATGGCTACCAAGACTGCCGTGGTAGGACCCGGCAGCCATTTGCAGACTGGCATTGGCATAAGCAAGAGCAGTCTCAGAATGGCTGCTGGGACCTCCTGCAGCAGTCTTGGTCAAGGAGGTTTGATAACAGGATATGGCATGAGCTTATCTGGTTCGTTATATAGACTGAAGTCAGCAGGCGGAGCTTGTTGCCCTATCAATTTCATTGTTTTGAGTATACCTAGATGGCGGCAGTTGCATTAGGAAGAATTAAAGCCTTCTTGGGTGGAGTGGGCGGAGACCGGCTTCAGTCTTGTGACATTGTGCTGTCTCCTGTTATTAAACCTCCTTGGTCTCGGCAGTCCTTTTAAAGGAGCAGTGGCATGGGACAGGAAAGAGGGGGGGGGGGAGGTTCTTTTGTGCCCCAAAAGAGGCCACTAGGCCATCAGGCCTTGTTAAGGTAGGCCCGGAGAGGGTCCACTGATGCTTGAGTGGGCTGGAGGTGGGGGTCAGGCACCATGTTTTCTGTTTCAGCTTCGGTTCTGAATAAAACCGAGCCGTGGATTTCAGCTGCCAATTCATTTTTGGTCAGCCTCTATGATGAAATGCTTAAATTGGTGTGTGTTGCCTCGGAGGTTTCTGGGAGGCCTGAAGGAGGGGCGTAATCCTCAGCCCTTTCCAAGGCGCATGTCAGTGGCGTAGCTACGTGGGGCCTGAGGGGGCCGGGGCCCCCGCAGATTCACCCCAGGACCCCCCTCCCGGCGAACCCGCCCCCGCCGCCGCCTACCTTTACTTTTGCTGGCGGGGGATCCCACTCCCCGCCAGCCGACGTCTTCTCAGTCCTTCCTGCTCTTCAATTTGTTTGCTGACGTCCTGCACGTAATTGTACGTGCAGGACGTCAGACTCAGAGAACAGTTCTGTTCTCTGAGTCTGACGTCCTGCACGTACAACGTGCAGGACGTCAGCAAACAAATTGAAGAACAGGAAGCGACTAAGAAGAAGACGTCGGCTGGCGGGGAGTGGGATCCCCCGCCAGCAAAAGTAAAGGTAGGCGGCGGCGGGTTCGCGGCGGGAGGGGGGGGGGCGGCAATGTCGGCGGTGGGGGGGCGGCGCCGGGGGGAGGGTTAAAATGTGCCCCCTCCCCCCGGGCTCTGGACCCCTCTCCCACGGAAGGCTAGCTACGCCCCTGGCGCATGTAGTACAGAAGTATATCAGTACCATGTCTCCTCAGTGCAAGCACCAACAACTGGGCTGTACTCCTGCATAGCTGTTCAAGTGCACATCCAATGCAGACTGCACAGAAAGGGGTTCAGCACCTTAATTTGTGTGGTAGAGTTTGCACAGAGTATGTTAAAAAATGAATGCAGAGAAGTGCACTGGCTATTTCAAAGAGAGCGCAAGGTGAGAAATTTACCATTGGGTCTGAAAGGATGGTTGCTGTTCTAGTCCCTTTTCCCTATGTGTCCTATCTGTCTGTCCTGCCCTTATCCCTTATTTGCCCTGTCTGTCTGTCCTGATTTAGATTGTAAGCTCTTTTTGAGCAGGGACTGTCTTTTCTTCATGTTCAATTGTGAAGCGCTGCGTACGACTGGTAGCGCTATAGAAATGATTTATAGTAGTAGTAGATGTCACAGACATTGCACTAGAGCTTTTCAGTACAATAGCACAGTTCAGACCTTTAGTTTGTTCTCTAGGTTTATCACTTTAAACCTAGTATCACAGAGGCTTTTATTACCTTAACCTTTACCCTTACCAAAAACAACCTCATCAAAAACAAAATCCTCTTTGTTAAGCCTGGACAGCATAAAAAGGGCTCAACCAAAGCAGGCTACACCTACCAACAAAAACATTAATCATATTTTTGACTGACTACAACCATCTATCATAGTCAGAATCTTTGTTCATTATGTAATCTGCCTTCCCTGTTGGGGAAGAAGCGGGGGCTAAATTCTGAGTACCTCAGAGATTGCTCTTCTAACTCTTATCTTTATTGCCCCATTGTCCAGTTTAATTCAGAACCCAGAGCTGACACCGTTTCATATATGTTGATCACATTTAGATCCTGACCACTATGGTCCCAGTAAACTCCTAAAATATTCTTGCAATTATTACAAAGCCGGCCACTATTGGCAGCTGGCTAAAAACAACTAGAAGAAATTAAAAACCCTGATAAGTCAAAAGCCCTCATTTTCTAGAAAAGGACTAACAGCTCCTTCTGACTCTATTTCTATTGATGACTCCCAGATTTCTCTTGTAACTTCACTGAAAATATCAGGAGTCACTTTAGACCCCCAAACTAACTATCCAAACTCATGTTTCCCTTTTAATGAGAATGCTTTTTCAAACTAAAAATGATCCACTCAATCCAAACCTTTTTGATAAAAAAAAAGCCCTACAGCATGCACTTATAATTTGGATAACTTTAATCTCAAAAAACTACAAGAGTGTGCACTGTTATGTGTTTTATTGTTGTTTGGTGTGGTGCATCTGCCTCTGTATTTTGTCACATGATTACTTTAACCTTCTACTCCAGGGTCTCCGCTTAGTAGATGTTAGGCACTTACAACAGATTCATATTGCAGTTTAACTTACCAATAGTGGCCAAAAATTTGATCACATCACCCCACTATTGGAAGCTAAGCACTGGTTGGCCATAACCTATAGGATTCCTTTTAAAATACTGACATTGGTGCACAAAATCTACCATGCCAGTATACCACCCTTTCTGTCACACTTTCTGATCCCTTATTCCTCCTCACATGCACTCAGGTCTTTTTAATAAAACCTTCTGGTCATCACCTCTTCTCAACATATCAGACTAGAGGAGCCGGTGGTGGGAGGCGGGGCTGGTGGTTGGGAGGCGGGGATAGTACTGGGCGGACTTATACGGTCTGTGCCCTGAAAAAGACAGGTACAAATCAAGGTAAGGTATGCACAAAAAACTAGCACATATGAGTTTATCTTGTTGGGCAGACTGGATGGACTGTGCAGGTCTTCTTCTGCCGTCATCTACTATGTATATGTTAGAGGACATTTGCCACTTTCATTGTCACCAGTCCTGTCGTCTGGAACAATCTTCCATTGCATCTAAGAATGGAAAGCTCTTTCCAAAGGTTTAAAACGGCTCTCAAAAGACATTTCTTCCACAGAGTATTTGGTTCTTAAATTGCATGCTTTTCTCATTGCTTTATTGTTTTCCTTAAATATAATCACCACTAAGCTGGCTTGCCTATAGGTGGTGTATCAAATAAATAAACTTGAAACTTTTAAAGCTATCAACTCAAGTTCATCAACTGACCTCAAGATTGTGCTTAGGTTGGACTCACCCATCCTCAAGCCACATCAGTTAGAGAGAGAGTCTTTCTTCTCCTTTGGACCTACACCATACGAATCAGTTCCACTACAGGAAAGGAATTGGGGCTTCTGCTTCAGATATTTACTCATTCCATAGAAGAATGGATGCTGATGGCCCCATCCTGGATCTCTGAGACCTGAACCATGTTCTACTACTACCACTACTTACTTCTATAGCACTATTAGATGTACACAGTGTTGTACACAAGTTTCTCTTCACAAGGAAAAATTCAAGATGAATACTCTTCTCTCCATTCTTAAACAAAGGGGACTGGCAGTGTACCCTAGATCTCAAGAATGTTTCCACACGTAAACCAATCCATCTTTGTTACAGAAAATACCTCCAATTCCTCTTTCAGATGGACCACTGTCAGTACAAGATCCTTCCCTTTGGCCTGTCATTGTCTCCCAGAGTATTCCCAAAATGCCTTGAAGTGAATACATGACCTTGCTTGTGGAGGTGAGCAGCTGTCTTCCTGTACCTCAGTGGCTGGCTTCTAGCTGCTCTTTCATAAAGCCTTGTTCTAGCCCACAGGAATGGGCATCCATATCGACTTCAGAAATCCACCTTGCATCCTACAAACAGTATTTTTTTTATAGGCACTATTCTGCACACAATTCAAGCAAACATAGCAACATGGTAGATTATGGCAGATAAAGACCTGACCTGTATGATCCATCCAGTCTGCCCAACAAGATAAATTCATAGCATATGGTATGATGCGATATTACATATACATGCTTGATCTTAATCTGTTTTTGCCATTTTCCGGGCACAGACTGTAGAAGTGTACCCGACACTGGCCTCCTTCCCAAACCACTGCAGTTGCCGTCAAAGCCCCACTCCAACCATGATTGGGGCACAGACCATAGTAGTCAGCCTGGCACTGGTTTTATTACCCGATTAATGGAGTTGCCATCTAAGCGCCGCTGTTTGTTTTGATTTCATTCTCTTTCCATATAGCATTCATTTGTGTTTATTCCATGCATTTTTGAATTCCGTTACCATTTTCGTCTCTACTGCCTTTCCTTCTAGAGGACAAGTTAGTTTCTAATGTCACATCTCCACAGCATACAAACCTTGCTGATTTTCACAACCAAGACTTACTTGCAGATGTTGGGTCACAATGCGGTAGCCATCCATGTAGTCCCATTTGCTCACTGAAAATGAGATAGCCACAGTAGGAACTAAAGTTCCAATTAAACCAGCATGCTGAACTCTTTCAACCATCCATTTTTCCTCTGTTCAACTTCAAACTATGCTGCAGTGGTGGACATCCAAGGCCATTCTTGCAGCAGGTGTTCTTTTCTCCGTATGAATATTATTTATTCCTAACCACATGGGAAACTTGTATGCATGCTCGCCACACATAAGGAGCTTGGTTGAAGTCCAAGAAGCTTCTCCTCAATCACTTTGATCTCTGAGCCATTTACTGTGATCTTCAAGTCTTTTCTTATCTGCTCCAGGACATGTCAGTGTAAATTCAGACATCCAAGTGGCTCTCAGCCTGACTCGGTCCTACATGTTGACAGAAAAAGCATCATTGCTCACCTAAAACAGATGTTTTCCTTAGACGGCTGGACTTCTCTGGCACATAATCCTTCCCATCATCCTGAGAATTGCCCTAATTAATTGAGCTGTGGATCTCAGGAGCCCGCTGATCTCTGGGAGGTCTGGTCCATCCCAGCAATATGCAGTGATATTACCTGATCAGTCCTACTGTCTGTGGAAAACATTATTGCATGTTGCTGGGATGGAACAGACCTCCCAGAGGTCAGGAAAATTAGGGAAGGATTAAGTGCCAACATAGTAGTCCTGCTATCTATAGAAAACATCTGTTACATGTGAGCAACAATGCTAAATACATGACAGCACACGCTTACATCATCTTTTGAGCAGGTATAAATACTAGGGCTGGTTCTGGGTTCCTTGTAAAAGATACATAGGTGTCTGTGTTGTCTTCATAAAATAGTTTTTTCCCCAGCTGTGACATAAGTTCCCTATTAGAAAAATCACACTCCTGTAGGGGGCTGTGCATTCTTCCACTACAGTATGTTCGTCCACACCCTTCCTGAGCAGCTGAAGATCTGACTCAGGATTTGAAGCCAGGTATTCTGCGTGAAAATACAGAGTAGTTGCTACTGTGTCACCAGCCTGGCCCAACTTCTGATGGCTAAAACTAAAAAGAACTTATTCTTATAGAAAGCAATTGTTGCTTAACCCATTAGTGCCCAATGTTCCCATATGGGCACTTATTATGGGAACATTGGGCACTAATGGGTTAATGTGGTTTTCCACTCACTACAAAGTAAACACTGATAGCAGGAACAATGATTCTTAACTACAGATTAAGAGGGGGAAGGAGGCAAATGAATCTCTAGAGCAGTGGTCCCCAAACCTAGTCCTGGAGGCACTCCAGCCAGTCAGGTTTTCAGGATATCCACAATGAATTTTCATGAAAGAGATTTGCATGCACTGCCTCCACTACATGCAAATCTCTCATGAATATTCATTGTGAATATCCTGAAAACCTGACTGGCTGAGGTGCCTCCAGGACCAGGTTTGTGAACTACTGCTGTAGAGGTTTTGGCATTTTGGTGTATCTGGAGATAAATATAAAAAAAACAGATTGAATGCTGTATCTTAAAATAAAGCTCCTTTTTCAGGCACTGATATGTTTGATATATGTTCCATTTTGCTTCTCTGATTTTAACAAGTAGCTCAACATGGTTCATATATACTGATGTCTGTATTTCTACCATTTCTGTACTGCAGATCAAGACTAAGACAGTTGCTCAGTGCGTGGAGTACTACTACACATGGAAAAAAATTATGCATTTAGGACGGAAACACAGAACACGCCTCACTGATACAGATGGCACGGTGAGCTAAAAACACATTTCATATGAATTGTATCTTTTATGTGGTTGTATGTAAAAGATTTGAAGAAGAGACTCGGCTGCTAAGTAAAGGTAATCAATAGAAATCAAACAAAATAAAACATGGAAAAGAAAATAAGATGATACCTTTTTTATTGGACATAACTTAATACATTTCTTGATTAGCTTTCGAAGGTTGCCCTTCTTTGTCAGATCGGAAATAAGTAAATGTTGGTAGGTGACAGTATATATGAGTGAAACATCAAAGCATTTCAGTGACAGTCTAACAGGATAGGGGTGGATAGGTGAGAGTCAGGGAGACAGGAAGGTGACAGAGCAATACAGTTTACTAAGCAATACAATTTTATGCTTTATAATGGGCTAGAAAACCCAGATCTTTGTTAAGTCCTGTCTGGTGGGTGTCAAATAAATCCAGTGAAATGTATCTTCTCATCTCCATAGCAACCTGTGCTTGGGAGGAGGAGGTGGGAGGAGTTTGCTGAGGAGAGATTAAATAGAGAGGGATTTCTTTGCTCAGGGGGAGTTCTGTGAAGTCTGTGTCAGGAGTAAAGGTCACAGATAAGAGAGGTATGGAAAAACTTAAGAGTTACATTTGCAGAATTGTTTTGTTTCCTGCGGGAAAGGGAAAAAAAAATCCTACCCATTAAAACCCTTTTACTTTAGGTGGAGGCATCAATAGAACTGCCCCCCCCCCAACCCAGGGACACTTCTGAGGGGGCATTTCTTCTTCAAACTTAACAAGTTCTACTCCTGCTTGGATAAGTGCCACTGAATATTGGGCCCCAAGACAAATTAAAGTTGAATGAAAAATCATGTGAAAAATTCAGAATACTTACCTCACAGTGAACTAAATGGAGACATGGCCTCTGGGATCCCCAGCAATAGAAGTGAGGTGACGCCAGCTCAGGAAGTCCTATAAAGGCATAGTTCACCACTCTAGAAATCCTTAGCAGTTTGGAGAGCTTTGTTTATATTTTTTCCATCCTGGGCTAGATTAGATGATACCACCCATTGAGGACTACTTATCCTTCTTGTCCAGTGATTTGATGGTATATCTGAATGTGCATTTTCATTTATCTAGTTAACATAATGGGCCTGACTAATCCTGCAGAATTGTTAGCTAATAAAAAATTGAAGTGCAAATAGTTCATGCTTTTCACAGCAATGAAACAATGAATAAACTTACATTATTATGCTTTTTATGTTTATGTTCAGACAAGTGGGGAAGATGAGGATTTAGAAGAGGACGAGCTGGAGGACGACAGAAAATCTGAAAAAGAAGAAGAAATTGAAACGCCGAAATCACCTGCGCCACCACCAACAGGACCTGTGGACCAGATGCCCATTGACAGTCTTGTGTCTGCAGCAGCTTCTGTCTCATTTACTTGTGAAATGCCAAACTGTGGCGCAGTACGTATCTTTGGAAATATTAATAGAATACGGTAGTGCAAAATAGACTGATTTTTGTGAGTTTACAACACACATTGTCCTTCCGATGGCCAGTGTTGGGTGAAGAGCAGAATATTGATGGAGGAGTGGCCTAGTGGTTAGGGTGGTGGACTTTGGTCCTGGGGAACTGAGGAACTGAGTTCAATTCCCACTTCAGGCACAGGCAGCTCCTTGTGACTCTGGGCAAGTCACTTAACCCTCCATTGCCCCATGTAAGCCGCATTCAGCCTGCCATGAGTGGGAAAGCGCGGGGTACAAATGTAACAAAAATAAAAAAAATAAATATTAGCTGTCATAAAAGCAGATGTACATGAGATTAGCAAAACAATTGGTTGTGACTCAAACGTTCTGTATATAACAAATAACTCCTCTTTAAAAATTGCTGAACTAATAAAGTGAAGAACTTAATTCCTACAGCATATTAAAATGAAGAAGGAAGACATTCAGTAATCACTTATACAAAGCAACATACTGCTACTAAAAGTGCTTGCAATGGAACACTATATTAAAGAACTCAAAACAGCTCCCAGCGTTGTCATTTAAAGCAGCAGCGTCGGTCTTTATTAAAACTGTGTGTTCAATAGTGTCCAACTGAAAATATCCAAAAATGTTCAAAAATATATTTGTGCCCCTATCAAATTAATTACTAGTGTTCTATTTAAAATTAAAATAAATTTAAAAAAGCATTTAATACAAATTCAGAGCACTTATATGGGGGGGGGGGGGGGGCAGTTCATAGATGGCCATGGTCCGATGAGGTTCCCCATTTTGGTGTCTGCTTCAGGGACCTTCATGCTCACTGGATCTGTTGTTCAAACCACTTTCTTGAAAAACCAAATTTAATCCCAGTGAGCATGCAAGAGGAGGAATTGCCATAGACCTTTTATTAAAGAAGCTTTTTCACTTCTGCCCACCAATATGCCCACAAAGACCAATTCACCAAATACACATATTTGTCCCTCAGAACCTTCGGATATGAATATATGTTATGAAGTCAAAGCCAGAGCACTGTTGCATCTACATAGCTCCCTTTAATTCCTATAGAAGCAATTTGGGGATTTGGTGATGCACTTAGGGAGTAGAAGTCCACGGGAGATGTATGTGTTAGGCGGTGAGAGTCTGATAGGTACAGACGGGGAGAGGGATCTTGGAATGATAGTATCTGAGGATCTGAAGGCGACGAAACAGTGTGACAAGGCGGTGGCTGTAACTAGAAGGTCGCTAAGCTGTATAGAGAGAGGTGTGACCAGCAGAAGAAAAGAGGTTTATGCCCCTGTATAAGTCGTTGGTGAGGCCCCACCTGGAGTATTGTGTTTAGTTTTGGAGGCCGTATCTTACTAAGGATGTAAAAAGAATTGAAGCGGTGCAAAGAAAAGCTACGAGAATGGTATGGGATTTGCGTTACAAGACGTATGAGGAGAGACTTGCTGACCTGAACATGTATATCCTGGAGGAAAGGAGAAACAGGGGTGATTTGATACAGACGTTCAAATATTTGAAAGGTATTAATCCGCAAATGAACCTTTTCCGGAGATAGGAAGGCAGTAGAACTAGAGGACATGAAATGAGATTGAAGGGGGGCAGACTCAAGAAAAATGTCAGGAAGTATTTTTTCACGGAGAGAGTGGTGGATGCTTGGAATGCCCTCCCGCGGGAGGTGGTGGAGATGAAAACGGTAATGGAATTCAAACATGTGTGGGATAAAAAAAAAAAGGAATCCTGTTCGGAAGGAAGGGATCCTCAGGAGCTTAACGGAGATTGGATGGCAGAGGCGGGGCTGGTGGTTGGGAGGCGGGGTTAGTGCTGGGCAGACTTATACGGTCTGTGCCCTGAAAATGACAGATACAAATCAAGGGGCTGGTGGTTGGGAGGCGGGGCTAGTGCTGGGCAGACTTATATGGTCTGTGCCCTGAAAATGACAGATACAAATCAAGGTAAGGTATACACAAAAAGTAGCACATATGAGTTATCTTGTTGGGCCGACTGGATGGACCGTGCAGGTCTTTTTCTGCCATCATCTACTATGTTACTATGTATATGTTACTGTATGTTATCACTGATACACACTGCAACCCAACACTGCGCACAATACTTCATATACTGTTGTGATGCAAACACAATGAATATGTGCGGACTTGGCACCTGAAATTTCTGTTTCAGTGACGCAGCACGGACAATTTTAAGCACTAAATAGGTACTATGTTCAATCACTGGTCAAAAAACCTCCATTTTTAAACTTTTTTCTTTTCAATTAAAACGTCAAATAGAGATCAACTCTTCAATCACAAACAAACAGTACTTAACTTCTTGCATCAATCCCGATGGGGACCCGTTTTGCTTGTTTCAAGGGACCTGACTGCTTGTGTCTTGTGCTCATACACATTCTGGAAAACAAAAACATCGTAAGACCACCACAGTCCAAAATTGTATGGTTAGACACAGGCAAAAAGCATACCTGCCATTATTTTAGCAGCATTTTTGGCGAAATCATTTTCTAAATGGCGCCTAACTTATACATTGCACCACAAGAGTATATGACGTATTGTGCGCAGTGTTGGGTTGGAGCTTGTTCTTTACTCCTGAGCCACAGTTTGTGTATGAAGTGTTCTTTGATTCTGATCACTGATTCACATACAGATCATTTACATCCCTCCTTCAGACCACATGCTCAACATATCCACCTACGTTTTATCACTGATATCCTTTCTGCCTTGCACAGCATAGCACACAACTGGTTATACAGGAACTAGTACACTAATAACATAAGAACAACAGAAAATATCCATTTACAGAAGCAACATTTTACCCTCAACTACTTCCTAGCTGTTTGTGAAGTGGTACTGTGCATAGGGTGTGGGAAAACAGGAAGTCCTATCTCCCCCTCCTGCTGCTGATCCTTTAGCTATGCAAGGTAAGGAAGACAACATAATAAAATGTGTATTTAAATTCTTTCATAAACTCTAAGATATGAGAGTGCCAATCTTAGCCTCCCCACTAAAAAAAAAAAAAGCAAAGAAAGCTGACATAAGAAGAGAGTGGGCCGATCAGGGAAACCATAACACAAAAAAAGGATGCAAGGAGATAACAGAAATCAAAACAGCTAATGAAAAAGAAAACTATTTAAATAAATTTACCTGAGCTATGTAACTGTTAAGTTCCAAACTCTTTCTATATGCCAACATGACAGTATATGCACTGCAACAGCCATTGAGGTCTGACTATTAAAATTGTACTTGTCAGAGACTGATTCCTGTAGGACAATTTTCTGAGTCATGAATTCATAAACATCTTCTGTTTTTCACGGATGAGGCAGAGCACTGGTCTAGTGTTTACATGCTTTATTTAGGTGGATGCTAAATAATTAGTAACTTACACAACTTCTCATTAGTAACTTACACAACTAAAATACAACACCCTTGCACAACTTAATTCAAAGTGCAGTTACAAACAAGCAATGCAATTCTCTAATTGCATCTATTCTGACCCTCCATGGTGTACACTAGATCCAAAGCCACAAAGTAACAGCTTTCTTTCCATCAAGCTCCTACCACTTTTCAGGTTCTGAGAACTAAGAAGCCCAGTGCACTCCCTCTGTGTTCCTCCTGATTTGTCCTGCTGCTCCTCACTCTTCTCCCCCAAACAGTCTGGCTTTTCAGTATCTTTACCAACAGTATTCTGGTGTTCAATTACCTACGATTATGTGCAAAAAAGAAGAAACCTCCCAAGAAAACCAACAGTGGAGTGGAGGAGTGGCCTAGTGGTTAGGGTGGTGGACTTTGGTCCTGGGGAACAGGAACTGAGTTCAATTCCCACTTCAGGTACAGGAAGCTCCTTGTGACTCTGGGCAAGTCACTTAACCCTCCATTGCCCCATGTAAGCCGCATTGAGCCTGCCATGAGTGGGAAAGCGCGGGGTACAAATGTAACAAACAAAAAAAAAAAAACAAAGGAAAGGGGAAAAAAATGGGGGATGATCAATTGATTTCCAGCTGAAGGGTAACGTGTTAAAGAGACATAAACGTACAAGAATAAAATGATCTTTCTTCTTCACAGTGAGTTTGTTCAATTCAATAGACTTGTTAAATTCAAATAGACGATGTCCTGCATTTCGGTGCAGAAGGCGCCTACCTCATGAGTCGCAAGCAATTCAGTCTAGTTGATAAATCTATGCAAGGGTATCAGTCAATGAATCCAAACTTAAAGAACAAACGTTGCACCATCGGTGCACTAAAATCGTGGTTAAACTATCTGCTAAGCAGCAATATTGGAAGACATTTGACTCTGCAAATACTGATGTAGGAAAATCGCAGAAAAACAAACAGCACAGTGTACAAAAGCATCTGACGTCAAAAGATATTTTTGTACGCTGTGCTGTGTGCAATTTGCTTTTCTGCAATTTTCCTACACTGATATTTGCAGAGTCAGACATCTTCCAATACTGTTGCTTAGCAGAGAGTTTAACCACAGTTTTATTGCACCGATGATGCAATAATGTTTGTGTTTGGATTCATTGACTGATACCCTTGCATAGATTTATCAACTAGATTGAATTGCTTGTGACTCCTGAGGCAGGTGCTTTCTGAATCGAAACGCAAGACTGCGTTGAGTCTATTTGTATTTAACAAAAGTCTATTGAATTGAACAAACTTACTGTGAATAAGAAAGATCATTTTACTCTTCTTGTATGTTTGTCTCTTTTGTTTTAATAAACACGTTACCCTCGAGTTGGAAATCGATTGGTCAGCCCCCATTTTTTTCTTTTTTCCCGTTCAATTACCTACACCTGCTACTTTCTCACTACATTTTTGAAACTGCTTATTTCTAGTCTGTGTTCACTTCCTAATACAGTGATATCTTGGTTTTCGTTGATAATCCGTCCGAAAACAACGACAACCAGGCAATTATTTCCATATAAATCAATGTAAATCCAATTAATTCGTTCTAGACTCTCCAAAATACATACCAAAAACACATTTTATAGAGAATAAATATAGTCCCATGATGGAGCTAAAGGGAAAGGGTTAACTTATTAGCAAGGGAAACGCTTAACAGGGACAATGAGATTTGAGCACGTTATTTTTTCTTACGTGCGTTGCGTTAGACGCGCGGGGTGATGCTCACACAACGAGAAACAACGCCACAATGAGCAGGAGAACGTGTGGGTCGCCCTTCGTTTTCGCAAAATTAGCAGTGAGGTCATGGCACGCCGACGAAATCCGAGACACATTTTTCGCTGAAAAAATCAACGAAAACCGAAACCGACGATAACCGAAGTCAGCGAAAACTGAGGTATTACTGTAGTTTAGGACTCTGAAAGACTACATTTGAGCCATTAGCATGAGTTCATGTCCTTTTAGAGCTCTCATATAATTTCTTGAGCTCCCTCTAGTGGTAAACTTTTATATAACCAGTGACATCTAGAATTTCACATTCATATTCATGCTCTGATTCTATATCTGTCTCATTTTTAGATAGATAATTCTAATGAACTTGTTACTCTTAAAATAAGCCAGATTGGCAATTCTTGAAGCAGAGTCCTCTGTTTAGTCACAGAACAAATATGCATTGTCCCCACAACTTTGTCAGTGCTTTGGGTTTATTATGTTTGTGGGTGAGAAGGTAATTAAATTTACATGCTCAGCCTTTTTGTTTACACTCTCTGAATCTGCTAAGTAGAACCAGATGTGATGATGGTTTAAATGTGGACATTTGTCTACTGAAAGCTGAACATCCATTGCTACTATTAATTGATTTCACATATGGGTGGACTAAAAGCTACAACTTGTATTAGCCAGTGTTATGTTCTTTCCTTCTGCCATTGGAGAATCAGAATCTGGGACAGGTTTTTGCAGTCAGGAAGAATTCATTTGTCAAATGTGCCCACTCCCAAGGTACATAAGAGTCAAGTGTGGTGATTGTCCTTTATTTCTCTTGGGGGGGGGGGGGGGGGCAATGTCTCCAAATGAGTTAGTTTTGTGCATACCTTGACAGTAATGAACCTCACTCTTAAGGGGATGGGACTTGATATACCACCTGTCTGTGGTTACAATCAAAGCGGTTTACATATTATGTACAGGTACTTATTTTGTACCTGGGGGCAATGAAGGATTAAGTGATTTGCCCAGAGTCACAAGGAGCTGCAGTGGGAATCGAACTCAGTTCCCCGGGATCAATGTCCAAGGCACTAACCACTAGGCTACTTCTCCACTTAAGCCAGGGTATGTAGGGTATGATCTCAGTCTGCTAATATTCACCTTAGTACTTGTATCAAGTCAAAGGAGTTTGTGAGAGATAGCATGAATAGGCAATATATTCAATGTATTTGAAAGTTCCATTTAATCAATTCTGTGGCTCCCCAAAAAATGGGAACTATTTCTGTTTCTTTCTGACACATTTTCTTGGTCTTAGACTGCCTTTCATGGTAGTTGAGGATCTTCTGTCTTGCTCCACACTATACAGAGTAATCACTTTGGCCTGACACCTCCATGATCTGGTGTTTTTTTTTACCTTAATGTCTGGCTTCCTTGTTTCTAGCTTTTTATCAGTCGGAATGAGGATGTTCCATGCAATCATAATCTTTTCCATGTAGAGGAATTCAATACTTTTTATAGAGTCTAGAATCTATATGCAGCATGCAGAGTTGGAGGCATAAATCAGACCCAATTATATAATCTTGGCACTCATTTTACAAGCCCTGTTCGTATTTGATATGTACGTAAACCAGCACTTAGACATTTGTGCAAGATAAGTGTTTTAAGTCCCCATTTTACAAAGCTGGGATATGTGCGTATCAAGCCCAAGTGCATGCAAAAGGCAAGGAGGCGTGGTCTGGGCATGCTTTGGGCAGGACAAGGGCATAGCAAATTCATAAGATGTTTATTCCCTATTTCAGATGGGGTCTATCTCCCAGATTCTATATAGGTCACCTAAATTTGGTTTGGATTCCAGATGTGCACATAAACTAATTAGTCAGATGCTAACAATTATTGGAGTAAATTGGTAATTAATTGGCACTAATTTGGAATTAGGCGCACCATTTACCCTATAACATGCACACCTAAATTTCATAGCACACAACTCAAAAGAGGATGTGACCATGGGCGGATCAGGGGCATTCCCAGAAATTGGGCACCATTTTATAGAATACTTGCATTTACGCACCGAACTGCCAGCAGTTGGGCGTGAGGATTTACACCAGGCTTCGGCAGGCATAAGTTCTCATGACCAAAGTTAGGCACAGAAATCCATGCTAAGCACCATTCTATAAAGGTGGCTTAGCGCGGATCTTAACACAAAAATTTGGGCACCGTTTACTGAATCTGGCCTTTAAATGTCTGTCTCAAACAACATCAGGAGTTACCCCTACTACTAAGCGGCTAAGAAAGCAAATAGAATGTTAGGTATTATTAGGAAAGGCATGGAAAACAAAAATGAGGATGTTGTAATGCCTTTGTATCGCTCCATGGTGCGACCACACTTCTGAATATTGTGTTCAATTCTGGTCGCCGCATCTCAAAAAAGATATAGTGGAATTAGAAAAGGTGCAGAGAAGGGTGACGAAAATGATAAAGGGGGTGGGACGACTTCCCTATGAGAAAAGGCTAAAGCGGCTAGGGCTCTTCAGCTTGGAGAAAAGGCGGCTGAGGGGAGATATGATAGAGGTCTATAAAATAATGAGTGGAGTTGAACGGGTAGATGTGAAGCATCTGTTTATGCTTTCCAAAAATACTAGGTCTAGGGGGCATGTGATGAAGCTAGTGTAGTAAATTTAAAATGAATCAGAGAAACTTTTTCTTTACTCAACATGTAATTAAACTCTGGAAGTTGTTACCAGAGAGTGTGGTAAAGGCGGTTAGCTTAGCTGAGTTTTAAATAAAGTTTGGACGGCTTCCTAAAGGAAAAGTCCATAGCCTGTTATTGAATGGACTTGGGGAAAATCCACTATTTCTGGGATAAGCAGTATAAAATGTTTTGTACTTTTTTGAGATCTTGCCAGATATATTGTGACCTGGATTGGCCACTGTTGGAAACAGGATGGTGGGCTTGATGGACCTTTGGTCTTTCCCAGTATGGCAATACTTATGTACTTAAGCATGTTTAGGATTTGGGAAACAGCTGCTTTTGAGCTGCACTCAACTGGAGGGATATGGGGGGGGGGGGGGGGTGCCCCCTTAATTCCCCAGTGATTTTTGTTCCTGCCAAATGCCAAACTGGCAAGAGAAACTGGTCTCTGTGACAGCATCAGGGTAAAGCAAAGATGCTTACCTGTAGCAGGTATTCTCCGAGGACAGCAGGCCTTATTTTCTCACATGTGGGTAACGTGGGGTCCATGTTGCTGGTCTGGAGCTTGTAACAGATCTTTGAGTGTGAGACGTGTCTTCTTGCCTGCTGCGAGAGCAGAGGACCAGCAGTACAATATATAAGAAAAAAGGAGACAACTCCAAGGGGAGGTGGGAGGGTATGTGAGAATATAAGGCCTGCTGTGAGGAGTGGCAATAAACGCATCCTCTCCTCACTGCAGAAAAAGAGAGCTGCTGGTCCCACGCTCTTGTGGCAGGTGGGAAGGCACTCTCGCATGTGTGGTGGAGCGCATCTCGCATTCAAAGACCTGTTTCAAGCTTTGTTACAAGTTACGGACCAGCAACATGGAACCCACATTACCCACGTGTGAGAATTATGGTCCTGCTTGTCCTCGGAGAATAACCAGTTTTGTGCCAGCACATAACCTGTTATATTGCCTAAAGTTAGACGCAATTCTTGGGCATAAGTGCTATTCTTTTGTGATGAAACAGTGGGTTTCTGAGCCTATGAACTGTATTGTTTTGCTGATATGTGTTTCTCCTGGTTGGCCAGCAGATAGCAATTTTTTTTAAAGCTGTACCAGACGTGACATAATTAGTTTGGAAGTAGAGGGAGAAAGACTTCTCTGCTGAGATCCTGTGATCAGTTGTTTTGTGTAACTTGTGAGCAGCTATATCTCCTGTATTTCCTAGGCATTATTCAGGTAGTGATAAAATGTTTAGATAGTTTTATAATTGATCCATATTCAGTTACCTGTTATGTGCTGTTTTTGTTCCATCTGCTTTATGGTTCACTGTTCATTATTTTTCATGACAATAAACCTTCTTCATTTTATTGCCTCTTCTTGTCTGGTCTAAGAATCCTGGTGGTTTGTGTGTTGGGTCTGTGAGTGCTTTCTAGGAACTGTGGGACCCCTAGGAGTGTGGCCCCAGTGTCCTAGAAATTGCTGGGGAGTAATTTGAGAGTGGGAGACTAGCCCAGAGGGGGTTGGGACCCAGTCGGTGGGAGGAGGGTTCTAGTGTAGAGCACAAGCGGCAGGTGGACCTGAGCTCGTGCTGGTGACAGACCCTCCAGGTGGCCACAGGCTTAGCCCCAGGCAAGTGACTAGGCGTTTTATCACATCTGTAAACCATTCCTAACTTTAAGTGTAGCTTATAGAATAGCACTTTTTTGGTGCCAACATATAGAATTCACCCCATAATGTCTTTTTATGTCTCCCTCAGGTTTTCAACTCCAGACAGGCTTTGAATGGCCATGCTCGTATTCATGGTGGGACAAACACAGCGACAAGTACAGCAACAAAAACAAGTTGTGTGATTTCTGCTGCTAAGCAGAAAACTGGTGCACAGAGTGAATACAGCTCTGTTAAAAGCTCCCCTGCCCATAGTACGACCAGTGGTGAGACTGATCCTACCACAATTTTTCCATGTAAAGAATGTGGCAAGTAAGAAATCATTTACTATTCATGTTTATATTTGTATGTAATGGGAAGAGGTGAATCAGTAATTATGAACAGAACTTACATAGACTATAATATTGATCTTGAGGGCTGAGTTCAATGGTATTTATTTTTCACTGTAAATATAAATACAGAATGTGTTTCATCTGAGGTAACTATTTTCTTACTGAAAATTTAGGGTCTTTTTCAAGATTAAAAGTCGAAATGCTCACATGAAAACTCACCGGCAACAAGAAGAACTACAAAGGCAAAAGGCTCAGAAGGCTGCTGTTGCAGCAGAAATGGCAGCCACTATTGCCCGAACTGCGGTGCCAGTGAGACATGGTTTGATTCCTGTGGATCACTTGAGTCTGATTAAACATATAAAACACATAGACAATGAGTTTAATGACTTAGTTCAGAATTTAGATGGCCTTTTGGATGAGGATCATGATGCAGATTTATTGCAAGATGACAGTGAATTGTAAATAAAAAGCTTTGACTGGTGTGTACAGTTCATCCGGGGCATGTGCCAATTTTAGGGCAAAATCAGCTCGTTTCCTATAAATTGATATTTGGGGAAGAAATATGTATGCATTACTGCTGTTAGAAAGTATCCTCCAGGTCATGCTTTAGTAAGAACAAGTGTTAACCGCTGCTGCCAGAGAAGATCATGGTTCATTTCTGTTTCAAGCTATATGTTCAGTTCTGTTTCAAATAACATTTTTTTTTTGCTTACTGTAAGGGCTAAATATTAAGAATGTGGATTGTACAAAACTTCTGAGATGTTAGGCACCATGAGGCAGGTGCTTTCAAGCCCCATCAGTGTTGTATGTAGATGGATCACAGAAGGAATGGAAGTAATGCTTTGACAACCTGTCAGCATGGACTAATATTTAGAACCGGCAAGACGTGTTGGCAGGAAGACATACAGTCAACCAATTATTTTACAAATAACTTGACTTTCTTGCCCTTTAGATTTGAGTTAATGATAAGAGGGCAAACGGTGCCATGTCTGAAATATTCAGCATTTGTCAGTACTAGAGTAACATCAAATAATCCTCCTCTCAGAGGGCCTGCAAGTGCTTCTTGTATAGCACTTTGTAACCTGTATGGCCTGTGGAAGGAGGGACCAGAGGCAGGATCAAATGCGGGTTGATTGCAGAATAGCATGTGGGGCCACCAGGCCAGACACACGTTAGTGGCTCCAGGTTGAGATGTGAACCAGGTGCAAAATGACTTCCTCTAAACTTTGAACTGTGTCTCTTGCACAATATTGCACTTAAGTTTTTAAAGTATCTTTCCCTAAAGTTTTTCTGTGCACAAAATCAACAATATTTTAAATGGCAGATTCAGTCTTTAGGAGTAGTAAATAGAAATAAACAAAGCAAAAGAAAATGATACCTGTTTATTGGGCTAAGTTAATACATTTTTGGGGGGACTATTGTTCAAAGACAATACCTTCTTCAGGTCAGAAATAAGCTGACTATCCTGACAAATATCAGGATTTAAACTATAGGTGAAACACAGTCACAAGTATGTAAGGCTGTTCGTCTGCCTAAGTTAAGTAATTTTCTAGGACTGTACGGCAGTGCGATGCATTTATTTAAAAATTGAAAAATAATTTAAAAATAAGGAGATTTTTAGCCGCCGATGATGATGAAGCCCTAGCCCTGACCCTGTTATAAATACGGGAGAGGTGCTTCTAGAGGCATTTTCCTCCAGAAAAAAATATCAGAATTTGTCATATTTTGCTTATTTCTGACCGAAGAAAGTGGTATTGCCTTTGAAGACTTGTGAAAAAATGTATTAAGTTAGTTCAATAAAAAAGGTATAATTTTCTTTTGTTTCTATTTATTACCTTAAAAGTGAACTAACATGGCTACCACACCATTTTAGCCTTTAGGAGGTAATTCTCTAATGCGGCGCTTATATTTATGTATGCATTATGGGCCAAATTCTGTATATGGCATCCAAAATGTAGGTGCATTGGAAAAATACACAAGCACTATTCTGTAAACTACATCTACAGTAATACACAGTTTATAGGATAATGCATTGGCCGGGGGAACACATATATGTTTAGGCAGGCCGTTTACGCCACTGAAAACCTGGTGTAAATGCCCGTGCCTAAATGTACACTCGTTCCTCCGACTTCTATAACAACATGCTTAAATTTGATCGACACCCTGACACGCCTACACTCCTGTGGCCACATCCCCTCTTCAGCTACGCGCATTGGAATTTATGCACGCCTCTTTTTAGAATAAGGCTAAAAAGAAGCATGCGTAAATTCCAATTATTGCCGATAATCAGTTATCGGCCAGTTATCACTGATTAGCTTGTTATCCAATTGAGTAGCATGTGTAAATTGCCTTGTGCAAAATTTAACGTGCGCTACCCACTGCGCCTTATAGAGAATCTGGGAGTATGTGTATAAATGTACAGAATACTGACAGATATGTGCATGCGGTATTCCCTTCTAGTCTGTTAGGGCACGAATTGGTTATATATGCATTAACCCCCAAATTGTATAAAAAATTCTGTATGCAAATTTGGGCATACTCCATGTTTGCGCACGCAATGTAATTACATACCGAGCCAATTAGTACCAATAGCAATTATTGACACTATTAGATTTAATTAGAACTTACTTGCATAAATTTAGGTGCAAAATCTGCACCTAAATTTTACGCAACAGCCCATAAAAGGGGGCACAGAAATGGGAGGATCATGGGCAGATCGGGGGTGTGGTTTTGAGTTACACACGTAATTATAGACTATGGGGGCTCTGCATGTAAATTTAGGTAACAGGCATTTGCACCATGTTTTTGTTGGTGCAAACGGCGCCTAAATTTACACTCAACACCTGGGCATATGCTCTATAATCTGCGCTTGACTTTAAGCGCAGTTTATAGAATAGCACTTTTTTTAATGCCATTTATAGCACCTAACCTAAAGTATACAGAATACTGTTTTGGGGGTGTTTGATATGTATACACATAAGGCACATAAATGACAATATTCCCCCTAAACACTATTCTGCAAGTGGTAAAGAATTTATCAGGCTTCCACTTGCACACACAACCTGCCGAATACTTTAACTTACGTGCACCCTTGTTATTTTGGGTGCCCACAGTTACATCAATACAGAGTTATTCTAATATTCCCTAACAGCATCTGGGAGCCCAGATACCATCGTAGGAGAGGCATTAGGGCACACTTACAGAATTACCTCCTTGGTGTCCTTTCAACAGTTTGTGAGTTTAACATGTTTACTATCCCTTGCTCTTTGTTAGTCAAATAACTCTTTATTAAAGCCTGTATATGTAAAGGTTTGAAAATATATTTTATGAGAAATCATCTTATTTTCAAATATATTTAACTGCCAGTTTATTTTATGAGACGAAGGTTGTAAATATTTTATGGAGCTCTAATGTAAAAAAATTATTTTTGCGAGAAAAATTTATGTAATGAAAACAAAATATATATGTGACTTTTTTTTATGGCTCCATAAGGTTCCATTATTCATAGTATCTGAACTGCATGCCTTTTTAGTCAGCAGACGTAATTTAAGCAGGTTTACGCTATTGTAAACTAATTTCATAAGGCCCAATCTAATCCTTTGTCTAGAGTTTTTAAGACTACATCAGCAAATATGATTGGCCAATTAAGATGTTGGATATGTAAGACTCCTCTACATGGACAATAGAACTGGGAGGAAGGTGTGAATTGGGTCCATAACCTATAAAGTTGCTATCTACTACACATTTTAATCTTTGTTCTTAGAAGCATTATGTGTCTGGTACGTATCAGAAAGCACTATGTAAATGTCATTCCTTTTTTTTTTTTCCTTATGAAGCAAACAATTGTATTTGCAAAACGCAAAAGATTTTGTTTAAGGTTTTCAGCTAAGAGAGGACAGTATTTTCTAGTAAATTTTATACTAAAATTTTGCATAAAAAGTTCTTTAGTTATGTCCGGAGTTTTTGCATTTGTAATACAAATAATTACTGTTAAATAAATTAATCTGGGATTTTCAAAACATATTTTGGGTATAAAGTGAAATGTTTACATACAGCAGTAATGACAATAAATTATTAGCGTTTAAAGTGGAATCCATATTGGTTGGAACGTATCCAGCTATAAATGCTGTTTATTATAAGAATGGTTTCTTCTTGCCTCGTCTTTTCCCTTCTGTGTTTGCAGTCTAGTTTGTTCTACCTTGTGTTAGACCATCAATATATTGACTGTAGCAGCCTGAACTGAAATTATATAGTTGATACAGGAGCTTCCTTTAGTCCACCTAGCCTACCAGCACAAGCTCAGTGGCAGTACTCCAGTCAGTGTGAGTTTTAATGCACCTAGGGGTCCTTTTATTAAGGTGCATTCACGGATTTAGCGTGCGCTAAATGCCGCACAGCCAGTTGTATACCTGTGGACTGCATTGCAATTAATGCACACTAATTTGTTAACTTACCTTAGTAAAAGAACCCCCCTCCTTAGTCACAACTGTGGTAATTAAGTACTGCAGTCTGGTAAATAATGCAGTACTGTTCCCGCAGGTGGGAATGTACAAACACTACCAGTGACAACATCCCTGTGTTACTGTATGCAGGAATGTGCAGTACAGCCCCCCACCCTCCAGTAAGTAGGGGGTCAAAAAGCCTTGACTTCCACCCCTGCAAGTGTAACAGAGTCCAAGTGAGGAACAAAGGAGAGGTTCAGGTCAGTTGGTGCCGTTTTGGACTACTGCACCAATGCGGCAGGAGTGATTTGGGATTGCTCCTGAGCCTTTTTGATCTGGGGGTTCTTACTACAGCTTAGCACAGAATACGTAACACAAATTTATGAATGATATTGTCCTTGGCACTTGATGCAGTTTACAAAATAGACATTGTTTTGTATCAGTAATAAAAAGCTTAATCTGTAATATGAAATAGTAGTAATATACATTTAAGATAAGCTGTAACATCACAATAAAAATAACTTTTAGAAAAATCACACAATTTACATATCTTAACATAGAGGTTGATATTCAAAGCGATTTAAGTAGCCAGGGAGTACTGACTGCTAAAGTGAAAGCTGGACATTTTGTGAGTGGTCTAGGGGAGGACTCGACTTATATAGTTACATGCTAATATTCAGCACTTAACTGCCTAAGAGGCCCTTTTACAAAGCTGTGGTAGGGCTCCCGTGGTAATGGCGCACAGCAGATCAGCCCTACTGCCGGGCTACTGCAGGAGCCCAGTGGTAGATCCGGTGTGTGCTACACGCCATTTCCGGTGCTTCAAAATATATACATATTTTTTAGCACCGGATGCTTACCTGGCTGTAATCGGGCAGCACTGTGCGCTGCCTGTTTACCGTGGAAGCCCTCACTGCCTCCTAAATAGGAGGTGGTAAGGTCTTCCCCAGGAAACGGCCACATGGCAAGTGCTTAACTGAATTCACGGCCATTTCTTTAAAAAAACAAACAAAAAAAAAAAAAAACTCCTTAAGTACATAAGTATTGCCACACTGGGACAAACCAAAGGTCCATCAAGTCCAGCATCCTATTTCCAACAGTGGCCAATTCAGGTCACAAATACCTGGCAAGATCCCAAAAAAGTTGAATACATTTTATGCTGCTTGTCACAGAAATAGCAGTGGATTTTCCCAAATCAATTTAATAATGGTCTATGGACTTTTCCATTAGGAAGCCGTCCAGACCTTTTTTTAAACTCTGCTAAGCTAACCGCCTTTACTACATTCTCTGGCAACGAATTCCAGAGTTTAATTACACGTTGAGTGAAGAAAGGTTTTCTTTGATTTGTATTAAATTTACTACTTTGTAGCTTTATCGTGTGCCCCCTAGTCCTAGTATTTTTGGAAAGAGTAAACAACCCACTGGAGTAAAAAGGGGCCATGGTGCACAGCAGATCCATATGCTGTTGCCACTGCAGGGTCCCTTTTACCATACCTTGGTAAAAGAACCCCTAGTTAAATGGCCAAATTAGACTGCATAAAACACGGTCCAGTCTTTATGCAGTGTTGCTTAGGTGGTAAAGTGCTGCGTATCGCACTTAACCGCATAAGAGAGAGCCATCCGCATAAACCTGGATATTCAGTGCCAGTGCTGGACATAGCCTGGCTGATTATTGGGGCATAATGCTGGCAACAGCTTTAAAAAATGCCACCACCAGCTGAATATTTACCCCAATTTATTGCAATATTAAGTCGTTACATATTTATGATCTGCTTTGCTTATGAGTCAGCACATTCATTTTGTGTGTGTTGTGTGTGCATGTGATATTGTATGCAAATTTCTTGATGTTGCACAAGAGTGCATTTTGCCCAAATTTGGCATTTAACACGTTATTGCAATTTAGTAAATACACTCCTATGAGTCTAAAGAGCTCACTTCTGCCTTGAAGAACAAGAGCCTGAGGTGCAAGAAAAATTGCATTCCTGCAGAAGACCCTGGAAAGTAAATGGAATCCTACTGTCCAAAGAGATGCCGAGTTATATTATATCTTAAAATTTTATGTTTTCAAGATGGGTATAACATTTGGTAATAGCATTGTACAAGTACCAATGCCTATTTAACCTGCTTATGTTTCGTGAGGGGTGGGTGTTTCTCTCATTGGCACTTCTATCAGTTTACGTGGGCTAGAATCTAGTAACCAGACAATTCCACGATGTTTACAATCACCTGAAGTATGCCATCAAGGTATGAAATGGTCCTTGTATGTATTCTGCTAAATAAAAATCAGTCCAAGATGCAATAGTTCTAAACTTAAAACTGGAATTCAGAGCTCACCTCTAGTTTTCCAAGAATTTTAGGACTGTTTACCAATTTCAGAATAGCAAATTAGCAATTTTATAGTAGCTCAGCTGATTTGTGAAGAAACTAGGGGAATGGCATAGCAAAGATGTTCAGCATAGCTTGCTTGGTTTTTTTTTCTCTTTATAATTCCTATCCTAGTGAATTTAGAGTCATCTAATCTTGATTTCTCTATGGAAAGTATGAAAGCATTATCCAGAACACAACTGCTTGAGTATTCAGAACACCAGCAGTCTTCTGGTCTTGATGACCCCTGGCATCATGATAACAGTGGAACTTCTGCCAATACCACATACTATGATGATGTACAGTTAACGAGATGAGGAAGAAGAATACATCATATCTAGGGATACCACCTGTCTAGGGTTCAACAGCCTATCTCCAAGCCCAAATTCAATTGTGATTCTCATTCACCCCCTCTCTTTCCCTCCCCACAAGTGAAGACATCTCAGAAATTCTTTTGTCCCTAAATGGCAAGATCCTCATACAGAAACCCATTTTTGCCTTTTCTTTGCCGTTCAGCAGACTCCTGATTAGCAACAGTCAGATGTGGATGGCATAATTAGACAAGGGGCTTCTAGGGGTGGTTTGGAGTTCACAGTGGTAAGCGCCTCTTGCCTGGGAATTTGCAGGTGCTCCATCTTTGGAAGAGAGAATGAAGGGGGGCAGACTCAAGAAAAATGTCAGGAAGTATTTTTTCACGGAGAGAGT
Source organism: Microcaecilia unicolor (assembly GCF_901765095.1). NCBI lineage: Eukaryota > Metazoa > Chordata > Amphibia > Gymnophiona > Siphonopidae > Microcaecilia > Microcaecilia unicolor. The sequence continues at coordinate 79,501,444 of NC_044033.1, read as the reverse complement.
GGTGGATGCTTGGAATGCCCTCCCGTGGGAGGTGGTGGAGATGAAAACAGTAACTGAGTTCAAACATGAGATAAAATCCTGTTCAGAAGGAATGGATCCTTGGAAGCTTAGCCGAGGGATGGTGGAGCCGGTGGTGGAAGGTGGGGCTGGTGGTGGGGAGGCGGGGCTAGTGCTGGGTAGACTTCTATGGTCTGTGCCCTGAAAATGGCAGATACAAATCAAGGTAAGGTATACACAAAAAGTAGCACATACGAGTTTATCTTGTTGGACAGACTGGATGGGCAGTGCAGGTCGTTTGCTGTCGTCATCTGCTATGTTACTATGAGGTGGAATACATGATTCTAAGTAGTATTGTAGTGTGGCTCAGCTGCAATTAAACTGATTTAAATAAAAGGGTACAGTCTATCCTGCTACTGCATCCAGGTGGCTCTTGCCACGGTGAGGAAAATTAAAAGTCATCAAAGAGGCTTGAAATGAAGCAGTTTCAGGAGGGAGATTTTAGGCCAGTCCTGGATTTCAGACAACCCTTTCCTAATGGATTATGGGGGTAATTCTATACAGTTAGGTACCTAGTCTACTTTATAAAATAGTAGTGTAATAGGTAGAATATGTGCCTGTGATTTAGGTAGGAACACATAGGCCAGGCATAAGTATGATTCCTGCCCATGCTCTGTTCAGCTTACCTGTAAGATATGCAAAATTTACAGAATAGTGCTTAGGTGGAATTGTGGTGTTTACATGCCATTATTCTAATCTTTTACATGTGAGATTGACATATAAATGTTAGTGTCCACTTTATAATATTAGTTCCCTATAGGGCCTGCAGCAGTGATTTCAATAAGCCATAAAAAAAATACTGGCTCTATACAGAAATCAGAACAAATAAATACAACTTAAAAGTACATCAATGTGTTAACATGTACAAGTTAACATGTAAGAATCACTAATACAAGAATAAAAGCAACTAAAAATGGATTAGTGATTCTTACATGTTAACTTTTATGTTCATGTACTTTTAAGTTGTAATTCTTTGTTCTGATTTCTGTATAGACATAAGAGTATTTTTTGTCTCAAGTGCAAGCCTTTTAAGTAGCTTTTACATGATGGAGTTCTTATGTTTATGATTTTATTTTATTTGCAGATATCCTGAATGTTTGTTTCTTTAGTTATTTTATCTTTTGGCGAAACATGGCCATGCCAGGCACAGATGGTTGAATTCCTGGGAGCTTGTTACTGAATAAAGACTGTTTTTGTTTTTTTTTGGGGGGGGGGGGGGGGGGGGTTTACAAGATCTGCCTCTTGGTTTTATCTTCCACATTTATAGAATCTATAAATTACACACATGTTGCACTAAACCATCAAACACGTGTAAACAGTGCACATATGCATGCTATCAGGAAACAAATGTGGACTGTTTCAGAAATTACTACTCTACCTATGAATAGTAATTCTGTTATTATACTGCCTTTGTGTACATCCGTATGCTGCACAAGCTGGCATGTTTGAAAATATTATTACTATTATTTGTAACACTTATACCCCGCACTTTCCCACTTATTAGCAGGTTCAATGCGGCTTACATAATATAACAGGTTTACAAGATAACAGAATGGATAACAGCTGTAATATCTACTATAATAAAACGCACCCTCAACGTTCTGAAGTCACTCCAGTCCGTGAAGGGTTCGACAGTTCGTGGTGGTGAAGCCACCCCACTCACCACGTCTCTCTGCTCCGCCCTCGTGTCAAACGTAATGACGTTGAGGACGGAAAAATTACAGTGAAAGGATCGCTGAACGACCGGAATACAACTCACCATGTCTCTCTGGCCCGCCCTCGCGTCAAACGTGATGACATTGAAGGCGGACCAATGACAGTTAAGGGATCGCAGAACACACTGAACGCTGAACCCAGGCAACGGAACGACACGTAAGACACATGAAGGACCAATCAGACTACTGAACTGTTGCCAGGCAACGGTAAGACACGTAAGACGCATGACAAACCAATCAGACTAAACTATATGGCAAGAAGGGAGGAGCATTCAAAAGCAGAAGGGGTCATTATCTGTGCAGCACGGAGCAGAGGACCACCGCAGAAACAAGAGAAGAACAATCCTGCTGTGGGTATGTCCGATTATAGACCTGGGGGGGGGGGGGGGCTACTGTAGCTGGACAGATTTAAACTGCCTACTGCATGAACTGAAGACTGCTGGAGGGGGTAAAGCACCGACTACATTGATGTTCGCTTGACGAGTTTTCCCTGCCTGCTGCCGGTAATGAACACCGGAGCTGGAGGTATAGCTTACAATATATTGGTGTCGTTCACATTCTCAACAGGTTGCAAAAAAAAACCATTTTAAGCCATTACGAATTGCGCAGGCGAACCAGTGGAACCACAAAAAAACCATAACAAGGGGGGGGGGGGGGGCTGGGGAATGAAAACAACAGCACTTAATTCAGTGCTTTAGTACCTGCTCATTTCATTACAAGGCTATGCCATCATTCATTTCTTTTACTTTCTTTACTATTGTTGTTTACCCGACATTTACCCCCTACCTAACCCACTGTTCTTGCAGCCCATTTTCAGTGCACATAAGAGAAGGCTGCCAGCAGTACAGCACAATGTGCTCTACAGAGTAGTACTGCTTTCAAGGGGCAGGGGGCTGGGGAACGAAAACAACAACGGACCTTAATATACTGCTTTAGTACCTGCTCATTTCGTTACAAGGCTATGCCATCAATCATTTATTTTAATTTCTTTACTATTGTTGTTTACACACAATTAAACCCCTACCTTTCCCCCTGTTCTTGCGGCCTATTTTCACTGCGCTTATGAGAAGGTTGCCTGCAATACAGCACAATGTGCTCTACACAATAGTACTGCTTTATAATACAAGGCAAATATAAAAAAAAAAAAAACCCGAAACAAATTTGTTACTCAGATATAGTTGAAGCTGTTTCTGGACACAAAATTACTGCGGACACAGTTGCAAACTTTGCACAAAATACTATTCTATGCCCAAAAAATACACATGCAGACAAAATAAATGACGACGTTCTAAATATTTTACAAGGAAACACAATAACTTACTTAAGTACGGATTCCATACATGACTCGACAGAAGATGAACATCACTTATATCCTGTAGAGTTTCTTCATCAACAAACTCCTACTGGGATGCCACCACATAAACTACATTTGAAAATTGGTGCAATAATTATACTACTCAGAAATTTAAATACAAAAAAAGGATTGTGTAATGGAACTCGCCTAATAGTCAAAGACTTGAAAAAAACCCTTATAATTACTGAAGTACTCAGTGGATCAAGTGCTGGCAGTACTGTTTTCATACCACGTATTGACCTAGCACCATCCAACACAGACCTACCATTTATACTATCTAGAAGACAATTTCCTGTCAAATTGGCCTTTGCAATGACTATTAACAAGTCACAAGGACAAACTTTTGACAAAGTTGGGATTTTCCTTCCAGAACTGGTATTTACACATGGACAACTGTATGTTGCCTTTTCAAGAGTAAAGAACTGATGCAATTGTAAAACTGATTGAGGGACCTCAACAAGGACACATTTTACCTGATTGTAACAAAATTTATACAAAAAATATTGTTTACAAGGAAATGTTACAAATGTAAGAATTATACAAACATTTTAGAAAGTGGGGATGTTCCTTAAAGAACTGATATTTACACATGGACATCTGTATGTTGCCTTTTCAACAGTAAATAACTCTTCTGATGCATTTGTAAAACAGATTGATGGACCTAAACAAGGACACCTTTTACCTGATTGTAAAAAAATTAATATAGAATATATTGTTTACAAGGAAATTTTACAAATGTAAGAAAAAATTACAATACAAATACAACTTTAAAAAAAACTTTGGCTTTTTAAAAAACATTTATAACCATTAAAATCAAACAGAAAAACAAAAATAAAAAAACCACATGCTAGTGCCCGTTTCATTTGTTTCGGAAACAAGGCATTGTGAAATTGAATAAACAAGTGTATGTTTGTGTCCTTTGTCATGTAGCCTAAGTTTATATAATCCTTTCAAGAAATCCAATTTGTGACACAAACATACACTTATTTATTCAATATCACAATTCCTTATGTACAGCCACAAAACAACCTTTTAGGGTGGATAGTGTTCACAATGAGCCCTTTTATTATTGACCAGATAGAGATAAGAGTTTTCAGTTTTGGCACTATGTAAGTCATCACAAGAACAACAAAATATAAGACATCCAATGGACTGCATTAGGGGCTTATAGCCCATTTAATGTTTACACTAAAGAAATCTGCATGAAACAAAATATTTATTTTGACTTATAAAACCACTTGCCCCTGAAAACATGTTCAAAAACAGAATAATTCATTTGTGTATCTAAAAGGTAAACTTCTACAAAACAGATGAAGATATGATTCATTTGCCCCAATGAAAGGAGAGTTTAATTCTACTTCCATTTAACTTAAATATATTCCATCCAGTGTTGCCAGGTGGGCGGTTTTACCGCCCAATTGGGCGGTTTTCCGCGACCCGCCGCGGGAAATTTTTGCCCGCGGCGGGTTGTGGTTTTTTGGGCTGGTTTTTGGGCTTCAGGGCGGGGGTTTTTTCGGCCGCGGGGGGCGGGGTTAGTGATGTTTTGGGCGGGGCCGATGACGTGGGAGGCGGGGCTGGTGACGGAGGAGGCGGGGCCGGTGACGGCAGGGGCGGGGTTGATGACGCGGGGGTGGGGGTGTCAGGGGCGGGGTTTGTGTTTGGGCGGGTTTTGGGCTGTTTCTTGTGCGGGATTGGGTGGGAAAAAAATTTTCCACCTGGCAACCCTGATTCCATCATCGTTATAACACCAGCAAGCTCATTTTCAAAGCACTTAGCCTCCCAAAGTTCCATAGAAACCTATGGAACTTAGCCTCCCAAAGTGCTTTGAAAATATGCCTCCAGGCCTCCCAAAGCAGATTACAGCAGTTAAGACGAACCCATCAGGAAACAGGAGGATATCCTCACTGAAATCTGGCCATCTGTATTGTACAGTGAAGAAAAATGAAGTTTATAATTGCTGTTTCTACCAGCTACAATAATTTTTGAAGCTGTTTTGGTGATATTCGGTTATTTCTTTTCTCCTCCACCTTTTAAGGCACTGCTTATCCAAATGAAACAGCTTTAGACTTGATGGATTCATAATAAAGAACGACAACGTGGATGCAACAGCTCATAGGTTTGTTTGCATTGTTTTGAGTGTATGGCAATGACGGCTGTGCGGGGGAGTGGAAACAGAGATTAAACAAATTGGCTTCCTTGCTTACAGAGGACTTATATAGGCTCACTGTATTAAACCTCCTTCATATAGGCTCAGTCTCTGTGGTGCACGGCAGTAGCCTTTCTAGAGACGCTCTAGCATTGTTCACAGGTACTTTGTGGTTGTGACGCAGTGCTGCGGGGCGTTACGAGACGCAACGCTAGCGGCGGTGGTGGGCTGTGCGTTTTCACCGTTTTGGTTTATTTTAATCGGAGCAGCGTCTGGGACTGGGAGAATGTATGCGGCTCTCTTTGGCCGGGTACTTCGTGGGTTCCCTCGGTACTGCCAGGTAATGATGTCTCTGGAGCCGCAGTGTGGAATGCCAGGGTCGCCGATCCCCGGTATGAAGAAGGGAGGGCAGTAGGATTGACTGGAGCAGATACTTAGTGTCCGCTCTTGGTATTAGTGTCTGTTTCGGTATCGAGTTGGAGGCTCCAGGATACCTGACACCTGTGCAGTGTTTTGCCCTACCATGAACACCCCTGCCCTTCCTGATTAATTAAATTGAAAAGTCTGCATTTATAAGAAATGTATTACAAAGGCCAGTGTCAGTTCACCTCCTCCTGTCTGGTTTCCCTTTCTCTCATGTTCCTCTCAGGGGTCGGTGTGCTCAGAACTGCTGTCAGCGGTAACATGTAAAGGTTAATGTCCGCACATTATTGTGTGCTGAATGCTCAAATGAAAATTCATGTTGTTAACCACTTTGCAGCCATGCTCAAAAAGTCTCTTGCGTTTAGCACGGGAAACTTTGTCAGGTCTGAGGCACCCCATCTTTTCCTCCAACACGACTATCTTGCCATGGACTGCTTCCTGCATTTGCCCCCTACACAAACACACACCCTGCCCCCCAATATTAAATAAAAAGATTCCTGGGTGGTTTAATGGTCCCCCTCCCACACTACATTTTTTTTTTTTTTGGGGGGGGGGGGGATGGTAATCTAGTGGTCTCAGCCCAAGGCCCCCCCTCCCCCATACCTGGAAGGAGGCAAGAGTGATGCCCATTTGCTCCTGCCTCTGGGCACCATCATCAGCAAAATTGTGCATCTCCCCCTCCCCCCCCCCCCAAAAAAAAAAAATGTAGGCATGCACTGGACAGAGCACCTTCTGACACAGCGTCCTGTTTCCAGTGGGGCAGGGCATGTGTTAGAACGTCTCTGGAGTTGTGTGCGACTTGTTGCCGGCACTGCTGGTGACCTTTATAAGTAACCACCGGTCTGAAGGAAAAAAAAAAAGATTGCACATCACTGCCCTAGAGCCTTAGCGGTATTTAGAAAGCAAAACGATATGTAGATCTTTCCAAATTTATATCCAGGATGCAACTCTAGAAAACTTCATATCATCGGCCTTCACTGTGGTAGTGAATATCACCTTTTGGGATGGGCTACCCTTGGCATCTCTGAGATAAAGTGGTACCTTTTTAGTAGACTAATTTAATACACTTTTAAACTAGCTTTCAGGAGCAAAAGCCTCCCTTCCTCAGGTTAGAATCAGTCATAGGCAGGTGAAGGGGCTGGGCTACTTGTGCCATGGCCCATCAAGAGACCAAGATAGCTCAGGAGCAGGACCAAGCTTAGTCTTTTCCAACCAAAAAGGTGTTCTACCCCTGGAATAAACAACAAGTGATATTACTAGAATATATAAATGAATTATAAAAGCATTTCAGTGATAGTAAATGGGGAAAAGATGTGTTCGGGGAAGAGGAGAGATGTATGGGTGATCAGAAGTTAATGGAATATTACAGTTTTATGTTTTTTATACATAGTGGCTCATTTTCAAAGCACTTAGACTTATGGAGAAATGACATCATCTAGCAAGATGGCAGCTTAAGCCACGAGCTCCGGGGCTTACTGTTGACGGGAGATGTAATAAAAATCCCTACCTCGCTAGTTTACTTGGTGTGCTGCTGCTGTGGGATAGGAGATCAGTTGGAGTTTAGATGTCCGCTCGTCGGTGTACTACAGCAGTGAAATCATCAGCTGTTGCAAGTCAGATCTTACATCAGTTCAGTCTAAATTGCAGGAGACATTAGAGGAATTAGAAAAGGACGTCGGCAATATTGGATGGCAGGTGGAGGAAACAGGAGCTACTGGTAACACATGAGGAGGATGTAGAACACTTGCAGACCTGTGTTAAACATCTCGAGCAACAGCAAGAAGCTTTGACCCTTAAACTGGAAGATTTGGAGAATAGGTTGAGGCGTTGTAACCTGCACCTTCGTGGTGTACCGGAAACGGTGGTGGATGGGCAGATAAAAGAGGTTGCAGGCCTTATTCTGGCTAAGGTCCTGCAAGCTGCGGGAATGTCTACAACAATCCTGCCTCCCATGCTGGATAGAGCGCACCGAGTCATGGGCTTTCGACTGGGCAGTCGGCCACGAGATGTGGTGGTGTACTTTCAGAAGTATGAGGAAAAGGAGAGAGTACTATATGCTGTCTGCCAAAAAGGAAGTAATATTTCCTGGGATGATGCGGAGGTAGAAATCTACCGTGACATTGCCCTAGGTACTTTGGCATGGCGGCGGGAATATTGCGACTGGACACAGCTGCTTTGAGATCATCAAGCCAGATATTGTTGACTTATTCCAATTGGTCTCTCCTTTACAGTAGGTGGTAAAACCTACTCTGCTACATCTTTCATGGGAGTGAAAGATAACCTGGTGCCGGCTGGCCTGTTGACCTGGGTTGTGACTGATTCATCATTATCTGCTGCCTCGCCTCAAAAGTCTCCTGGGAAACAAGGTTGCCGCTGGGTAGCTAAATCGGGGAAAGTTTCATGATCTTCAACTTTGGATAACTGCAGTGTATAATTATACCCCAAGTGGGGGGTTTGTTATGGACAAAGTATAGCTCCTAATGCTGTTACGTAACTTAATTGCTCTCTTCTTTTTCAGGTGGTCCTGGGGATTGGGGTTAGTCCGTCCTCTATTGATGGGCCCTTTTTGTCTGATATGGGGCCTAAATGTATTGGGATGAAGGGTTCGGATGATTTGCTCGTTGGTTAGGTGGTTTGTGTGGTTGGTGAGGTCTGTGAGTGATTGGCTAGGATGGCTGGGTATGGCTGTTTGGGGAAGACATGATTGTGGTGTGTTACGTGGTATGTATGGACAGGTGCATCTTACTACCCTTTGTTATGTTTTGTTTTTTTTTTTTGCGTTTTTTTTCACTTACAATGTTTGGGGATTGAATTTCCCCAAAAAATGGAGTTTATTTTTTACGGAGGCAGATGGGTCTCCTGCACAAACCTCACATCTATTTTTGACCTATCGCCTTCTTGTGTCTCATCACATCCCAAGTTTCCTGTGGTGTTCCAGGCCCCAAATAAATTGCGCAAGAAAACTAATGGTGTGGGAAGTTTGAAACATAGGGCTGTTCGGGTGGCCCTTTGGGACACCTTGGTGGACCTGGAGGGCCGTTATGTATTTTGTAAAAGCTGAGCTGAATGGGCTGCTTTATACTCTGGTGAACGTTTATGCCCCCAATACAGGCCAAGGAGTCTTCTTTGATTCTCTGGTACCGAAGCTGTTCTCCTTCCGGGAGGGTATTCTTGTTATGGGAGGTGATTTCAATTTGACATGCCATCCTTTGCTTGACAACTCATCGACTAAAATACATATGCAAAATGAGATTGTGCATTGCTGCGCAGCTTTATGGCTCACCTGGCCTTAGAAGATATATGGTGCTTGTATCATCTGGGGGAATGGGATTATTCCATTTATTTGGCCTTACGTAGTTCTTATACATATTGATTTGTGGCTGATGGCGCGGGGATTCTGTCCATTAGTTGCTGAAGTGACTATAGAACAGAGGGTGTGGTCAGATCATGCCCTGGTTTCCTTGGTAATAAACCAATTTCGGAGACAGGCCTGTCGAAGGTTTTAGCATCTAGAAGATCAGATGCTGACCAACCCTCTTACTTTTGTCACAGTCAGAGGTGGACTTTATAGAATATTTTTTACACAATGATTGGTAGGATCCATCGTTTTATGGGAAGGCTTTAAGGTGTTCGGCTGTGGGATCTGTATATCACGTAAGGCATTTTGAACTAAGGTGAAGGAACAAGGACGTTTGCAGCTTCGTATACACTGGAGCGGGATCGTCGCCCTTCCCAACTTCGTATTCGTCAGCAATCGGACTAATGTCGGAGATAGTTGAAGGAGTTATATCTTGAAGATCTGGCTTCATCCCAACAAGTTCATCAGGAATATTTTGAAGGGGTAATAAGGGCAGCTAAACTTCAAAAACAGCAAGCTCGGAATTTAATAGTAAAGGTGAAGAACATGAATGGTGATATAGTGCAGGGAGAGAGGGTGATTGGACAAGAGTGTGTTCAGTACTATGAGCAGCTGTATTCGGCAGGGCAAGAGGACTGGATGCTTGAGTGGAGCATTATTTGGATGGGATTACGCTTTCTAGTTTGTCATCTAGTGCAAATTCCCAACTTTCGGCTCCCTTTTCGATAGAAGTCGGTGAAGCAGTTGCCTGCCTTCCAGCACATAAGGCCCCAGGTTTGGACGGCTTTTCAAACTTGTTTTATGAGGTTTGTGCAGATCGTGGTGGAGCTGTTGACCCACTTTTATAATTCTTTGCTTGTGGAATCTCAGTTGCCAATCTCACTCCGAAGTCGGGGTGCTTTTGACTCCTCAAAGGGTTCGGGAGAGCCAACAAATAACTTCACACGTAGAGCCATGACACTGACCAGTGTGTGTTCCAATGACATCCATACTCTCCAATGACATCCATACTCACCAATCTGTGTATCTCATCAACATCCCCCTTATATACCATCAGTCTTCCTGCCCTCCCCCCCCCCCCCCACTCCTCAACCAGGTCCAGCATCTCCTCCCTCCCCCAACCAGGTCCAGCATCTCACTTCCTCCCTCATCCCTCCCTCCCCCACCAGGTCCAGCATGTCTCCTCCCTTTCACCCCCACCAGGTCCAGCATCTCTCCTCTCTCCCTGGTCCCCCCTCTGGACACCCACTCCACCAGTCTCTAAAGGTAGGAACAATGCTATCATTCACAATGGCAGCTCTCTTTCCTTTAGATGCGGGTGGGGGTCAGGGCAATGTCTGGAGAGAGAGGTTGGAGGAGTGTCCAGGAGGTTAACAGGGGCCACCATTGTTTTTCCTGCTTTTGTTAGACTTCATCAGTGTGCTGTTGCCTGCTCAGAGTCGTAATAAGTTACCCATAAAGGCTAAATTGAAAGCTGTAAAGAATCACTAATGCCTGGCAATAACAATCAAAACTTGTGCTGCTTTAATGAACAGTACTTTTTATTTTAAATTTGAAACTGCTGTGTTTTCACAGGGATTTTCATGGACTGTTCCATTAAACTATTCTGCTCACACTGCTGCAGCAAGGTATGGTATTTCTCTATAAGTATAAAAATGATGGATTGTAAACATCCAACAACAAACAGCTTACACCTACACTGATGTTTTCTGGTGACTTTTCCTATCAGAATTAAGGATTCGATAGGGGTACCATCTTCAGGAGTTCATACTGGATCACCTCAGCATACAGAAAGTCCATTGGTATGTAATATTGCTTATTTCCTCTGCAGAGATGTTTAATTCAAAAATATCAAATACTCTTAATACAGTAATATTGACTTGACTACAATCTTGCTTCCCTTGTGTAGGAGTTTAGAACAGCAGTAAAAACAAATTTGTTTAGGCAGTTTATAAAGCTGTGTTTGCTCGATATAAGTAGGATTCCACACAGGTTTAAAACAGCCTGTGTGATATAAAGTTGTGGTTTGTCCTTTTAAATGCCATTGCAACTTCAGATTGTGTGCTTCCCTTTCTTGATGGTTCTCAGAATAAGATATGCATACTAAGAAAATATGTTAAGTGTATATATGGAAACAAACGCATATGAGAGGCGATTTCTTTGAACCTTTATTTTTATTTACAAATAAACAGATATCTGTATCAGATGAACCAGACACACTATACAAGAAAATATCAATTTTAGCTAAAGGCCACGACAAAGCTGTGCTGGATAGTTATGAGTATTTTGCGGTACTGGCTGCAAAAGAACTTGGCATCACTGTTGGAAATGTGTAAGTATGATAATTTGTTGAGGCCACGTATTCTTGCAGTAGACTCAGCAATATTGTCGCATGATGCTAGTGTATTAAGTGTATAGGAACTTGAAATGATGATTAAATAAACTGAGTTAAATATAATAGTTCTTAGGCATTTTTAATCTTACTGATATCAAAACTTATTCTTGTTAGATATGAGCCACCAAAGAAGATTGAACGACTAACACTTTTAAAATCCGTGCACATCTATAAGAAGCACAGAGTTCAGTATGAAATGAGGACACTTTACAGGTGTTTAGAGGTGAGTACGTCGGGCAGTTTCTTTGCCTGTTTCATAAGGAATCTTTAAGATACAATATTGAGTCTTTAAGATAAACAACTGAACTCACTATTGTATTTAGAACAGCTTCAGTATGCTTTTGAATTTCTCCAAAGCAGACATGATGTGGGATGGATTATGTATCCATCATTTCTAAACTTTACTTTACGTGCAAGTGGATGGTCTGCAATGATATGATTGCAGTTTGTGAGTGACTAGGGGGAAGTTGGAGAGTTGGTTTTAACCACACAAGCAGTAGTATTTGGATAATTTTCTGATACCGTGTTTGATCAGAAATTTCAACAGCCCACAGTTCATGTTGCAAATAGTGTCACGGTACTACATGAAGCATATGTGAATGTCAGACACAGAAATTGATATAGAAAAAGGTTAGGCGTGAGAGAGGGAATCCAAAGCACACCTGAAGGAGCAACAAAAGCATAAGGAGCCTTCAAGAGTGGGGTCATCAACTCAGTATTTTATTGAATTAGACCAGACATGGCCAATGTTTCGGTGGAACCACTTGGGTCAGGGGTCTTGCAAAGGTCACAAATTCCAAGATGGTCAAACAATCAATGTAGAATATTAAATTTTGATACACAAAAAAGACACTGACAAACGGCGCAGGTACAGAGATAAGTGCCAAAAATTCTCCCATGCTGTGAAACACTCTGCAATATTGTTGCAAACAATTTTCAGAATGTGCAATTAAGTTGTCTGCTTTTCATTGCTTCTATTAATTGTTGTCACTTATTACTCGTTACAGACATACAAAAAGGACTAGAAACTGTAAAAAATCTGGCTGCAGATAAGCTGCTTACTATGCACTTGTTACAGCCATGCAAAAAGTATTCTTCCGGTTTGTTCTGCCTTTGGCTCTGTAAGACAAAACTGGTGCACTGCTGTTAGAATGACTGTTATTTTATGTTTTCTTTTAGTTAAAACATTTGACAGGAAGTACAGCTGATGTCTATCTGGAATATATACAACGAAATCTACCAGAGGGAGTTGCCTTGGAAATAAAAAAGGTGGTATGAAGTTAATTGTACTGTGTATTGAAACAACTGTTGGACTGATGTATGAGAGTGGAATACAGAGAGCATTTTATATTTTAAAGTCCAGTCAATTAAGAACAATTGGGAGATAGTGACTGGATGATTGAGATCCAGCTTGCCATCTGTGGGACTGGAGTTACTGAACATGGAATCAGATTTTACCCCTCTTTCCCTCAGCTGTGCATATGTTCACCAGCCATGTCTAGACACAAAGGAGAGGGGTGCTGATTATGGCATCACATCCTCCTTGCCAGGTCAAATTCCAAAGTTCAAACTGCACCACCTGACGCATTTCACAGAGCCAGCTGAGGAAAGGTGGTGGTTCTTCTTTGATCCAATATTGCAAAATAAGCAATGTCCCAAGTGATTCACTCCAAGGCTGTTAAACAGTGTACATATGGGATTAAACCACTACATTTACCTCTTCCCTACTGACTAGAAATTCCTCTAGCTGTTTGGGGTCAAAAAATTGAAACTGTTTAGATTGAAATATAATTCTGCATACACAAGGGAATTTCAATAGGAAGCTAGCTCCCATTGCCACAGTTCTTGTGCGCAAAGCCAAAAAGGCCTTACGCCTCTTCTGAGTCTCTCTTGATAGATCCGGATATATTATTTTTGACCTCCAAACAATTGAATCCAAATGTCTTAGTGAAAGTCTCAGTACTACATCTGCTTGTGGAATCTCAGTTGCCAATCTCACTCCGAAGTCAGGGGTGCTTTTGACTCCTCTGTGCGGCTCTGGTGTAGGGTGGTCTCGGCTGGGCAACAGCAGGCCCTGTCTGAGGGTAGTCGCAGTTGACTCCACGCGGTGTCTCAGTTGCTCCCCTCGGTCTCGGCTATAATGGACTGGGCGATGTGGGTTGAGTGTGTGGTCGATCGGTGCGTGGGGCTCGGGTGGGTAGCCCCATGGGGAGAGGTTCAAATGCTTCTCCCTGCTCCGGGGCGGTTGCGGAATCTCTTGTCAACTCCGCCAGGGATGTTTCAGGTGGCTCAGCCCGGCCTGGACGCCGTTTATTGGTCACTGCCTAAGTTCAGTCCTATCCCCTTTCCTTTTCCTTTCAAGCACTTTCTCTATTGCATGCAAATCTCCCTCATACATATTTACTGTGGACATCCTGAAAATCTGACTGGCCAGGTGGTCCCCGAGGACTAGGTTGAAAACCACTGATCTAGAATACAGCCACCCAGCTTCAACTGTCCCAAATACTTGAATATTTCATTATCATTGAACAGTGTATATACTTTGCCCTACACCATCAAGGGCTCTACCTTTTCACAAAAGCATACAGTTGATACACCAGCTGTTGAACCTCTCTCCAACCCAAATTCCCTAGGAGTAGCTCACCACAGAATATAAATAACTTGTAACAGAAGCCTTCTTATACTGCATCATACTATTATACCCTTGGTCACTGATGTTCATTTTTACTATTGGGCAACTTATTTTGAATCTACCTCCATTTGGCCTACCCAAGCTCTCTTTAATACCACCTCTCTCAAGGCAGCAATCCGGTCAATAATCGTACCAGTCACCCTGTTCCACTGATCTACCAAATACTGGATCAGAATTCCAATAGTGTCCTTCAGCTGCTGGACAGATTTCACCGTTTTGATTCTTCCACACTTATTTCTGACCCCATTTTGACCAATACTCTACAGCTAAAAAGACAAAATATAACTGACAGTGGCACTGGATGACTAAGCATGTTAGCTGCTGTTAGGCTTGCCCACCAGTCAGAATAAATAATAAATCAAGCATGTGCCCTTCACTGTGAGGGGACCACCAAACACACTGTTCAAATTCCAAAGCCTCCATAGCCATCATAAAAGAGCTTTTATCGTGAGCTCTCCCTGTAGCCTCTGCATGCAGCTGACATCGCCCATATTCACTAAAGACTTTAGAAGAGCCTGTAATGAGAAGCAAACCTATCCACCAGTACCAAAGTGACAAATGAACACACACACTCGGTAAATGATAACCATCACACAGCCAGCTACCAAACCCTATCACCAGTCCGTCACAACTTTCCACCATCCAAGGCTAAACAGTCCCTCCAAGTCCCTCACCCCAAGCTGGGTTCTAAAATGTCAGACTGTATGGCCCACCGAAACAAAACTAGGTCATCAAGCAGGCCTTCTGCATATTAGCATAAGAAATGGGGAATTGGGAGCGGAGACAGAGGTCAGAACCACTGTTCTGGGCACAGTCATCTCATGACTTGGGTGATTTATGTTTTAGCGTTTAAACATTTTTTTTATTATGTGTATTTGTGAACTACCTTTGAATAATGTGGTGGATTAAGGTGTATTATATAAATAATACTAGTAATAATATATTTTTCTTTCAGACCACATTAGAAAAATTGCCAGAACACATTCAAAAGCCAATATGGGACACTGTGCCAGTAGCAGAAGAAAATTAAAGCAAACCCCAAACTTGTGTAAATCTGTTTAAAGCATGTGAACAAACTGTGTTCTTATGTAAAAAATAAATATTTTTATAGTACTTGTTTCTGTGCATTATGACATTGTGTTTAGAAGTACAAGTTATCTTTTAAGTGCCTACTGTAGTGCCACTGGTTTGGATGCTCAGGACAGCTATGCAGAGGTAGTCATTTAGTTTAGATAAGTGACACCAGCCTAAATGTGCAGGAACAGTCCTACCATAAAAATTGAAACACTTAAGTAAATGATTTTCTAATCCCATTTCCCAGGGAAATGTTATTCTGTATCTCCATTGTTCATTAATGCCTCGTATGAGCTCCTGATCTTCAATGCCATCAACGCATATGCTGATTCTCCAGTTTCTCTAAAAGTGTTAGTATTGTTAGCATAGATATACAAATTGTGTTCCTTTCCTTTAGTATAAGTTATTTCCAATGGGTGATGGGAAAAAATGGTTATTTTATTTTTAAAACAGCAAAAGTAGAGGCTGACATGCGCAAACCAATAGGGAGATATCAAAAAACAGTTTATTCAGAATATTCATATCAAGGACCCGACATGGTCCGTGTTTTGGCGCCAAAGCGCCTGCCTCAGGGGTCCCAAACAGCTTTCTCTGAGAAGAAGCTGATTGGTTTGAATAATTCCTTTATGTATGCATGTGGTTATAAAAACAAGTTAATCCACAGAGAGAACAAAAGACCATGGTTTGCGCATTTGACAGCCTCTACTTTTGCTGTTTTGCTTTGACTCTCCATGGAGGCTACTCCTGTCTCCTTGGATTTATTTTATTTTTAATCCTTGGTCAGCATGTTCATAGCAATCCTACCACTGTTTCTCTGTTGGTGCCAAGCAGTGGTACCTACCTTGGTTGCCATCTGAGGCGGAGCACCTCCTCCTCCAGGTGTGTTTCCCCGCCCTCAGTCGTGAGGCTGTCTGCTCCGCCGGTCCTCTGCCCCCACTGACATCAACCATGCACATGGGCCAGACCACCCCCAGTGCCCTGCCCTTGGTATGCTAGAGGAGCCAAGATGTATATCTTTGTGATATTAGCATGCTTTTTCTGGTGTAGTGCTCATCAGAAGGTATTACTGCTAGAAAATGTCTCCTGCTACCACTTCTAGCATCAACCAACATCACCTACTGCTCCTCAGTTCATCACCATCATTGTTCTACTGCTATTTTAGTCCCTAAACTACAGCTGTTTCCTTGAGTCTCTCCTGCCATTCCTCAAGTTTTACATCCCTGTCTCATAATTTCCAGTGCTCCTTTTTTAATTGCTTGAATCCTCTATCTACTGTTGTTGCTACATAAAACAGACCTATCGATTAATCTTCCATAGCTGTTGGTTCCCTGTCCTTTCCTGAAGATGAATTTCTTGATAAGTACACTGATAGCAGGTGCATGAATTCCCAACAGCACTGTGACATTCTTGCCATAAGGGTTGTTTGGATGAAATCTAATAAAATCAGGGTGGTAAGTTCACTGGGGAAACCAGAAATGATTTTTTATGCTTTTGCTGATCATATATTAGGAAACCAAAAACAAAATAAAAATCGGATTCCAGGTGTGTCAAAAGGTTATGTTACTTAAAATTATGGGATTAGATAAATGGATGTTTACAAGGAATAAGAGGGATACGGCTATGGTGAAATTCTGGCCAGTCAGTGTGATTTGCAGCCCAAGTTAAGATGACTTCAGCATTCACTACCCCTTCATTGAAAAAACAAGGATGTTCACCAGAACTGAGTAAGTATAATCAGCAGTCTTGTCAATGTTAAAAAAATAAAACCTCAAACTATATACTGAAGTAGAGAAAAAGACCACCCAAAGAACAAAAAATTCCCCTGCAGGTCAGATAGATGAAAGTTTCAAACCCCTGAAAAAAACACACTACAAAACAAGGAGCCTTTGTTGGTAAGTGATAAATCCGGATGCATGTAGCTAAATGTTTTCATGGATAACTTATTATTTTGACTTTTTTGATGCATGTGTGATTGGTTGATTAAGTTTATTTTTTGAAGTTGTAGACTTTTGAAGCCAAGTGTTGTGCCATACACACCTGTTTATCTGACTTGGAGGGGAATCTGGGGGCCACGCTATGTTGGTCTTTTTCTCCACTTCAGCATATGGTGTGGTTTTTTTTTTTTTTGGATGTTTGAGAAGCTGGTGATTATACTTATTCAGTTCTAGTGCATACCCTAGTTTTTTGACTGAAGGGTTAGTGAATTCTGAGGTTCCCACATCTTGATTTTCTAAGTTATTGAAATTTAGGTGAGTGGAATGCTTTGCTTTGAGTCCCATGTGCTGGCAGAATTTGGTCTTGTTTTTGATGAACACTTTAAAAATACCATCTTGGAAGCCCAGACCAGATGTATTCCACACATTTAAAAAGAGGAGACTGCTGGTATGGTTAAAGAGTGAAAAGAAATATTCTTTTAGCTAAAATAGCTTATTTTTCATAAAATGGAAAGGGGATCCAAATAAAGGAAATAGAAAATGGCATAGGCACTGGCATGTTACATGCAAAGAGAAACTTGAAAAGATTATTCTAGAAGCCAAAACTCATAATAAAAGTTTTCCAGGTTTATTTGAAGTACAAAAAAATCGATGTGGAAATCAATTGGACCATTAGATGATTGAGGGATCAAAGGAGTACTCGGGGAGAACAAAGCTATAGTTGAGAAACTAAATTAATTTGTTGTTCTGGTCTTTACTGAGAAAGATATGATCCCCATGTCAGAAATTATATTTTAACAGTGCTAATCTGGAGGAGCAGAAACAAATCTCAGTGATCTAGAAGATGTAATAAGGCAAACTGATAAATTAAAGAGCAACAAATCATTTGGACCAGATGGTATATATCCCAGAATGCTGAAAGAACTAAAAAATGAAATTGCAGACCTACTATTTATCATTTGCAAACTGTCATTAAAATCATCTATTGTCCCTGAAGAGAATGGCTGTTGTAAAGCTTGTCCCCTTGTCCGTTCCCCTAACTCCCCAACCCCTCTGTCCTTTTCCTCCTTTCCCGAAATCACTGTTGAGGAAACGACACATCTTCTCTCCTCAAAACGAACTACCTGTTCCTCTGATCCCATTCCTACCCACCACCTTAACACCATTTCTCCTACTCTCACCCCTTTTATCTGTCATAGCCTCAATCTTTGTCTACTGCGACCGTTTCTGATGCCTTCAAACATGCTGTGGTCACACCACTCCTTAAGAAGCCTTCACTTGACCCTACCTGTCCTTCCAACTATTGACCCATCTCCCTCCTCTCCAAGATACTTGAACATGCCGCCGTTCACCACCGCTGTCTTGACTGTCTTTCATCTCAAGCTGTTCTTGACCCACTCCAATCTGGCTTTCGCCTGCTTCATTCAACTGAAACTGCACTTACAAAAGTTTCCAATGACCTGTTACTGGCCAAATCCAAAGGTTTCTATTCTATCCTCATCCTTCTCGATCTATCTGCCGCTTTTGCCACTGTTGATCACATCTTACTCCTTGATATGTTGTCTTCACTTGGATTACAGGGCTCTGTTCTTTACTGGTTCTCCTCCTACCTCTCGCTTCGCACCTTTAGTGCACACTCTGGTGGATCCTCTTCCACTTCTATCCCACTACCAATCGGTGTACCTCAGGGTTCTGTTCTCAGTCCTCTCCTGCTCACCATCTACACTTCATCCCCTGGCTCTCTGATATCATCCCGTGGCTTTCAAATACCATCTCTATGCTGACGACTCCCAGATCTACCTCTCTACCCCTGAAATCTCAACCAGCATCCATACCAATGTATCAGCCTGCCTATCTGATATCACTGCCTGGATGTCTCAACGTCATCTGAAACTTAACATGGTCAAAACCAAGCTTCTCATCTTTCCCCCTAAACCCACCTCTCCTCGCCCCCCTTTCTCTATATTTGTGGATGGCACTCTCATTCTCCCTGTCTCATCAGCTCGTAACCTTGGGGTCATCTTCGACTCCTCTCTCTCTCCTTCTCTGCTCACATTCAGCTGATTGCCAAAACCTGTCGTTTCTTTCTCTATAACATCAGCAAAATCCATCCCTTCCTCTCTGAGCACTCTACCAGAACCCTTATCCACACTCTTATCACCTCTTGCCTAGATTATTGCAACCTGCTTCTCACCGGCCTCCCACTTAGCCATCTCTCTCCTCTTCAATCAGTCCAAAACTCTGCTGCGTGACTCATTTTCCTCCAGAGTCGCTATTCACAGCCCTCTCCTCAAGTCACTTCACTGGCTCCCTATCTGTTTCCGCATTCAATTCAAATTTCTCTTAATGACCTATAAGTGCATTCCCTCTACCACTCCCCAGTACCTCTCCACTCTTGTGTCACCCTACGCCTCCCCCTCGGTTATTCTGTTCTGTGGATAAATCTCTCTTCTGTCCCCTTCTCCTCTACAGCTAATTCCAGACTCTGTTCCTTTTATCTTGCTGCACCTCATGCCTGGAATAGACTTCCCAAGCTTGTACGTCTAGCCCTGTCTTTGGCCGTTTTCAAATCCAGGCTAAAAGCCCACCTCTTTAAAGCTGCTTTTGACTCCTAATCACTACTCGCGTGCCCTGTACCCTTTTATCCCCACCTCTTTAATTCCCTTACCTCTTAGTACTGTTTGTCCTATTTAGATAGTGAGCTCTGTGAACAGGGACAGTCTTTTCATGTATGGTGTACAGCACTGCGTATGCCTTGTAGCACTATAGAAGTGATAAGTAGTAAATGCTAGCTCTGGTGGGTCATCTCCCGCACTCCTGCAAAAGCTGGAAATTCTCCCGCTGATCCACTGCCACCACCACTGCTGCTTCTCCTAATAAGCAACAGCACAAAAGCAGGTGTGGGGCCATAGTCTTCAGGCATGCACTGTCGGCTCTGCCAGTCCTCTTCCTTGGAACAGAAAGTTGACATCAGAGGAGGCAGGCGACCATCAGCGCAGACAGCATATGCCTGAAGACTGTGACCCAGTGCCTGCTTTTTATTGCTTTGCCACCACTGCTGTTCATTGTGAGCAGCAGCAATGGCCTGCAGGAAACAGAAGACACTGCATGGATGAATGGAGTGAGTGGTAGGAGATGATGAATAGAAGGGGGGCAAGAAAAGGTGGATAGAAGGGGGAGACACTGGATGGAAGACGGGTAGAGACAGAAGATGAGCAGACCGATGGTGAGCAAAAGTGGGGACATACTGAGCTGCTGATGGAGACAGAAAGAGTGGAGTGGCCAAGTGGTTAGAGCACCAGTCCTGCAATCCAGAGGTGGCCAGTTCAAATCCCACTGCTGCTCCTTATGATCTTGGGTAAGTCACTTAACCCTCCATTGCCTCAGGTATAAACTTAGATTGTGAGCCCTCCTGGGACAGAGAAATACCCAGTGTACCTGACTGTAACGCACCTTGAGCTACTACTGAAAAATGTGTACAAAATCTAAATAAATAATAAAGAAGAGGATGGAAGGTTGAGGACATAAAGAAGGAAGACACTGGATGGAAGGAGGGAGAAAAGGAGGGGAAACACTGGAAGGATGGGGATAGAAAGAGGGGAGGTGCTGGATAGAAGGGTAGAGAGAGAAAGATAGATGCTAGTTGGATGGGAAGAGAAAGAGGAGAGGATACGCTGGATAGTATGGAGAGAGAAAGGGGAGATGCTAGATGAAAGGATAGGGCAAGAGTGAAAATGCTGGACGGAAGGATGGGGACAGAGAGGACACTGAATGGAAAAGGGTAGAGAGAGAAGACACTGGGTAGAAGAATGGAGAGAGAGAGAGGTTAGGTGCTGGATGGAAAGATCAGGAGAGAGGGTAGATGCTGGGGGAAGATGGGGATGAACGAGAGGAGATGCTGGATGGAAGGGTGGGGAGAGAAAGAGGGGTGATACTAGATGGAAAGGGGAGAGAATAGAGTTAGTGAAAGATTGGAGAATAAGAGGAAGGCACATGGGGAGAACAAGGGTAAGGGAAAGACAGGTAGATGAAATAAAAAAGAGGGAAATTAATGACTGAATAGTGAGCATGAATTAAATCTGGACAGATAGGCAGAATAATAAATTGAAGAAAACAGAGAAAAATGACAAATGGACAGGAAACCTTGGCAAGAGAGTTAAGAGAAGATGAAGGAAAGCAGAAACCAGTGACTGTGACCAATACAATTAGAAAAAGAAAATTGCCAGACATCATAGGTAAAAACAATTTTTTTTATTTTAGGATAAAAGTAATGAGGTAGTAAAGGTTGTTAACCCCCTCCCCCCTAAAAACACACACACAAAATGAAAAATAAAGTGATACCTTTATAATGGACTAAGTTTAATACATTTTTGACTAGCTTTCAGAGACCAACACTTCCTTCCTCATGTCAGGAGAGGTTACCATCCTGACCTGACCTGAAGCAGGAAGGTTTGGCCTCTGAAAGCTAATCAAAAAACGTATTAGGCTAGTCTAATAAAAAGGTATCATCTTATATTCCATTTCCAATTGCCTGAACTGAGCATGTGCAGAGTGCTGACATCTCCAACTTCTGCATTGCTCAAATAGCACAGTAGGGGTGGAGCCATGAGGTAGAGTGGGCAGGACTAGGATGTGTCCTAAAATCTCCCGTTCAAACACTGGACCCCTTTGGCAGCTCTGAGTCAATGCAGGCCTCGCCTAGCCTGCAATCTCCAACTGTCTTGCTCAGTGTCTCATCCACACAGTATATTACCTTCCCCAATGCAAGTTTTATAACACAATCAAAACCTATGCTATGTTAGGAAGACTGGATGGACCATGCAGGTACTTATTTCTTCATCTATTACATAACTATAATCTCTGAGGCTCTGCAGCAGATTTAGCCTGGTAGAATTCTTTACCAAATTTAGCTGGTTATAGCTGCAAATCCTCATGGGTATCTGTGAAATTGCAGGTTACACAGGGTTCTGCTCTTTTCTCAACATTAATATTTATTTGCCATAATTGGCATGGTTTTTGCAACCTAAGGGTACACAATTTCACACCTGTGCTAATGACATACAGATGCTAATACCTGTGATTAACTTGGGTGAGAGTGGCAAAGTTGTTGGTGTCCAGCTGGAGTGTAATACATTGATCATTAATGTAAGATCAAACCAACCATTATGTATTAGGGAGCACTTGTCCACTAGGGGGCAATCATCTCTGAAGGTTGTGGACATGTGTTTGTATATATCTTCTGTTATTCACAACAGGTGTATCTTGAATGATAGAGACATTATTTTGAAAGAATTTTTATAAATGTCTTTTAATAAAATAATTAAGAATGTTTTCTGTCTCTTAGATTTCAATGGGTGTTGCAGTTAATGGTGTTATGTAGTATAGATTATTGCAATGCAATTTAATTGAGCTCACTTGTATTTTATACACTTGCATTACAAACCACACAAAAATGCTGGTTTGATTGGTATCTCAGTATGGTACTTGAGACCATACTATTCTGGTCCATGGGTCACTAGCTGCCAACTTTTTCAAAGGTTTAAAGTTTGTTCTTTGATTTTTAGGGCCATGACAGCTGTAGATTCTATTTATCTTGGTTATTTGCTTCTGCCATATAAACTGAAGTAGGAACTATATAGTTGGTTGATGCTTACCTGCCAATGGTTCCTTCGCTTAAAAAAAAACAACCCCAAAACTGTCACTCCTAGGTAATTCAGTTTAACCTGAATCCAGCATTACCTTTAAGTTTGAATATGTTTACACCTTATTAGGCATTACCTGAATGCCCTCTTTATATAAGCGAGAGGTGCTCACAGTGAATATAACTTTGCTTGGGAATTAAAATATGGCTTTTATTTAACTCAAATTAGTTACACAATCTAATTAAATATAATTAAGGTCAAATTAAAGAAATATGTGGAAACTTAACATCTCACTGAGACACAATTATCTTTCAACGTTTCCAGAGTCCATACCACATATTTAGCCCTTGTTTTGCTCAAATGGACAAGACTGTGTCAGGCCAGAATTTCATATTAGCAGCATTTTTGATGTTAGCTCAATTTGAACAGAGATTTATCACCTCTGCCCGCTTTGTTGAGACATTTTTCTCCATGGCACATCTTTCCAGTCCCTCTACAGGGCTGGAGTCCACCTTATTTCACATATGTCAACTCATTCACATTAACTCTCATTCTGTCACTCCCCTTCTCTCACTTCCACTAATATCCAGGAAATCCTATGTTATATAGGATTTGTCTCCATAGTCATTAATGGTATGTCCTGTCATTGGAAGCTGACAGGCTAATATGGAATAGAGCTTGGCAATTCATGACTGGCCCATCTTAATGAGGATTATGTCATGGGCATTAGTCCTATGATGCAAAGACCTAGTCAGCTTAAGCTTTAGTGTCCAATGTTCCCATAATAAGCCATATGGGAACAGATTGATGGGAACATTGGACACTAAAGGGTTAAACATACGGAACCCATTCTCTGATAGGCCCACCATAGGGGAATCTCCACAAACCTACCCTGACTACCTTCGTGGGTGGGCATAATTGTCTGAGATCATCTTGATCCTATTGACCTTGCACCATAGTTTTTCTGTCCCATGATCTCACCTAAACAGTCCAACTCCATGTTGCAATGCTCTTTAGTACAGCAGCCTGGATCAATAATGCTGACAATTAAATTCTCTTAAAAATACAGTTCTCAGATCCCAGATGGCACTGTAAGCGGAGGACTTATCTGCAACAGCTCTAGAGCCCCAGTAGAACCCTTTCTCTTTTGGCCCGTATTATGAGCAAGAGACAAGCCAAGACCTACGGGCTACCCCCAGCCCCCACCTCATCCCCTGTGATGAGGCAGGTGACTTTGGAGCAATAACGAATCTCTGTGGGGCCACATTCTGGGTCTTTTATACCCATACCTTTGGTAGAAGCTTCAGGCTTAAGTGGTAGCGGGGCCATAACCTGGAAGCAGATCCATGGCAGAGCAAGGCTTGATTGTGAAGCCCCAGTTGGGAGGTGGAATTTGATTTAGGCTGTGAATGAGGTGTACTGGCCCTGAATGAACATCAGTTGTTGCAGTTGGCCTCCAGTGGTTTTGGGAAAAGAACTGTGAGTAACCTTTCCAGGGTTCAGGAGCAGGTTTGTGAGAGACCAGCAATGGTGACACAAGTCATTATGGAATATGGATAGCTCCATGCAATCCTCTTTGATGGTTCTAACAAGACAGAATTCTAGTGATATCACCATTGTTTTTGAAGCTGTTCTAACTCAAGCGCAGGTCACTGCTCAACAGACCTTAGAAACAGATTCTTTAAAAGCTCAAGTTCAGACTGTTGAAGGTTTAGAAGGGGCATCAGTGAAGGACAGGAACTACGGTTTACAATAAAAATGTGCAGAAAAGAACACCAATTACAAATAGAATAGAAACTCTAATCAATACAGTCAACCTTCCATACTTGCCTTCAGGCTTGCAGGTACCTTATATATTCAGGTACAGTACTTTTTTTTTTTTTTGTTTGTTTTTTTTCCTTGTTCCTGGAGGGCTCACAATTAAAAAAAAAAAAAAAGAATAAGAGCTGAGTGGGACTTAAATCTAAGCCCTTTGCTTCTCAGTCCACTGCACTAACCATTAGGTTACTCCTGAGATCTGTATGCTGCTCTGTTAAGAATAATACCTGAAGCTGTTATAGAGCCTGGTATCCCAGCTGGTTTCACATTCAAGGGAGAGGGACGGGACAGCAACCACTGGGGGAGTAAGAGGTATTGTGCCTTAATCTCCTCTACTAGGCAGCTGGACATGACAAAACCAGGTCTAAATAAGTGTTCATCTTTTAGACATGGACATCCCCTCCCCTTCTGTAATTGGATGTCTATATTTTGGGCCCTTCCTAATCCCACCCAAAATATGCTCAGACCACCACCTTTGCCTTATGGACATACTGAATGTTCGACATCCGTAACCTGCCTTTGCAAAATTGGTATTTGAACGTCCATGCGTTGTGGACATCTAAATGCCAGTGTTCAGATTTCTAAAACAAGAATATAGCTTAAAATCTAAAATAACCACTTCTTATAAGATTTCAACAGAACTGGCATCTTTTTAGCAGGTTCCTTCTTGTGAGGGATGATTTAGCAATTAGCACATCCTTGGATAACTATAATGGCAGTAATTTGTCATATAAAAGTATAGAAGTGGTTTTCTTCTCAAAACCATTTAACACATTCTCAAGTTGATCTTTTGTTAGTGGATAAAAATTTGTTACAGGGGATTTGCAGGCAAGTTGATAATGAACCAAGAGGAATAAGGTATTCTGTCAGAAGGCATTCCTTCTTGCTTGCAAGTGCATTTTGAACCACTGGAGCCTGCAGGCTACTCCATTACAAATACCACTGATATTTCAGGTCCTCAATGGAAATTATATTTATTTATTTAGATTTTGCTCACACCTTTTTCAGTAGTAGGGGAAGGGAAATGGGACGATATACCACCTTTCTGAGGTTTTTGCAACTATTCAAAACGGTTTACATATATTCAGGTACTTATTTTGTACCAGGGGCAATGCAGGGTTAAGTGACTTGCCCAGAGTCACAAGGAGCTGCAGTAGGAATCGAACTCAATCCCCCAGGATCAAAGTCCACGGCACTAACCACTAGGCTACTAGCTCAAGGTGAGTTAAGTTCAGGTACTCTGGATACTTCTCTGTCCCAGGAGGGCTCACAATCTAAGTTTGTACCTGAGGCAACGGAGGAGAGTTAAGTGACTTGCCCAAGATCACAAGGGGCAGCAGTGGGATTTGAACCTGCCACCTCTGGATTGCAAGACCAGTGCTCTAACTACTAGGCCACTCCTCCACTGGAACTTTTGTAACACAGATCTAGAAGTCTGTTAGTCATTAAAATAAAATAATATTGGTTGCTGATGATTGTTATGTGCTTGATTTCTGGGTATATAGAACGGATATATGTCATAGCCTAGTGATCTTGTTTTTTACTATATGATGTTGCTTTTCTAAACTAAAAAATTATAACTTCCACCTCCATATAGCTAATGCCCTTTATTATGCAGATCATATCAAGAAAGCACCCAATCTAACCAAAGAGTTATATTCTATTTTTCACAATTTAACATTGCCTCGTGTCATTTCAGATAAAACTCCACCTGCTCCTACAGCTGACTGCCTCACAATATTTTCTTACTAAAGTTCAGGATCTGATAAATAAGTTGCAGTCACCTGTCCCCCCACCTCTACCACCTCTCCCTCCGCCACAAATTTCTCTTCAATCTGTTCAAAATTCTGCTGCACGACTAATATTCCGCCAGTGTCGTTATGCTCATATTAGCCCTCTCCTCAAGTCACTTCACTGGCTTCCTATCCGTTTCCACATACAGTTCAAACTCCTCTTATTAACCTATAAGTGCATTCACTCTGCAGCTCCTCAGTACCTCTCCACTCTCATCTATCCCTACATTCCTCCCCAGGAACTCTGTTCACTGGGTAAATCTCTCTTATCTGCACCCTTCTCCTCCACTGCTAACTACAGACTCCGTTCCTTTTATCTTACTGCACACCATATGCCTAGAATAGACTTCCTGAGCCGGTACGTCAAGCTCCATCTCTGGCCGTCTTCAAATCTAAGCTAAAAGCCCACCTTTTTGATGCTGCTTTAACTCCTCTTATTCACGTGTTCAGAACCCTTATTTTACCATCCTCACTTTTATTCCCTTAGCTCTTGTTTATTCCCTTAAGCTCTGTCGAACAGGGACTGTCTCTTCATGATCAAGTGTACAGCGCTGCGTACGTCTAGTAGCGCAATAGAAATGATAACTAATAGAAGTAGTAGATTTTGATCTCTTGCTTTCCTATCAGTTTGCATCAAAGTATTTTTATTATTATAATTGTATGTCACTTTGATGGCTTTACCTTAAGCAAGTTATCAAATAAACAGAAACTATTTTAGAAAAGGCTGTATCCTACTCTAAAATACACATGAGATGGGCATCCATTGTGATGTGCTGAGTTGGATGTTTTGTCTAAAACACAGTTCAAAGTCTCCATAATCAACATTAGAAGCATATAATTTCAAATGAAATAACTATTGTTCAGCTCTTTTCCTCTGCTAGGTCAGTGACCCCCCCCCCCCCCCCCCCAAATACCCTTCTACAGCCTTTTCCTGTACGGTGCACAAGTCCTGAGGCAGATTCAAAGTTCAACTAGAGGGTATAACGCAGTGGTTTAAAACCTGGTCCTGGAAGCACCTCAGCCAGTCAGGTTTTCAGGATACCCACAATAAATATTCATGAGAGAGATTTGCATGCTGTGGAAGCACTGCATGCAAATCTCTCATGAATATTCACTGTGGATATTCTGAAAACCTAACTGGCTGGGGTGCCTCCAGGACCAGGTTTGGGAACCACTAGTATAGTAGTTGGAAGTATGCGAAGCAGCCTGTCCTTGAAGTGCAGTAGGCTGCTCTTTCGGTAGAAGCATTCCCTCACTTTGCACAACCTAATGCTAATGGGTGATGCTGTTAGGACCTCTCTCTGCCTAGACCCTCGTGAAGTTGCCCCCTCTGCACCCCAGTACCTCTGCCTTTGTAGGCTGCAGGTCTCTAGGCTCTCTTAAATGTCCTCGTCCTCCTCCTTCCTGCAGCGTGAGGGCTCTACAGGGAAATTTACACCATTGACTCCTATCTCTAGACCAGAGGAAAAGCTACAAAAAAGGTTCAATGTTCCTGAATATTTCTTGGGCACTATCAGGTCTTTTACAATACAGTTTGGCACTACCAAAACACTTCCAGAGGGTCAAAGAGACTGCATTAATCAAACAATATAAACTCTTCTCCATCTTAAATTCAGTGTATGTATTTGTTCTAAACACATCCTCAAGTGGAAATACGTCATAGGCGTACATATTTACACCCATGATATAAATATATAACCTATTTATAAAATCTACCACTAAACGAGCAAATAAGAGGTGGAGGTGGGGGACCTGAGGCCTTTTCCTCTTAGTTTTAATCATACTCCACTTGCAGATTTGTTTAGAACAAATATACACGCTGAATTTAAGATTCAGAAGAGTTTATATTGTTTGACTACCGATATTGCCATGATCAGGCCATCCCTCCAAAGTTATAAGTTTCCTTAATCTAAGGTTGCTAAGGAAAAATCACCATGATGCCTTATGTCATTGTATAAGACCAGAGGTCTCTGCCAACAGTGGTGAAAACACTAAGGGCCCTGTTTACAAAGCCACACTGTAGGCATGCTAACTTTTTAGCGCACGCTAATGCTAGAGACACTCATAGAAATATACGAGTTTCTCTAGAATTAGCACGCACTAATTTTTAGCACATGCTAATAAAGTTAGTGTGCCTACAGTGCAGCTTAGTAAACAGGGCCCTGACACTTCAACAATTTCAAGCCACCTCCACACGCATGCTATGTTATGATGTCAAATTTCTTGCTTGAATAGCAGTATATCCAAAACTCTAATAAATTAAAATAAACACGCCCTGTATGAGAGGAGGCAAGAAGGAATCTACTGCTGAGAAAAAGCCAAATAGGACTGAATTCTATATACGGTGCCAAAAAAAAAAATTTGTGCTAAGTGCTATTGTATAAACAGCGCTCAGAGTTGGGCACTGTTTATAGAACTGCATTTGGTACTCAGGTCTGCACCCAATTTTTGGTACAAGGATTTACACCCAACACCTGGTGTAAATTCTTATGCCTAAATTTGGCACAGATCTCCCTTATTCTATAACACTGCACGCAAATTCCAGGAACGGCCACCCATGTCCCTCCTATGGCTGCACCCCCTTTTAAGATATGCATGTAACTTTTTATGCACAGATCCCAGTGCCTAAAGGTGCATGTGCAAATTTAAATGCCAATTGGTGCCAATAATTGATTGTTAGTGTCAATTGTTTACCACTTTTTTTGAAGACATTCACTCAAGGCGATGTACAGCAAGAATAAGCCAAACATAAGCAATGGACAATTACAGCAGTAAAAATATTCAAACAATACAAAGTATGGCATAGTATACTACATTACAATGCTAACACAATAGACAATAAAACATTTCCATAGACAGCAAAGATGGAACATTTGGATAGATAAGAGTAACAGGACTAAGAAAATAAGGGACTAGTTAAAGAGTTGCAAATGAGGTCAGAAAGGGAGGTCTTTGCTAGGGTAGGAGTGGATTTATTAAATTACAAATGCAAATTGGGTGCACACCCATAGTTGCACTTGCATTTTTAAGCACCATATATAGAATTAGGGTTATAACGTGCTGCACAGTGTTTGCAAATTTGTGGGGTTTGTGGTATAATGAGATTGAAGTTGAAGTTTTTGGTCTCAATGTGATGTGTGTGGCATAAAAACAAACAGCACATCATCCTGTTAACACCATCCCTTCAGTAAAGCATTGTGGTGAGCATTATGTTGTGGAAGCACTTTGCAGTAGTGGGGACACAAACTCTGAAGATCAGGGGAAAGGATGGTGCAAAGTACAGACTGATTCTCAAAGAAAACCTTCTCTATGGTACTAGAGAACTGGGACTGGGTAGAAGATTCAACTTTCAGGAGGACAATGGTCCTAAGTACAAAGTGAAAGCAACAATGGAGGAGCTCAACCAGAAGAAAGTGAGTGGCCCTTCCCCAAATTTCTATTTTACAGTTTCTAAAATTCTAGTAAGCATGAGTTATATGTAGTCTATTAGCTTGCCTTATTGTAAAAGGAAATACTCTTCATAAAAGAAATCCTGTGGGTCCTACTGTAACAAATTTAGAAACAAAAATTCATCAGTTGACCAAACAGCACCTTGTATTCAACTATTTTAGAGTTAAAATAAGGGAGCTTACGACAGACCCGAATGGCAGCTTGAAAATGGAGCTCCCAAGCCACTGCCAAGAATTAGCTTACCAGCTATCCTCAAAGCCATATCACGCGGGACACACTCTCGATTGGAGGGCACGGAGTGCTGCATGGATTATGATGGCCTCGCGAACGAAATCACTCGATTTACAAGTGTATGCATTTCAGTGGAAGGCGATGTCTCCAGCTACACACCCCGAGGAACATGGCGCCCGAGATGTGGGGAATCAACAGCTCTCGCCGGAGACTGCAGTCAGTGCCCAGTGAGATCGGAGAGGTGCCTTTACCACAACATGAAACATGGACTACATTATGCATTTGGCTTCAAGAAATCAGATCAGATTTAAAGGCAATGTGCCAAGAATTGGCAACGCTGGGAGCAGACCTCCGAGGAGAAATAGCTGAATTGGGTAATCGCGTGACTGAAACGGAAGTGGGCCTGGAAGAGCACGCAGAGTCTTTAACCATGCTTGAACAGCAGCTACAGGACCAAAAAAGTGAAACCAGGTACCTACTAGATAAGGTGGAAGATTTAGAAAATCGGAGCTATCGCTCCAACATACGGGTCCGTGGGCTGCCAGAGTTACCTGAATACTCAACTGCGAAGAAGTTGTGCAGCGCCTGGCAGCCCACTTGCTCTCTGACCCTGAAACCCCCCCTGCATCTGTATCCAGTCGTATTGACCGTGCTCACCAAGCCTTGGGGACGAGAAAACCAAATGTGCCTAAAGATATTGTGGTATGCTTTGCTGAATTTAAACTGAAGGAAGCTGTGATGCACAAAGCGAGGGCGGCTAGCCCTATAGTGCGGGACAGTTATCCCATAGAGATTTACTATGACCTTTCAACTACCACCCTGAAACGGCGGAGCAAACTTCATCCTTTAATCCACAGACTGAGAGAGGAGGGGATTCACAGTATAAGTGGCAGTACCCCTTTGCCCTAGTGTTCTACAAGGAGGGCAAGCAAAGCAGAGTGGCCTTGCTGGAAGAAGCACAAGAATTATCATCCACTGGCGACCAAGTTGACCCATCAGGGAAGAATCAGTAGCCTGGCAGTAAGAAGGCAGGCCGAAATGGCATTGAGTATCCCAAGGGAAGGGCCGCCTTAGGAGACAGATCTCTGGAAGCCAAGTTACATCACCATCAGGCCCAGGATGAGACTAACAACTCTAGAAACATGGCTATACTACATAGGTTGGCTGGATGGCGACAAGCGTTACATTTTGGCGAATGTTGAGGTTCAACTATACTTGACTGGCAGATGGATCGGGGAATGGAGGAGTAACCTAGTGGTTAGTGCAGCGGACTTTGATCCTTAGGAACTGGGTTCGATTCCCACTGCAGCTCCTTGTGACTGTGGGCAAGTCACTTAACCCTCCATTGCCCCAGGTACAAAATAAGTACCTGTATATATGTAAACCGCTTTGAATGTAGTTGCAAAATACCACAGAAAGGCGATATATCAAGTCCACTTTCCCTTTCCCTTCTCTCGCAGACATGTCACAAATTGGTAAACTGACGTGTCACGGTTGGTATTGGGGGGGGGGGGTTAGGGGGGGCTGGAGGGGACGGGGGAAACTACATGGCATCTGGTGGTGGCTGACTAGGCTTGCTAAATGACAGAGGGCTTGTGACTATGTTCAATTAATTAGATTGTAAGCTCCGTCGAACAGGGACTGTCTCTTCATGTTCAAGTGTACAGCGCTGCGTACGTCTAGTAGCGCTATAGAAATGATAAGTAGTAGTAGTAGTGTTACCCTGATTGTTTGTGGCCTTACCTCCCCTATGAAACGCAAATTAATGTACAAAGAAATGTTGCGCCTAAGGGCAGATGTGATATTCCTTCAGGAGACCCATTTGAAACAGCAGCATGAAAAATTAGTTAATCATAAGCGGTTTCCCACTGTTGTATTTGCCTCCAACACAACTAATCAAAAAACAAAAGGGGTCCTTATAGCCTTTTCGGCTGCTCTTCCATGGCAAATACATAATACTATATCTGATAAAGAGGGCAGATATCTCTTCATTACAGCATCCCTATATAACACTCAATATACTATGTTATCAATATATGCACCTAACGAGGGGCAAGGGTCCTTCTTAGCAGATGTGGAGAGGGTGTTACAACGCCATGCACAGGGACAATAGACCCGCCACTAGGTTAATTCGACAGGGCAGGTGACCTATGCTAAGTGGGAGAGAACCATATTTATTTATTTTTATTTATTGCATTTGTATCCCACATTTTCCCACCTATTTGCGGGCTCAGTGTGGCTTACAATACATTGTGAATGATGGAAATACGATTAGTTACAACTCAGTTATGGATTACATTGTGAGAAGTTATGCGAAGACAAAGTCAAAGTATCGTTAGGGAATAGGACAAAGGAAAAGAACAATGGAACAGTGGAAAGAGAACGGGAAACTGATAGGGTAATAGAACATTAGCAAGAGAACATTCGGTATAACATTTTTCTGTGAGTAAAGGTATAAATGTGATAAAATTACGGGGGATGAGAATTCAGAAGAGAATGTATTGGTGTATTTCTGAACAGTGAGTGTGGACTTCATGTGTTTTGATCCTTACAGTAAATTTTATCAAAGAGATGAGTCTTCAATAGTTTGCGGAAGTTGGTTAGTTCGTGGATCGTTTTCAAGTTGCGTGGTAGTGTATTCCAGAATTGCGTGCTTATGTAAGAAAAGGTTGATGCTTTCTGGCATGCTGGGGGTTGGTTGACCTCTGGCACGGGAATCATGGTCAAGAGAGAGACAACACATACTTCTCCCCTAAGTACAATACATATTCTAGGATTGACCTCTGGCTTGGGGACGGGGCTATAGCAAGTAATCTGCAAGCAGTAACTATTGAACCACGCACATGGTCTGATCACTCCCCGGTGGTACTAACTCTGGGAATAATAAATAAACCTAAGGGCCCCAGATATTGGCGGCTTAATGAGACGTTATTACAAGACCCATAGACCATTTCCACTGTGGAGAAATACATTGAATTCTAAATATTCCACAATGACCTAGGGGAGATACAACCAACCACTTTATGGGAAGGCTTAAAAGCAGTCCTTCGTGGACACATCATAGCATTACAAGCCCATCTTACTAAAACTCAGGCTGCTTAGGAACAGGATCTTAGAGGCAACATAGCACAGTTGGAGAAAATGCACAAAGTGGATCCCTCTGATCTCAAGAGAACCGAAGCATTACATCAGCTCAGATTAAAGCTTAATGAGGTTCAAAAGGCTGAGCTCTCAGCTCAATTGCAATGGGTTGAATTAATTCTAGGGTTATTTCCAGTCCCCGAGACACCCCCAGACCAAATGGAGGTATCTCGAGCATAGGAAACTCCCCTAAGGCTGCTTTTAATATATTCACCTCGTATATCTGGACTCCTTACTTACCAGAGCTGCGTACTAGCTCATAAGTAGCCAAGAACACATACTAAATATAGTTAAGAGTATAAGAAGGTATATTTTATTTCTTAGACATCAAGTACAATTACAATTAGCCATTAGTCTGCAGACACAATTTACTGAACACTGTCATGAGAAATACCATTCAATTAGTTATAGGAATGTAATATTCCAGCTGCAAACAGGTGATATCTGGGTTTGAGTCTATAATGTTATACTTTACTACTCAAAGCCAATTAGTAGATATCAAAGACAAAGCTCACTCAAGGGAAAGCAATTACTTAGCCAATTAGATATCGTGCATTGGTTTTCCCTGGAGAGAGGGCAGTAGTGAACGCCTCTCTCTCTTGAAGCAGGAAGTACGCTAATTTTTATAGGTTTACTCGGGATATGGGTAATATGACAGTAAGCACATCTGATTTGATGTTAATGTCATGGTTAGCACTGATTGGCTTATGCTAATGAGTAGCTTCAAATCTTAAACATGTTCTCATCCTTAGCTTGCTTAACCACAAACTTTTGCAATTCCTTTACACCTGGCTGTTCTGACCACAAACTTTTCCTTTCCCACCATGTTGCTAGACAATGAGGCTCATTTTCAAAGCACTTAGCCTCCCAAAGTTCCATAGAAACCTATGGAACTTAGCCTCCCAAAGTGCTTTGAAAATATGCCTCAATGTCACTCTGTCAGTTAGACCCCCACCCTTGTGATTTCCTGTTGTTCTCTGCAGTGCTCCAACACTGGAGGTCAAATCAGAGTTACACAGGCCTGCAAGCTTTTCTCTCATTTCGGAGCCTGAACCAAAGCTAGGCATGGGACCAAGGCTCATAGCTGTAGCACTATTATACAGGGTGCAGCAGGAGCACTTTGAATTTGGTGAGAAAGCTAGTAGGTTATTAGCTTGCAAATTAAAGAAACAAGCCCAACGTAATCATATCTTTTAACATTAAAAACACCTCGGGGGCACAGTGCAGCCAATCGGAGCAAATTCAGGAGGCATTCTATGATTAATATACAGAGCTCTATTTACCTGAAGTAACTCCATCTCCATCGGCCATAGAAGCCTACCTCCAGGAGGTTAGCCTCCCGCAGTTATCGCAGGGAGAGACAGCGTTGCTATCTGCACCCATAACTTTAGATGATATTGAATGGGCAATCTCAGACTTAGTCCACAATAAGGCTCCAGGCCCAGATGGCTTCCCCACCAGGTTTTATAAACTGTTTGTTAAGCGATTGGCTCCTATACTGCTGAGAGTATTCACCTCCTTTGATACTACACAAGAACTGCCCCATTCCTGGAGATTGGCAGCTGTTACACTGCTGTTGAAACCGGGGAAAGATCCCCAGCAGTGTGGCTCCTATAGACCAATTCCCCTTTTAAACACAGACTATAAAATCTTTACGAAGATTCTAGCACTTACACTTCAGCTGGTATTGCCTCGGCTAATACACGAGGACCAGGCAGGGTTTATTACGGGTCGCCAGATTCATGGTAACATTAGATGCTTGCTACACATAATTCAACAGGCAAGAGATGATTGGACACCAGCGCTGTTGCTCTCGATTGATGCTGAAAAAGCATTCGACCGGGTGAACTGGTCATTCTTGTTTTCTGTCTTGAAGCATGTGGGGATAGGGGGACGCTACTTGGCATGGCTCCAATTGCTGTATACAAGCCCGTTAGCAACTCTAAAAATAAATGGCATATATTCTAAGACCTTGGAGCTCCATAGGGGAACCAGACAGGGTTGTGCAGTTTCTCCACTATTATTTGATTCATCCATCGAACCACTTGCTAGTTTGATTAGGGGGAGCCCTGGGATCAGGGACCTGGTCAGAGGAAGATGGGAACATAAAATGATTCATAAGATCATATATGGAGAATCCCCTAACTACATGAACAACCTCACTGACCTCCCAGCCAGAAACAGACCATAGTCGTCTCGTACCCACCTTAATTTACACCTCCCCCAATTGCAAAGGTATTAAATATAAGACCTCCTATGCATCCAGTTTCTCCTTCTTGGGCAGCCAGCTTTGGAACGCTCTGCCAAGATCCATCCGAACAATCAACGACCATCTACCCTTCAGGAAAATGTTGAAGACCCATCTCTTCAAGAAAGATTACCCAAATGACTCTAACTAACTCTTAAACCCTTCCTCTTGATCCCGGTCTTGATGATCATTATACCTTAGACTATATCTCCCAATCTCCTTATGCCCATCCCTTTATTCTTTTCCTCTCCATCCTTCCTTCTCCTTACCCCTCCCAATTTCTTTTCCTTTTGCTTATCCTATCTTTGTTTGCCTCTACATGTCCAACTCTCATATCCTCAAAACCTCACAATTACTACGTTTACTACAACTTGTAATATTCTCCTTCATGACTCTGCAATTGTATTTACTATGTAAGCTGCATTGAGCCTGCAATGTGTGGGAAAGCGCAGGGTACAAATGTAATAAATAAATAAATAAATAAAATCATGCTGTTTGCAGATGATGTGCTCCTGACCTTGTCCTGCCCGGAGTCCTCTCTGCAACAGGCTATGGAAACTATTACACAATATGGCCAATTATTAGGGTTTAAGATCAGCATTACCAAATCGGAAATCCTTAATCTTACTATTCCCCCACAGGAAATTCCTCAGCTGAAAGCTGCATTCCCATTTGTCTGGGCCGCCAAATCCATTAAATACCTGGGGATATCTATTACACCCAATGTGGAGGGCTTTTTCTGAGCTAATTTCCCTAATTAGATTGTGAAACGTTTTGCAGAGCTCGACAGGTGGGAGGGACCGACAATATCGTGGACAGGGTGTATTCATGCAATCAAAATGATGTTGCTCCCTAAACTATTATATCTATTTCTAGCTCTCCCGATTCCAATTCCTCGCAGGTCTTTTGCTCAGCTTAATCGAAAAAGGTTTGCTTACATCTGGCGGAAGCACCCACCTCGGGTGCGCCGGTCCATGATGTACCAGACACACGCTAGGGGGGGCATGGGAGTCCCCAACTTCTATCTGTACTATCAAGCGGCCCAGCTGAAAGTAGTAGCGAAATGGAACCCGGCTGCTACCAAGAAATGGCTCTACTGGGAGCGAGCCTGGCTGGGGACCTGCTCCTTGGGAGATGTTATGTGGCTACCGGGGAGTGATTTATTGGCTCTAATTTGGAGAGTCCCTTTGGGGGTGAGCCACTTGCTTTCCACAAGGTACCATACGGAAACAATTCTTTCCAGATCGGAAATACTACTTGCAGACAGCTATCCGTTGGGCCCCGGGTTTTCCCTCGGGCTCCTCAGAACCGGTATATAGACGGTGGGCCCGGGCGGGGTTGTATAATCTGGGACAGGTATGGGCTAACGGGATGATACTTAATTTTGAAAAATTCCAAGAAGAATATGGTTTGGTTGAAAGTGACCTCTTACTATAGCTGCTTACGAAACTTTATCCACAGACAGTCAAGGGAGGAACTGGACCTGACTGAAACAGCATTAGAGAAGGCCTTGTGGTTGGGGGGGGGGGGGGGGGTAAAGGAAGTGCATCTCGCTTATATCTAGCTTTATTATTCTACACTAACCCCCAATTATATTATAATGAAAAATGGGAGTCAGCATTACAGAGCACCCACCTGTGGGAAGCTTGGTCAAGGGGGTACAGATGCTTGCTCAAACCATCTTTAGCTCAGCCTATGGTAGAAAATGGTTTTAAAATGTTGTACTGGTGGTATTATACCCCTGATAGACTACAGCAAATGTATCCCATGGTATCTGCAGACTGTTGGCGTAACTGTGGCGCTCGGGGCTCCTTCTTACATATATGGTGGGAGCGCCCGGTGGTCCAGACTTACTGGAAACAAGTTTTCCGGCTGGTTCATCAATTATTGAAACATTATCCTTGCAAAGCAGAATACTGCCTGCTATATTTTAAACCTCCGGAGATTTGGGTCTCCCAACATAAGCTCGCAATTCAGTTTTTTGTAGCTGCAAAGCTATCTTTGGCAAAGGCCTGGAAACAACAAACTCTACCACCAATGCAAATTATACTGCATAAAGTGGACTACTTATACCAAATGTCGAAACTTACTGCAATGAGAAGAGGCCACATGGTGACTTTTGAAAAACTTTGGCAACCCTATGAACAGTTGAAAGCACAGTTGTCAGTGCCACCATGATGTCCAGGGGAAGGGGGGAAACTAGATGACTAAGTGTATTAGCTTCTGTATGGGGTATATTATGTATGACACTACAGAATTTCCATTAAAAACATTTTTTCGAACTGTAAGAAAAAAAAAAGAAAAGAAAAGAAAATGAGAGCTTACTAAGCCAGGGGTGTGTATTTATGAGCACACATTTGGGCACTTAAAACTTAAAGGGGCCCTTTTACTAAGCAGCGGTAGGGGATAACACGTGGGTAGCATGCACCAAATCAACACTACCACCGGGGTAGCACAAGTGCCTGGCAGTAGTTTTGAAGTTGGCGCACACTGGTTCCTGCGGTTGAAAATATTTTTCTATTTTCTACCACCGTGTGAGCCCTTACTGCTAGGTCAATGGGTTGCAGTAAGGGCTCAGGCAGTAAACAGCTGCATGCTACTTTTCATTTTAGAGCAGGTTTACCGATGCATTAAAAAAAAAAAAAAAAAAAAAAAGACTTCTCAGCTGTGGTAAAAACTGGCCCAGCCTGTGCCAATTTCACGTGTCCAAACTACCGCAGACTATTTTTTATCACAGCTTAGTAAAAGGACCCCGAAGTGAGCACAAATCGCTTGTATGTGCATATACCTATAAATTAAAGATGCATGCAATTACATAGGCATCAAGTTCTACAAAAAACAAATAGGTCAAAGAGACATAAATAAAATGCCTGAAAATTGGAAAAGTTTGTTTGAAAAATACAAACCAAACTTTTGTCATGCTCACCCCTATAAAATGTACAGGAAACGATCATGTTTAATAAATCATATATATAACCCTAAGACACATGCACACTACTTAAAGCAATGCATTTATTAAAAGAAAGTACAAACGAAATAAGTGCAGAAAGGAACACTGGCCTCATTGCTCAAGTTGGGAAATGAGGAGACAAATCTGAAATAAGTTATCTTCACGGTGACAACTTTTGAACCACCATCATAAACTGCTGTCAATTTTTCAAATAACACTTCAGTGTGGACAATTAGCCAAACTGGATACTGATGCAAGGTTTACAATCTCAATGCAGCAGTACAGAAAGACATAGTTATATTAGTCACAATAGTCCAGGGGTTCTCAACCCAGACCTTGGGACACACCCAGCCAGTCAGGTTTTCAGGATCCACTACCTCCATCGAATGTAAATCTATATTATGTATATTGATTGTGGATGCCTTGAAAACTTAATTGGCTAGGTGTGTCTTGAGGACTGGGTTGAGAACCCCTGGACTATAGCCAGTATGGAATCCAATCTTCTTGCCAACCCCGAGGAAGATTTCAGAGGACAGTTCATCTCTGAATTCTGCTTACACTGTGAATTCTGCTATTTTACACTTATACAGGCAGTGGAGCAAAAGAAGGACTGCTTACTGAACCAAAATAGAAGTAGGAAAAGCTACTGTGTCACTATTAACGAGCAGTAGAGTCCATAAGCAACTGGACTGAACCCATTCGATATTTAATCAGGACCACAGATTCAAGAGTGAAGGAAAACTTTACTATGGTGCTTCTCAACTCTCTCTTGGAGGCACACCTAGTCACATAGATCTTCAGGATTAACACAAGGAGTATGCATATATTGGAGATATATATGCAGATCTATCATAAGTATATTCATTAAGGCAACTCTGAAAACATGATTGGCTAATTGTGATGCCAGGAAAGGATTGTGAAGCACTGCTCTATCAGCACTCATCTCTGTCAATTTTAAGAACAAACAATCAAATTAAATCAAGTTTCACAGTTAATTAGAGCCAAGATAGCAAAGAATACTATAGCATGTGTTCTCTGAGGACAGCAGGCCTTATATTCTCACAATTGGGTAACACAACAATCCCACATTGCCTGGTCTGGAGCTTGTAACAAGCAAAAAACAGAGCTTTGTGGAGTGCGAGAGTCACTCCACCGTGAACATGCGGTTACCGCAGTTAGATACTACAGCATAAAAAAGAAAAGTAAATATAGGAGACAACTCGAAGGGGAGGTGTGAGAATATATGGCCTGCTGTCCTCGGAGAATATCTGCTACAGGTAAGTATCTTTGCTTTCTCTGAGGACAAGCAGGCCAGTAATTCTCACCACTGGGATATCCCTAGCACCCAGGCTCACCGAAAACAACACTGGTCAATTGGGTCTCACAACGGCAAGGACATAGCATAGATTAACCTGAAACTATATACAAACTGAGTGAGTGCGGCCTGGAACAGAATAAAACGTGCCTAGGAGGGTGGAGTTGGATTCTATACCCCAAACAGATTCTGCAATACTGTCTGCCTGAACTGACTATCACGTTGGGTATCCTGCTGAAGGCAGTAATGAGATGTGAATGTGTGGACTGAAGACCACATCGTAGCCTTGCAAATTTCTTCAATGGAGGTGGACTGCAAGTGGGCTACCAACGCAGCCATGGCTCTGACATTATAAGCCATAACATGAACCTCCAGGGTCAGCCCAGCCTGGGCATAAGTAAAGGAAATGCAACCTGCCAGCCAATTAAAGATGGTGCATTTCCCAACGGAGACCTACATTCTGTTGGGATCAAAAGAAACAAAAGGTTGGGCAGACTGTCTATGGGGCCTAGCCTGCTCCATGTAGTAGGCCAGTGCTCACTTGCAGTCCAAGGTGCGTAAGGTGCTCTCACCAGGATGGGCATGAGGTCGGAAAAAGAATGCTGGCAAGACAAGCGACTGGTTCAGATGGTACTCCGACACCACCTTTGGCAGGAACTTAGGTTGTGTGTGGAGGACTACTTTGTTGTGATGAAACTTAATATAAGGTGCATCCACTACTAGAAGCTGAAGCTCACTGACTGTATGAGCTAAAGTAACAACCATCAAGAAAATGACCTTCCAGGTCAAGTAATTCAGATGGCAGGAAGTCAGTGGCTCAAAAGGAGCTTTCATCAGCTGAGTGAGAACAATGTTGTGGTCCCATGACACAGGAGGAGGTTTGATAGGTGGCTTTGACAAAAGCAAACCTTGCATGAAACAACTAGAGGCTGTCCAGAGATGGGTTTACCCTCTACACACTGATAAGCACTAATTGCACTGAGGTGAACTCTTACAGAGTTGGTCTTAAGACCAGACAGATATTAAAGAAGGGTCGTGTAGGGCAAGAAAGGGGATCTAGGGCCTTGCCCTCATACCAGACAGCAAACCTCCTCTATTTGGAGAGAATAACACCTTTTAGTGGAATCTTTCCTGGAAGCCAGCAAGACCCAGGAGACACCCTCTGACAGACCCAAGGAAGCAAATTCTAGGCTCTCAACATCCAGGCTGTGAGGGCCAGAGACTGAAGGTTGGGATGCAGGACAGATCCCTCATTCTGCATGTTGAGGGTCGGAAAACACTCCAATCTCCTCGATTCTTTGGAGGATAACTCCAGAAGAAGAGAGAATCAGATCTGCCGAGGCCAGTAAGGTGTGATCAAGACCATGGTCCTGTGGTCTTGATTGGATTTCAGCAAAGTCTTCCACATAAGAGGAATGGGAGGATACGTATACAGAAGACCTGTCCCCCAACGAAGGAGGAAGGCATCCAACATTAGTCTGTTGTGGGCCTGAAGCCTGTTACAGAACTGAGTGACTTTGTGATTCATTTGAGTGGCAAAGAGATGCACCGAGGGGGTGCCGCACGCTCAGATCTCACGGGCAACACCCATGTTGAGAGACTACTTATGCAACTGCATAACCCTGCTCTGCATGTCAGTCAGACTGTTGTTTTTGCCCACCAGATAAGTGGCTCAAAGGAACATGCCATGCCGGCGAGCCCAGCGCCATATCCGGATGGCCTCCTGACACAGAGGGTATGATCCAGTGCCCTCCTTCTTGTTGGTGTAATATATGGCAACCTGATTGTCTGTTTGAATGAGCACAATTTGGTGAGACAGCCAATCTCTGAAAGCCTTTAGAGCATTCCAGATCGCCTGGAGCGCCAGAAGATTGATCTGAAGACCTGTTTCCTGGGTGAATCAAGCTCCTTGAGCAGGACAGGGACTGACAAAGGGGACTCCAAATTCTGAACGAGAACTTCCAGGAGTATACCTCATGGACAGGGACAGTCACAGCCTCTCTAGGAGGAAACTTGTAGTCCAAGGACCTTGAGCATTTTGGCACTGGGCTCATCCTCCACCTCAAAACAAAATGGAATGGACTTAGCCATTTCCTTTACAAAAGAGGGAAGTGACAGGCTCTGCTCTGGAGATTTTCTCCTTTCAAGTGGAGGGGAGGGTTCTGAGGGGATGCCATAGGACTCATCCTCTGAAAAGTACCTTGGATCCTCTTCTCCCATGAGCGTTCCTCACTGGTGTCGATAGCAACTTCTCATGGGAAGGGTGAGACCAAGCCTGCCTCGACTTAGAGGAGCCATGTCCTCAAGAAGGGCATTGAGGACTCTGCCCCCATCTCGACTCTGGCAAAGCTTCCTCCACTGACAAAGGGGATACCAGCTTGGGTGGCAGTCGACACTGGAGCCGCACGTGACACTGGCATCGGAGGCCGCATAGCAGGCTGAGGGCCAAGCAGGGCCGCAACGGACGGCAGGGTAGGCACAAGCATCCCCGATGCCAATGCACACTGTTCTAAAAGGCCATCCAGCAGCTCAGGAAGCAAAGCCCAGATACGCTTATCAAGGGCCGACACCGGGAAAGGCTGTGGCACTGGCTCCTGGCTGTTAGGAAACCGAAGCATCCGGCACCTCCTGGATGGAGGGGGAGTGGTAATCCCAGCGCCGATGCTTCTCAGGTGCCAAATCCCTCGACATCCCAGAGCTCCCTGGCACTGCGTGTTGAGGATGACCAATGCCGATGCTTCTTGTCTTTCGCCTGGAATCGAGACTCCTCAGTGCTAACGAGGACGTCGAATCCTCATGTTGCCTCGGGATCAGGTCTGACGCTAGACAGTCCTGTGGGCCCTGCACAGAAGTCAGTGTCAAGACAGGTGGAGACCCACTCAATGCACTACTGCTCCCAGTGTCAAGAGGCCCAGTAGCAGCCATGTGGACCGATGCTCCAAAAATCCTCTTGTGCTGAACCCCTCTGGCAACCTGTGTCCACTTCTTCATCCGAAGGCAGAAGACACAGTTAGCAGGACTACAGTTTGGCCTTAAACGCTGAAGACACCAAGAATGGGTGTCTTTGTCAGAGATGGTCTGATTGCACTGGGTATAGCACTTGAAGTCACTGGGAACTTGAGTGAACATGGACGGAAAAACCTCTGCAGCCAAACCAAACGAAGCAATAAGGCAAGGCATCAGAAAAAGGCAACAGAAAACCTGGCCGGTCAAGGCCTAAACATAGCCTAAACACGCGGAAAAACAAGGAAACTTAAAACTTGGGGGAAAAATAGAAACTAAGAATCTATTGGGGGGGGGGGGGGGGAGGAAACTTGAGCATCGGCACAACAAAAAATGGCAAAAAAACAAGCTGAAAGGCACAAAATGAAAAAACCTCTCTCTTGGACTGGACGTGAAGAGACGCCACAAATGCAGCTTCTCCTCACCGTGGTAAAAAAATGACTGCGGTAACCGTACTCTTGAGGCGTGCAGGAAGGCACTGGTGCATGTGTGGTGGAGTGACTCTCGCACTCCCTAAAGCTGTTTTTTACCTTGTTATTTATTACATTTGTACACCGCGCTTTCCCACACACAGCAGGTTCAATGCGGCTTACATAGTAAATAGAATTATAAAGTATTGTAAGGAGAATATTGCAAACTGAAATAAACATAGTAATAGTAAGGTTTTAAGAATATGTGAATTGAACATGGAAAGGTAAACAAGGCAAGATAGACAAAAGGAAAGAGATTGGGACGGGTATGGTGTAGGGAAGATGGGAGACGAGAAGACTGGGGATGAGTATAAGGAGTTTGGGAGACATGGTTTAAGGTATAATCATCTTCAGAGCAGGAGTTGTGTGGGTGGGCTTATAAGGTTAAGTTGGGCCATTAGGGTAAGCTTGCTTGAAGAGATGTGTCTTCAACATTTTTCTGAAGGGTAGATAATCGTTAATTGTTCGGATGGATCTTGGTAGAGCGTTCCAAGCTCCAATGCGGGATCGTGTTACCCAATTGTGAGAATTAATGGCCTGCTTGTCCTTGGAGAAAAAGGGGTTGCACACATCATGTTCAGCCATTGCAGAATTCTTACTCATTGAATGTGTGTTGCTCTGAGATAGAACTATACGACTTTATTTATCATTCTGGGCCCATGAAAAAAAAAACCAGGCCCGTTTGACTTCAGTTAAAGATTTCTTCCATTTTGTGTTCAGAGAGCAAAGCCCTTTTATTGTATGGGTGAGGAACTCTGATTCTTCACAACTCCATGGTGGCTGCCACACAATTTCACCAACTTACTGTTCTGCATATTATATATATATATATATATATATATATATATATATATACACACACTCACGCATATATATAGTGCACTACTACTACTATTTAACATTTCTAGAGCGCTACAAAGTGTACGCAGCGCTGTACAAACACAGAAGAAAGACAGTCCCTGCTCAAAGAGCTTACAATCTAAATAGACAAAAAGTAAAGCATTTAATATTTAAGCAGTCAAGCACAAGAGAACAGTCAGAAGGACTAAAGATGTTGAAGGGTGGTCAGTGTGATTAGGTGTAACTCTGGTTGGAGTAGTGGGAGAAGGTGATAGAAGAATAGAAATGGGTGAGGTAAAAGTAATGAGTGGGTTGATAGGGAGGTTATATAAGACATGTCACTCTAGGGGTGGGTGGGACTAAGTCTAAAGCAGGAGAAGGTATTCTCTGCAGCCTATCTGTGAGATGGAAAATGCTCTCTGAAGCTGCTGCTATAAGTTGTTAGTTTTCTCTCCCTGAAAGAGATCCAAGCCACACCCACGAAGTTCAAACTGTCAGTGGGGAGGGTGAGGGGAGGAAATGGCAGTGCTTGATGAAAAAGAGAGCTCAGTTTGATAGGAGATATACTATAGGATGTCATTCTGAGGCCAGGCTAAGTCTAAAGCAGGAGAAGGTATTCTCTGCAGCCTATCCATTTAAGTGCACGTCGGATAAGTGCATGCTTTAACTGCATGCCATACTTCTGTCCCATTTT
This sequence comes from Microcaecilia unicolor, assembly GCF_901765095.1. Taxonomy (NCBI): domain Eukaryota; kingdom Metazoa; phylum Chordata; class Amphibia; order Gymnophiona; family Siphonopidae; genus Microcaecilia; species Microcaecilia unicolor. The sequence continues at coordinate 79,456,701 of NC_044033.1, read as the reverse complement.
TGGCGCCATCAATCTCTATGGGGACAAACTTCGGTTTAGCGCACCACTGATAAGTGCAAGATTCACTTATATGCATGATTTAAGACCGCTCCTCTGAAGGAAAGACTCCGCATAAGCGCGCGCACGGAATATGGAAGCCGATTGCCGCGTGACAACCGAGATTTCAAATTTACCGCCCCTTTAACTGCCACAGGCAGAATAAGTGAAAGAATGTTGTTAGAGTGTACACTGGCTGAACGAATAGAAATTCTTAAAAAATTTGAACACAAAGAAAGTCAAGCATCTATTACTAAAGAATATGGTGTCAATTCCAGTCAAATTTCACGTGTCTTAAAGCAGAAAGACCAGCTTCTGGAAGACTGGCAAAACAATACAAATCCACAACGGAAACAAAAACGGGTGGGAAAAGCTGAGGAGGTAGAAGATGCTCTTCTTCAGTGGTTTTCTCAAGTCAGGAGCAGACAGTTTCCTGTCAGTGGTCCACTGCTTATGGAGAAAGCTAATCAACTAGCTGAAAGTCTTGGACTAACTGAATTCAAAGCCACTGTTGGATGGTTGGAAAGATGGAAGGAGAGGAACAGCATAAAATTCAAGAAACAACATGGTGAAAAACAAGACGCTGATGACTTTGGAGCTAAAAATTGGGTTGTTTCAGTTCTTCCTACCATTTTGAACGAGTTTGCACCTCGTGACATTTTCAATGCTGATGAAAACGGTCTCTACTGGCGAGCGATTCCTGATGGAACACTTGCATTCAAACAACCTGAAACTACAGGAGGTAAAACGTTGAAGGACCGACTGACGATCCTTCTTTGCTGCAATATGGATGGGAGTGAGAAGTTGGAACCCCTCGTCATTGGAAAGAGCAAACAGCCCCATTGCTTCAAGAATGTTAAGCGACTTCCTGTGTCATACGAGACTAACGCAAATTCATGGATGACTGGGGAAATTTGGAAGCAGTGGCTAAAGAAGTTAGACACTAGAATGCGGGCACAAAAGTGTCAGATTTTGGTGCTTTCTGATAATTGTGCTGCACACAGTGATGATGTCAGGCTGTCTAATGTCAAGGTGGTCTTCCTGCCACCAAACACTACCTCTCTGATCCAACCTATGGATCAGGGCATAATAGCCAATTTCAAAAAGCATTATCGGGCTCTTGTGCTACGTCGTCTGATGAGCATTATGGATGACCAGACTGGCAAGGATAAACGTGTTGTTGAACTGGCTCTTAATCTATCACTGTTGGATTCCCTACATATGCAGAAAGAAGCCTGGAATCATGTTATACAGGCAACCATTGTGAACTGCTACAAGCGGGCAAGCTTTGTTAAGGATGTGGAGAGGGACGAAACAGATGCAGCTGTTGCAAACGCATCAGATGAACAGGTTATTGACATCCCAGCCGGTGTTACTGAAGAGGAGTTTCATCGCTACGTAGCTGTTGATTACGATCTACAAACAGCTGATGACAGCACTGATGTCCAGATATGCGCCTACACGCAGGCAACAACGGCTGATGATGAAACAGAGGATGAAATGAGCAGCGAGGCACATGCTGGCGAAATTCAACAACCTCCTGTCACTTTTGCAAGAGCACTGGAGAGTCTCAACACCGTGTGGGCCTATCTGGAGGCCACTGGATGTCAGTACTATGACAGTTTTTACCGTCTGGCAGGCGTAGTCTATGGAACTCACAGACACAACAGTGTACAGAGGACTATGACTCATTACTTCAAGTAAGCCTAATGTCAGTTAACGGAGACTGTATAACGTCAGTTAACGGAGTCTGTATACTGTATGTATAATAAACAGTACTGGACATATGTTTATTAGATGTCAAGCTTCTTTGGGTCACAACGGTTAAGTGCACGCTCCGGTTACTGTATTTCTTTGGTCCCAGACCCTTGCACTTAAGCAGATTGCAGATATATATATATATATATCTCCTATATAATAATTCTCACCTCCAACGTTCTATTCTTGGGACCGTGGCTCCCTGGCTGCAGGTGGTCTGCGAGGCAGACACGCATGGACGTCACTGACGTCAAAACAGCTGATTCCAAGGCAAGGAGAGGAGTAGGAAAATACACGCCCCCTCCCTCCCCGCCACTGTTGTGTACTACCTGTGCTGACAGCCGAAGTGTTGTTCTGCCGTTCGGGTGGGTTCCTCAACCATCTTCTCAGAAAGTTTAACTCCGTGCGTCTGACATCAGACGCATGCAGAGGAACTTCCCGAAAAGATGACTGAAGAACCAACGGGAAGGAAAGAACAACACTGCGGCTGTAAGAACAGGTAGCACAACAACGGCAGTGGCGGGGGGGGGGGGGGGAACGACAGGTTTGCGGAAGGGGGGGTTCAAGGGGGCCGTAGCATGGGTGGGGGGGGGGGGGGAATTGCCTGCCTAAGGCCCGTTTCCTTACCTACAGAAACGGGCCTTTTTTACTCATATATATAATCACCACCACCTTTTCCCCACCCCTGCTGAACACATTTTCTGAAGCCCTAGGCTGCTTACTCTACCCTTCAACGGGTGTACTGGTTGGCACTGTGGGGCTCAGGTTGCTACTTTCAGGGAGCAGGGTTTGTGCTACTGCAGAGGACCTGGGAAAGAGATGGGGAAGGAAGAGTGGAGAAGGTGGATGTATTCATGAGGGGAAGGATCAAATTTCAGAGGAGAGAGCGGAACGAACAATGAAAGATTAGAGCAGTGACCTTCACTATTTTTCAAGCAGAAGCAATTTTGTCAAAAAAAAAAAAAAAAAGTCAAGACCATCACTGAATATAATATAGCTATACTGATATTGCCAGCCCAGCTGCTCACGCACAGTTAGCGCAACTTATGTAATGAGAACAAACTCTACTCCTGTAATCACTCTCTCAGCCTCAGCCTGTCAACTTTCTTCTCCTGTCCATCTCCACCCACACTTTTCTCCAGTGCATCTGTTCAGACATTTCCCAATGCAATCTTTCCCAATACACTCTCTCTCCAGCTCTTGTTCATCACATAATTTCTACCCATTGCAGCCAGTCTCAACCCAAACACTTCTTTCCCCATCAACCTACCCCCCACCCCAATCCCTCCAAGCCAGCTCTCTCCCCAGTTTGTTAAACCATTAAACCATTTCAGAGGTTTGTTTCTGGCATTATACCCAGAACAGCTAGTCTGTTTCAGCATTGTGTGGCTCTTAGTGACTAAAAAAAAAAAAAAAAAAAAACTCCTCCTCAACTCCCTTGCTGTTCATATGGTCTCATAAAAACAGCGTGGGAGTTTGGCCTTTATGTGGCTTAAAGTCAGTGGTGTGCTGGAGCCGACTCACACCGGCTCAGCTGGGGCTGGAGCAATCCTCTGTCCTACAATCTTGCCCATACAATCTCCACTCTCCGACCGTACTGAAAGTGACTGCCGTTAAGTTTCAGCGGCAGTCTCACGAGACTGTCGCAGGAACTTGCATAAGTCTTGCAAGATTGCCGCCGGGACTCACACAGCCATTTTCAGTATGAAGATACGTGGAGACTACATGGGCGAGAAGGGGACAAATTGCAGGTAGATGAGAGAGAAAGAAGGGGGACAAGCTGCACGTGGATGAGAGGGAGAGAAGGGGGACAAGCTGCACGTGGATGAGAGAGAAGGGAGAGGAGAGGGAAACATGTCATACATGGAGGGAAGGGAAAAGGGAGACATGCAGTACATAGAAGGGGATGGAGAAGAGAGGGGGAAATGCTGCTCATGGATGGGAGGGTAAGGAAAGGGGGATACGCTGCTCATGGTGGTTTACTTTATTGGAAATATATATGTTTTCTAATTTTGTATTTAGTGGAGTATGGAAGAAAAGGTAAAATAGAATTATCAGGTAAGAACTTTTTCCACTACAGATCAATCTAGAGACTTGTGGGTTATGTCCCTCAACCAGCAGATGGAGATAAAGAGAACTCCAAGATATGAGGACCTGTGCAGCCAGGTATGATCGATACCACAGCAGTAAAAGGAATCCCTTAGTTAACCAAGAACACACTCTTCTGCCTCTCCTGGCTGAGCAAAACCATAATAGGGAAACCACGAGTAATGATGAGCTGTAGAAGATTTCTTCTTCCTCTCTTGATTTATTGTATTTTATTTTATAACTGTCCCATAGACTAACAGAAGAACCTGAACGCAAGAAAACAAAAAAAAACACCTATAACCAGAACAACCACAGCAGAAAACAACGAAATACAGGGTGGGCCTCTGGATTGATCTGTAGGGACTAATGGAAAGAAATTCATCAGGTAGTTACTAATTTTACCTTCCATTGTGACCCCAGATCAATCCAGAGACTTGTGGGACTTGTGGGATGTACCAAAGCAGTCCTCAAGTAGGGAGGGCCCCATGTACCCCCGAGGTCAAAACTGATGCCCTGAAGGCTGCGTCCTTGCGCGCCGCCACATCCAACTGGTAATGCTTAGCAAATGTATGCACCGACGCCCAGGTAGCCGCTCTGCAAATGTCCTCCAACGGCACCAAACGAGCCTCTGCGAAGGACGCAGCTTGAGCCCTAGTAGAGTGTGCTCGCACGTGAATAGGCGGACCCTTCCCCATGGATAAGTATGACGCACTAATCGCTTCCTGAAGCCAACGGGCCACCGTCGTCCTAGAAGCCATAGCCCTTTTATTGCGACCCGCAAACAGCAGGAACAAATGATCCGAGCACAGGAAGGAATTTGTGGCCTCTAAATACCGTAGAAGAATGCGCCTCACATCCAAACAATGCAAGGCCCAGAACTCACTTGGGTACTCCTCTTGCCGAAACGCTGGCAACATCAAAGCCTGACCCAGATGAAACCGGGTCACCACTATAGGCAAGAAGAAAGAAACTGTCCAGATGCACACCCCCGCCTCCGCAAAACGGAGGAAGGGATCCCTGCATGACAATGCCTGGAGCTCTGACATCTGTGAAGCCGAGGCCACAGCCACCAAAAACACCGCCTTCAATGTCAGGTCTTTCAAGGACACCTGACCCAGAGGTTCTAAAGGAGGTCGTTGCAACGCCCGGAGAACCAGATTCTGATTCCATTCCGGAAGCACCGGTGCCCACATAGGCCTGACTCCCCGCAAAAAATGAACCACATCCAGATGAGCCGCTAGAGAGTGACCAACCAAGTGGCCTCTAAAACAGGCCAGAGCCGCCACCTGCATTTTAAGGATGCTCAAGGAAAGCGCTTTAATCGAGCCCCTCTTGCAAAAATGGTAAGATACACGACAGTGGCGCAGACTCCGCCGAAGCGCCCGATGAACACCATGACACAAAGGTCCGCAATACTCTTGTGTACACTAATGACGTGGAATGCTTCCGTGCCTGCAACACTGTGGCAATCACATTGTTGGGATAATCCTTACTCCGGAGGCGCGACCGTTCAATAGCCATGCCGTAAGCCCAAAGGGGGTGGGATTCTCCATGACTATTGGACCCTGAACCAAGATATCGCTGTGCTCCGTCAGCCGCAGAGGCCTGTCGTCGAGTAGATGTATGAGATCTGCGTACTATGGACGCCTGGGCCAGTCCGGCACCACCAGAATAACCGGCCCCGGATGTCAAGCAATTCGCCCGACCACTCGCCCTTTCATGGGCCACGGAGGAAACACGTAAAGGAGATCCTCCGGCCATTGCTGAAGGAGCGTGTATCTCTGCCTCTGCTGAAGAAGCGGAGTACCTTGGCATTCGAGGAACACACCATCAGATCGATCACCTGCATTCCCCAGAGATACATGATCTGATCGAACGTTCATTGGGAGTGTTCCCAATCCCCCAGGTCCAGCTGATTCCAGCTGAGGAAGTCCGCTTCCATATTTAAGACCCCTGCTATGTGCACCGCCGACAGGAGGGATAGGTGCTTCTCCGCCCAAAGACAAAGGGAAGATGCCTCCATTGCCAGCGGGGCTCTCCCGGTGCCCCCCTGCCTGTTGACATATGCTACCGCTTTCGCATTGATAGACAACACCCTGACCGACTGCCTCCGACAAATAGCTTCGAAGGCCTCCAGCGCCAGGTGGATGGCCCGTATCACCAGAAGATTTATCGGCTGTGTCACTTCCACAGTGGACCAGGTGCCCTGGGCTGTCCGGCCAAGACAGTGAGCACTTCAACCCAATAAACTGGCATCTGTGGTCACCACAACCCACTCCGGATTAGCAAGGGACATTCCCCTCAAAAGATTCTGTAGCAATATCCACCAGTGCATCGCAAAGCGCACCCGCGGAGACCACGGGATCTGAATCGCTTAATCTTCGGAAAGGGGGGGGGGGGCAATGGCTGAGCAGAGACCACTGCAGAGGGCGCATGTGGCTCCTGGCCCAAGGAATCACGTCCAACGTTGCCGCCATGGACCTCAGAACCTGCACATAATCCCAAGCTCTGGGTGCAGAAGTCTGAAGCATGGACGAAAGCCGACTGTGCAACTGCATCCTGCGAGCTTCCGGGAGAAACACTCTGCCCTGCCAAGTGTCCAAGAGTACCCCCAGATATTCCAGAGACTGCGACGGAGATGGCACTTCTGCAGGTTGACTATCCAGCCCAGAGAGTGCAGAAGCCGCAACACTCTCTGCGTGAGAGGGTGCGCGAATCAACCAGTCATCTAAATATGGGTGCACCTGAATACCCCAATCCCCCAAAGAGGCTGGGACGACCACCAATACCTTGGAAAACGTGTGGGGTACTGTTGCGAGCCTGAAGGGCATGGCTCTGAACTGGTAATGTTGACCCAAGACCGCAAATCGCAGAAAACGCTGATGGTTCGGCCAGATGGGAATATGTAGATATGCCTCCTTGAGGTCAAGAGCGGTCAAGAACTCTCGTGGCTGAACTGTTGCTAGGATGGAGCGTAGAGTTTCCATACGGAAATGCCGCACCTTCAGACACCTGTTGACAGATTTGAGATTGAGAATAGGGCGGAAGGTCCCACCTTTTTTGGGAACCATGAAGTATAGAGTAGCGACCCTGCCTGATTCTCGGCGGGCGGAACTGGAACGCCTGCTCCGAGACGTATCAGCTTGGATAGGGTGTCCTGAATCGCCGCTCGCTTGACAAAGGCCTTGCAGGGTGACTCGAAGAAAAAGTCCATAAAAGATTGGGCGAATTCAAGACCCAGTCGTCTGAAGTGACCCTGGCCCACTCCTCCCAAAAAAGGGACAGCAGTCCCCAATCACAGGAAGGCGATGGGCCAGGGCCCAATCATTGGGTCCCTCTATTTCATTGTTGTCCTCCGGGACCTGAGGTGGTTGTCCGGCGGTCACCCCAAAAGGACTGCTGCTTCTGCTGAAAGCGCGGCCACTGGAAGGTGTTAGACCTACCAGGCCTGTAGCGCTTAGCCTCTCTAAAATGGGGGCGAACCGATCTAGACGATACCCTAACTCCAGTCCTCCGGTAGCCGCTGACCCTTAGAGTCTCCTAGCTCTTTCACAATTTGCACGAGGACATCGCCAAAGAGGAGCTTACCCCTGAATGGCAAACACGCTGAGACTTAGAGGCGACATCCGCCGCCCAATGCATCAGCCACACCCACTGACGTGCTGTCATCACTAGGGCCATCTCTTTAGCCGAAGCCCAAAGAATATCATACAGCAAATCCGCTAGGTACGTAAGCCCGAACTCCAAAGCCGGCAGGCAATCAATGAGCTCCTCAGTAGAGGAAGCTTTCTGGACCCAGTAGAGACAAGCCCGTGCTGCGTAAGAACCACAGACAAATGCCTGCAGACACAAGAAAGCCACCTCAAAGGCTGACTTCAAGGCCAATTCCAGCTTTCAGTCTTGGGGATCTTGAAGAGCTGTCCCTCCTTCCACCGGCAAGGTGGTCTTCTTTGTGACCGCCGTGATTAGGGAGTCCACTACTAGCAAACGTAGGGTTTCCAAGTCCTCCGGGTGTAAAGGGCAAAGCCGAGCCATAGTCCGCGCTACCCACAGGCTTGCCTCCGGAGTGTCCCACTGTGTCGCCATGTTCATGGATATGGAAGGCCTTGGAAGGACCTCTGGTACCCAACATAATGGCAGGGGTCGACGCCACAGGGGGCGCTGCATCCGGAGAAGAAAATGTTTAAACCTCTAGCGCCTGCACAATAAAAGCAGGGAGTTCCTCCTTGTGGAATAGTCGCACCGCCGTAGGGTTGTCCCCTTCACCCAGTGGCAGCTCCCCCTCTTCCACCTCATCAGGCATTGCCTGTAGGGAGTCCCCAGATGCCAGGCCATCTCCTCTGCGTCAGAAGGCTCAGAGAAACCCTCTTCCATATGTGGAAGTTCCAAACGTGGCCTCTTAGGAAGACTCAGGGGTACAAGAGGCCTGGAGCTCTGGGGGATAGACACGATAGCCTCTGTAGGAGAACCTCCTGCAGACTTCAATAAAAAAGCCCTGTGCATGAGAAAACGGAGTCACCCCTGTGACATTCTCCACAGAAGAATTAACAGCCTCACTCCCCTCGTCAATCATCAAAGACAGGGCTGGCTGCAGTCCCGTCGCGGGGCTGACCGCATGGGCAGCAAAAATGGCACTGGCGTTAGGCCTGACAGCGGCGTTCCCACCAACACCACCCGAGCGCAATCTGAGCCTTCTCCTGCCGGTGAACGCACCGGCAGCTCCCCGCTCTGTTTCCTGCCTTGGCTCCCGACCTTAGCACACTCATTGCATGCCCCCAACACCACCCATCTGCTCCCGCAGCGCAAACAGCGCTTCGCCAATTCGGACAGCACCGACATGACAGGTCCCCCATAGTGGTCCCAACTCTCTGTGTGCCACCTTCTCCCATGAAGGAGATTTGGCCCTGGCCCAGAGCTCTTCAAATTAGTCTGAGGGATAAACCAGAAGAACTGCAAATGCTTGCTCTTTTTCTTTTTAACCTGAGGCAGGCAAACTCTGACCAAGTGCCAATGCACCCCAAAGGACTGGCTAGGGAGGCTGGCAGGGGGAGGGAGGGACCTGGCTCCACCAGGTGTCCCCAACATCACCAAACGGCACCTCAACCCCACACAAAGACTTGACAGCCCCCGAGGGAACGAGATAGGAGTCAGATCAATCAGAGCTGCACAGGTATGTCCTCCACCTGCTAGATAGAGAGAATACTGAGATTGAGCTGGCTGCACAGGTCCTAATATCTCGGAGTTCTCTCTATCTCCATTTGCTGGTTGAGGGACATAACCCACAAGTCTCTGGATCTGGGGACGCAATGGAATGCATTGCTATTACTTTTACTAGTATTTTCAGTGTGTATAGAATCTGGCTTTCTTTGGGGGGGGGGGGGGGGTCTCCAGTTTTTGTCTACATGTTTTTTTGTGGCCCTCTATTTTGTATCAGTTGAGGGTCTGTCCATGTTCTGCATGTGTGACTGAGGTGAAGAATTCTGCTGGCATGTAGTGTCTGTGTAGGAATCTTTAACAGTCCAGCTTGGTCCAGTTTCCCCAGTAGTGGGTACACTGGTATATAGGTTGAGAAATAGTCTGACAGTAAATCATATGTCAGATTTAATATTAATAAATTTATTGTGACAAGAATTCTTGGGTGAATAGCAAACACAGGTTGGCTAGATACAAATGTGGCAAAAATCAAAGCAGTCTGTGAAAATCAATTGGCCATTTGGAATTTACAGTAAAGAATATTGTATGTTTTAATATTATTTGTAAATTGGTTGCTGCATACACATATCATTTGTACCAACAGAATGTATAATGCAGTTACATACATATCTATAGGTGTTTTTTTATTATTATTTACTTATTTAGGTTTTGGGTTTGTTTGTTTTTTGAAAGAGAGCCTGGTTGTTCAACATTTCCCAGCACACCACTGCTTAAACTCACTAAGAACCGTGTGGTTCTGGACAAGGTGGGGGACAATGAATATTTATTTATTTTAATTACATTTATACCCCGCGCTTTCCCACTCATGGCAGGCTCAATGCGGCTTATATGGGGCAATGGAGGGTTAAGTGACTTGCCCAGAGTCACAAGGAGCTGCCTGTGCCTGAAGTGGGAATCAAACTCAGTTCCTCCGTTCCCCAGGACCAAAGTCCACCACCCTAACCACTAGGCCATATTGGGAGAAGAGTCTAGGAACTGAATTTAGGGTTGACAGGAGCTGCCATCAGTTTCCAAGCCTTACAATGAAAATTGCTGGATTAGAAGGCAGGGAGAAAAGGAGACTATGAAAGTAGAAGAAAAGGCAATTTTTGAAAGAAGTTGAAAACAGGCTGTAGAGTGTGGGGTAAGAACAGAGAAAGTAACAAATGGTGTAAAAAAAAAAAAAAGACAAAAAATGAATTTGAAAATTAATAATTCAGATATACAACTGGTTGGAGTAATTTTATTTTAAAAGAACATTTTTCACAGATTTTTATTTCAAAAACTACATTTGCTGATGAGCTGATTTGCAAATTTATGCAAAAGTTTCTCACCCTGAACCCAGGCAAACTTTCTTGTTGTTCATTCACACACTAAACTTAGGCTAGATACTACACGAGACAGGCTTTTATTTCTGTAGCACCTCTTCCCTGGAATTCGCCTCCAATGGACATTTAGCAGAATGTACACACAAGAACTTTAAAATAAGTGCAAGACTGGATGTCTCAGAAAATCTATGAAGAATTCTAAACCTGAGTCATGGAGGAGTAGCCTAGTGCAGTGGACTTTGATCCTGGGGAACTGGGTTAGATTCCCACTGCAGCTCCTTGTGACTCTGGGCAAGTCACTTAACCCTGCATTGCCCCATGTACAAATAAGTACCTGTATATACTATGTAAACCGCTTTGAATGTAGTTGCAAAAACCACAGAAAGCCCGTATATTAAGTCTCATTTCCATTTTTACTTTACCTGGAGCTACATTCTCATTTCCTAAGTTACATTAACATATTTACTGTTTTCCTTATTTATATACAGTGCACTCCATTTAAGTGCATGTCGGATAAGCACATGCTTTAAACTGCATGCCGTACTTCGGTCCCGTTTTTGGCGCCATCAATTTCTATGGGGACAAACTTCGGTTTAGCGCACCACTGATAAGTGCAAGATTCGCTTATATGCATGGTTCAAGACCGCTCCTCTGCAGGAAAGACTCTGCATAAGCGCGCGCACGGAATATGGAAGCCTATTGGTGCGTGACAACCGAGATTTCAAATTTACTGCCCCTTTAACTGCCACAGGCAGAATAAGCGAAAGAATGTTGTTAGAGCGTACACTGGGGTCGTCGTCGCCGCAGCAGAACTGTAACACTAACACTGGCTGAACAAATAGAAGTTCTTAAAAAATTAGAAAACAAAGTCAAGCATCTACTGCTAAAGAATTATGGTGTCAATCCCAGTCAAATTTCACGTGTCTTAAAACAGAAAGACCAGCTTCTGGAAGACTGGCAAAACAATACAAATCCACAACGGAAACGAAAACGGGCGGGAAAAGCTGAGGAGGTAGAAGATGCTCTTCTTCGGTCGTTTTCTCGAGTCAGGAGCAGACAGTTTCCTGTCAGTGGTCCACTGCTTATGGAGAAAGCTAATCAACTAGCTAAACGTCTTGGACTAACTGAATTCAAAGCCACTGTGGGATGGTTGAAAAGATGGAAGGAGAGGAACAGCATAAAATTCAAGAAACAGCATGGTGAGAAACAAGACACTGATGACTTTGGAGCTGAAAATTGGGTTGTTTCAGTTCTTCCTACCATCCTGAACGAGTTTGCACCTCGTGACATTTTCAATGCTGACGAAAACGGTCTCCACTGGCGAGCGATTCCTGATGGAACACTTGCATTCAAAAATGCCGAAACTACTAGAGGTAAAACATTGAAGGACCGACTGACGATCCTCCTTTGCTGCAATATGGATGGGAGTGAGAAGTTGGAACCCCTCGTCATTGGAAAGAGCAAACAGCCCCATTGCTTCAAGAATGTTAAGCGACTTCCTGTGTCATACGAGACTAACGCAAATTCATGGATGACTGGGGAAATTTGGAAGCAGTGGCTAAAGAAGTTAGACACTAGAATGCGGGCACAAAAGCGTCAGATTTTGGTGCTTTGTGATAATTGTGCTGCACACAGTGATGATGTCAGGCTGTCTAACGTCAAGGTGGTCTTCCTGCCACCAAACACTATCTCTCTGATCCAACCTATGGATCAGGATATAATAGCCAATTTCAAAAAACATTATCGGGCTCTTGTGCTACGTCGTCTGATGAGCATTATGGATGACCAGACTGGCAAGGATAAACGTGTTGTTGAACTGGCTCTTAATCTATCACTGTTGGATTCCCTACACTGTTGGATTCCAGAAAGAAGCCTGGAATCATGTTATACAGGCAACCATTGTGAACTGCTACAAGCAGGCAAGCTTTGTTAAGGATGTGGAGAGGGACGAAACAGATGCAGCTGTTGCAAACGCGTCAGATGAACAGGTTATTGACATCCCAGTCGGTATTACTGAAGAGGAGTTTCATCGCTACGTAGCTGTTGATTACGATCTACAAACAGCTGACGACAGTACTGATGTCCAGATATGCGCCTACACGCAGGCAACAACGGCTGATGATGAAACAGAGGATGAAATGAGCAGCGAGGCACATGCTGGCGAAATTCAACAACCTCCTGTCACTTTTGCAAGAGCACTGGAGAGTCTCAACACCGTGCGGGCCTATCTGGAGGCCACTGGATGTCAGTGCTATGACAGTTTTTACTGTCTGGCAGGCGTAGTCTATGGAACTCACAGACACAAGAGTGTACAGAGGACTATGACTCATTACTTCAAGTAAGCCTAACGTCGGTTAACGAAGACTGTATACTGTACATATAATAAACAGTACTGTACATATGTTTATTAGATGTCAAGCTTCTTTGGGTCACAACGGTTAAGTGCATGCTCCGGTTAACTGCATGCATTTCTTTGGTGCCAGACCCTTGCACTTAAGCGGATTGAACTTTGTGTGTATATATATGTATGTATATGTGTGTGTATATATATATATATATATATAAAATAAAAAATAGAAACGTATAAACATCAACACAATATGCTGCTACAGTCATCCACTATCATTTTTTCTATGTACCACCATTACACACTGAAATAAACTAAAGAAGCAATCAAAACTACAAAATGTATGTCACTTGCGGCTGAATTTACCTCTGAACTGTTGCAGGGTACCAGGGGCCTTGATTATTACTGAGGGCAAAAGAACAAGCTGCTCATTATCTTTGACACTCATAAAAAGCTCATCAAAATATTGACAGGGTAGAATCACAGCCTCCCCCCACATGACTCAACATATCTGCCCTGCTCCACCTATCCCATAAATGACCAATATGCTGAACCCCTTCTTCCATTTGACTTGCAACTGTCACATCCCCTATTCTCCCTAGTCCACAGCCAGCCTCAACTCCCTTCCCTCACCCCAGGATGCACCGAGGTCTTCAGAGGGAGCTGTGATGTCTAATTGCTTTAGCCCTGCTGGCCATGACATCAAGATAGTGCCAGCTCATCCTTGGTTCTTCTCTTCCCAGACATCTTCTCCAAAGCACACATAGTGCAGAACCAGGTGAATCACAAATACAACTACCAGAACTACAACTGCTTTTTATATATACAGACCTTAACTAGTTTATTGGTTCCCTATTCCTCAACAAGATCCCTTTGGTCGTCTAAGCAAAGCCTTCTAGCAGTTCCATCCTTTCGTCATGCTTTCCTTGATGTTTCCAGATGCATCTGCATTACTGTGGTTGCTCCCACACTATGGAATGCCCTTCTAAGTTTTGAAGGGTCGTTCAACAAGTTTAAATCCCAACTAAAAGCCTACTATTTTTCCCAGGCTTTCCCACCTATTGTTATCTGATCTCCTGCTTCCTCTTTTGATGATATTGATCCCTGGCATATGGATAAGACAGTACCAAGATCCCTGTGGTAATTTTCATCCTTTCGTTAACCCTTGCGCTACTCTGTAAACTTCCCTTATCCTATTTTCCTTTTGTATCAATTGTTGTATTTTGTCTTGTGTGACTTCCCTTATCCTAAATATATTGCATTGTAAATCGCTTAGATTTTTTTTGATCATATGAGGTATATCAAATAAATTAAACCTTGAACCTGTGCAACAGTAAATTAAGAATGAAAGATTTAAGATGAAGTAATGATTTCTGTCTTCCTGGTAGATTAGTATATCCCAGACTGTTGTATATTCTTTGAAGACCAGAGTAACTTAAATTCAGGTTAAGAAAACAAAATTTTTTAAAAACACTCTCACCTTAAACAAGGACTTGATGTAAGATCCTCAAATGACTGCATACCATCTCCAGTTGGTCTCAAAGGGTGACTATGTTACCCTTCAGAAGACAACAATAGCATCATTCTTTCACCACAGAAAAATGTCAATATATAAAACATTAAAGCCAAGGTTAACAGAATAAAATTTGTGTTTTTTAACAAATTAATTATTTTCTTAAATTTCTAACCAAATGGCAGTGAATTAACACTGCAAGATTTTTTTTTTTTTACTTGAAACGTTATCCTGAGTGCAACCCGCTTCCAAACTTTACATGCCGTCAGCTGAACTACACTCTGCATTACTTTTAATAGGAAATTAGGAAGAATAAATAATTTTTTCATAGACTGTTCTTAGAATTTTGTGCCTATAAAATATTCTACTGGAAGCCACAGGAATGTGGGAAATACCCACCTATTTTTGATCTCATACCTCATTTTATTGCTTTCTTCATATATATTATTTTGCTTGCAGGCTTTGGACCCAGTGTGGGGAATGCTTAATGTTAAAAAGCCTCAACTGCACCAAACTGCTAAAAAAAATTAATTCAGCCCTCAGCACAAAAGAAAAGAGCAAAGTTTTAAGGATTAGAATTCACAGGCTGTGATCATCCTCAAAGATGACAGCACTGTTGCAAAATATTATGGTTACATCTGTCATTTGCATGGTAACAATTGACATGAACTTACAGTTTTTCACTATTCTGAAGTTGTTCACATTATCAACAAAGCTGTACTCCTTGAGAGGATAGCTATACAGTGATGCATATGTTTAACAATATGTACAAAATTCTAATTTTACATTACATTACTCAGCATAGCATATGTCAAATAGCTGACATTTTAACTTCACATTATGTCATTACGTTATTAAGTAATGTGAATAAATATACCAGTTATATTAAGATGGTTGGTCAAGTGTTGAGATACACTTTGTTGCAACATTACATTAGTTATCTACACAACTGGACATTTAAAACAAGGGAGGTCAAGCTTTGTATAAATAAGTACTACTGTTTATCAAAACTTAAAGAAAACATTGAGTCCACAAAACTTTACTTTTATTGTTTTGTCACAAATAATGGCCGCTTTCCCAAGTTAACAATCACAAATGGATAGGTTTAATCATTACATTATTTAGTGTATAATGTCATACTGCAAAACTTAGAACGGCATACTTTCTCAAATATATGAGGTAATTAGATGTATTTGCTGTAATCAAAATGTGTAAATGATCTCGTTCATAGAAAGGCTATTTAACAATGCTCATACACACATCACTAAAACAATCAATACTCTATACTTTAAAAAACTGCACAAAAATGTTTGAACTCCAGAAATTTTTTTTTTTTTAGAGTCCTGTATATTAAATGAATGCTTGACCTAGTATAACAGACTTTTTTCTCCATTTAGGTTTAGTCTGCAGGAGTCAATGTCCATAAAGCTTGTGTGTAAAACGATATACTTGATAAAAGTCCAAAGAGTCACAGAGTTCTTTTTAAAATAGAGTATATATACATATATATATATATATATATCTAAGGTTTTTGCTAACTGGTGCGTGAGGGCTGCTGGAAAATACTGATGTTTAAATTCAACTAATACTCTTGTTTTATAGGCTGTTCATAGTCCGGCCATTTCAGACTGCCTCAGGAAAACACCCTGCCATTACAATGTAAGAGTAAGCCTCTTTAATAGCGTCTGCCACCTGGCGGTCCGGGCCATCTCCGGCCCCGGCCAGGTGGCGGAAGTGGTGGTGCACCGGGTCCATTGGGAAAGCTGTGTAAAAGGATAAAATCACAATGGTTTCTTTTCCTGTCACAATAAATCACAAAATTTAAAATATATATATATTGTTACTATTTGGCTTACTATAATTAAGGTGCATGCATATTTAAGGCTTCCATACGATCGATATTTAAAAGTAATACTAAAAAAAAGTATCTGAATTGTTTCTATGTAATCATATTATTTGTATAGAAAATATTACCTTTAAAAAATTACAGAGACTGGGCATTGTAAAACAAAGTCAAACCGTTTTTAAAAAGAAAATGAAAAAGGGATAAAGTTTCTCACCTCCTAGATGAAAGAAAATGACCTCTTGGTCGTGGTGGCATGCCTCTGGCTCTGGGGAGTAATGGTCTTCCTCTAAAGCCCATTGGTCCAGGAGGTGGCGGAGGTGAAAGTGCTGGTCTGAATGTACAAGCCCATTGAAATATTATACCAATATGAGAAGACTACATTGCCTGTTTGTTCTAGATGCAAGTATTCAATTTACACATCAGCACAAAGGGGAAAATTCTATAAAGGGCACTAAAAATTAGGCACTCAAAGTTTGTGGACTAAGACAGTCTTCTATAATGGTATCTGGGCACCCAGATTCTGTTATAATATACAGTCTAAGTTAACATTTGGGCATTAACATTTAGGTGCCAATACTTACACCATGTAAAAGGCGGGTATAAATGTTAGTGTCTAAGGGGTCCGTTTACTAAACTGGGGTAAAAGGCAGTCTTTTTTTCTCAACAAGAAATGGCCGTGCAGTAAGTGAACCACTTTCCGTGCGGCCATTTCCGGGGGGGGGGGGGGGGGGCGGTTGAGCACTTACAGTCACCCATTGAGGTGATGGTAAGGGCTCCCATGCTAAACTGGCAGTAACCGATGCCCGATTACCGCCAAGGTATTTTTGTAGAGCCAGAAATGGTGTGCGCTGGGGGTGGGAACTATTGCTGGGCTCCTGCAGTAGTTCAGGATCGACACACAGCAAGCCAATTGCTGTGTGCCAACCCTTTAGTAAAAGGGTCCCTAACAGGCATATTTTCAAAGCACTTAGCCTTCCAAAGTTCCATAGAAACCTATGGAACTTTGGAAGGCTTAGTGCTTTGAAAATATGCCTCTGTTAGCAACTAGGTGCACAACTTACAATATTCTCTACGTCTGGAGCTTAAATGCACAACCTGTTCATGGTCTGCCCACATGCACACTCTCTTGCTGTTATGCACTACAGTACTTAGATGCTAATTTATAGAACAGTGCCAAGTGCAGTTGGGTGCCTAATTGCTCTTTACCCGTTTGAATGCCTAACTTCCATTTCAGTGCCTAACTTGTGGCGCACTATATAGAATTGGGGGGAAGTGATGTTAAAGTGCCTAGCAAGACAGACAATTCAGGTGAGAGAATTCTTTATGCATGATGTAAGCCTAGAATTTTAACTGGAGTCAGGGTAACAAAGATGAAGCCAACAGCTACTTCATCAATTTCATTTGCAGGAACAGTCATCTCCCTTTCAAAAATCAAGTTTTTATTCTTAAAATTCTAAACTACTTTCCTTAACATTTCGATGTGAACACTAACCTTAGTGGTGGGGGTGGGAAGGGACTTCTTGGCATTCCTCGCATAGGTGGAGGGGGTGGGAAACCTGGTGGACCACTTCTGCTGCCTCTTCGCCCTCTTGGATCTGGATATGGACGCATTCTTCCTCTACCACCCCTGTAACGATATGTTTAAAATCTAATCAATTAAAGTTAATCAACTCACTCATTGCTCCGTTTTCCTTAACTTAGGGGTCCTTTTACAAAGCTGTGGTAAAAAGTGGCCTGTGGTAGTGTGGGTGTGTCTTTTGGGCACATGCTGGACCTCTTTTCACTGCAGCTGGGAAAAAAGCCATTTTTTAATGGGCCGGGAAATGGGCGTGCACAAAAATTAAAACTAGTGCATTCCTATTTACGGCCTGGGCCCTTACCGCCAGTCATTGACTTAGCGGTAAGGGCTCACACTACCCACGCGTGTCAACGTGGCCATGGTGCCAATTACCACCAGGAATCCCCCCCCCCCCCCCCCCGGTAGAAAAATATTTTCTACTGCGAGATTTGGTATGCGCCAAACTTGGAATTATACAGTTGGGCGCAAACACTACTCCAGCAGTAGTGCCGATTTGACACACACTACCTGTGCGTTAGCCCTCCCACGGCTTTGTAAAAGGGCCCATAATTTAGAAATATGTTAAGGAAAATGGAGCAATGAATGACGCGATTAAGTCTGCAGATGACAAAATTATTTTTTATTTTTAAAGTTGTTAATTCATGATGGATTGTAGGGTCTTGTAGGAGAACCTTCTGAAACTGGAGGACACACTACATACTATTACATGAAGAGCAATTCTCTAATCCAGGTACTCACATTTAGAGGTCTCTTGTACGTGTAAATGCCTAGACTACTAGTACTTATGCAGATAAGTGTATACTTACTCGTGAAAATGCCAGCTGAACACCTAAGTGCTACTCTGTAACTGTGCGCCCAACTTACAAAATGCATAAAGGGATAGGGAAATGGGGCTTGATATACCGCATTTCTGAGGTTTTTGCAACTACATTCAAAGCAGTTTACATATATTCAGGTATTTGTACCAGGGGCAATGGAGGGTTAAAGTGACTTGCCCAGAGTCACAAGGAGCTGCAGTGGGAATCGAACTCAGTTCCCCAGGATCAAAGTCTACTGCACTAACCACTAGGCTACTCCTCCACTCCTAAATTCAAAAGGGGGAGGGGGTGTATGCATGGGTGGGGCTCCTACTGCTTCATATAGGTGCCCAGTTACACCAGATCTATGGCTATATAGATACTTACAGTAACAAAGATCAGAGCTTATCTTTGTTGAGATAAGTATTTAAGTTTCTATATTGGCGATCTCTATGGACAGATTTTGAAAAGATTTATTGGATGAGTCTTTCACAAATGGATATCAAATACTGAATATTTAAATACAACAAATAGCCAGTTGCTGCTTTAAAGAAGGATTTTGGCTGCAGGTTCTGAGGATACAAAAATTGAAAACCATGTCTGATTATATTTACGCTAAGTTTTGCAGAAATAAAGTCGATTCTGTTGTTTTGATATGTTACAAATCATACATACAAATGTTAACCCCTCCCAAGTCTGAACCAATTTTTTTTGTTTCTTGTTTCAAGGACAGTTAAGAGCACAAACAACCTATTACCATGTCAAAGTGCCTTACGAGAAATAGCCTTAGGTTCCTTGTGTGTCTCTTTTCCCACCCATCCTAAGCATTTTCCTTAGTTGTCTGTTATCCCAATTAAGAGAGAAAATTTTCACAACAGGTAAGTTGAGCCTATGCCCTTCTTTATTTAATTTAATAGAAACTATTGACTAATCAACATAGAATATAACAAATTTTGAAAGCCTTTACTTCCTTAGTAGCTCTGAAAAACTAACAACAGTTCAGTGGTGAGTCAGGAGCTACCCAGTGTCTTACACTGCGTGGAGCATGTATATTTAGTTATTAGTTGGTGACAGCTCACGTTAGGGGCATTTTTACAAAGGCGCAGCAAGCCTACCATGGGCTTGCAGTTCGCCAATTCGGCACTACCGTCGGGCTACTGCAGGAGCCTGGCAGTAGTTCCTGCCCCCACAATACGCCATTTCTGGTGTATAAAAAATATTTTAATATTTTTATTGCTAGGGACGTGTATTTTCGTCCTGTACTCTATCTAAAGGGTGTGAACAGGGCACTGTGTATCTGGCATTTTCGGATGGAGACCCTGTGATCGATAATTGCGGAAGTGCAACCGGGGGAAGTTCCTGACTTCGATCGATCTCAAGAAGGCCTATTTGCATATTCCTATTTGGCCTCCTCACCAACGCTTTCTCTGCTTTGTGATTCTGGGTCGGCATTTTCAGTTTCAAGCCATGTCCTTCGACCTGGCAATGGCGCCCAGGAACACCTCCAAGGTGATAATGATGGTTGCGGCATTCCTGTGGAAACAGGGACTGCAGGTGCACCCATACCTGGACTGGTTAATTCGGGTGCTGTCTTATGAGGAGAGCGTGCAGGCAACGCAGTATTAATTTTATTTATTTAATACCACTGCAGTGCTCTTGAAGTAAGAAATCTCTCCTTTTTTTTTTTCTTTTTTCAATTTTGCTGGTAGGAGGGGGGTCAGTGACCTCTGGGGGAGTGAGGGGGGTGTCATCCCTAAATCCCTACAGTGGTCATCTGGTCATTTAGGGCACCATTTTGTGTCTTGTTATAAAAACAGTTCTAGACCAAAATGTTGAAGTTTTTGCCCTAGTTCCATTATGCCTTTGAAACACCCCCAACACACCCCTTGTGATTTGGAGGCACTGCAGATGAAATGAATAGACGTCTGCAAAACAGGTTTTGAAAATACCGATTTGGACATTTTGAGAAGAAATCCATCCAAATGGTGCTTTATGAAACTTTTTGGACGTTTTTCTCTTTCGAAAATGAGCCCCATAGTAACCTATGGAACGTTGTAAGTCTAAGTGCTTTGAAAATGAGCCCTTTTATTACTCTGTGATTATTTCAAAGGGAAAAATACAATTGGATCCAAAAGAACATTCATAGCTCATAACAAAAACAAAAAAAATCCTGTCAGAGCTTCTTTTGCTCAGAGAGGATTCAGTGAGTAATAAGCTTTTTCAAAAGCAAGCTTGATCTCTTGTACTCTTTACCTCATGGCAACAGCAAAAATAATAATCCAGCCACAAGTCTGTTTTTGAAACTGGGCAAAATAATAGATGTAGAAGTGTAGGATGCAACTTTGTCAATCATTATTATTCATAACATTCCTGTGAACTGTATTACCCATGTAGCAAAGAATGCATGAAACTTATGCTTTATATATTTCAATCTTTTTTATTCAAATGACAAACCATTCAGAAATTAACACCACCCAAGACACTTCATTCCGTGTCCGGGAAAGAAATAACCATAATGTGTACAAAACCTTTCCACAACTGTTTTCTTTCTCCCGTTTTATTAACATTAGTTCACCGGTATTGCCACTTTTCGTTTTCTTCCCCCACCCTCCCCCCCTTCCCTCCCTTTACCCCCCCCCCTTTCTTTCCTTTAAAAACTGAACTACTTTCCCACTAATCCTTCACATCAACAACATCTTTAATCTTATCTACACATCTTATTTAACGTATGTCCCATTAATTGTCTTTGAAGGTTCAAAAGTTCAGAAGGTAACTACGGGCTGTTGGGGTTAGTGTCGACCAAAAGGGAGTCCAGCACCTTTGGAATTTCTTCCCAGTCTCTGAGTCTAAGTTGTGAATCCCTTGCCGTTCTACTCTCATTAGGTGCAACATCTTGCTTCTCCATTGTTGTCTTGTGGGTGATTTGGCTGAGATCCATTCTGACAGAATGACCTGCTTAGCTATGATGGTGGTTTTAAGTACAAACTCTTTGAGCCCCCCAGGGCTGGGTATGCTCAACCGTGGATGGCCAAACAACAAAGTCGCCTCACACCTCCAAGACGTGTCCCATAACTGCGAGACATATGCTGTGATGTTTCTCCAGAATTTCAAAATGCTCCTGCAGGTCCAGAACATGTGTCCTAACGTCGCTCCTTCTTCTCCACATTTTGGGCATGAGCCCCACGGGGACACACCCATATGAAAGGCTCTTCGAGGAGCTATGTATAGTCTCAATGCGAATTTATATTGTAATTCCCAATGGCACGCTGCTTTAGTTAATTGCCTGATGGAGAGGATATGTGTTTGTAACTGTGAAGCTTGTATCTTGACCGGCAGGTCCTTATTCCATTGTTCAGCCTGTCTTTTATAATCCAATTCTGCTACAGTATCTCGGATGTGCCGGTGGTGATATGTGAGTGGGACTTTTTGCTGCGCCTCCATAGAGAATGCTGATGTCAATTCTTCCTGAACGTCTTCTGCCAACCACTCCCATGGTAAGGTATCTACATAGTGTTTGAGCTGCTTATAATGAAATTCGTCTGATGTTGCAAGGTCAAACTCTTTCTGCAGCTCCAAAAATGGTTTTATCTTACTCTCGCGATTGAGCACCTGTAGAAGGTATATCACTCCTTTATTTTTCCATCTGTGGAACACTGCATACATGTTTCCAGGTGCAAAATTTCTATTTCCACATATTGACCTAAATGGTGTCACTCTTGTTGAGAACTTATGTAACCGGCATATCCAGTTCCATGTGGCTTTAGCTGACGGCATTATCCACGAGTACCTTAAAATTTCTGGTATGGGGCCACCTCCCGCATGTAGCTAATTTGTGAAATGAATCTCTGGTATCACTTGTAATTCCAAACTTGTATTAGAAAAATCCTCTGTTCCACGGAACCAGTCGTTAATGTGGCGCATTCCACAAGCCACGGTCATATGTCGTATGTTCAATAATCCCAATCCTCCGTATTCCACCGGTGTTGTTAAGGTGGATACGGGCAAACGTGCCTTTCTCCCCTGCCAAAGGAATTTCTGTAAAATTTTGTTCAAGGTCTTTTCATCTTTTTTTCTTTAAGTAGAGTGGGATAGTTTGGAATACATATAACCATTTGGGTACTATGGTCATGTTATAAAGGGCAATCCATCCTAAGAGTGTTACGGGCAGTGATCTCCACATAGCCAGCTTCTCTTCAGTCTCTTTTAGTAACCTCCTAACGCTCTCTTTATAAAGCTCTCCCAGATCTGCGGGTAATTTAATTCCTAGATATGTGATTGGTCTCTGGGTCCACGTTAAGTGTTGCGGGCCTTTCCAGGTTCCCACTGCTTCTGCATTGATTAGGAGAACGTATGATTTAGTGTAGTTTAGTCTGAACCCTGAATATTCTCCAAACCTCTCTATCCCCTTCAGTACCACCTCTAGAGAACACTTGGGGCTGGTTAGAAATAGTAGTAGATCGTCTGCATAGGCAAACACTTTCAGCCGGTGACCTGTCACCTCTATTCCCTGTATTTCTTTGTCTTGCATTAATTGTTTCAATAATGGTTCCACTGCTAGCACAAACAACAGTGGCGAGAGTGGGCACCCTTGCCTGGTCCCTCTTTGTATGGGGAATTCTTTCTCCTTCTGCCCATTTATGATCACACTGGCTCTGGGGTCCGTGTATAAGGTTTTTATAGCTCTGGCAAACCACCCTGTTATGCCTACCGTTGCTAAAACCTGGAATAGGTATGTCCAGTTTACTTGATCAAACGCTTTTTCGGCGTCTAGACTTATTACCCAAGCTGGAATATCTCTAACTTTACATGTTGCCATTGCCAACAGTAGTTTCCTCACATTGTGGGCCGCTCTCCGATTTCTAATAAACCCAACCTGCTCGGGACCGACAATATCCGGCAGACACGCCGCCAGGCGATCCGCCATAATTTTTGCCAGTAGCTTTATTTCGACATTTAATAATGATATGGGTCTGTAAGACCCAGGTCTCTCTGGTGACTTTCCTACTTTTGGAATTAGTGTTACTAAAGCTGTGTTAGCAAAAGCTGGGAGGCGGCCTTCTTGAATCACCTCTTCAAAGTAGCCTAGTAGGTGTGTCAGGGCTTCAGGGGGCAGTAATTTGTAGTATTCCCCTGGGAGTCCGTCTGGACCTGGGGCTGATCGGAGTTTTTGTGCCTTAATTGCCTTTTGCAATTCCTTTAAAGTCAGAGGTGCGTTTAAGTCTTTTGTTGATCTTGCATTTTTGGAAGTCTAGAGTTTTGGAGGTAGTTTATAAGTTCCTCCCCTTGTACGCTCTCTTGGCTCTTATATAACGTGGTAAAATATTCTGTAAAAATTTGACCAATCTGCTTATGGTCATTAGTCATTTTATCTGATTTATCTCTTAGGGTAGTCACTGCTCTAGGGCCTCCTTGGTTTTTGATTATATTTGCCAATAATCTTCCTGTTTTGTTACCAAACTTATGCAATCTATATTTATAGAACAGTGCGGATCTACTTTCTTTCTCATGTAGTAACGAATTGAGCGCTATTTGTGTTGACTTTAAAGTGTCTAAGGTGTTTCTTGACGGCCTCCGTGCATGTGCTTTCTGTGCTTTTTTGAGTTTTTCCTCCAACAACATGATTCCCGCTATTCTGCGTTTGTTTTGTTTGCTGCTATATGCAATAATGTCCCCTCTAAGGACCGCCTTTGAGGCCGACCAAAATAGAATAGGCTGTGTTTGTGCATGTGTGATGTTGTTTTGCGCATATTCTTCCCATCTGACCGCAAAGTATTTTGCAAACTTTGGGTCTGAGTACAGATGTGTTGGAAATCTCCATCCTCTACCCCTTCTTTGTCTGCGTGTGTCTCAATTTCCGCCCACACAAAAGCATGGTCCGAGATTTCTTCTGGGCCTATTTCTGCTTTTACCATCTGTGGAAAGACTGTACGTTCTACCAATATGTAGTCTAGGCGGGATTGTGAACCATGTGCTCTCGATCGGTGTGTGTATTCCTTATCTAGGGGGTGAAATGTTCTCCATATGTCAATTAGGTTAAGTTCCCTTGTGAATAAGGTCATCTCTTTAGCCCTTTTCCCAGAATGGTGTGATGAGGTACTGTTTGAGCAGTCTATCTGGGGATCAAGTACCAGATTAAAATCTCCTACTACTACCAGCTTCTCCTTTCCTTCCGTGATACACTTACTTATTAGTGTCCTTAAGAAGTTCGGCTCGTAGTTGTTTGGGCCGTAGAGGGCCACTAGTCTGAGTTCTAGACCAGGCAACCACACTTTTAATATGATATACCGCCCATCTTTCCCAGTGGCCAGCAGTGTTGCCCTGTATGTTAATCCTTTACGAAAAAGTATTGCTATCCCTCCCTTTTTCCCTTGCGCTGGCACTGCAAAAACTTCCCCCACCCACATCCTTTTTAGCTTTTTGTGTTCTATATCATTGAGGTGGGTCTCCTGAATGCATGCTATGTCTGCCTGATGTCTTTTCAGGGCAGTCAGTATTTTTGCCCGTTTGATTGGGGAGCTTACCCCTCCTATGTTCCATGTTATTATTTTAACTGGCATGTTGCTTGCCCTGAGGAACCTTTATATACGTTTTCTCTTTTCCTTTTCTCTGTCTACTTCTTTTCTGTTGTGGTGTGTGAAGGCATGTTCCTATCCCCCCTATCTCCCTCCCTTCCCTTCCCCTTAAGTTCCCTGGCTCCATCCTCTAGGTCTTGAAGATGGAATGTGGAGATCACTTACGCCCATGAGTCCATGCCCTTCTGTTCCATTGCTTAGTACGCTTATTGATGGTCTCGCATCCCCAAGTTTGTTTTTTGCCTCATTCGGCGTTGATTAGTCCAGCTTCTTGCGCTGCCGCTGTTGCTGCCACAGCTTCCTTGAATGATTTCCATTGGCCTCCAATTAACATCCTTAATGTGGCTGGAAATCTCAGTGAAAATCGTATGTCCTTCTTCGCTAAGGTTGCACATAGCGGGTGAAATTGGCGTCTTTGCTGTTGTACCTCTGTAGAAAAATCTTGAAAAATTAAGACTCTGTTTCCCTCGTGTTTTAAAGAATCTCAACGTATACGGAAGCCTTGCAAAATCTCCATCTTGTGTCGATAATTGAAGATTCTGGCCACCACCACTCTCGGTCGTGTATTATCTTCTGCTTTCCGCCCAACTCTGTGTGCTCTTTCGATTATTAGTGGGCCTATTGTATCTGTGAGTGCCAGTTCTTTTGCAAGCCAATCTTCAAGCCAACATGTTAAGTTCCGTTCCGGAACCTTCTCTGCTAGTCCGACGATTCTTATGTTGTTCCTTCTGGAACGATTTTCTAACTCTTCCAATTTTTCATGGCTCTCTCTTAGCTGTTTTGTGAGGTTTGCTATTTCTGGGCTGTAGCCTCTGCTATCGTCCTCCAAAGCAGACACTCGGGTCTCGAGATCTCCCACTCTCGTCCCTATACCATCTGATTGCGAGGCCAGGGTCTCTAGCTTCTGTTCCATCTCAGCCCATTTGGGGTCCCAGGCCCTTGCCAGTGCCGCAGTGAGTTGCAGGAGCTGTGCTTCAGAGAATCCTCCGGGTTGCGTTGAGTCTGCCTCCGCCATTTTGGATTTCTCGGGGCTGTCCGTCTTTGCTTTCTCTAGCTTTTCTTTCTTTGATGATCTTTGTGCCATCGTCCCAGATGTGTTCCTCAGGTATCTGTCCATATGTGGGGTTGTTGTCCCCATCAATATTGGGTCTGGGTCCGCGAGAATCGCCAATTATCGGGCATGGGACTCAGAGCTCCAGCAACTCGCTGCTGTTCAGCTCATGTCTCGCGTGATCTCCTCAACTTATGCTTTATATTCCTGTGCACACACAATTTAATCTATTTTTCAAAATTGAAATTGCTTACTCTAACATTTATTTTTTATTTATTGCATTGGTATCCCACATTTTCCCACCTATTTGCAGGCTCAATGTGGCTTACATAGTTTTACTAACATTGTCATTCCAGGATATCAGATACAGTTATTATTGTGCAGAGATTAAGTAGGGAAGAGAGAAGAAGGAAGGGAGGGATTAGGGTAGTTATAGAAGGTGGGCTTTCGTAACTGAGTAGGTTGGTGAGCTGGATTAGTGAGGTTATCGGTTATCGGTTCTCGTTGTAGGCTTTGTTGAAGAAGTATGTCTTCAGAGATTTGCGAAAGATGGTTATTTCGCTGATTGTTTTCAGGTCTGTAGGTAGTGCATTCCATAACTGCGTGCTCATGTAAGAGAAGGTAGTGGCATGCATCAGCTTGTATTTTAGTCCTTTACAGCTGGGGAAGTGTAGGTTGAGAAATTTGCGAGATGATCTTGTGGCGTTTCTGGGAGGTAGGTCCACAAGGTTTAGCACATATATTGGGGCGTCTGTGTGAATGATTTTGTGTACAATGGTGCAGATCTTGAATGCTATTCGTTCCTTAAGTGAGAGCCAGTGAAGTTTCTCTCTTAAGGGTTTTGCATTTTCATATTTGGTTTTTCCAAATATGAGTCTGGCGGCAGTATTCTGGGCAGTTTGGAGTTTTTTTGATAGTCTGTTCTTTACAGCAGTCCAGATGATTTAATACCATTGACTGTACCAGGGTACGGAAGATGTATCTCGGGAAGAACGGTTTTACTCTTTTGAGTTTCCACATGGAGTAGAACATCTTTTTCGTCGTGTTTTTCACGTGGGCATCAAGAGTGAGGTTTCGATCAATGGTGACTCCAAGAATTTTCAAGTTTTGTGAGACCGGAAGAGAACAGTATGGTGTGATTATGGTGGACAAATTTTTTGTGTTATATTGTGAGGTGAGCACAAGCCATTGTGTTTTTTCTGCGTTAAGCTTTAGTTGGAATGCATCTGCCCATGTCTGCATTGTTTGAAGGCTTTGGTTGATTTCATTGGTGATTTAATTTAGATCATGTTTGAACGGGATGTAGATTGTGACATCATCTGCACATATGTAGGGGTTGAGGTTGGTCTAGAAGTTTGGCTAAAGGTATCATCATTAGGTTGAATAAGTTTGATGAGAGGGGGGATCCTTGGGGGACTCCACATTCAGGTGTCCATGGGGGTGATCTGTCCGCATTCGTTGTTACTTGGTATGATCTTGTGGTCAGGAATCCTTTGAACCATTTGAGAACTGTGCCTCCTACTCTGAAGTATTCTAGTATATGTAATAGTATTTCATGATTAACCATGTCAAAGGCACTGGACATGTCGAACTGTAGGAGGAGTATGTTGTTACCAGGTGCAATTGCTTGTTTGAATGAGTTCATTGCGGACACTAGAACAGTTTCGGTGCTATGATTTGACCGAAATCCTGATTGAGATTCGTGCAGAATTGAGTGTTTATTTAGGTATTCAATGAGTTGTTTCATCACTATGCCTTCCATGAGTTTGGTTATAAGTGGAATAGATGCTAATGGGCGATAGTTGGTTAGGTCCATTGTGCTTTTCTTAGCATCTTTCGGTAGCGGAGTAAGTAGGATGTTTCCTTTATCCGTGGGAAAGAGCCCATTTTGAAGCCTGTGATTTACGTGGTTCATGAGGTCTGTTTTGAATTGTCTGGGTGCAGCTCTTATTAGACTTTTAGGGCAAATGTCTAATTTGCATTGCGATTTGGCATATTTTCCGAGCCAACGAGAGATTTCATTTGATGAGAGCGTGTCAAAGTTGGTCCATGATCGATCTGCTGGGTATTCTCTGGGGTGTGGGTCTACACATTCAAGTATGTTTGTGTAGTCCGTTATATTGGTAGGTATCATGAGTATGAGCTTTATGATTTTTTCCTTGAAGTAATTTGCAAGATTGGTTGCTGATGGGGTATCTGTTTTGTTGGAGGTAGCCGTAGTAGCGTTTAGGAGATTGTTTACGAGTGAGAAGAGTTTGTGTGTATCCTTGTAGTTTGGTCCTATTTTGGTTTTGTAGTATGTCCTTTTAGTTTGTCTGATAGTGTATTTGTATTTTCTTTGTAATTGTTTCCAGTCTTTGAGTGTGTTTTCATCTTTTTTTCTTGTTCCATGCTCTTTCTAGTCTTATTACCTGTGTTTTTAGTTCTTTCAGTTCTTCGTTAAACCATGGTATTGAGTTTTTTTCTGTGTGAGGTTCTGGTTTGAAGAGGCGCTATATTGTCTAGTATTGTTCTGCATCTGTTATCCCATTCTTGAAGAAATTGGGGTGAGTCTGTAGGTGTTGTCCATTCGTCGGTGTAGAAATGTTTCCAGAATATTAGTGGATCAATTTTGCCTCTCGTAGTATAGGTTTGTTGTTTTTGTTGTGTCTTTTTTGTTCTTCAGTGGAGGGAGAGGTTTACACTGTAGTGATCGGCCCATGGCCTGGCTGTCCATTTTGTGTCTATTAGTGTGAGATTCGGTTCTAATGAGAATTTGTGGGTGATGATGTCTAGTGTATGTCCTTTGTTATGGGTGGGTTGCGTGTTTGGCCAGTGGAGCTCCCATAGTTGGAGGAAGTCTTTGCATTCGCGTACACTGCTTGAGTTAGTATCTTCAAGGTGAAGGTTGATGTCTCCTGCTATGAGAAGGTTCTGGGTGGAAACACAAGTATTCGATATGAAATCCAGAAAGTGCGTTTATGAGTCTTGCCAATTGCCCGGGGGTCTGTAAAATAAGATTAGGTTTAGGTGATCATGTAGGTTGGGGTGGTTGATTCTGACTGAGGCTATTTCGAGTTGGGGGAGAATAGATTCTGCTGCTGTTGTGACTGTGAATTGAGATTTATAGATTATTGCTATGCCTCCTCCTCTTTTTCCTTCTCTTGTCCAGTGGGTAATTTTGTATCCTGGAGGACAGAGCTCTAAGATTATTGGATCTTTGGGGTCATGGATCCAAGTTTCGCTGATAAGAAGGAAGTCGAGATGGTCATCTGTAATCCAGTTGGTTAGTATTGTGGTTTTATTGACTGCCGATCTGGCATTGATGTATCCTATTTGTATTTGTTGGTGGTGTTCAGTTGGGTTTGAGGCAGTGGTAATTTTTATGAGTTGTCTCCCGTCCACGTGTCATCATCAGAAGTGCCTTAAACTAGATCTTCTAGGAGAGATTTCTTCCATGCACAGGTAGACTAATGTCAGTACTGCAAAGGGCCCCTTATTTTATTTCTAGATAACTAGTTTTAGGAGACATCAACTCTTAGGGGACGCAGGAGGGCTTTTACTGTCCTTAGAGATCATCTATTAAAACGTAAGTTCCTTTGCTTTCTCAGAGGACAAGCAGGATATCGAGCCCCCCCCCCCCCAAATGGGCATTCCTAGCTATAAGCTACCTTCTACTAAAAAAGGGCAAAACATAACAGTGAAAACGAGACACAATCTTAGGGAGGAAGGACGTCACTGTCCAAATACACACACCTACCTCTGAAAAACGGAGAAAAGGATCCCTGCAATACTACACCTGCAGCTCTAACACCTGCCTAGCTGAGGTGATAACCACCAGAAAGACTGCCTTGAAGGTGAGATCTTTTAAGGACAACCAATCGAGAGGCTCAAATGGCGGACTCTACAATGTGCGCAGAACCAGGTCCAGATTCCACAAAGGAAGGACTACCTGGAGTAGAAGGCCACAAATGCTTAACCCTCCCCCTTGAAGGAAATGGACAATATCTGGGTGAGCTGCCGAGGAGCCCTGTGACCCCAGGAGCAGGCCAGAGCCGCCACCTGGACCTTCAAAGAACTCAGGGACACTTATCCAGGCCGTCCAGCAAAAAGGCCAGAGCGGATGCCTCTGTGGTTATAGGTCATTAGCTGGATCAAGTCCGCATACTATGCGCATCTGGGCCAGTCCGCAGCCACCAGGACCACCGGCTCCGGATATCGGGGACGTTTGCATTGGTTCCGCGCTATGAGATCGATCACAGGGGCTCCCCGACGCTCCGTGATTTGAGCAAACACAGCTCCTGAGCAAATGCTGCCTGAAGAAGTCTGCCTGGACATTCAGGGACACCGCTACATGTGCAGCTGCAAGTAGAGACAGGGCCGCTTCCTTCACCAGAGGAGTGCTCTTGGTACCCCCCCCGCCTGTTGACATACGCCACAGCCATAGCACTGTCAGAAAGCTCACGCATCATCTGGCCCCGAAGAAGGAATACAAACTCCCAAAGGGCCAACTGAATCACTCTCAGTTCCAAGCAGTAGATTGACCAGGATGCCTCCACCGGAGACCAAGTTCCCTGAGCCGTCTGCACCAGATGAGCACCCTAGCTCAACAGGGTGGCGTTTATGGTGACTAACACCCATGCTGGAGTCATCAGACATGGAAAATCGGGCCTGAGCTGACCATGTGTGCCGGACAAGACAGTCACCCAAAAGAGGTGACCAATGACTAAGCAGAGTCAACTGGAGGGGATGCATTACGATTTCTCGCCCATGGAACCACATCCAAGATGACCACCATATAGCCCAACACCTGCATGTAATATCTTGCACACGGAAGGGGGGGGGGGGGGCAGCTGCAGCACGTTCTCCATTTGACCCTGAAGCTACAGCCTCTGTGCCGAAAGGAAGGTCACCGTGTCCTCCCGGGTACCGAGCACCACCCTCAGGTTCTCCAGACACTGGGAGGGAGAAAAGTGGCTGGGCAAATTGACTACCCAACCAAGGAAGCACAGGAGACCAACTACCTGTTCTGTTGCCCGCAAGCTTTCCTCATATGATGATGGCCGAATCAGCCAGTCATCCAGGTAAAGATAAACTTGGACCCCCTCCCGCTGGAGGAAGGCCGCGACAACCACCATGACCTTGGAGAAAGTATGGGGTGCTGTTGCAAGACCAAAGGGCATCACTTGGAATTGAAAGTGCTACTACTACTACTACTACTATTTAGCATTTCTATAGCGCTACAAGGCGTACGCAGCGCTGCACAAACATAGAAGAAAGACAGTCCCTGCTCAAAGAATTTACAATCTAATAGACAAAAAATATAAAGTAAGCAAATCAAATCAATTAATGTGTAAAGGAAGGAGGAGAGGAGGGTAGGTGGAGGCGAGTGGTTACAAGTGGTTACGAGTCAAAAGCAATGTCAAAGAGGTGGGCTTTCAATCTAGATTTAAAGGTGGCCAAGGATGGGGCAAGACGTAGGGGCTCAGGAAGTTTATTCCAGGCGTAGGGTGCAGCGAGACAGAAGGCGCAAAGTCTGGAGTTGGCAGTAGTGGAGAAGGGAACAGATAAGAAGGATTTATCCATGGAGCGGAGTGCACGGGAAGGGGTGTAGGGAAGAATGAGTGTGGAGAGATACTGGGGAGCAGCAGAGTGAGTACATTTATAGGTTAGTAGAAGAAGTTTGAACAGGATATGAAAATGGATAGGGAGCTAGTGAAGCAACTTGAGGACAGGGGTAGTATGAGTAAAGCGACCCTGGCGGAAGACAAGACGGCAGCAGAGTTTTGAACCGATTGGAGGGGGGAAAGATGACTAAGTGGGAGGCCAGCAAGAAGCAGATTGCAGTAGTCTAAACGAGAGGTGACAAGGGTGTTGATGAGGGTTTTGGTAGAGTGCTCGGAAAGAAAGGGGATGTTGTAAAGAAAGAAATGACAGGTCTTGGCGATCTGCTGGATATGATCAGAGAAGGAGAGAGAAGAGTCAAAGATGACCCCAAGGTTTCGAGCTGAGGAGACAGGGAGAATGAGAGAGCCATCAACAAAAACAGAAAACGGGGGGAGTGGGGAGGTGGGTTTGGGGGGAAAAAATGAGAAGCTCTGTTTTGGTCATATTTAATTTCAGGTGGCATTGAGACATCCAGACAGCAATGTCAGACAAGCACGCTGAAACTTTGGTTTGGATGCAAGGTGAGATATCAGGGGTAGAAAGGTAGATTTGGGAGTCATCAGCATAGAGATGGTAGGAAAAGCCATGGGATGAGATTAATGAACCAAGGGAAGAAGTGTAGATAGAAAAGAGGAGGGGACCAAGAACAGAACCCTGAGGTACGCTGACAGGCAGAGGGATAGAAGTAGAAGAGGATCCACCAGAGTGAACACTGAAGGTGCGGAGGGAGAGGTAGGAAGAGAACCAGGAAAGGACAGAGCCCTGGAATCCAAGTGAGGACAGGGTATCGAGGAGTATGCTGTGATCGACAGTGTCAAAAGTAGCGGAAAGATCAAGAAGAATGAGGATGGAATAGAGACCTCTGGATTTAGCCAGTAATAGGTCATTGGAGACTTTAGTAAGCGCAGTTTCGGTTGAGTGGAGAGGGCGAAAACCAGATTGTAGTGGGTCAAGAATAGCATGTGAGGAGAGAAAATCAAGGCAGCGGCGGTGAACAGCACGCTCAAGTAATTTGGAGAGAAAGGGAAGGAGGGAGATGGGTCGGTAATTAGAAGGACAAGTAGGGTCGAGTGAAGGCTTCTTAAGGAGAGGTGTGACCACAGCATGTTTAAAGGCAGCAGGGACAGTTGCAGTGGAAAGTGAGAGGTTGAGAATGTGACAGATAAAAGGAATAAGAGCAGGAGAGATGGCATTAAGAAGGTGGGTGGGAATGGGATCAGAGGAACAGGTGGTACATTTTGAGGAAGAAAGGAGAAGTGTAGTTTCCTCAATAGTAACTTCAGGAAAGGAGGAAAGGGAATGAGGGGGAGGAGAGAGAGGGGAACGGACTAGTGGAGGGAGAGGTGGTGAGGTAGAGAAAGCAAGGTTTATCTTTTGAACCTTGTTGTGAAAGAATTCAGCAAGGGTCTGAGGAGATAATGAAGGGGGAGTTGGGGGAAGGGGCACCTTGAGGAGAGAGTTCAATGTGGTGAAGAGAAGTCGAGGGTTAGAGTCAAGAGAGTTGGTCAGTTGGATATAATAATCCTGTTTGGCGCGTAAAAGAGCAGATTGGAAGGAAGTCAGCATGAACTTAAAGTGTAAGAAATCAGCAAGGGCCCGAGATTTCCGCCAGAGGCGTTCGGCGGAGCAGGTACAGGAACGTAGGTAGCGGATATTAGAAGTCAGCCAAGGCTGGTGTTTTGTACGCCTTATAGGGCGGGTCATCAAAGGTGCAAGAGTGTCTAAGGCAGAGGATAGAGTATTGTTGTGAGAAGAAACAGCCTCATTGACAGACGTGGATGGTGCCACAGTAGAGAGGAGGTTTGAAACATGGGAGGATAGAGATGAAGGGTCAATATCGTGAAGATTCCTAGATAAATTAGATAAGATAGGACGGGACTGGGAGGGAGGAGATTTAAGTGTGAAAGTTATAAGATGGTGATCAGAGAGGGGAAGATCAGAGGCAAGGAAACTAGAGGGTGAACAGTTGGAGGAGAAGATGAGATCAAGACAGTGACCATTTTGATGAGTGGGGGAGGTGGAGCATAGTTGGAGATTAAAGGAGGATGTTAAAGCGAGTAACCTGGAAATATAAGAGTTGGGAGATCCAAGATGGCTGCGGTATGATTGGCGTCAGCGGACGCGATACATTTCAGCTCTAGTTGACACTAGAAGGAGAGCCTTACCTGCCGTTCGCGATGGGTAAGAGACGGGGGAAGGTCAGGGAGATTCCCTCTCTCCCTGGAAGTAAACCCCCGCTCCAACAGTCGACGCTCGAGCGGTTTGGAATCGCCTCCGGTTCAGAAGTGACATCTACTCCTGCTGCTGGAGCCAGCGTATCGGAGCTGGCCAACAGTGTTAACGGGGCCTCCCTGAGCCCTGTTCTGCGTGCAGCGCCCCCTCAACCAGGAAGTGAGCGCTTCGTGATGAGTCCTGCTGCTCAAACCCCGAATGGAGAAGAGAGCATTCAGGGAGGGAACCTACACTAAGCCGGGATAAATGCTGCCAGCCCGAATATACCAGAGGGTAGTTCTGCTCCTGTAGTTTCTACTACAATTGTGAGTATCCTGGAACAAACTGCTAGAGCACCTCAACTGGTTTTCGAGGGAAAAGAAAAACCTGCTGTAGTGACGCTTGAGTCACTTTGGGAACTGAATTCTTCCACTCTCTCTGCCCTACAGACTTTGATAGCAAAGAATACTGAAAGTATCAAGGCTATAGCCGAAACTGCATTAAAACAATTACAAATTAATGATTACCAAGCCATGGAGGTTAAAACTCTTTCTGAAAAATTTGCTAAAATGGAACTTGTGGAACAATCTTTGGTTAAGGACAGGTGTTTTGCCTCTAAGCGCTTGGAGTATTTGGAGAATCAATCAAAGAGACTTAACCTGCGTATTATAAACTTTCCAAAATCACCACTTATTACTTCAGTACAAATGGTTAAGAAATATTTAGTGGAGGTTCTGGGAATGACTGATAGTTCACTACCACCTATTACAAGAGCATATTATTTACAGAGTACTGGTAAAGTACTAGAAAATTTAAATCCTTCAGGTGGAATGAATCTAACTGAGTTCCTAGAATCCTCTCTGGAGGTGGTCACGCAAAGGTTAACTTTGTTGGTGACATTTGCTCTTGAGATAGATAGAGATGCAGTGCTCAGGCTGTCCTTGAGACATCTTAATTCTTTATTTTTGGGCTCAAAAGTAAGGGTTTTCCCGGACCTTTCCAGGGAAACCCAGAAGAGACGAAAGTTATTTTTATTACTGCGCTCAAGGGTAGTAGCACTTGGTGCAAATTTTCAATTAAAGTTTCCTTGTGTTTGCAGGATTCTATACCAAACAAAGCAATTTCAGTTTTTTGAACCCAGTCAATTGGAGGATTTTTTGAAAAGCAAAGAGGGTGTGATTGTGAAAATTTAGAACCAAATGTATCACAGTATAGCAGCTTGGAATAGCTCATTCTGAATATGACGCAATCTGTTGATAGTTATAATTGATTGAGCTTTGTTTAGCTTATAGTATATATAATTTTCCTCTTGGGTCAATTACATTTACTTGTGGACGATAGGCATTACTTGCTTTTTAGTATTATGATTTTGTAATTAAAGATGTTATTATTGCATGTATCGTGTAATATTCAAGATTGATTGAATATGTATAATGAAAAAATTAGAAAAATAAAAATAAAAAAAAAAATAAAAAAAGGAAATATAAGAGTTGGAAGGATCATTTGCAGGAATATTAAAGACACCAAGGATGAGAGAGGGGGAGGAAGGATCATGGAAGAAGGCAAGCCAGGCATCACATCACTGAGAAAGTATGAAAGGGACTTATCAGGGGGACGATAAATGACCGCTATTCGCAGAGGCAGAGGAGAGAAAAGGCGGATAGAGTGGACTTCAAAGGAGGAAAAACAGTGAGATTGAGGTGGAAGAAGGGGTTGAAATCTGGAAGAGGGAGAGAGAAGTAGTCCAACACCGCCCCCGCGACCAGCAGGGCGAGGAGTATGTGAAAAAAGATAACTGCCATGGCAGAGGGCTGCGACTGAAGCAGAGTCATCAGGGCAGAGCCAGGTTACTGTTATGGCGAGCAGATGGAGGTGACGCGAGATAAAGAGGTCATGGATATAGGGGAGTTTGTTACAGATAGAGCGGGCATTCCATAGGGCGCAAGAGAAGGGCAGAGAAGAGGAGGGGAGTAGAGGAATAGAGATGAGGTTAGAGAGGTCACGGTGATATCTGTAGAGTTTAGATAATAGTTGGTGAGGAGGGCCAGGATTGGGATTGATGTCACCAGCTGAGAGTAAGAGAAGGAGTAAAAGAGAGCGGAGGAGAGTAGGAGAGGTGTGGCCACGAAGGCGTCAAAGGCGAGAGGTATTTAGGTGGAATGGGGAAGGCAAAATGGAGGGAAGAAAGAGACGGAGATTAAAAACCAAGAGGGAGGAAGAGGGTGGGAGAGAAGGTGAGGTGATGAAGTCAATGGATGGGCAGTGAGTTCCTGTAGCGGAGAGAGGTAGGGGATGAGGGAAAAGATTAGGAAAGGACAGAGCTAGGAAGAGAATGTGAATAGGGGCCATAAACGATTGAGGTACTTTAGCAACTGGAAAAAGATTAGATGCGGAGGCCCGGAGTGGATCGGAGTGGACCTGGGTGTCACCCCGGAGAAGGCTGTAAGGATATGCTGACCCAGCACTTCAAACCTGAGGAAATGCTGATGAGGGGGCCAAATAGGGATGTGTAAGTAGGCCTCCTTGAGATCCAGAGAAATCAAATATTCGCCCAGTTGTACAGCTGCGAGCACTGACAAGGTCTCTATCCGAAAATGACCGACTCTGAGGGCTCTGTTCACATACTTGAGATTGAGCATGGGACAAAGGAACCTGCCCTTCCTGGGCAACACGATATAAACTGAGTAATGGCCGAGACCAACAATGGTATGGAAAGAACCACCCCCAAACGAAAAAAGCTGGAGAGAGTCTCTTTGACAACAGCCGCCACCTTTGCAGGAGCCTTGCAAGGGGACTCCATGAAAAAGTCAGACAGAGCTCGTGTGAACTCTAGTTTGTATCTGTCTTGGATCACTTCCAACACACATTTGTCCAATGTAACCCTGGCCCATCCCCCCAAAAGACGTGACAGCCATCCCCCTATGACCAGAAGGAGATGGACCAGGGACCCATCACTGGGACACTCAGACGGTGGGTGCAGCTCTAGAGGTGGAGGCGCCAGAGCGCCGGTTCCCCCAAAAGAACTGCATCTTCTGCTGAAAACGTAGTCTCTAAAACGCCATGGAGCGGCCTGGGCAGTAATGCTTAGCCTCATGGGAACGGATCGGAACACAAGGAACAGGGCCTTCTGTTTGACTTCTGACAAGCGCTGGCCCTTGAACTCTCCCAGGTCTTTAACTACCTTTTCTAGGTCCTCTCCAAAGAACAGCTTCCTGTCAAATGAGACTTTGAGGCTGCATCAGCCACCCAATGCCGCAGCCAAAGCAAGCGGCGAGCCGTTACTGCCGAGAACTCCTTAGCTGAAGTGCAGAGGAGATCAATGATCTGCCAAGTAGGCCAGACCAGCTTCCAAGGACAGCAACAAACGAATGAACTTGTCTGTTGAGACAGCCTTCTGCACCCAGAAGCAGCACGCCTGGGCAGCGTAAGAACCACAAACAGAGGCCTGAAGATACAAGGTTGCAACCTCGAACGACATCTTGATGGAAGACTCCCAACTTTCAGTCTCGCACACCTTTAACGGCCGTACTGCCTTCCACTGGCAAAGTGGTCTTCTTTGAGACTGCAGTGATCAAAGAATCCACCTTAGGAAGATGCAAAGATTCCAGATCCCCTGTGAGCAGCGGGTACAGCCGGGCCATGGTCCGAACCACCTGCAACTCAGCGTTTGGTGTATTCCACTGAGTTGAAATGAGGACCTTCATGGCCTCATGAATATGAAATGTTCTAGGAGTCTGGCGAAGAAATGTCCAGAACCTGCAGCCTAGATAATAAAAGAAGGAAGCTCCTCTTTTCGAAAATGCTGCACCGCCATGGGGTCATCACCCTCATCTGGCGACAGATTCCCCCCTTCACCCTCATCTGGCGACAGCTTCCCCCCTCCTGCAAAGGATCTCAAAGGGCCTGGAACGAATCACTGGATATGTGGCCATCATCCACATCAGATACCACTGAAATTTCCACCAAGTCCTACTGGGCCTCCAACAGTGACCACTTAGTTAACAGAGACAGAAGGAGCCCCATGCCCCCCCCTCCATGAACCATGCAGGAAAGGAGAAACCTGCGACCCTCCAAACGGTTTCAGTAAAAAGGCCTTGTGCAGAACGGAGAAACCTGTGACCCTCCAGGCAGTTTCAGTAAAAAGGCCTTGTGCATCAAAAGCACAAACTCGGGTGAAAGTAAGGTTCCTCAACTCCCAAGCACTCATTGCCACTCTCAAGTGGTCTGCAATTGGGCGATCCCAGCCACAAAGCCAAAGCTGACTCCAGCTGACTACCAGCCACCTGTGCGTCAGGTTCACCATTCGGCGGGAGTGAAAACAAATGACACCCAAAAGCCCAGAGGAGCCAGAACTGTATCAGGCTCCCCCGAAGCAGCCGTAAGTTGCCCTCAGGCTGCTACTGGCCCTGCACAGCTACCCCAGACACTGCTCTCCGATTCCCACACTAGGAGCAGTGCTTCACGGATTCAGATGGCGTTGCTATGCCCAGAGAGCTACCAGAAAGATGGCTGTGATTTCAGACGGACACCGACCCCCTTTGTGCCGCTGCCGGTATGCTCAACAGCTGACGGCTTCCTCATGCTCGCCATTTTGGGACTGACCGTAGCCACAACTTGCGCCTCAGGATCTTCAATGTTTAGAGCCTCCAAGGTGCGGGAGATGAGCGAAGGAAGCTCATCCCGATGAAAGAGCCGTACCGCAGAAGGATCATCAGATTCTTCCTGGGGACCCTCATTATCCTCTAACTCATCCACCCGAGGACGTAAGGACCCCCCCCCCCCCAGAGCCAGTGCCCACCGAACGGGGGCCAGAGAGGGGCCCCAGCGACCCCACCTCTGAAGTGGCATCCAGACACTGCCTCTCTAAAACCAGATTCTCTGCAAAATGCAACAAGGTCACATCACCATCCAGAGACGGGACCTCCTTGGCGGGGGCCACAGGAGAATGAGGGGATGAGTAAAGCCCTTGTTTAATAAGTTGTCATGATGTAGCAGAAGGACAAACTCCGGTGAAAAAAATTCCCCGAGCCAGAAGCCGCAGCAGCCTGAGCAGAAGGTGATACTGCAGCTTGAACTCCCCCACCCCCGGCGCTAAATTGAAAGTTAAGGCAGACCACAAAGCATCCCACTGCAGTCACAGGCTGTGAGGCGGGAACCGCATCAGCGGATGCTAAAAAGAAATGGCGCATACACCCAAACCGTCAAAGCAGGAATTGGACAGCTCCAGTGAAAGCCATCACCACTGCCTGACTGGCATGCCCTGCACCATGAGCACAGTTTGATGGTCTCTGCGGCCATAATAGTGCTTTCCCCAAAACGGAGCTGCAACTACTCACCAGCAGCGTGCTGCACTCTTCCAGCGCACAGCAGGGGTTCTAAGGGAAGACTGCTGGCAAAATAACTGCAGATTGAATCTCCCGAAAAGAGCCGTCTCTTTCCTTTTTTTTTTTTTTTAAACAGCTGAGCACAGTTTTATATTACTTTTTGGTAAGGAAAGCTATAACAGCTCAGACAGAGGGAGAATGGGGTCCACAGGGTGAGGCAGAGACCCAGAACACTAAGTATGCCTCTAAAGCCGGTACAAAATCCAGACACCCCCAATCTCAACTGGCCAGAGAGGCTCAGGGGTTGACCCAGGAGCTGCCGAGATGCCGTCTACCAACTGGGTTGAAAAGCACTGCCCTAAGAGCTGGGTCGTTATTGAAAATATAATACATCTGCTCTACTTTGAGAGGAATTATGGGTCAATGCAACCCGTTAACCACACAAACTGGATATCAATGGAAAGCACTTATTGTGCTGTAAAAGATGTTTGGTTTACCAACCACACGTGAAATAACATCTTTGTAGTTTGAAAGAACCCCCACCAAACTCCTCTGGTCACAGAGATGTCACAACTATGGCAGTATGGTTTTGAAGGCAAGAATATTTTTCAAAAATGTCCACAGAAACAATTGGCAATAAATGAATGATGATTTATTTAAATGTTACCTGCTAAGTCTCTTGCCATTAGCTACTTTGCCTCTATTGTTCGCTCTGCCAATGATGACTTGTACCTTCATTCCCATTCCTCCTCTACTGCCACGGCCTCCTCTTCCTGCCCGACCACCTTGTCCCCTGAATTTGAAAAAGAAAAATTAGCCTCGTGGAACATAAATAATGCTTTCAATTATCACATATTTTCACTAATGAATTTAGTGATTGTGAATCATGTTGAACACCAGAAAGCTCTATTTTTCCAGAGAACAAGTACAGCAGAGACAGCAGCAATTCGCGACACTCTCTTAGAAAGAGTCAGATCTGAGGGCTGTTCCCCATAAATTGGAGGCTGGGAAATCATGGGATTATTTGTATTAGAAAGAACAGTTTACCCTTTTGATAAAATGCCATTGGCCGAATTAGAATTCAAGATTCAACCATCCATTTTAAATATTTTTTTACTATGTCTATGATTAATGCATTTGTCTTTTACTATACTGTTTTGAGTTTTTGCTTAAGAAGGGGACAATAAATTTAACAAAAAACAAAGCAATACTAAAAAGAAATTCCATCTGTATGCCTGTTCAATATCTGGCAGACTGGCATTTTAAACAGTTTTTGGCAAACTGATTTTTGTGATATGGGCACCTGTACTCAAAGAACCAAAATTTTATTTAACCTATAATAGATGCATTTTTCTGTTTTACAAGAAAATTAGATTACATCTTCATTTTGGGCTCTGTGATTCTCTTACCCAAGACCAAAAACTGTTAGCTTACTGGGAAAATAGTATCATGAAATACAAATATATACATTTCCATGGTTGCCAAGGAAAACAAAAAAGGAAAAATGACTATGTAAAGCAATATATCATGTCTTATTGTAAGCCACATTGAGTCTGCAAATAGGTGGGAAAATGTGGGATACAAATGCAACAAATAAATAAGGATGCCCCTTAATGATAGTACTGTAAGACTACCACTAGGAGTCATCAGAGCCATTTTAGATTGTGGAACAAAGGAGGGGGACCACTCCCACTCAGCTCTAACAGACTACCAATGGTGACCCCTGGGTTCCAGGGTGCGGGGGAATTGGATTGGGAGGAAAGATGTCAAGGAGGGGGAGAATGAGCTGCTGCAGCAATTTTTAAAAATGTTTCTATTTATTTATTTTTGAGCAGGTCCACATCACGTTGCAAACCTGCACTATCTGCCATTGCACATAATGCAGTGCATGTGCAGTGTGTATGCCCTGAGCAGTAAATGCAGGGCAAATGATGGGCATGCCACCAACATGTAGTACAATCTTTGTACTTACCATGCCCTAATTTTGCACCTAATGCAGAGTTAGTACATAAACTTATCACACTTTAGTGATAGAGCCTCCTGTGATACATATGACGTGCACAGTCTCAACAGTTAAGTGGAATCAATTTAATAATTATCCATTTGTTAACATTTTGAAAAGCAGCAACTTACCTGCTAGTTTTAACATCTGGTATTTCTGTATTCTCAGTGGCTAGATCACCTTGATCCATGACACCTTGCGGTCCTATCCTATCAAACAGAGTGCATACACAGGTTCAAACATTGTAGCATGCAGGCAAAAAAACTCTGGGTTCATTTTTGAGTTTTTCTGACTTTCTCTGAATCTCAGGTATATTTTTTGATTAATTTCAGCCACTCATTCTACTAAAATTTTTTAAACTTTTTTATGTGCACAAATCTATTGTCCATGTTAAGTGATAGTGTGACGAATTGATTCAGTATATGTTCACCCAAGAAGCCCTTTTACTAAATTACAGTAAAATTAGCACTTGCTGCACATTTAACTCAAACATTAACATGCAGTAAATGCAAAGCCCACGAAGTAAATGCAGGGGCATGCCCTGCATTTATCACACAGGGTAAACTTATCTCATGGCCCCCATGTTACCTCAAATGACAACACAGGATTACCCATGCTACCAGTACAGGTAATGTGGTGCGGGTCCACTAAAAGATAAATAATGAATTTGCGTATGGTGCACCATCCTCCACATGCCTCCCTGAGAGCCAATTCCCCCCACCCCACTGACAGAAACCTGACCCCCCCCATCAGACCCCCAGAACCCCTTCCCAATCAGGCAGCTGCAGCACCCTGACAACAACCCAACGATCAGAACCCCCAACACAGAATCAGCTCCTCTACACAAAATACCCTTCCCCCTGGACCCAACACTCTTCCACCCCTCCTCCAATCATCATTGGTGGCAATGGGTCCCAGGCTGCAGTGATATCCCTTTGCTGCCACCCAGGTTGGCATTAATGACCCCTATGGCAGTCTCTGACACAGTGATATTCTTGTTGGGCACTTATTGTACTCATTTCACGTCACAGATTCGTTGGTTCTTTCATCCACGTGCCTGGACCAATTACCAATCACTAGTCTTTCTAAAGGCTTGATTTGGTTTCCTCTTTCTTCAGTTCTACTCACTGGCATTTACAACATAAAAAGACTCCGGAGGCAGGCGTTGTTCACTGAAAAATGGTGCTGTGTCTTGTCTCACTCATTATTAAAGAACCTCTTTTACCACTCGTCTCCTTGGTTTCTTGGACGTGTTGAGTTGATCACACTACTTCTTGGTTTCTACTTCTCCCCCCCCCCCCCCCCCGTAGCAGATCAAGTTTCTCCACTCTAGTGGCTACTACCCTAGGGGATCACTGGTGCCATTTTGGAAATTAAGCACCCAACCAGGGCGGCAGCAAAAGGAAATTCTGCTGCCTGGGACCCAATGCTCGCCAGTGCTGTCCACCTGGAAAGTCCAGGTGAGGGACCAAAGGTGGGAGGAGGGCTGGGCTCAGAGGAGGTTTTTTTTTTGTTGGAAGGGAGGGGTCTTGTGAGGGGGCAGAGGAATTCTGGGAGTGTGATGGGGGGGTTGGTTTAGTGTCAGGGGAGGTTTGGGTGCTTGATCAGGGAAAATTCTCTGGATGACATAATGGCAGCACTGCGTGATGATAATTCAATGAGATTGTACATACAGGATGGGGCCAAACCACATAGAATCTGGTGAAAGAGTATACATAATTTAAACGATATTCTTTTATTGGCAACCAGTATAGAGAATATAGAAGAGGTGTTGCTTTGTTGAATCATGGTGATCTACATATTAGCCATGTTTTGGGTAGTTTGTAATTTTCTGAGTAGGCTGCATTTAATTCCTGTACACATGGATTTATAATATAATATTCAAGTTTAGTTAGAACTAGGGATTGAACTAAAGTATGGAAAACTGAAAAATGGTCTTAATCTTTTTAGTGTCCAGAGTGAGTGAAAGACACTTGAGACTTGTTTTTCAAGGGTGAGGAATTGATCAATTGTAATTCCTAGAATTTTCATTGTTGAATCAAGAGGATAGGTGATGTTCTCAATTGTGAAATTTTTAAGATTGATAGGTTGGTGAGGGAGGGAGGATTAGTTATTATAAGACAGTGATGAGTTTTAATTTGAAGTTGATTGCCCAGGATTCCATTATTGTTATGCCTAATTTAATATGGAGTTCTCTCTTCAATTTCTTTGGTGAATGGACATCATCAGCATATATACATTTTGGTAAACCATTCTTTCCATTAAGTTACCCAGGGGGATCATCATGATGTTGAACAGGATGGGGATAATGGAGAGCCCTGAGGTACTCCGCAGTCCAGGGACCATATTGAAGAAATTTTACCTGATTGTTTGACTTGATATGATATGGATCCTAGGGAACCATTTTAGAACATTTTCACAGATACCATAGTGGTCCAGGATATTTAAAAGAATGCTATGATCGACAGTGTCAAAAGCACTAGACATATTGAACTGAAGTATTAAGACGTTTTTACCCAAACTTAGGTTTTTGTTTTTTTTTAAGTTGGCTAGTACGGTGGTTAGATCAGTTTCAGTGCTATAAAAGGGTCTGAAACCAGATTGTGAGC
Source organism: Microcaecilia unicolor (assembly GCF_901765095.1). Classification (NCBI taxonomy): domain Eukaryota; kingdom Metazoa; phylum Chordata; class Amphibia; order Gymnophiona; family Siphonopidae; genus Microcaecilia; species Microcaecilia unicolor. Next base: position 79,412,801 of record NC_044033.1, on the reverse strand, counting down.
TATGTAAGATGGAGTGCAATTGAAAATAATCCATCAGTTGTTGTGAGATAAGTCCTTCCATTACCTTTAAAGGAACAGAAGCCACCGGTCTATAATTAGAGACTATACTTAAACTCGTCTAGGCATTCTTTGGTTTGAGAGTCAGAACAATGCTACCATTTTGATTTGGGAATAGTCCCTGGAATAGAATCAAAGTGAGTGCTGAGTGTAGATAATATACAAATATTGTGGGGACTGATTTCAGAAGATAGGGCACATATCAAGTAAGCATTGTGATTTTGAAAATTTGAGTAAGGTATGGTTGACTTTTTCAACTGTAGGTAGACCAGATCCTGTTAGCTTTTGAGCTGGAAGGAGATGGCTCGAGTAGATTGAGGAAATGATCTTTTTAATGTTAGTGATTTTTTTAGTTCTTGTCTAATTTTAGTTATTTTTTTGCTCAAAATAGGTCGCCAACTGGTTGGTGGATGGGGAAGGTTCATTTGTTATAGCTGCAGTCTATTTAACAGGTTATTTACTAAGGCATAGAGGAGTTTTCTTAGGTTAACTGTTGATCCATCAATAGACTTTGAGTAATATGTTGTTATTGCTTTGGTGATCATATGTTTGTATGGGTTTTTTGGAGTATTTTCCAATTATTCCAATATTCAATTGATTTTTTTAAACTTGTAGTTATTTAATTTAAGGGGGAGCAAAATATTCCCAAATCCCCATAATAAAAATAATTTTTACAAGACGTTTGGAATACTGTAGTACTGCAGAGATAGCAGACATACTGCAGTTAATTCACAAACACATAACCATATCATTTAGACCAGAGCTTTTCAACCCTTTTCTGGAGGCACACCCAACCAGTTGGATTTTCAAGATTAACATAAGAAATATTCATGAGAGATTTGCATACAGTGCATGCAAACCTACTGTATGCATATTCGTTCAGCAAATCCTGAAAATAGACTAGCTAGATCCATGTCAATATGGATTCAGACCCGGTTATGGAACAGAAACAGTCCTCGTATCCCTACTAAATGATCTTCACAGAAACCGAGACAGGGGATTTGCCTTGGTGTTAGTACTGCTAGATTTCTCAACAGTTTTTGACACTGTGGATCATGATATCATGCCAGCAAGACTGACAGAAACAGGTATCAACGGAACAGTACTTGGTTCAGATCCTATTTATAAGACTGGCAACAATCCATAACGTTTGGCAGCAACTTATCACCACCATGGGCGCTGACTAGTGGAGTACCACAAGAATCGATACTATCACCTATTCTATTCAATATCTAACTTAAGCCACTAGCTAAGCTGATTCGGTTAATGGACACTCAGTTCTACATCTACGCAGATGGTGTGCAGCTACCCATACCCACTGAACCTGATCTACCTACAACCCTGAATAAACTGATTACCTGTCTAACATCAATTCAAGAATGGGCTAAAAACAACAAACTTTGCCTGAATCCAAGTAAAACTGAGCTTCTCTGGGTGCCTAACATAAGTGGCTACATACCTGACATCAAAATCTCTTTTGAGAAATACGAACTGCCCCTAAAACCACAAGTCAGGAACCTTGGCATATAGTTAGAGTGAACACTTACTCCAATTCCTCAAATCCAAGCAACCTTCAAGAGCTGCTTCTACTATTTGCGACAGCTACACTGCCTTTCTCCTTACACTGAGAAGGTAAACCTTATCCCAGTTCTGCATGCCATGATAATACCAAGACTGGATTACTGTAATGCACTCTACAACGGTCTGACTACAAAGGGCCTGCACCAGCTCCAATTCCTTCAGAATGCTGCAGCAAGATTAATAGAAGGTAGCAAGAGACATAACCACATCACACCATTTTTGCAAAACCTTCACTGGCTATCAGTACAATACAGGACTAAATTTAAACTCTATGTCTGATCTTCAAAGCCCTTAAAGGAAATGGCCCCGAGCACCTGAAGAATAGGATGATCTTCTACACACCTCCAAGGGTGCTAAGGTCCTCTCAAGGACTATTACTAACCATACCCTCTCCAAAAGACATTACAGGATGCTATACCTTCTCTTACATGTGCACGCAGTTATGGAATGCATTACCCGCAGAACTGAAAACAATTGACGAAACAACTACCTTTCGCAAATCTCTGAAGACATATTTCTTCAACAAAGCCTACAATGAGAACCTATAGCCCCACTAATCCACTTCACCAACCCATTCAGTTATGAAAACCCACCTTCTATATACACCCTAATAAATCCCTTCCTTCTCTTTCTTCCCTTAATCTCTACACAATACTAACAATACTTGATACACTGGAAAAACCATGTTAATACTATGTAAGCCACTTTGAGCCTGCAAATAGATGGGATAAGGTGGGATACAAATGTAATAAATAAAATAATACCTGCAAGACAGCCTTCTCAGGAGTAGTCCCCACACTCCCTGAAAGGCTCCACTTAACACAAGACTATTTCTGCTTCAGGAAGCAGGTGAAAGATTGGCTCCTTCAACCAGGCCTTTAATTGATGTTAGTCTCACTCACTCACACACACAAGTAATGACACCGGCTACACATACTGCAGCAGGACATGTTTATCCACTCCTACCCTAGCTAAGATAATATTTAACTCTCTGACCTCATGTGCACCTTTCTTTAGTCACCTTATTTCCTAACTCATCTTACTCTTTTACCTATCTATATGTTCCATCTTTGCTTATACCCTACACTGTCAATTAAAATGCTCTATTACATATTGTGTCAACACTGTAATACACTATACCATATATATATTTGAATATTTTTACTAATGTAATTGTGTATTGCTTATGTTCGATTTATTCTTACTGTACACAACCTTGATTGAATTCCTTCAAAAGGGCAGTAAATAAATCGATGTGCCTCCAGAATGGTTTAGAAGCATGACAGACTGTACCGCCCAAGGAAGTGCACAGTTAACAATGGAAGAGACAGATACCGACATTAACCATAACAACTTGAACTCTTTGATCGTATATAAAAAAAAATACAAACAAGATCAATGTTTGATGAAACATGAAAAATACAGCTAATCACCGAAATTACTTTCTACAAAGGAAACGAGATTTGTTCAATAACGTGCCTCGTGTTCTCCTCTCAAAGCAAAACATAAAAATAGGCTGCCACTACTGCTTTAAAATGAAGGATTTCAAAGTGGGAACATTGGTAGGTTAAAGCTTCCTCAGACTCGCCTCCTCATATATAAATTTAAAAAAAAAACCCAAGGCATATTTTGCTAGCCTCAGACAACCTCCACAATCTCAGTATTACACCCTCATTCCCAACCCACCACTCAATAATGCTCCAACCGCTCCCACCTTCCCCGAATTCCAATTCCCAATTCTCAAGCCTAGCCGAAAACACACACACAAAAAAAGACAACAATCCTCCCTCTCCCCCCCCCCCTCAAAAAAAAGGTAAAGAAGGAGCAGCGGAACCAGCATATCCACTTACGTTCTTTACGGTTAATCTCTACTCAAGGATAACGCCAGCAGCAGGTTTATCACGCTCCTTTGACTTCCAGCAACACCCACCAGTCAGAAAACTATAGGAACGAGCAAACAAATAAGCATGCGCGAAACACCAGAGAAACGCGCAATCTCTCTCCTAATTCTGGCCTGGGCTTTGCCCACGGAGAAGGCGAGCCTTGGACCTGTGTTGATGACGTCACAAAGTCCGTAACGGTACAGAAAAAAACTTTGCAGCCGAGGCATTGGATAGGTATCTGCGGCTGGGTTGTTTCATAAACGTTGATATAAACGAAAGATCTATAAAACCTGAAGAAAGATTTTGCACTCCTCGTTTCCATGGATACAGGTCGCGCCACTGGGGTCCTTTCGCTCTCCTCAGTACGACAGTTGCAGTTTGCGGAAACCGTAAAGCGTACTTGAAGGATACACGTGTGGATATTTTTATCTAACAAACGAGACATGGGGAAAAGGAAGCAAAATAAACAGATAATAAATAGCCTAACGAAGAAACAGAAGAAACATTTAAAGGATTTTGGAGAGCAGCACCCTTTCTATGACAAGTATGTATTAAGACACATGCCGAGAAAATACTTCCAAATGGGAAGAGTTGGCGCGATAGCCGTGTTAATCCACGTTTAAAGGTAATACATAAAACAAAACAAAACGATACCTTTTTAATTGAACTAGCTTAGTACATGTTTTGAGCAGATTTCAAAGACAAGAAATGCGCTAAATATGACAAGTATCAGAATATATAAGTGAAACATAAAAGCATTCAAATGACAAGTCTCGAGGGAAAGGTAAGGGTGGGGGATAAGAAACACGGAGAGATGAATGGGTGATCAGAGAATGACAACAAAGCAATACAATTTATAATGTCATAGGGAACACATTTTAATGTTTATTGAACCGACATACAAAGAGCTAGCAAATACAGTTTCAAATATCTTGTTATATACTCTGTGTTTTTAAAAAAACAAAAAATATTCAAAATGCTCCCACTTATCCTCCTACCCTTTTGCCCAGACTTCATCCCCCTCCCTCCATTCCCATCCTACCTTAAGCTGCTCAGATGAAAATTAACTGTTACATAAGTATTGCCATACTGGGACAGACCAAAGGGATCCATCAAGCCCAGCATCCTGTTTCCAACAGTGTCCAATCCAGGTCACAAATACTTTGCAAAATCCCAAAGAAGTACAACACATTCTATACTGCTTACCCCAGAAATAGTGGATTTTCCCCAAATCCAATTTAATATGGGCTATGGACTTTTCCTTTAGGAAGCCGTCCAAACCTTTTTAAAACTCTGCTAAGCTAACTGCCTTTACCACATTCTCTGGCAACGAATTCCAGAGTTTAATTACACATTGAGTGAAGAAATATTTTCTCCAATTCGTTTTAAATTTACTACTTTATAGCTTCATTTATTTACATTTTTTTGCTCACACCTTTTTTTCAGTAGTACTATTCATTGAATGCTTCCTAGTCCTAGTATTTTTGGAAAGAGTAAACAGATGCTTTACGTCTATCCTTTCCACTCCACTCCACTCATTATTTTATAGACCTCTATCATATCTCCCCATAGCTGTCTTTTCTCCAAGCTGAAGAGCCCTAGCCACTTTAGCCTTTCCTCATAGGGAAGTCATCCCATCCCCTTTATCATTTTTGTTGCCCTTCTCTGCACCTTTTCTAATTCGACTATATCCTTTTTGAGATGCGGTGACCAGAACTGAACACAGTATTCGAGGTGCAGTCGCACCATGGAGCGATACAAGGGCATTGTAATGTCCTCATTTTTTTTTGTTTTCCATTCCTTTCCTAATAATACCTAACATTCTATTTGCTTTCTTAGCTGCCGCAGCACACTGAGCAGAAGGTTTCAACGTATCATCAACAACGACACCTAGATCCCTTTCTTGGTCAGTGACTCCTAACGTGGAACCTTGCATTGCATAGCTATAATTCGGGTTCCTCTTTCCCACATGCATCACTTTGCACTTGCTCACATTAAACATCATCTGTCATTTAGACGCCCAGTCTCCCAGTCCCGTAAGGTCCTGTTGTAATTTTTTACAATCCTCTTGCGATTTAATAACTTTGAATAACTTTGTGCTTTCAGCAAATTTAATTACCTAGCTAGTTATTCCCATCTCTAGGTCATTTATAAATATGTTAAAAGCAAATAATGTTAGTACAAGGTTTGAGAAACATTAGAGACCATTGGATTAAAGCATGAGACGAAAAACATTAAAGAGAGGATAATGGATGATATTAGGAAGTAGAAGTCATGATCGATTGTTATGAAGCAGTCTTTGGGAGGAGAGAGGTTTTTAGCCTCTTCCTGAAGTCGAGGTAGCTGTTTTCTGTTTTGATGGGAATAGATAGAGAGTTCCATATTTTGATCCTAGAACGGGGAATAGAGAGCTGAAAATCCTCTGATTTCTAATTGTCTTTTGGAATGGTGATGCTAGTATCAGTTGTTGTTTAGTCTGTTGGACTGTACCAGACATAGGGATGCGCCCTTATTCAGTAGTTCAGAGGTAGGATTTGAAAAACTAAACAAGCAGCTTTGAATCTGAGTCTTTCTGCTATGGGAAGCCAGTGCAATTTGTTTAGATGAGTTGAAACACTAGTATATCTTTTCAATCTGTATATTAATCTAGCAGCAGTGTTCTGTATGATTTGCAGTTTTTTCTGATATTGACGCTTAATACCAAGAAATAGAACGTTACAGTAATCCAAGTGAGGTAGGACTAACATTTGGACTAGTAGTGCAAAGACCTTTTGGTCGAAGATTAATGCGACAAGATGTAGCTGTTTCATTTTGAATAGTGTTTTCTTCCATAGCTGGTTAATATGGAAGCATAGGTAAGTGAAGAGTTGAGCAAGACCCCTAGTACTCTGGTTTCAGATTTGACTGTGAAGATCTGACCATTGGTCAAGGATATTCTTGATGGGACATCAACTCCTTGATTTCGGAACCACAGGACCTTGGTTGTTTCCGCATTCAATTTCAGTTTATTAGTCAGGGCCCAGGTTCTGACAGCAGTCATACCATTTGCTTCAGACTGAGTTGGATCTATGTTTGATGCTGTCACTGGTAAGAGAAGCAGGATGTTATCTGCAGAGGATAATAGTTCATTAAGTCCCAGGTGTATTGAGGCAAGGGATGACATAAAGAAATTGAACAGGATAGGTGAGAGGTGAGATCCCTGCGGAACCCCGCAGTTAGGAGACCAGAAGTTGGAAAGTTGGTTGTTTTGCTTGACAGAATAATTACGATTTGAAAGGAATTTGCTGAACCATTTGAACACAGACCCTGTTATTCCTGTCTGATCCAGGAGTTCAAGTAGCAATGTGTGGTCAACCGTATCAAATGCCGTCGATATATTGAATTGGAGAAGAATTACTTTATTGCCTTTGCCTAGGTGTTGTTTGACATATGTAGTTAGAACTAGCAGCAGTGTTTCTGTACTATGTGACTGAAGCCAAATTGTGACCAGTATAAAATAGAAAATTTTCCAGATGTAGAGATGTTTACTAATGTAGGTTTCTAAGTAGAAAGAGGTATGCTTGCCACTGGACGGTAGTTTGCAGGTGATGCTATGTCTAGTCCAGATCTCTTCAGTAGTGGTGTGAGAACAATTTTGCCCGTTAGGAGGAAGAGAGACAGTTTTTAGCAGCTTATTGAGATTGAGTAGCCAATTTACTGCTTCCATAGGGATGAATTTGAGTAGGTGTTTTGGGCATTGATCCAGGGAGCAGTTGGCTCTGGAGCATTTCAACAGCACTGATCTTACATCCTCAACTGTTAGTGTGTTGTGACCTGGTTTTACAGCCTGCCTCACTGACACAACACTAACACAGACTACTCAACAATTACTGTTGATTCTTTTGGATTTATATTAGGTAAATGAGACTTTTATTAGAGGTTAAAATGGAGAGTGTGTAAGTCATTATTGTCAAAGATACACAGTGATTAAGCTATATACTTGTCTATAGTTGAAAAGAAACAATCATTACATAACTGGTCATTAATTACTACATCCAGGCTTTCTTATCAGTGAAGCTAGGAGTCTCTTGACCAGGCAAGAAGCAATAATAAACAATCATTATATACATACATCACTGGTCACCACATCACCCAGGCTTTTTACATCAGCTGAGAGAAGCCCCTTTTTCAGCGAAGCCGGTGTCTCGTGACCAGGAGTCTCTTTCAGTGTGATGCGTCCATCCATAGATGAGCTTCTGGTTTCACTGTTAAAAGCTTCCCTTTTTTATTAGGCTTAGAACTCGTGTTCAGAGCTAAGGAAAATTACAGAATGCTTTAGAATTTCTCTGTTGAGGTAAACAAGCCATAATGTGGAAATGTGGTCACATGTTTCTCAGTCCAGGTGGCGAGTCTGAACTTGAAACAGGCTCCACCTCTCCCTTCACATACCAAATTAATTAGAGCTGTGGCTTATCTTCTTCCACATTCCAAATCATTTTCACACAAACAGAGTAAACAATCAGAGTTGAAAAGCAATTTTTAAAATCCTTTACATAGTGGTTGAAAAGATTCCCAGTTTTGGTCAGTTTTGAGTCCTTGGGTTGTAGGATCTCTGGCGTTTAAGGTTGAGATACGAGTTGGACTATTTTCCCCTCAGCCGTCTCTTCTCCAAGCTGAAAAGCCCTAGCCTCCTTAGTCTTTCTTCATAGGGAAGTTGTCACATCCCGCTATCATTTTAGTCGCCCTTCGCTGCACCTTTTCCAATTCCACTATATCTTTCTTGAGATGCGGCGATCAGAATTGAACACAATACTCAAGGTGCGGTCGCACCATGGAGCGATATAACGGCATTATAACATCCTCACACCTGTTTTCCATATCTTTCCTAATAATACCCAACATTCTATTCGCTTTCCGAGCTGCAGCAGCACACTGAGCAGAAGGTTTCAGCGTATTATCGACGACGACACCCAGATCCCTTTCTTGGTCCGTAACTCCTAACGTGGAACCTTGCATGACGTAGCTATAATTCGGGTTCTTTTTTCCCACATACATCACCTTGCACTTGCTCACATTAAACGTCATCTGCCATTTAGCCGCCCATTCTCCCAGTCTCGAAAGGTTCTTCTGTAATTTTTCACAATCCTGTAGCGAGTTAACGACTTTGAATAACTTTGTGTCATCAGCAAATTTAATTACCACGCTAATTACCCCCATCTCTAAATCATTTATAAATATATTAAAAAGCAGAGGTCTTAGCACAGACACCTGAGGAACCCCACTAACTATCCTTCTCCATTGTGAATACTGCCCATTTAACCCCACTCTCTTGTTTCCTATCCTTCAACCAATTTTTAATCCACAATAGGACTTTTCCTCCTATCCCATGACCCTCCAATTTTCTCTGTAGTCTTTCATGAGGTACCTTGTCAAACGCCTTTTGAAAATCCAGATACACAATATCAACCGGCTCCCCTTTGTCCACGTTTGTTTACTCCTTCAAAGAAATGAAGTAAATTGGTCAGGCAAGATTTCCCCACACAAAAGCCGTGCTGACTTGGTACTCAGTAATCCATGTCCTCGGATGTGCTCTGTAATTTTGTTTTTAATAATAGCCTCTACCATTTTCCCCGGCACTGACATCAGACTCACCGGTCTATAATTTCCCGGATCTCCCCTGGAACCTTTTTTAAAAGTGGGCGTTACATTGGCCACCCTCCAATCTTCCGGTACCACGCTCAATTTTTAAGGATAAATTGCATATCACTAGCAGTTGCTCCGCAAGCTCATTTTTCAGTTCTATCAGTACTCTAGGATGAATACCATCCGGTCCAGGATATTTGCTACTCTTCAGTTTGCTGAACTGCCCCATTACGTCCTCCAGGTTTACCGTGAAGTCAGTAAGTTTCTCCGACTCGTCCGCTTGAAATATCATTTCCGACACCGGTGGTCTAAGTACTTGGTTCATTACACTTTAAAAGGTGGCAAGTGCCCCATGGAGCCTGAAGGGCAGTACCGTAAACTGATATAGACCTTGATTTGTCATGAAAGCTGTCTCCTTGTGACTTCTCCTCCAGCTGAATCTGCCAGTATCCCTTTGTTAAATCAGTGGTGGATAAATAGTTGGGCCTCCCAACTGTTCTATTAAATCATCCACCTGAGGCATTGGATAGGGTCAAAAGGAGATACTATTGGACCCCCCCCCCCCCCCATAGTCCACACACAATTGGGTATTTCCATCAGGTTTAGGTACTAACACTGTGGGACTAGCCCACTCTCTGGTCGATTCTTCCACTATCCCCTGCCTTGGCTGTGGATGCTGTGGTATGCGGACATATCTGAATGTTGGACTGGGATCCTCTCCATCTTCCGCAGGTGCATGGCCTACTGAAGCAAGATCCGGTGCTCATGGAGGATCTATGCCCCTTTAGTCTTATGGCTTGGCTATTGAAAAGATTTGTTTGAGAGACAAAGGTTATTCTGATTTGGTCATTGGTACCGTGCTTCAGACTCCAAAATGCTGTACACCCCTGGCATATTCGAGGGTGTGGAGGATATTAGAGTATTGGTGTACTGAGCTTGGACTTTCTCCCTTCTCTGCTCAGATTGTGCACATCCTTGCACTTCTCCAGGCAGGCCTTCAAAAAGGATTGGCGTTGTGTTCTCTAAAAGTTCAGGTTGTTGCTTTTGGCCTGTTTCAGGGGCCGACTACAGAAGACATCTCTTGTGGCTCACCTGGATATCATTCGATTCTTGTGGGGAGCAGGCTGCTTGCAGCGTCCCTTTTATATGCTGTGTCCAGAGTGGAACCTTAATTTAGTCTTTTGAGCTCTGCAGAAGCCTCCTTTTGAGCCACTCTGGAAGGCCTCCTTGAAAGATCTTACTTTACAGTGTTCTCGTGGCTGTTGTGTCAGTGCGTAGGGTTTTGGAGCTTCAGACCCTCTCTTGTCGGGATCTCTGTCTCCGCATTTTGGATGTGGGGGTCTCCCTGCGCATGGTTCCTTCCTTCCAAAAGTGGTATCGGCATTTCATCTCAACCAATCTGTGGAGCTTTCATCCTTTCACAGAGAGGATCAGAGGCTCCGTATTCTTCCTTGAAGCTTCTCAATGTGCATAGAATCCTCATTAGATATCTGGAAGTGACGAATGAGTTTTGCAAATCAGACTGTGTTTTTTGGTAAACAGGCTTGGCCTCATGGCTTCCAAGTCCACAGTTGCTAGATGGCTAAAGGAGACTGTCGCGTCAGCTTATTTGCTTTCGGGGAAGCAAGCTCCTCAAGTCTAACGGGCTCATTCTATGAGGCATACAGCAACATCCTGGGCAAAGACTACCTTACAGTCTCTGGTGGATATTTGTAAAGTAGCGACGTGGTTGATGCTGCATATCTTTGCCAAGTACTACAGTGTGGACGTTGCAGCATGCTTGGAAGCCAGTTTTGGGGCTTCAGTCTTCAGGGCAGCTGCGGCACCAGGATCCTACCCACTGTAGGGATTGCTTTTGAACATCCCACAGGTTCTGGAATAGTGGGAATCTACGTAATGGAAGGAGAAATTAGTATTACTTGATTAATTTTCTTTACATTAGTCCTTTCCACTATTCCAGAGACTTGCCCGAGATTTCTGAGATGTGTATTCGGTGCAGGGTAATGGGCCAGATAATGACTGTCCCTTTGTATGTTGCTTCCTGCATATCTCATGTTCTTTACAAGCTGTCCAGAGATGAGAGAGGTCCACACATAGTTGCTTGTTTGGTTAGTGTTAGGTTAGCAAGTTGTTTTAAGGTTGTTGTTTGTTCTGAGTATTATCCTTACTGCTTGTCTACGTAAATACTGAGGGGCTGGACTGGATGCCAAAAGAGACATGTCTCAGCTCAGAGTTCTCTATCCCCACCTGCTGGTTGATGGACACAACTATCCCACAGGTTCTGGAATAGTGGGAAGGACTAATAGGAAGAAAATTATCACGTAAGACCTAATTTCTCTTTTCCCTTTCTTGTTTCCCCTTCCTCCATTTGTAAACTAAACTCATGTATGTCTGTTTGGGGACTCTGAGTGAAGGCTGTATGAGGCATGAATATGTGCATATGTGTCTTTGTGCCTATGTGTATAGACAGATGAAAGAAGCCTCCACAACAGGCATTATTGCCTATGCATTAAACGCCTAGGAGCCTTTTTACTAAGCATGTTAGCCACTTTGAGTTTGATTTTACACACATTCTTGAAAATAACTTTTACAAAAGTGAAGATTTGGATAATGAAAATAATTATACATTCTTTTCATGGGGTTCAGCTTGAGCATAGGGAGATGATGAAGAAAAGATGAGGAGTTAATCTTATGAGAAGCAGATTTCTAGAGCATGGGATCACATTTTTTGGAGGGAAGGGATTTAGTCACTTTGGTTCATGCATTAATTATGAGTAAAATGGAGAAATGGAACAGTTTATGTAGGGGTTTGCAGGGATGGCAGCTAAAGCAGAGCACAAGCTTTAAAACAGAATTCTCCACATTTTTAAGCATTTAGGGGCCAAACAGTTTATGTCTATTTCATGGACAATAGGTTGAAATCATCTGCTCAGTGTGCAGCATTGTTTAAAAATGCATGCACAGAAGAATGTTAGGATTTATTAGAAAAGAATCAAACATATAAACGGTGAGTGACCGTACTCACTCGCAAATGCGACGGCAAGTGACCGTACTCACTTGCAAATGCGCAGCAGAGACTTTCCTCTCTGCCCCGCCCCCACTTCAATACGTGATGATGGGGCGGGACAGAGAGGGAAGTCTCTACTGGCATGCTGCAGACGTCGGAACCGCTCCTCCTCCCCCGGAGTCGCCGCCGCCCTTCCATCTGGCCCGAGTACTGTGAACTTACATCAGCACGCAGCAGCAGGCACATCAGCAAAACTGCCGTCGGGCTTCCTTCTCTGCCTTTGTCCCGCCCTCGCCGACATTACGTCACACGAGGGCGGGACACAGGCAGAGAAGGAAGCCCGCCCCGACGGCAGCTTTGCTGATGTGCCTGCTGCTGCGTGCTGATGTAAGTTTACAGTGCTGCTCGGGCCGGGTGGAGGGGCGGCGGCAGCGACTCCCGGGGGGGGGGGGCTCGGAACCCCCCCCATTCCAAAAGTAGCCCGTTTTCACGGGCTCAACGGCTAGTAGAGAATAAAACAGAGAATATCATAATGCCTCTACATTACTCTATGCTTGCCACATCTAAAAAAAAATGTAGCTGTATTACAAATGGTACAGAGAAGAGGAACTAAAATGGTAAAGGGGGTTGAAACAATTGCTTTGTGAAGAAAAGTTAAAAAGGTAAGGGCTCTTCAGATGGCTGAGGGGAGATAATAGAGATCTAGAAAATAAATATTAAGTGGTCTGGCACAGTAAAGCAGTTCTTAGATTCGAACCATGGGAATGCCTCTGGGGATGTCCAGAATGAGGGCAATTTTATAACAGAGCATCTTTATTATCAAAGCACATACTTCTAATATGTGGCCTCTATAGAATAAGGTCAGCATGTGTATGTATATGCCTTGATGACTGAAATTCCCTGTTATAAAATTATCCTCACTGTGGACATCTTCAGTAGTGTTTCCAAGGTTGGGCTAACCTGAGTACATACATGGCAGGAAAAACTCTAGTCACTTAAGGTTTGGGAAATTTAGATTCAATCTTAATTTCATTTAGCCAGCCTGGAGTTGAACCTTAGGATAAGTTGTGCACTAAAAATTTGCCCTAGAATGCTTAAACTTTAAACTCTTAGTGGATACTGGATACCTCGCTCTTATGTGATCTGGAAGAATCCTAGATGGTTCAGTTGTCGCTTTCTTAGTACGCCACTAAAAAACTGAGTTGTGTAGCTTTAAAGTTTTGTGGGTTTTGGCCCTAAACACTTTTTTGACTAATATATATTTTTTTTAATTCTGCTTTTTCATTTTGCTTTCTTTACTGCATGTAAAACTATTTTGTGGTCAGTGACACATTTTCACCAATATTTTGTTGCAGAGATTCAGGAAAGGAAGAAAGAACTCAAGTCGTTGAGGTGGTAAGTGATTTCACATCCTATATAATAATTTGCACCTTCGTCTGGATGCCTGGGTTCGTAACACAGTTCCCATTGGTCCGCCCTGGGGATGACGTCACAGGGTGGACCAATGGGAAGTGAGAGGGAAGGGAACCTAGCAGCAGCCACCGGAGGCGAGTAAAGAATCGGGCCCCCCCCCCCAAGTTCCATGACCCCCTACCTCCCTCCCTCCTTCCACTCCAGTCCGACGGCCCCACTCCCGTCCGAGTTCCACACCCCCCCTCTCCTCCGATTTCCGCTGCCCAGCACCTCCCTCCCGCTCTGTGGCCTCCGAGTGCAAGCAGGAGATGTGCAGGTGCCCCAGCCCTTTGTAAGTGCCAGCTGTCATTTAAAACGTTTTACCTCCTGCTCCGCCGGCAACAGTGAAGTCCAGCACGCATGGACGCCGCTTCAGACTGCCTTTGCTTTCTCTTCTGTTTCAGCTGTTCCTCTGGTCCCGCCTTTCCGCAAACAGGAAATGAGGGCGGGACCAGAGGAACAGCTGAAACAGAAGCAAAGGCAGTCTGAAGCGGCGTCCATGCGTGCTGGACTTCACTGTTGCCGGCGGAGCAGGAGGTAAAACGTTTTATAAAGCCAGCACACGTCCTGCTTGCACTTGGAGGCCACAGAGAGAGAGGGAGGGAGCTGCGGGGTTGTGGAACTCGGACGACAGTGGGTGCATGGAACTCGGAGGGCACGGGACGAGAGAGGGGAAGGGGGTCCTGAGAAGAGAGGGGGGTCCTGAAACGAGAGAGGGGGGAGGGGGTCCTGAGACGAGAGGAGGGGGAGGGGCGGGTCCTGGAACTCGAAGGTGAGGGGTGCCTGGAACTCGGAGGAGAGGGAGGGACGCAGGTAGGGGGGGCGTGGAACTCGGAGGGAGGGAGGCAGGTAGGGGGCATGGAACTCGGATGGGAGGGGGCCTGAAACTTGGAGGGAGGTAGGGAGGGGGCCCTGGAACCTTGCTAGCGCCCTTTTCCTTTCTGTTGGAAACGGTCCTCTTTTACTAGTTTTATATAATAAAAAGCATGTGGTGGCTAAATCAATTTATCTGTGCAACTAGTTCAGAACATTTGTTTGTGGGGAAAAGTTTGAATCGGTTAAACAGGCTTGTAAAGTGTTGTTTTTTTGACTGTGCAAGAAATTTGTATCAAACCCAAACTATTCTATTTGTTTCTGATTTCTTGTACAGATTGCTGTAACCACATAGGTAGAGTGCACTGTTTTAAGAATTAATTACTTTTCCTGCTATCCATAGCTAAATTAGACTTTTTAGGATCTTCATTATGTCCCTGATCATAGCATTTTAAAATCTACAGGGAATTTTAAAGCACTAGTATGGTTGATAGTAGTCTAGGGAAAAGCAGGTAGGTTGTTAGCTTGGGTTCTGGATTTTTGACAGAACGAGGTTTCCTCTCCACTGTATGGGGTTCTATAAGCAGTATATATGCTCTTCAAATTAACTATATTTATTGTAGCTTGATGCACACTCTCTCTCTTGAGATTGATTTTCCTCATGCAATAGAAATACAGGCACTGCACCATAAATCCCTTTATTCTAAGTAGGCTTGGTTAAAGAAAAAATTTACATTGGAATAACAAATAATTTGACTTACTGCAACTCCTTTGGCATAGAGTTTGAAAGAGCTGTTACAGCACATGAGAAAGTCCTATACTTTATTCTGCTAAGTTTAATCTGCTTCATTGATGGAACCTATCCACATATTTCAATGGTCACCCAAGTCCCCACACAGTCCTGAAGGTAGACTTGATCCTTGTTCCAAAAGGTTTTATATCCTAGAATTAAGAATTTGACCACAATTCTAAAGTAGTCTAACAGTCAGTTCAGTTTTTTTAAGGACATGATATATGTTCAAGGACTGGGTAAAGAGTTCAGGGATTATTATAATTTGTTTAAAGATTAGAAAACCATTCAATGTGACCTATATGCAACACTATGGGACATAAGGAAGGTGAGGGAGGGGGGGCAATTTTTTTTCACATCATTGTACAATTGGACATCGGCAAACAAGTAAAAATGATTCTTAACCTCTCTCAAAATTGTTGTCAAAGGTGCCAGATGAAGATCAAATAGCAAAAGCATAGTATGGCATTGGTCAAGATGGAAAAACAACTTTTGGAGATCTGATAAGAGTAATTTTTAAGTAAGACTGTTATCATGCTAATCCTTTCTCTCTAAGGCCTACTGATCCAAAGTTGTTGGTAGTATTAAATGCTGCTGTTACCGCCTTTTTTTTTTTTTTTTGGAAGATATGACACTGCTACAGGATAAAGTCAAAATTAGTGCTGAGCTGAAAAGGGACTTCAAGGTGTAAATAATAAGAGTTGGAGAAACAATTTAAGAATATGGCAGAGTGAATTCCAGAGAGAATGGAAGGTGGTGATTGTAAAATTTCTAGAGATTCTTCTGTCAGAATTACAGGAAATTCAGTTTATGAAGGACTTTATACACGCTTTCAATCTTAAAGTACTTCCTTGATACACCAGAAGAAGTATCTGAAACCAGTGATGATTTGTAGAATCTGCCCCCTCCCCTGCTCATTACTCTTCCCCCCCCCCCCTTTAAGGACTAGGAATGCTCTCTGTGAAGCGTCTCAAGCCGTGGCTAGCCCATGGAGCAGAAGGTGGGGATAGGAATTGAAACCAGGTCTCCAACATGGCATAACATAACACTGCCATTGTGCTAGGTTTTTGGTAGGTTTTGGAGGGCTCACACTTTCCACCACAAGGGGGCCTGGGTCCCCTTCACTACAGTGCACTGTACCAACCACTAGGCTACTCCAGAGACCTGCTTGCTGCTTTAGTAGGATTGACCATAACATCTGAGGCTATCATAGAGGCTGGTATGTACTGTTTCTTTCACATCTTTGGTGGGTGGGAGGGGGTCACTGATCACTGGGGGAGTAAGGGGGAGTCATTCCTTTATTCCTTTAGTGGTTATCTGGTCATTTAGATTGTAAGCTCTTTTGAGCAGGGACTGTCTTTCTTCATGTTCAATTGTGAAGCGCTGCATACGACTGGTAGTGCTATAGAAATGATTTATAGTAGTAGTAGTAGTTAGGGCACATTTTTATGGCTTAGTTGCAGGTCTGGCGCAAAACGTCTTAGTTTTAGTCCTGGATGTTTTCATTTTGTTCCATTATGGCTGAAAAACGTCCAAGTCCTAGGAATGCCCAGATCTCACCCTTAACAAGCCCCCTTGAGACTTGGACACACTGCAGACGAACAGTATAGAAAAACATCTAGAAAATAGATTTTGAATATACTGATTTGGACTTTTTGGTGAGAAAATGTGGTAAAGACGGTTAGCTTAACGGGGTTTAAAAAGGGTCTGGACGACTTCCTAAAGGAAAAGTCCATAGACCATTATTAAATTGACTTCGGGAAAATCCACTGCTTATTTCTGGGATAAGCAACATAAAATATATGGAGTTTTCTGGGATCTTGCCAAGTATTTGCGACCTGAATTGGCCACTGTTGGAAACAGGATGCTGGGGTTGATGGACCTTTGGTCTGTCCCAGTGTGGCAATACTTATGTAAAAATGTCCATCTGCCGATTTATGCCACTTTTTAAAAGTTTTTCTCTTTTGAAAATGAGCCCCAAGGTAATTAGGAAAAAAAACAAGACTTCATCTACTGGACTGTTTGTTTTTTAAATATGGGATCAGAACTCATATTAAAAAACAAAAGTGAACTGCAGAATCCTCCATATAGGGGTAAATTCCCAAAAGGTCGGTGAAATTAAGGCACCGGGATGGTGCGTGTTAAGTGCAACTTCTGTAATGGCAGTTATGCAAGTAACTTCTAATCTTCAAATCTAGGCTAAATGCCCACCTTTTTGATGTTGCTTTTAACTTCTAACTCTTACTTGCTCAGTACCCATGTTTTATCATTCCCACCTTAGTAATTCCCTTATCTCTTATTTGTCCTGTGTGTCCTAATTAGATTGTAAGCTCTGGTGAGCAGGGACTGTCTCTTTATGTCCAGTGTACAGCACTGCATTCGTCTATAGAAATGATAAGTAGTAGTAGTAGTACTAATCAGTACCAACTAGCATGAATTAAGGCCAATTATAGGCAGTAATTGGCTGTTAATTGGAGTTAAATTATGCATTCTACCTATCTTGCTCTATAACTTGTGTGCGCAAATTTGCGTGCTGGTTGGAAATTTGAGCATACAAGTTTATAAAATTATAAGGATAATGCATATATTTGGTCTTCTTTTAGCCCAGCACCTCAGATGAGTCAAGTGATCAGGACAGTGATGTGGAAAGTGAACCAGAACAGGTGTCTGTGTATCACAAGCTGCTGAGTACATTAAAGACTGTATCTAAGGAAGATGAGGAGGAAGATGAGGAGGAAGATGAAGAAGATGCTCTCAAGGAAGGTGACAGTGAGGAGTCAATAATAAGCAATGAAGATGTTCAGAGGGATGGAGATACAGGAAGTGAAGGGAACTCAGAGGAAGGTAAGGTTTGCTTTTCTTCCATATCAGCAAAGAATCCTAACTCAGCAACATGAGAAGTTTGAAAAATGTATTTTTGGCACGTTGTCTTTAAAAGGAATAGAATCTTTTTTGCAAAAGTGAATCTTTGGGCTCTCCTGGAGGCAATTATTAACTAGAAAACAAAATAACCATAATTAGTTTGTGTAATAACACACTTATTATTTTTTTAAATATTGGTAGATGGTGAAATGATGACAGATGTCCATGATGAAGCCTGCACATCTAGTGGTCTAGCAACTGCAAAAGAGGATTTCACTGATGTGAAACATGAGTCCCAGTTTAGCCTGGAAACTAACTTCCTGGAGGCTGAGAGTAGAGACCACGGTACAAATGAGAAGGGAAGCGGTTTCTCTCTGCACGATATGAAGGGTGAGTGGAATTTCATTTATTCAGTTGTCTCTTGTAGAAGTAATTTTACCTTGGACTTGTGCAGGTGTATCTAGGAAAGGGCATGTGTAACTGTCCCAGTCTCTTAGCTTTGTTAGTGTATTAAAAGAGTCTTCAGTGCCAAATGATTATTTGAACATGTCTGGGAGTATTCAGCCTCTCTGCATAATTTGACCTAAAAGGATGGAGTGAGTCAATTGAAGATAACATTGCAGGGCATGGAAGACTAAGCTGCTCATTTTCAAAGCACATAGACTTACAAAGTTCCATAGTAACATATATAACTTTGTAAGTTTATGTGCTTTGAAAATGAGCCTCCATAAGTACTATAATCTTTAGAATTTATACGTTTTTGACAAGCTGTGAAATATATACGTCAAATCTGAAAAGGTATTCACTATATTACAGCTGCATCTATTCTTTGTTACTTGTTTAACCTGTAGTACTATGCAAGCCGTATTGAACCTGCTAACAAGTGGGAAAGTGCAGGGTATAAGTGTTATAACTTTTACCATCCCAGACAAAGCCTTCCCCTGTTCAGTCTCTGATGCCATATGCCTGAATCTGCAGGCATGTGAGACCGCTTCCCCATTTCTAATTCCTTTCTTTCTTCTCATCATGCCCAGCTGTTGCAGAAGCAGTCCTTTCCTGAGAGGCATGAATTTTGGTGCCTTCCGAATCCTGAGAGAAGTGCTTTCTGAGCCAGTCAGTAGGTTTCTGCAGTGGTTGGGCATCTTTCCCTCTTTAGGGCTGAATGCTGCTTTAGCATCACTTGCTAGCTCAAGAAACAGAAGCTTCTACCAGAATTGAACTTGAGTCTCACGCACAGCGTTAGCCAGTCCCTTGAAATTTGATATTTTAGTGAGTTTCTATGGGTTCTTTCATTTTCTGCCATGACAGAAAGCCTATAGGTGAAGAAATTAAAACTGGAGGAAGTAGGTATGAGACAAGTTCTCTCCTGCTTCCCACCACTGGTCCTGTATATCCCCTCTTTCTCCTTCCTCCTCTGCAGCCCAGAATCTTTCTCATCTCCCCTCTATCTTCTTTTCTATTCTTAAACCTCTGTCCCTCATGGCGCTGCTGCTGTATCCTGCTGGTCCCACAGTACTAATTTAAGAAACTCTTCCATATGTCACATAGCCTTCCCTGCGCTCTACTGTGTCTCACACCCTCCAATTCAACTTTTTGTGGCGAGCTGGAATGTAGCAGAGGGCAGGGAAGAGTCTGTAGTAGTGTTCCTCTGATTGCTACCACTGCTACAGGCTTCTGGAGTGGACAGGGAAAACATGTCTGCGGGCCATAGATTGGAGACCCTAGCCTTAGAGAATAAAGCTGTGTGAAAATACCAAATATTAGTGCAGACTAGTTGTATCTGCTCAGTGAAGTATTTAGGGTTCTTAGATTATTGCATGAATATTTTTTGAAAAGAAGAGGTTTAACTGTTCATAGTATTTATTTTAAAAGTAATTTCTGTACTCCAGATTCAAAACTGATAATTGACAGATCATGTGAAAAGTTTTAGAACCTAATAAGATTGAATATAATGTACTTTGTAGAAGATTCCTTGCAGCTACTGAAAAAGTCCATTTTGTGGTGGCAGTGAAACAGTCAGTGATGCCATGGCATTACACAGTGGGGCAGACATGCTTCAATTACTGCTGTGCTGCTCCTGAATCAAAGGATACTGCCAGTAGCATTAGGCAGCTCCTATTCATAGCACACTCTTGTCATGACGTAGAACATGCTGCTTATTGCAATACAGCAATCAAACTCAAAATTAATTTCAAAAACTGACCAAGGCTGTTTACAGATACATTTGATTTTTTTTTTCATTGATTAGGACTCATTTTTTGAAACGTGATTTTTATTTCTGCTGTTAAAAATTTCCATTTTAACTATATTTAATCATGACTTTTTTTAAGTATTTATTTTTATATCTATGGCTTTTTTTGGTAAATTTGTTGAATGATCATATTAGTGTTGGCATGCTATATTCATTGTAGGCCTTTGCATGATCATTGTAGTTACATATTGCATTAGTGACTTTTGTAATTTGCTGTTTTATGTATCCTGCTTGGAAGGCAACTTGTAAAAAGGATAAGCAGTAAATAATAAGATACTAATGGTAGTCAAACCTGAATATTTTGGTGTCACATGACCTCTGACCGGTGCTTTATTTACTTAGATCCATTTAACCAACGTGTTAACAGGGAACTTAAGGAAGAAGAAATTAAGATGATCACAGCAAATCCTAAGAGTACAGTTCAGGTGAAGGTATTGTTTACCCTGCCAATAATTTCTTTTCCTATCAATGAGTCCATGTGTAATTAAGCTGGTTTACATCATCCATTGTTGCTACACAGTATTTTGAATGGGGATTGGCTGATGCACTGACAGGAATGGAGAAAGTAAAAAGACTTCTGCCTGATGCAAAATACAGCAGCAGGTTACTGTGATTGTGCTGTTTTATTTTCTATCAGCATACATTTAACACTGCAGTAATTTGCATTCTGTTTATTTACTGTATTGTGAGGAACCATTTTTTTTTTTCAGGCAGAACTACCTAATAATATCAAATGAGGATTGGTTTACACACTGACATGAAAGGGTTAAAAAGCCCCCCCCCCCCCCCCCCCCCCCCCCAGAACGTGACTGATGGGATGGTCACGCCTTCCAGCAGGTGGAGACTGAGAACTCTGTCTCTAGACAGAGCCAATAAGATCCCTGGCCAGCTAGAGAAAAATCCAGTGTTCTCATTCTCCAGCAGGTGGAAGGTGATGAGCCCTTTAGTCTCTTCTTTAACTATTCTTCTTTTTTTTTTTTTTGTCTTGCTTGGGAACGGCAGCCGCATTAAAAAAAAAAAAACTAAAAAAGGTGGTTTGTGGCACAAACGAGCAGGGCAACTCTGTTTCCACCTTTTCTTGCGTTGGTTTTGTTTGTTTTATTGGCTTCAGTTTCCCTTTTTGGAGGAGCCGGTTTCCATGGTAGAGACACAGCCGCAGCACTGCTTTACAGCACAGCAGGATGGCAGAGAAGCTTCACTGGTGTGCAGTCTGTCGGCGGCAGGGAGTTGCGGCAAATGGTACTTGTAAATATTGCACTTTGGTGAAAATTTCAGCCAATGCCAGTCCCTCTCGGACCACTTCTCCTTCTCCAGCGGCTGCGCCTCAGGTAGATGTGAGAAGTCAGTAAGACTAAAGCTTGACTCCTGTTTTGGCGGGAACCACCACCCTTTTACCCTCTCAACATGGGACAGTGGAGCAGCCAGCTTCCTTACCGCTGCTTTCGTCAGAGCAGTCTGGAGTAGCTCTGCCTGTTTTATTGATAGTTCCAGAGGGAGGTTTTCCTACAGAATTTGTTCTTCAAATGTATAAGGCATTTGTTTTGCACAAGCCAGGGCCTCCTCCAGCACCTTTGTAAGGTTGCTTGGAGAGGCAGGTGGTCACTGCAAAGTAGCCTGGAGCGTCCTGGGATTTTGAGGAAGATCTATGTTCTGAGCCAGATCAAAAGGTGCTTCCTCTTGACAAGGCAGATTATTTAGAGGAAGGGCAGGTTTCTGAGGATTCTGGCCCAGTAGACCCAGGTGTTGAAACCTTCCTCCCAGGGGAGGATTCTTCAGTAGTTAGGATTTTTCACAAGGAGGACTTGCAGAGCTTATTTCTCTGGCAGCCACTATTTTGCATTTTGAAGAGGAGGAACCCGCGGCGGTAGAAGGCCGTAAGGTAGATCTTCTGGTGAAGGACATTCGGAAACCGGGTAGAACCTGCCCTGTGGACCAGGACATCAGTGATATCATTCAAGCTCAGTGGGATGTCCCAGATTCCTCCTTTTTGTCTTCTTAGGTCTATGGTCCATCTCTATCCAGTCCCTGATTCGGACAAATCGCTACTCAAGCCTCCTGGGCGCAGTGGTCTCAGCGGTAACTAAGAAAATTACTGTGCCTGTGGATGGGGGCATGTTTAAAGACATTCAAGATCGCCATGTGGCGTCTCTGTTAAAAAGTTATTTTGATGTTTCCGCGTTGGTAGCTAGAGCATGTTTCCAGTGGTCTGAGAGGTTCTTGGATAGGACTTCAGATGATTTGGCTTTCATAGACACTGAACTGGCTAAGATTGAGATGGGCTCTGCCTTTTTGGTAGATGCTTTGTATGATTTGTTGAGAGCCTCTTCTGTGGCCTTAGGTGTGGCAGCTAGATGCTCTTTGGCGGCGGGGCTGGTCCGTGGATGCAGCATCTAAATCTAAGCTGAGTGAGTTTCCCTTTTGGGGATCCCTTTTGTTTGGAGATAAGTTGGATAAATTAATCCACAGTTTAGGGGAAAGGATAGTGAATTTCCTAGAAACCAATAAGTTGCAAGATCCGAGACAACATGGTTTTACCAAAGGGAAATCGTGCCAAATGAATCTCATTGAGTTCTTTGATTGGGTGACCGGAGAATTGAATCAGGGACGAGCTATAGACGTAATCTACTTAGATTTCAGCAAAGCTTTTGACACGGTTCCCCACAGGAGGCTCTTAAATTGGACGGGCTGAAGATAGGACCCGAAGTGGTGAACTGGATTAGGAACTGGTTGATGGACAGATGCCAGAAGGTGGTGGTTAATGGAATTCGCTCGGATGAGGGAAAGGTGAGTAGTGGAGTGCCTCAAGGATCGGTGCTGGGGCCGATTCTGTTCAATATATTTGTGAGTGACATTGCTGATGGGTTAGAAGGTAAAGTTTGCCTATTTGCAGATGATACTAAGATGTGTAACAGAGTGGACACCTGGGAGGGAGTGGAAAACTTGAAAAAGGATCTGAGGAAGCTAGAAGAATGGTCTAAGGTTTGGCAATTAAAATTCAATGTGAAGAAATGCAAAGTGATGCACTTAGGGAGTAGAAATCCACGGGAGATGTATGTGTTAGGCAGTGAGAGTCTGATAGGTACAGACGGGGAGAGGGATCTTGGGGTGATAGTATCTGAGGATCTGAAGGCGACGAAACAGTGTGACAAGGCAGTGGCCGTAGCTAGAAGGTTGCTAGGCTGTATAGAGAGAGGTGTGACCAGCAGAAGAAAGGGGGTGTTGATGCCCCTGTATAAGTCGTTGGTGAGGCCCCACTTGAAGTATTGTGTTCAGTTTTGGAGGCCGTATCTTGCTAAGGATGTAAAAAGAATTGAAGCGGTGCAAAGAAAAGCTACGAGAATGGTATGGGATTTGTGTTACAAGACGTATGAGGAGAGACTTGCTGACCTGAACATGTATACCTTGGAGGAAAGGAGAAACAGGGGTGATATGATACAGACGTTCAAATATTTGAAAGGTATTAATCCGCAAACGAACCTTTTCTGGAGATGGGAAGGTGGTAGAACTAGAGGACATGAAATGAGATTGAAGGGGGGCAGACTCAAGAAAAATGTCAGGAAGTATTTTTTTCACGGAGAGAGTGGTGGATGCTTGGAATGCCCTCCCGCGGGAGGTGGTGGAGATGAAAACGGTAACGGAATTCAAACATGCGTGGGATAAACATAAAGGAATCCTGTTCAGAAGGAATGGATCCTCAGGAGCTTAGCCAAGATTGGATGGCAGAGCCGGTGGTTTGAGGCGGGGCTAGTGCTGGGCAGACGTCTATGGTCTGTGCCCTGAAAAAGACAGATACAAATCAAGGTAAGGTATACACAAAAAGTAGCACATATGAGTTATCTTGTTGGGCAGACTGGATGGACCATGCAGGTCTTTTTCTGCCGTCATCTACTATGTTACTATGTTACAAAGGTACCCCATCTTCTTGAGGACTGGCCTAGGGCATCGGGTTGAGGCATGCCTTTGGGGCAAAGTCGGGGTAGACCTAAATTTTCGTAGGTATAGAGCGAGTAGAAGAGTTCCTATGCAGAGGTCCCTTTTCTTTCAGAGAAATCAGTCTTTTTGAGGAGCCTGTAGAAGAGGCAGAGATGCTGGAGATTCTGTCACCTCAGCAGACGTCTTGCACAATGAAGGTTTCCAGGTCCAGCCTTTGTTTCCTGTGGGAGCTCACTTAACACAGTTTTATTTGAGGTGGGCCCAGATTACCTCAGATGTGGGTGCTAGAGGTTATTTGTAATGGGTACGCTTTAGAGTTTACGCGGCATCTTCCAGATACCTTTCTGGAGTCTCCCTGTTGTTCTTGCCTCAAGACGTGTGCGGTCAGGGATACTTTCCAAATGCTTATCAATCTACAGGCTATTTGTCCAGTTCCCTCCTCAGAGATCAGACAGGGTTGTTATTCCATTGACTTTGTTGTCCAAAACGAAAGAAGGATCTTTCCTACCGATTGTAGATCTCAAGGCTGTCAATCAGTCCCTCAAGGTCACCAGTTTTCATATGGAGACCCTTCACTCGGTCATAGTAGCAGTCTGGTTCAGGGTGTTTTTAATCGCCCTGGACTTAACGGAGGCCTATCTGCATATTTTGATTCATCCCATTCACCAGCGGTTTCTTCACTTGTGGTTCTGTGCAAGCACTATCAGTTTTGGGCTCTGCCTTTTGGACTCGCTGCAGCCCCGCTCACCATTCACAAAAGTTATGATAGTGGTAGCAGCAGCTCTCAGGAAAGATGGTATTCTAGTTCATCCTTACCTGGAAGATTGGCTGATCAGGCAAAGTCATATCAGGAAAGCCTGAGGGTCATGGCTTGAGTTATTCAGTTCCATCAGTCCCTCCATTGGATGGTCAGCTCTCTCAAGAGTCGTCTAGTTCCATCACTCCCTTGACTATCTGGGGGTGTCCTTCAACACATTGCAGGGTCGAGTGTTTCTTCCCCAGATCAGGATTCACAAGTTGCAGGCTCAGATTCAAGCATTTCTGCATAGGTCAGTGCTGTGTGTAAGGGATTATCTTCAAGTTTTCAGATCCATGGCGGCGACGATAAAAGCAATGCCTTGAGCCAGGGCACATATGAGATCTCTACAGAAGTCCCTCCTGTCCAGGTGGTCCCCACAGAGGGATTCTCTGCTTTTGAAGTTGGCACTGCAAGCTAGGTAGCATGGCAGCCTCCGTTGGTGGCTTCGGACAGCCAACCTAACCAGAGGGATGCTTTTGGATCCGCTGCGATGGATTGTAGTCGCGACAGATGCCAGCCTCAGAGGCTGGGGAGCTCACTGTCAAGGGCAGTATGCACAAGGGCTTTGGTCTCAGTTGCAACTGAGATGACCTGTTCAATCAACCTCTTGGAAACCAGAGCAATTTGGCATGGGAAGCATGTCATCCACTGCTAGCAGGCGAGTCGGTATACATCCTTTCGGACAACGCCACAGTGGTGGCTTATGTCAATCGGGAGGGGTAACGAGGAGTTGCCAGTTAGAAGTGGAAGCGGCACAGCTCATGAGTTGGGCGGAAATTCTTCTGGCTGCCCTCTCGGTATCTTATGTTGTGGAAATGGCGAACATTCAGGTGGATTTTCTCAGTCACACCACTTAAGACCAAGGAGAATGGGACGCTCAGTGCAACAGTGTTTCAAGCAGTCATGGATCGCTGGGGGCTTCCGGTAATGGATCTCTTGGCCTTCAATCTGAACGCAAAAGTGCCACAGTACTTCAAAGAAGGGATCCCAAAGTGAAAGGGGTAGATGCTGTTCTCCATTCTTGGCTGTCAGGACTTCTGTATGCATTTCCTTCCTGGCCTCTACTGGGGTGCCTAATTCAAAAGATCGAGTCGCACTGGGTTGGCCACGCAGACCTTGGTATGCTGATTTCATGCACCTTGTTGTTGGTCTTCCGCTCAGATTGCCAGGATCTCTAGGTCTTCTAGTCTAGGGGCCGGTGGTTCATCCAGACCAGGCTCGATTTTGTATTACAGCTTGGCTCTGGAGCGGGCTCTGTTGACAAAGAGGGGTTATTCCGCCAATGTAATTGCCATGATGCTTAGGTCATGTCGTCATTCAACTTCCCTTAATTACATCAGGACTTGGTGGGGTTTCGAGGCATGGTGTTCTGATTGGGACATTTCTCAATTTTGCGCTTCGATAGCATAGATCTTGGATTTTTTACAGTGAGGTTTTGATTAAGGCCTGGCGTTAACTTCACTTAAAGTCCAGATTGTGACTCTGTCTTGTTTTCAGGGGCGTGTTCAAGGAAAGGCATTATCTAGTCATCCTAATTATATCTTGGTTCGTTCGTGGAGCTGGTCTCATTCGTCCTCCTCCTAGAGCCACCTTTCCGACTTGGGACCTTAATCTGGTTCTCACGGTTCTTACTGGGTCTCATGGTGTCCTGCTCTTTGAAAGATTTGATTCTCAAGACTGTATTTTGGTAGCCGTTGCCCAGCTAGGAGAGCGTCTGAGTTGCAAGCGCTTTCTTGTCTGTCTCCAATTTGGAATTTTGTAAGGAATGGGTAATTTTACGCCCCATCCCCTTCCTTTCTGTAGGATTATGAGCGCAGGTCAGCACCCCAGCACAGGTCAAAAAAAGGGCAGAGGCTAACAAGTCGGTGCAACTCTGGAATCTATCAGAGATTGAGAAGCCTGTAATTTATTAAAGAACATGAGCCTGTGTAAACTCAGGAATTTATGCAGGCCTTGGGAAATAAACTAGTATAAACAGAAGAGTGTGATTTAGTAACTTAAGCGAAAATATATGGTGAGAACAGAATGATCTCTCAGGAAGATAAGTGCTGAAGTATGTGAAGAGAGGCAGAGTCAGGTCACATGTTTGTGTCCCCTCCTCTCCACATGAGAAACTAGCATTTGTAATTGTAACTTTATCTTGGTAAGAAATTAAAGAATTGCTTTTCTCATACGCTGGCCTTCCTAATCTTTTATCTCTCTAAATTGCGGGTGGCTGGTACATAATAATTTGGAGTAGTAGTAAAAAGAGCAGCCTTTTTAAAAAACATTTCTCCCTAAAGTCTTGTTGCGGTTTCATTTGTCCCAGCTGGTAGTTTACCTGTATTAGGTTCTCCCTCCGGTTCGGAGGATCAGCGCAGTTTGCAGACTCTAGACATCAGGAGAATCCTTGAGCACTATTTGAAGACTACAGAGGAATTTAGATGGACAGATCGTCTGTTCCTCCTGATTGGAGGTTCCCATAAGGGGTTTGCGTGTCTAAACCCACTATTTCTAGGTGGCTTAAAGGGATGATTACTTCAGCTTACCTTCCGTCCGGGAAACCTATACCAGGAGGAGTGAAAGCCCGTTCTACGAGAGGGCAGGCTGAGTCTTGGGCAGAGCACTTCTTGGTGCCTCCTTTGGAAATTTGTAAAGCAGCAACATGGTCATCCTTGCATTTGTTTTCTAAACATTATAGATTGGATGTTCAGTGTCGGCAGAGGCAGTTTTTGGTGTGCATGTTCTAACGGCGGATTTGCTACGATCCCTCCCATAAAGGTACTTCTTTGTTACTTCCCATCAGTCACATTCTGGGCTGGTCCAGAGGGATGCTAAGGAAGAAGAAATTAGTTCTTACCTGCTAATTTGCTTTCCTTTAGTTCCTCCAGACCGGCCCAGATCCCTCCCTGGAAATGTTTGTAATTATTTCAACTTATGCACTTCGGTTCATCAATTTTTTGGTTGGAGCTGCTTTGTGCATTTGTGGTTTTTTGGTTAAAAAAAAAAAAAGAAAGAAAGAAAAACAAAACAAACAGCAAAATAAGCGAATTGTGCTGCTCAAGTTTCCTAGTTGCACAGAATATGTTTCTTTCACTTTCTTCTGCCTTGTTAAGATAATACTGGATCTTTCTCTAGTTGGCCAGGGCTCTTATTGGCTAGAGTCAGAATTCTCAGTCTCCACCTGCTGGAAGGCGTGTAGAACCCATCAGTCACATATTGGGCTGGTCCGGAGGGACTAAAGGAAAGCAAATTAGCAGGTAACTAATTTCTCTAATGGCGCTATCTGGTCCTGGGCACCTGGCACAGAAGACACTCAACCAAAGGCCCCCCACAAAGTTGTGGCTATAGACCAACAATGTCCACCTAGTTTGGAGCAAAGTCGTCTCCATGCACCACCATGTTGAACAGTGGAAGTGCTTGATCCCTGCTGCATGGTAGAATGTACTGCTGGGGGGGGGGGGGGGGGGGGGGTCAGCTTTCCAAATAAGGGTCAGGTGCTATCATTTTTCAAGACAGCAGCACCGGTGCCAGAATTGATTGGGCATTGCTTCGCTCTCCTTACCAAAAGGTGGGAGGATGGGTGGGAGTGTTCAGGTCATCCTAGAAGTATGGGAGTAGATGATCCTTTAGCTTCCATGCTACTATCTTTACTAAAGCTCAGGTATATAGTGAAGATTCAGTTCTAATTGCAAAGTGAAAAAACAAAATTTAGCGTGTTTTTTTTCTACATCGGGGCCAAATTTTCAGTTTGGCTGTTTTGCATTCTGAGTACACTATTCTTTAGTGCAAAGGTTTTACTGTGGATTTATTTCATACTAAAACCCTTTACTACACTGGGTATAAGATTAGTATAGCAAAATCAAGGGTAAACTGCTACATTAAAGGATAGTGCAACTTAATTGCATCATTCTGAGAGTACTTAAGAATGTTAACCCATAATCCCTTCTTAGCAGTTGATTAATATTTGAATGTATTGTTGCAGGGAGGTTTCCAGTAGTTCATTTTGTTAAAATAAATAAGTGGAATTATTGTGTGTATTTTAATAGATGTGATCAAAATCAAAAAATAACTCATATTTTTTGTATGCTTTATTTTTTAAAGTGGTTAGCCCTAGGCAATGTGGTTCATTCTTCTACGCTAGAGAAAGCCAAGGCTTTTAAGCCAGAGAAGGAAGTTGATTTGAAAATGCTTCATCTGCGTAAGCCTTTAGAATCCACATGGCCCAAGGTGAACGAACATTTCACATCCTTGCCTAAAACCAAGCTGAACTTTACTCCACTACAGAAGGAACTGTTCAGCATCATGAATTCGTACAAAGACTTGTTCTATCCTGAGTGGACAGCTTTAGAGCAGGGAGAAGAAGTGCGGCACACGTACTGCCTCCATGCATTGAATCATGTTCTTAAAGCAAATGCCCAGGTGCTGAGCAATAATTCCAGTAAAAGAGAGCAAAAGCTTGGAGTGGATGATGATCATCTCAGGGACCAAGGACTAACTAGACCAAAGGTAAGAAGACTTCACTTGCTTTTTTGTTCTCTGTGCCTTTCTTTATTAGATTTAGAAAAGGGCACGTTTCCCTGTAACATATAAGTACATAAGTACATAAGTAGTGCCATACTGGGAAAGACCAAAGGTCCATCTAGCCCAGCATCCTGTCACCGACAGTGGCCAATCCAGGTCAAGGGCACCTGGCACGCTCCCCAAACGTAAAAACATTCCAGACAAGTTATACCTAAAAATGCGGAATTTTTCCAAGTCCATTTAATAGCGGTCTATGGACTTGTCCTTTAGGAATCTATCTAACCCCTTTTTAAACTCCGTCAAGCTAACCGCCCGTACCACGTTCTCCGGCAACGAATTCCAGAGTCTAATTACACGTTGGGTGAAGAAAAATTTTCTCCGATTCGTTTTAAATTTACCACACTGTAGCTTCAACTCATGCCCTCTAGTCCTAGTATTTTTGGATAGCGTGAACAGTCGCTTCACATCCACCCGATCCATTTCACTCATTATTTTATACACTTCTATCATATCTCCCCTCAGCCGTCTCTTCTCCAAGCTGAAAAGCCCTAGCCTTCTCAGCCTCTCTTCATAGGAAAGTCGTCCCATCCCCACTATCATTTTCGTCGCCCTTCGCTGTACCTTTTCCAATTCTACTATATCCAGCTGCAAGCTATGCCAAAACATTTCACAGGACCCCACAGCCATTCACAAGGGAAAAATATTCAACATAAATGAATCTTTTACATGCTCATCTTCCAATGTGGTATATATCATTCAGTGTAAAAAAATGTAACAAAGGATGCTATATTGGAGAAACAGGCCAGATGCTTAAGACAAGATTCAATCTGCACAGACATCACATGAAAATAGCCGGTGCCAGTCAAGCCCCCACCCCTGTGGGTCAACACTTTACAAGACTAGAACACTGCACCAGTGATTTCACAGTAAGAATACTGAAAGGTAATTTTAAAACAATACAGGAACGAGAGACCTTTGATGTAAGAACGATTGAATATTTTGACACCCAACAGACAGGACTTAATAAGGATCTGGGTTTTCTAGCCCATTATAAACCATAAAGTTGTATTTCTGTGTTTATTTCTCTGTTTATCACCCTCCTCTCACCTACCAACACCCATCCTGTTAGAATATCAATAAAATGCTTTGATGTCCCCATGCATACCCCCACCCTCCCACTCTGTCAGACTGTCAAAGTAATGCTTTGATGTTTCTCTTATATATACTGTCTGCTACCACATTGCTTATTTCCGATCTGACGAAGAAGGGCAACCTTCGAAAGCTAGTCAAGAAATGTATTAAGTTATGTCCAATAAAAAAGGTATCATCTTATTTTCTTTTCCATGTTTTATTTTGTTTGATTTCTATTGATAACCTTTATTAGATTTGCAAACCAGAGCATTTATTAGATTGTTGTGCAGTTTGTGTAAATATGTCCTTTGGATAAAAATGGGAATAACAAAATACTACTACTGTTAGTTATTTCTGTAGTGCTACTTGACGTACGCAGTGCTGTACACATATGCAGGTACTTTCTCTGTCCCTAGTGGGCTCACAATCTGTATTTGTACCTAGGGCAATGGAGATCTCAGTCCACTGCACTAACCAGTAGCGCGTATTAAAGTCAGAATGTTGACATTAAATTTATTAAGCCTTATCCAGTGACATTCTATTATCCATTTGTACATCACTGAAAGTATTCTGACCTCCCTTCTTTGTTGCTTTCTGCAGAGCAATATCTATTAGGTGTTCCATTCTTTCTTCTAGTCTGCTTGCCAGAGACTTGTGCTTGGTTTTTTTCCTGTGTCAAATTGAGGGCCCTGTTTACTAAGGCGTGCTAGCGTTTTTAACGTGTGATAAAAATTACCCTATGGGTCTAATGTTAGCTCACACTAAATTAGTAAATAGGGCCCTCAGTTTGTAGAATTTCTTTCCTGATGAGCTGCAAGCGAGAATTCATATCACCACTTTTAAAACATCTTGAGGCACATTTATTCAAGCAGGCATTTGGGACAGCTTGAGTTAATAACTCACTTTAGTTATAGCCTATTATGTTATTTCGGGGCCCTTTTATTAAAGTTAGCATTCGCTAAATGCTAAGAAACCTATTTTATACTTATGGGCTTCTTAGCATTTTGTTCAATGCTGAGCTTTTAGCAAAAGGGCCCCTTTGTCAGGGGGCTTGTTTTAGTTCATTAAGATACCTTTAGTATATATTTGGAGCTACTCTCTGATGTGTTTGTATTTATTTTATGTCATTTTTGTGTATGATTTTTTTTTGTGATGGTTTTATATTATTTGCATTTTTTTCTCTTTTATTATGTAAGTAACCTGCTTCAAACTATAGATAATGTGGGATATATATTTTTAAAATAAGCATCTGCATTAGTGAGGTATGTGTATACATTTCATTTTGTAGACTCTGCTGAATTTTCAAAGTAAAAGTACATTCATTCTTTTCCTTTGAAAATTTATGTCAGGAAAAGTGCGTACATTTGCACCTGAGTGAGAAAACAAGAAAGCAAACAGTCTACTAGATCCAACGTAGAACAAAACGAAAAGCAGTCTTTATTGGTTCATCAGTATTC
This sequence comes from Microcaecilia unicolor, assembly GCF_901765095.1. NCBI lineage: Eukaryota > Metazoa > Chordata > Amphibia > Gymnophiona > Siphonopidae > Microcaecilia > Microcaecilia unicolor. The sequence continues at coordinate 79,380,660 of NC_044033.1, read as the reverse complement.
CCAGGCTTCACATACAGGTGCCTGACATGACCATGTTTTGCCAAAAAACAGCTGTCAGGGGTAAAGAAAACCAGCTGGTATCAAGTGTACCTCCTCCTGGGTTAATTTGAAACATATTCTTCATTGACAAAATATAATAATTTTTACATTAATTTATAGGTTTACAATGGATTCTGGTTAATTGGGAAAGCCTTTTTTTTTTGGGGGGGGGGGGGCAAATCTTGGAGAACAAAAACAAATCAAGAATATAACTTGTTAGCTTCGCTTATTTGGGACATCCTGCTGTTGATATGGGCCAGTACCTGCCACAAGCTTGTAAAGACTGTCATCAGTGCGTCTCTTAAAAGGCATATTTTCAAGTTATTTAGACTTAAGTTTCATAGTAACCTGTGGAACATTGTAACTCCAAGTGCTTTGAAAATGAGCCCATAGTCGGTGTAAATGGACAACTAACTACAGTGACTGCATTTATAGTACGTGCAGTGGTTTTTTTGTTTTTCATTTAAAAATTCCATTCATGCATTCCTCCCATTCCCCTAAACTGGGGAAGAGGCCACCAGGATGTTCTGCTCCACAGGTGCAGCAAACCTTACTCCTTCTTAGACAATGAGCCCTCCAGAGCTCTCAGCTGGAGTGATTCTGGGTTGTGAAGGTGTGCTTTTGCCCATCAGTCTAGTCAACATATATTCCAAGGCCTTCCCCCGACATCTTGGAACTATCTGCAGCCACACTCCCCTCCATTAATGGATGGACACCACTGTTCTCAAAAGTTGATTGGACAATGTGAGGAGGGTCCTCAGGCATGAAAGGATAGGTCTGGACTTTCCCCTTTCTGTTCCCTATCTCAGTACCGGAAGAACTCTGATGATCGTGGAGCTCGGTCGAACACAACATCTTCTGGCACCATCTTGGTCCTCCAGTAGGTTTGAGACATTCTCCTCAGAGGCCCTACAGCATAGCCCTCTGAGTCACTGAAATACACAAGCCCCTCCACCATAACAAGGTGGTGTCCCTTCGGAGGGGATCTTTTTCATCTTTTGAAAACTTTTTTTATTTTCTGTTTTTTTGCCATACTTCTCTGTTATCCACAGATGCCTTCAGATTTTTATATTGTGTATCAAATTTTTTATATTGTACTTCGTTATTTCTGTAACTCCTTATCCAGTAATTCCTTTTCCTTATTAACTCGGCTCCTTTTACTAAGCGCTGGTAAGCTCAACATGGGCTTACCACTCGCTATACAGGAAGTACCGCTGGGCTACACAGCAGTCCGGCAGTACTTCCTTCCCCTAGCACGCCGTCATTTCCAGTGCTACAAAAATTAATTTTTGTAGCGGCGGAGTGTACCCGGCGGTAATCGGGCAGTGCTGGGTTAACATGGGAGCCCTTACCACCACCTCAATGGGTGGCCGTAAGGGCTCCTCCCTGAAATGGCCGCGTGGCAAGTGTTTTACTTGCCGCCTGGCTATTTCCTATAGGAAAGTGAGACTTCCCTTTTACCAGCATGCGGTAAAAGGGGGCCAAGGTGTGGATGCTGTTCAAAAACACCATCCTGAAAGCCCAGGCCAAATATATTCCGCGTATTAAAAAAGGAGGACGGAAGACCAAAAGACAGCCGGCATGGTTAAAAAGTGAGGTGAAGGAAGCTATTAGAGCTAAAAGAAAATCCTTCAGAAAATGGAAGAAGGAACCGACTGAAAATAATAAACAGCATAAGAAATGTCAAATCAAATGCAAAGCGCTGATAAGGAAGAGGGACTTCGAAAAAAAGATTGCATCGGAGGCAAAAACACATAGTAAAACTTTTTTTAAGGTATATTAAAAGCAGGAAGCCGGCAAAAGAATTGGTTGGAGCTTGCGGAGCTACTGTTAGTGATATGCAATTTATCCTTAAAATCGAGCGTGGTACCGGAAGATTGGAGGGTGGCCAATGTAATGCCGATTTTTAAAAAAGGTTCCAGGGGAGATCCGGGAAATTATAGACCGGTGAGTCTGATGTCGGTGCCGGGGAGAATGGTAGAGGCTATTATCAAAAACAAAATTATAGAGCACATCCAAGGACATAGATTACTGAGACCAAGTCAGCACGGCTTTTGTGCGTGGAAATCTTGCCTGACCAATTTACTTCAGTTCTTTGAAGGAGTAAACAAATGTGGACAAAGGGGGAGCCAGTTGATATTGTGTATCTGTATTTTCAAAAGGCGTTTGACAAGGTTCCTCATGAAAGGCTACAGAGGAAATTGGAGGGTCATGGGATAGGAGAAAATGTCCTATTGTGGATTAAAAACTGGTTGAAGGATAGGAAACAGAGAGTGGGCTTAAATGGGCAGTATTCTCAATGGAAGGGTAGTTAGTGGGGTTCCTCAGGGGTCCGTGCTAGGACCGCTGCTTTTTAATATATTTATAAATGATTTAGAGATGTGAGTAACTAGCGAGGTAATTAAATTTGCTGATGACACATAGTTATTCAAAGTCGTTAACTCTCGACAGGATTGTGAAAAATTACAGAAGGACCTTACAAGACTGGGCAACTGGGCGTCTAAATGGCAGATGACGTTTAATGTGAGTAAGTGCAAGGTGATGCATGTAGGGAAAAAGGCTGTGAATTATAGCTACATCATGCAAGGTTCCACGTTAGGAGTTACGGACCAAGAAAGGGATCTGGGTGTCGTCGTCGATAATACACTGAAACCTTCTTCTCAGTGTGCTGCTGCGGCTAGGAAAGCGAATAGAATGTTGGGTATTATTGGGAAAGGTATGGAAAACAGGTGTGAAGATGTTATAATGCCGATGTATCGCTCCATAGTGTGACCGCACCTCGAATATTGTGTTCAATTCTGGTCGCCTCCATCTCAAGAAAGATATAGTAGAATTGGAAAAGGTGCAGCGAAGGACGACTAAAATGATAGCGGGAACTTCCCTATGAAGAAAGACTAAGGAGGCTAGGGCTTTTCAGCTTGGTGAAGAGACGGCTGAGGGGAGACATGACAGAGGTATATAAAATAATGAGTGGAGTGGAACAGGTGGATGTGAAGCATCTGTTCACGCTTTCCAAAAATACTAGGACTAGGGGGCATGCGATGAAACTACAGTGTAGTAAATTTAAAACAATTCGGAGAAAATGTTTCTTCACCCAACACATAATTAAACTCTGGAATTCGTTGCCGGAGAACGTGGTGAAGGTGGTTAGCTTAGCAGAGTTTAAAAAGGGGTTAGAAGGTTTCCTAAAGGACAAGTCCATAAACCACTAGTAAATGGACTTGGGAAAAATCCACAATTCCAGGAATAACATGTATAGAATGTTTGTACGTTTGGGAAGCTTGCCAGGTGCCCTTGGCCTGGATTGGCCACTGTCGTGGACAGGATGCTGGGCTCGATGGACCCTTGGTCTTTTCCCAGTGTGGCATTACTTATGTACTTATATATGAGATTTCTTGGATTTTTTGGCCTATAAATACTTTTTTATGCAGATGATACTTTTTTTTTTTTATGGTGTCCTGTATTAGACACTTTTGAACATACTTCTTCCATGTAAGGTTGATTTTATGGGCTAGTGTAAACTTTTAAAATTGAATAGACAAAAAACAATATTGTTTGGTTTGGTGTTTTCAAATCTTTAACAGAAATCGTTAACGTTAGCTACTGGAGAAATTTTACAGATTACAAATAAATCCAAGGTTTTAGGTGTAATACTAGATTCTAGACTGACTTTTGAAGAACATGTTACAGTTCTTGTAAAAAAAAAATTTAACTTTCATTTACGTCAATTGAGAGCAATTAGATCTAGTTTGAGTGTTGAAATTTTTTAATGTATAGCCCAGGCTATTCTCGTACCATATTTAGATTGTAATTCCTTATATGGAGGGATTACGCTGAAACTTCTACGAAGGTTGCAGCTCCTTCAGAATGTGGCTGCTAGATTGATCATTAGAGCTCATAGATTTGAGAGCGTATCTCTGCTTTTTCTAAAACTACATTGGTTGCCAGTTCATTTGCGTATTAAATTTGTATGGTTTTAAAATTTTAAGGGGTTAAAATGCAGTTTATTTATCTAAATATTTAGGGCCCTGTTTACTAAGGCGTGGTAGCGTTTTGAACATGCCTACAATTAGCGTGTGCATTAACCATATAAGCGCCTTTAGGGATATTGTAGGCACGTACATGTTTAACACGCGTTAAAGATGCTAAAGTGCCTATAATGCAGCTTAGTAAACAGGGCCCTTAGTTATGCTATCTAGGGGGCGAAAATCTTGTTCTATATGCTCTTATACTTTATTGTCTCCAAAGTTTGGGGGAGGTGAGGTCTGGAGCATGTAGGAGCCATTGCCTTTGTGATGGAGGAATTCTAGGCAAAAAAAAAAATACACACAATGATTGTAGAACTAACATAAAACAAACCATATTTTTTTTTGCCTAGAATTCCTCCAGGTATAAATATAGAATTTCATGCATACATATAGATAAAAATGGTTAAAAGCTTAATAGATGTAATTCCTTCATTTTTAGGCACATTTCACTGTATATAATGGTGTATCCCGGTTGATAGACGTTTCCCCATTGCTTCTGTCTTCACAGATACTAATTGTGGTGCCTTTCCGTGAGTCGGCCTTACGGATAGTGCAGATATTCATCAATCTTCTGGAATTGGAAGGCAAAAAAATGGACGTGAGTAACAAGAAGAGATTTAAGGAGGAATTTGGCTCTGATCCAGATGACAAGCCACCCAATCTGAAAAGACCTGAAGATTATGAAGCTGTCTTTGCGGGCAACATTGATGACCACTTCAGGATAGGTAGTGTAGGATTCATTTCATTGTTTAAGACAAACCACTTGATTGTACAGAATTTTGAGCTGATATTTTAACAGGAAGACAGGCAAGGCAGCAAAGAAGGTGAAATATGAGCAGAATGAGAACAAAAAAAATGTGTGGCAGAATCTGAAGAGGATGAAAGGAAGAGTTGGGGAACCACTGAGCAGATTGTTGTAGGATTGTAAATGAGAAATAAAAAGAGCATGCCTAGAGAGGAAATGTGACAAGTGTGTGAAAGGGAAGGAAAGGTTTTCTGAATATTGTAAAGCTGCTGACAGAGAGGAGCAGAGGTGAGAAATGAAAGCAAGTGATTAAAAGACACCAGGGTTTCAGGTGGCTTCAAAAAAGGGAAGTAGTGAGAAGTCTTCTCAGTAGGCGAAGAAGGGATATGGATGCATTCAGCATGAGCAAATCAGAACTCTTAAGGCAATAAAGAGAGGTAGGAAGCGAGGAGCACAATGGGGAAATTAAAAAAAAAAAAAAAGAAAGATGTAGAATTCTGTTTTATCTGCAAAATAATGATAGACTTAGGAATAGATGAGTGAACTGTGACCAAGATGGGATTCAAGCCTTTAGGAAGGCTAGCTGCTTGTAGAGAGAGTACTGGGAAGAGTTCCTTGCTACAACCTTAAAGGAACAGTCGGAGGAAAGCTTTCTAGAGATTAATCAGAGGAAATGTAGAGAGCTTTTTCTGGCATCTCCTGCCTCTTCTCAGCAACCTTGTTAACTTAAATGTATATTTGTATTTTTTTGTTTTACTTCCAAGTGAAGCAGAGTGAGTAGGATGGGAACAAAATAAAACTAAAACTAATTGGTGATTTGGTTCAGTGTAAACCCAGGGGAAGAGCAGGAACGGAGTGAGAGGTACTGCTATGAACTGAAACTTAGGATATTTTCCAAACCCAACTAACATACATAAAAGGTTCAACAATAACAACTTTTTTACTTTTATTACATTTTGGCAACCATCATCCTGTTATCTGCAGCAGAACATAACAATATCCCCAAGAACTCCCACCCATCCCACACCACCCTCCCCTGTACCTCATCTTTTCCAAATCAAAGCCTTTACCAAACAAGGGGACTGTTAACCATTCAGAATTCTACTGCGAGCAGTTGGGGTCAGGGTATCCCAAAAGGGGGGACCAGCATTGAAGAAAACAAGTTCCCCTCCGGGACGACAAGTCATGAATGTCTTTACTCTCCAGAGCACTTAACATGATCATGCCGGACTGCCAATATTGTATAGTGGGGTGGTCAGGTTGCAGCCACTTGCTTAGGATAATCTTCTTGCCCACCATCACCGCTCGTCTCAGAAAGTCCTTCAGCCCCGCCTGGGCTAGTCCCTGCAAATGAAATTAATCAAACAACAAAATAGGGCTGGGCCTCCACCGGAGCCTCCACATTCGGGACACACAAAGGCACAACCGGGTCCAAAAATCTAAAATCTGGGGACAGGACCAGAATATATGACCCAGATGAGCCCCCACTACCGAACACTTCGGACAATCGTCATCAGGGTGCAAAGTAGCTTTAAATGATCTGTGAGGAGAGACATAATGACGCATAAGAAATTTAAATTGCAGCTCCCAATAATCGACTCTCCCTAATGTTTTGTATGTAGTTAGGAAACATGAGGGAAGCTGTGTGTCCCGAATGCGGACCCCCAACGCAAGGGACCATTTCATAGCCAAAGGTCCATAAGCAATAATAGGTGAACTCTCCCGTAAATGACCATGATAGTACCTAAGTGGAATCAGCTGTTGGGCATCCAAACCATACATTTCCACACGGCGTTCCCATACTTCTGAGGACAATGAGACTCGAGGCAGAGAAACAATATAGTGCAGTAGCTGGTAATAGGAAAAAGAGTCTCGAGCGGAGAGGTAGAGGCTGACCCGCAGTTCAGTGAACGGTGTAAAGGTGCCATCCTCCTTCAGCACATGGAAAAGGTAAACAAGTCCCTACTGCTTCCATCTGCGGAAGGACGGCATGTACTCCCCACTGGAAAGTCCACATTCCCTGAGATCAGTAGTAAGGGGGGTTGCCTGCGGGTTTAGTGCGTGGATCTTACACACCCATTGCCAGGTTTTATGCAATGGCGAGAGAAGAGAGGCAAAATGCACGGGTATGCTCACCGTACCCAGGCGGGCCCGCAGCCAAAAACTAAAATGGTGGGGATCCAACAATATATGTTCAGTGTGTGTATTAGAGAAAAATGTTGTGCCCCTAAACCAATCTGTCATATGTTGCATGCAGCCGGCCACCGATAGCATCCGAACACTAAGAACCCCCAAACCACCCTTAATCCTGGGTAGGTATGTTTGAGATAGAGGGATACGAGCCCGGTGACCCCTCCACAAAACGTTCTTCACTAGACGGTGCAGTGCAAACTCATCCCTACGCAATAGGAAAAGAGAGAGGACCTGGATCACGTAGGTCCACTAGGGATTAGTATCATATTGTAAAGAGCTACCCAACCCCATAGAGAAAGTGGCAGATTCTGCCACATTAAAAGCGAAGCTTTCGTTGAAGCTCTTAGAGGTTGAAGATTAATAGTATATAATTTCTTCAAGTCTACTGGAATATAAATGCCTAGGTAGTTGATCTGGGTGGTGGCCCACTGAAGTGGGAATTCCCCAGTCCAACCATTGTGAATAGAAGCCTGTATCGGCAAAGCAACTGACTTTTGCAAATGTAACTGAAAACCCGAGTAAAAACCAAATTCCAAAATAGTATCCAGTAAATGTGTTAAGAATGCTGTGGATTAGTGAGGGTAAGGAGAATATCATCTGCGTACTCGAGGACTTTGATAGCGAGCTGGGGAGGAGGGTACCTGAAATTCCAGGGTCTCTAGCGATAGTGGGGATAATGGGCCATAATGGGGATAAGGGGCATCCCTGCCTGGTACCTCTACCCACTGGAAAGGTTGGAGATCGTAGCCCATTAACCAACAAAGTAGCTGAGGCCGTCGAATACAGCGCTAATACTGCTTGGAGAAACCAACCCTCTATCCCCACGTATTGCAACACTGCAAACAGGTAGTCCCAGCATACAAAATCAGAAGCTTTTTCAACATCAAGACTATCCAACATCAAAGGTTCCTGGGAGGCCCAGCTCTGCGCCACAGCCAGCAACTCCCTATGCATGTTCAGGCCTGGGTGCCGCCCCTTACCGAACCCCACCTGGTGATCCCCCCACTTAACCTGGGATATGCTTGGCCAGCTTTTCTGCCAAAATCATCGCCAGAATCTTAATATCCACATTGAGTAGTGAAATTGGCCTAAATGCTGCTGGGGAGTCTGGGGCCCTACCAGGCTTGGGTATAAGTGTGATAAGGGCTTCGTTAGCCTGAGGAGAAAAGGCACCCCCAGAGACCGTAGCCTCATAATAGGCCGTAAGCAGGGCACATATATATATTGTACCATCATCTTATAGTATTCCAAAGAAAACCCATCAGACCCTGGAGAAGTGCCCAATGAGAGAGATTTTATCGCGAATTGCACTTCTCGCACCCGCAACGGCGCACTTAGTTGACTGCACGCCTCTGGGGAAAGTTTCGGGATGACCGAGTCCTCAAGATAATCAAGCACCGATGGGCCCACTGGACTCTGATCTGGCCGATGGCATTAACAAAAAATAGTCATAAAAAATTTGCATAATATCAGCCGGGCGGTGTTTATGAGAGCCATCTGAGGCCACTAAAGTGGGAATAAATGTTCTGGGTGACCGTGCTTTCACCACCCAGGCAAGCAATTTTCCTGACTGATTGCCATATCGATAATATTGAAAACAGCTGCTTCTTTGTTCGCTTATGAATCTGAGTTTAAGGCAGCCAGTGTGGCCATCATGTTCTCATATCTAGCAGTCGAAGGGCATGTTGTATGGGCCTGCTTAGCTTGTTTATAACGACGTTCTAGTAAGATTATTCCTTGGGAAAGTCTTTTGTTATGGGCGCTCATATAACTAATTATTTCACCTCTCATCACTGCTTTTGAAGCCTCCTACAATAAAATGGGTGTGTCTTGATGTTCACTGTTTAACTCTGCACAGTCTTTCCATTTCTTAGCTATGTGATCCTGAAAATCTGGATTTGTGGTCATGTATGAAGGAAACCTCCAACGACCCAATGTGTCTGACGGAGGGTCATTATAAAGTCTACCCAGAGCAAAGTGTGATCAGACACCACCATAGAGCCCAGCATTGCAGCAGTTAATCTGTAGAAAATAGAGGCAGAGGTCAAAATGTAGCAATGCGTGACCATGCCCGATGAACCCTTGACAGATGGGAGTAGTCTCTCTGAGTTGGGTGTAACAACCGTCAAGGGTCCACCAAATCCATCAGCTGACAGAGACATGGTAATCCCTTACCCCTGCCCAAAGCGCTACACGCTTTAGACGATGATCTATCTAAGGTTGGGTCAAAGACCTGATTAAAGTCTCCCATAACTATCCACGGAGCTGTATCATATTTAAGTCCCAGTCGAACTAGGGTATGAAAAACCCCCGCATCATATGCATTTGGTCCATAGACTGCACAAAGGTAATATTCCTGGCCCATGTAATTTAAATGTACCAGCACATATCGTCCCTCGGTATCCCACTCCACCAATTTGGACACACAGGGTAGGCCTCTCTTTATAAGTATGGCCACTCCCCCACGACGACCTGCAGAGGAAGAGAAGTGACATTCCCTCACCCACTGCTGGCGTAACTTTTGATGTTCAGTGTCTGAGAGTTTTGTTTCTTGCAGGCATGCAGTGGATGCTTTATGATTCTTAAGTAAGGATAAAATTTTAGATCGTTTTATGGGGGATGTAATTCTGGAGACATTCCAAGAGATTACACGAAATGCGGAGGCGCTCCGCGAGTCAGCCAAACACCAAAATAGGAAACACTCCAGGCAACCCAGCCTCAACCTGGAGAGTACTAAAGTATCTAGTGAGGTGTCAATCAGTGGCCCCAACCAAAAGGGTTCTAGAGTACTCCAATCCCAGAAAAAAGGGGCAGAACATACACCCGCCCCTGTCCCCACAGCCATACATACACAAGTTACAAAAAGAAACAGTCCCTCATTCCCCACACCCACCATCTCTCCCAGCACCCCAGTCATCTCTTAATCGTGCCCAACCTATCCTCCACGACTGGCAGGCCACTATAATGTCAGAAAGGGTACCCATCTCCAATCTTCTAATCAGGAAAAAAGTAAACAGTTCTATTACTTCCCGTCAGTAACCACCTATAAAACATTGAACTTTGAACCTCAAAACCAGAATCTTATCTCTAAACAGGTAGGAAGTTTTAAGCGTGATTCCACGGTCAGACAGCAGCAGGACTTCTGTAGTCCATGCTGAAGTGTACTCCTGGTCCAGTATTGGGATGATTAATCCAGTCCATAGCGGCCTCTGGCGATGCATATACGATCCATTTACCATTAGTAAGCACCTTTAAGGTAGCCGGGATTGTAACATAAAACGCTGTTGCTTTTCCACCAACATGGTGCAGGTAGAGGAGAAGGCTCGCCGCAGGGCTGTCAAAGCCGCTGAATAATCTTGAAATATTTTAGTCAAGGTCCCATCGAATTTTGTGTCTTCTCTGCAGCCTTTATAAAGCCACAGTACTGATGCTTTTTGTGAATAGCGGTGAAATTTTGCTATAATCGCCCGTGGTCGTAGGTCTCTCACCTGCTTTTGGCCCACGCTGTGCTCCCTGTCCAGGTGAACCACTCCTCCTTCCCCCACTTCCAGAAAAGTTGCCAATAACCATGTTTCCATCATTTGCTTTAACTTTGTTTCAGCTATGTTCTCTGGAAATCCCACAAAATGCAAATTGTCACATTGGGAGCAGTTCTCCAAGTCATCTATCTTTTCTTGGTATTCCTGGGTCAAATGCTCCAACTTAGCCAGGCTGCCCGTCTGGGCCTGTTGGGTGTCTTCCAATCTAAAGCGGAACATAGCATTAAAAGGTTCTGGGGTTGGTGCTAGATTCTTTTCACGTTCTGGTTGCAACAGATAGGAGGTAATGTAGTCCCATCTGAGACTGTTCCACAGCACACAAGCAAATATAAATCCTTGCCTTACAGAATACTCTGCTTTGTTTTTGTTGACCAGGACTTGCTGTTTTACAGAAAAGTATGAGATTATATTCACCGTTTTACTCCTCTGACATCATCATCGCCTCTCCCCTTGGCTTGAGAACAATTATTGGAGGAGAGGGAGAGAAGAAAAGGGACTTCGACTTCCTGTCTTCTATTGAAATACTGATCATCGATCAGGCAGACATTTACCTAATGCAGAACTGGGAACATGTTCTGGTAATGCTTTTTTAAACTGTACCTTTTTTTAGGGCTTTACTAACGTGTGTCATGTCACACAGTTCCCTTTATTGTCAGTGGGACCTATTTACTAGTCAGGTGCAATAATGTATGGTAACACTTTAACCCACATCAGTAAATCTAATGTTTTGATATGTTGTGAAAATGTACTACAGAGGAAATAATTTGTGTGCACTCCAGTGCTGAAATATTCTTTAAAGTTAGGGATATGAATTTATGCAAAATCAGTTTAAGACACCAATGAATTAATGTGCATAAAGTCAGTTTATATGTGTTGTTATAACCAGTAGTAAAATATTTTTGTTAGCACAAATATTGGTATACAAATAGGCCAAAATCTGAAAATGAATCAAATATTTTTCCTGTGTATATTTGTGTTTAAAATACATTATAGCAGGTGTGTTGTATATTAGTAAGACATAAGCTGTTTATTTTAAAGTGTTTTAGCTTAATAACACTGGGTTGTGGCTTGTACATTTCTACCCCCACAAAATAAAAACCACGTGGCCTATCAAGTCTGTCCATCCATACCAGCTTCTAAGCTCTACAATCCTCTCCTGTCCTTTAGAGATCCACTGTGCTTGTCCCATGCTTTCTTGAATTCAGATATAGTCCTTAACTTAGAGAATGACACGGGACGGGGACAGAGCCCACGAGAACGGGGACAAACTTTGTCCCTGTGTCATTTTCTACTTTGAAGCCTGTTAATGAACTGAACTGTTATTTTATGTTTGAGTGATGCAGACAACGATATTTTGATTTTTTGGAAAAACATGCAAACATGCTGGACACAACTAGCAAACTTTGCATGGGAGATCATGTACATCTTGCTACCAGCACATCTTCTAAGAAGATATTTTCTATTGCAAGAGGACTGTGGAAGACAGGAGAGCTAGACTGAATCCTGAGATTGTTGATGACTTCTTATTCATCCATAGATTAAAAAATCATAACGGTGCTTCATAGCAGTGGTATAGCCAGACAGCCAGTTTTGGGTGGGCCTGAGCCCAAAGTGGGTGGGCACAAAATTTTCTCTGCTCCGCCCTCCCTCCACCACTATACCCACCATTTCTCCCTCCTCTTCACCCCTATGCCTACCATTTCTCCCCCTCCCCACCTATCCCCTCTGTATGCAGCATGTGTCCCTCCCCTCCACCTCATACACAGCCAAGACTTCTCCCTTCCTCACCCCTCCACCCCTTTGCTGCATTTCTCCCTTTTTCCTCGTGCATCTCCCTCACCCACCAACCAAGCCTCATCTTTCCATCTTCCCTCCCCCCTGTGCAGCATCTTTCTTTCCATCTTCCCTTCCCCCTGTGCAGCTGCTGTGTCCCCCGTCTTCCCTCCCCCATGCAACATCTTTCCCCCATCATCCCTCCCCCCCCCCCCCCCCCCCCCCCATGCAGCTGCAGCATCTCACCCTCCTTGCAGGCCCGCCCAGCAGCAGTGTTCCTGACGGCGATTCTATTTGCAGGCTCCGCTCGCAGTCGCAGCGATTCCCACACGCTGCTTGCCGGCTGCCGCTCAACAATCTCCTTGCGCTAACCCGGAAGTCTCTCCTGCAGAGGAGAGACTTCCGGGTTAGCGCTTAGTAGCGCAAGGAGATTGAGCGGCAGCCGGCACTGGCAGGCAGCTTGTGGGAATCGCTGCGACTGCGAGCGGAGCCTGTGACTGGAATCGCCGTCAGGAACTTTCCTGCTGGGCAGGCCTGTTCCGAAATTGGGTGGGTCCGGGCCCGCCCGTGGCTACGCCCCTGCTTCATAGGGCATATTTCTCCCCTCTAAGGTATACAGAATGGGTTGTATTTGTACCCCTGGACATTTTAACAGAGTGGATTAGGATTTCTTGGGGTAGTAGAAATCAGCTGTTGTTGGGGTTGGAAGAGTAGAGGGTGGTGGTGAGGAGGGTTATTATAGCTGCTCACTGTTATTATTGTTTTCTGTTTGTAATTTATACACAATATTTATTTTATTTATTTATTGCATTTGTATCCCACATTTTCCCACCTCTTTGCAGGCTCAATGTGGCTTACAATACATTGTGATAAATGGAGATACAGTTAGAAAATATACAATTACTGGTACAGAAGGATCTTGGGTAACATTATAATAAGAGACATGATAGTAGTATAACAAGCAGATATAGTAAGACAGTTCTGAATATATATGGAGGAGTTATATATCTTCATATTTGTTACTCTTTGTGGTACACCTTGTTAAAGAGATGGGTCTTCAGTAGTTTGCGGAAGTTAGTTAGTTCGTAGATCGTTTTTAGGTTGCGCGGTAATGCGTTCCATAGCTGTGTGCTCAGGTAGGTAAAGCTAGACGCATGCATTAGTTTGTATTTTAGGCCTTTGCAGTTGGGGAAGTGTAGATTAAGGAATGTGCGGGATGATCTTTTAGCATTCCTGGCTGGTAGGTCTGTCAAGTCTGACATGTAGGCTGGTGCATCTCCTTGAATGATTTTATGAACTAGAGTGCATATTTTGAACGTGATGCGTTCTTTCAGTGGGAGCCAGTGTAGCTTTTCATGTAGGGGTTTAGCACTTTCATATTTTGTTTTACCGAATATGAGTCTTGCTGCAGTGTTCTGGGCTGTCTGAAGTTTCTTGATTATTTGCTCTTTGCAGCCGGCGTAGAGTGCATTGCAATAGTCTAGATGGCTGAGCACCATTGATTGTGCAAGGTTATGGAAAACGGTTCTTGGGAAGAAAGGTCTTACTCTTCTTAATTTCCACATTGAATGGAACATCTTCTTGGTTGTATTTTTCGCATGACTTTCCAGTGTTAGGTGTCGGTCGATGGTAACTCCAAGAATGTTTAGGGTGTTTGAAATTGGCAGGTTCAGATTTAGTGTATTGATGGTAATGAATTTGTTCGTGTTATGTTGTGAGATGAGTATTAGGCATTAGGTTTTTTCTGCGTTAAGTTTTAGCTTAAATGCATCCGCCCATGAGTGCATGATATGGAGACTTTGGTTGATTTCGTTGGAGATTTCCTTTAGATCTTGTTTAAATGGGATGTTGATCTTTACGTCGTCTGCGTATATATATGGGTTGAGGTTTTGGTTTGATAATAGTTTGGCCAAGGGTATCATTAAGTTGAATATAAAATCATAATTATTCGAGGCTTCTGCAGATGAGGACAGAGCCCATGGGGCAGGGATGGGGACAGAATTGGTGGGGACGGAGACAGGGCCTGCAGGGATGTGGCGGGGACGGAGCAGGGATGGGGACAAACTTTGTCTCCGTGTCATTCTCTATCTTGACTCTACTTCTTCCACTGGAAGGCTATCCCATGCATCCACCATCTTTTCCTTAAAAGAAAGATTTCCTTAGATTATTTTTGAGTCCATCCCCTTTCACATTCATCCTATGCCACCTCATTTCAGATATATGTGTATTATTTTAAAATCTATGTGTGACACTTCAACCTATGGTTTGATGGAAACCTTTTTTTGAAATTCATTGATTTAAACTCATATTGGTTTTGTATTTCTTATTTTTAGACATCCTTGTTCTTTACAATTTCATTGTAATTGTTTCATCTGTTCCAACCAAAGCTGATAAGTATGTTTTTAGAGTATCATTATACTTATTATATTCATCCTTTTTTTTTTGTTTTAAATTTGTTGTATTATGTTTAGTTATTTATGTCAATATATTTGTTTATTTATAGACCCCTGATGCAGGCCGGTGTGGCCGAAACACGATTCGTGTCAGGCTTTTATTGATTTTAATAAAGACATTGTTTGGGAAGACATTACATGAGAGAGGACTCTTTTATGGATCCACTGTGTGTACCTGACTTTCCTCTCCTTTCAGTTTTACCCTCTTCTTTTCTAACATTTCTCTCTGATATTCCTATCCAGCTAATGACTCCTTGATATATTTCTGTGTCTTGGCAAAGTTAGTTTTCCTGAAGTCTAAGACCCTCACTTTTGAACTGAACCCTCTGCCAGCCTGAACTACACCCATCTTGTGGTTGCTGGATGCCAGATAACCACCCATTATAACATCAGAAGCACTCCCATTTGCAACCATTAGGTCCAATATGGCCCCATCCCACATGGATTCTATTGCAAGTTGCTGGAACAGCTCTCTATGTAACGAATCCAGGATCTCCCTACTTCTAGATGACACTGATACAGAGATGTAGTAGTCAGCATCCAGCATATTGAAATTACTTATGAATATACTTACCCTTTCATAGCAATATTATGTGTGTCTTCAATAAAATCTGTCTACTTCTTCCACCTTTGAAGGAGGACTGTATATCACACCATTGTAAACAGATGTTCTGTTTCCTCTTTCCAGATTAACCCACAGTGTCACCTCTTTATCTCTTAATTCCAGCAAGTCTGGAGCATTAATATTTTCTTTGACATGTAACATCAATCCTCCCTTTCTTCTGACTCTGTCCTTCCTGAATAGATTATAGCCTGGTATATTTATATACTAGTCATGGTTCTCTATGAACTGTGTCCCTGTGATTATCACTAAATCCAAGTCAGCTTCTGCCATTACAACCTCTATATCCAGAACTTTGTTTCACATACTACAAGCATTAGTATAAAAAGCTTTCCAGATGTTGCCCTTTTATCCCATTTCTATAGAGGTATTTAATGTGTTACTTACCTGAGGGCTTTTAGTTTCCTGGGGATTTTGTTCATCCCTGCCAATTTTAGTTCAAAGCTTTCTTGAGTAGGTTAGCTGCTGTGGAAGATACTTCACCCCTTCATTGATAGATGGACACCAGTCTTTTCTCATCAGCCCTTGGAAAATTATCCCAGGAAGCTGAAATGCTCCATATGACATCATCCCCACAGGGAGGGTCAAGGAGAACTCCATCTGAGCTCCTGTCTGCATTGCCCTTCTCTCAAAGCCATGAATAAAAACAACAGCAGCAAAAATGGAAAATAAGGTGATACTTTTTATTGGACTAACTTAATATGTTGTTGTTTTTTTTTTTAACTAGCTTTCAAAGTCCAGAAACTCTTTCCTCAGGTCAGGACATTATGAGCAAAAGATGACAGTATCAGAATATATAAGTGAAACATAAAAGTAGGGAAAATAGGGGTGGAGGGAGAAAAGAGAGGAGAGATGAATGGGTGATCAGAAAGTAACAAAGCAGTGGAATTTTATAGTTTAAAAAGTAATAAGAAACCCAGGTCTCTGAGATAACTTTGCAACTAACAAAAAAGGACTTATTTTAACTTCAAAGGTCTTACATTCCTGGATTGCTTTAAAATTTCTGTTTAGGATACTGACCATAAGGTCCTTTTGATGTGGTATGCTGGTCCTGAGAAGGTCTCCCATACAGAGATGTCACCATAGTTCGTATTGTTGCATCGTATCCAGAGCCCTGAAGTTACTTGATATGTTTGGAGGGATACCTAGGAGAATCATTATGCTAACATGGATGAGCAGTAATGGATTATAGGCAGTAGGCTTTATGGGTTTCTGCAACTCTGTAATGTCTCGAACTTGGCTCTGGGCAGTCAGCACACCTCCTAGGACATCACTTTGGGTTGATAGATAAGTACCTTTGTACCCCTCAGGAGAGAGTCACCAACCACTACCATCCTTTTCTTCCCAGTGACCACTGATCCGGTAACTTTGGGGGTTTTGAGCTCCAGTTACTCCTGTTCTTGGGATGTTCTTGCTTCCTGCATCTCCAGGGCTGCATATGGTTCTTCAGTTCAAGGGAAGATGGAGTCGGAGTGTCGATTCTGTAGGTTCTGGTGTTCGTTTTTTTTTTTTCTCTTTTAATACAGTTTCATCCTTCTCCCTGTTGGAGATCCTTGATTCCTCAAGAAGCATTTCATTGATGTATTTCTGATTGTCCAGCTTTTCTACATTCTGTCTCAGTTCTTCACATGTTTCTTGACGGATTCAACCTGCAGGCATCTTGGACACAAAACCAGTCCCTCACCTTGGATCATGCTGTACGTCAGGATGGAGGCAAAAGTTGTAACAGGGACAACATCATGCTTGGGTGGCATGATGTTTCCCAGCTGTATTTCAGTTATTGGAGCTTTGTTGCCAGTTATTGAGATATGCAGCAGTATATTTTATCCCCAAAATGGGTTATACAACAACAATATAACAGCAGCAATCGCCGTTAACCCTTTCTGAAATTCAAATACAGCCACTCACCTCTCACTCTAAAGTTAATCCATCAATCTCTGTCACATGCCAAACTCCCCACAGGAAGAATCTTTTTGGGTATCTTTCTCACTTGACCCATGTACTCGGCATCATCTACATTATTGTTGCAGTATTTGAAAAGTGCAAGATAAAAATTTAAACATTTGCCGACACCTCTGACTACCTGATACAAACTTCATGAACCTCATTACTCCTACCAATTTCCCTTACACGATTACAACTGTAGTTGAAGCATGAGCTATTACATCACACACAATCTGCCTTTCGTGGACAGTATAGTAGTGAAACAGTTATAGGGACGCTATGGGCAGAGGGAAGATCTCTGCTGAGTGAGGGCACAGGCCAATCCCGTTACAGTTTGATTTGTCTTGTTCCTTTGACTTAATAGATCATGATATACTGTTGTATGTCCTCTTCAGCGCATATGGAGTGGGAGGAAGTGTACTGGATTGGTTTGGGGGTTTCCTGAGGAATCATTCCTACAATATTTGACATAATAATACTAATTCCAATTTTTGGAAATCAACTGGAATCCCACAAGGGTCTCTGTTGTCCCCTTCATTACTTAACAACCTAATGAGTTCCTTGGGACTCTATCTAAGTCAAGCTGGTTATAAGTCCTTCAGCTATGCTGATAATATTTCTGTATTGATTCCAGCTGTAAAGCCAGCAGAGGTAGTATCTAAACATGTAGTGGGTTGAATTGAGATGTTGGAGAATTGGATAAGATCTCATCATCTAAAATTGAATAAAGAAAAAATAAGTTTTTTATGATTGAACAAACTTCAGAAATCTGGAATGACAACATCCTGAAATTAGAGTAATGCTAGTTTTTAAGTTTGAAACAAATTTAAAAGTTTTTTGGGAGTTATGATGTTCAATTCTTCAGAATTACATATAAATGCATTGATAAGGAAAACTCTTATTATGAAGAAATTGCGGAAAATTAGAAATATGCTGACACCTTGGGCATTCAAATTGGTGGTCCAAAGTTTAATATTAGGGCAAGATGATTATTGTAATATCATATATTTGAGTTGCTCAAATACAAAATATCGCAGCCAGATTAATATTTTGGGCTCATGCTAAATAGCGGGCTACTCCCTTATTAATATGTTTGCATTGGTTACCAATAGATGCCCGGGTAGAGTAAACTGTAATGACTTATAATAATCTTCATGCTAATACCCCACTTTACGTGTCAGAATTAATAGGTTTTCCTAGCCCTGGTAGGTTTAGAATTTCTAGGAATCCTTTATTGTTCAGTTGAGAATTGTAACCAGTTATGGTCAGTTTAGCAAGCTTTTGAAAACATCTCTGTTCCGGAAATTTCTATCATGTTAATTGTTATGGGTCTTTCCAATCGCCCCCTCCCCCCGGCAGCCTACCTCATTTTTGTGGTAGTAGGAGGAGGGAGGGAGTGCTAGTCCCTCCCTCCTCCCATGACCATGAGGTACACTGCCAGGGGAGGGGCGGATAGATAGCAGTCCCACTGGACCACCAGATTGTTTTTGTTCAGTGGGGGGGGGGGGGGGGGGAATCTAGCGGTCCCACTGGACAACCAGGGTGTGTGTTTTTCAGTGAGAGGGGGAGAAGCCAGCGGTCCCACTGGACCATCAGTGTTTTTGTGATTTGAAGGTGGGGGGCCTGACCTTCAGGTCTTGTGTTTTGGGGGAGGGCAGGCTTAGGTTTGACAGGTCAGGGAGACCAACTTCACAATTACTCATGCTTTTGTGTAAAATATGTCTAAAAAAGCCTCAAAACAATTTTAGAAGCCTGGGTCAGAAAATTATGATTGATTCCTAGTGATGCTGCCAGATTAACGGAGTCTTTTATCATAAATACCATTTAGTCTCTTTTGTGGGAATGAAAAATGGTTTATCTTGCACTCTTTTCTGAGGTATTGTTAGACTCTGCACACCCTACACCCCAAGGATATCTTCAGTGGATGCTTTTTTTTCTCCACCCCTTTCTGACTCTGACATCATACCAGCTAAACTAGGACCAGTGTGTTGTGTCCTGCGAGAAGAGAGAGAGAGATAGAGAGAGAAACTTACCCATTGCTGTATGCTGTATTTTGTTGCGGAAACATATGTTTAAGCTAGCAAGTAACCAAATGAAATGCAATTTGTTTTATAGCATCTGATGTGTCATCTGAACTTGCAGCCTTTAGACTCCCATGGGGTGGATTTCTCCCGCGTGCGCATGTGGAATCTTAGTAATTGGTCCAAGTATTATCGACAGACACTGCTATTCAGTGCTCTTCAAGACCCGCAGATTAACTCCATTTTCAACAAGCACTGCTTCAACTATAAAGGACAGGTAAGCTTTTTGGCATATGCTGAAGCTGTATCATATTAATGTAGGCTATGGGCAAAATTCACTGTTATTTCTATTGTGGCTTTAAGCATAGATATTTGTCCATGGTTTCAAGGCACTTGTAATCATTATAAAGTTAAACTAATTATATATAAACAGAGTAGAGGCAGTTGAGAGAAGGGCTACCTAGATGGGGCCAAGTGTATGCTAAAAACTTGATGAAACAAGGTCTTCCTTTCTGCAGGTTGGCTGGAGGCATCATTCACAGCTCTTGGGGAGGGGGAGAGGGATAAATCATGGGGTTTCCTTGTGGTTGACACCTAGTTACTGGATTCAGGGCCCAGGACAGTAGGATTTTGGAAAGAGCCTTGGTGTATAACCTGTGGCCTAGAACTATCATTGCACTTGCCTAGACCAGATGAGTTTGGAGGAGGGAGGATAAAAAGTAGTGGAACATATCGCTGGATGCTTGTGAGTGAAGTCTTATAGTGCCAGATTCTAGCCTTGATTTCAATTAAGCAAGAAACTGCCAGGCATAAATTTGGCACATAGTAATATCCAGAAGGTCTGAGTTAGCAAAAGTTTGAAACCTATGGGTCACAAGGCTCCAGCCTTTAGTGTTATGGCTTGTAGCTACTGCTCCCAGCGTTCAAAATCTGTACTAATTTGATCCCTTGGCATGTTGACAATATAGTAAAATGAAAGGAAGTGACAGGATTCCTTTTTCTGCTTGCCTAGGCTGTGCACTTGACCAGTCAAAATCCAAACTATGTAACCGAGGAACTTTTGGTTTGTTCTTTAAATCTTGAAGAGGGATTTTTGCCTTTATCATGTTTTCTTCCTTCCCTGACAGGTGGCTGTAAGAAATTTGCCCATTACTGGCTCCATCTGTCATGTTCTGGTGCAGCTTCCTCATGTTTTCCAACGAATAGAGATGGAAAGTTTGAGTTCTGTGGTAGATGCCCGGTAACTGCATGTCTTTGTTTCTCTAATAGTCTGAACCTTTGCAGATTTTCTTGCCACATTTTTCCCCGGATTCTATATAGCGTGCCTAGAGATCCGCGCTGAAATCCAGGCATATTCTATAACAATGTGCATAACTTAATTGGCTTAAGCTAATTAGCATTGATAACAGCACTTAACAAGTAATAGTGAGTACTAATTGGCAATAATTAGAATTTACGTGCACAATTCGCTGAGTGTATTCTATAACACAGTGCGCCTAACTTCTAACACTCGCAGGCTAAAAGGAGCGTGGTTATAGGCGGGGAAATGGGCATTTAATGGGTATTCCAAAATGTACACACTTAGTTATAGAATATGGTCCTCTGCGCCTAAATCTACACACTGGGATTTACACCACATTTTCGTTGGTGTAAATGGAGACGCGTAGTTTTAGGCGCTAGGACATTGACTAAGCATATTCTATATACGATGCCTAAATCTAGGCGCTGCTTATAGAATACGCTTAGTCGGCAGTGTTTTCCACGTGGATTTTTTTGGCGCCATATATATATAATCTCCCCCTTTGTGTGTTTGATTGATGTAACTACAAACTACATTTTTGCATTTAGGGGCATATAATACTAATCAGTGTTTGAATTAATTCCTACATTAATACAGAGGTTAGCTAACCCCATACACTAGACATATTAACAAGTGCTTTTTGTATGCACATCAGTATTACCACATATTTTCCGGTCATAATACTAATGTATCCACTGCATCTGGATAGGATTAAAAGTCCTGAAAATTGCACCTGACAAGAGCCTCCGGGTGCAGTGGATATTACAGCAATTCAGATAAGTGTTGATTTGTGAATTATTGGAGAACCGTAATATAGTTGTAACACTGGAATGATTATGTAGGGGGAAGTATTTTGAGTTCATAGTCCACGTGCTATCTCATTTATAAATACATTCGAGTCATCCCCTTTAATCCTAATCAAAACTGTAGAAATATAGAGATATTAATTTAAAAAATTAAAAGATTACATGGGGCATGTTTTTAGAGTATTAAGGGATATGGAGTCCCCTTTATTTGGAAAAGCAGATTGGGATTCTGGTCCATGATTCGGGACTTGTATTCACATACCTGGCTGATGCTATGCCTACCTTTCTCCCTTTAATTGTGATCCAGAATGTGATTACCACTCTATAAGAAAAGTATGCGCATTGTTGTGGAAGAGGCCCAGCTTTTTGTGGCTGAGCTAGCTGTTAAGCTCTGTAGAGCCGGAACGCAATGTGTACAGCCAATAGCACTAGAGAAATTACAACTAGTATGTATGCATTTATTGACAAATTTTATTCTGCCTCCACCTAATAGAGTAGATTTTGTATTTTATTTTATTTTATTCTATTCCTTTTTTCCCTTCAATCAGGTTTCAGTTCTTCATTGACAAGGTTTTGCCCCAGTATCGTGATGCGGTTATGTCACACACTCTGGTCTACATACCTTCTTATTTCGATTATGTACGCCTTAGAAATTACTTCAAGAAGGAAGAGTTAAATTTTACACACATATGTGAATACACAGACAAGGGTGGCATTTCCAGGGCAAGACAATTCTTCCTGAAGGGAGAGAAGCATTTCCTCCTTTTCACAGAACGCTTCCACTTCTATAAACGGTAAGCCAAGCCTTGACAAATTTTCTTAGGATCTAGGATCCTGACTTGCAGCGATTGGCATTTTATTTATTTATGCACATTTATAAATCACCTTTTATAATAGTGATGTACAGTAAGCAGTTTTTATAGTGGTAAGGAAGGAGTGGATTAGAGGCTACTGCTATCCCCATTATCCATCCACCTACAATGGAGATTGGCTTTAGGTTGTGGTTGCTGGGGCAATGTGAGAGAGGCTAAAGGTGCAACAGGTAGGGGTGAGTGGGGGGTGCACCACTGTTCTTCTCTCAAAGCTGCAGCCTTAGTCTCTCTACATCCCACCCCCCCCCCCCCCCACACACACACAGCTGCTGCAGTTATAGCCTCTTCATTTCTTGCCCATGTGCTCCCAGCAACTGCAGCCTAAAGCCTTTCCATCACTCACCCAGCTCTCCAAAATCAGCCTTGGCATCACATCCCCCCTCCCCCACAGCAGTAGCCTCTCTGATGCTCTCTTCTCTCCCCTCAAGCACTAGCTTCTCTCAAGCTGTCCCCCCCGCCCCCCCCCCCCCAATGGTACACAGAGAGAGACCTAGCTCTCTTTCCCCCTCCCCCCTCCAACAGCACACAGATACACAACTCTGTCTTTCCATCTCCCCACCCCCGTGGCGCGCAGACACCCAGCTCTCTTTATTTCTCCGCCACCCCCAGTCCGGTGCTAATCACAAGCAGAAGAAAAGGAGGGCAACTGCATATCAGTTGTATCCTCATCCTCCTCTGCAGAATGCAAGCTTTGAAACATGCGGGACACCGGATCCAAGATGGCGCCTGAAGCGATGTGAGAGTTTGGACTCCTTGAGCTCCTAACGGGGAAGACGCCAGAAACCCGTAGGAACAACATGGGGAAGAGAAAGGGGAAGGCGAAAACTCTTACCTCCTCGAGTCAAGCCCTGAGTCCCGCTGTGCACCAAACCGTACTGGAGAATTTTGGATTTCGGACCCTTGGAGAGCGGATACCCGCGACCGCGAGATCAACTTCATTTGAAGCTGATCATAGCATTGAGGGCGTTTCGCTTAGCCCGCCCTCTAGCACAGCCCCCCCCGAGGCCAGGAGCAGGAATGCCGCTGACGGAGGCTCAGAATGACGGGGTGATTGGTGGAATACAACCCCTGTCGACTGAACCAGGAGGGCCCGTTAGCGCCTCAACGCCGACCAAACCAACAACGAAGGATAATATTTCTTCTATGGATCGTGCAGCTGCCCCTGTGGAAACCCGTGGTGTTGGAAGACCGGCTGTGATTACGTTGGAGACGCTCTGGGACGCCATCCAAGGTATTATCACAGCTTTATAAATTAATTTAAACTCCCTTCGGGGAGAAGTAACTGACTTGAAACAAAATTATCAAGAAACTTATGGAAAAGTCCAAGATAATATAAAAAAGGTGGCAACTCTCGAAGCTGAGGTCAATAAATTGCAAAACGTTTCAGCCACATTGATCAGGGAGAAAGAGGTTCAATATCGCAAAATAGAATTTCTTGAAAATCAAAGTCGCAGGAACAACTTGAGACTTATTAATTTCCCTAAGTCTCCACTAATCCCTGCCTTAGATATGTTGCGCAAATATTTTGGAGAAGTCCTGGGAATACCAGCAGAGGGGTTTCCCCCTATTGCTAGAGCCCAGTACATTACAGGACAAAAAAAAGTGATTGATGGACAGTCTCAGGCTCAACCGGACTTTGATTTGACTGGATTTTTGGAGTCATCCCTGGAAACTGTGACTGAAAGAACTACCTTAA
Organism: Microcaecilia unicolor; assembly: GCF_901765095.1. Taxonomy (NCBI): domain Eukaryota; kingdom Metazoa; phylum Chordata; class Amphibia; order Gymnophiona; family Siphonopidae; genus Microcaecilia; species Microcaecilia unicolor. Next base: position 79,356,629 of record NC_044033.1, on the reverse strand, counting down.
TTGCTACCTTTGCTTTGGAGATAGATCGTAACAACATTTTCAAGACTTATTTTCGTCATGCAAATGCAAATTTTATGGGTTCAAGGATACAAATTTTCCCTGATCTCGCGAGGGATACTCAAAAGAGAAGGAGAGAGTTCCTGTCTTATAAGACAAGAGCTCTCAACTTAGGAGCTGTCTTTCAACTAAAATTTCCTTGTAGATGTTTGATATCCCTAAATGCTAATAATTATGTATTCTTTGACCCTGTAAAATTGCAACAATTTATTGAATTGCAGGAAAGCGCTGTTAAACCTTGAATGGTTAACCCAGTGAGAAATGCTATAAGTGGGCTAGCGGGACAAACTGCTCTCAAAGTTTCTTTGATAGATTTTTTCCTAGTACTTGGATCATCAAATTGTGGACAAAGTTTATAGAGAACCTTATTTCCTTTAAAAAGTTTATTTTCTTTTTCTGTGATTTTCTGAACATTTCCATTTCCATTTGTATTGTGAAATAAAATGTAAAAGAATAAATAAAGAATTTAAAAAAAAAAAGAAACATGCGGGACACCATAGAGCCCTGTGGGTCAAATTTTGCCTTCAGCACTGGGCAGCAGAATATGAGGATACAGCCTGACACACTGCCATTCTCCTCTTCCTTTCCACAGTCCTGATGCAGCTGCCTGTGTGTTCTGTCCTGAAAAAAATTTAGATATCAGGTCCACGGTTTTGTTTTTTTAGTCATCATAGCAACATTTTGCCAGGGTTTGTTGAGCCCTGTGGTAAGCAGACTGTAATAGGTTCCTGCAGCCCTATTTTGAAATTTGGAAGAATATTTTTTCGGATTTTAATTTGATTCACATTTTGTGTCACTTCTGGAGCCAGATTCAGTAATTGGTTTTGGTACAAATTGAGTGACTGATAATTTTATGATAAAGGAGAATAAGTTAGGGAGTGCAGTTGAAGGGAAAGGAAAAAGCAAAAGGCAGATATTCAAAAAAAGCTGAGTCAGTCTTGAGTTATCTATCTCCACCTGCTGGTTGATGGACACAGATATCCCACAGGTTCTGGAATAGTGGCAAGGAAAGAAAATGATCAGGTAAGACCTAATTTCTCCATTTTATAAAATTCAGATTCCATGTAGACCTGGGTAGGAGGTGGACTTTGGTACTCAATGAGGCAAACTGGGTAGAGAACAAAGCTTTTGAACCACCCAAACTTGCCAGATTTGTGTTTGACATGCCTCATGTTGTGCAAGGCCCTTTATTTAACCAAATTTAAATAATTTAAATGGTATATGCTTAGTTTAGCTTTCATTTTGGAGAATGAGCTTGCATTTGAATAATTAAGCATTATAGCAAGACCTGTTGTGCATATTTTTTTATATTTTTTAATGTAAATCTTATTTTTATTTGATTTGTTTCGTGAGAAATGTCTCCAGATAGGTTAGTTTTGCAAGTTATACAAACTTGGGCTACAGCAACAATTCTTAACTCAGCAAAACAATAATGGACCACTTGTTGCCAAAATACAGATCATACAGTGTCGATAGAAGAGCCCTTTTTGCCGAAAAAACCTCAAACTTGAGTAGCAGCAATATGTAATTCAATATTTTGCTGTCATCATTACTATCACAGGCATAAAAAAACTCCATCAAAAGTAAAGTACAGCCTCATTCAATAACAAACACTGTAGATCCAGCACTAGGAAAAAATCAAAATGCACTTATCTCAATCGCTGAACTCCTCAAATCCAGCATCAAGCAAATCTTTTTCAAACAATCATCCTCGAGGCAGGCTCTTCACCATCAAAGCTCCTACAATTCAATATCAGTTCAAGTCCCAACAAAAGGTCTTTGTTTTGCTAGACAACCTGGCTTCCTCAGAAGATAATTTCAAACATCTCCTCTAGTGCATTATGCTAGTGAATTATATATTATTGTACTTAAGTTTGAGGATTTTTCTCCATCTTTTTTTGGCAAAAGGGGCTGTTCTCTAGACACTGTATGGTTAGCTTTCCACATACCATGACAGTAGTGAATTTCATCCTAAGCCCCAGGGTATGTGGAGTACGATCTTGGTCTCTGAAATTTACAGCTAATACGTGCCATAGTATTGCATTGTGCCACAAGAATCGATGCTGTCACCTATTTTATTCAATATCTTCCTCAAGCCACTAGCGAAGCTGATTCGGTCAGTGGATACTCAGTCCTACATCTACCGTATGCGGATGACGTGCAGCTACTCATTCCCATTGAACCTGTCTTACTCACAGCCCTAAATAAACTGATTACCTGTCTAACCTCAATTGAAGAATGGGCTAAACACAACAAACTTTGCCTGAACCCAAGTAAAACTGAGCTTCTATGGATCCCTAACACAAGTGGGGACATACCTGACATCAAAATCTCTTTTGAGAAATATGAACTCCCCCTCAAATCACAAGTCAGGAACCTTGGAATTCAGCTCAATTCAACACTTACTCCAATCCCCCAAATCCAAGCAACCTTCAAGATCAGCTTCTATCACTTGTGACAACTACGCTACCTGTCTCCTTACATTGAGAAGGCAAGCCTTGCCTCAGTTGTGCATGCCATGATAACATCAAGACTCAAGACTGGATTACTGTAATGCACTCTACATTGGTTTGACCACAAGGGCTTGCATCAGCTCCAATTGATTCAGAATGCTGCAGCAAGACTAATAGAAGGTGTTTGTGCAGCGCTGCGTATGCCTTGTAGCGCTATAGAAATGCTAAATAGTAGTAGTAGTAGTTGTAAATGACATGACCACATAACACCATAGTTGCATAAACTTCACTGCCTAACAGTACAATACAGAGCCAAATTTAAAACTCTCTGTTTGACCTTCAAGGCCCTTAAAGGAAATGGCCCAGAGTACTTGAAGAACAGAATCTTCCTCCACACACCTTCAAGGTCACTAAGGTCCTCCTTCCAAGGAATTTCCCTAACTACACCTCCAAAGGACATCACACAATGTGATACCTGCAAGCGATCCTTCTCTGGAGTAGTCCCCATGTTCTGTAATGCACTCCGTGAAAGGCTTTGTTTAACACAAGACTATCTCTACTTCAGGAAGCAGGTGAAAGCTTGATTCATCAACCAGGCCTTTAATGGAAAGTAAAGGACACCAGCTGCACATATTATAGTAGGACTTGTTTATCCACTCCTACCCTAGCCAAGATAATGTTCAAGCACCTTTCTGACCTCATTTGCAACTCTCTTTAACTAGTCCCATATTTTCTTAGTCCTGTTACTCTATCTTATCTATCTATATGTTCCATCTTTGCATACACCCTGTGCTGTCTATTAAAATGTTTTATTGTGTTGGCATTGTAATGTAGCATACAATGCCATACTTTGTATTGTTTGAATATTTTTACTGCTGTAATTGTCTATTGCTTATGTTTGACTTATTCTTGCTGTACACCGCCTTGAGTGAATTCCTTCAAAAAGGAGGTAAATAAATCCTAATAAATAAAAATAAATAAATAAATATCACTCACTCACTCACTCACATACTTCTTTCCTTTGATATGTTAAATTAGACATCTTAAATATTTGTCATTTGCTTTCTACAGCTTTTCCTGTGGCAATAGTCCTCTTTCCTCCAGTTTTTGGCAAACTCTCTTGGTTTAAATATAGGATGTGTAAAATAAAAGTAGCAGTGTGTTATCTTCTCTTTATCTGCAAGAGTCCATTTAATTATAGTTGAGAAGATTATCTTTTGGACATTAGCTTCTTTGGTTTATCTCCTGCTACACTGGCTCCATGAACAATTTCACCAGGGATGTTATCTTCATCTGCAGTATCCATACTATTGCTATCACTATCTCTAGCCCTAGTGTGTAAGCTACTGGTGGGCATCTTTTTATCCTGGGTGAACTTTGGCTAGTACGTATTCTTCTATTTTTCCAATCATAGTTCAGCTGTGGTGTAATCCTGTTGAGGTTCGGTATAGATATTATGCAACAGGATCACCATGTGAAGATACTCAGCAAGGCTTGAGTAGAAAACCTTCTCTCTCTACCAAGAAATGCACAGCAATCTACTAGCTGCTGCTGCTGAATTGTATGCTGAGGAACACTTGATGCCTAATGGCTAGCGATCTGCAAGCTCCAAGATGGAAATGATAAAAGCAGATCAGTAATAGATAAACATAGACTTTTATTTGTGCAAATAGCAATCTCCTTACATCGTCGACACTGGCCGTGTTTCACCCAAAAAGGGCTGCCTCAGGGGCTATACTGTGGATTTTACTGGCAAACAAGTATATAGAACATCAGCAAGCAGTTGCCAATATCCACGTTGAGAAAAAACCAGCAAAAACACTATTGAAGGAGTGCAGTCCTTGTAACTGGTAGAGCGGCGTATACAAACTCCTCTATTTGCACGAATAAAAGTCTATGTTTATCTATTACTGATCTGCTTTTATCATTTCCATCCTGCCTAATGGCTAGTGCAGGGGAACCCAGAGGAACTGGGTTCGATTTCCACTGCAGCTCCTTGTGAATCCGGGCAAATCATTTAACCCTCCATTGCCCCAGGCACAAAATAAATAGTTGTATATAATATGTAAACCGCAAGTCCCATCCCCTTTCCCCTTTCCTTTCTCTTCCCTTACACTCCCTATGTATTCCAGATGGCTTTAAATTTCTGCTTTTGAGCTTAATTTTGATACTGATTCTTAGCTAAATCAAATCACTGTTTAGGGTTGGTTGAAATGACATAGTGCTGTAGTGGATTCTAAGTGGGGTTAGGGAAGCTGTGTGTTGAGGCAGCTGGTTATAAAGCTAATGCCCTGTTAAGGTGTGCTCATGATAATCAATTGAATGTGTATTGGGCTGTAGTGTCCAAAGCAGGATTTTTTGGGGAATGAAAAATGACAACTTAATTTTTTTTTTTTTTTTTAATCTAGGTACACACTGAAAGGCATCAGAAATGTTATTTTCTATGAGTTGCCGACCTACCCACATTTCTACAGCGAGGTTTGTAACATGATGAAGGCAACAGGCCGTGGTGAGGAAGCAACATGGACCTGCACTGTCCTCTACTGCAAGTACGATGCCCAGCGATTGGCTGCTGTAGTAGGAACAGATAGGGCAGCACAGATGTTACAGTCCAAGAAAAATGTGCATCTGTTTGTCACTGGAGAAAATGAATGATGCTGCCTTGGTATGGAAGAATAGCCCATAAACAAAGCAGTGCCATATTTTTATAAATTGACGCCGATGTAGTGTATTGGGTTTTTTTAATGGAAAATTACAAAAAATATAAAACTATTCTAATTTATTCTCCTGTTCTCTGCTTCTACTGTGTTAAGTATTATAGTCCTGTAAGGCTGTATCTATAAGGGAACTGAAATAACTGGCAGTGGAAGGTATTTGTGACATATATATATATATATATATTTTTTTTTTTCTTAAATTCTCTTTGTTATAGAGAGCTGACAGTTTTATGGATAATACATATCATGTTTTTGTTAGAAATGCCTCCTACTTAGAACATGAACATTTACAACCCATCCAAATATTGTGGACTTGAGTGTTTATATATTCCTTTTGTCTTTTTTATGAGAGGTTATAATTTTCTTGTATAACACTTTTCTGTTCAATTGAAAATTGCTTGGATAAAACTTGTAAAACTTATACATAAAAATAAAGTAAAATTTACAATCCTCCCTTTTTAAATACAGATTTTAGTAGCAATAACCATAACAAATACATTTATTCCAGGGTTCAGTTCATGTTTAGTTTTTGTATAAACCTAAAATTACTGTCTAGGAAAGTACAAGTGTTTGTTATTCAACTCCTTTTGGATTCTTCAGTTGGTGACATGTCTGCGTGTTACATGACGCTTTAAAATGAAACTGTCGGATTCTGCAAGCAGTTCATAGTAACATAGTAACATAGTAGATGATGGCAGAAAAAGACCTGCACGGTCCATCCAGTCTGCCCAACAAGATAACTCATATTTGTCCTGTTATTTAGAGAGTTCTGTTATTTATGTGGTGCAGGAAATTCAAAATATAAGATTTTGTAAATTAACTCCCAAGTTTACGAGGGCAAATCTTTTGAACATTGGTCTTGATGGTGACTACATAATTATGTCTGAAATCCCTGCTGGGAGAACCAAAAACAAACAAAAAGCACACTACCCAACCTGATCATTTGCTTTCTAAACTGGAATTTTTTAAAACTCTTTCTAGCCCAACATGTTGGAAAGAATTATGCATAAGTTGATGAGAATGTTTTTCTGGGGCCAAAATAACTCTCAGAACAGGACCAAATTTAGCACGGGAGTTAAAACCATTGAATGGTTTTATTTGATTTATAGAATCACCAGATTGGATTGGGGGTTTCCAGAGAAATGTGCCCCCCCTCCATGGATGAAGCAGTTTCAGCTTCTGTAGTTAGAAACTTTGATATTGTGAAACATTGCTCCTTAAAATCTGCGTTTCTCAAAACATAGAACCAGCACTTACCAAATGCAGCCTACAGATACACATGCAAACACAGGTGTCGGCATTCGTTGTCTAGGGATAGTCCTGGGTCCAGTTCACAGAGGCAGTGGGTTCCCAAAGAATACACAATCCACACGGGTTTGGATATATATAGAAAGTATATTGTATGTACATATGTAGGCTCACAGCACTTAGTACAGGTAATGTGTGTGTGTTTAGATGGGAATCAATGAGAGAAAGGTAAGAATGGGGGGGGGGGGGTGCAGAGAAAGAGAGAAGCCTTGAGGTAGGGCTGAAGGTGTGTGTGTGCAGAGAAAGATAAAGAAAAGCAGAGCCATTTGCTCTGAGAGAGAAGGGTTAAAGGAGAAAGGGGTACCAGTGCCAGGGGCTCTGGTGGCTGAAGATGTGTATGTGTAGAGAAAGAAAGAAAGAAAAGCAGAGCTGCTCAGAGCCATGTGCTTCTCCTTTTTATACCTCAGGAACAGAAAGGGATCAAATAACTTCTTTCCTTCCCAGACAAACTCCAGTTTAATTTCCTTGATGCAAGGAAGGTGACCATTTTCACAGGTTCTACTCTTTGAAGTCCCTAGTTTTGGAGCCTATCTGTCTGGCTTTCTCAGAGAGAGCCCTGCTCCCAGATGCCCAGAGAGGACAAAAGTTATGTTAATTAAGGGTAATCAAGAAAACACAGGGCTAGCAGGCAGCTGGGTGACATTTGGTCCATTTGCCATCCTCAGTGCTTCCTGAGGGAGGGGGAGTTATGAGAAGCTGGAAGCTGGTTTCATATTAATCTAAGTATGTCCAGCAATCCTGACAACAGGTACCAAAACACTTCAGACATAATTGTTAAAAGGAAAACTAAATATCAGAGTTTGTGTTTTTATACTGCATATGTGTGTTGGAAACCACCTTGAATCTCAGAGAGTGTGCAGTCTAGAAGTTTAAATAAAATTATATTCATAACCCAATATTTTGTTTTGTCTTCTGTGTGAATAAATTAGAATAATAGATGTACATTAGACGTTTTGGGCTCCATTGGTCTGAGTATTGGCTAGTGGACCAGTGTGCAGTTAGTTGTATAGCTTCTTCTTGAGCAGACCTCTCCCTAAAACTTTCTAAGGCCAATGGGGCTAAATGAACTTTTAACACTTTTTGTATTTTGGTGCGATAATTTTTTTTTTAGTTGTATATTAAAATTGAAACTTCTATTTAAATATATTTTTGTTGGTTAACAGGGATTAATTTACTACAGATTATTGTATTTCACTTGTATAATTATTAATACAAATACTTAAGGGCCAGTATACTAAAGCACATTTAAGGGGGTCTTTTACTAAAGCTTAGCTCGCGTTATCTGCAGCAGGACCCATTTTATTCCTATGGGCCCGGCTGCAGATAACTCGAGCTAAGCTTTAGTAAAAGACCCCCATAAGTTTTTGCACTTACTGCGTCTTAAGAGCAAAAATTAATATGCAGAAAGTGCAAAGGCTGTGCTAACTGCAGTATGCGGTCCACGCTCATTCTCCACCCATGACCCACCTGTTTCACACTGCCTAATACGGTATACAGTTAATGCATGAGTTAGCTTGCAAAATCATGCCATTGCAGTAGCAGTTATTGTGTTTGTCCAATAAGTTACTGCACGCTAATTCATGCATTACCTGCTTTAGTAAAAGGGCCTCAATGTTTAAGAGGGAGAGAACAGAAAATGTGAATTTCTTTCATCGATTATCACAAGCCCACATCATGGGAATCATAAGTCGTGTACCTATAAAGCAGGGCTTTGGAGTTGGGAGCCAGTAAAAATGTACTGACTCCAACTCCAGCTTCAAAGTAAAAACTTACAACATTATAATATATGGTAAATTTATCATTTTATACTTATATCTTTTAGATCCAAATTTATATTTACTAGTACTTTAGATCCAGAACAAAAAAATATAAAGCCTAATATCAGTTGGAGTTGGACTGTAGAGGAGTTGGAGTCAGAGTAGGAGGTTTGGTGTACAGACTCCACAGCCCTGTTATAAAGGCAAACATCAAAATTCTAATGACCCCAATTGTCCTACCCAGCAAACCCAAAATAAAGCAGTAATTTAATCAATAAACATGCAACAGGAACATACCTGTACAGATAGAACATTTTCTAAATGAACTGGATCCATAAAAATAAATCACTTATTCTTGAGCATAACCAGGTATTCACAAGAACATTTTTAAAAGAATGTAGCCCCTAAGGTTAAAACCATAGGTTTTAAAGCCAGAAAGGCCTTCCTCCTTAATTTAGTTGGCCTGTTCATGTCTGTTAAAATAATAATTTGTTGCCTACGAAAGATGAGGTCATGAGCTGCTTCTTTCTCTAGATCTCACTGGAGCATTTGACCTAGTTCATCATTCACTTCTGGAAGACTTAATGCAGATGCTTGGATCCACATATATTTACAGGATAGATCTTTTTAGGTTCATTGGCTTAATTCGCTTTCTAAGCCACGTGGTCTAAAGTGTGGCGTTCCCCAGGGCTCAGTTCTTGGGCCAGTTCTTTTCAGTACTTGCTCTTTTCGCCCTACTCATCCAGTCGGGATTACATTTTATGCCTATGCTGTTGATATCCAGCTGCTTTTCACACTGTGATCACAATCAGTTGATACCATGAATGCCGCCTTGAGTGAATTTCTTCAAAAAGGCGGTAAATAAATCCTAATAAAAAAATTAATGAAATTTTGATTAACATGATCTCCTTTACCAAATTCAGTCTGGGTGTAGAGGAAATTATAGTACTAAGACAGGTAATTTAGTTGCCCACGGCAAGAGTATCTTAAGTAAGGGTCAGAGTGCAGTAGTTCTACAGTTCAGTCTTTTTAGCGCGTTCAATCTTGTGGGTTGGCAGATATTGTCCAATGTATGTCATCAGTGTGAACCTGAGGGCAAAGTCCTATCCTGAGATTGTTAGGTATGCTATTAAGAAATCTTATTTAGTTCTTAGGAAATTGAGAACAGTTAAGACTTTTTTTTCCTTGAGATCATTTAGAATTTTTGTGCAATCACTTATTCTATCTAGATATGATTATTGTAACCTTGCTCTTATTGAATGTTCCAAAATTTCCCTTAATCATCTGCAGGTTATACAAAATATGGCTGTCAGACTTATTTTTGTTCCGAAGCAGTATGATTCAGTTAAAAATATTATCATATACTACATTGGTTACCTGTTATTAAATGCATACACTTTAAGGTGTGTGTGACTGTGTTTAAAATTCTATCTGGTAATGTTCCGCTCTATATGATTTAGTTGGTTTCACTACTGCATAGTAAATTTACAAGAAACCAATGTCTCCTACAATTTCCATCAATTAAACATTTTTCTAACTCCCTTCAGTACCAAATATCAAAAGTATGGAATTCCTTACCATCATCTTTGTGATACTGTAATAACTATTTACTTTTGTTAATGTTATCGCCATATTTATAGCAGCCTTTTGCTTGGACCACTGTTTTCCCACGCCTTCCCACATTAATAACTCCTTCAGGTATTCCCCCATTTTATCAAAATTAGTACGTCTGAATTCCAGTATTTTGAGTTTGGTACGTCCGTACTCCACCTTCATCATCTATCAAGGGCAAAAATGGCAGTGTAGCAGGGTGCAAAAGAAGACCAAACTCCACAGGAAAACACCAGCAGATAATCGAGAGTGGAGTAAAAAGAAAGGGTCAAAGAAAGGAAATGAAGCAGTCACTGTCTGAAGTTTCCAGTTTGATTGTTACCAGAGAGTCAATCAACAATCAGATTAAGCTTTGCTATGCTATACTATATCATGTCTTGTAGTCCGCCAACAACTCTTCCGTTCAAGGCAGATAACATTAACAAAAGTAAATAGTTATGACAGTATCAAAAAGATGAACGTAAGGAATTCATACTTTAGCTGCGGTAAGCCCAATGCGGGCCTACCACACACTAAAATGGAACTACCACCAGCCCAACACAGCCACCGGCAGTATTTCTGGCTGGAGCGTGCGCCATTTCCGGCACTATGTAAAATTATTATTTTCTGTAGCACGGCGCTAGCCCTGCAGTAATCAAGCATCGCCGTGCACTGCCCAGTAACTACTGGGTTACCGTGGGAGCCCTTACTGCCACCTCAGTGGGTGGCGGTAAATGCACCCTGCCGCATGGCCATGGGGTAAGGGTTATCTTACCACATGGCTTTTGGGGGGGGGGGGGGGCTTTTTACCCACTGCGGTAAAAAGGGCCCTGGTTCTTCAGGAAAAATGGCCCTGCCCCTACTGCAGGTGTGAGTTAAATCTCAAATCAACAACTTGATTCTTCTTTTGCAGAATATTCCTCAATACACCAAGCAAACAGGTTTTTCAAGTGTATGCACTTATTTTTTAAAATCCATAGCTGAACCTTTTGCTCAAAATGTTTGAACAGAATTTTATGTATATTCATTCTATGGTCTACACAGACTTTCTGGTGCAAAACTAGTCTTTGACCTTCTGTTCTCCACATTCAGGGCTAGATTCTATATATGGCGCCTGAAAAATCTGCATGGAATAATTTTCCACCTAAGTGTATTCTATAAGCCACGCCTAGATTTAGGTGCGATATATAGAATATGCTTAGTTGGTATTCCAGTGCCTAGAACTATGTGCATCCATTTACACCAAGGAAAACGCAGCATAGATTTAGGCGCAGAGGGCTATATCCTGTAACAGTGTGTGTAAATTTTGGAACACCCATGAAATGCCCATTTTCCCCGCCCATAATCAGGCCTCTTTGTGGCTCCACCCATTAGAATTTAAGTGCTATGCAATACAGAATATGCTTAGAGAGTTATGCACTTAAATTCTAATAATTGCCAATTAGTGCTCGTTATTGCTTAAGTGCTATTAAAAAAGCTGATTGTCTTATTAAGCCAATTAAATTACGCTCGTTGTAGAATATGCATGGATTTTGGCGTAGAATGCTATGCACGATATGTAGAATCCGGCGACAGTGTCTTGTAAAAGACCTCACACCCTTGTTTATTTTTCACATTCTGCTGTATAAAAAAATACAATTTAAAATGCATTAAAATACTGAGCTTGTCTCACTAGTCGATAGAACACACTCTACACCTTCAGCATGAAAGAACAATTACAGAAATATTCAAAAGGTAAATAAGAATAAGTGACAAAAAATTCTTGACTGCATAAATTAGAATTTCTTTTTATTTATAAACTGCCATTATCCAAAGCAGGGAATACAAAAAGATATACTTGACATCCCTTAACTCAATACTTGGTGGAAGTCCCTTTTGCAATAACAGCAGTCTGTTGTTTAAGGTAAGTGTTTACAAACTTTGAACAGTAGGATGGTGTCAATTTTTGGCCAATCTGAGCAGTATAGTTCAAGTTTTTAAGTTGGCTGGGGATCATCTGTGGACTGCAGTCTTCAAGTCTTGCCATAGATGTTCTGTTGGAATCAGGACTGGGTTTTGATGGGCTACATGAATAACACCCACTTCCTTCTTGCTGATTCACTCCATTGTTGCTTTTATTTTGTGCTTAAATTCATTCATATCCATAGAAGCTGGTTTTCCTCCAGGATATGCCTGTACTTTGGACCATCTGTGCCCCATCCCCCCATCTCTCTGTCTCTGCTGCTGTAAAGCATTCCCACAGGGCTGGCATGAGGGTATTTTGAGTTCCAAGAGAACCCTCAGCCTTCTGTCCACCCCCTCCCCCCATATTTTCAAGTTTACAGCACATCCCTGAAATTTTGATTACTAAATAATTCAACAATCTTGATCATCCCAACATATGCTTCCTCCAAGAACAATCCTGTAAAAATGCATAACTCAACAATCAGATGTGTAAATATTAAAATTTGTGTATGTATATATATATATATATATATATATATATATATACACACACACACACACACACACACACACATACACATATCTTATTGGGGTTATTTTTTCCTTCCCTGGTGTGGCTGAGTCTACTTTGGTAAGATGTAATCTTTTCTAGCTTTGAAGCCACAGGTATTAAGTTTGGGGGCACTGTTCCCTCTAAGCTGAGCAGGAGTCCTCCAGCTACAATGGGGGGGGGGGGGGGGGGGGGTGCTTCAATATTGTTTTCAATCACTAGAGACAGATGGGTTCCCTGGAGTCCTGCAGAGCTTGCCTGCCCCCCACTGGCAGGGCTGTAGTTGAAGGACGCCTGCTCTGCTTGGGTGATATCGTTTTTTTTTTAAGGTTCCCATGTTATTGCCTTGTGACTTGAAATGATAAAAGATATATTTTTACTTATGTTACTCATTTGGACAAATTTATTACGGCTAGATCTACATCTTAAGATTTCTCTCAGCTGGCCATAAAAGAGGGAAGGGTGATTCTTAGTCCTTAAGAGTAGTCGTAGGCCAGTAGTTCCCAAACCTGATCCTGGAGGCTCTCCAGCCAGTCAGGTTTTCTTTTCAGGATATCCACAATGAATATTTGTGAGAGAGATGTGCATGCAGTGAAGGCAGTGCATGTAAATCTCTCATGACCAGAGAGAAAGGTGGTATATCAAATTCCACATGTAAATCTCTCATTACCAAAGAGAAAGGTGGTATATTAAATCCCACCCCTTCCTTTCCTTTCCCTTTCATTTCAGCAATTGGCTTGTAAATCCTGGAGCCTGTAAGAGACTCCTCAGCAAAAAATGTCAAGTTAATAAAAAATATTCTTAACAGCAGCTTCCAGACAGCAAAGTTCAGGTGGAGAATGGAGATACCATCTCTAAATACTCCTACACCAGCTGAACTCTGGGCCGTTTGCAGTAGTGCATGTGTGCCTCCTGGCTGCATCCTTTCCTGTGTTTAGCCTCCTGTTCCAGGATAGGTTTCACGAGTAATCACAAAGTTTTAGTTAAAAGTTTACTGCCTTTCCTTCCTCTCGGTACCTCCTGTTAGTAGACCAAGCACCTCATAGCACAAAAACAGTTCTCTCAAAAACTGATTCTCAGGTGCAGCGCCATTTTAGAAAAGTTATGGATGTTGGCATATAGAAGTTTTAGGAAAAATGTCTAGGGCCTTTGATGTATTTTACCAATGCAGTACTAAATATAGAAGTCTCATGTAAAAGTGACATATTTTTGCCCCTTGACCAAGGTGTCCTAAAGGCATAAAAAAAAAATAGTGCATCAACAGGAAAGTCTTAAAATGTGGTAAAATGTCCAAAAAAATAAGTGTACCAAGGGGACTCATGACACTGAAAATTCATGGGCATATTTTTGTGTACTCAGGCTTATCAGAGAACTGAAGAATGAATGATGACAGTACTGATGAAATGGTAGCACTGGCATACTTGTTTATGATAACTATGAATCATAGAATCTGGCAATTTCTTACATTGTTTATTGAATTTTGTTGATGGTAGTATGTAGAATTGTGCTGATTATGTATGTAAAACTGTGATCCACTAAGGGCCTTTGGATTAAGCGGAATAAATGTTTCTAAAATAAAAATAAATAAATGACCTACACAAGCTCACACCATCATGACCTGCCCCCATAGTACATAGGGACCAATATCGAGCCCAGCTAACTCCCATGGTCAGTGGCGAACCCCATACATTCTTTCTGAAATCTGCCTCCACACCAGTAAATTTACTGTTTAGATCAACGATTCCAAGCCTGGTCCTGGAGGCATCCCAGCCACTCAGGTTTTCAGGGTATCCACAATGAATATCCATAAGAGACATTTACATGCACTGCCTCCAATGCATGCAAATCTGTCTCATGAATATTTATTGTGGATATCCTGAAAACCTGAGTAGCTGGGGTGCCTCAAGGACCAGGTTTGGGAATCGCTGGTTTAGATATTCTCATTTTAATATGGCATTCCTTTTTCCATATAAATTATGATCATAGCTTGTGTTTCTCTAGTTGACTCGCTTTAGGGACTTTTCAATTTAAATATTTTACTCAAAGGGTGGTCAATTATTTGAATATAAATTCATTCTTTCAAAATTTGTTTCTGTGAAAACTTAGCAGCCTAGATATAAACACATTTATCTAAACATCACAGACTCATGACGTTTTCAGCTAAATGAAATATGCTGCACTCTAAATTTATGGGGACAGCAGGAGCTAATTTATTAAAATTATTGTTTATGAATAAGTAATGTGTTATTTGGCTATCAGTCCCTGGCATGAAAAAACGATTTAGAGCTCTTCCAAACTAGAAGGATTCATTATGTCTATCCATATGAGTAATACTGCTGGAAAATTGTCTTACTTGAATTATTGGAACATCTTTCTCTCAGGCAGGGCTAATCTGGCTAAGTGTAGATTAACTGTCACAATATCATTCAAAGTGAAGGCTGCAACTTGCATCCTGATCAAATAAATTATACATATACTACAGTGTAGTAAATTTATTAAGCTATGCAAAAGAAAATAAATTATAGCATGATATCATGTTAAGTGCACAGTTAATGATATCCAAAACTAGTGTATAGCATTTTTATGTCCTATGTTCTTATGTTTGCATCATCTGCAAATTTAATCGCCTCACTTGTTGCTCCGATTTCTAGATCATTTATAATTCTATTAAATGGCACAGATTCCAGTACAGATCCCTGTGGCACTCCACTATTCACTCTCCTCCACTTAAAAAGGGCCCCTGGATACACCACCTTATTAGTTTCTATTAAGTCCAGCTGATGACTGATCCTTTATATGTTTCTTCTGAAGCGCATCTATTTTTTCTAATAATCTTTTCACTCTCTCCCATTTCCTTTTGAACTTCACTGATGCTCTATTAAAATTCACCTCATATAGGCTTTCCCTACATCCTGTACTGTCCCAAAACCCACTTCCTTAGAGTTGTTTGCCTCATGTATTCCCCACATTGTCAATCAATAATTTTTAAATGTCTGTGTACTGCAATAAAGTTATATTTGCATGCCAGCAGTGTAGATGCTGTTTCCACAGTCTTCATCACTTGGAGTCTTTGGACAATTTAACACTAGAGTAGCTCCTATTGCTGGTGTATGTGAACATGTCATCATTAGAACCATACATGAAAACAGCTTTGGTGCGGATTACCAATAATACATTTCAGTGCTATAATACATATACTCCTGAGGCAGGCACTATTGCCAAAACAAGGTGCCGTATTAAGTCAATTTAATGCATTCGTGGTATAAAGTAAATATCACTTTCTCCGTCTCCTGGGCTTCACTGGAAAAATTTTGTTGGTCATGAGGGAGTGGAGTGGAACAGGTAGATGTGAATCACTGCTTTACTCTTTCCAAAATACTAGGACTAGGGGGCACGCAATGAATCTACAAAGTAGTAAATTTAAAATGAATCGGAGAAAATATTACTTCACTCAATGTGTAATTAAACTCTGGAATTTGTTGCCAGAGAATGTAGTAAAAGCAGTTAGCTTAGCAGGGTTAAAAAAAAGTTTGGATAGCTTTCTAAAAGAAAAGTCCATAAGCTGCCATTAAAATGGACTTGGGGAACATCCACTTATTTCTAGAATAAGCAGCATAAAATGTATTGTACTGTTTTGGGATCTTGCCAGGTACTTGTAACCTGGATTGGCCACTGTTGGAAACAGGATGCTGGGCATGATGGACCTTTGATCTGTCCCAGTATGGCAATACTTATGTACTTATATGTATGTTCTAATGAGCTGTGTTGGCATTACTGCACTGGCAGCTGCTAGCGTGGCTTTGTGAAAGGGGGGATATTTTGTTGTATTAAATGAAAAACAAGCATTTGGGCATGTGCCTGAATGCAAAATTGAATGACATATTTTATTGCTACTATTGAATAATATTTGGAACAATCACATTGGTCGCCTTTAGAACTTGTGCACTTGGTGATTTCCACTCAAACTTGTCCATCCTCTTTGACATTACTACCAACTTTATTTCTACGTGCTGGTCACTGCTTCTATGATCTCATGCTTGGATGCTTGAATTTCTGTACATACCCCAGCTCAGCATGTCATGCTACGCCCCAGCTGGTTCCTCTGCCTCGCTTTGGGAGACACACTAGGTGACCCTCCTACCTTGAATGGCTATTTCTCGGTGGCAATTTTTGTGGCTTTCACTGCATAATGGGGCCCTTTTACAAAGAGGCGGTAAGACTGAAATGTGGCTGAGAACCACTACATGGAGAGTGAAGAAGAAAAAGCAGACATGCTGAACAAGTACTTCTGAATTCACTGAAGAAAATTCTGGAGAAATTATCTCTGTCAGCTAACAAAGGTACAGTATATATTGGAATGGAATAGTTCCATTTCTAACCTTCCTCCTTTCTCTAATATACCTGAAAAAATTGCCTGTGCTTCTGCCAACCATATCTCTCTTTTTGCTTCTTTGAATTTTACCTGGTATTCTTTTCTATGTTCTTTTTCTTGTGTTCTTCTGTATTTATTTTTTTAAACAATTTTTATTAGCATCTCAGAACAAAAACATACACCAAAACAGCAATTATTTACAAACTCATTCCACAGTTTTAAGAATTAGGCTTCTGAAATACAAAAAAAACTCGAAAAATACAAACTGGGAGAAAGAACAAAACTATCCAATGCCTTTCACATTTGGCCATCACTCCCACCAAGCTGTCTGCATCTTTGCTTTTATCATTTTCTCCCACTCCCCATCCCCTCCATACTATCTCCCACTTGCTTCCTTCCTCTCCCTCCACCAAACATTCCACTTTAAAACCCCTGTGTCTGTATACTTAGCTCTTTGGCATACTGGAAGTCACATCTCCTATCTTTCATGAACACTACTTCTTTTGCTTTGATTTTTTTCAGCCACTTGTTTGGAGAGCTGTCTTGGTTCCTTTTTTTCTTACTTTTATTTTCCTGAAATAAAGATTTGTTGCCATTTTTACAGCTCCTTTCAGTGTGGACCACTGTCTTTCTACTTCTCTTATGTCTTCCCATCCCATCATCTCTTTTTTTTTCAGGTATTACCCCATTTTACTAACATTAGCATGTTTGAAATACAGGACTTTGAGTTTTGTATGTGTGCATTTCATTTTGGCTTTTATATCAAACCATATTCTGTGATGATTATTATTGCCCATGTGGGCATCACACAGATGACACACTTTTCCCATTTGTGAGTACTAGATCCAGTTTTGCCATTTCCTTCATTGGTTCCATCATAATTTGTCTGAGCAGAGCCCTTTCAAAGGTATCTATGATCTCTCTACTTCTTTCTGGTTCTGTAGATAGGAAATTCTAGTCCACATCTGGCAAGTCGCAATCTCTCAGCTCTTCCCCTTTCATTCTCAAAATTTGAATATCTACTACCATATCATTGTCAAGCTTCTCCATTTGTGTTGGAGGTCCATAGCTATTACCTGTGTGACTAGAGTAGAAGATCCATCTTTTCTTTCCCAGATTTCTCCTCTAGCACTGAACAGTGAATTCAGAACTCTTATTAAGAAGCCAGCAACTTCGTTCTGAGGAAAGACAAATGTCTATTCAACAAGAATAGAAACAGTGAGCAGGCAATGCCTCTAAATGATTTAATTTTGCACATACAATTACAGTTATGAACCTCACTCCTAAGCCAAGGTATATGGAGTATGAGCTCAGTCTCTCTAATTTACTGCTAATGCTCACTATAGGATTAAGCGGTTATACCAGGAGTTCACCAAAACTTGGAAGAAAGAGGAATAGTTTATGAACCCAAGTAGGAAGCACTCTTTGGCAAGAAGTAAGATTTTTGACCCCTGTACATAGACTGTGGGCCCAACATTCAGTCCATTGGTGATAAGTGGCTTGTAAGATGCGCACAGCCATAGGCTGAATTAACCCCAGGTATTCAATGCCAGGGCATATGCATTGAATATGTGAGTATGTGCACTGACCTGAGCATTAACCAGGCACTGGCAGATATTCAGAGTGTACCCAATTAACTCAGCGTATAAAGTTAGGACAGCAATGTTTTGCTATTATAGCTTTATTTACATAGTTGCCAGTTAGTGGACTGAATATGGCTCCACCCAACCTCTGCCCTTGGACCTCCCTCCCCAACCTAGCCAGTTAGGGAAAGACTTATTAGCAAAAATATTTAGTAGTACGTAAGTGCCGCTGAATATAGCTGGCTGGCCTGCTCAGTAAGGTTTAACTGGACAGTAGCCTCTCCCTTTGTATATTGGCTCCTGTATTTTTCTTTCTATTTTTATAACATTTAACATACCTTCCTGGAATTTTTCCAGTTTTTGACATTTAAAAATCTGTTTGCATCATCCTTCAACTTAAAGCACCATGAGCTTGAGTTAAAAGGAAGCTAATTGATGGTTTGCCCAATAAGAAAGCAGTTCATGGATCCTGTGTATCTTGGGAAATCTAAATAAACTCTCTTTAGGTTTCTTTTTAAGACAGCTCTTGTTCAGAATATCATTATATATTATTAACTCCATTACAATATACACCATACTCAATATTCCCTTTCTAGGGTGCATATTCATTTGCCATCATCAACATCTGAAAATGGTTGAATGAACCACAATGACTATGGTCTGCTGCCCATGAAAATCAGTTTGAACTAAAGGCAAGCAGGTAAAGATAAGTCCATACTTTACCTATCCCCTCATTCATTTACAGAGCTGCTAAGTACCAATTTTAGGAAGGAGACCTTTTTGGCCTGTCCTGCATTTCTGCCAACCTCATCATGGTGCATTATGGGACCTGCAGCACTGATTTCAATGGATAGAATCATGGATTACAAACAATACACTGCCTTGGGATGAAGTTTAAAACCTTAACAATGGGTAACTTCACAGCTCTGCATTTAAAGTAAACTCAGAAACCCTTGAGCAGATGTAGATGTAGAGTTACTAATGTGCACTACTGTATTTGCCTTCACTAACATCATTGTTAGTGTCCACCCTCATCTCTCCCTACACTCCCTCCCAGGAACTCCGTTCACTAGGCAAATCTCTCCTAATTGCACCCTTCTCTTCCATCGCTAACTCCAGACTCTGTTCCTTTTGTCTCGCCGCACCTTATGCCTGGAATTGGCTTCCTGAGCCGTTACGACTAGCTCCATCCTTGGCCACCTTCAAATCCCGGCTAAAGGCCTACCTATTTGATGCTGCTTTTGACTCTACTATTTATCATTTCTAAAGCGCTACTAGATGTACGCAGCGCTGTACACTTGAACATGAAGAGACAGTCCCTGCTCGACAGAGCTTACAATCTAATTAGGACAGACAGACAGAACAAACAAGAGATAAGGGAATATTAAAGTGAGGATGATAAAATAAGGGTTCTGAACAAAGTGAATAAGGGTTAGGAGTTAAAAGCAGCATCAAAAAGGTGGGCGGAGTTCCCAGGGAGGAATGTCACTTACTCGTAACCTTTATCTTGTCTTCCTCTCTTCAATAGTCCCTTTCCCTATGTGTCCTTCTGTCTGTCTTACCCTTATCCTTATTGGTCCTATATGTCTGTCCTCATTTAGATTGTAAGCTCTTTTGAGCAGGGACTGTCTTTTCTTCATATTCATTTGTGAAGCGCTGCGTACGACTAGTAGCGCTATACAAATGATTTATAGTAGTAGTAGTAGTAGTAGGTTGCAACGTTAACAGCATTAGTGCAATAATACCGATCATCTACTTCTGTGGCTTAACCGTAGTTCCAATCTGTCATCGCCTCTTCAAACAACAGTAGCTCTTTGCTCTATACTGGGCCCCTTCTATCAGCAGTTACTCCTTGGTGCACCACAATCCGATCCACACGTTGCTACCTCCAGCATTTAGAAACAGAAACTCTCTCTTGGGGATACATTTTTCTGCACACCACCCACAGACACATAGTGTTTCCCTCCGACTCACAAAAAATGTAACACGCCATTGAGCCTGGAACGACTGGTTCGGTGTATGATACTTTATTTTCTATGTTGTCTTAGGGCTTCTTCTTACAAGGCTTGGGAGAGAAATAAAGCGTAGAAGCTGGTTCCTTTTTTTCTTTTTTTTTTTTTTAGCAAAACAAAGAAAAAACATCTCTCCCCTTGTTTACATATGGTTTTTCCTAGAGTCACCAATGCCGCTACAATCCCCTCTCTCCTTTTGCCGGCTTGGTACGGTCCAGCCCTGAAACATCATGGCGATTGATGGTAAGTAGGCCAATAACGTGCTAATCTCATTAATAACTTCCACTTCGGCCACAATCTCAGCGCTTCCCTTTGGGCTCAGCGGAGCCACGGCGTTCAGCAAAGGAGCAGCCCGACAGAAAGAGAAGGTCGGTTCCTAGATAGCTTTAGGGCTGAATGTGAGCTTGTTTGCGGGCGATCTGCTCGGAGACTTTTCTTGGCGTGGGACGCGGAGGAGGGAAATACTGCCGCTCAGCTCACCCCAGTCTGCGTGGTGCTGAACGGACAGCTCCCTGCAACCGCATATCACCAGCCTTTGCTTCTCGGCTGCTGCTATGCTTTCCTCTTTCTTTAAGGCAGCATTACATATGTCTGTGTACGTGTTTTTTTTATGTGTCTATGTAAGTGTGGCTATGCATGATCTTGGATTCATTTGTGTATGTATTAGCGTTATATATTTCTGCGCAGGTGTGCGTGCTTTTTGTGGCTTTGTTTTTTTTTTTGTCAGTATATGTTTGTGTAACTGGACATGTTTTTCTCTATTTGTATTAGTGCCGTTTACAGTGGTATAATATAAGAGAGACCAAAAACAACTCATAGGTGTGTTGTTACAGGACTGTGACAGAACTTGTTTGACAGAGGCATTAAAGAAAGAAGGAGGACTTTTTCTGCTGTCCTTTTCAAAAACAACCGTGCTGAATTCGGTAGAATATCATAATTCAGTGGGGAAGACTGACAGGACATTTGATAGATTTTCTCTTGTTTTTATTTTAACTCTGATACTTAGATTATCTTGCCAGAGTTAAAAGATTGCAGCAATATTGACAAATACGGATCTAACCGGTTGCTAAGATGGTTCAGAGCAAAAAACCAATATTGCTTCATTACAGAATTGTTTCTGTTTTTCAAATTAATATTTGAAAACATATTTCTGCAGTCTCTTTTCCACATAAAATTAATATAAAGGTATTTAGTGATTCTTTAGATTGTAAGCTCCTTGGAGCAGGGACTGTCCTTTATGTCAATTTATGTTAATCTGTACAGCGCTGCATGACCCTAGTAGCGCTCTAGAAATGTTAAGTAGTAGTAGTGGTAGTAGTGATTCAATAGTATCAAAAACTAAAGAATGCTAATAAATAAGGTCGAAGTTACTCACACTTTACACGATTAATATTAATCAGTAATTGCGCTTAAAAATGAATTGCAATTAGAGAATTTTAATCGCATTGCAGCATCTCATGTCTCCTCAAAACGTCTTTTCTGCTCTCTTCCGCTCCTGACCCATCCTCAGCATGATCCAGTATATTTCCCTCCAACCAGGATTCAACCACCCCTCCCCCCCGCACATCAGCCTTCCTTAAAAATGGTCTTTTGTTGGTCCCCAGCAGCAGCAGTGGTGCACATATGCTGCCTGCAGTCTGCTCCAAAGCTTTCTCTCTGGCCTGTTCTGCCTCCTCTGATATCACTTCCTGTTTTTGCATGGATGGGATGGCTCATAGGGAAAACTTTGGACTTGGCTGCAGGCAGTCACTGCCAGGGCCCAACAGAAGACCACCTTGAAGGAAATCTGAGGGGGGATAGGGGAATTGAGAAGGGGCAGATGCCGAACCCTAAGTGTGGGGAGTGGAGTGATCTGCAGACCTGCAAGCAGAACTGGAGAGGTCTCCAGTGCAAGCTGTTGCCAAAGCAGTAGGCTCCAGCAGCCATGAGAAGTTTGTGTTGCTCCTCGTGAGGGTGGAGGGAAGGAAGGGTGAGGTGCTTAACAACAGGAAGGAGGGAGAGAGAAACAGATAATTCACCTGAGGGAAGAGGAATGGAAGGGAAGGAAGAGAAAGGGAGATATGTTGAATCTGAGGGGCAGGAAGGAGGGGGATGGAATTTGATATACTGCCTTTCTGTGGTTACAATCAAAATAAGGAAATAAACAAACTTTAATCGCGCAATTAATTGTGGTTGAAATTTTGTAATCGTGCAATTAATTACAATTAAAATTTTAATCGGAATGCAGTCCTACTAGTATATAAACTAGAAGACTAGTGTTACCCAAAGTAAAGGACCTAAGGGTCTCATTTTCTAAGCACTTAGACTTACAAAGTTCCTTGGGTTACTATGGGGCTAATTTTCAAAAGCGAAAAACATCCAAAAAGTGGCATAAATCTGCATTTGGACGTTTTTCTTACAAAAACATCCAAATTGGTATTTTTGAAACCAATTTTTAGACTTTTTTCTATGGTCTGTCAAAATAGCATTCAGATCACGGGGGGCGGGGGGGGGGGGGTGCATGTTAAGGATGGGATCTGAGCATTCCTAACACTTGGATGTTTTTTTGCCATAATGGAACAAAACAAAAACATCCAAGGCTATAAGTTGGATGTTTTGGTCTAGACCTGTTTTATTAACGAATAAGCCACAAAAAATGTCGTAATTGACCAAATTACCACTGCAGGAATAATGGAATGATACTCCCTTACTCCTTCAGTGGTCACTGACCCCCTACAAAATGGCACAGCTCCAGCCAGTATTACAAATTGGTGCAATATTCAATGGGTGAGAATGGAGAAAAAGCCCTCAGAAACCTCCAGTATAATGCTGGTGGTTTAGTGTGAGGTTATACAAAAAATTTTTGTGACATAACTCACGCAACGGTTCTATCATAGGGCAAAAAACTCCACTTCCCAGGCTATTATTTAAGTCTCAAGGTTCTACACACAATGTAAGCAATGTTAAAGCAGTATTTCTTGTGCTCTCTATATTTAACAACACACAGGGTAAAGTAGCACTTAGCTTGTAATTTAAATCAGCACTCTTCTATACCCGTTCGACGGGGACCGCCGTTTCACCTAGAAACATGGCTTCATCAGGAACGAAGTGCTTTCTGTAATGTTGAGTCAGAAATCTGAAACAGACAAACTATATGTTAAATGCCTTTCAATGTGCGGGAAATCTATAGTAAAGACACCTTTAGAAAGGTCATCCCATGGACAAACATACTTAAGCTGGAGGCATAAATTTGAAAATGGCGCCTCAGCGTTCACGTAAAGACAGCTGTTAGATATACTTGCGTAAAGATGACGTGAAAAGCATCAGTAAAAATTGAACCAATCAATGGAGCTGTTAAGCCCATTGGGTGCTAAAGTATCCAATTCAAAGATCCACCTTGCCTCCCTTCTTGCTAATTTAAGCTTTTGATCGCCGCCCCTATTGAGCGGCGCTATCCAGTCAATGACAGAACATTGTAGATCTTCAAATTTGTGTTTCTGAATGACACAGTGTTCCACGATGGGTTCTTTTATTGCAGACCTTCGAATGTTTGATCTATGCTCCAAAATCCTGACTTTCAGGGATCTCGTTGTCATACCAATGTATGTTTTGTTACAAGGGCAGCAAAAAGAATATACCACGTGGTCGGAAGAGCAGTTTGAGAAGTGTGTTAGCTTGTATACTTTATTAGTGTGAGGATTTACAAACTGCTTGATTTGTTTTGTAATGCTGCAGATTTGACAATGACCACATTTGAAATGACCTAGCGTTTTAGATTTGTTATTATGGGGTTGAATATCAGCTGGGCTGATCGTTTCTTTAATGTTGTTGGTCCTAGCAAACGCTATACGAAGATTTGTGTTTCTAAATGTGTGTGTGGATCTCATAATATCCCATCTGTTTCGAATCATATTGGCAAGGAAAGAGCCATGTTCATTGTATTGCATGACCATGGTAAGCATGTTATCTTCAGTTTTATGTTTCATGGGCTTAGACAGCAGTAACTGTCTGTCATTGTATTTTGCTCTCTGATACGCATGTTTTAAGACGGACTTTGAATATCCTCTATCCAAGAGGTTTGTCATCAAATCTTCGGCTTGTTCCTTAAAGGTGGCCAAATCTGAGCAGATGCGTCTCAACCTCAACATTTGTGAAAAAGGGAGACTGTTCTTAAGATGTGGAGGATGGCAGCTAGAATTGTGTAAGAGTGTTTCTGTCCGTGGTCTTTTTAAATACTTTCGTAAAAAAACCATCACTGGCATTGTGAACTTCCACATCTAAGTAGTGAATGTGTTCAGACGAGTGTTGCTCGGTAAATTGGATATCTTGATTGCAGCTGTTAAGCCAATTCAAAAATCTCTGGAGATCTGTTGTTGAACCTGCCCAAATCATAAAAATATCATCTATATATCTCCACCAGTGCAAGATGATCTCTTTAAATGGAGATTGTGTGATCCATGTCGATTCAAATTGAGACATGTACAGATTGGCAATCGAGGGGGCAAAGGTTGCCCCCATCGCTACTCCACTGATTTGGAGATACAGCTTATCAAGGAACATGAAGTAATTCTCTCTCATTGCTGTTCTAGCAAGCATGACGAGAAAATCAGTGGGTATCTGATGTGGTCTGGGTCTGCTGTCCAATACTAGTCTAATTGTATCCAGAGCTTCTTCTTGTGGTATGGACGTGTATAAAGAACACACGTCCAGGGTGACCATGATGATTCTGTTATGATCAACTTTAGCTTCTTGTAATTTTTGGAGGAAGTGGGTGGAATCCTTGATATATGAGGGAATTTTAGGTACTTCAATGCTCAAAAAAGAGTCAACAAAAGTGGATAATGGTTCAAGGACAGAATTTTTGCCCGATAAGATTGGTCTGCCAGGAGGGTCCAGTAGCCTTTTATGTACTTTGGGTAGAAAGTACATAACAGGAATGGTTGGGGAATTGTTGCACAAAAACTTTTTGTCTTTGAAAGTGATAAAGCCTTCTTCTACCGCTTTCATAGTTATCCTGTTTATAAAGGACTGTAAGTGGCTAGTTGGATTGAGCAAGAGTCTTTTATATGATTTGGTGTCATTTAACTGCCTTAGTGCTTCTTTGACGTAATCACTGCGATTCAAAACAACAATCCCGCCACCCTTGTCAGCCTTTTTAATGATAATATCATTATCCTTCCTAAGTGTATGGAGGGCTTCTTTTTCTTCTTTGGTGGTATTAAAATGTTTAGAATGTAGGGGACTGTCTTTCTTTTTGAAATCGTCCAAGTCTTTGAGAATCATCGCTTTGAAAGTTTGCAGTGCTGGGATTTGTGGTACTGGTGGTCTCCAAATACTTTTAGGTTTGATGATGGTTCTGTCAAACATGTCTTCACGGTCATGAAAAAACAATTTAAGTTCTAACTTCCTAATGAATTTTTCTAGATCAGTGTGGAATTGGAAGTTGTTGAAGTGAGTAGATGGTACATAGGAAAATCCTTTAAGGAGAATGGATTCTTCTGCAGGGGATAATGCCCTGCTCGACAAATTAATGACTGCAGAATTCACTTTTGTGACCGCGTCCACGGTTTGTTCCGCTGACCTGTATTCCCCCTTCTGCTTCCCCTTCCTCTTCGTTTTCCTAAAAAAGGTTGTTGTCTATCACTATCACCAGAATCTCCACTGTTACTGGATGATGAAGAATTAAGGAATGTAGTTCGTTTTTTGTGAGCCGAAGATTGAACGTCTTCCGTCTGCATCCAGGGGTATACGTTATTGGTAGAATAATCTTTTTCGTCTCTGATTAATTTTTTGAGCTTTGACTTCTTAATGTTTTCACGAAACTTGTCTATGTTTTCTTTCAAAACAGAATGTTGTTTGTCAAATTCCGCTAATACGGTATTATTCTTAAGTTTAGACAACTCTGTATCTAATTCCTCTTTCTGAACGTTCAAACTAGCTTGACTCTTTTCAATAATTAGAAGCATTAGATCAAGCGAACATTTGTTAAGTATTTTGTTCCACTTGTCTACAAAATTTGTGTCATCAGTAAAGCATTGTGGAGCTTTATTGATACGTAAACCCCTAGGGATCTGTTCTTTCTTACAGTATTCAATTAGCAAACCACAATTTAGTTCTGTCTTTACAATGTCTTTATATTTCAAAGTAATCTCATTCCACCCACTCTCCGTGGGGCAGGAGTAAGTACTTGTAGCAAAATCTGAGGGAAAGCTGAGTAGATTCTTGAATTGGTCGTTGGAGAAGCTAAATCCTGAATTCCATGGATTTTGTGACATGCTGCCTACTCCAAAATGGAAATCACACAGAACAAATGCAGCGTGGCTGGAGTAAAATATGTAACCTAATACAAAATGGCACAGCTCCAGCCAGTATTACAAATTGGTGCAATATTCAATGGGTGAGAATGGAGAAAAAGCCCTCAGAAACCTCCAGTATAATGCTGGTGGTTTAGTGCGAGGTTATACAAAAATTTTTTGTGACATAACTCACGCAACGGTTCTATCATAGGGCAAAAAACTCCACTTCCCAGGCTATTATTTAAGTCTCAAGGTTCTACACACAATGTAAGCAATGTTAAAGCAGTATTTCTTGTGCTCTCTATATTTAACAACACACAGGGTAAAGTAGCACTTAGCTTGTAATTTAAATCAGCACTCTTCTATAACCGTTCGACGGGGACCGCCGTTTCACCTCTATGACAGCTTCAGATGCTTTGGCCAGGCCTATTAGAGCAGCAAGCAGGTTCCTGGAATAGCCTAGTGGTGGGTGCAGTACACTGGAAAGTGGTGACCCAGGTCCATAATTACCTCTAACTGTTGCACTTGTGGAGGAAAGTGTCAGCCCCCCAAACCTACTGTACTCACATAGTTGACACCTGTAGCCATTAAGGGCTATTGTAGTGGTGTATAGTTGGATACAGTAGGTTTTTCATGTGTTTTGAAGGGCTCACTATACAATATAAGGGGATAATGGTGAGATGTGTATCTAGGACTTTTTATGTGATTCCACTGCAGTGCCCCCCTAGGGTGCACCACTGCTCTGCTGAGATGCCTGTGTGGCCAGTTTACTAGTAAAGCTGGCTCTTCCTACGTTCCAATGGTTTTATTTGTGCATTTTTCACTTGGACTTTTTTTTTTTGAAAATGGTCCAAAAAGATAGGTGTACCAAGCATAACAACATCTAGGAAATGGTCATTTTCAAAGAAAAAAGAGATTTTTGTGGTTTGAATATGGTCATTTTCACTACTTGATTTTTGGACATTTTCAGCAAAACATCCAAAGTTGGATTTACACGTCATATTGAAAATGCTCCTCTATCACGGGCATTTTCGAAAGAGAAGGGCGCCCATCTTCCGACATAAATCGGGAGATGGGCGTCCTTCTCTCAGGGTCGCCCAAATCGGCATAATCGAAAGCCAGTTTTGGGCGCCCTCAACTGCAGTCCGTCGTGGGGACGACCAAAGTTCATGGGGGCGTGTCGGAGGCATAGCAAAGGCGGGACTGGGGCGTGCTTAAGAGATGGGCATCCTCAGCCGATAATGGAAAAAAGAAGGGTGTCCCTGACGAGCATTTGGTCGACTTGGTCCATTTTATTTCACGACCAAGCCTCAAAAAGGTGCCCAAACTGACCAGATGACCACCGGAGGGAATCGGGGATGACCTCCCCTTACTCCCCCAGTGGTCACCAACCCCCTCCTACCCTAAAAAAAAAAAATAAATTTTTTTTTTCCCAGCCTCAAATGTCATACCCAGCTCCATGACAGCAGTATGCAGTTCCCTGGAGCAGTTTTAGTGGGTACTGCAGTGCAGTTCAGGCAGGCGGACCCAGGCCCATCCCCCCTTACCTGTTACATTTGTGTTGGTAAATGTGAGCCCTTCAAAACCCACCCGAAACCCACTGTACCCACATGTAGGTGCCCCCCTTCACCCCTTAGGGCTATGGTAGTGGTGTACAGTTGTGGGGAGTTGGTTTTGGGGGGCTCAGCAGCAAAGGTAAGGGAGCTATGCACCTGGGAGCAATTTGTGAAGTCCACTGCAGTGCCCCCTAGGGTGCCCGGTTGGTGTCCTGGCATGTGAGGGGGACCAGTGCACTACGAATGCTGGCTCCTCCCACGACCAAAGGGCTTGGATTTGGTCGTTTTTGAGATGGGCGTCCTCGGTTTCCATTATGGCCGAAAACCAGGGACGTCCATCTCTAAGGTCCACCATCTCAACATTTAGGTCGACCATCTCTAAGGTCGATCTAAATGTTGAGATTTGGGCGTCCCCGACCCTATTATCGAAACAAAAGATGGACGACCATCTTGTTTCGATAATGCGGGTTTCCCCGCCTCTTCACCGGGACGTCCTTAGAGATGGGTGCCCTTAGAGATGGTCATCCCCGTTCGATTATGCCCCTCCACATAACTTTGTAAGTCTAAGTGCTTTGAAAATATGCCTCCATGTAATACATCTAAGTACTTTGAAAATATGCCTATAAGTCACCTAATTTGAGATTAAAAAGGAAGCTGGAGTTTGGAGGGCTGCTGAGTGTATAATGAGGTATTAGAAATTTACCCTGCTATAGGCTTGGTTGCATACAGTCTAAAATACATATATTTGGCCATGCAGGAATTGGTGGGGAAAAGACCAGCATTTCAATACTAAGCAAGGTGCTACAGTGGACAAAAGCACAGTGCCTTAGCAAGCTACAGTGGTCTGAGGATCTGCTGACGTTCAAAGTCATTATATGTTCAAATGTCATCAAACACCTGTTACCATCCCTACTTTCATATTCTTTATCCTTCGCTCACAGCTCTCCAGTTCACGAAGAGACAACATTAACAGGATTCTTTTGCAATGTAGTCTTGACTTCTGCATTGCTGTATGGCCCAAAAATCTCAAAGATTACTTCCTCGCATCAACAGAATACTGGGTACTGGGGCCTCATCATAAGGGTTCCATTACTGCATCATTTACCTTGTATTTACAGCACTCATGCCATAACTTAAATCCTATGCACCAAGGAGCAGGGACCATCTCTTTATATGGTTCTGTAAAGTACTGTGTATATCCTGTAGTGCAATACAAATGGTAATAATAGTAGAAGGAGTTTAGCATTTATTCACACTCCTATTAGTCCCCTATCATATTCTATATCTCATTCATTACATATGTCTGTATCAGATGCTCTGTGATAGGATGCCCTGCAGATTTCCTGCTACCACTGCTCTGAATAGGGGTGAATGCCAGCACACATGTAGGTATCATACTGGGGACAATTTTCAATGAGATAATCTGGTTGCAGAGCAGTGGCGTAGCCAAGGGTGGGATGGGGTGGGCCCAGGCCCACCCACTTTAGGTTCAGGCCCACCAAATAGCAACACACCTATAATGTGGCTGGCAGGGACCCCAAGCCCCACTAGCCAAAAACTCCCAACAGCTGTTTGCTACCGGAGAAAATCTGCTATTTTAAAGGTATACGGAGGAGAGGGGATGTTTGAAAGACTATATGGCATGCAGGCGAGAGAGGGAGAAACCAAATCACTTGTAGGACAAGGTGGAGTTCTGCCCACCCACCTTGGGTCCAGGCCCACCCAAACTTGGGTGTCTGGCTACGCCCCTGTGCAGAGTCTGACCTGGTATCGACTTTTCAAAGGGAAGGTACCTTTCTTTTTGAAAGCTGTCCATGTTTGCAAAGGACCTATGGACTTTGTACCTCCTTTTCTGCATTTTTTACAACCACACCCTAAACATGTTCCCAAAACTCCTCCTGTCAGGGTAATAGTATGTGCAGTGGAGCACTACATGCACATTTAGCCAGATTGTGTGATGGCAGTTTTCAGACAGCTAATTTTCCTGGACTTTGGAAGTTGTCCTGACCATGTACAAACAAATAGGCATATCAGGAGGATGAACAGGTGGCTGTTGTTGCTCATTTTTTTGTGATTCTCCTGAAAAGGTTGCTGTTTATGATTCTTAAAGGGCAAAGGACACCTGTCTACTGTACACAGACAGCATAGACATATGTGATCCCCTTTATAGCTGATAATGCACTGTCCTAGTAGACGTATCCCTGGATGCAATCTCAACATGCAAGCATCAAATGTACATAATTATTGCCCGACTCAGATCAAGAGATGGCAGCCAAGATTCATATTTCTGATGCAGCTCCTGGTCACTGCCTACTGGCTTAACTACAGCTGGTCTTTAGGGACCAGAATTGGTACCAAGAGGAATATTCCTGATGGGTCGTCCTGCCAGCTATGGTAAGTCTAGCATGCCTTGTCTCTTGACTTTTTGTGTGAGGTGGATAGAGTTTGCATACTTTGTTCATGGTTCCAAAGTATGTTGCTAGACTGAGAGTCTTGCTTCTAACTTAATTATTTGTGTTGTACTTGTTGGACTCAGTCCATTAATGAGTGTATTTTGTATGTATTTTTCAGACCAATCGAGATCCCATCATAATTCTGCTTCTGATCCAAGGTTTGGAGTAGGCTACCCTACCTCCAGGATACCAGGAAGCAGAAGTGGAATCATTGAGGGTGCCTCATTAGCTAGTGGAGGATTCTCAGGCGTATGAGGGCACAGAGGACCAGCTGTAGTCACTCAAGAAAATCCAGCCCACAAGTATTTTCCTGTTCTTATATGTCCATGCCATGTTTTTTCATATAGTGTTTGTCTGTGGCAAGCTGTTTTGATGCCTACTATATTCCTTTGTTTTGTCTGTATATATCATTTGGTCCAGTTTTTACATGGTACATATTTATCCTTTTGTCCGTCTTTGTTGGACTTGTGTTAGTAATTGTTTTTTCTTTGTTTCTTGAGTACTGTAGGTTATGTTTCTTGCTGTTCTCCTTCATAGTTGTTCCACTCTTTCCTTCTGATATTATGTTATCCTGAGTAGTCAGAACATGCAACAGCCTCTTCAGTGCCTTCTAGTTCAGACGTGCCACTGTGGATGTATTCTTAGAGTTTGCTGTGAAGGTGATGCCCTCTATTGGAGGTATAGTTGCAAATGCTTCCTTCTGTCCTGCATTGTACTAGCTGCTTTCTGTGTTGTCAGTGAGGCATCCTGACTGGCCATCATTTTCCTGGTTATTTTCTGCTGCTTCACCCCTAGTGGCAAAAGAAAGAGTCAGAGAGGAAGAAACTTCCTGGAGGCCTCCAGAGAACAATCACCCACCTCTCTTCCAAGAGCTTTTGTGATACTGTTGCCCTCCTTTCCATACAAGAAGAAGGAAACCTGCCCTCCTCCCCTATATTTAGGCTTTCTAAAAAAAACTTACATTTGTTTTATTTTAGATAAACATTGTGTCTTCTATTTCTGTTAAGAAATAGGGTTAATGCTATGATGAATGTGAATGACGGATCTGAGTGCTGGAGTATGACTTCATTTGTATAGTGTAGGTCTAGTAGAGCTGTTGCATGAGATGGATTGTGAGGATTGCATATGAATGATGGAGGAGGCAGGACATGTGTGGTTAGTGAACATGTTGGGTTGCTTGTGGAATAGGTAGGAACTGTCAAAGATTCTTTAAAAAGACAAGTACTGTAGTGTTCTATGGCAGTCACAATAGTGTCTCTTTAAAAGAGACTAGGAATATCTTGGATCCAAATCAGTTGGGGAATTTTCTTTCTAATAGGTACAGGGGCTCATTTTCAAATCACTTAGACTTACAAAGTACCATAGGTTATGTGGAGGTGTATTTTCGATATGATATCTAAGTTGGACTTTAGACATTTTGCGGTAAACGTTCCAAATCCGAATAGAAAATATAGCCATTTTTGACACATCAAAATGTCTATCTTTTTTTTTTTTTTTTAATGGCCACATGGAAGATGGTTTTGTGCTCTTAGCCTTAATCCTTTTTCTCCAATTTCGAAAAAAAATAAAGTCCCAGTGAAAAACGCAGAGTAGCCAATATTCTTAGTAGACTGGCCACACAGACATCCCAGAAGAGCATCCTAGGTGGCACTGCTATAGACGTCATAGAACAGCTCCGAGGTACATATCTCACCATTGCTCCCTTATCTTGTTCGCTGAGCCCTCCAAAACCCGCCGCCCTCAATTGTATACCACAACAGTAGCCCTTATGGGGCCATCTATATATGGGTACAGTAGGTTTCTGGTGAGTGTGGGAGGGCTCACACTTTCCACCACAAGTGTAACAGGTAGAGTGGGATATGGGCTTGAGTCCTCCTCTCTACAGTGCACTGCATCCACCAGTACACTACTCCATGGACCTGCTTGCTACTCTAATAGAACTGGCTATAACATCTAAAGCTGTCATAGAGGCTGTATGTAGTGTTTTTATTCACATCTTTGGGGGGTGGAAGTGAGTTAGTGACCACTGGGAGAGTAAGAGGGGGTCCCTCCAGTGGTCATTTAGGGGCTCATTTTCAAAGCACTTAGCCTCCCAAAGTTCCATAGAAACCTATGGAACTTAGCCTCCCAAAGTTCTTTGAAAATATGCCTCTATGTCATTTAGGGCACCATTTTGGGCCTTATTCATTCTAAAAATAAGTGTAGATCAAAACATTGGTGTTGTAGCCATAGACGTTTTTGTTTGGTTCCATTATGGCTGTAAAACATCTAAGTGTTAGGAATGCCCTAAGCCCACCTTAATCCTACCCCTGACACACCCCCTTGTGATTTGGATGCACTGCAGGCAATTGCATACATAAACGTCTGCAAAATAGGTTTTGAAAATACCGATTTAGACATTTTGAGAAGAAATCCGGCCAAATGCTGCTTTATGACACTTTTTGGACATTTTTATCTTTCAAAAATGAGCCCCAGAGTAACTTATGTAACTTTGTAAGTCTAAGTACTTTGAAAATACATCTTTGTAAAGGACTCCATTGTGTCAAATGTTGATTTACAAGGGAATGTAACTTCATAGAGTCATGCAGTGGGGATAGTTAAATTTTGGTTCTGAATGGTAGTTATTCGTATCTGGGCTTACTTTCTTTGAAACTAATTTTTGTGTAAAGTTCATTGATCTTGTATGGCTTGTCTCTCATAATGT
Organism: Microcaecilia unicolor; assembly: GCF_901765095.1. Lineage (NCBI taxonomy): Eukaryota > Metazoa > Chordata > Amphibia > Gymnophiona > Siphonopidae > Microcaecilia > Microcaecilia unicolor. The sequence continues at coordinate 79,323,298 of NC_044033.1, read as the reverse complement.
TGGCTTGTTTCTGCTTTTTCTTCTATCTTTCTCTGGCCCTTCTGAATATGTTTTTGAGTGGCTGAATTTTCTATTTATAACAGTAGATAAGGGCTTCCCCGCAGCCAGCTGGAGTTTCATGAAACCAACATTGACTATATAGGAGATAAATTTGCACACTTTGGAAACCTAGTATAACCTCATAGGTAGTCCCTGTGGATATCCCAAAGACAGTGCTGTTTTGGGGGTTCCCAAGGACAATACTGGGAAACTCCATTTGTAGATATTTAGGAAAACCTGATATTCAGGTTTTATTGGCAGTCTTGTGAAATCTCATAAACTCACATGTATGTTGTGAAATCAGCACCACTTAAAAACTAAGAGGATGCATGTGTCTTACAAACCAAATATCAAATATTAACTCCACTTATTAGTGGAGATGGACTGATTTATTAATGTGTTTACAAGTTGTAAATGTTTTGAAAGCATTTGATAAGGAAGACTTTTTGCCAGTGATTGAAGTGGATAAGCACAGCATTCAAGAATGCTTTGCTGAAATTCTGAGTATTTTTCCTTCCTGTATTTTTAATGTTTATTCACAGGTGATACAGTAATTAGTGCAGTTAATATTTTTATATTCAATTTTATGAAATCAGCACCTACAGTGATATGAAAAAGTTTTTTCCCCCTTCTGGTTTTCCCTATTCATATAGGGTTAGATTCTATATATCACGCCTAAAACACTCGGCGCAACCCCCCCCCCCTACGCCTAGGCGTATTCTATAAAGTATGCCAATATTTAGGTGTACTTTATAGAATATGCCTAAATTTCAGTGTGGTTTATAGAATATGCCTAGTGCCTGTCCACATGACTACATTTAGTTGCGGACAGTTACTTGGTGTAAATGCTGATGCATAAATTAGGTGCAGAGCGGGTGCATTCTATAACAACGTGCATAGATTTTAGAAATGCCCATGACCTGCCCATTCCACGCCTATGGCCATGCCCCCTTTTCAACTATGCACCTTAGAATTTATGCGTATCACTCTACAAAATATGCTTAGACAGTTGAGCGCTTAAAATCTAATTAATGCCAAGTAGGGTCAATAATTGCTTATTAATTGGTAATTATTGGCTCTGATTGGTTTGTTAGCTAATTAAGTTGAGCATGCAAATCCAGAATATGACCGGATTTGCGCACGCAACTTAAGTCATCCAATATTGAATCTGGAGGATATTTCATATTTGAATGTTTTCTGATCTTTAAACAAAATGTAATATTAGACTGGTTACACCACTTTTACCAGCAGTAATTGCAACCAAATACTTTCTATAATTTGTTACCAATCTTTCACATTGGTGTTGAGGAATCTTAGCTCACACTTCTTTGCAGAACTGCTTTAATTCAGACATATTCATATATTTTTGTGCACGAACTGCTCATTTTAGGTCCTTCCACAGCATATCTACTGGGTTACAGTTAGGACTTTGACTAGGCCAGTCCAGTTTAACTTTGTTTCTCCTCAGCCATTCAGATGTAGATTTGCTTTTGTGCTCTGGATCATTGTCTTGCTGCATAACCCAATTATGCTTCAGCTTCATCTCACGGGCACATAACCGGACCTTCAGTGCAGAATTTATGGTTCCTTCAGTAAAGGCAAGTTTTTCAGGCCCTGAGGCAGCAAAGCATCTCTACACCATCATAGTACCACCACCATGATTGATTATTAGGATGATGCTTTTACTGTGGAATTCTTTACTTGCTATACACTAGACATAATGGGGCTTGTGTTGTTCCAGTTTGGTAATCCATGCGCGTGTTTCCAAATGTGAGTCAAACGTTGATGTTGTTCTTCGATAGCAGCAGTTTCTGCTTTGCTGTTCTCCCCACAAATTCCATTTTCCTTAGCGTCCCTCCGGACCGGCCCAGTGATTGACTGATCGGTTGTGCACGCCTTCCAGCAGGTGGAGACTGAGACTTCTGACTCATCAGAGGTAGCCTATAAGAGCCCTTGCCAGATAGTAGAGTCCAGTATTCTCAGTCTCCAGCAGGTGGAAGGTGGTGAGCCCTGTCAGTCTCTTCTTCCTTTCTGTGTGTAGAAAAAAAACCCAGAATTAGTATTTAGTTTAATTTTAGTTTCTTTTCTTATTTTCTGTGCACCTACTTCTTGGGAACCTTGTGGAGGTAGTGGTCTATGGGGGCCTTCAGTTACCTCGGGGGTGTTACACCTGGGTGGCCAGGTCCCTCCCCCCCCCCCCCAATCCTCCCTGCCTGTTGTAATCCAACTCTGTGTGTCTTTTGGTGACTCAGACTCTTTGGGGGAAGAGATTCTGAGTCAGGGAGAGGCAGCTGTATTTTGTTAAAAAAAAAAGCGCTGCTGGGACCGGGCTGTGCAGCTCTTTTGTTTTCCTTGCTGCTTTTCTTTGCCTGTCAGCCTTTCTATCTTGGGGGCATTGAAAAAAAAAGTGCGTTTTGCAGGGAACTGAGTGTTCAAGCGCATCGTCCCTTTTCTGTTCATGGCAGAAAAGTTTAAGCGCTGTGCCGTTTGTCAGCGCTGGGGTGTGGACAAATCGGGCCGTTGTAATTACTGCACTTGTTTAGACAGTGCTTCTGTACTGGGTCCTGTGGGGGTGAGTTCGTCTAATTTGGGGGGGAGTTGATGCTGCCCTTCCCTCTGTTAGTTCGGTGGTTCCTGTTTTGGCGGGAACTGCCGCCCCCAGCTGATCTTCCGATTTCTCGGTCTCCTCCACTGCTGCAGTCTTAGCCGTCCAGCATTTACAATCTGCCTGCGGCCTCTTGAAGAGTTATGCTGGCCCTTGCTCTCAGTAAAATACAGGCCAATAGCTCATAATAAGAGCTAGGCTTCTTAAAATCAAAATCATCTCTGATACAAAAGAGAGCTAGCGTGTAGAAATCAGAGCTCACCTTTGACACAGTTACATTTTACTGTAGCAAATGCTAAAGTAAGTGCTCAGATAGCTGACAGAGGGTGGAGGGAATCTACTCTGTGGATAATGAGGAGACTGGCACCTACAAGATGTCATGAGCAAGAGTTGCTATGGTTGTGTAGAGATAGTACTGGGTCAGCTGCACCCCGGGTGAGAACATCCAAAGGAGGGAGCTAGGGGAGAGTTTGGGGAACATGCAAAGTCATCTAATAAGATGCGTTCTGAGCATATCTTGTTTATATTTACAGCTTGATAGTATGTGAAGTCATTTTGATCAACTGATAAGGTCCAAGAACCCTGGTGACAAAGCTAGGGTCCATTGAAATGAATAGGGTGAAAATAGTATAAAAATGGGAGTCAGAAGGGTATTAGATCAGAAGACTCCAGAAGGTCAGAGAGAGCGAGGACGTGTCATGGACTGCTGTTCAAACCATACGAATACCTGATTTGCCTCTACTGCTACTGGTAAGATTGAAATAAAATATCTTCTTATATCTCAGCGAGTCCTACTGATTATGTAGTTCATTAATTCCTGGACTGTGTAAGAGCAGTCTGGGGAAGTATGAGGTCAGAGTAATTGGTGGGAACACGCAAATTATTTACTAGAGAGAGCCCCTGGCTTCCGCTGCCCAAACGGGAGAGAACCTCCAATTACTCTGACTTCATACTCCCCCAGACTGCTCTTACACAGTCCAGGAATTAATGAACTCCATAATCAGTAGGACTCGCTGGGATATAAGAAGATATTTTATTTCAATCTTACCAATAGCAGTACAGGCAAATCAGGTATTCGTGTGGTTTGACCAGCAGTCCATGACACGTCCTCTCTCTCTCTGACCTTCTGGAGTCTTCTGATCTAATACCCTTCTGACTCTCATTTTTATACTATTTTCACCCTATTCATTTCAATGGACACTAGCTTTGTCACCAGGGTTCTTGGACCTTATCAGTTGATCAAAATGACTTCACATACTATCAAGCTGTAAGTATAAACAAGATATGCTCAGAACGCATCTTATTAGATGACTTTGCATGTTCCCCAAACTCTCCCCTAGCTCCCTCCTTTGGATGTTCTCACCCGGGGTGCAGCTGACCCAGTACTATCTCTACACAACCATAGCAACTCTTGCTCATGACATCTTGTAGGTGCCAGTCTCCTCATTATCTATAGAGTAGATTCCCTCCACCCTCTGTCAGCTCTCTGAGCACTTACTTTAGCATTTGCTACAGTAGAATGTAACTGTGTCAAAGGTGATCTCTGATTTCTACAAGCTAGCTCTCTTTTGTATCAGAGATGATTTTGATTTTAAGAAGCCTAGCTCTTATTATGAGCTATTGGCCTGTATTTTACTGAGAGCAAGGGCCAGCATAACTCTTCATTCCCCTCTTGCCGAACCCCCCCCCCCCAGGGAGGGGTCGGCACACATGACTACTAGTGGGTGTGGCCGTCCTTTCCAGAGGGCTGTTAGAGTCCTGTGGGGGGATGCATAGGGATGAGGTGACAGGGGTGCTCTGTCATAGTGAGACAAGGCCATAGCAAGAGTCAGTATATGGATACATAATTATATGCTGGATGAAATGCAGCATTAGGTTTCCCCTTTTATCACTCTGGGGAGACCTTTCCCCCAGAGTTCGTTTTACAGATGTATAAAGTGTTTTTACTGAGGCAATCAGATCCTTCTCCTTCCTCTCCAGCAGCAGGGCAGGGGCAGAGTTTGCAGCTCTCGGCTAAAAGGCCTAGAACATCTTGTGAGCCTCATGAGGATTTGGATTCTGATCCAGATTTCACCATGTCCTCCTTAGAAGACCAGGCTTTGCTCCAGGGGGACTCTTTTGAAGATCCTGCCATCTCTTTGGAGTCAGACTTGGATTCTGTGGTCCCTGGGGAGGATTTCTCGGTTCTTCGAATTTTTCATAAGGAGGATCTTCAGGATTTAATTTCCCAGGTTTCATCTACTTTTGAGCCTCTAGTTTCCTGCACATTGAAGGATCTTACTCTCAAGGTAGTTTTTCTCGTGGCAATTGCTTCAGCTAGGAGAGTGTTGTAGGTGCAGGCCCTTTCGTGTCGGTCGCTGTTCGTGGAGTTCGCAAAGGATAGAGTGGTGTTGCGACCAGTTCCATCCTTTCTTCCCAAAATCTTGTCACATTTCCATGTTTCACAGTTGGTAATTTTGCCAGTCCTGGGGTCCTCCTCAGGTTCGGAGGAGCAGCATCGCCTCAAGTGTTTGGACGTTAGAAGGGCACTCAAATTCTATCTGAGGATTACAGAGGAGTTTCAGCAAATGGATCGCTTTTTTGTCCTTATAGGGGGAGCCCAGAAAGGGTTGGCGGCTTCCAAACCCACTATTTCTTGTTGACTCAAGGAGATGATTGCTTCGGCGTATCTTTTGACTGGTAAGCCAACTCCTGTGGGAGTTAAAGCTCACTCTACCAGAGGTCAAGCTACTTCTTGGGCTGAGTGTTCTTTGGTTCCTCTGCTGGAAATTTGCAGAGTGGTGACTTGGTCCTTCTTGCATTTCTTTGCTAAGCATTACAGATTAGATGTACAGAGTCGGCAGGACTCAGCGTTTGGGGCACAGGTGCTTACAGCGGGGCTGCTGGGGTCCCGCCCATGATTTCACTGCTCTGTTACTTTCCATCAGTCAATCACTGGGCCAGTCCGGAGGGACGCTAAGAAAGGAGAAATTAGGCCTTACCTGCTAATTTGCTTTCCTTTAGTCCCTCCGGACTGGCCCAGATCCTTCCCAATTTACAAGTGTTTTTATAGTTGGATTTAGCCGGTTCATCCTTTCTTGAGACTGGAGCTGTTGTTCTATGCATCTTTATTGTTTAAAAAGAAAAAGATTTTTGTACCTTTGTTATGCTTTGGTGCCTGTGGAGAGTGAGGTACTTTTGCCATATTGCACAGGCTTTTCATGTCTCTGGCTGCTCAGGTTCCCGGGTGCACAATATATATGACACAGGCAGCTGCTTGTGACTCTGGGCAAGTCACTTAACCCTCCATTGCCCCATGTAAGCCGCATTGAGCCTGCCGTGAGTGGGAAAGCGCGGGGTACAAATGTAACAAAAAAAATATGAGGTTCTTTTCCTTTCTTCTGCTTTGCTACTGTATTATGGACTCTACTATCTGGCAAGGGCTCTTATTGGCTATCTCTGATGAGTCAGAAGTCTCAGTCTCCACCTGCTGGAAGGCGTGCAGAACCCATCAGTCAATCACTGGGCTTGTCCGGAGGGACTAAAGGAAAGCAAATTAGCAGGTAAGGCCTAATTTCTCCTTTGCTCATTCTCTTTCTTATTGTGACTTCATGAGCTTCGTTGATGGTAGAGAGGCATGCAGTTGTTTGGATGTGCTTCTGGGATGTTTTGTAATTTCTCAAATGAGTTGTTGCATCCTTGAGTAATTTGGGTAGGCCAGCCACTCCTGGGATGATTCACCACTGTTCCAAGTCTTCTCCATTTAGAGAAAATGGCTCTCACTGTGGTTTCGTGGAATCCCAGAGCTTAGGAAATGACTTTGTAACCCTTTCCAGATTGATATATTTCAACAACTTTTTTTTCTTCTGGAATTTCCTTTGATTGTATCATAGTGTTCTTGTATGTGATGACTATTTCACTGTCATGGCAAAGTTCAGTATATATTGAGGTTTAGATTCAGCAGGGCTGGCTGAAATCAAGCCTGGCTGAGTTCAATCAGCTGAATCTACTAGGGGGGCGGATAATTTTCAACATGGATGATATGGGTGTTGCATAACTTTGTTCCTTAAATAAATTAAATAATAATTTAAAAATGGTTGTGTATTTACTCAGGTTCCCTTTATCTAGTATTATATTTTGTTTAAAAATAAGAAGCCGTTTAGCAGGACTTCTATGCAATGACAGGAGAAATCAGGAGGGGGAGGGGAAACTTTTGCATTTCACTGTATAAATGGATTGACTGATTATTACAATTAAAGCCCTATGTGATTCTATTCTTTTTTAGGATGTTTAGTGTTGTGAAGTTGATGCGGCTGCTGTATATGTGTATTTGATAACATCCTTATACATATTTTTCAAAGGCTTCTGAGAATCGGTCCTGGTCTACCATGCATCCATCCCCATTTGCATTTGTTTCCTGCGGTCCTACTCCCAGCCTTTCATCCGTGAACACAGAACAGAAATAATTGTTAAGCAGTTCAGCTTTATCCTTATCAGCTTCTACATATTCCTCCCCCTCAGCTTTAAACCTCACGATGCTATTATGGCACTTCCTTCTGTCACTTACATATGTGAAAAACATCTTGTCCCCTAATTTCACCATGTTGGCTATCTTCTCTTCTATTTGCCTCTTCGCTTTCATGACAGCTTTTCCAACTTCTCTTAGCTTTTCCAGATATTTTTGCCTGGCTTCCTGAGTCCTCTTGTATTTTATGAAGGCTAATCTTTTTTCCCTTACCTTTTCAGCTACTATGTTTGAGAACCAGAGTGGTCTTCTTTTCCTGTTACTTTTATGTAATTTTCCAACATAAAGATTTGTCACCTTTACTTTCAGTTTTGCCCACTCTTCCTTGAGAAATTTCCCCATCTTGGCATAAGTACATAAGTAGTGCCATACTGGGAAAGACCAAAGGTCCATCTAGCCCAGCATCCTGTCACCGACAGTGGCCAATCCAGGTCAAGGGCACCTGGCACGCTCCCCAAACGTAAAAACATTCCAGACAAGTTATACCTAAAAATGCGGAATTTTTCCAAGTCCATTTAATAGCGGTCTATGGACTTGTCCTTTAGGAATCTATCTAACCCCTTTTTAAACTCCGTCAAGCTAACCGCCCGTACCACGTTCTCCGGCAACGAATTCCAGAGTCTAATTACACGTTGGGTGAAGAAAAATTTTCTCCGATTCGTTTTAAATTTACCACACTGTAGCTTCAACTCATGCCCTCTAGTCCTAGTATTTTTGGATAGCGTGAACAGTCACTTCACATCCACCCGATCCATTCCACTCATTATTTTATACACTTCTATCATATCTCCCCTCAGCCGTCTCTTCTCCAAGCTGAAAAGCCCTAGCCTTCTCAGCCTCTCTTCGTAGGAAAGTCGTCCCATCCCCACTATCATTTTCATCGCCCTTCGCTGTACCTTTTCCAATTCTACTATATCTTTTTTGAGATACGGAGACCAGTACTGAACACAATACTCCAGGTGCGGTCGCACCATGGAGCGATACAACGGCATTATAACATCCGCACACCTGGACTCCATACCCTTCCTAATAACACCCAACATTCTATTCGCTTTCCTAGCCGCAGCAGCACACTGAGCAGAAGGTTTCAGCGTATCATCGACGACGACACCCAGATCCCTTTCTTGATCCGTAACTCCTAACGCGGAACCTTGCAAGACGTAGCTATAATTCGGGTTCCTCTTACCCACATGCATCACTTTGCACTTGTCAACATTGAACTTCATCTGCCACTTGCACGCCCATTCTCCCAGTCTCGCAAGGTCCTCCTGTAATCGTTCACATTCCTCCTGCGACTTGACGACCCTGAATAATTTTGTGTCATCGGCGAATTTAATTACCTCACTAGTTATTCCCATCTCTAGGTCATTTATAAATACATTAAAAAGCAACGGACCCAGCACAGACCCCTGCGGGACCCCACTAACTACCCTCCTCCACTGAGAATACTGGCCACGCAATCCTACTCTCTGCTTCCTATCTTTCAACCAGTTCTTAATCCATAATAATACCCTACCTCCGATTCCATGACTCTGCAATTTCTTCAGGAGTCTTTCGTGCGGCACTTTGTCAAACGCCTTCTGAAAATCCAGATATACAATGTCAACCGGCTCCCCATTGTCCACATGTTTGCTTACCCCCTCAAAAAAATGCATTAGATTGGTGAGGCAAGACTTCCCTTCACTAAATCCGTGCTGACTTTGTCTCATCAGTCCATGTTTTTGTATATGCTCTGCAATTTTATTCTTAATAATAGCCTCCACCATCTTGCCCGGCACCGACGTCAGACTCACTGGTCTATAATTTCCCGGATCTCCTCTGGAACCCTTCTTAAAAATCGGAGTAACATTGGCTACCCTCCAGTCTTCCGGTACTACACTCGATTTTAGGGACAGATTGCATATTTCTAACAGTAGCTCCGCAAGTTCATTTTTTAGTTCTATTAATACTCTGGGATGAATACCATCAGGTCCCGGTGATTTACTACTCTTCAGCTTGCTGAACTGACCCATTACATCCTCCAAGGTTACAGAGAATTTGTTTAGTTTCTCCGACTCCCCCGCTTCAAATATTCTTTCCGGCACCGGTGTCCCCCCCAAATCCTCCTCGGTGAAGACCGAAGCAAAGAATTCATTTAATTTCTCCGCTACGGCTTTGTCCTCCTTGATCGCCCCTTTAACACCATTTTCGTCCAGCGGCCCAACCGACTCTTTGGCCGGTTTCCTGCTTTTAATGTATCTAAAAAAATTTTTACTATGTATTTTTGCTTCCAACGCTAATTTCTTCTCAAAGTCCTTTTTTGCCCTCCTTATCTCCGCTTTGCATTTGGCTTGGCATTCCTTATGATCTATCCTGTTACTTTCAGTTGGTTCTCTTCTCCACTTTCTGAAGGATTGTTTTTTGGCTCTAATGATTTCCTTTATCTTACTGTTTAGCCACGCCGGCTGACGTTTAGTCTTTTTTCCCTTTTTTCTAATACGTGGAATATATTTGTCCTGAACCTCCAGGATGGTGTTTTTAAACAGCATCCACGCCTGATGCAAGTTTTTTACTCTGCGAGCTGCTCCTTTCAGTCTTTTTTTCACCATTTTTCTCATTTTGTCGTAATCACCTTTTCTATAGTTAAACGCTAGCGTACTTGATTTCCTAGTTTCACTTCCTTCAATGCCAATATCAAAACCGATCATATTATGATCACTGTTATCAAGCGGCCCTCGTATCGTTACCCCCTGCACTAGATCATGAGCACCACTAAGGACTAAGTCTAGTATTTTTCCTTCTCTTGTCGGCTCCTGAACTAGCTGTTCCATGAAGCTGTCCTTGATTTCATCAAGAAATCTTATGTCCCTTGCGTGTACAGATGTTACATTAACCCAGTCTATATGCAGGTAATTGAAATCCCCCATTATTATTGTGTTGCCCAGTTTGTTTGCGTCCCTGATTTCCTTTAACATTTCCGCATCCGTCTGTTCGTCCTGGCCAGGCGGACGGTAGTACACTCCTATCACTATCCTTTTCCCCTTTGCACATGGAATTTCAATCCACAGTGATTCCAAGGAGTGTTTTGTTTCCTGCAGAATTTTCAATCTATTTGATTCAAGGCTCTCGTTAATATACAATGCTACCCCTCCACCAATCCGATTCACCCTATCACTACGATATAATTTGTACCCCGGTATGACAGTGTCCCACTGGTTATCCTCCTTCCACCAGGTCTCAGAGATGCCTATTATATCTAATTTTTCATTTAGTGCAATATATTCCAACTCCCCCATCTTATTTCTTAGGCTCCTGGCATTCGCATATAGACATTTCAAACTATGTTTGTTGTTCCTAAGTACATCATGCTTAGTACTTGACAGTATTAATTTGCAATCTTTTGTCTGATTTTTATTGTTATTTAAAGATACCCGATCTACTACAATCTCTTTTGCAACCTCACTATCAGGATACTCTATCTTCCCTGTTATGGTGATATCTTTGAAAGATACCTTATCCCGAACCATGCTCTTTTGAGCGACTGTCGGCCTTCCCCCCATTTCTAGTTTAAAAGCTGCTCTATCTCCTTCTTAAACGCCGATGCCAGCAGCCTGGTCCCACTCTGGTTAAGATGGAGCCCATCCTTTCGGAATAGGCTCCCCCTTCCCCAGAATGTTGCCCAGTTCCTAACAAATCTAAAGCCCTCCTCCCTGCACCATCGTCTCATCCACGCATTGAGACTCTGGAGCTCTGCCTGTCTCTTGGGCCCTGCGCGTGGCACAGGTAGCATTTCAGAAAATGCTACCCTGGAGGATCTGGATTTCAGCTTTCTACCTAAGAGCCTAAATTTTGCTTCCAGAACCTCTCTCCCACATTTTCCTATGTCATTAGTACCCACATGTACCAAGACAGCCGTCTCCACCCCAGCACTATATAAAGTTAGTTCTTTTGAAATCTTGAATAAACTCTCTCCGCCTTTGTCTTAATATTGAACCACACCATTCGGTGATCACTAGATTCCAAATGATCTCCCACCGTAACATCAGAAACATCGTCCCTGTTTGTAAACACTAGGCCTAGAATAGCGCCATCCCTAGTTGGTTCTGTTACCCACTGCTGAAACAATTCTTCCTGTAAAGAATCCAAGATCTGTTTGCTTCTAGATTACCCTGCACCAGGAATGCCCCAATCAGCGTCTGGCATATTAAAGTCACCTAACAGTAGTACTTCCCCTTTCCTAGCTATCTTGTGGATGCCTTCAATTAAGTCTCTGTCCATTTCTTCTGACTGTGAAGGTGACCTGTATATTACACCAATGTAAATATATTTTCCTTTCCTTCTTATCAGTTTAACCCACAGCGCTAATTTCTTACCCCCTATGTCCTGCAGTTCTGTCACTTTAATATTGTTCTTAACATATAATGCCACTCCTCTGCTCTTCTTCCTACCCTGTCCTTCAGGTATAACTATATCCCAGTCATGGTTCTTCGTGAATGCCACTAAACCCAAATCGGCTTCTATCATTGCAGCCACTAGATTTAGACATTTGTTTACCATACTACAGCATTGTTAAACAAGTCTCTCCAGATGTTACTCTTTTTTTCCTCTTTCTATGAGGGTATTTTATGTGTTACCTTCCTGAGGGTTATTAATGACTTTGGGGCTTTTCTCATCCATCCCTAGCAAATTTAGTTTAAAGCCCTCTTTAGCACTTTAGCCAGTCTGGTACTGAAGATGGTCCTTGAAAGGTGGACACCATCACTGCTCAGCAGCTCTTAGAAAATCATCTCATGGTCCAGGAAACTGAAGCGCTCGCATCGGCACCATCCACACAGCCACACATTTAGCTCCAGGATGCGAGCTTCCCTCATTTGGCCTTTACCTTTACCTTCAACAGGAAGGATCAATGAGAACTGTGCACCTAGGAGCGTCATCTTTTGACCCAGAGCCATGAAGTCTCGTTTGATATGTTCAGTAGGATACCTAGCAGTATCATTTGTGCCAACATGGATGAGCAGCATAGGATAATGGTCAGTAGGCTTGATGAGTCTAGGCAATCTTTCCACTACATTCCGAATCTTGGCACCAGGTAGACAGCACACCTCCCTGGACATCATATCTGGTTGGCAGATGGGCACCTCAGTACCCCTCAGAAGAGAATCACCAACTACCACTACCTTTTTGCTGTGCTAGCTGTGACACCAGTCTCCTAATACAACACCTCACTGTACCTCTGCTATTCTACAAACCTGTCTACAAGACTGGGTGCAAAATGCCTAAGGGATAAAATTAAGCAGGAAAACTACAAATAAATATCTAATTTCTACCATGTCTAGTGCTAAATCCTCAAATACCAGAGACTTTTTTGAGAAGCAGTGCTTAGGTAAACAATCCAATATCAGAATTAGATTTTAAAATGCAATGCACAGGTTCAAAACAAGACTAAAAGTTTTTTTTTTTTTTTTTTTTAAAGAACAGACCAGGTTTCAGTAGCATCCATTGTGCTCTGGTTATTGCTCGGACCTGGCAGGGGAGAATTATTACAAGGATTTTCCTCCTCTGTGTCTTATCTGATTACTCGCTTCAGCGACCCCAGTATTTCTCACTTTTTTCTGTCCAGCTACACACATTTGACATTTGCCTTTCTATAAATTGCGTGCATGGCTTATAGGGTGTATCATAGGCCGGGGGGGGGGGGGGGGGGGGGGGGGGGGGGGAGGGAGGCTGAAGGGGAAATATTATGGGCCGACCATTGGCACAGACTTAATCTGTCCCTGTGAAACCAGTTTGCTTTTTAAGGACCGTGTTTACTAAGCTGTGCTGTAGGCATGCTAGCGTTTTTATTGTGAGCTAAAAATTAGCACGTGCTAATGCTAGAGACACCCATATATTCCTATGGGTGTCTCTAGCATTAGTGTGCGCTAAGTTTTAGCGTGCATTACAAACGCTAGCACACCTTAGTAAACAGGGCCCTAAGGGCCCATTTTACAAAGTGGCGGTAAGCCCAATGCGGGCTTACCTCTCACTAAACAGGAAGTACCACCAGGCTACTGCAGCAGCCCAGCGGCACTTCCCACCCCCAGCACACCATCATATCCAGTGCTACAAAAATATATTTATTTTTTGTAGGGCTGGGGTGTATCTGTCAGTAATCGGGCCCCGAAATGGCTACGCGGCAAGTTCTTTACTTGCTGCATGGCCATTTCCTGCAGAAAGGAAAGACTACTCTTTTACCAACTGCGGTAAAAGGGGGCCTCAGTGCACATCAAAAACATGCATCAAATGCCAGTTCAGGCCCCCTTTAGTGCAGCTTGGTAAAAAGGGCCCTAAATGTTTTAATACTGTCTTAGCCTCTTCCAGTTGTTCACTAACATATAAAAAGGAGTTAGTTGCCTGCACAGTTTGTGTACGTTGCATATAGAAATACAACTTTGTGCCTCTTCTAAGTCTTTGGTCAGTTGTATGCACTGTTTTCTTACAGTATGTCTGCACAATTTCTTTCAGTTCTTTCACCCAGGAAATAGAATATAATACTCCTGTTCTGCCCAGCCCAGATGGAGCAGGCCTGACCAGGATGACCAATGGGAACTGCACATGTATACAGAAAAAGGAATGTTTCTCTCCCTCAGTTACTAACTGATAAGGGGGCTGGTGAAGATCTCTGGCTTTGGCAGGGGGATTCAGACACAAAGCAGTGTAAACATGGGCATGTCAGATTAGAAACACAGCAGTACAGAGAGGGTCAAAGCACACAATACAGAAGCAAAGACAAAATAGCACCAAGGGCCTTCAAGGTTGAGCTAGAAGGACCACTTCTATCTTAACCTTGAAGGCCCTTGGTGCATGTCAGATAAGAAAAACAGATGTGAGGCCAAAAGGTGAGGCCTCAGATACCTAGGGGAGAAGCCTCTAAAAAGCCCAATTCACAGTTATGTGAACCCAGTTTCCACTGACAAAAGCAGGTTTTATCAGTAGACATGAAGGGATATAAATTGCACAGGGAATAAATTGAGTAGACTAGATGGGCCTTATGGTTGTTATCTGCTGTCATATTCAATGTTAGTGAATCTTCAGCCAATTCTTAGCCCCACAGCCAGTTGTGTTTTCAGGATACCTTTAATAAATGTGCATGGGATATATTTGCATACCTACAAGACGTGAACCCTTTTTATTTTTAAAGTACTTTCAGAAATGTGTGTCATTTTGAAGTTGCAAAACTATTTTCATTATTTTCTCCCTCTTGACCTATTTTTTCATTCACACGTTCTTATTTATTTTATTTATTAGGATTTATTTACTTGAGTTAGGGGTCCTTTCATTAAGCTGTGTTAGGTGCTTATGCACATCTAACATCAAAAATTGTTCTAATGCAGGACATGCTAAAGCATCACGTGTTAGTTTTGGAATGTCCACAAAGTAACTATGCGATAAATGTTTTTTGGAATTTTGTAGGGCATGTGTCGGGGATGGAGAGTGGGTATTCCTGTGCTAACCAGTTAGTACCTCTACATTACCGTGCACTAACTGGTTAGTACACAGATAATTCAGGAACCCTTATGCCTACAAGATAGGTGGCATTAAGTGCTCCCATGGTAATTTTTTAACTAGCTGCATGCTAATGGCAACATTAGCACATGGCCATTAATGGAAAAAAATAGAAATTTGAGGTTTTTATGGCCGTTGTAAAAATGGCCTTAGCTCACAGGAAAGACTCACGCAAGGGCACACTAAGGCCATTTTTTACCACAGCTTTGAAAAGGACCCTTAATTTCTTTAGTGACATTTAAATGGAGGATGTATGAGGAACAGGCATTTCTTAGAACATAAGGGGTCCTTTTACTAAGGTGCACTGAAAAATGGCCTGCGGCAGTGTAGACGTGTGTTTTGGGCATGCACAGAGTCATTTTTCAGTGCACCTGCAAAAAATGCCTTTTAAAAATTTTTGTTGAAAATGGACGTGAGGGAAAATGACCTTACTGCCAGTCATTGACCTAGCGGTAAAGTCTCATGCAGTAACCGGGCGGTAATGACCTACGTGCGTCAAATGCCACTTGGCGCGTTCCCAATACGCACGTCTGAAAATAAAAATTCTTTTTCAGACATGCATATCAGATGAGTGGCAAAAATGAAATTACCGCAAGAGCCACGCGGTAGCTGGGCAGTAACTCCATTTTGGCACGCATTAGGCGATCGTAGATGCTTACGTGGCTTAGTAAAAGGGCCCCTAAATTATACATTAGATCGACCCAGAAAGACCTAAAACATTGGGAAACAGAAAAAGACTAAATCATTTTCATGGTAAATTAAGTAGGGAAAATTTGTACTTGGAAAAGAAGAATAAATGCGATCTAGACAAAGGAGCCCTTTTACTAAAGGACGTTAAGCTCTTATGTATAGTTAGTGCATGGGAAAATGCTTGTTGCATAACATGTTAAAAGCATTTTTCAGTAATTTAGCATTTTCCACTCACTAAACATACATTAGTTAATTTTTGAAATTATTTTTTGGAAGGGAGCATGCCATGGGTGGGGAATGGGTGTGTCTGCATTAGCCAACTAGCGTGTTCCGATTAGCACATAAGAACTGGTTAACTTAGAGTTAACCTAGGAGCATGGAGCGCAGGTCTTATGTGGTAATGGGACCTACAAAAATAAAAAAGTCCAATTTTATGGCAGCATTAAAAATGGGCTTGGTGCGTGGGAAAGTTCTGCATTAAAACACGTTGAGCCCATTTTAACGCATTTTAGTAAAAGGGCCACAAAGTTACTCTTTTACTTATTAAACTTTGCTCCATCCATGAAAACTTTTAAAGTAGTCTAATAGTAATAAAATTATTCACTATTTAAAAATGGTTTTCTAATCAACTAATCATTTTGTGACAGGTGGCGAGCGAACTTGTGGAGTACATGAGCTAATCTGCATTAGAAAAGGTAAATAACAATTTATTGCTCAGTGTATTGGTTGACTAGTTTCACTTAAGACCTGCAATATAAAATGTTTGAACAAGTTCTTATTTTGGGAACTTTTCCAGCTTTATAGCAAAAGTTCTTTTCTTTTTGGTTTCAGTACACCCTTTTGGATGCCATGTACTATACCGGTAGGTTCTAGTTCCGTGAGGAGCCCTTTTACTAAGCTGTGGTAAAAGGAGCCCTGCACTAGCGGGAGGGGGGAGGGCTGATTTTGCCGTATGCTGAGACCCTTTTTATTGCAGCGGGTAAAAAGGCTGAAAAAAGAATTGGCCATGCGAAAGGAGGAGCACTTTCCGCCACCCATTGAGGTGGCACTAAGGGCTCCTGCGCTAACCTGGTGGTTACCGGGTAGTGAGTGGCGCTACCCAATTACCACCAGGTTAGCGCCGGAAATGTCATACGCTGGGGGTGGAACTACCGCCAGCGCCTGTGTTGGACCAGCAGTATCTCCAGATTGGCACACTTTAAGCCTATGATGGGCTTACTGCCATTTTGTAAAAGGGCTCCTGGGTGTGGTGGTTGCTTGGGCACCCCCAATATTGAGACAGTACCTTCACTGAGTGCAGGAAGGGGTAATTTGTTTTTGAGTTTAGCACCCTCAGTCAGTTGAAAAGTTGACTCTTTTGACTCTGTTTCTCTAACTTCTCCAAAAGAGCCTGCTGGGGAGCTGGAGAGGGAGCCCGTGGTTCTCTAATAGATTTTGAACAGCTATGTAGCACTATATAACAGGGAACAAGCCTTCTAGTGATGTATCAACCTCTAAATCAGTTTGAATTTATTTTGCTTGTGAGAGTATGTGGCCAAACTATACTACAAACACTCTTTGAGTACATTTCAACTTCACCATTATCTTTTGCGAGTTTTGCTTTTACTCAAAACAGTACGTTGAATGAAATCTTATTTATTACTGATTCTTTATAAACTAGAGTTGCGGTAATACAAAACAAATCTCTTTATTGTACTGGTTAGATTTTCTTAGCACACGGATACTCATGTAGTTGTAATTGATTTGGGAAGAAGTTTGTGCTTTTAATGCACAAGGCATTCCTGCTTAAGAGGTCCGGGGGGGCTCCCTCTGTGTCACCTCCGGAGGAAGTACCCGTGTCCCCTCCCTTAGTGGCCAAGCGTCCGCGGTTTGAAGCGCTGGGCTTGGATTCTCTCTCGATGTGTTTGGAGGTAGATGATGGCCAGGTGTCGGGAGTTTCCCGCCAGACCACTCAGATTCTCTGGAGGAAGGCGAATTGGCCTCTGAAGGGGGAGATGATCCCATGGCAGCGCGTTTGTTCCACCAAGAAGATCTGCCGGCTTTGATAGTGCAGGCTATGGAAGTCTTGAATATTTCTGTTCCAGACATTGGTTTGCCTGCTTTGGTTGCCCCATCTATTATGTCGGGAACTAAGCGGCCTCCCAGGACTTTTTTCATTCATGAGGCAATGAAAGTGCTCATTGCGGCTCAGTGGGACACTCCGAAGGCAGGATTGCATGTGGCCATGGCGCGCCTTCATCTGCTCCCTGATGCAGAACGGGAGGTTTTACGGCTCCCTGCAGTGGATTCTTTAATCACTGCAGTCACTAAGAAGACTACGTTGCCGGTGGAAGGCAGCATGGCTCTTAAAGATCCTCAGGATAGGAAATTGGAGTCTTCTCTGAAGATGTCTTTCGAAGTGGCAGCATTGTGTACAAATGTAGCAAATAAATAATTAAATAAATTGCACCCTCGCGCCGTGAGGTCTATGGCTGGCACTCCCCACTGGACCGTGATCAACGAGAAGGCCCGAACGGAGATGATATGTTTGAGTTTGATTTTACTTGATATGTTCTTGTGGTTAGGAAACCCTTGATCCAGCTAAGTATGTTTCTACCAATCCCGACCTTATCTAGTGCTCTTATTAATATATTGTGGTTTACCATGTCGAATGCACTAGACATGTTGAATTGGAGGGGTCAAAAGGTGCCATTTTAACCTAGAAGCAGACGAAGTAGGATTAATTAAGGTCAGCTCCTGCTTTCCAGTAGTCAGGAAACATTGACTAATCCTTCATAATAATTAAACTTTTTCAACTTCAAATACCAACATTTACTACTAAAAAAATTTTTTTGTGTGTGATCATATAACTTGTGGGACTAGCACTGACCAATCAGGTCTTCAGTATTGTCCTTTAACTTTCAATCATTGCACACTTTTTGTGAAATATTTTATTTTTTTCATCTTTTTCAAAATGCTCATATTTAAAGTCCAAAGTGAAGAAAATATTTCAATTTGTCATATGACTTATCTTTAAACTTGTGCCTGGGTCCCAGTAGTCACCAAGGATTGGCACATTAGGCCTAGGTGTGGCCTATAGAAAGTGTGGGGTCTTTGGGGGGAGAGTAGAGGACATTTACTGGGAGTCTAGTGGGGCCTTAGGGTGTGAGGAGGCTTGTACTGACAGTTTAATTAATGCAGTGTTTGATATTTTCAGTTGGATTAAATTCTGTTTTGTGGAGAGTCTTGACAGATTATCCTGATGAAGGCTATCCAGCTGAAACAGCCTGTGTTGAGTTTCTCTATCTGGGACTTGTATCTACAAGTTCTTTACCTATTAAAGGAAATTTTTGCAACTTTTGGTCATCTTGACATGTCATCTTCCACTCTTGGTTTGTTTTGTTTACATTTTTGTGTGGAAGTTTTTTTTTGTTTGTTTTCTCTTGTCTTTGAGCTGCCAAGTGATGCCACGTTTTTCACCACATATATTTTTGCAAGATCGATGCTCTCTCTGAACATTCTGACATATTGTATTTTATAAAAAGGTTCTGTTCAGCAGCTTCTGTAGAGCACTGCCCAAAATGAATACTTTTACAAAACTGATACATACCCAGGAACAGCTGTAAATCTGAGTTAGAGAATACACATGTATTTTTGGGTTTTTCCCTAGTCCCACCCAAACCACACATTCTTGCCATATGCATGTATAGCAGATTTACAGATGTAAATTCCATCTTTTTAAAATTTAGTTTTAAATGTTTATTCGGTATACACATACAAATCACTAATAGAGCTTCTAAAATAAGAGTTCAAATCTGCTAAGTTGTACACACAAATATTGTGGGGAAAGTGAAATGTATGTTTTCAGCCCAGGTGAACTTATGTGTGCTAAGAGCATTTATGCTTAAGAGTCTATGTGCATGCTGGTGAGCACAATGAGGTGCAAATGATCTTATACAATTGATCATCCTATTCGCTAAACCACATGCTTTTGACAGCAAGTTATGGCCAAAATATGTTACCCACGCTGGACTACACATTAAGAATAGGCACTAAGGAGGTAAGATTTTAGAAAGGGGTTTTCACACTTGTATGCTGGTATAGGCACATAAAAGGACTCTTGATAAGATTACTTCATGCATAAAATTACATGAGATACAGTTAGGTGAGTGCCTGACTTTTGAGTAGGTCTGTTCTGTGGCAGAGTTTGGGCAGAGAATTTATGTGTGTATATTATAAAATACACATGTACTGCTTTTGAGCAGGCAAAAATATCTACAGCTTCAATCTAGCTGCTGTTTCTTCAAGATTTGTGCTAGTAGTTTACAAAGATGCCTAGGTGTCTATGGGGCTCATTTTCAAAGCACTTAGTCTTGCAAAGTTCTATAGGTTACTATGGGGCTCATTTTCGAAAGAGAAAAATGTGCAAAAAGTGTCATCAAGCACCATATGAACGAATTTCTTCTCAAAATGTCCAAATCGGTATATTCGAAACCTGTTTTGCAAACGTCTATCTATGCAATTCGTCTCCAGTGTGTCCAAATCACAAGGGGCATGCCAGGGGCATTTTGAAGGTGGGCTTAGGGCATGCCTAACTCTTGGATGTTTTACAGCCATAATGGAACAAAACCAAAATGTCTAGAGCAAAAACTTCAACATATTTGTCTAGACCTGTTTTTCTAATGAATAAGAAACATGCCCTAAATGATCAGATGACCACTGGAGGGATTCAGGATGACCGCCCCCTTACTCCTCCAGTAGTCGCTGACCCCTCCCATCCCCCCAAAAATGTGAATAAAAATAATACTCGCCAGCCCCTATGAGAGCCTCAGATGATATAGACAGGTCCATTAAAGCATGCAGGTCCCTAGTGTAATGTAGTAGTGGGTACAGTGCACTGCAGACAAGTAGACCCAGGCCCATACCTCCCCCTACATGTTGCACTTGTGGTGGAAACTGTGAGCTCTCCAAACCTCACCAGAAACCCACTGTAGCCACATATATGTGCCCCCATCACTAATAAGGGCTATTGTAACAGTGTACAATTGGGGGTAGTGGGTTTTGGGTGGGTTTTGGAGGGCTCAGCAGAAAATATAAAGGAACAACAGTAAGATGTGTACCTGGGTGCATTTATATGAAGTCCAAAGCAGTGCTCCCTAGGGTGCCCCATTGCTCTTCTGGGATGTCTTGGGGACCAGTCTACTAAAAATGCTGGCCCCTCCTACATCCCAATGGTTTGATTTTCTGTGTTTTCCACTTGTACTTTTTTTTTTAATGGCCTGAAAACAAAATAAACAGAGCACAAAAACTTGTTACAAATGGTATTTTCGAAAAAAAAAAAAAAAGAGACATTTTGCGGTTTTGAAAATGGTCATGTTTTCTATTTGGATTTGTGATGTTTAGTGCAAAATGTATAAGTCCGACTTAGACGTCATATCTAAAATGCCCCTCTATGTAACTTTGTAAGTCTAAGTTCTTTGAAAATATGCCTCCACATGTCTTTATAAAAGGCTAAAAAGAGGTGCCTAAGGGGCTTTCACACAAAGATGACCTGTTTTTAAAAATTACCCTCTAAATGTACAGTACATGCTGTAAGAGCCATCCTCTGGCTGGAGGTAATGTGCTGGGGAAAATGGAGGTTTTTTTGGCTGCTGCTGCTGTAATCAGCAAGAAGAGAAGGAGACAGAGAAATTTAGAAGACAAGAAAGAGGAGAGTAGGAGAAGGAGAAGAGGATAGAAAGGCAAGAGGAGACAGCAGGGGAGAACAAGGAGAGAGGCTAAGTGGACCCGAGCTAACTGCACAATTGTAGCATACTCTCCACACCCATTTTCTGCCCATGCCCTTCCTAGTCACCACGCCCTAACACAAAATGCCCTTAATGCTTGAGTTAGCATGCAATCACCACTAAAATGAAGCAAAACCAATGTATGCATTTGTGTGGTAGCAGTTAACGTGCTCTAATGTGCTTGTTAAGTACCTAACATGCTTTAATACAGGGACCCCTTAATTTCTTGGAAAAGAACAGTAAAACCTAGTCTGGTCACAGTTCAAGAGAAAAGTAGTGAACAAGGTTTTCAATGCTGAGGATCCAAGCTCTTGTGACAGATTTAATACTGAATTCTCCTTAGATTCAGGCGATTTTTAAAATTATGTATGCTCAGTTTAAACCACCTAGAAAGTAGGTGGTGTATGCATTTTTAAAATAAATAATTATTGTAGGACTTTCGTAAGTAAAATTGTCTTAAACATGGGCGAAGAATTCTCAGGAGGAATCTGTAAATGTTCACACGTGTTTCTTGAAATGCTTTCTCCAGTCAATATGGGGTAAATATTTAAAAGGGTTTAACTGGGCAGGAGAGGTTCCCGCCTGGTTAAACCCCTCTGAGTGAGCTGGCACCTGTCATTCAGCGGCACTTAACTGGTTAGTGCCACTGAATGTTTACTAACCAACCATCCCCTAGCCAGCTTCATGAACTAACCAGAATTTTACCTGCCAACTAACCTCCTGACTGTAATTAAAAACAATAGATCTGCCTGACCTTCCTGTTTTCCAGCTCTACTGTAAAAAACTTCCCATAGCCACATTCCCTTCTCCTGATATTTCTGCCATTACAAAGTTTTTAAAAATGCCCATATTGGCCCCTGGTCTTCACTAAAAAACATATTTCTGTACTTGAGTAACAAAAAATGCACTGCTGCCCCTTCTCTTCCAATTGAATGTCCACATGTAAAAATTAAAATAAAATAAAGCTTTGCCATGGATACTCTACCTTTATCACTGCAAGAGTCCAAAAAAGAGGTTTCACCATAGTGTTCGAAAGTGTACTCTGAATTTTTTTTAAAGCTTTTGCAAGGTGGAGAAAATTGAAAGTAACTTGCAGGGTCTTTTTTCAGATTCCATAGCAGCAGGGATGTTCTGCTCCAGCTCTCCCTTCCAGGTAGTCTGCAGGGTAAAACAGGGGAGGAGGTGAGCCTGGAGAACAATTATTCTCCTTCCTAATCCAGCCCTAGGCACAACAGAGGTAATCTGAAAGTGGAGACCGGGCAGGCAAGCTGGAAGTGGAGACAAGGCAGACAGGCTGAAGCTTGGAGATGAGACACGGCTGGAGCTGGGAACCTAAAATAGGGCTGGGGCTGGAGACAGGCAGAGTCTAAAGGCAAGAAGGCAAGGTAAGGATTGGAAGTAAGGCAAGGTGAGAGAGACTGAAAGGCTTGAGTCAAGGCCATGCAGGCTCAGGCAACCTGTTGCAAAGGCGTCAGAAGAATGCCAGGGCCTTCTTTAAATAGGCCCCACACAGGAAGTTTGGGTGTCTCATGCAGGTCCTATTATACATCACATTGCTGGGCCTTAACCTCGTCTCTTCAGCATGCACCAGATGCCAGCACCAGTCATGGCTGAGGGAGCTGCTGGGAGGAATGCTGTGGAGCAGCAGATTCGCTGGGGGTTTGGAGCAGGAGACACAGCAAGGCCATGACAATTGTGCAGCTTCAATTTTGTTAATCTTCTAAAGATAACCTTTAGGATTTATAATCTAAAAAATTGCACTGCTCCAAGGTTCAACCCGACAAAGAATTTCTGTTTCGCAACTGCTGCATTGGGGAAACCCTCTGTTCCAAAGCCACAGCACTATACAAAATGGTGAAGGATCCATACAAAATGGCATCTGTTTAAACTGTTGCCATTAATAAGCTCCTCTCACAATATGGAAGCAGCCAATAAAGAAGTGAAAAAAAAAGCTGACCATTCTACTTTAACATTTATCCAAATGATTCCACTGAATTGAAATATTAAATCCATATCTGCTCATGTTGTCTTAAATATCTCTTAAAATCTCCACGATGTTGAGATCGCTGCAGCTGTTCAACCATGATACAGCGAAGAGAAGAAAATGTGTGTTGTCATTGCTTACAATGAGATACAAGTGGTGCCTCTAATTTCTCTGCAGTAAGGCAAGAACGATGCTCTATCAGCCTGGTCTTTAAGGCATCAGATGTCTGGCCAATGAACAACCCACAGGGGCATAAAATCGCATATGTTACCCTTTTTGTGCAATCATGCTTGTGTCTTCTAATTTCTTACATTAAAAAATTGGAGAAAAGTTGTGAATTAAGATGTTCTACCTCATGTCAATCAACAGGGGTCATGTATGCGATTTTATGACCTTCTGTGTTGTACAATGAGAGTGAAAATTTTAAATTGTACCTGTGCTCAAATAGGCAGCCAGTACAAATAAAACAAGAAGGTGAATGATTTTAGAACTCTTCAAAAAACCAGAAAAGATAAGCAATCTCATAAAAGTTAACAAAGACGAGCTGAGAGGTGGGAATGACCAAGGCAATAAAACAAGAAGCACTAGAATGTCTTTATTATAAATATTTGCTGGGAATAGTTCAACCAAAGCAATAGACATCCATTCACTGAAGCAAGGACTCTACACGGTCCATGTTTCGGCCTGTGCCTTTGCCAGGAGCCCTTAACAAATACAGAATACATATGTGAATAAATATGAATACATAAATTTCTGAATATATTAGTATATACGTGACTGTGTAAATAATAATCATATAAAGCATTAAAAACACACAGATACAGACGCCTGTGAGTGATGCTGTGAAAAAAGTGATAATGATGATGAATAAAGCCAGTGATGAGAGCAGGGCAGAGGAATGAGAAAGGAACATGTGATCAATGTGGAAAAAGTGGAAAACACTTGTGAACTATATTATACACATGGTAAAAGATGCAAGTAAATAAGTGAATGTGTAAAAAGTGAACAAGTACGTCATTTGTGAATGATGTGTTTAAAAATACATGCACTCTAAAAAAAAGGTGATTATAAAGTGGTGTCTAGAAATGCATGAATGAAGAAAAGGTGGAATAATAATAATAATCAACCATAAAAACAACGAATGTTGATAAACATACCGGGCAATCAGCCAGAAATAGGACGAACAGCAACAGTGAATCTAGCAGAATGCCAAAAAGGCGTAGTACTGCAAATAGTAAACACAAAAATTATGTCTGAGACCGCTAGACACAATCTAAAGACATGCGTGGCCCAGCATTTATGCAGCAAATCAAAGAAACGAAGAGGGCATGGTGAATAGAGACAACATAGAAGAGTCTGCTAAGACATAAACTCTCTGAAATAGCTCAAAACATTGCCCAGAGAAATAATTTAAAAAAAAACAGAAAAGTCTTGTGAACAGCTAGATAATACAGTGCCAAAAGGCAATAGAAACAGCTATGCTTTTGCCAGTATTAAAACAACTAAAAAGTGAAGTAAAACCAGATAAACACTCATACATCTGGGACCTTAATAACACCAATGTCACAGGTTTTTTTAATCTAGTTGTTCACAAGACTTTTCTGGGTTTTTTGGTATACCACTTTTTCTTTTTGTAGACTGGAGGCTGGAGTCCCAAATGTTTAGAATTGGTCTTATAATCCTGTGTCCTCTGAAGTTTGTAGATAGAATAACAAACACTTGCTTCCTGTAGTATCTGTCCTGAATTTCAAAACCTTTGCTGGCTTTAAAATCCTTTTCAATCTTATCTGCCCTTCAGGGCCAAGAAAAAACTGACTCTAGAACTTTGGAGAAAAATTCTTAGCTTCAAGGCAGGTGCTTATTGCACCTTGTATAAGGCATCCATTCGTATTCTACTTTGGAGAAACACCAGGCGTTTTGTAACTGCCATCTTTCATAGTTATTTTCCCCCTTAAAGTCTTATGTCTTATATTAAAGTGTATGACTGGTAAAAGTAGTTCTTTATTCTCTTTCCTGTTCAGCCTGTGACGAGACTACTGGGTTCCAGTCAAAATTTTGTGTTTGTCTTGGGATACATCAGTGATGTTCCCTGCTTGAGGCTATATGTGTAAGTGGTAGGTAAATTAAGGGAGGAAATATCATACTCTTATCAGCAGATGGCAGAAAAACACATAAAAGGGAACGAAGAGTTCATTTTGGGTTAGAATGAGAAAAGGGAGAAAAATGAACGGAAGAACAGAGGTTAAGGAAGAAGACTGTTTTCTTCTCCATTGAGGCTCTGGCAGCTTCATGTTGGTCTTTTTGCAGTGTAAAATGATTAGTTTTGCATCATCTATTTGTCTCACAGTGTCAGGGTGCCAGTTGTGTAGTGAGAAAAGATCCAAAATGGATCATTGCAGAGGTTATGTTTTGTGTTTGGGGCTTGAGCTTTACATCCACAATTTTGTGTTTTTTTTTTCATTTGTCTTTAGTAGTGTGGGCACTTTTGGAAAAATGCCCACTTTTCTGAACATGCACGATCTTCCCAAAGAATGTGCAATATTTGCAAGGAGAATGCACTGTATATATGAAGGAGTACACACTCTTTCCCAGTATTTCACATAAATTATGAAAAGTGCATTCTCTTCTGAAAAAGTGTGCACTCTAATGAAAAAATGCAAAAATGCCAAACGAAATCAATATTCCGGTAAATGATACAGGAAACATCACAAAACAAAACTTTTCTGGCTGCACACTCTGAGTAGATACAGAAAATGAGGCTAAGAGATGCTGAGAGAGGGGGCATGAGCTGGGATGAGAAAAAGAAGCTGGAAGAAGACATGATTTTGGAGAGAGAAGTACTGGAAGAGGGAATGCAGGCTGCCAAGGGGAGCACTGCTGAAAGAGATGAACAGGATTAAGAGAGGAGACATTTGGGACTGGGAAAGGTGATGGCTGAGAAGAGGCAGTGAGAAGAGATGGGAGTCATGGTAGAGACAAGAGACATGATGGAAGGAGAGGGAAGGAAGTGCCAGGAGGGATGTGACATGAAGGAATTGAGAGAAGATGAGCTGTGGACAAACTGTAAAGAGAGGAAGAGAACAAGTTAAAAAGATAAAAGAAATGCAAGAAAGGAATTAAGAGCGGAGAGGTGGAGAAGAAACTTGAGACCAAAAACAAGCAGAAGCAGCGGATAGAACTCAAACTACAGATACAAAGGTCAAAACAGGGATGGGCAGATATTAACAATAACTGAAGAAATGTCAATGACATTTCCTCTTTCATTTGCCAATAGGTTTTGCATCAACAGCCTCCCCCCCCCCCCCTCCACTTTTCAAGCCCCTGTTTCCCACAGCTGTATCAGATGGGCTGGCATGCACAATTTGATATGAGTGCACACTTTGGAGTCAATTCTATAAGTGGATGCCTCCCTTTAGGCACTGTGATGCCACGTGGTGAGAGTCTATTCTATAATTGGCATCGGGGTAGCCAGATTCCATTACTGAACATTAGCGTGACTTGGTATCAGTGTGCCTTACATTTATACGCCCACAGTCACACCAGCCATAGACTTAGCAATAACTACGGTCACATATGTGTGACAAAGACATATGTAAATTACAGCATTCTATAAGTTGTGCAGATAAGTGGAAGCCCTGCCCACTCTGTATATGCCCCCTTTCATTTACATGCCAAACCACTTATGCCCACCGTTATAGAATAGCACTTAGTTGCTCTGCTGTCAGACTGGTGCCTGCTCAGCACTGCTTCACATTTTGACCTGCTTGTGTACAGAGCTTGAGGTGGCATGACACTGGAAATGATTTGACAATAATGGGCAAGATGGCAGGATGTGCTCTCCTGACTGTGGAGGGGGATGGGTGGATCAGGGAAATTTCCAGGCGTTCTGGGCAGCATTGTTGTGTTGAGGTATCACTAGGAATGTTTCTGGGGTTGTTGAGTCACAAAAAGACATAGGGAGAATTATTTTGTAACAGGTTAGCAGGAATACCAATAAATCACACTAGTTTTCTAAGGGAAAGCATGCACATATTCCTCCAAATTTTATGAAGGGCACTAAAAACTGGGTGTGCAAGGGTCATTTAAACATTTGACTGAATTAGCTAATTGGCACTAAATTGGCATTAAGTACCAATAAGTGGGGTCAACAAACACTAACTGGTACTAATTTGTAGTAATGTGTGTAAATGACATGCTCCTATTCTCTAAACTTAGCACCTCATTCTTATGACATTCAACTCCAAGGGGAGTGTGGATATTGGAGGGACATAGGTGGGTCAGGGACATGTCAAGCTATTAGGACTTAAGTTTATTAGATGCTGGCAGTTCTGCACATAACTGCCAGTATTTGAACGTGAACATTTACGCCAGCCCTTGATATGGCGTAAGTGCTTGTGTCTGGAGTTAGGCACCAAAATGCAGACTTTAAGCTAGTATTCTGTAATGGCAACTATGCACAATATTGCCGTTATAGAATTGGTGCATAGCGGCCAAATTTTTGATGACTAGGTTTCAGCACCCTTTACTGAATTGGGCCCATTGTCCCTTTGAAAATTACCCCAGGGAAAGTATAGTCAAGTATTTCTACCTGCTGTTTGGCATGCACCAATTTCTCATTTTATTTTATGCACAAGTCCTAAGCCTGCCCAGATTATGTGTATAAGTTTAAACACATGCATTGTGGGCACCTTTAGAAAAGGACATTTCTATGTATAAAGTGGTTATTTGTGTAACTGCCTAAAGTACCAGGTGTTATTGATTGCACTTGTTTTATTTATTTATTTGTTACATTTGTATCCCACATTTTCCCACCTATTTGTAGGCTCAATGTGGCTTACATAGTACCGGAGAGGTGTTTGCAGACTCCGGTGTAAACAAATACAAAGTGATATTGTGGTAAGATAAAGTTCATGTGGCACAGCCACACTAGGGAATCGTACAACGGAAGAGTTGTGTTATGTCCATTACGTGCTTTAGTTTTGTTGTGTTGCAGAGATCAGGCATTTATGTTGCATTGACTCTCCCTCACGAAGGGACCATCTACCTCAAAAGAAAAATGCTTTCTTTTAATTTGTTTGTTTGTGGTGCCAGCATAAGAGTTTTGGGTATGGTGGCCAGTTACCCTGCTTCTTCCTTGATTTTTATTTCATGTATCATATGCATCATTCTGTAGCAGATGCCGGCTGGAGAGTACACAATTTTTCTGACATTACTCATAGTAAACATTCATCTTCAGTGGGAACTGCCAGAAATGCTTTACCACTCAGCATGTGTATATGTCCGGCTAGGGCTTCATGTCTTCCCTGGCCTACCCTAGGGTCCTTGATGGTGTAGCAGATAGTTTGGGTAGAAGTGATCCCCACTAGCTCCTGGCAGTGCTGGCTTCTGCTACAAAATGGCTGCTATGACCTCTAACAGCAATCTTGTGTTATTAGGTAATACTGTGATACTGCCACTAGAGGTCTTGGCAGCTGTTTTGAACCCAGAACCAGCATGGGCAGCAAACCGGTTAGCAAACCAGGTAAAGTTAGGCAGCCTATTTGCTATTCTAACTTTACCTGGTTAACTAACCAGGTAATGGGCTGAATATCAAGGCAGCCTGGTTAGCTACTGACTCTGCCCTGACTTCACCCCTGGACTGCCCATTACTGACTCTGCCCTGACTCCACCCCTGGACTGTCCCTAACCGGACAGTGCCGAGGTGATCATAGGCATTATTAAGTGGCTCTACCTGCTTAAGTGCTGCTGAATGTTGGCAGATGGTCAGCTCAGTGGGGTTTAACTGCCTGGTTAAACCCTGTTGAATATCGGGCCCTGAGACTTTAAGTTACAGGGAAGATCAGATATAATTCTACTGGAACATCTTAAAATTCTTGCTTTTTAGCTCCATGGCTGCAGCAAATTTTCTAGTAGGGACAATGCAGAAGTAGAAGAACACTAAGTACCAGGATGGATAAAGCAAGGATAGTTTATTCTTCCAAAACATACAAATCCCAGCTGAATGACCTCAACACAGGCTGTGTTTTGGCTAAAAAGCTTTCATCAGGAGAACACTGCCAAGTCTTAAAAAAAACCCCAACCTGATTCTTCATTATAAAGATTGATGATAATGACTTAGAGCCAACGCTGGAGAGAGCTCCAAATATTTCCAAACTGCCAGCTTGGTTTCAGTTGGTGGGCAAGCCGGCAGTTTGAATATTGAAGCTCTCTCTAGTGTTGACTCTAAGTCGTTATCATCAATCTTTATTATGAAGAGTCAGCTTTTTTAGAAGACTTGGAAGTGTTCTCCTGATGAAGGTTAGCCGAAACACGGCCTGTGTTGAGGACACTCAGCTGGAACTTGTATATTTTGGAAGAATAAACTATCCTTGCTTTATCCCATGCTGGTACTTAGTGTTCTTCCATTTCTGCGTTGTCCATGTTGGTTTTCCTGTGTGGAAGTCCTTGGTTTTCTTGCACTTTGGAATGGCTGCACTAGAAAATTTGCTGCTGCCAAGGAGCTAAAAAGCAAGAATTTTAAGATGCTCTAGTGGAATTATATCTGATCTTCCCTGTAAC
The DNA here is from genome assembly GCF_901765095.1 of Microcaecilia unicolor. Taxonomy (NCBI): domain Eukaryota; kingdom Metazoa; phylum Chordata; class Amphibia; order Gymnophiona; family Siphonopidae; genus Microcaecilia; species Microcaecilia unicolor. Next base: position 79,293,629 of record NC_044033.1, on the reverse strand, counting down.
TTAGTCTCAGGGCCCGATATTCAACAGGGTTTAACCAGGCAGTTAAACCCCACTGAGCTCACCATCTGCCAATATTCAGCAGCACTTAAGCAGGTAATGCCACTGAATATTGCCTATGATCACCTCGGCACTGTCCGGTTAGTACTAGGACCATCCAGGGATGGAGTCAGGGCAGAGTCAGTAGCTAACCAGATTGCCTCGATATTCAGCCCACTACCTGGTTAGCTAACCAGGTAAAGTTAGGATAGCAAATAGGCTTCCTAACTTTACCTGATTTGCTAACCGGTTTGCTGCCTATGCCGGTTCTGGGTTCCAAATGACTGCCAAGACCTCTAGAGGCAGTATCACGGTACTACCTAGTAACATGAGATTGTTGTTAGAGGTCACGGGAGCCATTTTGCAGCAGCATGGGCAGGATCTAGTGGGGATCACTTCTACCCAAACTGTTACACCATCAAGGATCCTAGAGTAGGCCATGGAAGGCCTAGAGGTGATGGGGAGTCTGGGATGGGGGCTACTCATGGTGGGGGGGGGGGGGGGTCAGGAGGTAGGGTAAGATCATGTGGGGGGGATTAGAAGGGGGCAGTGCTCTGGGTGAGTGGAATGGGGAGTCGAAAGGAACTAACTTGTTATTTAGCTGACTACCGGATTAGCTAACTATTCGCTGAATATTGACTGGTCAGTGCCAACTACTTTAAACATTCCGGACCTTACAATGTTAACCACCTTGGGTGAATCTATTCATAAAGGCGGTTCATAAATCCCAATAAGTAAGTAACCTAAACATTTATACCTTTCTCAGTTCTTACTTTAAAGCTAATGTTAAATTAAAATGTTTTCAATAAAGAAATCAACTGCTATCAGTCTTAGCTAGGCTCTGAAGAGTTTTTTCAGAAGGTAACTAGCCTCAGGTCTCTGGGTCTGTGGCAGTCCTGCTTTTGCAGTGGCATCTCAGTCTCTGCTAGATAATTCCAGGAAGGCAGTAGACAAAATTTCAAGGGCAAGTGCTTGCCTGAGCAAGAGTGCACAGAACCTGAGTACATACCAGTCAGGCAAAAAACAGATACTTAGAATTTGTAGATGATTTTGTAGACATTTTGGAGCTGAGGTTCTAAATCTAGTCCTCAGACACAGCTAGCTAGTCAGGTTTTCAGAGATCTGCATGCAATGGAGATTGTGTATGCAAATTTATCTCATGCATATTCATTGTGGAAATGTCAAAAACCTGACTTGGATAGGTGTGTCTTGAGGACTGGGTTGAGAAGCCCTGTTTTGGAGAGCAGAATTAGTATAAGGGGATGGTTATATTGTATGACCATTTTGATTTTGTGATTTAACATTCTTGTTTTTGTAATTATCTATGATATTATACTGTAAATCACTGTGGGCTGTGAAGCCTCAAAGGAAAGCACAGTGGCAGTGGTGATACCGCTCATGTTGGCAGTGAAGTCTCACAACACACACACAGCCGTGGAAAGCAGGGGCAGGGGTGGTAGATTCCGGGGTGCAGCAAGCTGAATCATCCATCAGTGTGAACGTGCAATGCACACTGTACTTCAGTTCCATATGCGGGTCTCTCTCCCAGGTCAGCAGACACTGCCTGCGTCAATGTGTCTGCAACAAAGAGGAGCCAGTCTTTAGTCTTTCAGGTATGAATTTCAGGTGGTCTCCCATTCCTGGTTGGTGGTGCATGACATGTATATTACCTGCAGTGTTGATGCTATGCCCTTGTGCATAGTAGGGAGTGAAAAATATAGTTAGCTTCTTCTTGAACTATAATTAACAGTTAATTCATAGTAACAACTTCAGTATTAACTAGGTGCATGTGCCCACCTATTATAAACCCCAAAATGGAGATGTTTAATGTGGCAGTTAGCGCTGCACTAACACATGGTAATTCCTGCATTAAATAGCTAATGCAGCTTAGAAAGTAGAAGCCACACTGTACCACTTTATTTCTAACTATAGTACAAATATCTGTTTAAATATTTGGCTGATCCTGCTTCTAAACCCCCTCCCCCAAGTTATGCCTATTAATATATTTGTCAGTTACTGTAAGACCCTACATGACTTTTTCACTCATTTAAAGTTGCATTTCAACATTAAAAAGTAAAGTTTAAAAGTTCACACATCAGGTTGTTGAAAAAAAAAAAGGAGTAGAAACTGGATGGTGAAGTTGTCTGTTCTTGTAGCTGCTCACATGGTAGCCTAATTTGCGTAGGAGGTGGATAAGGTTGCATCTGTGCACTAAATAATTAAAGCATCACTGACATATATGCAGATAACCATATGGATAGGAGCAGGACAGACGAAGTGAACATTCTGATCACTGCAAAATGAAGCCTTGAATTAGAAAAACTGAGTTTAGTGCATTGCAAAAGTATATTTTTTCCCAGTTTTATTTGATATGCTTTTAAGAACAATTGCACTGACGTTGGGAGAGTTTTCAAATTGTATGTATAATGGAGATGTTTATTCAAGATGGAAGTTTCCAGAAGAAAGCCAGTTTTAGCACATAAATAAAGGAAGGTAAGTGTGTGCCCAAAATATCTGCTCACTTTTTTTTGGTGTAGAAATGCAGAAATAATGTTCTCTATTTTTTTTTTTACGATGGCTTATACGAATGGAGGAGTAGCCCAGTGGTGGGCTCAGAACCATGTAAGCCAGAGGTCAAACACAACGATGCTCCTTGTGAATTTTGGCAAGTCGCTTGATCTTTCATTGCCTCAGGTATAAATATTAAATTGCGAGCCCCTCTCTGGGTGCATGGAAATTCCTAGTGTACCTGAATGTATCTCAATTCGAGCTGCTAGTGAAAAAGACATGAGCTAAATCCAAGATCTAGTAGAAATTTACAAATGTCAGTGTCTCTGCCATTTTATTTGAGTATTTTACCATTAGAAACAATTCAATATAGGGGGGGAAGTTATCAATGTGGGCTACTAACCCCAGTTATCAGTAACTAGGTCTCATTGCATGAAATAGGACCTGTGCTGATATAGCACTTTAGTGTAAAATAAGCTGTTTTAACAGTGGCCCATGTTGAGAACTTCCCAATAGGAGAATTTATCGCCTCAGTGAGATTAGCAGGATGCTTGTATTTTTAAGTTTATGAATTTAATAGCAACACAAACTTGAACAGAATTAGTTCTGATCTAAAGTTTAGAATGAACTTCTTGTATGGTTAACCTTTTAGAGATAAAATTATATTGATAGTAGTGTATGGAATACAGTTGGAAAAGTCACACACATGTGCACACACATACACAAATTTTGTATGTGTGTGTGTGTATATATATATATATATATATATATATATATATATATATACATATATAATTTGTTTATTCCATGACTTGCCATTTACCAAGTGTCACAGCAGTTTACATATGAAGGGTCATTATATATCAGATACAGGACACCTACTAAAAGTGCAATTTAAGGCACCTATTGTAAGCCTGTTTTATAATGTGTAGCTGGGTCCCCCTTCCAGGACCCAGCCAGGCTCAACCCTACTTAGCTCCTTCTTCACCCGACTATTGCCTCGCTCCACACCACCTTGGCCGGTTCTGGGAACTCAGCGCCAGACCCCCTGAGAGCTTGCAGGACTTCCCCCTCTCTCTATTGTTTCCACAGAGGCTCAATCAAGGCAAAACTTTTATAGAAAAAAAACTTTATTTTCTTGCTTCCATTCAGCATAGACACAAAAGGAAAACACCTTACTCCCAGGTTGTTAAGGTTTGCTGCCAAAGTCTCATTCAGGGTTTAAACAGTCCATGTAACTTCACTCCTTTTAACCAAAATTACTTCTTTTGGGAACAGAGCATATCCAGAAAGGAAACCCAGCAGCTCTGTCTTGTGTAGCCCCAGCACTTTCCAGTATCAAACAGTTTATACAGCTTTTCCTGCTTCATCTAACAGCACAGATAAACAGCACTTCTCCCACCTTGTTCATACTGGGGTTTGAATTGTACTCAGCTCCTGTCTCTTCCTGAGGCCAGCACCTGTCACTTCTTTAGCAGAGACCTCCCCCAGTGCCTCAGCCTCTCTCCTCTGGTCTTCCACCACTGTCTCCAAGGAGCTGCCAGCCACTCCCTCACAATACCTTTCCTCATTTGGGCCAAAGCCCCAATCTCCATCGGCTCTTCCCCTAGTCCTTCAGCAACCTCCATTTTAACCTCATCCCCGGCTTCCTCCGCCCCCAACCTCTCCAGCTGGCCCTCATTACCTTCCTCAGAACCCATTCCCAATCTTCTATCTCCTCCCCTAACTCCTGCACAGCTGGGTGGGGAAGAGAGGGATTCTGGGAATGGTAGTTCCTCCCCTTCTTCCTTAACCCTGCTAGCCTTTCAGCCTCCGGTAGTCTGGCTTTCTGAATGCCGGAGTGGTGAGTATGAAATCTGCCCTGCTGGGGTTCCCCTGCTCTCTGCACCCCCTTTCTTCGTGCCTTCCGTGATCCCTTCTCACCTGCCTGCTCACAAACGAGAAAGGGGATGGGACTTGATATACCGCCTTTCTGTGGATACAATCAAAGTGGTTTACGTATTATATACAGTGCAATCTTGATTTTCCACTTGTCAGATACGTGAGAAGTCAAATAATATGGAAAACAATGCATAATCAAAGGCACAGAGTTCCCGATTTTCAAAAATTGTTTATTAATAACACTAAAGCACATTCTGTAGCATGAATGGAGCGCTAAAGCATAATTAATGTAGATGTGCTTGTACTAAAACAAAGATTTTTAATAGAAATTAACTCAGTGATGTCACTGGGGGGGAAGGGAGTTTCTGTCGGATATGCCAGATGGTTGGATTAGTGAAGGTCAGATAATTGAGACTGTATTGTACAGGTACTTATTTCATACCTGAACCACTGGAGGGTTAAAGGAGTCTTTTACTAAGGCGTGCTGGCGTTTTTAGCGTGTACTAAAAATAGGCGTGCGCTAAACACTAGAGGCACTGATGTATTCCTATGGGCCTCTCTAGCTTTTAGCGTGCCCTAAAAACACCAGCACGCCTTAGTAAAAGACCCCCTAAGAGTCACAAGGAGCTGCAGTGAGAATCAAACCTTGTTCCCCATGTCTAGTGTACCTGGCCTAAAATGTGCCTTAATTTAAGGTATGGTCACTTACACTAGACTTAATGTTGGTATAAATGCCAGCGCCTAAATGTTAGCAATAACATGTATAAATAATAGTATTTTTTACTTTACACAAATACTTGTGTGCACTGTCTATGCTCAACCCAAATGCCACCCATGCACATGCCCACCATCTTAGCATATGCCATCAAGCAACAGGTATACTTTTACTCCTTCCTCAGACAGTGAAGTCTGACCTCCCACCACTACCTGTAGCTCTTTCCTTCTTCCACCTGCAGTTCTTTGCTTCTTCCACTGCCAACTCTTTCAAGTTCAGTTTATTCGATATACTGCCAATCTATTAAAATTAAAGTTTTTACAAGTGCAATTAAAAGAGTAAGCAGGGGAAGGGGGAGGGAGTGTAACATTGAGTAGGAGATAAAAACCAGAACTCCAGTCAGAGGACTGACACAGAAGGAAATAAGGGATAGGAAAACTTACAGTTCATGATATGGGAAAGGTGGGAAGGGAGATCACAAGAGGAGGGTGGTCAAATACAGTGCTATTCCTGTTCATTAAAAACTTGCTATACCACATATTTCTTATTTGGGGATCCAAGTGGTTTACAATTAATAGTAAAACACATGAAAAGGAAAGGAACTCCATGATTCCATCAGACTCAAACAACCCAATTAAAAAAAAAAAAGTATGTGCTGTTCTTCTTCTTCAAGAGACACCAATGCAATCAGCCATACAGACACAGATAAGCTAGTCTTGGGAAGGGGGGGGGGGGGGGGGGTGCAGATGGGAAAGCCTAGGAAAAGTAGTATGTTTTTAACAATAATTTTAATTTTTCAAATAATAGTTCAAGTGGGAGGCTGTTGTTTTGGAACCAGGGCTGGCTTGACCACCAGAACAGGTGAGGCTGTGGCCCAGGACACTGGCAGTTAAGATTGCCAAAATACCCAGCCTCTAACCTCACTTGAACTACAGGTTCTTCCTCCCCCCTCCCCCCAGTCCGGTCTCCCTCCTTCTCTCCTCCTTAACCCCACACAAGTCTGACACTGCTCCCTCAACTCAATCACTCCCCCATAGTCCTGTAAATCTTACATTGGTCACCGGTGGCAGGAGCTTCTCTCTTCCCTCTCTGTATCCTGCCTCCTCTGATGCAATTTCCTGTGGGTGGGACGCAGCAAAGGGAAGACCCAGGGTGGGAGTAGGCATTAGAAGAGTAGTGATGGGCACCGCCGGAAGCGATGTGATGGGGGTGCCACCAAAGCAAGTTGGATCAGGGCAGGGCCGCCAAGAGACTCGGCTGGGCCTGGAGCAGGGCCCCCCCACTTGGGCCAAAGCCGCTATCTCCCCTGTCCCCTTACCTTCCTGCGTCTGCTTCTCCCTCGGTTTGCCACCCTCCTGTTCCTGTGTGCCTGGATCTAGGTTATCACGTTAATGCAATCACACGGATCCCGACACACAGGAGGAGAGAGACAGACCAAGGGACCAGAACCTTCTGCCTGCTTCCAGAAGCCTTGCCAGACCTGGGGAATGTTGCCTCCCCTCTCGGTGGCCCTAGCTCAGGATGCTACTGTTCCTTGAGCTAGCCCTGATAGAAGCAACTACACTGAAACATGAGGTCCTATTGGTGTCGAGGTAAACATGCAAAAATATTTATCAAGGGCATTGCAGAGAGAATTGGTCCAGGTACAGATCTGACTTTCAAGAAGTAAGGTGAGGTGATGGGTCATGACCTCCTCGTCACCCACGGCTTTTTCCTTATTTTGCCTTTGGCTCTTTTCCCTTTTGAGTGGTGGGGTCCTGCTTCCCCACCATCATAGCTTCATCTTATACGATTTTTAAAAAGGTCCTTTACATTCGTATATTAACACATAAGCACGCTACTGACTAAAATAACCCCTGGTTAGACACATACTTTGTGCCTAAAAGTACATACTCCTTTATAAAATTACCCCCATATGTCTAAAGTTTATTTTCTACCTCATGGTAAAGTATTGTATTTATATCTTTCATATTTCTGCAGATATTCACTGTGGGGCTTATTTTCAAAAGAAAAGAACATGCAAAAGTGGTACAAAAGGTAGATGGACATGTTCTAACTTGAAAAAGTTTAAACCATATAATCAAACAATAAAAAGTTTGAGGCCAATATTCACCAAAAGAAAAATATTTTGAGAGTAGACGTTTCATGGGAGGAGGGTGTTGTGGGCGTGAGACAGGTGGTTTTACGTGATGTATGTGTTTTTGTGATAGCGGATAGCAAAACTATAACAATTTCCTTGTGCTGGAATGAAAAATATTGTGAATTAGATCTGCTTTAAACATGACTAGCTCAAGACCAAACTTGTCTTTGGACCCATTTGTGATTGCTGAGTGGAGAGATGGAATTGTTGGTTTGTGAAAAAGAGTGGAGTTGCACCTGTAATGGTGAGAAACCTGCATGCTAATCATGGATGCACTGAATGCTATTTGGGCTGACGCTTTGCTGGATGTAGGAGATACCCCAATCCCAGAGTATTTAGGCCTCAGGACCCGCTTCATGGACCTCACTGACCAACAACGCCTTACTAGGTACTGTTTTGATAGGTCTGCCATACAGCATCTCTGTGACCAGCCACAACCCCTCCTCCAGGCCAGGACACACAGGAATAATCCAGTGCCGGTCCACCTTAAGGTCACTGTCTCTCTTGCCTTTCTTGCCACCGGTACTTTTCGGTCAGTGCTAGCAGTCAATGCAGGCCTTAGCCAGCTCACCATTTCAACTGCCTCGTCCAGTTCCTTGATGCCTTCCTCACCCACGCCTCAGACTATATTACCTTTCCCACTACCATCCTGGCCCTCCAGAACAACATGGCTCAGTTTTACGCCATAGACAACTTCCCTTCAGTCGTTGGTGACATGCAGGTCATGTGTGAAGCCCAGAGAGAGATTGTGGATGTATGTGCTCACTACCTGGGGTCCACCCATGATGCATCATATATCCTGCAGCATTCTGGAATCTAGTGCAGGTTTGACTGAGGGGAGATCACCGGTGGCTGGCTCCTAGGTAAGCAGTACTGGGATTCCTACCCCCCATACCCACTCCCCCTTTATGTCACCACCCTACCTCCCTCCACACGCCCCTAGAACCCATACCCATGACCCACACTCCACAGGGTTCACATACAAATACACATCCATTTTTTCCATGAATCCTACTCCTCCCACAGGGAATGGGCTACCCCCAGTGAATATAGCTAATGACTCCCATTGCCACCCCCAAAATGAGGCGGAAGAGGAATATAACAAGAGCCACAAGAACACCAGCACCATCATTGAGTGTGCCTTTGTCCGTCTGAAAAACAGATTCAGATGTCTGGACCGTTCCAGAGGGGAGCTCTTTTACAGTCCAGAAAAGGTTGCCAAGATACTCATGCATAACTTTGCACTGCAACGAAGACAGCCCCTGCCAGAGGTCACAGCAGCAGGCAGACCAAGAGAATGATGACCCCCCCCCCCCCCGCCACTTCTACCACCCCTCCATCTAGCTGCTGGGGATCATCCAGACCTTGCAAGAGCACACACAATGTCCGAGTCGTCTCCGTGGGATTGCTACTGCCCTCAAAGGCCTCAGGAGATGCAGCTGCCCCATGGAAATCAAGCTACCTGGTTGGGCCTGTGGCTGAGTTGTTGCTGAGCCCTGCACCCAGCAATGCAGTGTGTGCTTCCCCAGAGGGACCTGGCTGTAAGATAGAGCTACTGGCCTGGGGTCCTATGAGTCCCATCTGCACCCACTTGGATGCTGGTTGCTTGGCCGGAGCTGAGGTGGTTGCTCTGAAGCTGGCCTGGGTAGTGTGGGCACTTGTGTCACTTGTAGCTGGTATGGAGGGTGGTGCTATTGGAATGCTGGCCTCACTGGTTCCCCTGGGAGGGTCACATATTTTCTGGGTGGGTAATGTGCTGGACAAGACCTCTTTGTAATCATGCAGATTTTGCTGAATTCCCCCAAACTGCAGCCATATATTGTGCCTAGCATCCCTGCTCTCCTGCTGTATGGTACGCAGTACTTGCAGGCAGTCATCTTGGGTTTGGAGCCTCTGCTGCTCAACCTGAACCCCTTCACACAGCAGCTGTAGCTTCTGCCTCAGTGGTCAACCAGCTGCCCTTTTTGGGCCAGAAGTTTGTTGACTAGATGAACAACCTGCCGCCTGTGACAGGATGGTCCCCTGTGAGCCAACTGTGGCTCCTCTTCTGGCTCCTTCGCCTCAACAGGTGTATCCCTTAGGAGCAAACAGATTAGCATGACGTGCCATTATCTTCTTCACTAGGATCTCTATCTCAGCTTTGCTGATATTATGCTTCCTGCTAGGGGGCCTTCTTTTTGGATGCCGTTGCAAGTGTGGGCTATGTAGGTTTCAAAATCCCGAGATGCATGTTTTTATAGAGCACTTTAGAAATATCAGCTATGGGCATTTAGACATTTGGGGGATAAACTTTTTTTTTTAAAATAATGACTCACACATGAAAACGTTTTGGAGAGTATGATGTTTAAAATTAGCAATTTAGAGGCTATTTTCAACCCTCAATGTTGCCTTAATGTTGCTAAGGGGGGGGGGGGGGGGTGGCTTATCAGCCAGGAATCCCAAACATCTGGGAAACTGACTCTTATTCTCTCCATTCTGCCCACAAGCATCAGGCAGCTGAACCCTGGGATCCATGAGTCAGCTGAAGTCCCCATTTGTCACTGTCTCCAGGTAAGCAGAGACCTCTGAACCTACCCTTCCCCTTCTGCTAGGGAGATGACCTGAGATCTGGTCTGCCCAATGTTTCTGCTCACCAAGGACTCCTTGCTTTTTGCAGGACCTGGCTGCTGGACAAGATACAGCACAAGCACTGGTCAGCATCAACACAAGGAACAGCAGTGGGCTTTATAATACACTGTTTTATATTTATTGTTTTAATGTTGAAACAAAGTAACTGGGGGGATATGTGCAGATTGGACCCCAGTGGACACCCTTTTGTGGCTGCCTTCATGATAAGCTGGATGAGGGTTGAAGTCCCTGGGAATGAGTCTCTGCACCATGTGCTTCTCAGGGCTGAGGTTCACATGGTCCACATCCTGTGGATTCTCTACGGCTTTGCCCTTCACCTCCCTCTTCAGCTGCCTCCTGTTCTGTTTTTCTGACCAGTCCTCAAGATCTCTATTTCTGTTAAATTCCACTAAACTTGGGCCATATGGCCACCCATTACCAGCATTGAGGTTTACAATATCCAGTATCATGTGCCTATATCCCTGTCCTGGCCCTCATGTTTAGTAGACCCTGAGGCCTGGACCCCTGTCCTAGCTTTAGGATTCCCTGAAGTTGCTGCTGAAGTCACACAAGACCTGCTTGGTTGCCACCTGCTGTCTGTGGTGACAGTTGCCTCTGGAGGCCTCACCAGCTCCAGTGGGAGTGTCATACTCCTGCTGGGGGGTACTGGACAAGGCCCCAGTGTGTGCACTGTGCCTAGACTATTCCTTTGCCATCTGGCCTGCTGAATATAGAGTAAAATCTAGTCTGGCAGTGGCAAAAGAGGCCTGCTGGTTTTTACCTGACTGGTCACTATTGTGAGACAACAGACACCTTTCCCTTCCCGTACCCCATTTATATATATAGTTGTTTTCCCTTCCCTCACCTGTAATTTTATATGTTGTTTTAAATATGTAAATATGTGTATAGGAATCAGCTATTTGCACATCATCCTAAGCCCTCATCCATGCTGGTTGTGGGCAAGGCAGCATGCTGTACAGAGACTAAACTTTAGTCTGGGCATTGCCTAGGAACACCAGCTGGTTGCCACTATACTGACGGCTAGTGCAATACAACAGACCTTTACTAAGGTTAGCTGTATGCAGTCTGGCAAATGGGTGTTGGTCTGCAGGGTGGAGAGGGTATATGGGGCTGGACTTTTGCTGCTAACTGGTTGACACAGACATGGTAATGCTTAGATAGGGTCAAATGTGGCTCTCACTAGTAGCTGCTGCCCCCTTCCTGGGAGTGGTAGTGCAAAGGTCTACCTATCCTCATTCTGAAGGGACACCTGTGATGGAAATTTTGTTCCAGGCTCCAGCATAGTATGAGAAAGATAAGTTTCAAGAGGTTTTCAAGTCTCACAAATTTTATGGTATCTGTTGTTTTTTTTTCCACAGCCTTAAGTTTGTATTTGTAGATAAAACAAATTGTATTCCACCAAAACATGTCATTTAATTGTATTCCACCAAAAGATATCATTCTCATCTTGTCCTTTAGGTCCTAGATCCAGACAGTGATTAAAAACTCTTACTTTAAGTTACGACTATTGAGTAAGTTGGGACTTACTTGAACATGTCCAAGACCGAGCTTATCGTCTTTCCACCAAAACCCACTTCTCCTCTTCCTCCACTTTCTATCTCAGTTGATAACACCCTCATCCTCCCCGTCTCATCTGCCCGCAACCTCGGAGTCATCTTTGACTCCTCTCTCTCCTTCTGTGCGCATATCCAGCAGATAGCCAAGACCTGTCGCTTCTTCCTCTTTAACATCAGCAAAATTCGCCCTTTCCTCTCTGAACACACCACCCGAACTCTCGTCCACGCTCTCATTACCTCTCGCCTGGACTACTGCAACTTACTCCTCACCGGCCTCCCACTTAGCCATCTATCCCCCCTTCAATCTGTTCAGAACTCTGCTGCACGTCTCATATTCCGCCAGAACTGATATACTCATATCACCCCTCTCCTCAGGTCACTTCACTGGCTTCCAATCAGATACCACATTCAATTCAAGCTTCTCCTTCTTACCTACAAATGCACTCAGTCTGCTGCCCCTCACTATCTTTCTACCCTCATCTCACCTTACGTTCCCGCCCGTAACCTCCGTTCACAGGATAAATCCCTCCTCTCAGTACCCTTCTCCACCACCGCCAACTCCAGGCTCCGCTCATTCTGCCTCGCCTCACCCTATGCTTGGAACAACCTTCCTGAGCCCTTATGCCAAGCCCCCTCCCTGCCCGTCTTCAAGTCTTTGCTTAAAGCCCACCTCTTCAATGCTGCGTTCGGCACCTAACCCTTACCGTTCAGTGAATCCAGACTGCCCCAATTTGACTGCCCCTATCGGACCAACTCTTCACTTGTCTATTAGATTGTAAGCTCTTTGAGCAGGGACTGTCTCTCTTTGTTAAATTGTACAGCGCTGCGTAACCCTAGTAGCGCTCTAGAAATGTTTAGTAGTAGTAATCTAGGGGTAATTTTCAAAAGGTAGTACAACCTTCTTTTTTCTTGCACCCCACATCTGGAACAATCTGCCCCTTTCCCTCTGTAGTGAACCCCCCCTAAAGAATGTTAAATCCAACCTAAAAACCTGTGTTTTTGAACACGCTTTTGGCAATACAGCCTGATTGGACTCTTCAGCTTGAGGCGGTTTATTTTACTCTCCCTGTTATGTGTTCTCCTGTTTCTCTGCTGGTATGGTGTGAATGCTTATCTTTCCTGTCATTGTTGGAGTTCCTTTCTTTTTTAATATAAACTGTAGATTGTACACCACTCTGCTCTGTCTTGGCAGCTAGAGCGGTCTAACAAATTTTAGTAAACTATGATTTTTCAGCACTTATTATTGTAACATTGTGTATTTAGTTATATCTGTTTTTTGTACACAGGCACTGTAGACAGTACAGAATTCTGCCATGCATTTGAACATGTCACCTTTACTGTAACAACTGGCTTCCTGTGGTGCAGAGAATCAAATGAAATTACTGTTGCTAGTTCATTTGTGATTATATCAGCACTCTTCTTTTTATCTGCATAGGTCTTTGCAGCAATATGTCTATCTAGAATAGAGGAAATCCAGTGTGGTTGTGGGTTGCAGCAATATGTGCCATCTAGGTTACTGCGTTTAGCAAGTGCCTGTGCACTCGCCAGACTTAAGATATTTACACCTGGACATCACAAGAACCAGTATGTTCTATGTAACTGGCCCTAAGCAAGACAAGCAAAATGTAGGAGCAAACTTCACATGACCGTGAACGACAAACAAAACAGTGAGGTGGGTCTGAGGAGGATATCAAGTAGACTTTATTGGAAACAGCTAAAAGACGACCTGACATGGCTGTGTTTTGGCACGAAGGCCTGCCTCAGGGGTTTGGTGGATCTCTGATGTTATGGCAGAAATGCTTAACAACAAGAGTATTGTCAAAGTCCTGGCTGTAAAATCCTTTTGATATCCTCAATGGGACTGGAACACTAAATTGCAGTGGCCGTCCAACCGACTCTTGCCATTGAGGATATCACAAGGATTTTACAACTAAGACTTTGACAATACTTTTGTTGTTAAGCATTTCTGCCGTAACATCAGAGATCCATCAGACCCCTGAGGCAGGCTTTCGTGACGAAGCACGGCTATGTCGGGTTGTCTTTTAGCTGTTTCCAATATCCTCTTCGAACCCAACTCACTGTTTTGTTTGTTGCTCTGTAGCTGGCCCTTCAGAGTGGAACAAGCTGTCCTTAGCACTGAAATCACAACAGAATGTTGCATCATTTAAATCAACGCTAAAATGTTGTCTCTTAAGCCAAGCCAAGCTTTGGGACCTTGCCCGGTATTTGTGACCTGGATTGGTCACTGTTGGAAACAGGATGCTGGGCTTGAAGGACCTTTGATCTGTCCCAGTATGGCAATGCTTATGTACTTATGTAAGCCTTTAACTTGCCATGATCTACATAAGAGCATAAGAGTAATCATACTGGGTCAGACCAATGGTCCATCTAGCCCAGTATCCTGTTTTCCAACAGTGGCCAAGCCAGGTCACAAGTACTTGGCAACACTCCATACTACAAATCCCAGACAAGCACTTGCTTCCCATGTCTGTCTCAATAGCAGACTACAGACTTTTACTCCAGGAATTTGTCCAGACCTTTTTTAAACCCAGATATGCTAACTGCTGTTACCACATCCTCCGGCAAAGAGTTCCAGAGCATAACTATTCGTTGAATGAAAAAATATTTCCTCCTATTTGTTTTAAAAGTATTTCCATGTAACTTTCTCGAGTGTCCCCTAGTCTTTGTACTTTTGGAATGAGTAAAAAATTGATTTACTTCTACTCATTCTACACCACTCGGGATTTTGTAGACCTCAATCATATCTCCCCTCATCCGTCTCTTTTCCAAGCTGAAGAGCCCTAACCTCTTTAGCCTTTCCTCATACGAGAGGAGTTCCATCCCCTTTATCATTTTAGTCACTCTTCTTTGAACTTTTTCTAATTCCACTAATTCTAATTCTAATTCTTTTTTGAGATACAGCAACCAGAACTGAATGCAGTACTCAAGGTGCGGACACACCATGGAGCAATACAAATGCATTATAGTATTTTTGATCTTATTCACCATCCCTTTACTAACTATATGATGTAGTTAGATGATGAGCCCTCATGATTGAACTCTTCAGCTCAGGAAGAAATTATAATTAAAGTCAAGGCAGCAAGAGGTAGCTGTTGTCACCTACCAAGATTAACAATAGGGAAAACAGTCACATCACTCAAGTCATCTACTTCAAGGACAAGTGCAGAGAAGAAAATGATCCATATGGCACTTTATTTGTGGGAATGGAGGAGGACAGGGCTAGCCTTTGCACTGCTGGCATCCTCTGCAGAAAGATGTCAAACTGATTGAAGAATGGAGATGTTTTTCCTCTCAAGAGACCCAGGAAGGAAGATCAAAGCCTCCTGCCCTGGAGATCTGAGCATCAGCAACAGCATAAGTTTTGAATTTAATAAGGTTTGATATACTGCCTTTAATACAGCTTTCAGATTTACAATGATATGTAATTTTTGAAGAAAGAAAAGATCACGTATGGAAAGAGGAGTGAGAGAGAGAGAATTTCAGAGCTGGAGCATTGACATCCCCCCCTCTGCCCAAGCACTCAGTAGGTTGGGCAGCATCATATCATGGACTGTATACATCCTATATAATAATTCTCACCTCCAACGTTGTATGCGTCTGGCTGCCTGTGTCCGTGGCTTTCTTCAGAGTTGGTCTGCTAGGCTCTGAAGCCCAGGCTGACGTCACACGCAGCACTGACCAACCGCACGACAGCAGCACGAGGCCCCGCCCCTGCTGCCTTCGCCACCATGCCCCTCCCCCAAGGTCACCGCCGCTCCCCCCTCCACCCCCACGAGGTCGCTGCAGCCACTGCTCCCCCCTCCACCCCCCTGAGGTCGCCGCCCAGGCCCGCCCACCCAACACAGACCTGCCAAGTCTCCCGCGAAACATGCAGCGCCAGCTCCCATTTCCGGCCAATGCTGCTTCTCCTGTTGAACAGCAGCGGCTGCTACAAAAACAAAAACAGCTGTTTTTAAGAAGCAAGCGCGGCACCGCAGGCAGTCATCAGGCATTGGCTGTCAGCTCTGTAGCCGCTCCTCTCGCCTCTCATGTCACTGCCCCTGGAGCAGACCCTGGAGGAGCGGCTGCAGAGCCGACAGCCAATGCCTGATGGCTGCCTTTGGTGCCATGGTTGCTTTCTAAAAACAGCTGTTTTTGTTTTTGTAGTGGCCGCTGCTGCTCAACAGGAGAAGCAGCAGTGGCCGGAAATGGGAGCTGGTGCCGCGTGTTTCGCGGGAGACTTGGAAGGTCTGTTGGGTGGGCGTGCCTGTGGCTGGGCGGACGGAGAGGGGGGACCTGGGGGGGTGGAGGGGGGAGCAGTGGCTGCAGCAACCTTGGGGGGGTGGAGGGGGGTTGCGGTGGCGACCTCGGGGGGTGGAGGGGTGAGCGGCAGCAACCTCGGGGGGGGGGGGGGGGGGACATGGCGGGCCTGGATGGAAAGAACAGGATAGAGAGAGAGAGAGACAAGTCTGGATGGAAGAATCGAGAGAGGGGGGTAGACGGATGGAAGGATGGGGAGAGAAAGAAGGAAAACAGATGGAAGGATACGGAGAGAAAGACACAATGGAAGGATGGGGAGAGAAAGGGGGAGATGGATGAATGGATGTGGAGAGAGAAAGGGGAGAGACTGGAAGGATATGGAGAGAGAATGGACACTGAACAGAAAAGGGTAGAGAGATAGAGCGACACTGGATAGAAGGAGGGGGAGAGAGACATTAGATGGAAGGATTAGGAGAGAGGGTAGATGGGTGGAAGAATGGGAGAGAAACAGGGAAGATGCTGGATGGAAGGGTACGAAAAAAAAGGAGACACTGGATGGAAAGATGCAGAAAGAAAGAGGGGAGACATGGGAGGGGGTCCCTGAGACCAGAGAGGGGGAGGGGGTCCTGAGTCAGAGAGGGGGAGGGAGGGGGGACCTGAGACCAGGGAGGTGGAGGGGGTCCAGAAACCAGAGGGGAGGGGTGGTCCTGAGACCAGAGTGGAGGGGGTCCAGAGACCTGAGAGGGGAGGAGGGGGGAGGGGGTCCTGAGACCAGAGGGGGAGGGGGAGGTATCTCTGTCACACACACTCTGTCTCTCACAGTCAGTGTCTTTCTCTCTCTCACTCTCACACACTGTATCACATTCACTCTCTATGTGTCACACAGTCACTCTCAAACACTCGATCTCATACATTCGGTCTCACAGAGAGTCTGCGTATCGCACACACACTCTCGCACTCTGTCTCACACACACTCTCTCTCTTTCACATACTCGCACCCACATTCACTCTCTCTCTGTCACACACACACACTCACACATTCACTCTCTCTCACACAGTCACTCTCACACTCTCTCAAACATACACACTCCGAGGAAAACCTTGCTAGCGCCCGTTTCATTTGTGTCAGAAATGGGCCTTTTTTACTAGTTGATCAATAAAAAGGTTTTAAGGTCCATTTTGAATTTAATGCATAAACTTTCAAGGTGAAGGGCTAGAGGAAGAGCATTCGAAAGAGTGAGCCCAATTACACTAAATGTCCATGAACAATTGAAATTGTACCATACAGTTAAAGAGAGAGGGAATGGCAAGCAAGTTTGCTGACCGAAGTAGTCTGGTTGGTGAGTATGGTGTTAAGAGATGAAAAGATATAGGGGTATACCGGAGGTGTGGGCCTTGTAAATGAGCATGAGAAGTGTGAAGGTAATTCTGTGGGAAACTGGTACCAGTGTTCTGTCTTAAGAAGAGGAGTAGCATAATCAAAATTTTTTAGAGCCGGTAATGAGTTGGAGATGATAGATATCTTGCTGTCTAATGCCATGAAGCAGGGAAATGCAATAGTCCATACGAGTGATTACAAAAGAATGAACAGGTATGCAGAGGGCAGTTTGATTGAGCAGATGATGGACAGAATACATCTGCTTAAATTTATAGAAGCAACATCTAATGGTACTTGCAGTCTGGGATATGAAGGTCATAGCTTCACTGAGTAGAACCCCCAGGGCTTTTACTGATTGGACAAAGTTTATAGTTGATCCTGCCAGAGTGATTGCCATTACAGGAGTGAGACTTTCCTGACATCCAGTGATGAGTCCCTTAGATGTTCAGGGTTGAGTCTAAGTTTGTGAAGTTGTAGCCATTCAGCAATACAGTCAAGGCTGTGATTCTGGTTATGGATCTCCTCTTTGTCATTACAGTTTAGGCTGGCTAGAATTTGAATATCATAAGGAATGGCATCAAACCCAGTGACTAGATGATGGTCAGTAGGGGTGACATAAATATGTTAAAGAGGGTCGGGGCTAAGATGGATCGCTGTGGAGTAGGAGAAAGAAGTGGAAGTCATCCAGCTGACATTAGTTCTGTCTGAGAGATATGATTGGAACCAATCAAATCCTGTGTCTCTAAGGCCTATGTCATGTAAACTATCCATAAGAAGTCTGTGGTCCATGAGGTCAAATGGTGAGGTAGCTCCAAAGATATTAGAGGGGGGAGGGTTTCTATCCTGATCTATTACTTGATATTTATAGATATGTATAGGTTATGATGCCTGTAAGGGTCGTTTCAGTGATATGTGATTTTCAAAATCTTTTTTGATTGGGGTGTAAGGTATTAGTTTTTTTTCCAGAAAATCCTGTGGTTCAGGGGTGTCTAACCTCACTCTTTGAGGGCTGAAAGCCAGTTGGGTTTTCAGGATTTCCCCAATGAATGCAAATAGATCTTGTGAATATTGATTGTGGAAATTCTGAAAACCTGGCCTGGCAAGGGCTGAGGTTGTACACTCCTGCTGTAGTTGATTCAGTACAATTCATTCAGTAATTTTGGAAACATTGAGAATTTGAGGAATTGGTCTATAATTAGAAGTAGGGGGTGAGGCAAATTTGGGGTCTGTCACCTTGGGATGAATAGATGCGAGTTTCCATAGTGTGGAAACTGTTCCTTGTTCAAGGCTTATGGATATCATGAGGTATGGGTAAAAGATAAGTATTGATTGAGAGCACTCTACAAAACAAGATGGAATAGGATTGTGTGGAGCTATTGTTTCCTTAACTGTTTTCAGTGCTTGCAAGACAGTTGAAACTATTAGAATATTGAAGGGTTCCAAAATAACTGCTTAGTGTGCAGTCTAAGGTGTTCATGCAGTTTAGTCTATTTGTTGCGTTTCGGTCAGGAAAGGTTGATTGGAGGGAAATAACTTTATCTTCAAAAAAATTGCTAGCTCATCTGTGAAGGACTGGGGTGGTTGTATGGTAGGTGGTATTGTAAGGTGTTTTAAAATATAGTACAGTATGTGGGGTCTGTGCTATCTGATTAGAGTAATATATTTTGGATAGCAGTTTTTTTTTTGTTTTGTTACATTTGTACCCCACACTTTCCCACTCATGGCAGGCTCAATGCGGCTTACATGGGGCAATGGAGGGTTAAGTGACTTGCCCAGAGTCACAAGGAGCTGCCTGTGCCTGAAGTGGGAATTGAACTCAGTTCCTCAGTTCCCCAGGACCAAAGTCCACCACCCTGACCACTAGGCCACTCCTCCACTTACACATGCTGGCCTGGGATTTGTATTTGTTTAGGTGTGGAACAGTATGTGCCTATGCCAGAGGTGTTCTATATGTATAAGGTGATGTTTCAGTATATAAGTGGAGGAAAAAAACCCTAGTACAGGGCTTCTGAGTTGGTGTGCATTTGCAGATCCCACCTTCTCCCACACATGACTTCTTTTAACTAAGAAGCACATGCAAGGATAGGAATGACCGCAAGGTATATAAATATGTATTAACTTACAGGCATGTGCTATTTTTTTCCCAACTGGCTAGTGCAAGATGGGATAGAGTCAGAATAGTTATGCTCAGTCACTATCTAGCTTTAAGTAGACTGCATATGGTTAAACTGTCTCTTTACAGACCTTTTGTTCAGACATGCAGGCCATAGTCCTTAGCGTATTAGCAATGCATTATATTAGCTAAATGGTTGCATCTCTTGAAAGTGGGCCGTAACGTTGCAGCCCATATCGCTACAGGCATTAGGAGAGAAGTACAAACTGTGCTTTGGTATAGTTACACTGGTTGCCGGTTCAATGGTTCTGACCTTCAAAGCCTTGAACACTCAACAACCTAGAATACTGTCTGAATGTTTGCAGCCAATGTTAAGCAAGTTACTTTATAAAAATAATATATTAAAGTTACTAGTTAATGCAAGGAAAAAGTAATATATTACAGTTACTTGTTTAATGAAAGTAATATGTTAAGTTACTGTGAAAGTAATATGTTACTTTTAGTTACTTTTTAATTCTTAGATATAAACTGTTGTTTTGACATTATATAACATTAATTCTAGCAATTGGAAATCCATCCATTATCAAAGAAAATATCTAAAAAGAAAATGCTCAAGTCCTGAAATATAGGGATCCAATACAAATAGAGAGATATTTAAATCAAATAAGGAAAAAACATGAAAATAACATAGCAGTGTAGAAATCAATCAAACATTATGTATATTCAGAAATCCTTGATGTGACAGCACCCTGCAGAACCTTCTTCTGATATCAATGCCAGCAAAAAAACCCCAAAAACCTATTCAATCAGATTGGTTGATCAATAGGGTTCCAGTTTTTGAAGTGTAATGTAGAAATAGGTCCATTGATAGTTTCCAAGTATAAAACCAGCTAATGCTTTAAATGAAACAGTTCCTAATATAACAAAGGAGCAATTGCATTTCAAAATGTTTGTCAGTTTGCATCTTCTTGGAGTCATAGTTTGTCTGCCTGTGCTGAAAAGCCCATCTTCAGGAGCACTTGAAGGCAAACCTGTGTTAGTCTTCAAAAACAGTGCCTTGATACGTGAAAACTGTGGTACACTGATTACTTCATGAGAATTGAATAGGTTCAAATCAGCAGCAACATCACTTCTGTCACTGCCATCAACATTCTGAAAACATAAGAAAGGAAAAGGGAATGGGACTTGATATACCGCCTTTATATGGTTTTTGCAACTTCATTCAAATTGGTTTACATAGTATATACAGGTACTTATTTGTACCTGGGGCAGTGGAGGGTTAAGTGATTTGCCCAGAGTCACAAGGAGCTGCAGTAGAAATCAAACCCAGTTCCCCATGATCAAAGTCCACTGCACTAACCACTAGGCTTATCCTCCACTCCATCTTCATCACCACAATCACTACTGGATGAATTTGGTGTAGTTTGTTCTGATGTCAGCGTCACTGTCTTCATCAGAGGCGTAACCAGCCCTCCAATTTGGGGGGGGGGGGGCAGGGGTGAATTGGGGAAACATTCCTCCTCTTCCCCTACTCTTGTGTATATGTTAAACATACCTTTGCTGACGGGGATACCTTATTATCTTTAAGTGGGCATATGAGGCAACATGTAGAGCAGCAACCATATGACCCAACATCTATAAGTTGACATTGGACATGACAGTTATAGAAATTTGAATATTGGAGACGTGAAATATCAGGGATTGCAGACTGTTTGATGGTAGAAAAGCTTTTACTTACATTGTGTCCAGAACTGCATCTATAAATGTATTTTTGTTTGTAGGGTGCAGGGTTGAGTATTGGCAGTAGCGTACCTAGCATACTTGACACCCGGGGCCGACCTCTTTTTAACACCCCCCTCTCTCTGTGCCTTTCCATTCAGCTGTGCGTGTGCATCTGCCCTTTCTCTCCCTTCTATCCAGCATATAACCCCTCTCTCTGCCCCGTTCCATCCAGCGTCTGCCCCCTCTCTGTCCCTTTCCATACAGCCGCATGTGCGTCTGCCCTTTCTCTCCCTTCCATCCTGCATATGCCCCCCTCTCTCTGCCCCTTTCCAGCCAGCTGTGCGTGTGAATCTGCTCTTTCTCTCTCTTCCATCCAGCGTATGCCCCCTCTCTCTGCCCCTTTCCATTCAGCTGTGCATGTGCATCTGCCCTTTCTCTCCAGCATATAACCCCTCTCTCTGCCCCGTTCCATCCAGCGTCTGCCCCGTCCCTTTTTATCCTTGTCTGCCCCCTCCCTGCCCCTTTCCATACAGGCGCATGTGCGTCTGCCCTTTCTCTCCCTTCCATCCAGCGCATGCCTCCTCTCTCTGCCCCTTTCCATCCAGCTGTGCGTGTGAATCTGCCCTTTCTCTTCCATCCAGCGTATTCCCCCTCTCTCTGCCCCTTTCCATCTAGCTGTGCGTGTGCATCTGCCCTTTCTCTCTCTTCTATCCAGCGCATGCCCCCTCTCTCTGCCCCTCTCCATCCAGTGTCTGACCCTCTCCCTGTCCCTTTCCATCTAGAGTCTGCCCCCTCTCTGTCCCTTTCCATCTAGCTGCACGTGCATCTGCTGTCCTTTCTCTCTTTGCCTTCCATCCAGCCTATGCCCTCTCTCTCTTTCCCCTTTCCAACCAGCATCTGCCTCCTTTCTCTGCCCTTTCCAACAGCGTCTGGGCTGCCCTTTCTTCTCTCATTTCCAGCACCATCCACCCTCTCTCCGTCCCCTCCATCCATCCAGCCAGCCAACATGTCCTCTTTCTCTTCTATCCAGACTAGTGTTCTTGCTCCCCCCCAGTCCTTCCTTTCACATTTTATGCCCCCCCCCCCCCCGCTGCAGCCTAATGCTCTTCCAAACTAGGAGCAGCAGCAGCAGAAAATGCAATAAAAAAAGTCAAGGCAGCACAATTTAAATAAATAAATATTAGGATGCACTGCGGGGCCTAATTACCTGGCTCTGCTCCGGACCTGGGATGGAAGTGGGCCTCCAAGATTCTTCTGCTGAGTGCTGATACTACCGGTGGTCCCTGGCGGGGATGGAGTGCAAGCGCAGCAGGAAGCGGAGGGCGCAGGCTCGTGACTGCACTGAAGACGGCGGCCAGGCCGCGAGCTACGGGTAGAGAGGAGCCAGCCAGCCAGCCAGCCATCGGAAGAGACGTCAGTCCGCAAAGGCGCACTGGCGCATGGGGTTCCGTACCGCGGGGAAGGAAGGCTGAGCAGTCGTCGATCGAGATGGGCGGGACTCATTGGAAAGAGAAGGAGGAGACGCACGCAGCGAGTGGCAGGGGGCCGAGAGATGTTAAGCGTGCGCCGGTGCGAAGGCAGGCCCAATTGACGATGGAACAGAGGTTAGACACCCCCCCCAATTGGGTTGCACCTGGGGCGGTCCGCCCCCACCGCCCCGCCCTCGGTACGCACTGAGTATTGGAAATTGATAGTGAACTTTAGACTCTGAACATGTAAATTGTTTTGTCTCTAAGGAGAGAGCTAGGTTTTCCAAGGAAGCTGCCAGGAACCAGTTGTCAAGGTTGTAGAAAGACTAAATGACTCCAATATGCCAGGTGTGGCGCTACCAACATGAGGCACTAAGTTGAAGGTTCTGGGGGCTGAAAAGAGGCTGGCAGGGAGGACATTATACTGATAATGGTTGGTGTGAAGGTGGAAGGAAGGGTATTTTTTTGCAATGTAGATGGATTGGAATATGCATTTACAGTATCTTTGAGATTCAGAGTGCACAGCCAGTCTCCCTTCTTCAAGAAGGGGAGAATAAGTACATAAGTATTGCTATACTGAGACAGACTGAAGGTTCATCAAGCCCAGCATCCTGTTTCCAACAGCGACCAATCCAGGCTACAAATACCTGGCAAGATCCCAAAACAGTACAATACATTTTATACTGCTTATTTCTAGAATAAGCAGTAGATTTTCCCCAAGTCCATTTTAATAGTGGTCTATGGACTTTTCCTTTAGGAAGCCATCCAAACCTTTTTAAACTCTACTAAGTTAACCACTTTTACTACATTCTCTGCAGCAAATTCCAGAGTTTAATTACACGCTGAGTGAAGAAATATTTTCTCTGATTCATTTAAATTTACAAATTTGTAGCTTCATTGCATGCCCCTAGTCCTAGTATTTTTGGAAAGAGTAAATAAACAATTCATGTCTAACCGTTCCACTCCACTCATTATTTTATAGACCTTTATCATATCTCCCTCAGCTATCTTTTCTCCAAGCTGAAGAGCCCTAGCCGCTTTAGCCTTTCCTCACACGAGAATCATCCCATCCCCTTTATTATTTTCATTTCCCTTCTCTGTACCTTTTCTAATTCCACTATATCTTTTTTGAGATGCGGCGACCAGAATTGCACACAATATTCGAGGTGCGGTCGCACCATGGAGTGATACAAAGGCATTATAATGTCCTCATTTTTTGTTTTCCATTCCTTTCCTAATAATACCTAACATTCTATTTGCTTTCTTAGCCGCCATCACACACTGAGCAGAGAGTTTCAACGTTTCGTCAATGATGATGCCTAGATCCCTTTCCTGCTTTGTGACTCCTAATGTGGAATCTTGCATTACATAACTATAATTCGGGTTCCTCTTTCCCACATGCATCACTTTGCACTTGCTCACATTAAACGTCATTTTCCATTTAGATGCCCAGTCACCCAGTCTCGTAAGGTCCTCTTGTAACTTTTCACAATCCTCTTGCGATTTAACAACTTTGAATAACTTTGTGTTGTCAGCAAATGTAATTACCTCACTAGTTACTCTCATCTCTAGATCATTTATATATATGTTAAAAAGCAATGGTCTCAGCACAGACCCCTGGGGAACCTCACTATCTATCATTGAGAATACTGACCATTTAACCCTACTCTCTGTTTTCTACCTTTTAACCAGTTTTTAATCCATGACTCTCCAATTTCCTCTGGAATCTTTCATGGGGTACTTTGCCAAACTGTTCATTTTGATTTGCTCTTTGCAGAGAAAGAATTTGTGATCCTTGAGATCCAAAATAAGGTGTAAGCTCTACCTGGAGTAGAACCCTTTGTGCTATTCCTGTGACAGAATGGGCTCTATTGTATTGGACTGCAGGTGAGATCATGATGGGTGACTGAGAAAGGATCTCAAATGGTAACCCTGTCTTTAGTTTGCTTAAAAACCCCAAGAATCCGAAGAAAGAATTAAACCCAAGAATCTGAAGAAAAAATTAAACCTAACCCCTCACAGGTAGGGTAGGATGCAGGTTTATGGTTGTGACTATAGGCTATAGTGAAAAAGTTGTGGTTGAGTGGGTGTAGGCTACTTTGCTTGCCTTCTCTCTCGCCTGGAAAGATGCCATACTTTATGAGGCTGTCCTTTGAAAAGGGAAGAAGGTTCTGCTATTAAGATGATATTAAGATCTATGTTACTGAGATGCAGTGATTGTGTAGAGGATGGTGTAAAGGTTAGTGGTACAGCAGAGATATCTTGTAAAGTGGAACAGGGGCTCTTAATGGTATACGTGGAGGGCATAATCGAACGGCGAACGCCATCTCCATGGGCGTCTATGTCCGAGAACGGGTACGTGAAGGGGTGGGACAGACCGTATTTTTGAAAAAAATGGGCGTCCATCTTCCGCTTCGAAAATACGGTTTGTACGGACCAAAATGCCATGGATTTAGTTGTTTTCCGAGCTGGCTTTTGTTTTTTTTAGCAATAATGGAAACTAAAAACGCCCAGCTCAAAAACGTCCCCAATCCAAGCCATTTGGTCGTGGGAGGGGCCAGGATTCGTAGTACACTCGCTCCCCTGACATTGCCAGAACACCAACTGGACACCCTAGAGGTCAGTGCGGTGGATTTCAGTCAATGCTCCCACATGCATAGGTCCCTTACCACGGGTGCTGAGCCCCCAACCCCCCTCCCCCAAAACCTACTACCCACAAATGTACACTACCATAGCTCTTAGGGGTGAAGGGGGCACCTACCTGTGGGTACAGTGGGTTTTGGAGGCCTCCCATTTACCAGCACAAGTGTTACAGGTAGGGGGCTGGGCCTGGGTCCGCCTGCCTGAAGTGCACTGCGGTACCCAGTAAAAGTGTTCCAGGGACCTGCATACAAGCAGGCCTCTAGGACGTGTTGCTGCTGTAAAATCTTGGCCATACCAGTTGACACCTGAAGACTAATGTCTCCGAAAACGTCCTTTATTGGAAAAGCATGTTTACTCACAGTTAATTGCAGATCAGAGGTTGTGCCCCACTGGCAACGAGTCCTCGCTGGTACTGAGATAGCAGTAGGTCCGAGCTTCCAGAATGGTGTACAATGCCCTCTTTCAGCAACATTCAAGGTAAGAACTAAGTCTGTAACGTGGTAACACATGAAAGGGATCTAAACTGTCTTACAAAAATGGCCACTACCTCATGGATTACCGGAAACAAACAGGGCCACACTCTGACCCAGTAAGCAGAGGGAAAAGCACCATGGGAGTAGAGCCTACCAACTACCAACATCGTGAGCATGTAACACAAGCTAGTGAAATCACAGAGCCCAATACCTACACCCCCACAATGCATTGCTGATGTGACTCTGCAGTGCCCTTAACAGAAAAAGGTGTCACATTCACCCAAGACCCGCATCAGAACCTGGGAAAGGCTGTCAGAGGATAGAACACATTCTGCTGTCATGGAGGTGGGTACGGCATTTGAGGCAGGCATACAGGCCTGGGAAAAAAAGTTTGTAAAGTGGGTTTTTTTTGGTGGGAGGGGGTTAGTGACCACTGGGGGAGTCGGGAGGTCATCCCCGATTCCCTTTGGTGGTCATCTGGTCAGTTGGGGCACTTTTTTGGGACTTGGGAACCTGAAAAAAAGGGTCCAAATAAAGCAGACCAAATTCCTCGTAAAAAATGCCCTTCTGTTTTCAATTATCAGCTAAAGACGCCCATCTCTGCTCGGCCGATAACCACGCCCCAGTCCTGCCTTCACCACGCCTCCGACACGCCCCCGTCAACTTTGTTCGTTCTGCGACAGAGTGCAGTTGAAGACGACCAAAATCGGCTTTCGATTATACCGATTTGTTTGCCCACGGGAGAAAGACGCCCATCTCCCGATTTGGGTCGAAATATGGGCGTCTTTCTCTTTCGAAAATAAGCTGGATAGTATCTCTAAATGAGGAGTCTTCAATACAAGCAGTATCTGCCAACTTGGTGTGGACATCCTCATGTAGGCTGGAAGCACAAAACTATGCCATACTGCTTGCAACAAAGACTTGAGGTCTAAATTTTAGAAGATGTATTGAATGCATCATAAACTGTATGCATAGATGGGTTCCACACTCCATCAGATACTGTTAAGATGGCTGCCAGCTCAATCTGTGCATATGGTGACAGGATAGGTGAGAGAGCCTACATCCTTTTTGAAAAATGGTATGCTTGCATTGCACTACATAAATTGATGAACTGCACAAACCCCCCAAAACAAAAATACCACCCCCCTAAACCCCCCCCCCCCCCCAACAACAACAACAAAATCCTAAGGATCTTTGCTAGGTATATTTAGAAACTCTATGCAATTTTGTTTTCGTGACCTCATTGACCACTACAGAAGAGCAAGAGAGCTGGACTTTATTGAAAATACGTCAACTTGACCTTATATTTACGTTCATATTCTTGGAGATAAGGTGAATGGTAAGTGGAATAAGCCACATACAAAACTGTTTTTCCTGTAGAAGGCCATAATTGGTATAGCTTTTTAGGGTCTTTATAAATCAAAAACAACTGCTCATGGTTCTGCTTCCTGTGAAGTGGGGAAGATACCTTTTTGTCTTATGTTCAACAATCTCAGCTGGGAGATGCCCTCATAAGGAGACTGATTTCAATCTGGAGGAGAGGACAAAACCAATGTAAATCTTTTAGGGTATATCTTTGCTTCCAAGGAGGTTCTGGAGGAATGAAATCTAGATCTAGGAAGTATTTTAGTTTGGGGAGAGGTTTTGCAATGAGATAGGAGAGCAAGATGTTCAGATCTTGGGAAGAGCAAGTGTCTGTTTGTGCGGGAGTTATGCCAGTGGAGAGAGATGCCTTAAGCTGGGTTGTTGATACTAAACATTTGGTAAGTCCTCGCAATACTCTTTAACAAACTCTTTGAACATTCTTTATAGGAACAAATGAAAGTTGTTCTGGAAGGGGTAGCAAACAGATGGAGAGGACTCATCTATCGCCATCACCAGAACTGGACATTGGAGGCTGGGCAGCTGGTCACTGTGCAGAGGAGAATTGAAGAACTGGTGAGTCAGAAAGAGTCCTTTGGTTCTGCTGCGCTATCAGCACAAGGACAGGCCTTGTGCTGAATTGGTCCCTGCTGCAGAAATGTGTGCTATGCTTGTGCTGCAAGGACCGTGCTGATGGTGTCGAAACATGCCATCTGCCTTGTCATTGGTGCAGTGTCTTAACAGAGTGACTGGAGATGACTGTGCATGTCTGCACTTGGGGGATACTCCATGATGAACTTCAGTGCTGTGGTGACTATTGCAACTTCCTTTATAATGGACTCCCTCTTAAATCTCTGAAGAAGATTCAACTAATATAATCCATCGCTATCAAACTTCTTCACCATGCACTTGCTTTGATCATTGTCACTCCCTTTCTTATCTCTGAACACTGGATTTTGTTTCAATCAGAGCAAATTGTAAAATATGAACTCTTGTTTTCAAAGCACACCTTCCATCAGCCCCAGCTTTCGCCTATCTTCTTCTCTTTCCGTATGCCTAGGCATGATTCCTATGTTCTCAGGCCACTCTTCCCAACCTTCCTCCTCCATTGTGAATATGGCTTGACACCACTCAGTCTTTCAGTTATCTAGGCTATACCATATAGCATCTGTAGGGAACACTAAATTAAACAAAAATAAAACCTTACTTAAAACATGGATTTTTCAATCATCCTTTGTTGTCCCGTGTCTTTTTGGTCCAGCAGTTCCTTAACCTTTTCCCCTCCTTCTCTACTGAGTGATTTCCTTTCCTCTCTCATATGCTTTCTCCTTCCCTGACCTTTTAATTTATTCCCTTTACTTACTCTCTGTTGATTAACAAAAAAACTTGTAACCTTTAAATTGTATTTCTTTTCTACTTTCTGATTGGTTTTATATTGTAAACCTTTGTTGTGGCACCTTGTGTGATTTGGCAGTATATTTTTATTTTTTTTTCATTTTTTCTTACATTTGTACCCTGTGCTTTTCCACTCATAGCGGGTTCAATGCAGCTTACATATTATATACAGGTACTTATTTGTACCTGGGGCAATGGAGGGTTAAGTGACTTGCCCAGAGTCACAGGGAGCTGCCTGTGCCTGCAGTGGGACTTGAACCCACTTCCCCAGGACCAGGGTCCACCACTCTAACCACTAGGCCACTCCTGAGAGGGCCTGAGTGAGCATTCTGAAGACTGTTTTTTTGCCTAGAAATCTCCACGGAACTGCAAGCCAATTTATCAGTTACTTAATGCCGGGAACAGGATGGACCCTCTGCTGCGGAAGATCTGCTCGAATATGCAGTGTCAACCAACCTCTGCAGAGAGGAAAGTGCTCTTTTCTTCTTTTTGAGCAAGCAGAAGCCTCTTCTCTGCTTCATAGTGATTTTAAAGCCAGTTTAGGTGGTCCTTTTGGGCTTGGAGAGATATGTGATCACAGTGCTTATAGTCAGTTTAGTTGTGGTTGGACCGTAGGCAGATTAAACAGTTGGAATGGGTATTAAACTGTATCATATTTGTTCAAGATGTATGTGTTGTATACGCATCCCCTGTCAGACCTGGCTCTCCGTCCAAGCCTTAAAATGATCTCTTGCTCTAGTCTTTGCCCAGGCACTTATAGGCCGCCTGTGGCCTGCATCGAGACTTTCTCTTTGAACTGTCCCAGCCCTTATGATGTAGCTTCCTGTTTTGTGAAGGGTGGGATGGTTTAGGGAGAGAATCCCAGTGCAGGCCACAGGCAGCATAGGAGTGCCGCTGCTGCTGCTGCCCCGGGCGAAGACTGAAGTAGATGTGATTTAAAGTGACGGGGGGGGGGGGGGGGGGGGGTGTGCGTGCAAGAGACCCTGTTAAAAAATTCCTCGCTATTCCACTGGTATTAAAGTACTGGATTACGGGCAAAGACAGAACCCTGACTTTGGCTGAGACCACGTGCAGGATCCAGAGGAACCAAAAACAAACTAAATTAAATTCTAAGATTTTTTTTTTTGGTTGCATTGAAAGAGAAAAAAAAGAAAAAAAGAAGTTCTATGTTTGGTACAGAAGCTAAACCTCTTGTAGAACTGGGAATTGTTATAAAAATAAATTCAAGTGCTGAGGCGACAGCTGTGGTGGGAAAGGGTTTCACATGCTCAGAACTTAGTTCTGAGATCAAGGAGCTGTTATATTTTGGCGACATGCGATGACATTAACCAATTATTAGCTACCTCAGGGGCCCTTTTACTAAGCCACGTAGGTGCCTACGTGTGCCAATTTGGAACTACCGCCTGGGTACCGTGGGCCTGGGTAGTAATTTCATTTTGTATGTGCGTCCAGTTGGTGTGCAGGAAATTCTCCAGCACATGGTGCTAACCAGGCGGTAATCGGCATTGTACGCACGCTGACGATTACTGTCTGGTTAACGTGTGAGACCTTACAGCTAAGTCAGTGGGTGGCTGTAAAGTCTCAGACCCAGACATAAAATTGATGAACTGCACAAAACCCCCCAAACAAAATACCACCCCCCTAACCCCCCCCCCCCCCAACAACAACAACAAAATCCTAAGGATCTTTGCTAGGTATATTTAGAAACTCTATGCAATTTTGTTTTCGTGACCTCATTGACCACTACAGAAGAGCAAGAGAGCGGACTTTATTGAAAATACGTCAACTTGACCTTATATTTACGTTCATATTCTTGGAGATAAGGTGAATGGTAAGTGGAATAAGCCACATACAAAACTGTTTTTCCTGTAGAAGGCCATAATTGGTATAGCTTTTAGGGTCTTTATAAATCAAAAACAACTGCTCATGGTTTCTGCTTCCTGTGAAGTGGGGAAGATACCTTTTTGTCTTATGTTCAACAAATCTCAGCTGGGAGATGCCCTCATAAGGAGACTGATTTCAATCAAATGGACACGCACCAATTTTCATTTTGCTGCACGTCACGTCCATTTCAGCCAAAAAAAGGCCTTTTTTGCAGGTGCGCTGAAAAAATGAACTTGCGCGTGTCCAATACACTCGTCTACACCAGCGAAGGACATGTTTCGGTGCACCTTAGTAAAAGGACCCCTCAGTCTTTTAGATACACAGACAATGGCTATTCAGATACACCATACTCTTAACCAGTATGACTGAGATAAGCCGCTAGCAATTGCAGGCAGGATTGCTTAGGTTCTTTTTCATTTTCATATGACATATGAATAAGCTACAGAGAAACCTTTGTGCATACACAAGAACTGGATACAATATACCAGTCCTCAACACATTTTCTTAGGATCTAGGAGCCAGCCGAAAAATCTAGGAGCCAGATTTGGACCAACTGTAATTTATGTAATTATTCATACTTATGGATCAACCAAGGTGATAATACAACAAACTACTTATTACAGCATCAGTTTAAACATAGAAAAATGAATAAAGGTATGAAGCAATAGTAAACACAGTGATGTAAAAAAGGTTTTCTAACTTTGTTGTCTAAGCATATTTTCCACATTCACTTTGGTGCCAGGGTCTCTTTTCTACTTTTCTCAGTTTTTCATTACTATCTTTCCAGGATCTCCTGTCCATTTTACATGTCTTCTCGTTCTATATGCACCATCCATCTTCCCTCTGTGAACCTATTTCTCCTGTTCAGTATCTTTCCTCTGTGACCTTATCTCATTGCTCCTTCCCTATGTCCCTGTCCCACCTCAGTCAGCATCTCACTCTCACCCACCCAATAATCTGGTTCCTCTACCCTCCAACACACGTCTGGCATCTATTCTACCTCAACTCCCCCCCCTTTTTTCTGTCCCTCCCACCCATAAACTCTGTGGACCCACAGAGAATGAGTGGAGAGGGAGGTGGAGAGACAGAAAAATACTGGACCCACAGGAGTGACCATTTTCAATCCCTCATTTCCACCCCAAACCCACACAGTAGTCTCTTATGACCCCCTCCTCACCCCACTTCACATCCCACACAATAGTCTCTCATGTCCCCCCCCCCCCACCCTCACCCCACATCACATCCCACCTAGCAGTTTCCCATGATCCACCCCACACCACCCAGTAGTCTCTCATGATTCACCCCTCTCCCCACACACACAACAAACCAGAGGCTCTTTGAAAGTAAATTTAAGCAGCCTTAACAAAAAGGTTGGAGATTCCTCTGCAGGCTGTTCTGCTCCCAATGATCCTGATACTCCTCTCTTCTCTTGCTGATCCCCCAGTACTGCTCTCACTAGTTCATGCTGGATCCCGATTGTTGCTGTTCCTGCTGGTCCCCTGATGATGCTTCTCTGCTGCTCCTGCCGGTACCCAACACTATCACTGCACAACTACTATGTGGGAGGGTTTGTCGAGCCCTGCAATATACCTTTATTGCAATGCAGGAACTGTGACCATGAACAGCTTACTCTGTAACTTCTGGTCAGCTACTGGACAGGTTACAGCTTTCAACAGTCTGTCTCACTGAGTCTGCACACAGACTGCAGATTCCAAGCGAGGCAGATAGGGACGAAGGGCACACATTATTGTATATGTGTGGAACGCCTCTAGCAGGTGTGTAGATGTTTCTCTTTCTCTTAAACAGCCAAAATTAGTGCTATTAAATCTGCTTAAGAGGTTCTGGCCAGAGCACCATCAGAATTTGTGCATGCTTAAGAAAGGAAAAAAAAAACTTTATTTATCACAGATTGAGGTTTAAGGTAAGAAGGTGGATATAATTTTGCTCTCGCAATGGTTTGATATTCCTCCTTTTCCCAGGCACCACAGATTTTTTAAATTTTATATTTATTAATTTAACAATATAATTCAAGAATATAACACTTTATAAAGAAAAATACAACTAGTAAAGCAAATAACAATTCACAGGAAATAAAATGTGCTACTTAGACCACAATATAGAGACCCAAAATTAGAAAATGTCTGAAGCTGGGAAACAAGAAGAAAATATTTGAAAGAAGGAAGGCCAAGATAACCTCTAAATTCAATATAGCTCAAAATACCTAAAGCATTAGCATCACATCCATGCTTTTGAATGTTCTAATGCATGATTATTAGGTGTTTCATTAGTAGTATGTATTGACATCGTATTTTATCTCTGTTATTTGAATTTCAGTGCTATTAAATGTGTATATTTTTGATACTGTTTATGGTAGTCCTATTATTAGGTTTCAGTTTACTGTTTTCAAGTTTACCTCATGTATTATACTTATATTTATATGTGGTCATTTTTGCTATTGTTATACTGTTTTATGTATTTATTGATTTATTTATTGCACTTGTATCCCACATTTTTCCACCTATTTTCAGGCTCAATATGGCATACAAAGATCTGTTGTGGCATCACCATTACAGGGTAAAAGATACAACTGGTATTACAAAGAGATCAAGGATGACAGAGAAGAACTAGGCCAACCTTAAAGAAGACGTCGTTTAGAGTCAGGGTGGGGTGGTGACGGTGTTATAGTTAAGTATGGATTCTCGTGATAGGCCTTGTGAAGAGATAGGTTTTTATAAATTTGCGAAAGTTAGTTATTTTTGTTAATTGTTTTCAATTTTGTTGGTAGTGCATTCCACAGTTGTGTGCTCATATATGAAAAGCTGGTCGCATGTGTTAGTTTGTATTTTAATCCTTTACAGCTGGGAAGTGTAGATAAGAAATGTGCGGGCAGATCTTTTAGCATTTTAGGAGGTAGGTCGACGAGGTCAAGCATGTAGGTTGGGGTGTCTCCGTAAATGATTTTATGAACAATCGTGCATATCTTGAACTTTTTTCTTTCTTTGAGTGGGAGCCAGTGCAGTTTCTTTCTTAGGGGTTTTTGCACTTTCATATTTTGTTTTTCCAATATGAGTCTGGCTGCGGTGTTTGGGGCTGTTTGAAGTTTCTTGATAGTCTGTTCTTTGCAGCCAACGTATAGTGCGTTGCAATAGTCCAGGTGGCTTAGTGCCATTGATTGTACCAGATTGCGAAAGATGGATCTAGGGAAGAAAGGTTTTACTCTTTTAAGTTTCCACATGGCATGAAACATCTTCTTAGTTGTATTCTTCACATGGTTTTCAAGTGTGAGGTTTCGATCAATGGTGACTCCGAGAATTTTCAGTGGGAAACATTTGGTGTGGTTATTGTGGTGAATTTGCTTGTGTTATTTTGTGAAGTGAGTATAAGACATTGTGTTTTGTCTACGTTGAGTTTTAACTGAAATGCATCCGCCCAGGAGTGCATTATTTGGAGGCTTTGGTTGATATCGTGGGAGATTTCCTTTAGATCATGTTTGAACGGGATGTAGATCATGACATCATCTGCATATATGTCTGGGTTGAGGTTTTGATTGGCTAGTAGCTTGGCTAGGGGTATCATCATTAGGTTAAAGAGGGTTGGTGAAAGGGGGGATCCTTGGGGAACTCTGCATTCGGGTGTCCATGGGGTGGATATATTCTCGTTAGATGTTACTTGGTATGATCTTGAGGTCAGGAATCCTCTAAGCCAGTTAAGAACGTTGCCTCCCACTCCAAAGAATTCTAGGATATGTAGGAATATTCCATGGTTGACCATATCGAAGGCGCTGGACATGTCGAATTGTAAGAGGAGTATGTTGTTGCCCGTTGCAATTGTTTGTTTAAATTTATTCATTAAAGTCACTAGTACTGTTTCAGTGCTGTGGTTCAACCGGAATCCTGATTGAGACTCGTGAAGAATTGTGTATTTATTTAAGTAGTTTGTGATTTGATTCATCACTACACCTTCCATAAGTTTAGTTATCAGCGGGATAGATGCTACTGGCCGATAATTGGTTAAGTCATTCGCCACTTTTCTGTGCGTCTTTAGGTAGAGGGATAAGTAGATGTTTCCTTTATCCTTTGGGAAAAGGCCGTTTTGTAGCATGTAGTTCATGTGGTTCGTGAGATCTGTTATGAATTGTTGAGGGGCAGATCTTATAAGGCTGCTAGGGCAGATGTCTAATTTGCATTGCGACTTGGCGTATCTTCTAAGCAGTTGGGAGATGTTGTCAGTCGAGAGCGTGTCAAAGTTAGTCCATGATCGGTCTACTGGATGCTCCCCAGGTATTGGATCGAGGCACTATATCAAAATTGTAAGTTTTATGTTAAACTGAACATGCTGTATACTGCCTTGGGTGAAGCTCTTCATAAAGCAGTTAATAAATCCTAATAAATAAATAAATCCTAACTTTCACCATGAGTTACTAAAGGAATTTCAAGATGTTTAGCATCCAAAAGAAATTTCAGTTGATCTGGTTCATAGAAGATATATCTTATTGAAAGCTGAAGAGTACCACCTAGAGACAGGACTTGCTGCTTCATATTCAGAAAGTTTTTCCCTGTTTTTGTGTGTTTTTTGCCAAATCCTTAAAAATCAATATCTTTTGTCCCAAGAACAAATCAGATGTGTTACAAAAAAACAACAATTTTAATACGTGATCTATATCTTGAGGAAATATGAATGTTTCTATAAGGGTAGCTCAACTCTGAACTTCAATATCAGTCTATTCCAAAAAGCCTGTTAACTCCAAAGAGACCAGCTGCATTCTGTGGATTAATACCTGATTGATCATTTTCAACAGTTCTTTTCTGGTCTCATGGTTGTAGTAACATATAATGGGGTAAATTCTATATATGGTGCCAAAACAAACAGTGCCAAAAAAAGTGCTATTCTACAAAACACACTTAAAATTAGGCACGGTTTATAGAATAGCGCTTACACCCGGGAAATCGCACCTAACGTGGCCATTTACACTGACTAAAATGTAGTACAAATACCCATGTGTAAATTTAGGTGTGTTTGGCTTTATTCTATAACTATGTATGTATTAAAGAAATGTCCCTAATCCACCCATGACTCTCCCATTCCACACCTCCTTTTTAGACTCAGACATAAAAGTTTTGCATGTACATTTCAATTAAATCTAGTTAGTGCCAATAATTGCTTGTTAAAAAGCCAATTATCAGTGCTAATAGCTCGTTATTCAGTTAAATTATGCATGCAAATTGGATGCACGCCTAAATTTGAATGCTCAATTTTAACAACTTTTATAGAATTAGGGGAATAGGCCTTGGAAAACAGAGACAAGGAATCCTTTGGAATGTGCACTTACCATGTGGCCATGTGGGGGGAGGGCACTTGCACTCATTGAGGTGGCGGTAAGGGCTCCCGTGCTACCCCAGTGGTAACCGCTGCCTGGTTACCGCTGGGTAACCATTGTGGTATATATTTTTTTAAAAATCCAGTAGTGCCAGAAATGGCAGAACTACATGCGGCAACCCTTAGTAAAAGGGCCCCTTAAGGAGGCATACATTTTAAAAAATCAATTATATTCTCTATAGTTTCCATTTCCTCACCCACTATGGGGTAGATATTTAGCCTGCGGTGGTGAGTGTTTCCCGGGTATTCAATGCCAGGCCATGCCCAGGTTTCGACACTGAATACCCAGTTTATGCGGCGCCAGCTAACACATAGTCAGTTTTATGCAGTACCATTTATGTGGTTACCCTGTCTGGTTAAGAGCTGAATATCGGCACTTAACCTGCCAAGTGCTGACTTCACCCCCAGAATGCCCCCCAAATAGCTAATTTTCACTTAGCTAGTAACCACTAATTTTTTCAGTGTTAATAACCGGTTAAGTGCCGCAAAAAAATTAGCGAATAGGCCTGACAAGCAATTTAACTGGTCAGCAGCAATTTCTGACTGGTTAAATCATCCAATATAATAATTTGCACCTCCAACATTCCATGGCTGGCTGGCTGTCTGGGTTTGTAACATCTCCTGATGTCAGCCAGCCTCCAGCGTTCCATTCCACCTCACTGTCCCGCCCTCGCGTCAAGACGTAATGACGTCAGAGGGCGGAACAGTGAGAGAGAAGGGAACGCTGGAGGCGAGCTGACGTCAGGAGGGATATTATGAATGGAACGGAAGCCAGCCAGACAGAGAATGTTCAGGTACAAATCGAGGGGAGGAGAGAATCGCGAGACATCGAGGGGAGGGGAAGGGCAGGGCAGAGGAGAATTGATGGACATGGATGGGATGGGAGGACAGTAATGGAGAGAATCGCGGGACACGGATGGGAGGGCAGAGAGGAGGAGAATCGCTGGACATGAAGGGGATGGGATGGGATGGGATAGAAGGGAAGGGAAGAATCGCAGGGACAAGGAGGGGAGGGCAGGGCAGTGGAGAGAGAGAAAAAAGCTTACATCACAGCCTTTCTAGGGCCCGTTTCATTGTTGAGGAAACGGGCATGGTTCCACTAGTTTTGAATATTGACCAGTATGTCTTTCTCTTTAATCAAAAACACTTGTACTTTCTGAAGCTTCCGATCAGATACCGCATCCAATTCAAGCTTCTCCTCCTTACTTACAAATGCACTCACTCTGCTGCTCCACCCTACCTCTCTACCCTCACCTCCCCCTACTTTCCTGCCCGTAACCTCCGCTCACATGACAAATCCCTCCTCTCAGTACCCTTCTCCACCATTGCCAACTCCAGGCTCCGCTCATTTGACTTGCCTCACCCTATGCTGGAACAGTCTTCCTGAATCCTACGCCAAGCCCCCTCCCTACCCATCTTCAAATCCTTGCTTAAAGCTCACCTCTTCAATGCTGCGTTCGGAACCTCACCTTTCAAACATATAGGTTGCCCCAATCTGTCTGACCTATCTGATTAACTGTACATTGTCTTTTTAGATTGTAAGCTCTTCGAGCAGGGACTGTCCTTCCATGTTAAATTGTACAGCGCTGCGTAACCCTAGTAGCGCTTTAGAAATGTTAAGTAGTAGTAGTAGTAAGCTCAGCAGTCTGGCTTTCCAAAGGATCATGTAGTAGTCACTGCTTTAGTCAAAGCAACTAGTAAATGATACCCTCCAGTCAAAATGTCACATAATGAGGACATGGTGATGGTTTCAGGTCTCACTAGTGGAGGAATAGTCAAATTAGACTCTAAAAACAGACTGGCATCAACAGTAAGGAACAATTCTCTCTCCCCTTTCTTCAGATGGCCCATGGTTACTCAGTCACTCTCTTGTCCGTCTCTGTTTGGCTGTGAGTCAAAACCATCACATCTGGATCCACACCACAAGTACCACTATCCGCTGCATGACACTGAGCCACTTCTGGGTCCAGGAACACTGGCTGCAGTGGAGGAGGGGCTGAATGTTGGTCAGGGCTGAGAGTAGTATCCGTATCTGAAGGAGCCACCGCTTCTTTTGGCTGCAAGCCAGACTTATCCAGCGCACCCGCCGACATAGGTCCAAGCAGTTCCAGGATTGTTACTTGCCGGAAAGGTGAAATAATTTGGCCCTTAGGGGGAAAGTCTATCCCTTATGCTTCCACATAAGCAATACAGGGAACTGGCATGAAGCTCGATTGTGCCTTCCTTCAGACAGCCATCTTGGGTTCAACCTCATCCCGGGCACCACTGATAAAAGTGGTATGTTTGTGTGTGATGCTGGGAAAGCTCATCAGTACAAAAATATGTGAAGAGAGTAAAAAACAAACCAAAAACCCAACAACACCCCAAAACAAAAACAAAATCATGTTGTTAGTGTAAGAAGTAGGCTAACAGTTAATACTAACCTTACAAGTCCTGTGACCCTGGTTTACCTTATGGGCCTCATGAATCTAATTTCCGCTAAAGTCTGGTGAGCTCAGCTTCCACTAAACTAAGCAGGTTTATATGTGGTTTTAAAGAGACAGTGGTCTAACAATTAGAGAGGCTTCAGAAACATGATTCTCACCTCAAAAATAGGGCATGAACTTTCTGTCTACATCAGTGACAGAATAGGGAACATTGAAATTCTGCCCAGTTTAGGGGGTAATTATATAAAGTGGGCATTAATATTTATGCATCAATTATGCTTGTGCATGTGTATGTGTGTATATATGCGTGCAAATGCCAATATTCTGCTTAAGCACTATTCTTTAAATACGCACTTATGTTATGTAGTCTGTATTTTACTCACATGTGTAACTTACAGAATACTATATGTGGTGCAAGTATTCACACCTAACATATAGGTGCATGGAGTGGCCTAGTGGTTAGAGCACTGGTCTTGCAATCCAGAGGTGGCCGGTTCAAATCCTGTTGCTGCTCCTTGTGATCTTGGGCAAGTCACTTAACCCTCCATTGCCTCAGGTACAAACTTAGAGTGTGAGCCCTCCTCGAACAGAGAAATATCCAGTGTACTTGAATGTAACTCACCTTGAGCTGCTACTGAAAAAGGTGTGAGCAAAATCTAAATAAATAAATATATACCTGGTTCAATTAGTATTCTATAAAGGTAAATATGTGTCTACTTCCTTTATAGAATAGCCACCCACAAAATTGGGCATCTAAACACTGACATACTGTTATAGAATTTCCCTCCATATGGCTGGTTTCCAGTAAATTTCTGAAGTGTTGTAGCTGTGTTTCAGTGCCTTTTAACATCACTTGTGGAACACACTTCTATTTCAGTGATATGCAACCTTTGTGGATGCTTACATCCACTTTTTCATTAAATCCAGCTATGAATCGGATTCTGGACAATTTTCTTGAGGACAAGTCCATTAACGTTTATTAGTCAGGTGGACTTGGGACTGCCATCTCTTCCTTTTTTGGTGATGGTGGGGGGGGGGGGGGGGGGGAGACGGGATCTCCTTGTTAGGTTCTGCTGGATACACACAGGCCTTTATGTGATACAGGGTACTGGGCTCAGTGGTTTATTAGTCTGACTTAGCATTCATTTAATTTTAATTTGACACCTATATTTCACTTGTATTTTCTTTTTAATTTGTAATATTATAAAATGTATAATATATGTGCTGTGTTTCATTTTAGTGTCTCCAGAGGCTCTTGGATTCCTGTCCGCTGTTGGGGTATTTATTATCCTCATGGTGCTTCTTTTTCTCTATATTAATAAGAAATTGTGCTTTGAAAATGTTGGCGGGTTCCCATGCCTTGATTCAGAATACAGTACAAAAAAGAGTTTACAAGGTAAAGATTTTAAGTTTAAACAAATTAATTCTATCATATTTGTTATTGCAAAAATTGATACATTTCAATTTACTATTTATTCATTTTTTTTTGCTGTGTGTAGGAGACTAATTTGTCTTTTGTATCACAGGTACTAGTCATGGTCCTTTTTGCTTTGACCTTGTGATTAAACTGTTATTTCTAGAGAATTCAGACTTGGATATTAGTTTTACATGCTACTTGAAAATTCAGAAGAAAAGCTTAATGATTGATCTGCATAAATGGCCAAATATTTGGGTTGTGCTATTGTTATTTCATGATGCAGAAGAGATATTTCATCTTGCTCAGGAAACATTTTAGCTCTCTATCACTGAGATTCATAGAAGAAATGATAATACCACAAATAAAAAAAATGACACAATGTGCATGGTGAATATGAAGAAAAAAGAGAAGAGTGGGGGAAGATAGGCTCTTTCCAATCAATAAAGGAGACATATATTTGAAAAAGGTATAATGTTTATTATAACAGGTCGACACAATATGAATACATGAAATTATTTTGAGGAACTGGTATATGTAACAGGATTACATGATAGTTGGGTCCATTGTGATTGTGTGTTTGTCTTGGCAACTGAGGCAAATAGCATGGACTAACTGCGAATAATGCAAACTAATTGTGTGCTGTATTTCACATTAATTGTACAAAGCATGTACTTATTTTCCAATCAACACACATTAACCCCCAGATTATATATATATATATATATATATATATATATATATATACACACGCATACCACTTCCTACCTGCCACTGTCATAGCTTCAAAGAAACAGAAAAATGAAGGCAGATAAAGACCATCAGGCATATTTTCGAAAGAGAAGGGCGCCCATCTTCCAACACAAATTGGGAGATGGGCGTCCTTCTCTCAGGGTCGCCCAAATTGGCATAATCAAAAGCCGATTTTGTGCGTCCTCAACTGCTTCCCGTCGCAGGGATGACCAAAGTTCCCGGGGGCGTGTCGGAGGTGGGACTGGGGCGTGCATCCTCGGCCGATAATGGAAAAAAGAAGGGCGTCCCTGACAAGCACTTGGGCGACTTTACTTGGTCCATTTTTTCTTACAACCAAGCCTCAAAAAGGTGCCCAAACTGACCAGATGACCACCAGAGGGAATCGGGGATGACCTCCCCTGACTCCCCCAGTGGTCACTAACCACCTCCCACCCCGAAAAAAAACAACTTTATAAACTTTTTTTGCCAGCCTGAAATGTCATGCTCAGGTCCATCGCAGCAGTATGCAGGTCCCTGGGGGGGGGGGGGGGGGAGGGAGATATGTGTGTGTCAGCGGAGGCATAGCGAAGGCATGGACATCCTTCTTTCAAACATTTTGGACATCCTGAACTGCCCCCCCCCCCCCATACACAGGGATGGCCAAATTTCAAAGGAGTGGCTTGGAAGAGTGGAGGAGTGGCCTAGTAGTTAGAGCACTGGTCTTGCAATCCAGAGGTGGCCAGTTCAAATCCCACTGCTGCTACTTGTAATCCAAATAAACAAAGGGGGTGTCAGAGGCATAGCAAAGGCATGGACATCCTTCTCATAGAAACATCCAGGCATGGACATCCTTCTCACAGAAACATCCACATTTTGGACATCCTCAACTGCCGTCACAGGGATGGAGGCATAGCGAAAGACGTCCTTCACCCGTACTCTCAAAAAAAAAAGACGTCCCTGACGAGCACTTGGACGTTTTCACCTGGACTTGTATTTTTCTAAGGTTGTAGATGGCAATTTATTTAAGGTTGTAAACGGCTATTATACACGCAGCTTGTCTGCATGTATGAAGCTGAAGCAATATGCGTGGGTGCTCTGCACTGGCTTCCCCTCCTTAGGAAGGAAATTATGTGCAAATGAGCTAATAGTGAGCAGATCATTTGCATGCGATTTCCTTCATGCATGCCTGTTCCTTTCCGAATTGCTAAGGGATCGGTAAGGGAACAGCTTTTACCGTTCAGTTAGTGCATCCGTTAGTCCACTGCAGTGCCCCCAGGGTGCCCAGTTGGTGTCCTGGCGTGTCAGGGGGACCAGTGCACTACGAATGCTGGCTCCTCCCACGACCAAAGGGCTTGCATTTGGTCGTTTCTGAGATGGGCATCCTCGGTTTCCATTATCACCAATAATCGGCAGAAAAAGACCTGCATGGTCCATCCAGTCTGCCCAACAAGATAAACTATGATTCAACAACCCCAAAACAAGACATCCCTATAACAGAAATAAAATTCAAACCCCTGTTATGGTCAGGCTCAGGGGCAAACGTAGCTATTAATGTTGCATGGGAGAGAACCTCCTGCTGAGAACTTTCCAGAAAGTTAGTTCCCAGTTCTTATATAATAAGTTCTTGAGATAGGAAGCATAGTATCATTCAAATGCCTCAACTGATTCTCAGTTGTTTCCAGCTTATTATGTATCACAAGTTTATCATTAATAAGTAGCTACTGAATAGATTGTAGCTTACCAACCAACCTGCCATTCAGAATTCTCTGAGGAGTTAATAGATTGACTCAATCCCTCCTTGGACTCCGTCACTTGAGATTGTAGTAATCCAACTTTTTCCCCAAGCTTGTCCATATGATCCAACAAAGACTTTGTTCTTCCTATGGCCGCCAATACTTCTGTCCATTCTGTACCCGATACACCTACCTGGATTCCATAAGGCTGTGACCCCAAAGCCCTAGGCAGCACAGGATCAATTCCAGGAGCCACACATTTCACTGGCGTTGTCCTGCTGTCCAGTTTTGGTGCTAAGGTACTTTCCAACAAAGCACCGACCTCATCAGCCCCTTCTGCGGCTCCATTTCTGGGTATTGGGGGAGTATTGTGCACCTCGGGGCTGAAGGAGTAATCACTTCCTTCAGCAAACACAAGCTCTCCAGTTAAGCCTGCAGAATCTGAAGCAATCTCCGATGCAGGAACCACAAACTGATCAAGAGTGTGCTGTCCAGGGAGGGCACTAGCACCATCCTCAGCAGGAAAGGCATGCACTTTACGCTTTCATGTCCCCATAGGGTCTGGCACCTCAAACAGCAGTCTCAGACCAGTGGAGCTCACAACACAGCATCTGTTCCTGTTGCCTTCTTGACTTCTCCCCATTTTTGGCACTTCTAAGACCAGTCCATTGATGTCAGCATTGCAGGCTTCGTCCTCTGCTGTATGTTGGGGAATGCATTGGGAGTGTGTTGAACACCCTCAAGATCAAGCATCAGTAGAGACTATCAGGATTAGACATCCACTGAATCCAATTGGAAGAAAAGGAAGGATTCATCTTCTTCATTGACATCAAGGGCCTGCAATGTTGAGCACTGGGTAGAGGCTGGAATGTATCAATATTGGACCTCATTGGTGCATGGTGTTGAGAGTTTCAAAACACAAAGATCTTCAGTGCTGTTGATGTATTCCTGCCTGGAGGACTACTCAACCTTCTTATTGTCAGCAGGGCTGAACCAGCTGCCATGGAGATGAAATCAAGCCATCAATACTCCCCAAGTAACTCAGAAGGACCTGACCACCTCTACTGGTTTTGCAATATCTTTGGCATTGGCAGTCTTTAAGGAAGAACTGAATAAGAAGATTGGTGAGGAACTGGAATGATTCCTTGCTTGACGTGATGCAGCAACTTCAACATCATCTGTGTCTATGCATAGAGTCTTCCAGCTGATCCTTGAGATTCATGTACTGCCTAGAAGAGTACAATTCCAAGACCTCAAAGGACCACAGATTAAATGTCTGCTGCAGTGGTATACGTGTCCAGTGTGTCATGGGAGGATACTTAACTAAGACAGAGATCATTGGTGTCTTGATGCTCTCATTTGAGGCCTGCTTCCACTGAAGTGCAGTGTCTTAACCAGGGAGAGACCCAGATATCTCCATCAGAGTTATTTTCAGGTCTGAAACTGAACATTTCTGGGATTCTGACTATGAACCAGCCGATTCTCTGATGAAGAGGGTTTATCTGATTTACTATCAGATCATACTCTAACCCCTGAGAGAAGAACATTCCTGAGATCTCCTTCACTGACTTTGTAAAGGAAATAGCTGTCATTACCATTAAAGTTGGAGGAGGAACCTACAGCAGAAACACTGGATATCCTTCAGTTCCTCAACCCTCACAAAGAAGCTGTGACAGTGCATATTCACATAATTCTCAGAGATGTTCTGATGATAATGTGGGAGACCCTCCTCTGTGTTCATCCTATAAATAAGAATGTTGATTGTACGTACAGAATTCAGAAAGTAGCAGCTTCCTCACCATTCTGTAATAGTTGAATCTGCTCTCAAAAGAACCAAGAGTTTCAAATCTCATTCTTTGGTGCCCCAGAGGAGGGAGGCTCTGCCATTGGAATCTTTTTGCTGATTTCCTGAATAGCTTCTTACCAGCTCTTCATGAGCATGTATTTGTGAAACATGCACAAGCTGGAGGAGTTTGCAGACACAAGTCCTCATGAAAATGCCACTTAGCTACGTTTGCTAGTAGTCAAAAAGGAGTATGGAAAACACATGGTCCAAGTGACCCGTGATATGTTTGGAAACAGCATCATGGGCTTCTGCTATGGGAATTGGTACC
This sequence comes from Microcaecilia unicolor, assembly GCF_901765095.1. Classification (NCBI taxonomy): domain Eukaryota; kingdom Metazoa; phylum Chordata; class Amphibia; order Gymnophiona; family Siphonopidae; genus Microcaecilia; species Microcaecilia unicolor. The sequence goes on along the minus strand of NC_044033.1, from coordinate 79,249,671 downwards.
CAGAGACTCTCATGTCTCTAAGATTCAGACCTTAGATATATTGTGCAATAAAACCTCACCTACATGCCTTGCTATGGAGAGAATCTCTTCAGAGATAAACGTAAGGAAGCTATGTCATTAATAACAAAAATCACAGCAATACCCAAAAGTCCCGATCCAAGCCCACTTCTGACCCAACCTCCTTTTCTTCCAGGAGGTTCCAGTGCAGAGGCAAAAGAGATCCTATTACTCTCATAGCTGTAGGTATCCTTCTCCCTCCCACACTAGAAGGCAGGGATCTTGTTCTTATCCAAAAAAAGATGATGGCCCAGAAATCATATCCAACTCTTCAGCCAAAATCAGGGGCAGCATTTAAACTGCCTTCAGGAGAATATAATCAGTATTCCTGCCAGACACCCTTTTGAGGAGGGAGGCTGAGGGATTTTGCAAACCATGTATCCCTTATAACCTCTGACCATTGGGTTCTAAAAATTGTCTGTCTGGGGTATCCACTTCATTTATTTCAGCAATCCACCAAATTCCATTCTAGAATATCATGATCAAACTCGCCATATCAGCGAAATATTTACTAAGGAGCTCTCTTCCTTCTTAGAGGCCAATGCAGGATTGTATTGTAAGAATTTCTGGTGAAAAAGGCAGGGGGAGGATGCTGTCCCATTTAGACATAAGGGGCTTGAACATGTTTCTATTTTAAGAAAATGTCAAGATTTTTTCCACAGGCACCCTCATACCATACCTTCAAAAGTAAGCTATAGTCTCTGGTCGTTAAAGGAGGCATACACCCACATAGAGATACATCTAATCACTGGATGTATCTCAGATTCATAATAGGGAAATACTATTACCAGTATTGTACCTTGTGTCAGCTCTTCATGTTCCAAAGTTGCCTTACCGTAATAGCAGCATATCTATGCAAACTGGAAGGGCATGTGTTTCTCTGTCTTGACCATAGGCTGATCAAGAGAACTTCTCAGGAAGGAGCCAAAAGATCCATGGGCACAACATCCGGCTGCTGGAGTCACTAGGATTTTAGTTGTGAATTGTTCTAAACCCCAATTAAGCCTATCAACTCAATTGGAATTCATAGGATATTGCAAGGGAGATCTCGACTTCCTTGAATCTGATAGAGGGGCATAATCGAACAGGGCGCCCAAGTTTTCATGAGGGCGTCCTTGCAGGACGGCCCCATGAAGGGGCGGAGAAACCCATATTATCGAAAGAAGATGGGCATCCATCTTTCGTTCGATAATACAGTTGGGGATGCCCAAATCTCAACATTTAGGTCGACCTTAGAGATGGTCGACCTAAATGTTGAGATGGTCGACCTTAAAGATGGTCGTCCCCGGTTTTCAGCCATAATGGAAACGAAGGACGCCATCTCAAAAAACGACCAAATCCAAGCCCTTTGGTCATGGGAGGAGCCAGAATTCGTAGTGCACTGGTTCCCCTGACATGCCAGGACACCAACCCGGCACCCTAGGGGGCACTACAGTGGACTTCACAAATTGCTCCCAGGTGCATAGCTCCCTTACCTTGGGTGCTGAGCCCCCCCCCCCAAAAACCCACTCCCCAGAACTGTACACACTACCATAGCCCTAAGGGGTGAAGGGGGGCACCTACATGTGGGTACAATGGGTTTTGGGTGGGTTTTGGAGGGCTCACATTTACCAGCACAAGTGTAACAGGTATGGGGGGGATGGGCCTGGGTTTGCCTGCCTGAAGTGCACTGCACCCACTAAAACTGTGATAGAGCTGGGTATGACATTTGAGGCTGGCATAGAGGCTGGCAAAAAAAAAATTTTAAGTTTTTTTTTTTTAGCATGGGAGGTCATCCCTGATACCCTCCAGTGGTCATCTGGTCAGTTCGGGCACTTTTTCACGGCTTGGTCGCAAGAAAAAACGGACCAAGTAAAGTCGGCCAAGTGCTCGTCAGGGACGCCCTTCTTTTTTCCATTATCGACCAAGGACGCCCATCTCTTAAGCACGCCCCAGTCCCGCTTTCGCTACGGTGCCGACACTCCCCCGTGAACTTTGGTCATCCCCACGACGGGAGGCAGTTGAGGACACCCAAAATCGGCTTTCGATTATGCCGATTTGGGCAACCCTGAGAGAAGGACACCCATCTCCCGATTTGTGTCGGAAGATGGGCGCCCTTCTCTTCGAAAATAAGCCTGATAGTGTGTCAGGTGATTTTTGACTTCCAGGAGAGATTCCACTAGAAGGTCCTACAAATGTAAATGGAAGAGGTTTGCCGTCTTCCATGCAAAAACTGCTTGAATATCTTCTGCACTTTTGAGAATCAGGTTTAAAAACTGACTTTAAATTAGTACAATTAACACATATCATAAGCAGGCAAAAATGAGATTATCTTTTTTGTAATCCTGTCTGGCTGCTCAGCTGTGTGAGCAGTGGCACTGACTGCTGGCTCCTGCTTGATTCTGCCCATGGTCCGCCCTGGCACTAACTGGATAGTGTGTAGTGGTCAGAGCTGACGTTCGGTGGTGCTACCCAGTTAAGTGCTGCTGAATATTGGTAGCCAGGATGCTGAGCATGGTTTAAGTAGGCAGGAACCTCTCCCACCTGCTTGAACCGTGTTGAATATTGACCCTTTTGAGTGTCATTTGCCATGTTAGAAGTTACCAAAATTTGTAGTATGTTGCAGTAATGACATCGCTGTAATGCCATGACTACCTAACACTGGATAGCAGTTCACCAGTCACATCCTTTTCTTGTCCTTTTGAAGTTGTTCTTCCTCCAGACAACGCTTTTGTATGGAGTTAAGGGGAACTGATGGGGTGCAACCACACAGGAACTATTGCGCATGCACAATGAACGACTTTTGACCCTTCCATAGAGATCCGTAAAATCTCTCTCTGTAGTTCTGATCATGATCATGTGACCTAATTGTGTTCCTGGTAAACTGCTTTCTTCAGAAAGCACCTATATAGGTAGGCAAGTCTGCTTTATGTTTTGTCATAATGATTTAAATTACGATATGAATTAGTTTAGCAGAAATGCTTAATTTGATGCATTTCAAACTTTTTACAGGTATATACTAAAAGCTCAAAATTTCTCTGAGTTATAAGCTTTGGAAATACATTTATGAAAGGATTAGGGCTTCATGATTTTTATAGTGCTGAAGAACCACCCTGTTTATACAGTTGGAAACCTTATTGTCGAAATCTAGTGTGTTTCTTTGTGGTAGAAGATATCTTGCTGCAGTTATGTTTCATCGATAAAAGAAGATTTGAAAATGATAAAAAACTTTATTATAATGAACTTTTGAAAGACCTAAGAAAGCAGACCAGCAGTTTCACAAAACAGGGGAAAAAAAGGCAAAGTTGCATAAAACTCTTTGGACAAATGGCATTTTTAAGAATTTTCAGCAAAATTTGAACCATCCCTTCCGTGTCCTCCTTAGTTGACACTCTTAGTAATGCAGTCGATGACCCTGACCACTTCTGTGGCTGATTCAGTCCACAGAGCAGGTAACAACTATGATCCATAACCTTTGCATGGAGGATGAAGACCCATTTTCAAAAGAACAGGAAAATACAAACAAAAAGAAAGAAGAGACTGCATCAACAGTAGAGACATCTCAGGATTTTAATAAAAAGAAAAGAAGACTGCATGTAGAAAGTAAAGAAACCGCTCATTCAGACTCTCTGGATTCTATAAAACATCAAGACATACTTCAGGATAGCATTTTAGAATATCCACAAGACAAAAAACAAAAACCACACCATCACTGGGAAACAACAACTAATCATGTAGATGGCCCAAGTCTGGGTTCATGTCTAAAGGCTGAGAATTCAATATCACAGTCACAAATGAGGAAGCATTTAAGAAACAGTAATAAAGAATCAAATGAAAGAGAATCAAACAGAAACCAAAAGCAGAAAGAAAATATCTCTGAAAGTATATTGGTGCTTGAGCAAAAATGCTCTGGTGTGTCAGGTAATGAGAGAAATAAAGAAATAATAAGAATGAAAACTAAACAAATCAGTGGAAACCCGGTCACAGAAGAAAATTGTAAAGATCAAGTCTGTAGTTTGCCTGCACAATATTGCAATTCTAAGGAACAGTTGCATAAGAAAATCAAACAGAGAGTATCAGGACTTGATTTTAAGGATTCTGAAGAATTACATCCTACAAATGGATCAAAAGATTCAGAAGAGAAAATAAGTAAAGTAAATAAACAGAAACTGCCAGAGGCAGGCATGAAAATAATAGACATTAATGAACTCGGCTCTATTAATGAAGGAAAAACTGAGAAACCTAAAGCGGTGTCTGACAATAAAAGACAATCCAAGCTCAGAGATGAAACAGATGTAGTTTTTAAGGAAGAGAAAAAATGGAAGAACAAAGAAAGGTCTCAGAGTAAGGATTCAGAGACAACTACAAAGAAATCCAAAAAAATAAGGACTGAGAAGACACCAGAGAAAGGTAAAGATGCCTGTCATCTGTGTGGATTCTCAGTTCTTTTTCCATTTTTTCATCAAGTTTTTCCTGACGTATCTACACTGCTCTACCACTTTATATTCTATCCTCTCAACAAATTCAGAAATATGTATTTCTGTAATGCCTGCTGGTGTATTACTTTTCAATCAACGTAGTCAGACTTTGCCTGGATATTTTCAGTTATCTTGTTTTCTTAATTCTTTTCTATGTCTTGCTCTGCTGGGTGTTGAGCATGCTGTTTATACTGACTTTTTAATGATGACCTATATTTGGACATAATTAGATGAATATTTAAAAAACACTTATGCTGTCAGCCTTAGTGCCTACTGTATAAATGCTATTTATAAAAAAGAATCTGTGGCAATTAAATGGATACCTTTAAGCATTTACGTTGCTAAAGGGTGCAATTATCTACATGGGCTATCGTTAAGATGAGTTATTTTACCACTAATGCATTTTAGCACCGGTCTCATTTTATGCACTGAGACCTAGTTCCTAATAACCCCGCTGAACAGTAAAATAACCCATCTTAATGGTTGCCCATGTTGAAAACTTCCCCCCTAAATGGTTAAAGTTATCCATTTAAAATCAGGACAGGAGTTAGTATGCTCAAGAATGGGACTTAAATTGTCCATTCAATAGTGCAATTCAGCCACTAAGGCCAAAATTCTGCATATGGTGCTGATAAAATTTCATGCTAAGTGCTATTCTATAAATGGCGCTCAGAGTTGGGCACCATTTCTAAAATAGCATTTACCAAATTCTCGCAATTAAATTATAGGTCTCCCTTATTCTATAAAAGTACGCATAAATTCCAGGAATGCCCCCAATCTGCCCATGCCCCTCCCATGGCCCCTTTTTGGATCTGCGTGTAAAATTTCCACACGGACCCTGGCACCTAAAGATCTGCATGCAAATTTCAATTAGTGCCAATTAGCACTGATAATTGATTATTAATGCCCAATCAACTCGTTAATCAATTAGATTGCACATACAAATTGGGTAAGCACCCATATTTGCATGTGCAGTTTTGAGTGCCATATATAGAATTAGGCCATAACCCCCAAACTCTATAAATGGTGCTCAAAGGGGGGGCAGCACTGGTGTCTCCATCATGCATATTGAAGAATAAAAGAGTAATACTAAAAAAAAGCTAAGTATTTAGCTATTAAGCTTACTGATAATTAATGGAAAAGAGAAAAACTTTAGAAAAAAAGAATAGAATAAGAGGATCTGAGAGGATTACGACACTACCTCCGAAATATGCTTGGCTCATTTCAGCCATTACAGAGGTAGATGCGCGGATCTGATGATCCAATTAAAGGGTATTATTGAACCAGACTATTGAACATGGTATTGTTATTAAGTTAGAGTCAAAGCCGCGTACATATGATATATATAAGATTATGAGCATCTAAACATGTAATTGGTGTGTAAATATTTATTTGGATTTTGCTCAACACCTTTTTCAGTAGTAGCTCAAGTTGAGTTACATGGGGCATTTCTCTGTCCCTGGAGGGTTCACAATCTAATTTTGTGCCTGAGACAATGGAAGGTTAAGTGGCTTGCCCCAAGATCAGAAGGAAGCAGCACTGGGATTTGAACCAGCCACCTCAGGATGTCAAGAACCATGCTCTAACCACTAGGCTACTCCTCCCATTTTGATTGGCACCTGCTTTATAGAATACCCTCATAGTGCCTATTTACCCTCATTAACATGAGTGCCTCAGGTTAGCCAATTCCTACTTTGAATGATGGCTACTGTGAAGCTGGGGTAAACTGGGGATCACGCATGACCTGAGGGGGAGGGGAAGAACCAGACTTGAAATATTGCAAGGGAAGTTCCGGGGTTGAGATTTTCAGTGGGGGTAGACTTAAATTTGTACTTTTGTTAGAGGGACTGTTTATGGTGCATTAGGCACTTAATATACCACCTTTAGAACACAGTATAGCAAAGCGGTGAACAAATTCAAAAATAAATAGGAATGGAAAAGGAAAGAAATGCCTAAATTTTACAGGAAAAGAAAGAACCACCCCAGAAAAGGACAGCAAAAAGGAAACTTTCATACTATGAGAAACATGTGTTAGGGGTGAATATTAGCCTTGCTGGGATGGAGTGTGTGTGTTGGCTCTGGGTGCATTTGCATGTCATGCAGCTTATTAATATTTTCCTCTCATTGGGCCGACTTTGTTACGTGATATCATTGTTGCTCAAATAAATGTTGCTGATAATGCTTGATGCTTAATGTGTATAAATGCCAAATCTGACTTTTAATGTGCACTATTGCAATATTAAAACTATTTAACAAGTGGCTCAAAATTCAGCAGCACTTATCTGATGCAAGTTGTAGAAAAAACCACTGAAGTAGAAAGAACCCCAATGTCTCACGAGGAGTCACAGAGAAAAGCGAGGAGTGGGGACAGAATCAGGCTCTTCAACACAGACCAAAGACATTCAAAATGGATTACAAATTTTAATAGAGGATGACTCAACATGGTACCATGTTTCGGCACTGACAGTGCCTTCTTCAGGAGTCTCAGTGCACGTGTCTGACAATCTTAATTGTTATGTCTTTGAAAATGAAACTTTGTGGTCTTTACAAAGACTGTTGAAAGGTGTTGCGAGTAATATTTCTTCTGAATGCTGCTGGTAAGCAAGTTGTAGTACTTTCAGAATTAAAAAAGTTCAGTATTGCCAAATTATAACTATGCCTTGAAATTTCCATAGGTACTGAAAAGTTGAAATGTAGTGAGAAATCACCAGAATCTAGCTCATAGTGTGCTCTATTTTCTTTAAACAGATACCTCTTACATGGACCGAAACCATGGTTCATCCTCTGAAAGTGAAGATGAGGCACTGGGTAAATATCATGAGGCTATGACAAGAATACAAGGCTCGAAAGTTCCAGGGGCTGACAAACAAAATTATACATGGGAAACAAGGCAGAAATACAGCCCTTTATCTGCAGAGTATGATGGCTATAGTAGTGAAGCCTCCACAGATGAAGGTAGGACATGATTTAAAACTTTTAGTTTTGTTTTAAAGTGGCAGCCTGTATTAGATGACGTCAAGAATTTTGCCAGGTAAGTTAGTATGTTCTCTGTGTGCTACAACCTTGGTCAAGGATGCTCTGTTAAAGATTTGATTTCTCTATTTGTAATGTTACAGCTTCATCTATTAACTGCTAGTACTCTAACACCAAAGGACCTATTTACTATGCCGTGTTATAACAATAATACCATTAATTGCCAATGAATGTGCGTTAATTGGCTATAATGTTTATTTTCCAATAATACAGCATATCACCAGGAATTTCAGTGTAACACCTGTTAAATAATAATGAGCTGCAAAGCATGCAAAATAGTTCATTATTATGCAAAAGGAATAATACAGTTTATGGTAAATTTTGTAAGCTGTGTTTTTTTTCATTTGAAGATTAACAACACCTGGGAGTATCATTCCACTAATGCATGAGCTGGTGTTCCTGAGGATGCTTTCACAGATGCATGGCAGGTCAAAAAATTGCCCCTACACTCATCCCTTAAAAAGTATGCCACTCCCCAGCTAAATCCTTTTAAAAAGTTGTTGGCCACTGCCGCATCTGATCCTTTAAAAACAAAAACTTCTACTACTACTACTACTTATTTTTATAGCTCTGTACACTTGAACATGAAGAGACAGTCCTTGCTCAACAGAGCATACAATCTAATCGGGACAGACAAACAGGACAAATAAGGGATAAGGGAAATACTAAGATGGGAAAGATAAAACAAACTTGGGTACTGAACAAGTGAATAGGGGTTAGGAGTTAAGTTAGGGTGCTAAGGGTAAAGCATCATGTATTTGATGTGTCACCTTTCTGTGGTACAACCAAACTGGTTTACATCTATTATATGCAGGAACTTTCTCTGTCCCTAGTGAGCTCGCAATCTAATTGCTTGTGACCCTGGGCAAACTACTTAACTCTCCATTGCCCCAGCTATAAGGAGCTACAGAGGGAATTGAACCCAGTCATCAGCCCACTGCACTAACCATTTGGCCACTCTGCACCCAGGAGACAGTGCTCATAGGCCCCTAGAGACACATGAAAGGAGCTATGGGTTAATGTACAGAAGTGATGCCTACAGGACAGCCAAAGCAGGCTATATGTCCCCCTCTCCTGGCCCAGGATGATTGCTGCAAGTGCATTTGGGGGGAGGGGGAAGATATAAATTCCCTATGTAGTGTAAATAAACACTCCCAGGTTGAATCCACACATGCTGGAGATCCAGAAGTAGAAGGAAAACATAATAAATAAATCCTAGCTACAAGCTACTTAATTCATGTATACCCTGGAGGAAAGGAGAAACAGGGGTGATATGATACAGATGTTCAAATATTTGAAAGGTATTAATCTTCAAACGAACCTTTTCCGGAGAGGGGAAGGCGTAGAACGAGAGACATGAAATGAGATTGAAGGGGGGCAGACTCAAGAAAAATGTCAGGAAATATTTTTCATGGAGAGAGTGGTGGATGCTTGGAATGCCCTCCCGCGGGAGGTGGTGGAGAGGAAACGGTACAGAATTCAAACATGCGTGGGATAAACATAAAGGAATCCTCCTCAGAAGGAAGGGATCCCCAGAAGCTTAGCCGGCGGTGGGAGGCAGGGCTGTGGTTGGGAGGTGGGGATAGTGCTGGGCAGACTTATACGGTCTGTGCCCTGAAAAAGACAGGTACAAATCAAGGTAAGGTATACACAAAAAATGACACGTGAGTTTATCTTGTTGGGCAGACTGGGTGGACCGTGCAGGTCTTTTTCTGCCGTCATCTACTATGTTACTATCCAGCTTATAATCGAAAGTGATCGCCGGCCATCTTCCGACATAAATCGGGAGATGGCCGGCGATTTCTAAAAGCGGCGAAATCGGTATAATTGAAAGTGGCATTTTTGACAGCATCGCCGCTTTCCCGTCGCTTCGCCGGTCGAAGTTCAGGGGGCGTGTCAGTAGATTAGCGAAGGCGGGGGCATGGCGTGGCTACCGAATGGCCGGCTTTCGCCGATAATGGAAAAAAAAAGCGGCGTAAGCAGTATTTCGCCGGCTTTACTTGGTCCTTTTATTTTCACGACCAAGCCTCAAAAAGGTGCCCCAACTGACCAGATGACCACTGGAGGAATGGGGGATGACCTCCCCATACTCCCCCAGTGGTCACCAATCCCCTTCCAAACTAAAAAAAATAGACTAAAAACCTTTTTTCCCAGCCTGTATGCCAGCCTCAAATGCCGTAACCTACCTCCATGACAGCAGAATGTGTTGTAGCCTCCGACAGCCTTCCTGGTTGCGATGTGTCTCTGGGGTGAGTGTGACACCTTTCTGTGAGGTGCCCTGCAGAGAGGTCACATTAGCAATGCATTGTGGTGGGTGTAGGGTACTGGGCTCTACTCCCATGGTGCTTTCCCCCCCTGCTAACTGGGTCAGAGTGTGCCTGTTTTGTTTCTGTTGTAGTCCATGCGGTAGTGGCCATTTTGTAAGCCAGTTTTAGTTCCTTTCCTGTGTTTACCCACGTTACTCGAGAAGGTAGTTCTTACCCTTCAATGGTGCTGAAAGAGGGCATTGTACCACCCATTGTGGCCAGCTCTGACCTACTGCTAATGCTTAGTACCAGGGGACTCTTTACCAGTGGGCCAAACATCTGATCTGCAGTTAACTGTGAGTAAACGTGGTTATTTCAAGAATGGACTTTTCAGAGAGATTAGTCTTCAGGTGTGAACTGGTGTGCCAAAGTTATACAGCACCAATAAGTCCTAGAGGCTGTATGCAGGTCCCTGGAGCAATTTATGGGTGCAGTACATTTGTGGGGTAGTGGGTTTGGGGGGGCTCAGCTCCCAAAGTAAGGGAGCTATGCACGTGGTGGGATCTTTTCTAAAGTCCACTGCAGCTGACCCTAGGGTGGCTGGTTGGTGTCCTGGCAGTGTCAGGGGGGCCAGTGCACTCAAAATGCTGGCTCCTCCCATGGCCAAATGCTGTTGAATTTAGCCGGGGTTTGAGATGGCCGACATAAGCTTCCATATCGCTGAAAACAACCCCGCCATCTCAAACCCGGCAAACTCCAACGCGCATTGCCGGGCGTAAACCGTATTATCGAAAAAAAAAGATGGCCAGCCATCTTTTTCGATAATACGGTTCTGGCCACTGTAGCGCTGCCGCCAACATGATCGCACGGCGATCTATTTGGCCGCGACGTTTGATTATGCCCCTCTATGTTACTTAATTCTTTTCCTAGCCTGACCTCACACTGAGCTTTAGACTAGGGGGGGGGGGGGGCAGCATTGTTTCTGAGGCTAATATGCCATACCTACTTCATACATTATCTAAAAAGAGACTGATTAGTAATGACGAAACACAACCAGGATGCCATTTAAAAGAGGCAGTCCCTGGAATGAGCGACTAGAGGTCGCTTCTCCCTCTCACTAGATCCTAGTACTAAGCCGTATGTGCCAATGGGAATCTCCAAGAGAAAGGGGCTTCAGGTCTGAACAACAATGTCTCAAAAGGATTGGGGAGTGGAGGGCATGAAGGGGCCTGAGTGCCAGTAATAATGTTAAAAAAAGGATCAGAGTGGTGTTACGTGATGGACAGAGGCTACTGAGCGGCATGCTCCTATACCTGGCTCCACTCCTTTAACCGTAAACTCCCCCAGAATCTGTGGATATAAGCATTGGATGATACCTCAAAAGCACCGCCGAATGGACAAAGAGTGCTAGAGGCATTCGGCAAGTTCTTACATGTTCGTCATTCTGCCCTTGTGGTTCTTCTCCAACCCCTCTTCTTCAGTGAGCAATAAATAAATAAAACTTTTTGTTCTGAGTTTGAATTTTCCTTTGACCTCCGTACAGTTCTATTTTTCTTCTTTCAAATCATGATTACATTTCTACATTTCCTTCCCAGCTGACCTACTTAAAAAAAGACTTGCTCTTTTGCCTTACTGCGTTAGCTATGTATACTCTTTTCACTTTCATGTTGGCTACCCTGATTTCCTTCTCTGTGGCTCTAAACTTATGCAAATATTTTTCACTGTCTTCTCTTTTTTGCCCAGTACCTATTAAATGCTGATCCTTTTGCCATTACTCTGCACAGTATATCATGCAAAGTCTGAACATCATGGACTCATGGGCAAACTCATTTCAATTTGAAACTAAACACCGAAAAAACACATTGTCTTATCCTCTTATCCCAATACAATAATTATAAACCCACAACCCTAAACACTCCTGATCATTCTCTTTCTATTTCTGATAGCCTCAAAATGTTAGGTGTTACAATTAATCGCCACCTTACCTTGAGTGCCAAGTTAACTCCATTATAAAGAAGATGTTTCATTCTATGTGGAAACTTAAATGTCTAAGACCTTATTTCCCGAGGGAAATATTCCCTAACTTGATTCAATCTATGATTCTGAGCCACGAAGATTACTGCAATGGATTATATGTGGGATGTAAAGAACAGCTTATGAAGAAACTCCAGACAGTCCAAAACACAGCTGCCAGGTTGATATTCGGCAAAACACGATTTGATAGCGCCAAACCTCTCCGATTAAAACTGCATTGGCTCCTTATCAATGAGGGTATTACCTTCAAAATTTGCTCTTTGGTCCACAAGATTATCTATGGTGAAACCCCAGGATACATGGTTGACTTGATAGATCTTCCAATCAGAAACAGGACCACAGCATCATGTACGTATTTGAACCTCCATTATCCAAGCTGCAAAGATCTCAGATATAAATCAACTTATGCATCCAATTTCTCTTATTTAGGCACACAAATGTGGAATGCATTACCAAAGACTATGAAAACGATCTATGACCATCTAAACTTCAGGAGATCATTAAAGACCTACCTGTTCTGCAAGGCCCTACTCAACCGACCCACTTAAATGCCTCAGCTCTGCAACACACACAAAACCTTAGATTGTATTGGACGTGTGATTTCACTGGGAGGGAGTAGGGCTGCACAACCTTGGCAACACCCAGAAAAGCCAAGGCTGTATTTTTGTTGAACCCGGGTTGCCTTTAATGTTTGTTGTTTGAAACAAAACGACAAGAGAAAGAACATTGGATTTTCTGTTTCTCTATTAAAAGGCTTCTAGGAAGTGGCATGGAGAAAGGGAGACGGGGTGATTGTGAAAGGGACACCCTAGTGGTGAAATAATTGAACTGAGTACTGCATGAAATAAATAGCTGCTGAAGATAAGGCAGTGTTTTGGGGGAAGTTCTTCTTCTTCTTTTTTTTTTTTTGAATGAACTGTGTCATTGGAGTAGTTCTGGCGACTGCGCAGTGGTGATTTCCTCATGGAAAGTAGGCAAGAACTGGAAAAGAGCAACCAAAATGTTGAACTGGGACTTTCAAGCTTATATTGCAGATACCCAATGACAATAGGCACCCAGGGCCCGCTGAGCTCGGATATTCAATGCTGGATTTCAGCAGCTAAATTTTGATGCCAAACTTAGCGGCGGTGATACACTGAATATTGGCAGATAGCTGCAATTTTAACCAGTTTTCTGCTAAGTGCTAACTGGGATTAGTCAGCGGGAGATAACCGGTTATCTTCTGGTGAATATTGCCAGATTGCTGGTAAGTGCCATTTAACCAACCAGGAGCCGTTCCTGATTGGTTAAATGGTTTTGAATATCCGGTGGCCAGGGTGTGCCTGGATAAGCACATATTCTGTAAAGGAAAACTGGCACCTACTTTCTTCTATAGAATATTAGCATAACTGGGTCTATACATGCATATTTGCTTAGGCACAAGCACTTTCACTAGCCATAGAGCTGGTGTAACAATAGAGGAGTGGAGGAGTGACCTAGTGGTCAGGGTGGTGGACTTTGGTCCTGGAGAACTGAGGAACTGAGTTTGATGCCACTTCAGGCACAGGCGCTCCTTGTGACTCTGGGCAAGTCACTTAACCCTCCATTGCCCCCATGTAAGCTGCATGAGCCTGCCATGAGTGGGAAAGCACAGGGTACAAATGTACAAAATAAAAAATACACTTAGTTTTGGGAGATAGGCGTGTAACTTACAGTATTCTATAAGTTATGTGTGTAAATGTACGTCCTAACCCTTGTTCTGCCTAGATGCCACACATGACATATACCAGCAAACTACACGAATGTAGTTACAGAAGGCACTTAGTTCGGGCATGTATATTCTAGTATTTTAAACATTTTGCATATAACTAGTGCATAAGTGTTACCCCTATAGAATTACCCTCTAGAATACATGCACACAGTAACACCTGCTTTGAAGCAGGTGTAAATGTGTGTATCGGTATTTGTGAACTCCTGGTCTGATTCTGGTAGCCTATTTTTAAAGGCACATAGGTACTTATGTTTTCCCGCCCCCTCCCACAGCACAGAAACAGTACTACTCACTCTCCTAACCAAATGTAAGCAGGAAAATAGCAATAGGCAAAAGCATCCTCCTCCTCCCATTCGACATGTCTAGCGCATTCGACATGGTAAACTACAATATATTAATAAGACTACTAGTTAAGTTCGGGATTGGTGGAAAACATACTTAGTTGGATCAAGGGTTTCCTAACCACAAGAACTTACAAGTAAAATCAAACTCAAGCATATCATCACCATGGAAAGCAGACTGTTCAAGCCACCGGTGCAAAAGTACCCAAATTGTATATCTTCTCTGCTCTTTACGTAATAATCTAATAGCGATATCTCCTCCACGCCAAGTAGTTTTTCTATTTACTTGGAAATTGATGCCTGTGTATTATTGCTTTATCTATTTGTATATGTAACTATCCATTCATATATGCATGCATTACTACATCATGCTAACCTGTCATCTCTTTTTGAATACTTGTTTGTTTACATACAAATTTGTATTATATTTTATGTTTGTATTTGTTTTATTCTTGAAAACAGGATTTTTAACCTTTTGATGACTAGTCTTGGAAATAAGTATTGGTTTACTATTTCCTAGGTATGTCTCTTTCACCATTTTATTTATATCTATACATGTTTTCATAAATATACATTTAGTATTTTATTAATATGTATGTATATTTATTATTTTTTTATGTATGATTTTTAAATTTATAGACCCCTGATGCAGGCCGATTAGGCTGAAACACGAGTCATGTCGGGTCATCGTCCATGTTTTTAGAAGAATTCTGAATAAATTTAAGTCCAAAAGGTGCCTTTTTTATAAAGGCAACATTTATTTATTTATTTGTTACATTTGTATCCCACATTTTCCTACCTATTTGTAGGCTCAGTGTGACTTACATAGTACCGGAGAGGCGTTGCAGACTCCGGTGTAAACAAATACAAAGTGATGTTGTGGTAAGATAACGTACATGTGACACAGCCACATTTGGGAATCGTACAATGGAAGAGTTGTGTTATGTCCCATTACGTACTTTAGTTTTGATGTGTTGCAGAGTTCAGGCATTTATGGTGGATTGGTAAGGGTATGCCTTTTTAAACAGGTTAGTTTTTTATTTTTTTCTGGAAGTTAGGTGGTCGTATGTGGTTTTCAAGGCTTTTGTTAAAGTGTTCCACAGTGTGTTGCCTACTGTAGGAGAAATTGGAAGCGTAAGTTGATTTGTATTTGAGTCCTTTGCAGCTTGGTAGTGCAGATTTAGGTACGTTCGTGTTGATTCGGATGTGTTTCTAGTTGGTAGTTCGATCAAGTTTGTCATGTATCCTGGGGCTTCGCTATAGATAATTTTGTGGACCAGAGTGCAGATTTTTGAAAAGCAATGCATTCTTTGATTGGGAGCCAGTGTAGTTTTTCGTGGAGGGTTTTTTGCACTTTCAAATCACATTTTTCCGATGGGGCTAGCAAATAAGCCAGGGCTAGGGGTGGGTTATACAAAGGGTGTGTGGCTTGGATATGGCTATGTTATATCAGGTGACATCAGAGGGGTGGGATGTGGCTTGGGCAGAGAGTAGGCGTGGCTTGGGGTATCCTCACTTCTGGTTGACTGATATGACCTGAAATGGGTGTGGCCACCTGTCAAAAATAATGCAGATTAGCTTTGATGAAAGCTGGTGAGGTATATTACTTATGCCTGCTCAAGAGCAGGTTAAATGTTCAATCTCTCTATATAAAACACACCTCCAACGTTCTAATGAAGCCTCACTTTCCCAACGTTCTAAAGTGAGGTGGCAGAGACCGCTTTTTGCTCCTTGAGGTTGTCTGCCCTGCCCACGCGTCAAACATGACGACGTCAAGGGCGGAGCACACTCAACGAAACGAAAAAGCCATCAGTGTCCGCATCACCCAAGCCCTTCCCCTGCCAATCCAACGAACCATGCAGGGGGAGGAGTAGGGAAACACGCACAGCGTGTTTCCCTACTCCTCCCCCTGCCTACGAAACACCCTGGAACACAGAACAGCTACAGACCTCTCTCTTCCGTCTCCCTCCCCCGTCAGGACTCTGAACCCCCTCCCCTGTGGCCTCAGGTCAACAGATGACGTCCCATTACAACGTTGCAGGTGCAGTATCCGCCCTCCACCACGCCCCCCAAAGTCGCCGCCCCCCTCCCCCCCAAGTTGGCTACGCAACACCCTCCACCCCCCACCCCCACCACGGCTGCGCCTCGACTGCCTCTTTCCTGTTCTGCAGCTTTCGCTCTCTCCTCCAGCGGAGCATGCATTTCTCGAAAAGGAAGTCGCAGAGCTTTAAACTACTGAACAACGGTCAGTAAGAAGAAAGGGAAGTAGAGGGCCAGGTGCTCTTGGCGGGAGCCGAAGGGAGTTGCGCATATCCAGCTGCCCTCCCCCCCCCCAATCACAAAGGGGCAACTGCAAGACGAAGCGAAGTGGCAGAAGTTTCACGAATGACTTCTGAGCACGTCAGGCTCAGGCGCACCTTAAATCAACAGGAAAGCAAAAGACAGTCTCTCTTCTCTCTCCTCCCTCTGCAATAGTCTCGCCAAAACCCCCTGGAAAATGGTCTGTTTTAAAACAGATTTTCAAAACAAAACAAAAAAAAAAGCAATTTCACATTTGCACATGGAAGTAGCGGGATGTGGGGCTGTCTAACTGCATGATAAGTGAGAAATTTGACAGAGGGAAGATTTATGACTCGACCTGCCTGAACTGTATCCTCAGAGCAACAGATATGGGAGGAGGCAGTGTCCTTTCCTCTGAAAAGCCCTTATTCCCGGTGAAACTTTATGATGCCTATTTGTTTTAGGGGTTTGTTTTGTATTTTTGGGGAGATGGGGAGTTTCAATCAATCTTTATTTTACTTTCAGTTTTATCATTCATGTTTTCTTTTCCTAGAATTAAAAACAAATGGCTGCTGTTCCTGATGTTTGCTGCTCAGAGTATAGACTTCTCACATTAACACACTCTCTCACAGACACACTTGCACCCACTCTCACTGTCTCACACACACACTTGCACATTCACTCTCTCTCTCATACACACACTCTCAAACATACACACTCCGCCAAAACCTTGCTAGCGCCCGTTTCATTTCAGCCAGAAACGGGCCTTTTTTACTAGTATATAATATGTGCATACATCATGATGCCAACCAAACCTCACCCAAACTCCACCCCTGAGCATGCCTATTGAACAAAGATGCACTTGTTTTGCATAACACATAATTTCATTTTATAAAAGCCTAGTTATGCATGTAAATAAACATTTTATGTATGACAGTGGTTCATAAAATTACTCTCTCTCTGTGTTCTCTGTATAAATTAGGGACAACAAATAGGTACCCTTTTCTAAAATTACTCTCTTTGGAGCCAGTTCTCTAATTGGGCACCTCCATTTAGGTGCCCCGAGGCCGGATGAAATGAGTCTAGGTCCTAGGCTCCATTATAGAATACTAGCATAACCTGTATGTTTAACATTTAGCTTTTTTTGATTATACGTGCGCCTGGTTTCTGATGGCATAAGCTGCCGAGTGCTAGCGTGCACACCAGTTTTGCATTGTATACACAATACTATGTCTCTGAGAAGTTTTTTGATTGGCTTTTTCTACTGACCCATTGGAATATAATAGATGTTAATTAACTACCATTAAGACCCCTGACGTAGACGGTTTGCCAAAACATGGGTCTCTTAATAAAGCCATTCTCTCGATACTAACTTGTTCTTGAAGGCCCTGTGTGTTGTTTTTCTCTATTTGTAACATTTAGGTGCCCACAGTTACACCAGCTATAGGTCAGACATCTAATGCAGCAAGGGTGTGTGTAAATGATAGTATTCTATAAGGTACCTGCATAAGTGGGAGCCCTGCTTTGCTTATGTGTATGGATTTTGATACCATCACTAGACCCCTGAGGCAGATCATTCCCCCCCGTGGCTATGCTTTCCCCCTTCCCTTCCTCCCCCTCTGCATGGTCCAGCTTCTTTCCCCCTATTCCCTGCGCACTTGCTCTTTGTTACCTTTCCTGAAGTCTTTGGTGCGGCAGCACTGCTCACTGGCTGCCTCCAGCATGCACCAGGCCTTTCCCCTCTGACTTGTCCCACGCCTTCTGATGCAACTTCCTGTTGTCAGAAGGGTGGGATGAGTCAGATGGGAAAAGCCTTCTGCATGCTGGAGGCAGCCAGAAAGTAAGGCTGGTGCTGCAGCACTGAAGACTTCAGGAAAGGTAACGAAGAGCATGTGGGCAGGGCCGGGAGTGGGGGGAAAGCATAGAACAAGCATTTAGGATCTCTAAGGGAGAGGAAGAGATAATAGATGGTATGCTGCTCGATATTCAAAGGGATCCTTCCCACTTAAATCGTGCTCTGTAGCCCAACAGCCAATATTCAGTGGCACTTAACCAGGCAGTACCACTGAAATTGATACAAAATAGCCATTTTTGTGTTGGGCTTCACAGGGGTGTTATGGGGAGGGGGATTTAGTCAAGGAGGAAAACGGCAGTTATGTGAGTGCTGGTAATATTCAGTGCTGGTATCCACATAGTTAAGTGGACAAATTTTCGCCCGCTTAGCAATGCAGGTGCTGGCATTGAATCAGCTGACAGAAGCAAGAAGTAGGAAAGGTAGGCTCTTCTAAAAAACGGAGGAGACGTCTATAAAGAAACAATTCTTTATTGCAAGCGGTGACAATGACTCAACACAGCTGTGTTTCGGCGCTAGCTCGCGCCTTCTTCAGGAGTCTTATGGTGTATAGCTGATTGTGTAAAGTCAATAGTTTATTACAAAAAAACTTTCATATAAGGTATAAACTTCCACTGTCAGAACAGAGAAGAGCACCATAGTGTAGCAATAGCTTCAATGAAGGAAATCAGCTGACACCCACCAGAGGTACCAAGTCACACACATTTGGCATGTGACACTCGCTTTCAGCCCTCAACTCCAGCTCACACGCCAAAGCAGCCTCCCCTCATGCATTGAGAGGAGGGAACTTTGGCGTGTTGTTGGGCAGCAGTGAATTCCCAATTGCTGTTTTCCGTGCGAGCGCTGCAGTTTAAAATGGTGACTGTGAACTCTTGCGAGACTACTGCAAGCGTTCACAGCCACCATTTTTAACTTCAGAGCCAGCACAGGAAGCAGTAGTTGGGGATTACTGCTGCTCAAGAGTACCCTAGATCACCAGGACATTGTGATGGGGAGGGCAAAGAGTGAGATGTCAGTGCTGCAACGGGAGGGGGAGGGCAAGGAATGAGAAGTGAGTGCTGCATCAGGGGGGGGGGCAAGGAGTGAGAGGTGGGTGCTGCATCAGAGGGGGTGGGGGACAAGGATTGAGAGGTCAGTGCTGTATCAAGGGGGAAGAAGGGACAAGGAGTGAGAGGACAGTGCTGTATCGGGGGGAGTGGAGGAATGAGAGTGTTATGATTCTGCCGGTTTGGCTGAGGGGGGGGGGGGGACGTCTCTTCTGATTGGCTGCCAGGGGTTGTGCTGACGTCAGGGGATAGTACTTTAGCCTGCAGCTGAAGAGTTTCTCTGCTTTTGCGTTACTTACTTGGTGGTAACAGGAAAGCCTGATAGTTTTCTCTCAGAACGTGCTCTAGGTGCTGACAGGGATCTGTGTTGTATTAGAGTATTCTTTTCCTTCCCTCTTGGTTAGCTGCTGCTGTGTGTGTGTGTGTAGCTCTGTAATCAGGGTCAGCTGCTCGTTTGTTTAGTGGGGGCTGGGCATTGCTCAGCCTCCCGGGGCTCTGGGCTGAGTGAGAGCGTTCTCCTTTGTTTGTTTGTTTTAAGGATTTCTCTTCCCAGTGTCCCGGCCTGCTGGCTCAGTGAGTTTAACCCTTTGTGTACTGTGTGTATTGTATTCCTGCCTCTGCCAGTGTGTTTGTTGGATGGGCCCCACTCCCTCTCGGGAGGGGAAGCGTTCTCTCTGATTGTTTGTTGATTTATGGCACTCTCTCTCTGCTGGCTCTACAAGCTTAACCCTTTGTGTTCTGTGTGCCTTTGTCTACAGTGGGTTTGAGGCAAAGGCTTTCTGCCTTCCTTTTGTGTCTGGTTCCTCTGGCTTCTGCCTGGGGCTCCTACCCTGGTAGGGGAGTTGCTGTGTTAGTTCCCCTGTCCTGCGCTAGTCCCCTGGGTGGGCGTGGCCCGCTCTGGTCCTTTGTTCCCCCCTCTGCCCTATTGCTGGTGTTCAGTGCATGTCTGGCATCTTGGGGCCCTCTGGGTTCTTTCACCCCTCCCTGTGTGTGATTGGGTTCCAGTTCAGCCGTGAGGCTCGCACGAGTGGCTCTGTGTGCGTGGGTTCCGGTTCGGCCGCGAGGCCCGCCTGTATGCCTATTTCCCTTCTTCCTGAGGGACTGTGGGGAGGGGTAGCTTAGAGGGTATTGTGTAGCTGGGGTGTGCGGTGGTGGGTCGGTCTCCCCTTGGCCTGGGTCGGCGCCCTGCTGGCCTCGGCCAGGGCCCAAGGGCTCACGAGCAACCCAACGGATTACAGAGAGTTTGTTGATGCATTGGACAGGAGGGGGCAAGGAGTGAGAGGTCAGTGCTGCATCTGAGAGGGGGCAAGGAGTGAGACATCAGTGCTACATTGAGTGGGCAAAGAACTGTTACATGGGGGTGGCAAGAAGGAAGGGAGGTGCTGGACAGGGAAGAGAGATCCATGGAGGGGATGAAGAAGAAAGAGGGCACGACGAGGGAAGGAGGTGCTGGATTTGGGGGGTGGGTAGGAGGACAAGGAAAGAGAGAGCTACCAGAATCTGCAAGGAATGACAAGAAAAGAGAGAGGTACCAGGATCTGTGGGGAATGAAGGGACAGAGGGTCCTGAAAAAGGTGCTGGTCCTGAAAAAGGAAGAGAACAGGAGCAAGGGAAGATAGGAACATTTACTGGACCCCTGGGGGAGGGCAGAGAGAGAGAAGGGAGCGAGAGATACGGGTCAAGAGAGAGAGACAGGAGGGAAGAGAGAGAGAGAGAGAGGGAGGGAGGAAGGCTGGCATATGGGGGTGGGGGGAATAGGGACACAGAGAGGGAAGACGCCCAACATGGCAGGAAGACGGGGTGATGCTGGGTTAGATAGATAGGGATGCAGAGATGATGGATGGTGGACATGGAGAGAAAAAAATTACCAAATGAACAAGGAGACTCTGCCAGAGTCTCCAAGAGAAGAAATCAGAAACCAGAGACTAGGACCAACACAATAAGAAAAATGAAATGACCAGACAACAAAGGTAGAAAAAAATAATTTTATGTTCTTTTTATTGATTGGAAAATGTCAGTTTTGGAATGTACATCTGCCAGGACTAGTTTTAGATATGACTGGGGCTTGCGAGAAAATTGTCACTCATTTGGCCTTCAATCTCTAGCATTGTGGTGTTAAATCTCCAACACTGGGATGGGCCACCCTTGGCATCTCTGGCCCACATGACTTCTGGGTCCTGGCCTGTGTGCTCATCCCCCTTCTAATCTCACCCTCCCAAAGTGCATCAAGACCCCCTCCCTCTGTCCCACCCCCTGGAAGCACATCAATATCCCCCACACCAACAGAACAGCAAGTCCCACTCCCCTGGAATGTGGCAGGCTTACCTGCCTGTTTCATGGTGGTCCAGTTAGGAAATGGGCAGGAGCTATGCCTACGTACTCCTGCCTGGTATGGCTGCCTCCTCAAAATGGCTATCATGGTCTCTAGTGGCAGCCTCGCTGTACTTCAGAGTACCACGAGGCTGCTGCTAGAGGTTGTGGCAGGCATTTTGTGCAAGGAGCCACAATCGGCAGGAGTAGGCGTCACTCCGGCCCGTAGGAGCCCACTAAAAGGAAAGGGAAAGTGATGAGATTTGATATACCACCTTTCTGTGGTTACAATCAAAGTGGTTTACATATTATTTACAGGTACTTATTTACCACCAATAATTATAATAATAAAAATTAATTGTAAGCCACATTGAGCGTGCAAATAGGTGGGAAAATGTGGGATACAAATGCAATAAATAAATAAATAAAAAGGTAGGCCTGGGGGTGGGGGGCTGGTCGGGAGTGTACTGCCTTTGGGAGAAGTGAGGGAGGGGAATGGAAATCTGTATCGAGGAGGGGAGAAGGGAAGTATGTGGGTCCAGGCTGATATTTAGCTGTGGCCTGCATATGCGTCTTATGTGGGACTTACCTGAATATTGGAAGTTCCGGTGGCCCGTGCAGTTTGACTTAGCACCAGATATTCAGTGGTGGTGCCCGGAGAGGACATGACACTGAATATCTGGGGCTAATTCTGCCCACGCAATCAGTGTTTAAAGAAACGCTCACCGCTGCGGGCTGAAAATTGACCCAATGGTGTTTATCTGCTGTCATTTTTCGTGTTTCTATGTAGGAAGAACTATCCTCCCCTGGCTTGTACGCCTGATCTTATCCTATCTCCTTCTACAAGAACAATGTTTTTTTTATAGGTCTTGTATATGTGATCAATTTTAATATTTTCATAAAAATTTGTTTTTAAGAAAGAATTAAAAATAACGTTGAATTGCATATTTATTGTTCTAGAATAAATTTATGTCTCATCAAGACTAAGACTTGAGGATTCTAATCTTGGTACAATGTTGATTTATTCTGCTACTATAAATAGACTTCAAATTTGTGTGATTATCGTAGAGTGGAGTCTCATATTATACAAGTTTGTGCCTTCAGAGTCCTCTCCTCATTCATTTGCTGAGAAAGCTAGATGATAAAAAGTGAGACTGGTATCTGCCTCTCCCCTCCTCCCTAGTTAATTTAATTAAAGAACTGTGTTCCATTTTTAAAGGCCCATGGTGCTTTTTTTTTGTTTGTTTGCACCTGTCTTTTAGCACCAGTGGCACAGGTTTTTAAGAAGGCGGGTGACAAATATGTTTATGTGGATGATATTAATTTTTTATGTCACTGGGAGATCATAGGGAAGGAGATTTGGCATGGTTGATGGATTGTCTGTGGGTTGGTAAATCATAGGTTACAGTTAAATCTTCACAAGATGGTGGTCCTATGGGTCAGTAAATCAGTTATACGGTGGAAGCAGCCTATTTTTTCTTGGCAAGAAGTTGAGTTGAGGGTGAAAGATCACTGGCATAGTTTAGGTGTTGAATTGGCCTATGAAGTTTCAAATTTCAGTGATGGTTAGAAGCTGCTTTGTTAAACTAAGACAGTTGAGAACAGTTTGTGGGATTTTCTCAGAGGGTGATTTGCTCAACTTCTTTACTCAGTGGTAAGTACATATCTGAGTTACTACAGCCTTTTTTGTTTGTAACTCCCAGAGAAAGAAATAAGATAGTTTCATTTGGTTAAGAATGTGGCTGCTAGAGTGTTACAGCAAGTAAACGTTAGGGAGCATATTTCCGCTATATTAGCTGAGTTCTAGTGGCTGCTAGTTTAAGGCATTGTCATTAGTGTTTTAAGTTGTTAGGAGTAATGGGGCTTAAATATCTTGTGGAGAAAATAGACCCATACCTGAGTTATACTAGTGTATGTTTAGAGAATGCGAGGTTGTTGGTGTTCCTTGAGTTGAGAATAACTTGGTCAGTTGCAGCACATGCCTGTACCTTCTCTGCTGGTGTTCCGAGATTGTGCTTACTTTACAGATGGTTGATGATTTGGAGAGAGGGTTTGGTGGGTGGATGGGTGGGTGGGTGGTGAGTATTGCTGGGTTATGTCCTATTGGGTCAATATCTCCCAGGGAAGTCAGTTAAAAAAAAAATGCCAATCACCACGTCTGAATTAAATCCAAATATTCAGTGTCGTTATCTGGATTCAGTAGAGACCAGTGCTGCTGTCTGGATAGTGGCTACATTGAGTCTGCTATCCAGATAGCAACCTAGATTAGGTTAAGGCAACCTTTTTGCTACCCTAACTTTATCCAGATAGTTAAAGGGTTAACAAACGGAACATCACTGCTAACCAGAAAACTCAATTTAATTTAATTTCAGCATTTATATTCCACTTAACCAAAATAGTTCTAGGTAAAATACAATAAGAAAAAGAATTTACAAAAACTCAAGAACATCAATAGAACTCATCATAAAATTGAGCCAAATATATAATAAAAGTACAAAACATTAAAAAACCATAACAAAATATTTTATTAAATGTAATTCTAAAAAAAAGTTGTAGAATAGCCAAGTTTTTACTAGGTGTCAGAATTTCATATAATCAGATGTGACCCTAATGTTCAAGGGCAAGGTATTCCAAAGTTCAGAACCCCGTCCTACTATAGTCATATTAAATGTCCTCTTAATTGGCACAAAATCTTAGTAAGAATGACCAGTCTGACATCTTGAATGGTTCTAAGAGCTCTCTTTGACTGGTAAAGCCTTATATTGTCTTAGGTAACTAGGGCCCAGCCTACAAAGTGCCTTGAAAACGAATGTCAGTAGTTTAAACTCAATCCTCACTTTACAAGGAAGCCAATGCAGCTTCACTAAAAAAAAAAAGGGGGGGGGATTGCATGATCAGAGCAGGTTGCTCCACGTATCAGTTTAGCCACCGCATTTTGAATAATTTGTAATCTTTTCAGTTGTTTGTCTAGGAGTCCTAGAAAGACAATCCTGCTTATAATCGAAAGAGAAAAACACCTATATTATGACCCAAATCGGGAGATGGGCGTCTTTCTCCCGTGGGCGCCCAAATCGGTATAATCGAAAGCCGATTTGGGGCGTTTCCAACTGCAATCCGTCGCGGAAACGGGTAAAGTTGACAGGGGGGGGGGGGGGTGTCGGAGGCGTGGTGAAGGAGGAACTGGGGCGTGGTTATCAGCCGAGGAGAGATGGGCGTCTTTAGCTGATAATCCAAAAAAAAAGGCGTTTTTACCGCGATTTTGGGTCACTTTTTTGGGGCCCTTTTTTTTCACGAACAAGTCCCAAAAAAGTGCCCCAACTGCCCAGATGACCACTGGAGGAAATCGGGGATGACCTTCCCGGACTCCCCCAGTGGTCACTAACACCCTCCCACCAAAAAAAAAAACACTTTAAAAACTTTTTTTCCAGCCTCTATGCCAGCCTCAAATGCCGTACCCACCTCCATGACAGCAGAATGTGTTCTATCCTGTGACAGCCTTTCCCTGGTTCTGATGTGGCTTTCGGGTGAGTGTGACACCTTTTCTGTTATGTGGGTGTGGGTGTAGGGTATTGGGCTCCGTGATTCCACTAGCTTGTGACAAATGCTCACGATGTTGGTAGTTGCTTTTCCCCCTGCTTACTGGGTCAGAGTGTGCCCTGTTTTGTTTCCGGTAGTCCATGAGGTAGTGGCCATTTTTGTAAGCCAGTTTTAGATCCCTTTCATGTGTTAGCCACGTTACAGAACTTAGTTCTTACCTTGAATGTGGTTGAAAGAGGGCATTGTACAGCATTCTGCCAGCTCTGACCTTCTGCTCATCTCAGTACCAGGGAGACTCGTTGCCAGTGGGGCACAACCTCTGATCTGCAGTTAACTATGAGTAAGCGTGCTTATTCCAATAAAGGACGTTTTTGGAGAGATTAGTCTTCAGGTGTCAACTGGTGTGCCAATGTTATATAGCAGCAACAAGTCCTAGAGGCCTGCATGTATGCAGGTCCCTGGAGCACTTTTAGTGGGTACCGCAGTGCACTTCAGCCAGGTGGACCCAGGCCCATCCCCCCCTACCTGTAACACTTGTGCTGGTAAATGGGAGGTCTCCAAAACCCACTGTACCCACATGTAGGTGCCCTCTTCACCCCTAAGAGCTATGGTAGTGTTGTACATTTGTGGGGAGGGGGGTTGGGTGCTCAGCACCCGTGGTAAGGGAGCTATGCATGTGGGAGCTTTTTCTGAAGTCCACCGCACTGACCTCTAGGGTGCCCAGTTGGTGTCCTGGTATATCAGGGGGGCCAGTGTACTACGAATTCTGGCCCCTTCCATGACCAAATGGCTCGGAGTAGGACGTTTTTGAGCTGGGCGTTTTTAGTTTCCATTATCGCTAAAAAAAACAAACGCCCAGCTGAAAAACGTCCATTTTTTCAAAAATATGGTCTGTCCCGCCTCTTCACGTACCTGTTTTCGGACATAGACCCTCATGGAGATAGGCATTCGCATTCAATTATGCCCCTCCACGTTACAATAATCAAGAATAGATAAAATCATAGATTGAATAATAACCTGAAAGAGAATAAGATCTAAAAAGTACCTAATGTGATGCAACATCTTGTTTATAAAATGATTTGTGAACCTCCCTATTAACCTCATCACCTCCTATGGACTACCCCGACACTATCCAGATAGTACCAATGCAGTCTATAAGGATAATCAGGGACACTGTTTGGATAATGCAGCTGAATATCTGTGGATAGGCCCAATTAAGGGGTCTTTTTACTAAGGCACGCTAATGGATTTAGCTCGCACTAATGATTAGCGTGCGCTAAATGATAAGATGCCCATTATATTCCTATGGGGGGGGGGGGTCTTATAATTTAGCACACGCTAATCATTAGTGCATACTAAATCTGTTAGTGCACCTTAGTAAAAGGACCCCTAAGACATTTATCTGGCTACCAGCTGTGATAAATGGCTTTGAATATTGCCCTGCATGTATATTGTTTGTAATCTCCATAGGACATATATTAGGATGGGCTAAATACTGAAATAAATGCATAAATATCGAAAACCCAAAACCCACTCTTTGGTTTACACTAGGACTGAAAACTAGATTAGAATGGAAATGGCAAAAATTGACTTCACCGTCGGACGGGAAGGAATATCATAATCACCAAGGAGTCTGCTAAAAGGCCATCATGGCAGCAAAGAAGGCATAAAAGCAATTGGCCAAACACACAAAAAAACTTCTTCCAAAAATCTTTCTGAACAGTGAACAAGCTTATTGAATACACCTCATCCCTGGTCCCCCTTCCTGATGTCTCAGCTGCACTGCAACAATCAGACTTCTTGATTGATAAAAGCTCTCAAATATGAACAATGGTAAATGCACTACTGCAGCCCCCAGGCACTCTCAGTCTTCTGCCCACCATGGAGGCAAATCTGTAACAGATTGCATAGAATTTTAGGCAGCTGGAGTGTGGGCAGTAGGAACCTATTCTAAAAAGGAACACAAGCACCTACTTTCGCGTGAGCATTTATACTATCTATAGAGCCGGGGTAAATTTGAGAGCCTAGGTTGTAGCAGGTACCCATGTAACTTACAGTATTCAATAAATTACTTGCATAACTAGGAGCCCTACCTGTGTTCCGCCTCTTTATATACTCCCTTTGCAATTACACCCTATGTAAGTTCAGCAGGTATTTGCAGAATTGTGCTTAGGTGGCATTCTAGCATATATGTGCATAAGTATGCACATACACAGATATATGCTAGTAGGACTTTTTTTTTCAGTGGATACTCGGGTACCAGCTCCTTTTCCATTCCATGCTAAAATTGACCAAGTGTTAATGAAAGAGCCCAGGCTTTGCACACCAATTCTACCTTTCCATAGATTCTGTGTCTAGTTGCAGGGGGCCTGGCTATCATGGGACAGGTCCCTCGGTAATCACCCCACCCCTGAAGGATAGCCTGGCATTTGAGTACCAGCACCTTTTCTGTTAAACCCCCCCCACACCGTATGCTATTATTCTAAACATTTAGACATGTAAGCGTTGGTGCCTGGGTGATAGAATCGTCTCCTATGTCTTGAAGACACTGACATCATTCTCACAAATATCAAAACCACAACCTGTCACAGTGACTCCTGCCTCCGCTGGATAATCAAATGAGCCAAATCTGTTCTATTTGACATCTCCAACCCATCATCAGCATATTTTTGGCAGAGAGCCATGTGCCAGGAAAAAAAAAAAGCAATCTTAAACCCAACATTAACGAAAACTCAGCTTCGGTCCAGACTCTGAAAGGCGGAAAAGAACTCAAGTAAACTAAACTACCTATCCTCAAGTCTTGAACCTTCTATTTTGAAAAAAAGTTCAATGATACGGCAGTGCTTGTACAATTATCTGATTTCCTACAAGACATGAGCAGCGTAGACCAGTGATATTCATTAATTTTTAAGTGAAGGTGAATTCTATAATAGCATCTGGGCACATCTAAGCTATTATAGAATACCAGCATAAAGCTGCATTGGTACATCGTTGCCTAACTTTAGGTGCGACCATTTATACCAGGTCAATGACTGGTGAAAGTTGGCGTGCCGAACTGCGCCATGCGGCATGCATAACTGATAGTATTCTGTAAGTTTCATGCATTGCTTGGTGACACACTCATGGCCCACCTTTGCTCCACCCCCATGGATACACCCTTGCAACTACCTGCTCTGTGCTATCTTATAGAATATGCATATTTCACTTGAGCAGGTGCCATTTAACCCCCCTGCTTACAAAGCTGTGCGGCAATGCCAACACAGCCCATTCAAAGTGAATGGGCTATGTTGGCATAACCACACTGGCAGCCGCTAGTACAGCTTTGTAAATAGGGGAGTAAGTACACATGCAAGACACATGTTAACTGCATATGCTCAGTTTTAGTGAATAGAATTTATTGTTTCTGCTAAACTAGTTTAACACACATGCCAACAGTTACAGCAACCTTCAGACTGGTAAATGTGCGATTTTACAGACAGCGACAGTGAATCTTGTGTCTTTGGACCAAACTGTGATAGATTTTTGACATTGTTAGATATGCTGAGTAGGTTGACACTAATACCAGCCATATTCATTCTTGGACACGCCATTTGAACCAAGTTCTGAACACAGGTCTCTACAAATGTTACAAAATAATTGTAATCGTGTAATTTCTGTGTTTAGCTTGCAAATTCTAATACACCATCTTTTGTGGAAATTGGTAGAAACTGTTAGAATCTTTATAAACAAACATGGACCCAATTCATCATTAGTATTTTTGCTTTATAACCTATTTTTCAGAAGTGTTACTAATTAGCTTATTTATATTATCAATTTCTTTTGCCCTTTCTTAGTTGTCAAGTATTGTATACATGCATTATTTTTCAGATTCTTGATATTTTTGACATGCAAGTAAAATGTTTCAGTTTGTAAGATAAAGGAGGGGGAAAATGAGATGCACTTTATTCATATAAAAGTCACACCCAGCTTTTTAAAGACAGCTTTGACTTAGAGTTGCAAGCCTAAGGATACCGATTTGAATAATGCATGACTGTCTGGTGTGCGGCTCCATTAGCCTGCCGGATGGATAATACAAACATGCTTTGAATTTTAAGTATACTATGCAAGTATCAGGTTAAAAATAGAGCTAATAACTGAATGCATATTTAGAAATTTGATTCTTTCAGTGTAAAATTATACAGTGATGATCTGTGCCAGTGGACAGCCATAGTAGATGTTGTTTCCCATTATTTTAATTGTTCTCCTCTGTAGACATAGATATCCATTTGTGTAACTTGACATCTTAGACCAGTGAAGAAGTTATTGTTACTTATCACTGTTCATGATCCTTCAGCAGCAAGAAGAAAAGGTCTGCAATGATGTAGTATTTAAATTAGAAAACAAAAAGAAGTAAAAAAAAGGGAGCAGTGTGCTAATTTACTGAAAATAAAATTTACTAGAAGAAAATACCAACAAATTAGGAGGCCCTTTTACTAAGCTGCATAGGCGCCTACGCGTGTCCAACACGTATTAATTTCAGGTTGCCACCTGTGGTAATTTCATTTTTGATGTACGTCCACTACGCTTACTGGAAAATAATTTTTATTTTCTGACGTGCAGCAAAAAACAGGTGGTAACCGTTATTCTATTCACGTAGATGATTACCACATGGTTAATGCGTGAGACCTTACCACTAAGTCAATGGCTGGTGGTAAGGTCTCAGACTCAAAATGACATGCGCCAATTTTTATCGCACATCCATTTTCAGCAAAAATTTTAAAAAGGCCTTTTTTACAGGCGTGCTGAAAAATGGATCTACGTGTGCCCAAAACACGCGCCTACACTAGTGCATCCTATTTTTTGGTGCACCTTAGTAAAAGGACCCCCAGGCAAGGAGAAAAAAAAACATGCATAATAAAATACATATAATATAACAAACAACAAACATATTACAAATCACATATCAAATCTAGAACTAAAAACAAAAATCAGAATAAATCCTTTTTACAGATTTTAATATAACAACATCATAGAACCAGTCCCAAACTTTCTTACTCCATAAAAGTTTGAACAAACAAAATGATTTTCAACCCTCTCTTAAATTCAGTAACAGATGCTCACATCCAAGTAATTCCAGGGAGTTTATTCCATAGGCCTGACCAGCAAAGGAGAAAACACCATTTAATATAAAAAAAATTCTAGATTATTTATAGACAGCTTATCTTTCTACTGGTTGAAGAAGTCAGGAGGGTCAGTATTTATCTGAATGAAATTCTGCTTGTGCTCCATATTCCTTGAACTTTCACAGCTTTCAGTTGGTATAGGCTATATTCACTAGTCTGATGAAGACATAAAAATGTAGACATAATTTATCTCTATCCCCCCCCCCCCCCGATATTCAAAAGCATTTAACTGACCAAGATCGGCATCTGGCTTGTTAAACACTTGCTGATTTTCAGCATGGGTTTGGCAGCCATATTTGGCTGCATGAATACCTGGAACATCTTTGGAAACGGCCCAGCATTGAATTTCCAGGCTCAGCGCTGACCGCGGGAGTTAACCGGGCTAACTAAATATCGGGTTCTGTATCTTTATGTGTAGATATGTATTTAAATCTGAGTGATGGACATGCTAGCACAATGTTATACGAATAAGTTATCTGTATAAACTTATTCCTACTATTTTTGCATTCAGCTTTGAACGCATAAGTTACATGATATCAATTAAATATTGTTAATATTCATATAGGGCCCGATATTCAGAACAATTTAAATCACCTGTCCTGGGCTAACCAGGCATTTTCAGCGGCACTTAACTGGATAATGTTGCTGAAAATCCCTGGTTAGCACCAAAACTGGCTATTTTGGGGGCATTCCAGGGTCTGGATCGGCACAACCAGTTAAGGTAACTTCATAAATAGGAATACATAAAATGCAGTCCTATCTTTATGTGGGTCTTCATAGCTGGTTAAGTGCTGACTATCACACTAAGGGGCCCTTTTACAATGCTGTGGTGTTGTCGCGTGACAAATCAGGACTACCGCAGGAGCCTGGCGGTAGGTCCCAACCCCAGCATGCACCATTTCCATATTTTTTATTTTTTTAGTGCCAGGGCTTATCCGACAGTAATTGCGCTGACCAGTTACTGCCAGATTAATGCAGGGGCCCTTACCATCCCCTAAATAGGTGTCGATAAGGGCCATTTTCCCGCTGTGGTAAAAGGGGGTCTCAGCACATGACAAACCCACATGCTGAAACCATCGTAGGCCCCCTTTTACCACAGTTTTGGCAAAAGAGGCCCTTAACAGGCTATGTTTTAGCCAGCTCTCTGTACCTGGAAATTCATTGCCGGAGTCCGGACATGGACTGGCATTGAATTTCCGGGTTTAACATTTATGGTCTTGGCCCTTCCCTAATACTACATCACTATGGGGTCCTTTTACTAAGGTGTGCTAATGGATTTAGCATGCATCAGGGTGCCTACGTCTAAATGCCGCTTTATAGAATTGCCACTATAGGGGTTAATTTCATAACAGGACACCTAAAACATTTCCAAAAAGCTCCCATTTCATGCCTATTTTATAAAGGCACATAGATACCCAATAGGCAATAATGTACTATTCAGAGCCTGCAGATGGATGTAGGAATGGACTTATCAGTTAGGGGAAGAGAAGATAGGAGGCAGTGTCCTTCTGTGGGTTAGAAATTGGTTATTGGACAGAAAACAGAGCGTAGGGTTAAAAGGCTATTTTTCTCAGTTGAGGAGGGTGACTAGTGGACTGCCACAGGGATCTGTACTGGGACCAGCACTATTTATAAGTACATAAGTATCACCATACTGGGAAAGACCAAAGGTCCATCAAGCCCAGCATCCTGTTTCCAACAGTGGCCAATCCAGGTCACAAATACCTGGCAAGGTCCCAAAATGTGCAAAACATTTTATACTGCTTATCCCAGAAATAGTGGATTTTTCCCTAGTCCATTTAATAATGGTCTATGGACTTTTCCTTTAGGAAGCCATCCAAACCTTTTTTAAACTCTGCTAAGCTAACCACCAGAGTTTAATTACACATTGAGTGAAGAAAACTTTTCTACGATTTGTTTTAAATTTACTACATTGTAGCTTCATCGCATGCCCCCTAGTCTTAGTATTTTTGGAAAGCGTAAACAGACGCTTCATATCTACCCGTTCCACTCCACTCATTACTTTATAGACCTCCATCATATCTCCCCTCAGCCACCTTTTCTCCAAGCTGAAGAGCCCTAGCCACTTTAGAGTTTCCTCATAGGGAAGTCATCCCATCCCCTTTATCATTTTTGTTGCCCTTCTCTGCACCTTTTCTAATTCCACTATATCTTTTTTGAGATGCGGCGACCAGAATTGAACACAGTATTCGGGGTGTGGTCACACCATGTAGCGATACAAAGGCATTATAACATCCTCATTTTTGTTTTCCATTCCTTTCCTAATAATACCTAACATTCTATTTGCTTTCTTAGTCGCAGCTGCAGCACACTGAGCAGAAGGTTTCAAAGTATCATCAACGACGACACCTACATCCTTTTCTTGGTCCGTGACTCCTAACATGGAACCTTGCATGACATAGCTATAATTCGGGTTCCTCGTTCCCACATGAATCACTTTGCACTTGCTCACATTAAACGTCATCTGTCATTTAGACTCCCAGTCTCGTAAGGTCCTCTTGTAATATTTCACATTCCTCCCGTGATTTAATGACTTTGAATAACTTTGTGTCATCAGCAAATTTAATTACCTCACTAGTTACTCCCATCTCTAGGTCATTTATAAATATGTTAAAAAG
Source organism: Microcaecilia unicolor (assembly GCF_901765095.1). Lineage (NCBI taxonomy): Eukaryota > Metazoa > Chordata > Amphibia > Gymnophiona > Siphonopidae > Microcaecilia > Microcaecilia unicolor. The sequence continues at coordinate 79,216,927 of NC_044033.1, read as the reverse complement.
CAGCGGTCCCAGCACAGACCCCTGGGATACCCCACTAACTACCCTTCTCCATTGAGAATACTGACCATTTAACCCTACTCTCTGTTTTCTATCTTTTAACCAGTTTTTAATCCACAATAGAACACTACCTCCTATCCCATGACTCTCCAATTTCCTCTGGAGTCTTTCATAAGGTACTTTGTCAAACGCCTTCTGAAAATCCAGATACACAATATCAACCGGCTCACCTTTTTCCACTGACTGTTCACGTGTCCTTTAGATTGTAAGCTCTTTGAGCAGGGATTGTCCTTCTATGTTAAATTGTACAGCGCTGCGTAACCCTAGTAGCGCTTTAGAAATGTTAAGTAGTAGTAGTAGTATGTTTGTTCACCCCTTCAAAGAAATGTAGTAGATTGGTGAGGCAAGATTTCCCTTCGCTAAATCCATGTTGACTTTGTCTCATTAATCCATGCTTTTGAATATGCTCTGTAATTTTGTTCTTAAATTAATAGTCTCTACCATTTTGCCCGGCACCAACATCAGACTCACCGGTCTATAATTTCCTGGATCTCCTCTGGAACCTTTTAAAACAATCGGCGTTACATTGGCCACCCTCCAATCTTCCGGTACTACGCTCGATTTTAAGGATAAATTACATATTACTAACAATAGCTCCGCAAGCTCATTTTTCAGTTCTGTCAGTACTCTGGGATGAATACCATCTGGTCCAGATTTGCTACTCCAGTTTGTAGAACTGCCCCATTACATCCTCCAGGTTTACAGAGAATTCATTAAGTTTCTCCGATTCGTCAGCTTCGAATACCATTTCCGGCACCGGTATCCCACCCAAATGTTCCTCGGTGAAGACCGAAGCAAAGAATTAATTTAATCTCTCTGCTACGGCTTTGTCTTCCCTGATCGCCCCTTTTACTCGGTCATCTAGCGGTCCAACCGATTCTTTTGCCGGATTCCTGCTTTTAATATACCAAAAAAACTTTTACTATGTGTTTTTGCCTCTAACGCAATCTATTTTTCAAAGTCCCTTTTAGCCTTCCTTAGCATTTGACTTGACATTCCTTATAACATAGTTTTATATATATATATTTGGCCTGAAGTCTGAAGGTTTGACAGAATTATTGGTTTTCCCCTCAATGAATAGGACATCAGGTTTTCTTAGGACATGGAACCTTGGCTTTCCTTTTTTATGAAATATCTGGTTTAAATCTTTTTTGGAAGCTTCCTTTATTTATGGAATATGCTTACTCTGAATATAAGGCAAGCGTCTTCTTATTTTCTTTATAGGAAAATGTTAAAAACATGTTTGTTTGAAAGAGGCTCTTAATTATTTTTGATTACATATTTATATTTACTATTCCTTCATTAATTTTGAAGTTCTATTAAATATGTTAACATCTTTGAATTCAATTTAATTATAGCGTTATAAAAGATCTTGATAGAATAGAATAGAGATCGGCACTGCAGACCTATAACCTCACTAATCCACTTCACCAACCCACCTTCTATACTTAACCCATAATCACTTCCTTCTTTCTTCCCGTACTTAATCTCTGCACATCACTAATTGTATCTGAAATCCCGGAACGACAATGTCATAATAAAACTGTGTAAGCCACATTGAGCCTGCAAATAGGTGGGAAAATGTGGGATGCAAATGCAATAAATAAATAAATAAATAAGAAGACAAGAAAATGACCCTGTTGGCCTGTATGAGTTCTTTTACCACTGTTTAAAGTTACTTCTGTTAGCTATGTGCCCTTACTGGGCTCTTCTCTAACTTATATGGTGCAGGTCAACCTGCTTTCATACTGATAACACTTTTGTACTTAATAAATCTGGAGTAGGTGGGTGGCTCATTGCAGGCAAGGCGGTATTGTACAACAGCATTACATGAGCCACAAAACAGCAAAGCAGGCAGTCTGCCAAATCCAACGTGGAAGATACAACCAAAAGGCAGACCTTGTGAAGAACACAGCCTTTATTGGTAAATTAAAAGCTCCCAGGTGTTTTGCCAGAACTACAGGTTGCATCAGGGGCAATGGTTAATGCTTCTGTTCCTGGAAATGTTTGGTAGTTTACTGCCTTTTGGTTGTATCTTCCACCAGCATTTCATTACATTGCATTACAGTTCTTATGTACTGCTAATAATCCTCAGTGGAGCTCATTGTGGTTTAACAAATCAATAGCTGGGCATACCCAGCATCCATTACGTAATACATTCATTAATACATACTTCAAAATCCAGATAAAACATATTATTCTTCAAATAAAAAAATGTTCTTAAATCTTCCATAGGTTGAACAATAATGTTAAGGTAGATAGATAGCATCAGTAGTCCAAATTCAGCTCCATGTAATTCTGCTGCTGAGAATGGTGATTGCACTGCTTGGCAATGGCATGTTCTCGTGTCTGGTAGTGGAAACAGTGGAAATGCATTAGATACAATGCAAAATTGATTGGTGCCATGTTGCAGACAGCAGCTCAGGAAGCTGTTGAAAAGGGTCAAAGTCATCAGAGGGAATGAAAGTGAGTATTTATTTTCATTGACAAACTGGCAAAAGTATTGACAGTGGATTTGTTTATGTTCTCATTTGTAGAGACGTAGAGAGACCAAAAGAGTGTGAATGGCAGTTTTATGGAGGGGCACCTCTATTTGGGTGCTAAAAATCACCTTCTGTATTTGGAGCCTATTCTATGAAGGCACCTACTTTCCTTTATAGAACACTAGAGTAATCAGATATAAACACACATATGTGTTTAGGCACAAACACTTACACCAGCCATAAAGCACACCTAGATTCTGCCCATGTGAATGCTCAGCTGCAAAGTATGTACTGTTGAAGATATGTACATATTTACAGAGCAGTGTGTAGCCAGAGTATTATTTACACACATATGTGTTCATATATGTGCATAAATGACTAGAATGCCAGCATTTATGCATGTTCCTGTCACTTAAATGTGTGCAGCTCCTTATAGAATTACCTCCTAAGAGCCTTACTTAAACATCTAGATTTTGGCCAGAAAAGTTAAGTTGATTTTCAGCCAAATGTAGCCATTGCTCAAACACCTATAATAAAATTAGCACTCACAGTCGGCATTAGCCAGCTAAATCCTCTGCCATCTACAGAATGGAATTATGAGCAATGGGGGGGGGGGGGGGGGGGGGGGGGGAAGGAGGAGGGGAGAAGAGCCCCTCCAATGCCACCCTCCTACCAGCCCAAATTTAACAACCTGCAAGTCCAGAGCCCTCTGATTTCACTGTCTCCTACTTGCCTGATGTTTAATGAGTGGGGCCAGAGCCCCTAATACCCCATCTCTCATTTAAGTGAAATGGCAGCTCCTATTTTACTTTAGCCAAACTGATTTCTTTAAAATATTGTTCCTTCTCATCCCCCTATCTAGGCTACTCCTGCCCCGCTACCCATCTTCCCACAGACTCCCAGATCTCCTCAAGCCAAACAAGGAGGAGGATGCAGACTTGCCTTTTCCAGGTTCAGTGCCCAGCTCTTTTCACAATGGTAGTAATACTAGTAACCTTACTTTAGAGCTGACCTCATAGTATCTAGGAACTAATGGAATGCGCTGTGCCTCATTGCAGATTCCCAGTGATGACTATTTCTCAGTTAAACTGTTCCTGAATTGTACAGAAAGGTCACTGTAGCAGTAGGCAAGGCAGTAGAAACACTAGTGAGCAGACAGGTCCAGGGGTGTAGCCAGAAGTTCATTTTTGGGGATTTCCAAAGGTGGACTGAGAGGGCCCCATATTGTCTCCTCCTTCCCCCTCCCGTAGCTGCAACCGCAGCCATAGCCCAATAAAATATTACCTTTGCTGGTGGGGATGCCAAGTCCCACTAGCCGAAGATGTCTCCTGCCTGAGTCACACCTGTGCTGAATGAGCAGCACTTAATTCAGCAGGCGTGCTTTGTCCGTTAATGCTGCCTTTCCCTTGCATGCTCACCTTTAGCAGCCGAAGCGTGCTTGCTGAATTAAGTGCTGCTCATTCAACACAGGCATGACTCAGGCAGAAGATGTGTTCGGTTGGCAGGCCTTGGCATCTCCACCCCCCCCCCCCCCCCCCGTGGGTACACTACTGATGTAGAGAAATCATTTATCATATGACTGTCACTCCTTGCTATGGGAAAAATTAGCAACAGCCTCAGAGAGACACCACACTAGAACTTCCAGCAGTAGCAAAATGGGAACTAGGGTCTGGGGAAAGTCATTAGTATTGTTGTCACATAACTGAACTTGCAGAGCCTTGAGCAGATAAAATGTACTTATCAAGTTACAGGGTATTATTGGCTTGTATACCATTCTGTAGTTGCTGGGTTTGTGTCAGCTCATCATGGTTACAATGTCATAGCTGCAGTGAAGCAAAGAAACATGCTACTTGTTTTGCACATGTAACCAAGCTGATTTTAACTCCTTTCTGTTCTATTTGGATATAGCTTACAATATCTGTTTCCACTTTAATTGCTGTCATAGTGCACACGATGCTTTGTATTCGCTGCAGGAGAGCAACATTTTCTACCAGTAGCAGCTGAAGACTGAGGTTCCAACATTTTGGAATTCTACCTTCTATGTGTGGGAACATCTGCATACAGAAACAAAACAAAACAATGAATTTAGGGTCTGATTTACTAACATATATTAATGTGAGTTATACAGTTAAGTAGGGTGACAAGCAAGCAGCCGTCACTTGTCAATCTAGCAAGGAAAGCCATGAACTACATGTCCCAGAAGGCATTGGGATCATTAGCTCAGGGAGTAGTGTTGCTGAAGAAGCCTGTGTGGAGGGGCTGAGCAGTCAGCAGTATTCCCAGCTGTTCATGATTAGCCTTAATGCAAGCTGCTAGGGAAAAGGTTAAAACCCAATAACTGGTTTGGTAGGGAGAGAATGGGAAAAACCTCAAGGAGGAAGCTACTAGAGGAGAGGAGAGGGTGGGAGTGAGGTCTCCCATGGCTAAAGAGCCTAAATGAGAACCCCAACAGGGTGGTACAAGAAGGTTGAAAAACCCAGGGGAAGGGACCCTACGATAAAGAACTGCATGGGCAGTAAGGCAGAAGCCTCATGGGAGAATGGCAAAGTCCAGAGCCTTTTATGGAAAAGGAATTAAGATAAGTCCTTTAAAATATACATAGTAACATAGTAAATGACGGCAGATAAAGACCTGTACGGTCCATCCAGTCTGCCCAACAAGATAAACTCATTTTACATGGTATGTGATACTTTAGAAACATAGAAACATGACGGCAGATAAAGGCCATATGACCCATCCAGTCTGCCCATCCTCTGTAACCCCTAATTCTTCCTATTCCTAAGCGATCCCACATGCTTGTCCCATGCCTTTTAAAATTCTGGAACAGTCCTCGACACCTCCACCGGGAGGCCATTCCACACCTTCACCACCCTTTCTGTGAAATAATACTTCCTTAGGTTACTCCTAAGCCTCTTCCCTCTTAACTTTGTCATATGTCGCCTCATTCCAGAGCTCTCCTTCATTTGAAAAAGGCTCTCTTCCTGTACATAAATGCCCTTGAGATATTTAAACGTTTCTATCATGTCTCCTCTCTCCCTTCTCTCTTCTAGCGTATACATGTTGAGGTTCATAAGCCTGTCCCTATTTTGCATTCAAGACCGCTTACTAATTTTGTGGCTGCCCTCTGGACTGACTCCATCCTGTTTATATCTTTCCATAGGTGCAGTCTCCAGAATTGCATGCAGTACTCCAAATGGGACCGGGCCTCATCAGAGACTTATACAACAGAACTATCACCTCCTTTTTCCTGCTGGTCATGCCTCTGTTTATGCACCCAAGCATCCTTCTGGCTTTGACTGTCACTTTTTCTACCTGTTTGGAAGCTTTAAGGTCATCAGACACAATCACCCCCAAGTCCCGCTCTTCCTTTGTACACTGAAGCACTTCACCCCCTATACTGTACCGTTCCCTCGGATTCTTGCAACCCAAGTGCATAACCCTATATTTTTTTTGGATTAAATCTTAGTTGCCAAATGTCGGTCCATTCTTCCAGCTTCGCTAGGTCCTTCCTCATGTCATTCATGCCCTCTAGGGTGTCCACCCTGTTGCAGAGTTTGGTATCATCCGCAAAGAGACAAACCTTGCCAGACAGCCCTTCCGCAATATCGCTCACAAAGATGTTAAAAAGAGCCTGCCCTAGGACTGATCCCTGTGGTACTCCACTGACGACATCCTGTTCTTCAGAGCAAGCTCCATTTACCACTACCCTCTGTCTCCTTCCATTCAAACAATTTTTAACCCAATCAGTTACTGTAGGTCCCATACTGAGGGCACTCAATTTATTTATCAGTTGCCTTGCGGAACCGTGTCAAAGACTTTGCTGAAATCCAAGTACACCACATCAAGCACCCCTCCCACGTCCAACTGTTTGGTCACCCAGTCAAAGAAGACAGTCAGATTCGTCTGACATGATCTGCCACTAGTGAAGCCATGCTGCCTCGTGTCCTGCATTCCATTTAGTTCAAGAAATCTCACAATCCTCCTCTTTAGAAGCATTACCATTAGCTTACTCACCACCGAGGTCAAACTGACAGGTCTGTAATTCCCAACCTCCTCCTTACTACCACTCTTGTGCAAAGGAAACACATCCACCCTTCTCCAGTCCACCGGGACCACTCCAGTTTCTAAGGAAGCATTGAAGAGGTCCGTCAGCGGAGCTGACAGAACTTCTCTGAGTTCCTTAAACACCCTCGGGTGTATCCCATCAGGCCCCATCGCTCTGTCTACTTTTAGTTTGGCAAGCTCCTCACGAACACAGTCCTTCGTAAACAGTTCTTGGTCTACCATACATCCATCCCCTTTAGCCTTTGTTTTCTGCAGCCCTACCCCCGGTTTTTCATTCATGAACACAGAGCTAAAATAATTGTTAAGCAGTTCAGCTTTATCCTTATCATCTTCCACATATTTCTCTCCCTCAGCTTTGAGCCTCACAATGCTATTATGGCACTTCCTCTTGTCACTTACATATCTGAAAAAGGTCTGTATTAGCTATCTTTTCCTCCATTTGCCGCTTCACTTTCCTGATAGCTTTTCCAGCTTCTCTTCGCTTATTTAGGTATTCTTTCCTGTCTTCATCTTTCTAAGTCGTCTTATAACGTGCAAAGGCTAGCCTCCTTTCCCTTATCTTTTCAGCTACTACATTTGAGTACCAGAGAGGCCTTCTTTTCCTCTTACTTTTATGTAATTTTCTAACATAAAGGTTAGTTGCCTTTATTATAGCTCCTTTCAGTCTTGTCCATTGCTGTTCTACATCCTTCAGCTTTATATGTATACCCAAGTTTGATTTGTAAGAGCTATGGTAGTGGTGTACAGTTGGTGGTAGTGGGTTTTGGTGGGATCAGTAGACAAAGTAAGGGAGAAATGGTGAGATGTGTACCTGAGAGCATTTTACAGTTCACTGCAGTGCCCCCTAAGGTGCCCTGTTGCTTTCCTGGGATATCAGGGGGACCAGTCTACTAAAAATGCTGGCTCCTCGTACATCCCAATGGCTTGATTTTGGACGTTTTTTGTTTGAAAATGGACCAAAAAACAAAACATCCAAATCACAAAACCTTCTATTTTCAAAAACAAAAGATAAACATTTTTCTTTTTTGAAAATGACCTTCTTTACTGTTCAGATTTTGGATGTTTTTGCAAAATGTCCAAAGTCGAACTTAGATGTCATATCGAAAATACCCCTCTATCAGGCTTATTTTCGAAAGAGAAGGATGCCCATCTTTCGACACAAATCGGAAGATGGGCATCCTTCTCACAGGGTTGCCCAAATCGGCATAATTGAAAGCCGATTTTGGGCGTCCCCAACTGCTTTCCGTCGCGGGGACGACCAAAGTTCCCGGGGGGGTGTCGGAAGCGTAGAGAAGGCAGTACTTGGGCGTGCCTAACACATAGGCATCCTTGATCCATAATGGAAAAAAGGGCGTCCCTGATGAGCGCGTGGACGACTTTATTTGGTCCTTTTTTTGTTACGACCAAGCCACAAAAAGGTGCCCGAACTGACCAGATGACCACTGGAGGGAATCGGGGATGACCTCCCCTTACTCACCCAGTGGTCACTAACCCCCCTCCCACCCTCAAAAAAAATAGTTTAAAAATATTTTGTGCCAGCCTCTATGCCAGCCTCAAATGTCATACTCAGGTCCATCGCAGCAGTATGCAGGTACCTGGAGCAGTTTTAGTGGGTGCAGTGCACTTCAGGCAGGCGGACCCAGGCCCATCCCCCCCCACCTGTTACACTTGTGGTGGTCAATGTGAGCCCTCCAAAACCCACCAGTAACCCACTGTACCCACATGTAGCTGCCCCCTTCACCTATATGGTCTATGGTAGTGGTGTACAGTTGTGGGTAGTGGGGTTTGGGGGGGGGGTTAGGGGGCTCAGCACACAAGGTAAGGGAGCTATGTACCTGGGAGCTTTTTCTGAAGTCCACTGCAGTGCCCCCTAGGATGCCCGGTTGGTGTACTGGCATGTCAGGGGGACCAATGCACTAGAAATGCTGGCTACTCCCACGACCAAAGGGCTTGCATTTGGTCATTTCTGAGATGGGCGTCCTTAGTTTCCATTATCGCTGAAAATCAGAAACGACCAAGTCTAGAGACAACCATCTCTAGGGACGACCTAAATGTCAAGATTTGGGCGTCTCCGACCGTATTATCGAAACGAAAGATGGACTCCCATCTTGTTTCGATAATACGGGTTTCTCTGCCCCTTTGCTGGGACATCCTGAGAGGACGTCCTCAGGAAAACGTGGGCACCCTTTTCGATTATGCCCCTCCACGTCTCATTGTATAAAATGAGACCTGTGCTAAAATAGTGCGAGTTTGTGGTAAAATAAGTAATTTTAAAGGTAACCCACATTGATAACTTCCCTCCCCCCAATGTTCATTTTCTGACTTAAACAACCTGTAAAAAGTTATCATCTGAAGGCACTGTTTACGTCACCTCTTGGGCACTGGTTTTCAATGCCAGCCGTAGAGATAGAATAAAAGCTTTTAACTCTCATTTACTCCCAATGAAGTAAATGGAAGCTAACAAAAATACATTCTGATACCTGAGTTCCCCAATTTAGGAACCCTTTGATTGGAGATCTCCAGTTAAGTAATCTTTTTATATGTCTGTAGGTACTATGAAGAGTCATAGATGCCATTTTGAACTGTAATAAATTACAGTGAGTGCATAAGAGGAACCATAGGAGCCAACTTTTCAAAATTATTGGGGGTGCTAAGCCCAATGGAAATTACCCCTCCGTGGACACATACAAGGAATTTTTTCAATATTGGGGGTGCTCAAGCACCCACAGCACCCACAGAGTCGGCTCCAATGAGAGGAACAGAAAATCGCTTAGTTCAGTAATTACTTAGAACACATTTGCTAGATGTTTGAATGCACTATTAGGATCATTTCTGGTTCAGCGCTGGCCAGTTCACAAAATAGTAATATGCCAATGAAAATATATATCCTATTATAGAATAATAATAATAGTAATAATTAGCAAGGTTGGCCAACAAGTATACAAAACTAAATACTACGACAAGATTTTACCAAAGGACTGGCTAAGTATTATACAAAAATAGAAATCTGCTTATATTGTTTCAGTACTAAGAATTGTTCCTGAGAAGAGATTACAAAAGCAGCAAATATTAGACTAATGAACTATGCTCCCTGAGCTAACACAGTCCTTTGCAAGCAATAACAGACTAAATCCCAACCGTAGAGCAGTGTTCCCTCTAAGCAGAGTGCATGAGCGATTGCTCATACATTTAGGAGCGTCGCTCACGGATTTTTTCATGGTTGTTCACAAATTTTTTTTGTGTGTGTGTTATATACAGAAATGCATTGCTAATACTGGTGCTCAAAAATTGTTGTTTTTTTAAAACTTGTTGCTCACATGAAGAAAAACTTTGCACACACTAGGCCACTCCCTAGAGGAAACATTGCCATAGAGGTGCCCTGTTCATTTTCACTCTAAGACAAGCTGTTCCCCTTGGAGTGTCGTCCAAGTGGTAAGGGATGGGATTCCTCCTTCTAGACTCAAGCCAGCTTACCAGTGAGTCTTTCCATTGACAGCTGGAGGATGACAGAAGCTTGTTCAATGGTTCCTGCTTGCCACAGGTTAGAACTTCTTCCAAAGTGATAAGCCGTAAATACTAGCCAAAGCTTCTTTGTACGGCTTGTAATACAGAGAGGTTCAGTACTTGGGAGACACAGGCAAGACAGTCTCTCTTCTCAGAGAGCCATCACATTTGCCATTATTTCCGTCACCAAACCCAGTATCAACCTAGTGACAATGGTCCTCAGGTGACTGTTTTGGACCAATCTGCTCTTGCATTCTTAGCTGTCCAGCAAATGAAGTGCAGGCCTAGAGAACAATGGGGTCCATGATTCTTTCAGACATCCTTCCATCAGGGCTGGCACTTAGGAAGGGTTGTTGGTAAGGCTTATCTCATTCTTGTATCAGTTTAAATCTGTCCTATTAGTGGCTTTTTCACACCAGGGACAAAATGCAGATGTTCTTTGGAATGTCAGTGTCCTACGCTGGCAGTCAGAGATGCAGGAAACACTGGAGCAGCCATGATTGTTTGTTTCACAAAAGATGGATCCTGGCCTAGGCAGGCATCAGTTGTACAAAAAGGTGATGCACAGCAGACACTCCTACAGAAGCCTAATGGCTAGCAGGGTGAGCGCAAAGTGGGATCACTCATGCCCTGCCATGCCAGAGTGCCAGGTAACCCCCAGGCATCAGTCCCATAAGAAAAGTCTTGCAGGGAGGTCTTGGCGGGGGGGGGGGGGGGGGGTTAGCTGGGGAAATTCTGCTCATGGAGGTAGGTGATCAGAGAGAGAAAAGCAGTGGAGGAGATCAGGAGGGAAATGCACCACCACCGTGGAATTTACAGTTTTTAAACGGAGTGCAGTGACTGCACAGTATTACATGCAGCCACATTATTGGCAATTGTGACAGCTAAGACATGGCACTGACTTGTGAGCTGTCACTGGTGACCATACCCTATCACCACTCATTTCACATGCTTAGTAAAAAGGTCCCTTAGTTTTCCAAAAATCTTGATAGACAGCAGAGTAGTGAAAGCAGAACTCATAATCCTCTCTCTTGCTACCTCCACCAACATCCTGACACTAATGTTTATTTATCAAGCGGTGAGCTTTACATCTTAGAGCTTAGAGCAAAGGAATTGCCATGCTCACGTCTCCCGGGTAGTAGGAAAAAGCTGCCTGTGCATTAAAATGCTGCCTTTTGGCTCATGGGATAATTTGGTTTTAAGACAGACTTATTTCATTTTATATCACATTGTTAAACAGTATATCGGTAAGAAAATTGCTGTCTGGTATGCATAGCTAAGAAATAAATATTTATAGTTTTGAAAAATAAGAGGGATGCTACAGTAGCAAGAAATTAGAAATCCATTCTACATAGATGGTTTAGATTGCTATTGTGTCAGTCTTACTGGTGTGTGATAAGACACATGAAGCAATTCCAGGAGAAAGCCTGTCACCGGTATCCATGGTAACTCGAAAGATACCAAGGATTGCAGAAGGATAAAGTGAGCCAGAGTAATAGGTCTCATTATATGGGCAAAATACATAAAAGGTTAAGGCATAGGTTTTTTTAATTAGTGGCTCAAAATATCTGTGGCTAGAACAAGTTGCACTGAAATAATATTTTTACTGCTGGAGACACTGTACGCAACCCTGATGTTGACAGATATGTTCAAATGATAACCTTTTACTGTACTGAGTGAATAGTATCCAGACAATGAATGCCAATGCATGTATTGTGTTTTGGTAAGCATACTTGGAACATGAAAGGGCGTAAATGGTAGGAGCAACACTGACTCACTTAACTATGAATTCTACATTGTTCACTTTGCAGAATTAATCCATTAGTACCACTGTAGATCATATACAGAACAGGTGAGCTGCAAAAACAATTTTAAGAGACAACTATGAGGTGTCCACCCTATGAAGGGGGCAGAGGACGTTGGGGAATGAACTTGCTAGAGAGTTGTGGAGATCAAGCCTAGTTTGGAGAGACAGAGAGAGAAATACCTGGGGATAGTGGAACCTGCTAGGGAGGTTGGTGCCTGAGGAGGGGAAAAACCGCTGGGAGGTGTCAGACCTGGGGTTGGGAATTCTGCACAATAATGACAAATATGCTGAATTTTAAAATACTGTCTGCAGAATTTTCAAACTAAGTGTGCAGAATTTTAAATTTTATTGCAAAGAATTCCCCCAGGGGTAACTGTGCTTTCTTTTTGTGTTTCACAAATGCATAGCTTATTGAGTACTGCAAAACTGAGTTGTCAAGAAAGTTTAATGCAAGAGTGATGGTTTCATATGAAATGCAGCCCAGGGTTAAAAATCTAAGGCTTGTTAATTAATGCATTAATGCAGCATTGTTTTCACAGAGGGTTAAAAGCAATTTTAAGCTTGATTGTAATGGGAAAGGACAGAGGTTAGGAGATAAAAGTAAAACAATGCATTAAAAAGGGGGCCCATATCTATATCTATATAGATGTATGCGTCTATATCTTTATAGATACAGATATTTGGCTGAATTATGTGGCTAAACAGAAATACAATCCTCCCTCATTGTATTGCTGCTCACTACCTTATGTCTTCCTTGTTGCTATAGAAACTAATTCTGCTGCAACTGTGAATGCTAAGCAGATTCCACCATTATGTTACCTTTGTACCATGGTTTCATGTTTTTCTACTTATTGAACTTCACCGCAGCTTTCATGATAGCGACACAAGTCTGCTGTTAGTATATGCACATTTCACTGAGTGTTAAGACACTCAAGGTACTTATTATTAATTGCAGATAATTAACATTGATATAAAATTCTTAGGAGATGATATTGAAATTCTCTTATCTGTGTAGACGAGACTCTTACCTTGATAAGGGCCAGTGAAAAGGATATTCAGTAGCACTGACTGGATAGTGCTGCTGAATTTTTCCTCTTAGCACCCTGGCACTATCTGGGTAGGGCTGAGGACCTGTGTGGACCAATTTGGTGTCTCTACCCTCCTCCTACCTGGACTTCAGATTTCCAATGAAGTGTCAGGGATTTATAACATTAAAATCAAAGCAAACCAAGCAGAAATAAATTTCACCAATCCATCCATCGTGCTGTACATTTACTGGCCTTGAAAAGCAGGAACCTCTTATAAAAATAATTTTTTCCCCCAAAGTTTGAAGTTTGTCCTACCAAACTATTCGCTTGGGACAGTTGTGCAGGTGTTCTATATATTTTTAGATATATGTGGGGAAAACAGTGACAACAAAATCCCTACTGATCTTTATTCTGCGAGGCTGAGGTCGATGCAAGTGGTACAAATAGCGCAGTATAGAGCGGCAGTGCTGAGGAACACGATTACCAAGGGGGAAGGAGAGAGAAGGAGATGGAGAGGAAAATGGAAAAGAAGCTTTAACCTGGTGGTCAGTTGCCAGTTGCAAAGCTGACTCGATTAAGCATGGGGCCCTTAGGCTCTGTGTGGCTGCCCCTGTCGCCCCTTCTTAAGGCTGGCCCTGGCTGGGATGAGCTGTGGGTGGAGCTTGGCAGAGCTGGAGGTGATATTCAGTGCTGCTACCTGGGTAATTATTTGTAATATTAAACTGTAATGCCTCTTTGCATGGGTGCTTCTGGATTCAGAATTGACCTGGCTGGAGCCTCCCAAAAGTAGTCCCCTTTGGATCCTTTACTCTTGGCGCTCAGTGCCTTCACCTGAGGAAAGAAGCAATAGTGGGTGAATCACCCTCTCCCCCACCCCTGCCAGGAAACTCAAAAACAAATCCAAATGACACTATGGGATGATGAATCTGGCTATTAGGTTACATAGGCTTGGAAAACCTTTGTATTCTCTCAAGTTCAAAAACCACTCTGAAGACAGCAGTTTATGTAAATTCAAACTATTTATTCTACAAGTTTTGAAAAACTCAGGAACATCAACTATGATCGACTCTCCAACATTTAAGGCAAGTCTTTTAAAGCCACAATCCTTATGCTATTCCCCAGTAAAATTCCTGTTTTCTCCTTCCTTATATTTATGTGCAGAGTCTTTTCAGCATGATTATTTACACTTTGTACAAACTCCTGTCCATGCCTATCCTAGAGAATAGTCCCAATGGCTGTGCTCCTCTCATTTTCCAGGTCCAGACCCCCTTTGGCTTGACCTCCCTCCTTGGGTGATCTTCACTTCAGTCCTACTCTGGTCTTGGGATGGGCACTCCCTGGCTCCGATCCCATGCTCCCGGGCTGGGTCTCTCCTCTGCCCACCCGTAGTTCTCCTCCTTCATAGTTGCTGCTTTGCTGAGCCACCTCCTTTTTACAACCAGTGGTTACACCTCTCTTATTTGGGATTCCCCTTTTTCCCCTCCAGGTCAGTGGCAGGGGACCATCAGGCAACCAAAGACCCTTCTAAAGGGCAAACACTTCTCTTTTTCTCCTTCCACTCTCCCCCTCACCCTGACACTCTTCAGTTCCAGGGCACTATCTCTTTTATTTCAAAGCTTCTTCCCACCCAGGGACCTCCCAGTCACTCCCCTTGGTGACTCTACAGGGACTTACTCTCCTAGTAATCCCAACCTAATGGGGGATTACATTAAGAACAACAGAAAAGCCGCCAGCTCACCTCGGATTCCAGATACTCAGCAGCAGCCACTGTCCAGATACTGCTACTGAATATCTGGATTTTTTTTTCAACACATGAGCCATCATTTTATGTTTCAATGATTTTTATTGATGGTACAACATATTGAGCAGTCAACAATCTCAGCTTATGGTCATTTGGAACAAGTCACTCCAGATAAACATATTAAACAGACCATCACAATTCCCCCCCCTTCCCCCCGCCACTTCTAATTATAGCAATTATGGTACATCTTGATGATATGGTTCTCGGTAACAACAATAACTAATTCACCTAACTCTTGCATTCACTACAAATTATTTAGTTTCAAACAGTTTCTCTAATAGTTACCTCTACCCCTCCCTTTCTTCTTAGCAGCGCTTCTACCTTCCCTTCCCCCCTACCTTACCCCTCTGCAGTATAAATTGTCCTTCTATTTTGGTTATAGCCGTCAGCTCAGTCAGATATTTAGCAGGTAACTTCTTGCTATTGGGCTCATGGTATCCCAAAATGGGCTCCACCGTTGTTAGGAGCCATCATTTTAAAAAACACTGACCATTGCGGGTTGAATACTGGGTCTTAACTTCTTTTTTTGTATCTAGGTTAGAACTACTTTTTAGTATTTATGAAGCACTCGAGTAAGCAGTGACTTCAAAATAGTAAATAGTATGAATGATGCAAAATGTTATCAATCTATTTGCCACAAATGCACATATATTCAGGAATACAGGGAGAAGAATTATCAAAGTGATCTTGCTGGGTAAGTAAGGAATTACTTAGCTAGATCTCCTGAGGTGAAAATTGCACCCCACACAGCAGATAAAGTATGCATGTTCTTTTACAGCACTCTTTCTTTTATCCAGATTAAAAAGAGGTTTTCCCTAGAGAGTGTTTAGATCGGGGAAATAAAAAGATGTGTATAATTGCATTTTCAAATTATATGGGCATAGTTTATCTAACTCCATAACCTGCCTACTGAAATAGGAGAGGCAGTATACATGGGTATGCTATACCTGTGCACCTTTAAGCAGATTTGAAAAGTCGCTTATATATGTGGGTATAAAAGTGCACACATCTTTTCAAGAGCTGACAGACTGAAAATCACCCTAGTTATGATTTAATAACTCTCTCATGTTCAGTCAAACATCCAATCATTAGAATGTTTTTCATGACCTTACTCTGCATATTAATTGTGCATTTTCAAGCATAGATATGCATTCAGGTGGAAGTGGAGGCGTAGCCTAATGGTTAGTGCACTGAGCTGAGATCCTGGGGAAGTCACCTAACCCTCCATTGCCCCAGGTTCAAAAATAAAAAAAAAAGCCATAGATTGTGAACCCACTGGGACAGAGAAAGTACATATAATGTAATGTTGCAGTGCTGCATACATCTAGTAGCACTATAGATCATCATTCCAACAGTGGCCAATCCAGGTCATAAGTACTGGCAGAAACTCATTTAGTAGTACCATTCCATGCTACCAGTTCCGGGGCAAACAGTGGCTTCCCCCATGCCCATCTCAATAACAGACTGTGAACCTTTCCTCCAGGAACTTGTCCAAACCTTTTTTTAAACCTAGATAAGCTAACCGCTGTTACCACATCCTCCGACGAGTTCCAGAGCTTAACTATCTTTGAGTGAAAAAAATATTTCATCCTATTTGTTTTAAAAGTATTTCCATGTAATTTCATTGCTTGTCCCCTGGTCTTTTTACTTTTTGAAAGAGTGAAAAATCAATTCACTTTTACTCTTTCTGCACCAGCTCCTGCTACCCCCGCAGTTCATCTAGCTGCTTGCTAGAAGGTGCATGCCATATCTATACAGGTTTGTATTTTCCCTTTCTCTCATGGATCCACTACACTTTCTGTTTCTGATGCTAAATCCCCAAACTTATCCGATATCTCAAACTATTACATACTATAAGATCACACTGCCCATTTGTTACTTTCATCATCTCAGAAGCTGTTTTGTCTTTTACCCTCTCCTCTGCTCTTGAGATTCAGTGTCTTCTTCTTATCATTCAGCCATCTCCATTCTCTTTGAGTTCATCTCATCCTTGTCTTTGTTGTCATGCCTCCCCTACTCTTCTCCATACTCTCTTGCTCCTTTTCCTCCTCTGAGCTGTGGATATCAATGCCAATCCTGACCCTGCAAGGCAACTCTCATCCACTTGTTCAGATCAAACCCCAAACTTTCCTTATTCTGTTCTTGTCCTTCCTTCCTTCTCTCCCTTTTTCATGTGCCCATTGAATGTCCACTCTATCTCCCATAAGCTTGCCTACATTCAATAACCTTGCTGCCCTCTTGAACTCCAAATTATTATTCTAAGCCTTATTATACTGTATTTCTTATTTCTAAGAAAACTTTAATAGAAATATAGAAAATAACAGTAGAAAAAGTCCTTACCCAATCTGTCCATCCAAACCAGCAGCCCAATCCAGTGGCGTAGCAAGGGGGGGGGGGCAGGAGGGGCGGTCCGCCCCGGATGTCAGCTTGGGGGGGGGGGTGCTCCCTGCCAGCTCCCCCCCCGGGTGCAGCACGATGACACTCCCCCCGACCCAGTGCCTACCCTCCTCAGCTCCCCCCAACCAGCTGAGCACCCTACCTTTAAAGAAATTTCAGAAGCCGTGGAGAGGCAAGACACAGCGCCTTGCGCCTGCAAGTAAAAGAAGCGTGGATTGTCATCGGGCCTTCCCTCATGCTGTCTGTCCCGCCCTCCGCTGACGCAACTTCCTATTTCCGCAAGGGCGGGACAGACAGCATGAGGGAAGGCCCGATGACGATCCTCGCTTCTTTTACTTGCAGGCGCGAGGCGCTGTGCCTCGCCTCTCCACGGCTTCCGAAATTTCTTTAAAGGTAGGGTGCTCAGCTGGTTGGAGGGAGCTGAGGAGGGTAGGCATTGGGTGGGGGGGGGGGTGTTGATGTGCTGAGGGGGGGGGTATCATCGTTCTACACCCGGGGGAGGTGCAACAACGAACCGCCCCAGGTGGCAGCCCTCCTTGCTATGCCACTGGCCCAATCTCCACATCCCCTTCTCTCTCAGAAATCCTCAGCATTTGCTCATGCTTTCTTGGATTCTGATACTGTCATTGACTTCACCACTTCTACCGGAAGGCTGTTCCACATATGCATTACCCTTTCTGTAAAAAGTAAATAATCCTTAGGTTATTCCCATTTCTGCCTCCATTAACCCTCCTTTTATGACCCATCATTCCAGTGCCTCCTTTGTATTTAAACCTTTGAGGTTTTTAAATGACTCTATCTTATCTCCCCTTTCTTTCCATTCCCCCAGATTATACATGTTTAGATCTTTAAGTCTGTCTCCACATGCTTTATGATGAAGATGGTCAACTATTTTAGTATTCATCCTCTGGACTCACTCCATCCTGTTTATATCTTTTTGAATGTGAAATCTCTAAAATTGCATACAGTACTACTACTGAGTTCTCACTAGAGACTTATATAAAGGCACTATCACCTCTTTTTTCCTGCTGACCACTCCTCTTCTAATACACCCAAGTGCCCTTTTGGCTTTTCTCATTGCTTTATCTACTTGTTTAGCCACCTTATGATCATCAAATATGATCATTACCTGGTCCTGCTCAAGCTTGCAGAGAGCTGAATTGCAGCAGGGAAGCAGGAATCTCACTGTTTATTTTGAAGCTGAAGCTAGGCGAGAGTAAAGAGATTGGGTGAAGACTTGAGGGTGGGGGGAGGACATGAGAGAGAGAGGGCCACTGAGTGAAGGCTGGGAGGTACATGATAGAGAGAGAGAGACTGGTTGAAGGGTGGGAAGGGGAAAGAGCACCATTGTATTTTGCCACTATTTGACAAAATGTGGCAAAATACAACAGTGTATGTTTTGGCCCTCCAAATGTTACAAAGTATAATATGTGGCCCCTGATAGAAGAAGGTTAGACAAACCTGCTCTAGACCATTCTAGTTTTGCTGGATCCCTTCTCATATCTTCTATGCCTTCAAGGGTTCTTACCCTACTGCAGATTTTGATATCATCTGATAGATCCCTTCTCCAATATCACTTATCTTGAAAAGAACCAGACCACGGACTGATTTATGTGTCACACTACCAGTAACAGCCCTTTCTTTGAGGGTGAAGTCCTTTTAACAATACCCTTTGCCACTTCTTACTCAACCAATTTCTCATCCAGCCGATCACTTTTGGGCCCATACCAGTAATACTCTCCTCTGACAGTGGCTGAGTCCTTTAGGCACTAAAGGGTTATTCTGGTCTTCAGTTATCTAGTTTTTGCCTTACAGCAGATTTTCTTTTGGACCCCCCCAGCTGTACTTTCTCTGATATACCACTTACTGTTTCTCAGTTGGATTATTGCAATATTGGCTATGCTGAAATCAAAACAGCAGATCATAGTCTTCACACTGTGGTGAAAGGTTTGTCTAATACTTAATCATTATGACCATATTGCACCCCTTCTCATAAAGAGTTATTATTTACCCATTTCTTACCAAATTCAGTTTTAAATTTGATTCTTGCCCATAAAGCCTTCTGCACTGGAGAATCCTACTTTCTGTGCTTCTTATTTCTTATGTTCCTTTAGGTTCCCTTTGCTCCCAAATGGAAAATTAGCTTGCAATAGCATCAGTATCCCGGGCTTATCTTGATTCAGCTAGGTGCTCAGCTTTCTTCTTCCTAGCACTATAGTTGTGGAATTTTCTATTCTAAAAGAATCATTGTTTACAAAATTTGGATCTCTTTGCATTGGTTTTTGGGCTGGGTGTAAGCAGCTTTTGACTACAAGGAGGGTTAAGTGTTTTTTTTTTCTAATTGTCTTATCTTTTTCTGCATTTTTCTGTCTAAATTTTTCTGTCTTTTCTTTTGCTTCCTTTGAAAGTTGGCTCTTATGGTTCACAACAAGAAAAAAGTGATTGGGAGTGCAAAACTCAACACAAGTGAATGCTCCCTGATCAGAGCTTATCGTCTTTCCACCAAAACCCACTTCTCCTCTTCCTCCACTTTCTATCTCAGTTGATAACACCCTCATCCTCCCCGTCTCATCTGCCCGCAACCTCGGAGTCATCTTTGACTCCTCTCTCTCCTTCTCTGCGCATATCCAGCAGATAGCCAAGACCTGTCGCTTCTTCCTCTTTAACATCAGCAAAATTCGCCCTTTTCTCTCTGAACACACCACCCGAACTCTCGTCCACGCTCTCATTACCTCTCGCCTGGACTACTGCAACTTACTCCTCACCGGCCTCCCACTTAGCCATCTATCCCCCCTTCAATCTGTTCAGAACTCTGCTGTACGTCTCATATTCCGCCAGAACCGATATACTCATATCACCCCTCTCCTCAGGTCACTTCACTGGCTTCCGATCAGAAACCGCATTCAATTCAAGCTTCTCCTTCTTACCTACAAATGCACTCAGTCTGCTGCCCCTCACTATCTTTCTACCCTCATCTTCCCTTACGTTCCCGCCTGTAACCTCCGTTCACAGGATAAATCCCTCCTCTCAGTACCCTTCTCCACCACCGCCAACTCCAGGCTCCGCTCATTCTGCCTCGCCTCACCCTATGCTTGGAACAGCCTTCCTGAGCCCTTACGCCAAGCCCCCTCCCTGCCCGTCTTCAAGTCTTTGCTTAAAGCCCACCTCTTCAATGCTATGTTTGGCACCTAACCCTTACCGTTCAGTGAATCCAGACTGCCCCAATTTGACTGCCCCTATCGGACCGACCGTTCACTTGTCTATTAGATTGTAAGCTCTTTGAGCAGGGACTGTCTCTCTTTGTTAAATTGTACAGCGCTGCGTAACCCTAGTAGCGCTCTAGAAATGTTAAGTAGTAGTAGTAGTAGTTTGCTCAATATTGGCACTTTTATGTTGTGAACTGCCTTTGACATCTTTTTTGAAAGGCAGGTATATCAAATGTAACAAAAACGTAAGTATTTATTAGTTGCCTATCCAGCTTATTGTCGAAGGAGATCGCCGGCCATCTTCCGACACAAATCGGGAGATGGCCGGCGATCTCCTGAAACCGGCCAAATCAGTATAATCGAAAGCCGATTTGGGGCGTCCCCAACTACTTTCTGTCGCCGGGACGGGCAAAGTTCCCGGGGGCGTGTCGAAAGGGTAGCGAAGGCGGGACGGGGTGAGCCAGGGCGTGCTTAAGAGATGGGCGCCCTCGGCCAATAATGGAAAAAAGAGGGGCATCCCTGGCGAGAATTTGGTCCACTTTATTTGGTCCCTTTTTTTCAGGTCCAAGTCCCAAAAAAGTGCCCGAACTGACCAGATGACCACCGGAGGGAATCGGGGATCACCTCCCCTGACTCCCCCAGTGGTCACTAACCCCCTCCCACCCTCAAAAAAACAACTTTCAAAACTTTTTTTGCCAGCCTCTATGCCAGCTTCAAATGTCATACTCAGGTCCATCGCAGCAGTATACAGGTCCCTGGAGCAGTTTTAGTGGGTGCAGTGGACTTCAGGCAGGCGGACCCAGGCCCACCCCCCCCCCCCCACCTGTTACACTTGTGGTGGAAAATGGGAGCCCTTCAAAACCCACCCGAAACCCACTGTACCCACATCTAGGTGCCCCCCTTCACCCCTTAGGGATATGGTAGTGGTGTATAGTTGTGGGTAGTGGGTTTTGGGGGGGGGGGGGCTCAGCACCCAAGGTAAGGGAGCTATGCACCTGGGACCAATTTGCGAAGTCCACTGTAGTGCCCCCTAGGGTGCCTGGTTGGTGCCCTGGCATGTGAGGGGGACCAGTGCACTACGAATCCTGGCCCCTCCCATGATCAAATGCCTTGGATTTGTTCGTTTTTGAGATGGGTGCCATTGGTTTCCATTATCGGCGAAAACCGAGGGCACCCATCTCTAAATCCGGCGATCTTAGCATTTAGGTCGACCATCTTTAATGTTGACCTAAATGTTGAGATTTGGGCACCCCTAACCGTATTATCGAAACGAAAGATGGACGCCCATCTCATTCGATAATACGGTCGGCCCCGCCCCTTCGTGGCACTGTCCTCGGAGATGGGCGCCCTTAGAGATGGGCGTCCCCGGTCGAAAGTGCCCCTCCACGTGTAAGTATGTCAAAGCCTTGCTAAAATCAATCTGCACTTCACATCCAGCTCTCTGGTCACCCAGTTAAAGAAAATGATTAGATTCGTCTGATGAGATGTACCTGTTTTAATCCTTGTTATTATTTTCTGTGTGGACTTTGCTAGATATTAGTTCCACTTTGAAAGTTAGCTTAGGATAACTATGCACTAATATACCTACTCTTTGGGTCACCCAATTTTTCTGGGTTAAAATAAACATATATATTTGAATCTTCAAAAGTATGTGCTAAATGCAAACCCTTCCTCAACCCTACTCTCAGGAAAACCAAACAGTGGTTCAAATTATACACATACAGGCTGTACACATGTAAGTTTGCTCGCATATTCGGTGGGCAATCTTGTAAGAGACTATTTTGTAACAGGTACTTAAAGCACCTGCCTCTTCCCTATGGTAAAAACTCTGCTTCACTGTTTCTGCTTTTCTGATATTTAGGAATCATTTTAGTTGGTTAACAGAAACACTCGTTATCTTCACATTTACTTTTCCTACGTTAAGTGCATCTTTTTTGTCATGCAGCTCCTAGATTTTTCCTTAGGGACATGTAATGGACTTCATCAAAGTAATAAATGTAAGTCACAGACAATTTGTTTACTCAGTAAAGACAAAAAGGATGCAAGCCTATACTCTATTGCACTTTCCCTTTTCTAAATTGTGGTGAAATTACTGTAAAAGATTCAGCAGTAGAGAATTTGGTTTCAGGAAAAATAGAAGTACAGGCATGTCTAGTTTTTATCGTTCATGTTTGAAAGCATTTTGTTAGAATAACCAGAGGGTTAAAGCATTTGTTTGTGTATATTTAAGACATTCTAGCATATATTTTCAATGACTTAAGGGGGCAGTGTATTATGAAAGTCATTTTAGAAGCATTTATACATGTAGATAGGCTACACATGTTAGTGATTTCAGAAAGCCAATATTTACACATGTAGATAGTTGGCTCATTGACGTTTCAAGGTGATGTGCTTTGGATGGGCCAACATTTGCTTATTGGCTTTTGCGCCAGCAGCGAGGCTTGTTGTAGCCAGGGTTTTAACAAAGGGAACAGGAATAGTTTTTTGTTTTCCTTAGTCTCCTGTGTTTTTATTTTGACTCATAATTTAAAAAACATACTTTGTGCAGCTTTCCTAAGTAATTGCCACCACATATATGTAGAGTTTTGTAAAATTGGGTAACTATATGCATAAGTGCCAGCATCTACACATGGAAGTTGTTCCATGTATAAGTACTGGTACATATATGTTTAAGCTCCTAAGTGTTCCTACTCTTTTTCAACGTATATTTTTGCAAAATCGATGCACCCATTATATATGCTGGTAAATACACCTGTATGTACTGGCATCCTTATAAGCATTTTACAAAAGGTTGTGCTTTGGTAGAGCCTATTGTAAAATACTGGGAAAATAGGCATGTCCTGGCCCTTTCCCATGTTCTGACTTTTTGCAAAATGGCACTTCACATGACTTATGGGGCCTTGTTTGTGTCTTTGGAGAAAATGCTTAGTTTATAGGTTTGCTATCCACAAGCAAAAATGAAGTTAATGCTCTTAAATCAACCATATGTGAGTAAGTTGATTTTCAGCTACTTGAAATCATGTGCATAATTTGCAAAGAAACATAGAGAATGACAGCAGATAAAGACCATATTGCCTTTCTAGTCTGAACACTTGTACGTAATGGTGATCACAACGTTTTGCTGCTTAGATTACGACCCTAGTACAGTGCTTCCAGGAAGTCATGCAGAATCCATGATGGTATTGTTAACAAAAGATGGTTCATGCCTATCCAGGCCTCAGGTGTATAAAAGATTAGATAAAGGGAATACCCCTATAGGCTGTCTGAAAACCGCCATTTAGACATCCATATTAGATAGATGTCCAAATCCTGATTTTGTAAAGCCAGGACATATATGAATGTCTAAAACTGCATATGGCAAGGGGGCATGGACTAGGTAAGGGCCAAAATATGGACAACCAACTCCAATTTCAGAAGAGACGTATTTGTTCAAAAAGATGGATGTTGTTATTGAGACCTGGTACTTGGCACTTTCAGGCGTCTAACTATCAACCTGTAGTCCATTGACCTTTCATTTTGAAAATAATTGACTATATTGTCATTAATTAAAGAATTATTTTGCTCGGAGAAAGGTCCTTCACTTGCAACAGATGGGCTTTCATAGATTTCAGAACACTGTGTAATGTTCTCCCTTTTCAGCAGGGGGCACACTTATAATACTCCTTCTTTCCAGTAGGAGTTATTCTAGAGCAAGAACTTTCCACCCACACAGTCAGTAGGAAAGTACATTAAACAAACTTGGAAGGAGATTTTTTCTTACTTAGGGTATCCTGGTCCTTAGTCAGAGCTTTAGGCCTCAATCAGAACATTCCCCAGAACCTTCCAGAAAACTTCACCTCTGAGAGGAATCAGAGACGGCTCTCAATTATGATTGCTCATACCTTCAGTCTTAGGGATAGGGGTCCTCCGTACCTTCAGGGTGACTTCTTCATAACATCTGTCATTCTGTCCAAAATCCTCCTCTGAAGTTTCTCCTGGTAACAGGTCATAGCTCTGTTAACCTCCTTGCACCGCCTGGTGCTCTGTCTGGGAAATGCCACTTGACAAGCAGGCTTTACAGGATATGTAAATTATCCAATCAGTATTCAAACATTTTTTCAACTGGAGTGCACTCCCCACTCTGTAGGGTTTATTCTTCTTTCAACAAGCAGTTCATCTAACTTTCTTAACTGAGCCCTCTTCCGAGAGACCTGGTTCTCAGTTAAGAACAGCCTTCACCCCTTGGACAGGACTTTTTACTTCACCTCAACTTTACAATCCTGTTCTCCATCCCCGGCTGTTAGTCCAGATATTATTCTGAGTTCAACTGGCCCTGTGTTCCCTTCACATGAGGAGCCATCTCTCCTATACCCTTCCCTTTTCTCCTGGAATCTAGGTTCCTTATGGATCCTTTCTTCTAGGGATCGGGCCCCGGGGTTTGCAGCCTGACTTCATCCATCTCTCTCTCTCTGGTGTCATTACTTCTTTCTTCTTGGAGGTCCCTTCCCCTTCTCAACTCCTCTTGGGGAAGTGCCTTCTTAAAGGGCGGCCTATTACCAACCACGCCCTCTAGTGGCCCTCTAGTCGGGGTATATTTGCGCATTTGGTTGGATGTGAAGAGTTATACCAGCTTTAGAGCTGACAAGTGCTCATGCCTAAATGCCAGAGATGTCCGCATAAATTACAGTAGTCTATAAGTTATACACGTAAGTGTGAGTCCTACCCAGACTCTGCCTATGTGTACGCTTGCCTGTAAAATACATGCTATTTAAGATATGCATCTATTTACAGAATAGCACATAGGTACATTCTTGGCATTTATGAACATATGTGCACATGTGCATAGCTGACACGTGAATGTTAGCGTATACTTTATAGAATTACTCCCAAAGAGTGCACTATTTTGTTTAGTGAAACAATTGAGATTGATTTTAGATCTGTAAGCTCTTTGTTCAGTGCTCTGGAAACTTATGAGTCTTTAAGCAATCCAGAACACTGCTGGTAATGAGCCATGGAAAATGAGTGCTTTTGTTGCCTCATCTGCATGGTCTCCCTAAGGTTGAGGGCACAGTTCAAGATTCTAGTTGCTAGCATTTAAGGTTTTACATTTGAACTGCCCAGTATGTCAGAAAAATAAGATACAATGCTATATCTTGACAAGATATTTGTGTTCTAGTCAGAGGCATCTACAGAAGATTTCCAGCATTGGCACTTGTTAGGAAAGCCTGTTGGAGGGCTAGAACTTTCTTCATTGCTGCCTCTATGCTGTAGAATAGCCTTCCATTTGAAATTCATACTGAATTCATGTCATGTGTTTTGGAGGGAATCTAAAAAGCTGTTTTGTTTTCAGGTGTTTCAGTGTACTGTAGTAAATTTGAGTTGGATTGATGTTTAGATTGGTAGCCACTGGGAGCACCTGGGTGTTTTTTTTCTCCAGTGGCATTAGGTATCAGATATTAGTTGTTTTTATTGTTACTATTTGTATTTGATTTTATTATAAACCATTCTGATTATCACTTCCTTGGAGAGGCATTTGTATATGATTTTATAAATAAATATTTGTTCAAGACAAGATTCTGGTCATAGGAAACCCAAGGTGTTGACCAAATAAATATATATCTATGCACACACCACCACCACCACCACCTCCTCCACCACTGTTTCCTCTAAGCCGAATGGGAGTCCTCCAACTGCATTACACAAGAACATAAGAGTAGCCATACTGGGTCAGTCCAAAGGTCCATCTAGCCCAGTATCCTGTTTTCCAAACAGTGGCCGAGGCAGGTCACAAGTATCTGGCAGAAACCCATTGCTACCAGTAGGGGGTGGTGCTTCAATATTTTGTGTTTCAATTGCTAGGAGAGGCAGGTTCCCTGGAGTCCTGCAGAGCTTGCATGTCCCACACTATTGAAAATGTGATAGTGAAACAGCATCCCTCACGGGCTGGTCTGTAGATTGAGGATTCCTGATCAGTTTAGAGGGAACAGTGATTAGCAGTAGGTATTCTAAAATGTGTTTATAAATCATTATGGACTAATTTTCAAAGTGGCTCTACTGATTATCATTCGCTGAATGGGAAGAAGCCCACAGGAATTGAATGGGCTTCTTCACATTCAGCATGTTGATAATCGGTAGATCCTCTTTGTAAAAGGAGCCCTATGAAACTGAGGTGCAAGGGTGGGAAGAAGAGCAGAGATTCACAAAACTGCAAAAAGACAGTGATAATGATAGAACACAGGAAGACCAATACTTATGCTAACATACAGGCCTCCATCTTTGTTCCAGGTTTGTAGCAATCCTTTCAGCCACCAGGTTAATGGAACTGTTATAAAAATTATTTGGTTTCACCTTGAACTGCTTGTTACAATTTATTAAAGCTTTTCCACATAGAAAGGTCAATTCTTTAATCTAGGCATCTGCATTTACTTGCACAGTATGGGGCCAGATTCTGTAAATAGTGTCTGAAATCTAGACGTGTCTATTATTGCGCCTAGTGCTATTCTATATAACATGCCTAAAGTTAGGCGAGTTGTATAGAATAGCACATAGACCTGGGGAATGCACCTACATTTAGGTGCAGCCATTTACACCACTGAAAACTTGGTATAAATACCCGCACGTAAATGTAGGCATATTCCCCCAAATTCTATAACAGTGAGTGTAAATTCGAGTAATGCCCCTGACATGTCCACATTCCTCCCACGGCCACACCCCCTTTTCAGCTACACATGTTGGAATTTATGTGCGCCTCTCTTTAGAGTATGCGTGAAAAGAAGCACGCGTAAATTCCAACTATTTCCAATTAGTGATGATAATTGGTTATCGACCAGTTATCACTGATTGGCTAGTTACTTAATTGAGTAGCGCAGATAAATTGGCCACATGCACAATTTAACATGCTCTACTTGCCGCTCTTTATATAGAATCCGGCCCTATGCATGTAAATGTCTAGATTACTAGCACTTACCCACATATGTGTGCACATATCCACATAAGTACCAAGAGGGTACCTAAGCACTATTCTGCAAATATCTGCCTTACTTGCATAGTGCATATTTGCAAGAAGGTGAACACAGGGCGGAACATTGGTAGGACATAAGCGGAGCTACCACTTGCATGGGTAATTTTTACAGTATACTGGAAGTGCTTGCGCTTACGCCACCTCTATGGCTGATGTGACTGCAGAGCCTAAATGTTAGGTATGACTACATCGAGTTATGCTTGTAGTCCATAATGGAACCTGGGCGCCCAGGTTCAATTGAAGAATAGGCTCCTAATGGCCTTGGGGTACCTAAATGGAGGTGCCCACTTATAGACTTGCCTATTTGTCACATAGAAAGGGCTTTTATAAAATTATGGGACTGCATATGTGTGTAAATGTACATATACAGAAAGTATGCAACTTCTTTTATGCAGTTTGCATGTAGACATTTCTGGGAGCATGGTTTAGGTGGGAAAGAGGTGGAGTTATGATGTATATATTCAAATATACACCTTTGGAGCAGGTGTAAATTTGTATGTCGGCATTTATGTGTTATTGGGCTGGAACTGGGAGCCTATTTATAAAAGCACACAGAGGTCTATGTGCCATTACACAATAGACTTAAATAGGTGCCTTTCTGGACTTCTCACATAGGCATCCTGTAGTAAAATTATCCCCTCAAAGTATATGTAGTATATTTTATTTTAAATATTGCACAGTCTTGAATTCAGCTTAAAAATGAATTGGTAGAACTAAAAAGTCCTTTTGTGGTGTAGACTTTTGACAGTGAAATTATGAGCAAGAATGATCAGAATTATTGTATGGTTCATTTGCAGCAAACTGCATTCAAAGAATGAGAAGGACACCTCCACTAGATGAATTGCAGCCTCCACCATATCAAGATGATAGTGGTTCGCTACATCTATCCTCTACACCCTCTGAAATTGAAGAAAGTAATGTGAATTTTCTCATGGCAGCAATAGTCCAAGATACTCATACAATAAGTGCCCAAGTGAGGGAAGCACTGGACATGAAATAGAAAGTTTTCATAACAAAGGATATGAAGAGGATGTACCCAGCGATAGCACTGCTGTCCTTAGCCCAGAAGTAAGTGAAAATATTAATTCTTCTCTATCTGGCTCTAAAATCACAACTATTATACTTTTACTAGTAGAAAAGGCCCGCTTCTGTCAGAAATGAAACGAGCACTAGGAAGGCTTTCCTGGGAGTGTGTATGTTTGAGAGAGTGTATGTGAGAGTGACTGTGTGTGAGTGAGAGAGAGAGTGAATGTGCAAGTGTGTGTGTGTGTGAGAGAATGAGTGTGGGTGCGAGTTTGGGTGTGACAGAGAGAGTGTGTGGGTGAGAATGAGTGTGTGCAAGTGCGTATGTGATCCTTGTTTCTGTAGTTGAGGGGGTTTTCCTGGGAGGCTGGCTGTGCCAGGCAATTTGCCATCTGTGCCGTGAGGTTCCTGAGCTATCGTGATGGAGGCTGTCACACTTTGTATACCTCTGTATGTTGTACATAGCTTCCTGCTGTTTTCCTCTGTGTGAGACAGAGGTACCTGGGTTCTGTGTAGAAATTATTCTTCAGTGTTTGTGTGAGGCTCTGTGGCAATGGGCTGTCGCTTCCTGCGTGTCTCTGTAGGTTGCCTGCCTTCACAGTTCCTCCATGCTGTCTGGCAAGCTGCGTTCCCTGTGGGCATTGTTGATGAGCGGTATGGCGATTGTTTTGGGAGGTATGAGCTTGGGGGGGAGGGTTGGGCGATGCGCCGAGGAGGGGTGCAGGACCTACTCGTCGCCATGCGCGCGTTCGCGGTTTTGTTGGTTTTTGTACTCCTGCTCCTCCCCCTGTGTCCGTGGTGGTGCTCCCCCCTCCCCCTGCATCGGTGGCAGTTTTGTGTGCCTTCTGCCTTTCCTGCCCTGCCGTCGACATCTGTCCATGCGACTTGTGGCTTCTGCCTTCCTGGCCCCGCCGGCGACGTCATCGCGAGAGGCGGGGTTGGGATCGCCCGAGCTGTCAGTAGAGCATTGCTCTTGTGGAGTGTAAAAGTAATCCTCTCCATATCCGTCGCCCATCCAGAAGGCTAGTCCAATGACGGTATTTCGCCGCGCCTTCTAGGGGAGGTTCGCCCATTGACAACCTGCCTAACGCGCGGCTCAGCCAATGGCGGGAGAGGAGGCACCGTCGACGTAATCGCGAGAGGCGGAGGAACACGAGGGCGGAGCTACAGGCAACAGGCCAAACCGGATATCTCGGGCGCCTCAAGATCCAGCTGAGGCTTCAATGGAACGTTGGAGGTGCCTTTTATATATATAGATTTTTCTAATAAGGGGGGGAATTTGAAAGCTGTCCACATTAATGTAAGGCTTGTATATATATTTCCCTGTGTTCTCTGCACCAGTTTCAAAGGAAAAATATAAATGATTTTCCATTTGAAATACTGTGCATGTCATTTGCTTTTTGTGCAGGTAGGATTTTCCTTGAAAAGCGAACACCTAGATTTAAAATTGCAGTCTATGAGTTAAATTTACAAAAGTGCAGCCCCAGCCTCAGTTTGAACTCTGCCCCTTTTTCCTTGTTCAAGATTGAGGAATTTAATTTAGTTGTGATTCTTCGTTGTCTCAGAAGAGGTGCGCGCAATGTAATTTGGTGATTTCGATCACGGACCCATACTCTTGGTGCATCAGGTACCTTGGACCTGTCCATGACCCCACTGCTTGTTCTCTCTGTTTGTAAATGCAGGTGAGAACTCAGCATGCGCGGAAAATTCAACAGGAGCAGCTTTTTGGCTCCTCGAAGGCCAATACATCGACTTCAGGACTGGCAGCATCGACCTTCATGGCAGCTCAGACTTCTACATCCACTGGGAGCACACCGGCATCGAGGAGGTCTCCACCTGTCTCGGCATCAGGTGCTGATAGCAGGCCCCAGGATCAATCAGCATCAGGCCCGACACCAAGGGCACGCATGGGTTTTGTTGGCACCTGAGACTGGGACTCTCTGCTTCGGGGGAAGCCCAAAGCACCAGTCTTCTTCAATGCATGGTGCCGAAAGCACCGGGGCTTCGAACCCCCCCCCCCCCCGATACCCGAGAAGTGCCGGCACCAGAAGGAATGCTCCCCCTCCTTGGAAGAAGTGCCAGTGCAGAAGTCACAGAGTGGCCAGGTCCCCGCCATCAGTTCAGCACTAATGCCTCTCAGGCTGCCTTTCCCCCAGCTCCCATGCCTTTGCTTATGTCCGCCTTCGATAAGCGGTTCTGGAGCAGTCTAGAGAGGAGCTGGCGCAGTTACTGCAGGTGCACACTGCTAAATATTGAGGGTGCTTGTGCCACCAGCGGAACAGCTACAGGGCCTGTTGTAAGCCTCTATCGATGCCAATGCAGAGATCTTTGATGCTGTCATGCTGCAGGGTTGTCGATGCATTCAGTACCACTGTTGACATAAGGGGAGGAAGCGTCCCCTGAGCCAGAGACTAGGAATACACCTCGGGACTTTTGGAGGTGTGGACCTTGTATCACCAGGCCAGGTCACTGTAGACTAAATCAGTTGCATCTGAGTAAGCTGAAGAGTCTGATTGGGACTGCTCATGGAATCAGATGAGGATTCACATTATTTCTCAGAGGAGGAATCATGTGGAATACCATCTGACCACTCCCCACTCACTTTCACGGTTTTGTGAGGGAGATGGCTGCGGCCCGTTCCATTTAAGTTGGAGATGGAGGGAGGAGCCTAGGTTGAAGATGTTGTCTGGCCTTGGCTATAAATCCCCTCCTAAGGAAGGAGTCACTGTGCCATTGCACCCTATTCTTACGGACGCACTGTTGAAGAACTAGGAAGCTCCCATCACAAGTGCAGGGTCGCACCTAAGAAGGTGGATATGCAAGTATCATATCCAAAGGCTTTTGGAATCGAAAGGGCACAACTGTCACACCACTCCATGGTAGTCAAATCCGCTCTAAGCAGGCAAAGAGTTCTAGGTTTCATGCTTTAAAACCCTGGGATGAGAGACCAGGACTTTGGATTCGTTTTGAGGAAGACTTTCATACCTCAGTGCTCATTGTCTGTATCCAGTCCTACCAGCTCTACCAGCCCTACATGAGCCTATACTTGTAGTCTTTAGTAAACAGTACACTTAGAGGGGCAAAATGGAAAGATCGTCCAAGTACGAATTAGGGCGTTCTTACGATAACGTCCAAAAATAGACCTGTATAATGGAAAAATAGTGTGGGCGTTTTTCGACAATCGATTATCCCTGTAAGAAAACAATCAAATGACGAGCGCATAAGCGTGACTAAATTGGGCGCCCTAACACGGTCGACTATTGCAGGTGCAAACGACCAAATCACGTGGTGTGAAAAATAATGTACATAGGTGTATCGTAAGTACAATACATGTTGTTCATGCCATCTGGGTACGGAAATATATGAGGAACGCATATATGTGTCAACTACAGACATATCATGCTGCTCCACCCATACTTCCATCATATGTGCCCATCTGAATATCCGGATCTGCATGCACTGTACACCTACTGCTCCACCAAATCTTCCATCATATGTGCCCATCTGAATGTCCGGATCTGCATGCACTGTACACCTACTAAACATGCAGTAAATGCATATTGTGTATATGTGAAAAGGGTCGGGTGGGGTGCGTCATCTATATAAGGCACGTTTCACCTGCAGGCATGTGCACGTCAAAGACGTCTATGCTTACGAGGGCGTCCACGTGCTGATAGCGGCCATATATGGAATGGTCATCCATATATGGAGCTGTGCATGAAACGACGTCCCTCACGCAAGGTCGTCTATATAAGGCACCTCTTTTCCAACACGTGGAAAAATGGCACAACGCAGGGAGCCAAATTTTGGAGAAGAGGAGAGCCTGCTGCTTGTCCGGCTCTGCCTAAGGCACCGCCATCGCCTTTTCATCCAGCACCACCACCTGCCCCCCAGGCTGCAGGCCATGCGAGCCTGGTCCCGCATCCGGGAACGATTGGAAAGGTAAGGTTATGGCCCAACCCCCCTCCCCTCCTGTACCTACACATAAACAGCTCCGTCATCAATGTTACCAGCAGTAACTGGAGTGTCCATGCAAGGATCATGAGTAATATAGGAACATGCACAATCACTAATAATTTGTATGTTATTTAAACGACCATTCCACATCCCTACAAGAATGTATTTCGTTAGGTTACTATCGTCACTATGCTATTAGTGTTATGTGAAAATTTCGTTAGTTATGTGAAGGCCACATTTTCCAACCCCTCTTTGCAGCCAGTGGGTTACAACGCCTCCAAATAGTGCAAGCATGAGACCAATGAAACCTATACCATACTATTAACATGGTCATGATAACACATATAAAGTAGTTTAACAAGCATACATTAGAATGTATACAAACGGTACTGTCTGGCCTCATGCCCACCTCTCTGCCATCATCTGCATAGGAACCAACTCGGTGGCTGCTGTGGGTGCTTCACCACCCCACCCCCAATATCAAATATGTATGGAGGGAGGGGTCATCTCCACTGGGGGTTCCACCCCCCAAAATGTTAAAAGGTGGCTCCTATGATTCACTACCAATGGAGGGGCCCCCCCCCCCCCCAACACTGTAGACCCTCTCTCTCTGGTATGTGAATAGCAAATTAATGTGTGCAGAGGACAAAAAGGACCAACACCCCTGACCCCTGCTCTACAAACTTATATCTTACAGCCGCTTTGGAGTCCACCGGGACCTCGAGTCCTTAAGGAGGCGGTTCCGGCGGGTGAGGCGGGAGAGGCCTGAGCTCATCCGGGCGGTGCGAAGGCACCTCAGGGCTCGCCGTAAGTATTCAAAAACAGGACACCTGTACACATTACTACATACATTTCATGAATAAAGCAAATGTGTTGACAATATCACTTCCCATGTGCCTAATAGCCACCTAGTAAGTAATACCATATCTGTCCCAGATCAAGGATGCAG
This sequence comes from Microcaecilia unicolor, assembly GCF_901765095.1. NCBI lineage: Eukaryota > Metazoa > Chordata > Amphibia > Gymnophiona > Siphonopidae > Microcaecilia > Microcaecilia unicolor. Next base: position 79,183,650 of record NC_044033.1, on the reverse strand, counting down.
GTTGCAGGGGTTCTCCCATGAGCATGCTTGCAACGTCCGACCATCCTCCCGAGATGAATGAGATGATATGCCACACTTTACTATTCCCCTTATTGTGGTGGCTGATTACTGTGTCCTGGTACAGCTGCCTGAGGCCCTACTTTTACTGCATGTTATGGCCTAAATCACATAAAAGAATTGTGCTCAACACCCTTCCCACTGCCCCCCCCCCCAATAACTCCTACAACAACTGCCCATCAACCCTCGTTGCATTTCACAATGCAAACATGCTGGTCAGCAATGAATTTGGTATGGCCACATGTCCTGCGTGGTGTGTGTCAGAGGAGGGTCCAGGGTTCTGTTTCATGTCATCTGATGCAGCTCATTCCCCATGGGCATAGGCTACGCCTTACCACACCCTGCCCCATGCCACCCAGCTACTGCACTATGCAAGCCATGTGTATGCACTGATCTCAATCACACTCCTTTTACATACACAGGGCTCCACCAGCAGGAAAGTGAGCGCCAGGATGAGGAGGGCCACCACCCCCAGGAGGAGGAGGAGGAGGAGGAGGAGGAGGAGGAGGAAGAGCAGGAGGAGGGGCACATGGAGGAAGAGGAGGAGCAGGAGCCAGGCCAGGAGGCGGGCCACCAGCAAGAAGAGGAGGAGGAGGACTCGGAGGAGGGAGTCCTCATTATAGACCTGCATGAGGACCCCTCCCCACCTGCAGCACCATCGCCTGGCCCACCTCCATCCCTGGGCCAGCTTCTGTGTCCCCTGGCCCACCTCCATCCCCTGGGCCAGCTTCTGTGTCCCCTGGCCCACCTCCATCCCCTGGGCCAGCTTCTGTGTCCCCTGGCCCACCTCCATCCCCTGGGCCATCTTCTTCCGTGTCCCCTGGCCCACCTCCAGCCTTTGGGCCTGCCACTGGTGCGCCTCCTGCAGCAGCTGGTAGATGGCCAGCAGCAAATTATAGTTGGCCAGCAGCAACTTCTAGTTGGCCAGCACCAGCTGCTGCAGGAGGTGACAGCCCTACGGCAGGGCAATGAGCAGCTCCAGGGCCCACTAAGGGTACTGCTGGGGCTGCTCATTGCCCTGCTACAGAGGGCCTTACTAAGAGGGCGTGGCCGCCCTTAATTTAAATAGGGGGGCCTGTTGGTGTTGTGTGTGTGGGGGGAGGGAGGGAGGGAATTGTTGGGTGTGTGTGTGTGTGGGGGGAGGGAAATGTTGGGGGTTCTGTGGGGGTGGGGGAGGGAATTGTTGGGGTGTGTGGGGAGTTGTGGGGGGGAGGATGGCATTGTTGGGGTTATTTTGTAGGGGTGGGGGTGGGGATGGGGCCAAATAAATTTTTGTTATAATATAACTATCAGGTGTGTGTGTGTTTGTCTCCCTTGTGCATTACATATCACCAAATGGTGCTGTTGAGTTGAGGAGGAGGCAGCAATGCACAGCATTAAATGTGCTGTGTGAATGAGAAGGTGATATGTCTGAGAATGTTGGCCAGACAGAACGCCACCTGTTCATTCCAACCTGCATGGCCCATATGTGCAGGGGGGGGGGGGGAGGCTGGATGGATATTTGTGTTCATTAATAAAAATGGCCAGCCAGCATCTTCTCTCCCTTCCCCCTCCCTCCCCTCCACCATACTGACCCACAATACAGAGTGCCATCAATAAGAGATTAATAGTGTACCAGTGTGATCTGCCAGGTACACACTTCCACATAACTCCAGGTACCACATACAAAGTGTTTGCTGTGATGGACACATATCCTTACCCACAAGCCACATTGGTGGGTGGGGGGGGGGGGGGCAAGAAGGACCTACAATACAAACAGCTGGCTCATATTTTCACATTGAATACATCAGCTATGGTATATAATGCTGAGGAGCAAAAGGGAAACAATGGGAAACCCAATAGATGGATGGTTACTTCATCACAGTTGCAATGTAATACTTGTGTTAGGGAAGGCCACAAATAAAAATGGTGCTCATTATTTGCAGGTGTGATCACACTTTCTCCAGTAGTCGATCAAGGTGTGTTACATTCAAGTATTCTGGGTTTGTGTCAAACTTTGTCGCTGAACTGACTTGCCTTAGGTGGGATTTGAACCAGCAACCTTATGATTATAAGGCTGGTGCTCTAACCACTAGGCCACAGCAGCCATCAGGCTTTAGCCACCACCAGTTACTTTGGGTTGGTACCTGTACACACACCCCTTTCCCTCACCACCACGTCATAGGCCTCAGTGGCACTACCTGTAGCCACCTCTATCATTTTGTCCAGGCTACCGATTAAAAACAATGTAATGTGCATGTTCCCTACCCTACTACTACCTATGGAGCAATTTAGGAAGGTGGTCCATAATGTGCTATACACATCGATTGCATTAATCATTCTCCCCTCCCCCGCCTATGGACCTTGAGAATGGGTGGCCACTTCATAAATGGGGACTGGGGTACACCACATAAACAAGGAAGATGGAACCTACCGGGAACCAATACAGCACCTCCAACCGCTGGACCACACCACTGAGGACCTGCCAACCCCACAGTACAGTGCACAGGAACCTGGTGAAAACAGAGCTACCTAACATCTGACTCCAGACTACATACATACAGTGAATGCACACTCCTTGACTATGAGCACAAAGAGAAGAGGTGGCAGACAAACGAGAGCTTACCATGAACGTCTGTTTCAAGACTGTGTAGTGCGCCTTTTATCTTCTGGAACATTAGCTGCACATCTCCCTGATTGAAATGACCCTTACCGAGGGGTGCTTGATTTGGGGGTGTGTAGCAAATTCGTGGCCCCCACACATGCCTGCTACAACCAGGCAGAGAGAATGGGAGAAAGGAAGGGAGCATCAGGCGATGTGGAAGACAGGAAACGGAAGGCGTGGTGGCTGAGGGCCAACAATAATTCCCCCCCCCCCTAAATACACAGGTGTACCCAAGCATGCTAAGTGAGGGTAAAACCCTGTAACTGATTATTACGAACATCGGGCAAGGTCTCAGTGCAGGAAATGGCAGGTAAAATGGCAATGAAGAAAGGGAAGGCAGGTGGAGACGCCCATACTTATCTACTCATAATCGAAACCATGTGTTCCTAATCGCTATCTGAGCTGGGCACGCTTAGGAATTATGTGTATAATTGAAAAAGTAGCGCCCAAATCAGAAACGCCTATTCCCCCGTCTCAATGGGCGTTCTTGGCGCCTATATAAACGCCCACTCCGTATTTTCGAAAACACCATTGGTACAATGCCACCACGCATGCCGCCGACCCGGAAGGGTAATTTTCTCGAGGCAGAGGTGGAGCTCCTGGTACAAGAAATTGTACAGCGGCACCGGAGTCTGTTTGCTCCCACAGGGCAGAGGCTGGCAGCAACAGTAAAGCAGCGGGAATGGGAGGCAGTACGGGACAGCCTGAATGCTGTCTTCCATGCTGGGAGAGACGTGGAGGACTGCAAGAGGAAGTGGCGGAAGCTGAGGAGGGATGTTCGGAGGAAGGCGGGGGCCAATCCCCCAGGCAATGATACTGCCAACCTTACACCCATCGAGCTGATGGTGTACTCCCTCCTACCCAGGAGGGCATCCACGGGATTGGCTCCATGGACACTCGGGCCAGGCTGAGGACTCGGGTAGGTGTTTCATTATGCAGTTGGGGTATCTGTTGTGCTGCAGTACACTTGTGTTATAGAAGTTGGGGTCAGGGGGAGGGAGGTGAGGAGGGGGGCAGGAGGAGGGAGGTAGGTGGAGGTGGGGGTGGGGGGGGGAGTATCTCTGGCTGTCTTTCTGTATATTAACAGGCCACCTTTATGATGCTGTTGTGACCTGGTAACCCTACTCACTAGCTCTCTACCCTTACTCCCTATCCCTACCATTGTGATTGGGTTTCCTCTTACTTGTCCTGTGTGCCCATTTATAGAATTAATTGTAAGCTCTATTTGAGTAGTGGTAGTGGTCGTGTGTTATAGGAGCAAGCAGACAGGGTGGGTGCTGTGTGTGTGTGTGAGCACCCCCAATATTGAGGAAAGATCATGTAGCTGTGCAGGGAGGAGTGTTGGTCACTGGGCTTAGCACCCCAATACTACTTTCCAGTTGGCTCCTATGGGTGTGTGTAGGTTACTACTGTGGCAGAACTCTGGGGGCCGTCCTTCCCTACTACTCCCTCCTATTTTCCCATTTTACCAAACTGTGCCTAGTTCCTCCTGTGACCTCTGTGCTCTACTGAGTGAGGGACACATGCATTCAACTGAAGGAGCCTGTAATGGGGTCATAAAGCAGTTCTATGCAGTTTAGCAAGTCAGTAGTAACACAACACATGCTGCAATGTTCAATTTAAAATTATACAACTAACAGCTTGTGCACAACGTTGTGAGTGGTGTCCTTCTCGTGGCTGCTCATCCACACTCTACCCAGCTGCCTGCGGGCCTCTTCTTTTGTACCCGTGTCAATTCCATTTCTCCTCACCATCTCTTTGCTGGGTCATCAGGTTGGGGGACATACCAATGTATGAATGCTGAAAGACAAAAGTGGGTTATTTGCACCAACACTATTCCTCTCTTGTGCTATACAGGTGAAGACTCAGAGGAGGCTGGCCCTAGTGGCCTGCAAGGCCAACGCCCTACACCATCCGTCCAGCCTCAACCTCCACAGCCTGCAGTCCAGCCTCCACCACCTGCACCAGCTGTGCATCCTCCGCGTCCACCACCACCTGCACCAGCTGTCCAGCCTCTACCACCAGCTGTCCAGCCTCTGCCAGCACCACCACCACACCTGCACCCCCGCCTCCGCCAGCACCACCACCACCACCTGCACCGGCTGTCCAGCCTCTGCCAGCACCACCACCACCACCTGCACCGGCTGTCCAGCCTCTGCCACCACCACCACCACCACCTGCACCGGCTGTCCAGGCTCTGCCACCACCACCACCACCTGCACCAGCAGAGGCCGCACCTCCAGCACCGGAGGACTTTGGTGAGGAGGAGGAGGGCCCAGCTCCCCGCCAGAGGCCATCGCCCAAAGGAGGCAACTCCTGCGGCTGGCCACGGAACTACTCCGCCACAACGTGCGCTTGGAGGAGTACCGCCAGCAGAAACTGGAGCTGCAGCGCCAAGCACTGGAGGCACAGCAGCGAGCACACCAAGAACTCCTCCAGGCGCAACGTGAAGGCCACCAGGAGGTGCTCCAGCAACTGAGACGGCTGGAGCAGAGCATCCAACACCTGCACCCTCAGGGCACCGCGCCTACTCCAGCCCCCGTGCTGCTGGAGCAGCCCCTGCCATCAACCTCCTCCTCCACTGACCACCAGCAACCACCAGCTAAGAGGTGGGCATTGCGCTCCTCAGCCTCCGCACCCACTCCTGCTGTCTCCCATTCTGGGTCCTGTGGCCAGACCACTACAACCAAGAGGTGGCCCGAATTTCCACGTGCAGCCGAAGCCGCAGGCTGCCGTGGGGATAGGAGGAGGACACTGGAAGCAGCAGCTCCGAAGAGGGGGAAGAGACTTCCGTGCAGCACCAGCTGCAAAGGAAGGCGTGGAGGGGTAGGAGGGACGGGGGAAGGGAAGGGGAAAATGATGGGACATGCTGTAGGGTGAGGGTTGGTGGGAGGGGGTGGGTGGGGGGGGGGGGTGGTGGTGGTGGTGGTGGGGTTCACCAAACACATATGCACTGTATGTAAAAAATAAATGCTCACTTACATTCACCTAAAACTTGTTTCAATGAGTCTTTCTTGCTCTTATGCCAAGCTGGTAGGCATTGAGCTCTGCTCTGTGGGCTGGGGGTGGAGGGGCTCCTCTTCCAGCTCATCTGGGGCCTCTTCTGGTGGTGGCTTGGCTCCTCTGGGAGAGGCTGTCCTCTGCGCTGGGCCAAATTGTGTAACATACAGCACGCCACAAAGATCTTGGCCACCTTTTCTGGACTGTAGCAGCTCTCCTCCAGACCGGTCCAGACAGCGGAAGCGGTTTTTCAATAAACCAAAGGTGCGCTCAATGATCCCCCGGGTGCTGCGATGTTTCCTGTTGTAGGTTTCTTCTGGCCCTGGTTGTGGGTGGATCAGGGGGTCATGAGCCATGTCCTCTGCGGGTAGCCTCGGTCACCTTTGCAGAAAAGCAGAATGATAGATGAGTGTGTATCGCTTGGAGCAGGTACAGGGGGGGGGGGGATTTGGATAGTGGGTTGTGGTGGAGGAAGCCAGGGCGGAGGGTTGCCCAGTGGAGGAGGTCTAGTATGGGTGGTATATGCATGTTGCACTTACCTAGTCCATCCACCAATGAACTCCCCTCTCGAACCTGCGGAAGATGCCCGAGTGCTGTAGGATGTAGGCATCGTGGCTGGAGCCGGGGTACCTGGCACACACGTCTAATATCTCCCCCTGGGCATCACATACAACTTGCATGTTCATAGAATGAAATGCCTTCCTATTTCTGTAGGTGGCTTCGTGTGCCCGGGGGTCTGAGGGCTACGTGTGTGCAGTCTATCACACCGATGACCGAGGGGAATCTAGCAACAGCATAGAAGGTGGCCATGTTGTTGTGCAGAGCCTGGGGGGTGGTGGGGAAAGTGATGTAGTGTGAGGTGTGAGTTATGAAGGCATCCAGGAACTGGGTGAGACAGTGTGAAATAGAAGCCTGGGTGAGGCCTGTGTAGCAGCTAATACGGATTGAAAACTGCCAGTGGCCAGGACAGAGAGAGCGGAAGTGATTTTGAGGTGGGCAGGGATGGGGTTATTCCTACGTGTCTGGGGCTGAAGGAGGGGTTTCAGCTGCTCACACAGCTGACGAATGGTGGCCCTATCAAACCTGAACCTTGTTAGACACTGCTGGTCAGTGAGTTGTAGGAAGGTGGTGCGGGGCCTAAACACTCGGGGCCGTGAATACCTCCTGCGGTGGGTGGCCTCTTCGTGTAGCATGAATGCCACAAGTGCATTAAGTGCATCCATATCCCCACCACCAGTGCAAGTATTAGGACTAGTAGTCAAACAGCAACACACAGATCTGTCACTTCCAGGCACTACGCCCCTCTGGCCACCCACCGCCAAACAGTACAGGCACACAGAGACAAACGGAGGTCAGGGAATACAGTATACACGTGGGAAGAGTGAATGGGGAGGGATAGGGGGAGAGGGAGGGGAAGGGGCGATAGAGCAAAGGAGTAGGAGTAAGGAACGGTGAAAGGGTAAGACACAAAAAGAGGCAGGGCACACAGACGACCGTCACAGGTACTGAACACGCTCGGCTTTCTCTCTGCAACCACACTTCAGCTCTTCCACCAACAAATCGCCACTCTCAACTACACACAATCGCTAATGAGTCTAAAGACGCTTTCCCCCTTGCTCTGGTCGCTTTTATTTCGGGTCCATCATATTACGCCCATCTTCCCGCTCAACCAGAGCCCTTTCGCTATTCGTTATACGTTGTACCCGTCCACGTCGTATCAACCGCCCCTAACACGCCCCCGACACGCCTCTTATTTGGGCGTTTTTACGTCCACGTACGAGCGACACGGACGCACTGAAACATTGCTTTCGATTATATGGATTTACTCGTTTTTTGTGAGATTAACGTCCATCTCTCCCCGATTTAGGTCGGCTCTTGGGCGTGTTTTTCTCGTTCGATTATAGCAGGTTAGTCTGGTGGACTCTCCCCAATGGAGCAGGTCACAGAGCTTTGCCAGCTGACCAGCAAGCAGATAGAGTATAAGCATTATTTGACCATGGGTGCCTATAACACTTTTGATATTGTGTCTAGACTCTCTGGCATGGGTGCGGGGATGCGCAGACTCTCATCGGCTATGTGTCTGTGACCTCAAACCTGCGGTTGCGGTTAGTGGATGTACCATGCTGAGAAGACAATCTTTTGGAGTAAAGGTGGAAGAGGTCACTGACCTCATTAAGAACATATAGACACCATCCACACTGTGTCTTGGCATCCTCCATCGGCATCTTCTTCAACAAGAAGATTTTGAGCAGGCCTAGGCAGTGTCCTTATAACTCGCAGAGGCGTAGGTTCCCACCTCTACTTGTTCTGCTCAAGCTACTAGGCCCAGCATCCCAGGCCTCGCAAACACCGTTCCAAGAAGACCCAGCTGGCTCCCCAGTCAAAGCAGGGTATGGGCTCTTAGCTGGCTTCAGCAGAACATAGCTTCACAAAAGGTAACCATCCCAGGACAGCTTACCGGTAGGGGGGGAGGCTACATTTTATCATCATATATGGCCCCTTTTAACCTCTGACTGATGGGTTCTTCCAAGTAGTCCATCTCACACTTTGAATTGGTGTCAAAGACCACTAAATTGCCCACCGAGAGCATCTTTCATTAGCTCTCAGCACAAGCAAGTACTTGTAGAGCAAATATCCGCCCTTCTACAGGCCAAGGGGTCGAATGTGTGCCACCAGGGGAAGAAGGAAGAATTCTATTTCATGTACTTCATTGTGCTCAAGAAAATGGAAGGATTCTGGCCTATGCTAGACCTAAGGACCTGAACAAAATTCCTGGTCAGAGAAAAGTTCAGGATTTCCCTGGGCACTCTTCTCCCTCTCATTCAGAAAATGATTGGCTATGCTATCTGGATTTAAAGTATTCCTGTACCCACGTATTGATAGTTCCCAGGCATAGGAAGTATCTCAGATTCCGAGTAGGGAACACTACTACCAGTATCATGGTCTGCTATTTGGCCTAGCATCCGCTCACAGAGTGTTTACCCACTGTTTGGAGGTAATAACAATGTATCTACACAGACTGGGGGTGCATGTGTTTCCCTACCTAGATGATTGGCTGGTCAAGAGCACATCGCAGGACAGAGCAACAGAGTCAACGCGGCTAACTATTCAGGTGCTGGAACTACTGGGATTGTCAGCAATTATCCCAAGTCCCACCTCCACCAGTTCGCCAATTGGAGTACATAGGAGCCCTGTTAAACACACTGCAAGCTCAGGCCTTCCTTTCCCCAAGAGAGGGAAGATACCTTAGTAACATGTGCCTTGCAGTTCCGCAGCAGCAAGCAGTTTCGTCTCGGCACATGTTTGAGATTGGTGGGCCACATGGCCTCCACGTGCATGTCACTCCCATGACAAATCTCCACCTGAGAGCAGCCCAGTGGATCTTAGCTTCCCAGTGGTCTTAGGCAACGGGAACCTAACGGATGTCATTTGCATTCCTCCAGAGTTGGTTACGTTCTTCTCTGGTGGACAATCAGGTCCAATTTTACTCAGGGAACTACCATTTCAGAGAAAAAGTGATGTTTGTCACCATACTGGCCTGTCCTGCCTGTCCTCTCCGCTCCCCCCTCTTCATGCATTAAAATCGAGTGGTGGGTGGGGCACAGGTAAGGTAGCGTCGTGGCAAACATCACTGGAGAAAGGCCCAGTGCCTCACTGTACATCAGACCTCAGAATCAGCAGCCCAAAACATGCCTACATGCTGCACTGGATCACTTGCTGCACTGTCAAGGTTCGGCAGCATCCTCGTGTCCGGTTCCTTTACCAGACCTCCTGACAGGATGATATGCAGCAGTCATGTGCAGCAGCAGCTGCAGGTGAGGTGATGTCAGACGCTGGCTTTCTTCTGATTGAGCCCAAACTTCTGGTCCCAGCTCATCTGTTTTGGGACCAGAAGTTTGGGCCAATCAGCTGCAAGCCACATCTGAGGGGAAGAAACAAAGGTTAAGAAAAAATACTTTTTTTCACTTGTACTTTATAAGTACAAAGATACAGCTTATTTGTAATGAGGTTATAAGTAAAAGTATTGGAAAGAAATATAACTCATTACAAGTAAAAGTACTGGACAATTGTATTTTTGTACTGCAACTTTGTTACTACCCTTCTCTGTCATATACACACACTGAAAGAATGAAAGAGGAGGTTTTTGACCACATGAATGATAATTGAGTCACTATATGCAATCCAGGATATTGCCCTGCAAGATCAGAGCCATTGGGGTAATGCTGTGACTACTGAGGCTCTCACTCACTCTGATGCCAGTCACCACGTGATACTATTGTTCTCGTCTCACCGGGTACTGGTGCACCCTCCCACATCCGTGTCTCATATGCAGCGAATCCATATTTTCTTTAAAATCCCTCTCCAGCTGCAGGAATAAAGAAAAGATCTTCCTGAGCAAACTTTCCAGCCTCTACCTGCCTCATAAGCAGGGTCACTGAGAGACTGAGCTGGGCCGGGGGCAGAATCGTCATCACCCGCCGCCGCCCCTTCCAAATTATCACCGCCACTGCCTGACCGAAGTACCTTGGCTGCCCTGCCAGCTGCAGGCAGCTCGGCTCCTTCCTCTGCCCAGCATTGCCTGCCTCTGCGGCTGCTTTCCTCAGCTCGCACATGCTCAGTCTCAAAACTGAGCATGCGTGGCCTGAGGGCCCAGCAGCTGCTAGGCAGCAATGCAAAGGGGGCCTGGCTCCAGAGTTTTCTCTCTCCTGCTCCTGTCAGGACCCGATCACCTGGGTCCCAGCAGGAGAGAGAGACCCCTGCGCCACCCCCCCTCCCGTGGCCTGATCCCTGGGAATTTTGCCCCCCCCCCCCCCCGCCCCCCTCTCAATGGCTATGCTCATAAGTACTCTCCCCAAAGCCAGCCAGGGCCTCTCAATCTTTTGAACCTTCCCGTCCCCCCCATCCCCCGATCTGGAAGCTCCTCCCAGTTTACCTTTCAGCTTATGTCTGTCATACAGCAACAGCAGCGTTACAGAGAAGTTGGCTGTGTCAGCCCTAGAGTCTCCTTTCTGCAGGCAGGTGAGGAAACAGGAAATTAACATCACAGAGGCACCTGTGGCTCCCCCCTTTCTGACACTTATGGACGACTAGCAGGTATGCCGTACTGGTGTGTACTGGCACAGAAAAATCCTGGTATGGTCTCTCCTGAGAAAAGCCTGGAGAAACTGAGCATTACAGTTTGAAATGGTTGGCTTGCGATGCATGTTTGAAATGATCCAGTGGCAAAGAATGCAGGGTGCACTAGCAGGGCCTGTCCCTCATCCAAGCAGCGGCTCTAGGTCTCCTGTAGCTGGTTGCACAGGTGGCAGTATGGTCTTCTTATTAATCCTGAATTGCACATACATTTCTCCTCTGTCATGTCTATGAACTGTGCTCTAGGCTTGTCCTGTCCTCATCTCTAAGCAGCATCCAGGCTAATCTTGAAGCAGCAATAAAGAGTGCATCAGGGTTCACATGCTGCATTTTACAATTAATACAGCAACCTTCCCCTCTCCTTTGGTTATATTCAGTGATTCTCATGTATTTATAGGAACAATGAAAAATAAATACAATTTAAATGAAAGAGAGAGAGACTTTGTTTATTGCTGGTCGTTTCTGGTCCAGGGGAAATTGAAGATGCCAGGGGAGAGAGATGCTGATTAGAATGGGGGGGGGGGGGGGGGGGGGGGGGGGGAGGAGGAGGAAAACGTACGTACGTGCATAAAGAAAATGGGAGTGAAAGAAAATGTTAGCTAGAAGGGGGGATGAGAGGGAGAAACTAGATGGAAGAAGGAAGAGAGAGAAAGAAAATGCTGAATGGAAAAGGTAGAGGAGAGATGTGGAAGAGGGAAATGAGAGGGGGAGACACTGGATGGCAGGAGGAGAATGAGAGGGGAAATGCTGGATGGAAGTGGGAGAGAAGGAGAGACACTGGATGGAAGGGGAGAAGGGAGGGAGACACTAGATGAAGGGGAAAGAGATATATGAAGGGAGAGGTGTGAGGAGACACTGGATGTATGGCAGGAGGAGAATGCGAGGGGAAACACTGGATGGAAGGGGAAAGATGGAGAGACACTGGATAGAAGGGAGAGAGAGAAAGAGATATTAGAATGGAAGGGGAGATGGAGTGGAAACGCTGGACGGAAGGGGATAGGGAGAGGGGGGAACACTGGATGGAAGGGGAGAGAGAGATGTATAGAGGTAGAGGAGAGAGGAGATGCTGAATGGAATGGGGGAGAGGAGATGCTGGATGGGAGAGAGAGGGGGAAGAAACTGGATGGAAGAGGGAGAGACATGCTGAATGGAAGGGGAAAGGGAGAGGAGATGCTGGATGGAATGGGGGGGAGAGAGAAGGAAGACAGTGGATGGAAGGGGAGAAAAAGAGGGGAGACACTGGATAGAAGGGGGAGAGGGATAGAGTTAGTGAAAGATGGGTATATGAGGGAGGGGAATGGGGGGACCAGGGAAAAGATAGAAAGCTATGGGTAGATGTATTTTTTTGTTACATTTGTACCCTGTGCTTTCCATGGGGCAATGGAGGGTTAAGTGACTTGCCCAGAGTCACAAGGAGCTGCCTGTGCCTGAAGTGGGAATCGAACTCAGTCCTCAAGACCAAAGTCCCACCACCCCTAACCACTAGGCCACTCCTCCACTCCTGTGAAAAGAAGGAAATTGAAGACTGGATAGTAAGAGTGAATGAAGAGAGGAAGAAAAATAAATAAAAGAAAACTGCCTACCTGTTTTCTTGTACCCCCTTGCCAGTCAGGTTTCAGGATATTCCGCAATGAATATGCATGAACTTGGTCTGCATACAGTGCCTTCATTATATGCAAATCTCATTCATGCATATTCATTGTGGTATCCTAAAAACCTGACTGGCAAGGGGGTACAAGAAACAGGTAGGCAGAAGACTTACCAAAATCCAGCATGGAACAAAAAAGAAAACAAATCGCCACAAAAATTCCATAAAGAGCAAACTTACCACTTGAAAAAATATAAGTAGTCAGACACAGCCGCGTTTTGCCCTCCTAAAGGGTTAAGTACATAAGTATTGCCATACTGGGACAGACCAAAAGTCCATCAAGCCCAGCATCCTGTTCCAACAGTGGCCAATCCAGGCCACAAATACCTGGCAAGAACCCAAAATAATACAAAACATTTTATGCTGCTTATCCCAGAAATAAGCAGTGGATTTTCCCCCAAGTCATTTTAATAATGGTCCATGGACTTTTCCTTTAGGAAGCTGTCCAAACCTTTTTAAACCTGCTAAGCTAACCGCCTTTACCACATATGCTGGCAACGAATTCCAGCGTTTAATTACATGTTGAATGAAGAAAAATGTTCTCCGATTCATTTTAAATGTACTACTTTGTAGCTTCATTGAATGCCCCCTAGTCCTAGTATTTTTGGAAAGAGTAAACAGATATTCCCATCTAACCTTTCTACTCCACTCATTATTTATAGACCTCTATCATATCTCCCCTCAGCCGTCTTTTCTCCAAGCTGAAGAGCCCTAGCCGCTTTAGCCTTTCCTCATAGGGAAGTTGTCCCATGCTCTTTATCATTTTCGTTGCCCTTCTCTGTACCTTTTCTAATTCCACTATATCTTTTTCAGATGCAGTGACCAGAATTGGATACAATATTCAAGGTGTAGTCGCACCATGGAGCGATACAAAGGCATTATAACGTCCTCATTTTTGTTTCCATTCTATTCCTAATAATACCTAACATTCTATTTGTTTTCTTAGCCGCTGCAGCACACTGAGCAGAAGGTTTCAACGTATCATCAATGATGACACCTAGATCTGTTTTCTTGGTCGGTGACTCTAACGTGGAACCTTGCATTACGTAGCTATAATTCAGATTCCTCTTTCCCACATGCATCACTTTGCACTTGCTCATATTAAATGTCATCTGACATTTAGACACCGAGTCTCCCAGTCAGGCTACGTCAGGGGCTTGAAAGAACCAATCCAGTGATGCAGTTTACTCACAGTTAACTGCAGATCAGAGGTTGTGCCCCACTGGCAACGAGTCTCCCTGTACTGAGATTAGCAGTAGGGCCGAGCTGGCAGAATGGTGTACAATGCCCTCTTTCAGCAACATTCAAGGTATGACTAAGTGCTGTAACGTGGCTAACACATGAAAGGGATCGAAACTGTCTTACAAAAATGGCCACTACCTCATGGACTACCGGAAACAAAACAGGGCACACTCTGACCCAGTAAGCAGAGGGAAAAGCACCATGGGAGTAAGCCTACCAACTACCAACATCATGAGCATTTAACATAAGCTAGTGGAATCACGGAGCCCAATACCCTACACCCACCACAATGCATTGCTGATGTGACTCTGCAGTGCCCTTAACAGAAAAGGTGTCACACTCATCCGAGACCCACTTCAGAACCAGGGAAAGGCTGTCAGAGGATAGAACAAATTCTGCTGTCATGGAGGTGGGTATGGCATTTGAGGTTGGCATACAGGCTGGGAAAAAAAGTTTGTAAATTGTTTTTTTTTTGGTGGGAGGGGGTTAGTGACCACTGGGGAGTCAGGGGAGGTCATCCCCAATTCCCTCCGGTGGTCATCTGGTCAGTTGGGGCACTTTTTTGGGACTTGGACCTGAAAAAAAGGGTCCAAAATAAAGCGGACCAAATTCTCGTCAAAAACGCCCTTCTTGTTTTGATTATCAGCTAAAGACGCTCATCTCTCCTTGGCCGATAACCACGCTCCAGTCCTGCCTTCGCCACGCCTCCGACACGCCCCTGTGATCTTTGTTCGTCTTCGTGACGCACTGCAGTTGTCGCCAAAAATCAGGTTTCGATTAAATCGATTTGGGTGCCCACAGGAAAAGGACGCCATCTCCCGATTTGGGTCAAAATATGGGCGTCTTTCACTTTCGATTATGAGCGGATAGTAACATAGTAAGTGTCGGTACAATTGCAACTTTGAACAATGTACCACTGGATTGGCAAAATGTTATACTTTTAAATAAATAATGTACCAAAGAAGGCAATCAGCTATCATCACGCCAGGTGCCGGTTAGCTTCCGTGGCCCAAACTACAGGAGAGATGACAGAGGGTCTTTCCAAGTGAACAGTTAAAGGCCTTTCTGATGTGTTAATGTGTCAGTAATGACAACTGTGGTTCTGTCTTTGCACTGGATAGATAATTATTAATTTTCCAGTGTTCTATTCCATATTTTCAATGGAGAGGATTAGCTACACAATATTCATTAACTGCAGTCAACAATAGTTTATTTATATCAGCGGATTGCTTAGATTGAAGATTTGGTTATGTATCCATAGTGCCTTTAATACATGTTGGATAGCTCTTTTCACCTTAAAAACCTGTGTATTAGTCTGTGGATCACTACATGAAGAGCTAAAGTATTTAGGGGTCCTTTTACTATGCACATCCTACACACATCAATTAAGACCAAGTCTGTAAGAGTTCATCTTAGTGCGATTAGTGCATACCATTATCGTGTGGAAGGTAAGCCGATCTTGGGACAGCCTTTAGTTGTTCGCTTCATGAGAGGTTTGCTTTTGTCAGAGCCCCCTATCAAGCCGCCTACTGTGTCATGGGATCTCAATGTCGTTCTCACCCAGCTGTTGAAACCTCCTTTTGAGCCACTGGATTCTTGCCATCTGAAGTACTTGACCTGGAAGGTCATTTTCTTGGTGGCAGTTACTTCAGCTCGCAGAGTCAGTGAGCTTCAAGCCTTGGTAACTCATGCTCCTTATACCAAATTTCATCATAACAGATTAGTCCTCCACACTCACCCTAAGTTCTTGCCGAAGGTGGTGTCGGAGTTCCATCTTAACCAGTCAACTGTCTTGCCAACATTCTTTCCCCGTCCTCATACCCGCCCTGCTGAACGTCAGCTGCACACATTGGACTGCAAGCGAGCATTGGCCTTCTACCTGGAGCGGACACAGCCCCACAGACAGTCCGCCCAATTGTTTATTTCTTTTGATCCCAACAGAAGGGGAGTGGCTGTCGGGAAACGCACCATTTCCAATTGGCTAGCAGATTGCATTTCCTTCACTTTGGTTGGGAGGCAGGGATAGTGCTGGGCAGACTTATACGGTCTGTGCCCTGAAGAGCACAGGTACAAATCAAAGTAGGGTATACACAAAAAGTAGCACATATGAGTTGTCTTGTTGGGCAGACTGGATGGACCGTGCAGGTCTTTTTCTGCCGTCATCTACTATGTTACTATGTTATTACCCGGCTACCATGTGGCCCGGGCAGTAATTTCATTTTTTACGCATGTCTGCTACGCATGTCAGAAAATAAGTTTTTTTTTCCTGCGCATGGTGGAAATCGGGCAGTAATCGCACGGTTACCACATGAGACCTTACCGCAAAGTCAATGGATGGCGGTAAGGTCTCAGACCCAAAATGGTTGCGCACCAATTTTTATTTTGCTGCACGTCCATTTTCGGCAAAGTTTTTTAAAAGGCCTTTTTTACAGGTGCACTGAAAATTGGATCTATGCGTGCCCAGACACAGTGCCTACACTAGCGCAGCCCATTATTCAGTGCATCTTAGTAAAAGGACCCCTTAAGTAACTGTAGTTCTCAGCTGTTTGAATTGATATCCTCATCATAAGCATGTGAAAATCTGGCCCTTCCCCTTAAGCAGCTACTGATTACTACAAGTGGACAAATCATTTGTTGTTAGGGTTTTTAAATCAGATTTTATGTGATTGTTTCATTTTGTACACCATTTTAGGCAATTATGGATAGAGTGGGAAGGCAATTTAAAACACTTGTAAAATAATTAATGTTTCACGATTGATCCAATAAAGATTAAGTTGAAAAAGAAAAGCTGAATATTTCTTAATAAAGAACTTTGTAATTCGCAATAACCCTGACCAGCCTCCAAACAAAGCTCATACCTTGCTTGGTATTTGAAAAAAAAAAAAAAAGATCATGCCTTGGATTCTTAATTATATCTACGGTTGGCTCATATTTGACAAACATATTAAGAATCTACGCAAACTAGAAACATTTCTAAAGAACAAATATGATTTAACAATGATATAATCCTATGTGTATTATATAATAAATGAGGTGTTATAATTAAACTATGTTCAAATACTGTAGGGATTTATATAAATTAAATATTTTGCATCCTGCCAAGAACACATTATATTCAGGAACTTATTGTTTAAAATCTGTATTAATAGGATGTGTGGTTGTAAATCTGGGATAAAAATATGGTACCACCATGGCATTATCTCTCTAATCTTATCTAGAGCTTTTCATTGAAGAAAAAAAAATCTGATCTGGAAGATTTAAAAACCAAAAGGTAACCGAACAACAGAGTCCCATGGGATGAATAAAAATACACAGAGAAGTGGGAACAGAGGAAGGCTAAACAAACCTCAGGAACAATGAAATAAAAGTTTATTACTATGGTGTATATAAAAAATAGTATAAAAATAACATAAAATCAGTGGTCAACAATTCAATATATAAAAAACAATACACAATAATATAAATGTGCTAAAAAAAAATCAAATGTATACAATGAGTGTAATGTCAGTGCACAGGACTCATGTCAGTGCTTAAGACTCCACACGGCACCGTGTTTCGGCATGTAACATGCCTGCCTCAGGAGTCTGGCAATTGGTAAATGGGTGTCAAAAATATGCTGCTAAGTAGAAAAAGTGAGAAGGTATTTAAAAAGACCGTGCATATGTAAACCAATATACTGCGTGAGAAAAAAAACGATGGTATGAACCAACACATTTTGAATGCACCAAAGGCATGGGGTAAAGCGTCAGAGCTCATTCACTTTGCTCAGGGAGTGGAAGGCCAGGCTTTACCAATGGTAGATTTATAGAATAACATACGAATGTACACAAGGATGGTAATTTTACAATAGGGCACCTACTTAAAGAGCTATTTAAGGCAGTGTTTCCCAAGTCCGGTCCTAGAGCACCCTTTGCCGGTCAGGTTTTTGGGATATCTACAATGAATATCCACGAAGAGATTTGCATATAATGGAGGCAGTGCATGCAGATCAAGTTCATGCATATTTATTGTGGATATCCTGAAAACCTGACTGGCAAGGGGTACTCCAGGACTGGACTTGGAAAACACTGATTTAAAGTGCCTATTTTAGCCCATTTTATAAAGAAAAAGAGAGGCCTATTTTCATTGTAAAATATTAGCACAAGTGCCAAAAGCGTGACAATTTAAGGTAGGATCACTTACACCAAATATAAAAAATATAAAGTAGGAAAAATTATTGTTGAAAATCAACAAACTAAAATTAAAATCAGATCACAAAATAAACCCCCATGTTTACAAAACCATGTGACAATGCCAACTCAGCCCATTCACTTTGAATAGACTGTGTCGACATTACCGCACCGGCAGCTGCTATAGTAAATTAGTAATACAGCTAATGGAGCCAAAATGTGATCAATATGCAATGGCAAGAAAACTACTACTACTACTTATCATTTCTATAGCGCTGCTAGATGTACACAGCGCTGTACACTTGAACATGAAGAGACAGTCCCTGCTCGACAGAGCTTACAATCTAATTAGGACAGACAAGAGATAAGGGAATATTCAAGTGAGGATGATAAAATAAGGGTTCTGAACAAGTGAATAGGGGTTAGGAGTTAAAAGCAGCATCAAAAAAGTGGGCTTTTAGCTTAAATTTGAAGACAGCCAGAGATGGAGCTTGACGTACCGGCTTAGGAAGTCTATTCCAGGCATCTGGTGCAGCAAGATAAAAGGAATGGAATCTGGAGTTAGCAGTGGAGGAGAAGGGTGCAGATAAGAGAGATTTACCCAGTGAACGGAGTTCCCGGGGAGGAATGGGAGAGATGAGAGTGGAGAGGTACTGAGGAGCTGTAGAGTGAATGTACTTATAAGTCAATAAGAGAAGTTTGAACTGTATGGGGAAACGGATAGGAAGCCAGTGAAGTGACTTGAGGAGAGGGCTAATAAGAGCATAACGTCACTGGCAGAATATTAGTTGTGCAGCAGAATTTTGAATGGATTGAAGAGGAGAGAGATGGCTAAGTGGGAGACCTGTAAGAAGCACATTGCAATAGTCTAAGCGAGAGGTGATAAGAGTGTGGATGAGGGTTCTGGTAGTGTGCTCAGAAAGGAAAAGTTCTGTAATACTTATCTTTAGAAAAGAGGCTCCATATAGGCAAGGAAATTGTCTGTGTGATGAAAAAACTTCCTGCCGAATGACTTTGGTGATCCAGTGTCCATAAAGTGAAAGTGTGTAAAAATTCACTCACTTCTTAATTCATATATAAAATTCCTGTCCTCAAAAACCTTTAAAGTCCAGCCACCTTCAATTCTTCAGCTGCCCTCTACTTAGGGTTACCATATTTTGTCCCCCCAAAAGGAGGACACATGCTCCGCCCCACCACACACCCCACCCCCTTTCAACCTCATCTCACCCCTTTCATACCCTCACCCCGCCCCTGTCACCCTTTCCCCTCCCCTCTGTCATACACCCCGTCACCCCCCCTCCCCGTCCCTTACTACTGCCATGGTGGTCTAGTGACCTCTTCGGGGCAGGAAAGAGCCCCCTCTTTCCTGCCCGGAGCGCTGCCCTGCATGCATCCTTCCTGTTGGTGATCTCGGCGCCAATTCAAAATGGCCGCCGAGAGTTGAAGTCTCGTGAGGTCACTTTAACTCTCGGCGGCCATTTTGAATCGGTACCGAGATCACCAACAGGAAGGATGCGTGCAGGGCAGCGCTCCAGGCAGGAAAGAGGGGGCTCTTTCCTGCGCCGAAGGCAGAAGAGGTCACTAGATCACCAGGGCAGTAGTAACTAAGGGGAGGGGAGGCTAGCAATCTGCCTGTTTGTCCAGATTTCTGGACAAATGGGCAGGCTGGCAAAACCCACCCGGTTGCCCGGACATGTCCTCAAAAAGAGGACATGTCCTGGTAAATCCGGACATATGGTAACCCTACCTCTACACTCAACTGTGTTTTGCTTATGCAGCATCTTCAGGAGGGCATTTCTGGTAAAACTTTCTATACAAAAAAGGTCAAAGACAGCTCACTGCTCTTAAGACCCTGTTTACTAAGGTGCGCTAGCATTGTTAGTGCATGCACAAAGTATTGTGGGTGCCTACATAGTTAACGCATGCTAATGGTTAGCGTGCGCTAAAAGCACTAACGCATCTCAGCGTGTGTCTTAGTAAACAGGGCCCATAATGTCCTTTACACACTTTACTTTCAATGCTACACATCTGAGCTAATATTGCTTATAATCCAGTAACAGCTAATTCAAAAATAATAAGAAATGCTCAGTAGCCTACCATAAATTTATTGCTGTTTCCAAATACAAAGACAATATAGCTTTATGGGAACATTTTATAGATGACAATTTGCTACTTTGTCAGAGTTTTCAATGGTTTACAGGAGTTTTTCAAAAAGTTAAATACTTATGATACTACTTTAACTTTTACTTCTTATATAGGGGCCCTTTTACTAAGCTGTGGTAAAAAATGGCCTGCGGCAGTGTCGGCACATGTATTAGGCACGCGCTGGGCCAGTTTTTACCACATCTGCAAAAAAGTGGGGTTTTTAATGTGATGGGGAAAGGGCATGCTGTAAAACTGAAACCAGCGTGCGTCTAAAACCGACCTGAGCGCTTAACGCCACCCATTGATCTAGCAGTAAGGGCTCACAAGCTACACTCGCGGTGACCGGTTGGCACGCACCAACTGCCGATTACCTCTGGAAACAGTGCATGTGGGAGGAAATTAATAAATAATTCATCCAGGCATTATGGGCGCACTCCAAATCTGAAATTACTACCAGGGGGGCCTGGCGGTAGTCTCATTTGGGCACATACTGCACGTGTGTAAAGCCTACTTCGGCTTAGTAAAAGGGCACCTCAGTCATTACTGAATTAGATTTTTTGGATATTCATATTTGGTTAACAGCAGGTACATTTAAGACTTCTTTTTTTTTCCACGAAGAAATCAGATCATAATACTCTATTACATTATAGGAATGACCACCCCAGAAATTTAAGAGAGTATTACAGCTGGACAGTTGTTGAGAGTGAAACGTTTATCTTCTAATAATAGTGATTTTAAAATTTACGCTGAACAGATGATTACTTGATTTAGGGGGGTCTTTTACATAGGCGTGCTGGCGTTTTAGCACGTGTTAAAAATAGGCGCACGCTAAACGTTAAAGATGCCAATGTATTCCTATGGGCGTCTTTAGCGTGGATATTTCAGGTGCTATATATAGAATCTAGCCCCATATACTCAAACTAGTATTAGGATTCCTAAATCAGGTAAACATTTTATGTTAAGGGAGCATACAGTGATACAAGTGATTTACCACATCAGATGTCCTTGCAATTTGCTCTGTATCGGGCAAGTATGTTGTCCAGTAAAAGTTAGGATAGCTGAACATTTGAGTTGTTTCAGGACCAGTGAACAGAAAGCTCTGCTGGTGGCTCACTGACAGAGTAAGCAATATATTCTTAAAGACTTTCATTTTGCTGCTTTGCTGCAAATTTGAGCCCCGTGTGGAGGAAACATTTCTTAAATTTTGTTATTTAAAGAACGTTTTATATATTAATAGGACACTGTAGAATCAAAGGGACTTAACAAAGATGTGGAGTGGACTCTGTGATCTCTAAGTTTTAGTTTCATAGTTTGTCTGGAACCAATTAAAGTCCTTAGGTGTTTTAACATCAACATGTGCACTCACAGCATATAAATTGTTAGTGTTTTTTGTCAGTTGCTTTTGGCTGCATCCCAGAAGAGTAACCCCCCCACCCCCCAAAAATATGAATATAAATATGGCTTACCAGCCTCTATGACAGCCTCAGATGTTATAACCAGGTCTATTAGTGTAGTGGTGGGTGCAGTGCACTATGACGTGGAGTACTCAGGTCCATATCTCCCTCTGCCTGTCATGCTTGTGGTGAAAACCATGAGCCCTCCCAAACTCACCAGAAACCCACTGAACCCAAATATAGGTACCCCCTTCACCCATAACAACAATTGTAATGGTATACAGTTGGGGGTGGTGGGTTTTGGAGGGCTCAGCAGACAAGATAAGGGAGTTGGGGTGAGGTGTGTACCTGGGAGCATTTATTTAAAGTCCACTGCAGTGCCTCCTAGGGGGTCCCATTGTTCTCCTGAAATGTCTGGGGGACCAGTCTGCTAAAAATGCTGGCCCCTCTTATTTCCCAATGGCTTGATGTTATGCATTTTTAACTTTTGCAGGTTTTTTTTTTTTAATGGCCTGAAAAGATAAACGAACAAAGCACAAAACCTTGTTTGAAATGGCATTTTTGAAAAAAAGATAATACATTTTTCTATTTTCAAATATGGGTATATTTCCTATTTGGATTTTGGACATTTAGTGCAAAACATCCAAAGTCCGGTTTAGATGCCGTATTAAAATTGTTCCTCCACATATCATTGTAAATCTAAGTGCTTTGAAAATATACCTCCTAACCTGCTGAGGGAGATCATGGTCCACAAAATCAAAGGCTACAGAGGTGTTTAATGAAAGGAGTATTCAGAAATAAATGGGATAAAGCAAAAATCAAGCCCCAAAAAATGAATATAAATACAAAATGAATAAAGGCTAAATTCAGAAAAACAATAATACAATCTTTATTCAATTATACAAACATCTATTAATTCAACTAAAAATCCTTTAAGCATAGCATAATCCTGAAAGCTAAATAGACAGATCAAATAATATATCAATATAACAAGACGTATCACCAATTAGCAATAATTCATCTCAACCCCCCCCCCCCCCAAGGAGCTTATTAAATTGGCCATAGCTGATAGACTTCACCAAGGATAATTAGAACAAAGTTCCAAGTAGGGAAAAAAACATAGTTATGTCACACAGAAGTAAGTCCCAGGTGAAGAAATCAAGCAGGTATCTTCATCAGACGTTCACAATCAGTATACCAGCAATAATCCGATATATATCACGGCAGTATCTTGGAAAATACTATAATCTCAAAGGACCAGGGGCTATTGTGGTGGCAGCTGGCCCCTGGTCCTTTGGATTTTTAACATTTTCCAAGATACTGCCGTGATATATATTGGTATACTGATGAGGACACCTGCTTGATTTCTTCACTTGGGATTTACTTCTGTGTGACGAATTATCCCTGGTGAAGTCTGTCAGCTATGGACAATTTAATGAGCTCCTTGGAGGCGATTGAGATGAGTTATTGCTAATTGGTGGTACGTCTTATTATATTGATTTATTGTAGTGTAGAAGAGGTAGGTATTTGATCTGTCTATTTAGCTTTCAGGATTATGCTTAAAGGATTATAGATTTTTGTATAATTGAATAACAATTGTATTATTGTTTCTCTGAATGTAGCCTTTATTAATTTTTTGCACTGAAAGGAGTACGACAGATTTATCCTGGTTCAAGATGTGAAGCATGGAAGTGATACCAACAAGGACTGTTTCAGTGCTGTGCGATTTCCTAAAACCTGTCTCATTTGGATGCAAAATGTAGGTTTTATCATAGTAGTCATCTAGTTGCTCTTGCACAATACATTTTGTGAATTTGGAAATTAAGGGGTCCTTTTTACTAAGCTGCAGTAAAACGGGGCCTGCGCTAGCGTCAGCTTGTGTTTTGACGCATGCCGTGGCCCCCTTTTACCGCAGCGGCTAAAGGGATGTCTTTTTCTGAGGACAAGAAATGGCCGTGTGAAAGTGAACCATTGGGCTTACCGACGCTTAGTAAAAGGACCCCTAAATGAAGTTGGACAATTGGGCAATAGTTCCATCTTTTATCAGGATGAAAACTAATTACTTTGTGTTTAGAAGGAAGTTAAAAACATAACTATTTCCTGGTAGACAGATCTGATCTTAATATATGTTGATCTACGATTTTGTTGTATTATTGCAATGTATTGTTAAATTATGTAATTCAGCTTGTTATTGTAGGCTTGGCCTAGATTATTTTGTACACTGCACTGAACCCTAAAAAGGAGAGTTTAGCAGTCAATAAGAATAAACTTGATATTGATATTACCTAAACTAGGGTCATTTATCTTTGGGTAAATGGAGGCAGATTTCCAGAGAGAGGACAATATCAGCCTCTAGACTTGTAGCAATCATAGAGTGAAGAAATGAGGTCAAGAGATCATGGGCTGTGGTAGATGCCTTCATAGTTTTAGTGCCTGAATGACAGCAAAAGGTGATGGAAGGTTAAAAGATGTTAAAGAGCTGCAGAGTATGGATCTCCCAGCATGTCAAGTCAGCAGTAGTACCTAGAATGATGGGAGCAGAAATCAAATGTAAGGATGATTGTGCTTGAAGGTCATCAAAATAGATGCTAAAATACGCTAATATAATGAGATGGTTAGATGTAAGATAATACATTTCTCACTTCTTAATAATCATTGTTACCATGCTCTGAGGGCAATTCAAGGACTTGGTAATTATATTATACCTGTCTCCTGTTCTGTGCCTTTTTTTTTTTTTACATTACATTACAATTAGCACTTGTAGGCCATTCATACCCCAAATTTAGTTCAGTGTGGTTTACAAAGAGTAGGGCAAACCCTAGAGCATACGTAATATATGATACAAACTTCTGAAATAACCAAGCTATTAACAAAACGTTTGCCAGTTTGTTGCTGTTCATAGTTAGGTCTTTGCTTTGAAATGCATTAATTAGCAGAGGGAACCAATAGGAACTGCTTAATGTCATTATATGAATTACTGCCAGTTAACACAGGTGGGGCCAGTTTGCTTGCTGCAAGATTCTAAAGGTGATTGGTTAAACAGCATAAGGTATTTAGGACTGCTACAGAAGTACCAGGGGTTTGTCCCTTATCTAACCACATCCTTCCATGTTTTTTTCTGCTTCATTTTGTAAGGATTTCTGGAATTCAGTTTTTACTTGGCTGTTGTAGTGTATGATGTGTGGACCCATGGAACAAACATTGTTTTAATGCATTTTCTTTTGAGCTATAAAGCAGCAAAAGGTAAACATAATGGAAGAGGTTCTAGACTTTATGCAAAAAGTATTTTTTATTTTTACTGTTACAGAATATTGCTTCCTTCAAGTTTAAATGGTGATCCCTTACCTTTCACGTTCTAATTCCCTGAAAAATGCTACCTTCTGATTCCTTGTTGAAATATAATACATATCTTAATTATTGTATCCTATCTCCCTTTCCCTCCTTTCTTCTAGAGTGTACATTTTTAGGTCCTTTAGTCAGTCCAGGAGTAATTTTCAAAAGGATTGCCAAAGGAAAATGGGAAATCCAATAGAGAGAAGACACAGTGCTGGAGGTACAGTTGGGTGCCTGAAATAGCAAGTGTGGGGATTTCATTTAGAAATTCCTGCACCTGCTTTTTAAGGATCTAACCCACCTACTCTGCACAAGCAAATTATGTGAGTTAAAAATATCTCAGTGACACTCCTACCCATTGTACTAGCAAAAGGAAATTCTATGCATAGAGCAAGTGTAAATGGAGTAGCATGCTTCCACCAGTTTCTTGGTGAAGCAAAGATTGCTGGCACCAGCCACGTTCCAGTGCCAGCATTCTTTTCCTTCACTAAGGGAAAGTGTGATTTTAAATTCCCCTTTAGTTTACGCTCCTGAAGCAACCTGCCATTGGTGAAACATGGCCATGTCAGGCAATTTTAATAAAAAGATATTTTAATGTATCCTCTTCAGTCTATTGTTCTTTGGGCTACATTCTGTGGATCACAACTGCCTCTCTTGTAGTCACCCTGTTTACATTTTGCTAATTACATGAGTTTCACATTCTTAATGTAATTTTTAATTTTTTTTTAATAAGTATGCGTTACCTGCATAAGATGAAAAAACAGAAAAAGAATTAAAGGAATAACACAGTATATCGGCCATTTCAGTGAAGCAATTGACTTCTTACCTCCCGGTGTTTTATAATAGAAGGGCAGCTGCTAGACAACGTGCTTTGGGATTATGCTTCACAGTATAAGTAGAACATGTATCAATGCCTATTTTGCCATTTTATAGATGTGTAATGATTAATATGGTCCTCTTTTTGATAAAGAATGTTAGCACTTTGCATTTGAAATGTGCAATCAGAAAAGATTTGCATTATGTTGCTCCAGTTATTCCTAGCAGAATAATCTGCAGGCAGGGCCGGTCTGAGGCAGGGGTGACAGGGGTGGTCGCACAGGGCCCCCCGCTCCTAGGGGCCCTGCATCTCTGGTGCATCTGTCCTCCTGTCTCGGAATACCTCCTTGCTCTGTACCTTAATGTGCATCCACATTTCAGTAGAGAGCATCGGGCAGCGGCAGCGATTTTCATATCCTGTCAGCTGCCGAGCCCAGAGCCTCTTTGCTGCTGCGTCCCGCCCACTTTTGATGTCACTTCCTGCTTCCACAAGGGCAGGATGCAGCAGCGAGGAGGCTATCAGCTCGGCAACTGACAGGATATGAAAATCGCTGCCACTGTCGGCCACTCTCTACTGAAACGTGCTGGATGAGTTGGGGTTCCAAGAGCTCTCAACCTCCTTTTAATCTCTGATAAATTATGGCTTATGGTGGCGGATGGGGGGCAGACAGGGGCCCCACTGAACTGGTCTGCACAGGGCCCCACAATTGCTAAGACCGGCCCTGCCTGCAGGGTCATTCTTATGCAACCAGCAGCTGGGATATGTGTTCAGCTCAAGCAGGGTTGATGGAAACAACTAGGTGGACCAACTGAGCCTTATCCACTGTCATCTACTGTTACTATGTTATATAGAATTCTGTTTGTTTCCATACTTAATTTCCTAAAAGAGCAAAATGATAAATGTATATAATCATATTTTTCTGCCTTAGGATATGTCAGCAAGAGGATCATCTTCACAGCTTCCTAAATTTTTTGATCCTGAGCCAGTAGCTAAATATGGCACACTTGATGTGACTTTTGACTATGATTCAGAAGAACAGAAGCTTCTAGTAACAGTGACAGCTGTCACAGATATCCCAACATATAACAGGACAGGGAGTAACAGCTCATGGCAAGTCCACCTTGTTCTTCTACCAATGAAGAAGCAGAAAGCAAAAACTGGCATCCAGCGTGGACCATGTCCTGTTTTTTCAGAAACATTCAAGTTTAATCACATTGAGCCTGAGATGATTGGGAATTATGCAGTTCGGTTTAGACTATATGGTATTCGTCGCATGAAAAAGGAAAGGATTATTGGTGAAAAGATTTTTTACTTAACAAAGCTGAACCTGCAAGGGAAGATGTCAATACCAGTGACACTGGAGTCTTCCCACAATCTCTCTGTAAGTACCAAATAAAACCGAGTAAGAATGAATGCTCCAGATTATATTGTAATTTCAGGAGAATGGCCACTAATTACCACTTCAGTTGTCAACACGTCACCTCAACTTAGTTCTTTCTTCTTTAGTTTTCAAAAGCAGCATGCAGAGAAAAGAGCTTCAGATACATTTTGACATTTCATACTGAGCAATATGAGCCATATTTGAGAATTTTGCCCAGTACTCACATATCCTCACACAAATATGTAAGTGGTAAATTTAAACCCTGTCAGTAAAAAACATCACAATGTACAATAATTATGACTGATATTAAAATGAATTAATCTAAACCTTTTGTGATAAAAATATATAAACTGTAGTTTATACAGAATTTTAAAAAACCTCTGGGTCAATATCCATAAGCAATTATCCAGGTAATGGCACCTGCTGTCTACATAAGTGCCACTGATTGCGATATTCAAGAGCCTTATCCAGGTAGTGCTGGGCTAAGCAAGGTTGGAGCCAGAGTGGTCCTAAAACTTACCCTGAATAGTGGCAGTATTCGGTCTACTATCCAGATAACTTATCTGGATAATTTAGGACAGATAGAAAGCTGTTCTGAGTTATCCGGATAGCAGATTGAAAATTGAAGTTGGTTATAACTGCTTAGGGAGGAAACCAGGCAAAAACATGTGGCAGCCTGAGGCACACGCAGGGTATGAACACAAGCATCAAAGGGAGTAGGGCTAAGAACAGAAAAGGACTTGTTGAAAGCAAAATTTAAAAAAAAACAAAACAGAAGGGGTAGAGAGGTGGTGTGGTTGGCTATAGGGGGAACAAGCCAGTTAGAGGAGGCAATTGGGGAAAGGGGCTGAAAGGGAGGGGTGTAGGGTGGTGCCCGGGGTGCCATTTTGAGCGCACCTGAGGACCGCTGTTCCCACCATGTTGCAGCAGCAGTTCGGGGGAGGGCAGTGATTCTGGCCACAGTTCAGCATGTATTTAGACCTGCAGGGTGGGGGTGGTACTTTCTTCAGATAGAAATTAATGCCAATACAAGAACATTTGCCAAGAAGTTACTTCTCCAAATTTTGATGGAAGGATAAGCACCATAACAGTGACACAAAGTTTATACATAAAGGAAATGGAGTGGTGCTTTGACAGCACCTCTAGGAAGGATTGAAGCAAGGATACTTAGAGCCAGATGCATCAAGCAAACCTTAAAAAATCTAAATCGTTAAAGTCCCTAACGATTTTTAAAAAACGAAGAATGCACCAAAAAAAACAAGTCGCACATGCTCGGTGTGGTATTGAAAAGTACAGTGTATCAAAGAATCGTAATCCCTGTCCGTAATCGGCCCCTAAAGCATGCGCAGAGCAGCCAAGCATTTTGCTGGCTGCTCTGCACATGCCACAAACATCAAAACACCAACAAAAAAAAAAAACACAGAAACACGTGGCTCCCTGCTTCCCCCTGCATATAGAAAACAAAAATAAAAAAAAAAGGATCGGGAGGGGGCAAAGGCGCTCGTCAGGAGCACCCTGTATGGACGGCCTTGCACCCCCCTTGCCCCCCCTCCCCGAGGTCACCGCTGCTCCCTGCTTCTGCTCGTATAAAATAAAAAATTAAAACAAAACTAAAAAGTTTAGCAGCCCTGGTCCCCCTCCCTTCCTGTGTCTCTCTGTACTCCTTCTCCCATAGCTCCGCTTCCCGGCATCCTCCACCCCCCCGTGCCCCGCCCCCCTGAGGTCATCGCTGCCGCTCCCCCCCTCCACTGGACCCCCCCTCCGCATTACTGGGCCCGTGCAGCACCTCTCACCTCTGTATGAAGGTGCTTCACGGGCAAGAAGACCGTCTGATCAGTGTGAGTCTTCAGGACGTCTCTCTCCTTTGTCTTCCCTGAGCTGGGCCCGCCCCCATCTGTATGCGGTATCTGATCGGAAGCCAGTGAAGTGACTTGAGGAGAAGGGTGATAAGAGTATATCGGTCAAGGCGGAAGATAAGACGTGCAGCAGAGTTCTGAACGGACTGAAGGGGGGATATATGGCTAAGTGGGAGGCCGGTGAGGAGTAGGTTGCAGTAGTCAAGGCGAGAGGTAATGAGAGAGTGGATGAGAGGTCGGGTGGTGTGCTCAGAGAGGAAGGGGCAAATTTTGCTAATGTTATAGAGGAAGAAGCGACAGGTCTTGGCTATCTGCTAGATATGCGCAGAGAAGGAGAGGGAGGAGTCGAAGATGACACCGAGGTTGCGGGCAGATGAGACGGGGACGATGAGGGTGTTATCAACTGAGATAGAGAGTGAAGGGAGAGGAGAAGTGGGTGGGAAGACAATAAGTTCGGTCTTGGCCATGTTCAGTTTCAGGTGGCGGTTGGACATCCAGGCAGCAATGTTGGATAAGCAGACTGATACTTTGGCCTGGGTTTCCGCAGTGATGTCTGGTGTGGAGAGATAAAGCTGGGTGTCGTTAGCATAAAGATGATAGTGGAAACCATGAGATGAGATCAGGGAGCCCAGGGAAGAGGTGTAGATTGAAAAAAGAAGGGGTCCAAGGACAGATCCCTGAGGAACTCCAACAGAGAGCGGGATAGGGGTGGAGGACGAACCATGAGAGTGTACTCTGAAGGTACGATGGGAGAGATAAGAGGAGAACCTGAATTGAAAGCTGAGAAGGAAGAGAGGCCTAGACTAATAAAATTTTTGTTGCTTCTGAGCTGAGCTGAGCTGAGCTGAGCTGTATGACTGCATGTATATAGACCTTGGGCTCAAATGCTCACCCACATACTACTCAGTTATATGAAAGAGGGTTGAGAGATTTTCTGGGGCCTTGCCAAGGAATTAACCAGTCAATAATAGCACCAATATTTTCCCACTTAAAATTTAACCAAACACCGAAAACCTCAGCGGTGCACCTTGCCAATGATTTCACATTAATGCAAGGATTTCTTGCATCCACCTCATATTGGTTCTCAAGTAGTTCAGTTGCCAATTGATTGCAAATTTCTCTTAACTTCATAACGGATAATCCGCTTACTTATATGGGAATTTTTTCAGTGTTTTAAACTATAGTTATTTTCCACTTATCTTGAGCACAGCATTTGTCAGATGGGGAATATGTTGTCTGACACAATCATGTTTTGCCCCCCAGGGCTATTTCAAGGACCATCCCTTGTAACGAAATTATTTAAATACTAGTAAAAAAAGGCCCGTTTCTGGAGCCAATGAAACGGGCGCTAGTAAGGCTTTCCTGTGCCCCCCCCCCCCAAACACACCTTGGTTGTTAGTGACGGCATTGCGCCGCTGTGGCCGCCGTCGATGTGTGACTGTGGCCCCCCCACCCAACGCACCTTCGTCGTCAGTGGGTGGCCCATTGCGGCGCCCTGGCCGTCGTCGATGTGAGTGAATTGGTCCGCCTCCGCCCTCAACGTCATAACGTTTGACGCAAGGGCGGGGCCCTGAGGCTGTGAGTTTCTTGGCTTCAGAGCTTCAAACTTACGAACCTTGGCTTCAGTGACGTCATCCGACAATAGAACGTTGAGGGTGAGTTTTATATATATAGATACTCCATGAAAAGGATGTCATATCTACACACCCCCCCATGGGTACTAATGTTAACTACCCACCACTTTACCTCAAAAAATCAATAGCACCAGATTAGTGCCTGTATACCAGGCCTTCCCTGCCAAGATGGCGACTGTGTTTTTTTCCAACCTTATATACTACTTCCTGAATACCTACGTCATCCAACCCCAGAATCCCGACCAACTTAAAGTAACGATATGCACTCGAACTCCAGATTTAACCGTTTTGGTATTACTGTATTCGATTTGAAGATCATCTGTTTTTCTTTATAATTAAGTAAAGAATCTAATGAACCTCCTTCCCTCCCTACTTGGATGCGATCAATAATCCTCCATTTTATATCCGCTACAGTGTGTTTTTGGGCCAACCAATGGGCCACTAATGGGGCTTGTAAATTTTGAGTAGCAATATGTGGTTTATGTTCTGTTAGTCTAGTTCTAATCGGACGGCCACTCCTTCCTACATAAACCAGACTGCAGGGGCATATAATGATATAAACTACATTCCTAATCCCACAGTCCATATTATTTTTAGCTCCCAAAACCCACCCTGTTTTGGGATCCGTCCAAAAAGCATGTCCAAGGTGGAAGTACACCATTGACAATGTCCGCAGGTAGTGTGGGCAAATACATCTGCCAAATTCTCAGGCTCAACATATTTATTTTTGCCCAGAAACTCTCCCACTGTTCTACCTTGCTTATAAGCAACTGTTGGAAACTCATTAAAATATGGATACAACTGCATGATATGCCAATGAGTTTTAAGAATCCTCACTACCTGTCAATTAATGTTGGTGTAAGGGAGAACACAAATGAATTGACTATCCTTATCTCCCTTGTGTTCCTGCAGTAACAAAGGACGTTGTGTAAAATGAGCCCTCAAATAAGCCTTCCTAACCACAGATATAGGGCACCTCCTCTCCAAAAATCCCTCTTTCAACAATCCTGATTGAAATTCATGCAAGGTGAGCAGATGCTCTGCAATCAGAGAAACTGACTCACCGGGAGGTTATATTTTAATTTATAAGGTGAAAACTCCCAAACTGTAAAAATGTATTATGCTCTATGGGTTTTCTGTAGAGTGTGGTGGATAATTGACCCTCTTTCTTGATAATCCGCAAATCCAAAAAATCAATACTTGTAAAACTGGATGCCTTAATAAATTGGATATTGGTGTCCAAAGTATTTAACCACCCCACAAACTTTTCCAAAACATGTTCTGTATCTGTCCATAGAAAGAAAATATCATCCAGGAATCTCTTCCAAAACCGTACTGCTTGAAATTCACTGGAGGTGTAAATCATCTGGGATTCCAACCGGGTAATATGCAATGTAGCTACCAATGGGCTAACATTGCCCCCATCACTACTCCCTATGTTTGCTGATAATATTACATAGAGGGGCATAATCGAATGGCACCGGCGAAATTGCTGGCCGGCCATCTTTGGAGCCGGCTCCGTGAGAGGGCGGAGCCAAGCGTATTTTCGAAATATGCTTGGCGCCGGCCAAATCGCTCGCCGGGTTTAAAGTAGGATTGCCGGCGGATCACCAGGTTCATATGAGATGGCCGGCTTCGGTTTTCAGCCATAATGGGCGTCCCCGTTCAATTATGCCCCTACACGTGAAACCGATATCGCCCTTCCATTCCCATAGAACAAGTTATATATTCCCACATCCATGCACATCCACTCACACTATTCTTTCTCTTCTCAGCCCCACTTACCCCTCCCCTTCCTCCTCTAATCCCTAGTTGCATAAGAACTCCTCCAACATCCTTACTCCTCACCATGCAGCCCCCTTTTACACCCCTCGTGGAACTTCCCCCCAAACCCCCTGAAAGATTATAAGCCTCCCCGAAAGTCTTTCTTGAGAGCTGCTCCATAGGTTGAGTTAGGGGTCTTCCTCCCGGCAGGTCTGGAGCTTCATGAGTAAATCAGGAACTCCCAATCCTGACATAGATTATAATTTAAAAAGCTCCAGTGTCAGCAAAAATGCACTAGTGCTGTCTCTAAAGGTATATCTCTGCTGCTCCAACTCTTGATCCTTGCAAAACTGATAACCACCTGAAGCTTCTAGGTCAACAGAAAATGCACTAGTGCTGTCTCGGAAGGGATGTCCCCACAACCCCAGTTCTGCTACCAAAAATAATGAAGTGTATATCCTTTTACAGCGGTCTCTATGTCACAGATTAGATATCGCTATACTCAAAGGTCAATACCTTTTTCTCTGAACTGTATATCATGTAAAGTTATGAACCAGAGCGGGAGTGAAACAAAAACAGCTAAATCTAACCTTCTTGAAACTCTGTATCTCCCAGTTCCAAACTATGCAGTTAAGATCTTGATTACATACCGCAATCACAGCAGAAACGGGTTCTTGTGCCCTCACTGTGTGCTATTCATTTTGTCCAAAAAAGCTTTGACCTCCCGCAGTGACTCAGCATTAGTGTCTGATTAGCATGCGAAATACGCAGGGATGCAGGGAACATCAAAGCAAATTGCACACCCTTCCTTTGTAGCTCCGAGTAGTATGGCGCCATGGTCTTGCGTTGCACAGCTACATGGGCAGAACAATCATTGAAGAATAATAGTTTAGAACCCTCATACTCCAATGTCTCAGCCCTGCGAAATGCCCTTAGAAAGGCCTTCTTCTCTCTCCAGTTGAGATACCAGTCAATCACTAGCCCGGCTCGATGGGTGTCCTGTTGTTTGGGACTGACCCGGTGGGCCTGTTCAGGAAGCCATGTGCTGAATATCAGATAAAGATCTACATCCTGCACTGTCTCTGGAAGGCCAACTAAACATATGTTATTCCTTCTCTGCCTATTCTCGTGTTCATCTATCTTAGTTTGAAGTTCCATAGTTTCTTTGCGGAGTTCGGCTAGTTGCTGCGCCATGTGCGTGCTGTTATCTTCCTGAGCAGAAATGCACTGCTCCACCTCTGATAAGCTTCTGCAGGTCATATCGAACTTTTCATTTAATTCATCCACTGTGGACTGCAATTTATTTAACCTGTCCGCTAGTGCAGCAGAAACTGATCGGGTATTCTCTTTAACCCATTCCCCAGCGGGGACTGTAAAGGCCGCTTGGTCCACCGCTATCTTCACTGCAGTTGAATTACTTTTATCTCGTGTCAATTTTGTAGCTCTTCTAGGCTTTCCGAAGCTCCCGATTCAAAAACTGGGCCCTGGATCTAAAGCAATGCTAACGCTAGAGACACCCATATATTCCTATGGGTGTCTCTAGCATTAGCGTGTTCTAATTTGTAGCGCATGCCTATAGCGCAGCTTAGTAAACATATATTTAGCATTTCTATCCAGTTAGCATGTGGTGCTGAATATGCAGACAGCACTCAGAATTCAGGAGATATTCATTTGCTAACTATATAGTAAGGCAGTTTAAGTTAAGACAGCAATTTTTCTTGTCTACTTAAACTGTTTAGCTATAGGATCAATGGGTAAAATACTCTTGCTCTGCCTGGCAATATGAGGGCTACATTTATAATAGATTGCCTAGATTGAGAAGGCAAGAAGGGACCTATTTGTACCCTAGGTTATAAAAACACATAGTCCTGTATGGGCCTTTATAGAATACTAGGGGCAAGCCAGTAGAAATTGTAAATAAATTGAAGCTGTCGACATTTATACTTGCCAGGGAGTAGGCTTAAATGTTAGCACATAAAGTACATGCGTAAATACATGTTTTACAAACCTGTATAATTTGCAATTCTGTTCAAACTTCACACCGGAATACAGCTACATCTGCACCCTGGCACTGCACATACTTTTATGCAGGCAAACCTGGACTTGATCAAATCAAACTGTACAATAACTAGCTAGAAGAGAGAAACTAGTTAGATCCAACAGAGATGGTCCTTGTATCCATACTAGATTACCTTCCCAGAAACCGAGACAGGTGATTCACCTTGGCATTTTAGTACTGCTGGATTTCTCAGCATCTTTTGACCTGTTGTTCATAATATCATGCTATCACAACCAGCAGAAACAGGTGTCAGTTGCACAGTAATTAGATTGTAAGCTCTGTCGAGCAGGGACTGTCTCTTCATGTTCAAGTGTACAGTGCTGTATACGTCTAGTAGCACTATAGAAATGATAAGTAGTAGTAGTAGTAGTACTCCCCTGGTTCAAGATTCTATCTAGCAGTTAGGCAACAGTCCATACTTATTGCAGCACCTCATTGCCGGAACCAACAACAGCAAAAGTGGTCTAAAGAAGAGGGAGCAACTGTGGATATCCAAAAGTGTCTTTATTGGCGAAGAACCCAACTTCGCCAAGTTTTGAAAAAACTCCCTGCATCAGGGGTCATCAGAATCTCCCATAATGAGCAAACAGAGAGCATGAACATGAAAGTTCCTTTCAATCTTTAGTACAGCAATCTTGTAACTAGGTTTGCTTACACTGAAGAACCAACCTGCAGTTCGGTGTCAAACAGAACTGATAGTTGCCTGTCTGACAAATAGGATTTGAATCATGTAAATACTGTGCCACTGATACCAGTTTCTGCTGGCTTTGTAAGCATGATATAATGATCCACAGTGTTGAAGCAACAATAGTATTGAGGCAGATCCCTGTCACAGTTTCTGTGGAGATCATCAAGAAGGGACACATGAAATGTCTCTGTTCTGTACACAGATATGAATCCAGATTGATAATGATTTAGCCAGTTACTTTCATTTAGCCAGTCATTTTAGTCGATTGCAGATTCTGTTCTATAAGTTTTGCCAAAAAATGGACAAAACTGGTTGGTAATTTTCGAGTTTGTCCTTGTCAAGAGAGCTCTTTTTCAGTAGGGGGGGGGGGGTACATCACTGCTCTTTTAAGTGTTGTTGGCAACTACCCTTTCACTGGAGAAGAGCTGACAGTTTTAGTGGCCCCTTCAGTGAGGCCTTTGATTGCTAGTTGTATTATCTTTGGTGGGCAAGGTTCAAGAGGACAGGATATCAGCTGTAGGCCTGTCAAGATTTTTTCGAGAGTCCCAGATGGCTGTGCATAGGGGGAGGAGGGAGTGCTCTCATTATCTGATGGGAGGCTCAATGGAACCATCTGTAGGTCCTGATGGAGACCTTTGATTTTGTTGGCAAAGTATGTGGCAAAATTACTGCTGGTTATTTGTGACTGGGAAGGCTGGTTCTGTTGTGGGGCTTACAGTAGACTGTTTACTATTTTGAATAGCTGTGTGGTTGAATTTGCAGCCTGTTCAATATGTTGAGAGAAATAATATTTTTTTGGCTATTAAGGCCTGACAGTACATTGCCATGTGTTTCTTACAGTTAAGCCTGTCTTCTTCAAAGTGAGATTTCTGATATTTTCTTTCAAGTGTATGTCCTTGAACCTTAAGGACCTATAGTTGTGGGCAAAACCATGGGGCACATTTATGCATACAGCATAGGACCTTCTTGGGTGGGGCTGTTTTTTTTCTAAGGCCATCGTTGTCTGCATTTCAGATGTCAACATGTTCTGACACAGTAGTCATCTTTATCCACATAGGGGTAAGACAAGGCCTCTAGGAAACGCTCTCAGCAGTCAGATTTCTCATGTTTCAAATTTCCTTCCAAACATTCGTCAGGCCCATCTGTTTGAGGTAGTCTTCTTTTTATTAATAGAAAATTATATTAAAAATGATCTGTCCACAATAGTGGTATTATCTTGAAGCCAACAGCCTTGTATTCAAAAATGTTGACCTGTTTGCAGAGCACCAAATCCAGCATATGGCCCTTTTTATGGGGTAGAGATTTGATTACCTTAGTGAATCCTAGAGTTGCCATCATATCAAGGAAAACAGAGTGGTGGTGTCTGGAGTTTCAGTATGTAAGTAAAAGTCTCCCATAATCTCTAACCTAGGGAAGTTCAGGGTTACCTCTCTCACCATGATTCAGCAGTTCTTGCATAGGTGATGTGTTATTGCAAGGTGTTCTATAGATCGCAAACAGCCATATTGGTTCCATATCTCATAGCTGGATTGGGAGGCATTCCGACTCGCAGCCAGATGCACTAACTCCACGGAGAGAGCCCTTCCCTTACCGATCCCTTAGCGAATCGGTAAAAGACGGGCATGCATGAAGGAAATCGCATGCAAATGAGCTGCTCGCTGTTAGCTCATTTGCGCGCGATTTCCTTCCTAAGGAGGGGAAGCCAGTCGGCCAGCTGAACATGCGCAGAGCAGCCAAGCATTATGCTGTCTGCTCTGTGCATGCCGAAGACGGCTTTATGCACGCAGACAAGCTGCATGTGTAATAGCTGTCAATAAATTGCCGGGCATTTTGTGCAGCAGAGGGAGAGAGCGGGACCCTAGAAAGAGAGAATCGGGGATCGGGACGTGCAAGAACGTCCAAATCAAAACTACTTGGATGTTCCTTTCGATTATGCCCCTCCAGGTCTCTCTCAGCCAATCACAGCGCGTTTAGCTGACACCAGTGACAGCTAAACGCGCTGTGATTGGCTGAGTGAGACCTGGAGGGGCATAATCGAAAGGGACGTCCAAATAGTTTTGATTTGGACGTCCTCGCACGTCCTGATCCCCGATTCTGTCCGGCGGTGGTTATTTCAGGCACAAGGTTAGTCGTAAGAAAAACACGTCCAAGAGAAGGATGCCCATCACAAAATCTGAAGAAAAAAAACATCCAAGTGCTCGTCAGGGACGTCCTTTTTTTTTTGAGTGAAGGATGTCCAAGTGTTAGGCACTTGAAAGGACGTCCCTGACGAGCATCTGGACGTTTTTTTTTTCTTCCGATTTTTGCGATGTGCGTCCTCTTCTGCATGGGTCCAGCTCACAGCAGCCCTAATGAGAGGTGCAGACCTCCGGTTAGGTTTTCCACGGTGCATGGAGTCGGAAAACGGCTGTGCATCTGCCTTGCATGCGCATTATAATACTAATTAGTTCATTATAATAACTTTTAGATCATTTGCATTCTGTTTTCGTTAGCTACTACCATGACAAGAAAATGGCTCGGAGAACCCTTTTGTGCATGTCTTATATTACTTTCTCGCTAGACTGGCTAGAACTGGTTTAAAAACCACGTTGCTGGCTCGTTAAGTTTAGTGCATCTGGCCCTCAGACAGGTAGGGGATAGAGACTCTGTGCAATTTGATTGCCTCTTGGATCAGTTCTGCCACCCCTCCACCACCCACTTACCCTGATTTAGTTGACGCTGGCCAGTGAATCATATAGGGCATAGTTTGACACTAGGAGGCCTTTTTACAAAGCTGCACTGAAAAATGGCCTGCAGTAGTGTAGACGCATGTTTTGGCCGTGCGCAGAATTATTTTTCAGTGCACCTGTAAAAAATGCCTTTTTCTAAATATGTGCCGAAAATGGATGTGCGGCAAAATGAAAATTGCTGTGTGTCCATTTTGGGTCTGAGACCTTACCGCCACCCATTGACCTAGCAGTAAGGTCTCACGCGGTAACTGGGCAGTAATGGTCTATACATGTAGAATGGCGATTACTGCCCCCACGCCAGAAACATGCGTCAAAAATGAAATTACTGCAAGGGCCACGCGGTAGCCAGGCAGTAACTCAAAATCGGCTTCGGTTGGGCACGCGCAGTTGCCTACGCAGCTTAGTAAAATAACCCCTAGGAGTTCTCCACTTTCATGTAGCCAGATCTCAGTTACTCTCAGGCCCTCTCATTCTATAACATAGCACCTAAAGTTAAGTGCCATTTGCATGCTAAACTTTATATATATATATATATATATATTTTTTTTTTTTTTTCTTTAAAAACTATACATTTCCCAATAATAATAAAGGAGACAAGAGCAGAAATTAACATTATCATAAAATAAGAAAATAAGAAAACCAATAACATCATGGATACTTTACAGCTCAAAATTAGCCCACATCACGAGAGGAGAATGAACAAATTAGACAGCTAAATAACTGCAAGAAAACATTTGAAAGAAAAACCAGCAACATTCAGTGGCGTAGCCAGAAGTCAATTTTTGGGTGGGCCAACAGGTTGGATGGGTGGGCACTAGACAGTGGTTTGCTGGTAAATGTTTAACAACAGGCTCTCTCCCCGGTCCACCTCTGCGCCCCCCCCCCCTCAAAATTGCAGAGCTGGCTATAGCCGGGGAGAGAGCCTGGGGGGGGGAGGGGAGGCAATGCATTACTCTCTCCAGGAAAAAAAAAATTAAATGATCCCAGGTTCCAATCTAATTCATGCTTAATGTGAGATAATATGCCATAAATAAGTAAATAAATAAATATAAACTTTTAATGTTGAGCACCTGATTCTCAAAGTGGACATATTCCAAACACTATAATGAAAATAAAATGATTTTTTTCTACCTTTGTTGTCTGGTGACTTTGAGGCATATTTTCAAAGCACTTAGCCTCCCAAAGTGCTTTGAAAATATGCCTCTTTGTTTTTCTGATCATGCTGGCCCAGTATCTGATTCTGCTGCTATCTGTCCTCTTAACTCCGTTTCCAGGCCTTCCTTTCCATTTATTTCGTTACTTTCTGCCTTTCTTCTTCATTTCTTGCCCTACATCTGTAAGTAAAAGCTGGGTCCTCCGCAGACTTGACTGTCCAGTGGATCCAGCTTCTGCCTATTTTCTCCATCCATGAGCTGTTTTTCTCCTCTTTTCCTTTTTCCTCATATATCCTTCCTCTGTCTTCCCTCCCCTCCATCCATGTCAGCATTTCTTCTCTCTCCCTTTCCCTCCATCCATGTGCATCTCCTTCCTCTGTCTTCCCTCCCCTCCATCCATGTCCAGAATTTCTTCTTTCTCCCCTCCATCCATGTGCATCTCCTTCCTGTCTTCCCTTCCTTTCCCACCATCCATGTCCAACAATTCTCTCCCTGCCCTCCCCTCCCCTCCATCCACCCATGTCCAGCAACCATCCTCTCTCCACTGCCCTTCCTTCCATCCATGTCCAGCAACTCTCTTCTACCCTCCCCTCCATCCACCTATGTCCAACAACTCTCCTCTCCCCTGCCCTCCCCTCTATCCACCCATGTCCAGCAACTCCCCTGCCCTCCATTCATCTATCCATCCATATCCAGCAATTCTCCTCTCTCCCCTGCCCCCCTCCATCCATCCATATCCAGAAATTCTCCTCTCTCCCCTGTCCTCCCCTCCATGTCCAGTAATTTCTCCTCTCTCCCTGGTCCTTGTTCTCCCATCCATCGATGCTCCTCTCTCCCCTTTGACCATCTCCCTCTCATTCCCTCTCCAGCACTCCCATTCCCCCCTCTGTCTCTCCCTTACCCAGTCTCCTAAATTCCTCCCCCATCTTTCACCCACTTCATTAGTCCCCCATTCCCCATACTCTGTACTTACCACCCCTCCCAGTCCCATCTATCTCCTGCTCCTTCCTTCTGCTCACCACCCCTCCCAGACCCATCCTTCCCTCTGCTCACCAACCCTCCCAGTCCCATCCATCTTCTGCTCCTTCCCTCAGCTCACTACCCCTCCCAGTCCCATCCTTCCCTCTGCTCACCACCCTCTGCTGAATAAAGAAGACAACGTGGATGCAAGCAGCAAAGCAGCTCACTGGTTTGCTTGCTGTGCTTTAAGTGAATGGTGACGGCTGCGCAGGGAAGTAGAAACAGAGATTATAAATCAATGGCTTCCTTCTGTAGTCGCAGCGGCGAACTGGCGGGCGGCGGCAATAAAAGCATAAAGCAGTGAAGCTCTTCGATTCCGTCCTTCGCTTTCCGTTTCCTGCCCGCCCGCCCGAAAGGAAATGACATCAAAGGAAGGCGGGACACTGAGAGGGCAGGAAACGGAAAGCGAAGGACGGAATCGAAGAGCTTCGCTGCTTTATGCTTTTATTGCCGCCGCCCGCCAGTTCGCCGCTGCTGCCAGTCTGGAGAGATCAGCTGGGTGGGCGGACCTGAGCTGAAATTGGGCGGGCCCAGGCCCACCCGTAGCTATGCCCCTGCTCCCTCTGATTACTGATGGATAGCCGGTTAAGTGCCATTTAACCGGCCAGGAGCCATTAAATATTGGGCTTATATCTTTAAACTTGAGAATTGTATCAGAAGTGAAAAGCAAAGTCTCAGTACGAGTCACAACCGCCCCTATTTCTTTAAGAGTAGTTTCAGTTTCAGGAACAGAAGTCACAGCTGCCAATCCTGAAGGAAATAAAACTTCTTTAGGCATTAAGTCCTTTTGTCCCATCAGAGGATCACCTTGTTCTTGAGGTTCTCCTTCTTGAGACAAAGCATTCATTAGTGAATTGGACTAGGAAGATGGAGTTC
Organism: Microcaecilia unicolor; assembly: GCF_901765095.1. Classification (NCBI taxonomy): domain Eukaryota; kingdom Metazoa; phylum Chordata; class Amphibia; order Gymnophiona; family Siphonopidae; genus Microcaecilia; species Microcaecilia unicolor. Next base: position 79,142,907 of record NC_044033.1, on the reverse strand, counting down.
TGGCTAGAAGGCTCAAAAATGCACCATCTAAAATAGGAGAAACCTAAGAGTCTCTAGTTCTAACATTTGATGCCAAATTCTTATCTATTGGGCCAGTCACTTTAGGTGTAGAAGTTCTCATTATTTTGGTTTTATCCTTTCCTTTCTTTTCTTTCCCTTCACCATCTTAAAATCAACTCATCAAGCTCACAGCCTTCAACTGGGTAGTGTACTAATATTCCATAGATCTTCCTTAGTCTCATCAGGCTCCTCGAGACTCCAAGGGGCAGGGTGTACCTGCGGCTACGTGCTGCAATAGTGGTTCGATTTTAAGCAGTTAGAATGGCGCCTGATGATGACATCAGACGTGGCCGCTGAGTCAAACCCTCAAAGGGGGAAAATGGATAGCTCTCTCTTGGTCTTCTCCCACATGCTAAACTTTATAGAGTACAGCCATTCCAGTAGGTAAATGTACATTTATGCAGTAAATGGCAGTGACATATCTAACTGGTAGTCTATAATTATACTCTAAAACGGCTTAATGCATAATTGTCAGGAGGGGAGCATTCATAGGGGAGGAGTATGGGCAGGGCATAGGTGAAGCCAACATTTACGCGCTTAACCTGTTCATAATTTACAGTATTGTGTATCAATGTCACATGTAGGAGTGGAGGAGTGGCCTAGTGGTTAGGGTGGTGGACTTTGGTCCTGGGGAACTGAGTTCGATTCCCACTTCAGGCACAGGCAGCTCCTTGTGACTCTGGGCAAGTCACTTAACCCTCCATTGCCCCAGGTACAAATAAGTACCTGTATATAATATGTAAGCCGCATTTAACCTGCTATGAGTGGGAAAGTGCGGGGTACAAATGTAACAAAAAAAAACATTTATGCTAGCCATAGACCTGGTGTAACTGTTAGCACCTAAATGTAAGCCCATTGGTGCCAACTTATGCTAGTATTCTATAATATCATCTTGGCACTCAGATGCCATTATAGAATTGTCACATCGCATGCCATTGGTGCACCTAACCTGAGGCACCCAGTTATAGAATTGCCCCCAAGATGTCTAGGTGGCATTCACTGACCTGGCATTTGCAAGACCCAATTTTCCAAGTAGTGGTCTGTTAGTTGTAGGGGTAGTTTAGATACATAGCATTATTTGTGCAGGGGTAGTTTCGATGCTATTTGTGCTAATATAAATTTTGCAGGATTGATTCTTGATAGATGAGAGAGCAGATCCCAGTAATAAGGAGGACAAAATTTGCTCAGGTGATTTTGAAAAGTATATTATTATTAAGCTACAAATTTTCTGCTATTATTGTGTGATAAGTAGGCTTTGTGTTAGTCATTCTTGACCTAGGAGTCATTCAAGTAGGCTTTCAACCTGTTACATATATACTCGAGATATGCACATTTTGGCTATGCACCCTACAGGCAGACCCTCGAGTCAAAACATGTATTGGATTTCTTTTAAGTGCTTTTACTTCTGCATTGTATCTTTTTGTTTCTCTCACATTCTTTAATAGTTTTTGGTCTGTGGGTTTCTTTCTGCCACCAAAGAGTACTTCTTTTGTGCTTTTCTCTCTCTTTCTGCTATTTGTCCTCTACTGACTCATTTTCAATGTTCTTGTCTTGTGCCTTTGTTATTCAAAATAAGAGTATTCCTCTTTTGTGCCTAAAAATTAAAGCTGATTCACTAAAGAGCACAATGGCATTGCTGTGTATTGTTTCAGTTTGTCTTTTCTGCATGGCAGTATGCATGTATTTTTCAGATCAGAGCAGCTTCCCCTTGTCACCTCAGCTTATCTAGGTATATTCTTTTTCCTGATTTAATTGATTTCTTCAGCAGTTTACTTTAGATAGCCATTTCTGTACTCCTTTTAGTTTCTATTTTTGACTCTTTTAGGGGTCCTTTTACTAAGCTTCTTATCACAGCCTAAAATGCCTTACCATGGGGAACGTCCAGGCATCTCGCAGTAATTTTGGCATCTTTGTGTGTTTCTTCTGTGGAGAGGGGCGGAGAGTAGGCGTGTATTGCGCTAATCAGCTAATGCAGCTACATCACCGCACATGGATAGCGAGTGATCCCTTACTGCGTACAAAATAGGTGGCTGTAGTGGCTCACACACTAATGGGGGAAATTAGCGTGTGGCTGTTATCGGAAAAATAGAAAAAGCTACCTTTTACCAGCAGCACTAAAAATAGCTTCAGCGCGTGGGAAAGACCTGTGTTGGGACCATCACCAAGCCTGCAACAAAAGTTTGATGCAGGATAATGAGGCATTTCTTTGTAACGCCTGCTCTAGGATGCATCCAGTGACAATAAAATTCCTGTCTTTGGAAGAACTGGAGAACTCTTGGTTCACTAAACTGATGCTAAACATTGTCACAATGCAGAAGGACTGTGGCAATTCTCTTGAGGAAGTAGGAAAGGAAACATCTGTCCTTATAGCACCAAAGCCAAGGAGGGACCCAAGAGAGGGGAGAAATTTCACGCTCCTGGTTCACATCAAGCATCAGGCTCTGAGGGGGCAATTTTATAACATAGGCATTAACATGTACGAGCCCATTGTGCGCTAAAATGTTTAGAAAACATATATGCATGTATATACCAGCATGATGCCTAAGCACTACACGTATTTGCAAGGGGGTATACACAGGGCTGGGGGACGTAATGGGGTTCCTACTTTCACACATAACTTACAGAATACTGTAAGTTACATGCATACCTGCTATAGAGGTTGACCAAATTTCGGTTTTGGTTATGGTGCAGAAACTGGCCCAAAATCCTTTTCTGCATGGTTTCAGTTTCAGCTGAAAGCCTATGGCCATGGTTTCGGTTTTGGACAAAACTGAACATGTTTTTGATGGAAGCGGAAATTTGTGCTTTGCCCTGTTTGACTCCCTCCCCCTCACCTCCAAACAGGAGTTGCCGCTCCCCCACCCATCTGTAGGTACCCCCCTTGTGCCCATTTTACAATCCCTGGCGGTCTAGATGTGTAGTCAAGGTAGGGCGATCCCTAGTCATTCCTACCTATTCTGGCTCTGCTCTCAAAATGGCTGCCATGACCTCTAATGGCAATCTCGTGAGACTGCCGCAAGAAGTCATGACAGCCATTTTGAGAGCAGAGCTGAATGGGCAAGTGCAACTGAGGATCACTCATGCCCTGAATATACCATTAGACCACCAAGGATTGCAAGGTAGTCTTGGTGGGGGGGGGGGGGGGGGGGCTACACTTTTATATACTTTTTTTTATTTTTGTGATTGCAAGAAATTCAGTTATGATCTTGCATAGTAGTTTGTATGGTAAATAGAGTGCTCCAAATTAATGGTTTTGACACAAAAGTTTAGCAGGAATTTAAGTCAATGAATTTGGGATGATAAGTTCCTAAAGAATTAGCCTCTCTGAGGAGATATGATACCAGCTGTTACTCCAAATGTGATGCAAAATCAGCCATTGTAAAAGCACTGTGGCTTTTAGTTTCAGTTTTCATTAGCTGAGGTCCATATATGTGGAGGCTGTTTTGCTTGGAGGTAAAATATGGTCTGTCTTTATTTATATTATTATATGTATTCTGGCTTGGATACTCTTTGGGTGATTGTAAAGAATTTCCTGGCTCTGTTGGGTGTGATGGAGATGCAGCGTTTTAATCAAACTTGTGACGTGCAATGATTGTTTTCAAGCACAAATACTAGCCAGTTTATAGCATCGTAGGGAAATGGTGTTATGATGAAAGTGAAGAGTATATATTAGAAAATATTTTGAGAAATGTATTGTGCTCTTGATTGTAATTTTTCAGATCATATAGTCCCAGCATTCAGTGACATCAATGTGCTTTTTTATTCGGAATTGTGCATCAGATAGGTATAATGTCTGCAGTGTAGACCAGTATCTGGACTTCTTTACCCTATTTTAGTAAATCTATATCATACTTGCCCATAATCAGTTTTATAAATAAATACAAAATGGGAGAAACATCTCAATTCTATTTGCTCTTGTTATTTGTTTAGTTTAGGTAAGCATAAAAAACTGGTAATCATGATATATTTTTACACATACTCACAAAGTTCCCATTTCAGAGGATATTTAACCTCATCTGCATTGACGTGAGAACCTAAATGTGCCAGACTTGTTGAGAAGGCCTTGTTAAAATGGCTCTCCCTGTCGTCAGCCTGTGTGTGCAGTTCCTGGGACTGGAGGGTAATAACCTCCTGGCCTGCCGACTGCAAGCTCTGACAATTTCTAGTGGGCCTCATTGATTCACATTCCCACAACCAATCTTTACTTTTCAGTTTTGGACGAAACCAGGCGACAAGTTTTGGCTGCGTTTTCGGTAGCGGTTTTGGTTTCAGCTGAAACTGAAGAAAGAGGTTTTGATCGGCTACTAAGTTGCACTTAGGCACTTGAAGTTACAACCGCTGGTATAAGTGCTCATGGCTAAATGATAGCCTCGTTAATAACCAGTTACACTAGTATTCTGTAAAAGAAGGTAGGTGCCTACATTTCTTTATAGAATAGGTTCCTACCTCATGTACTATGGACTCCTTATTCTAGACACCCCTATAATAGAATTGACCCTTGAGGGACCAGTCACAGAGCTGAGGGCTTCTGGCACCATGGACAATCAAAGAAACCAAGCACTGTCACCAGTTCTCTATAATGCGTGGTGTTGAGAGCAGAGGAATTCTGGAAGATGTTTTCCAAACTTTAAATTAGCATCACCTGGAAATTTGCTCTACTTCTCATCCACAGGACTCACTATGTCAGTCAGTCCCTGGAAGTCTAGGTTCAGGATTTTAGCACCCCATGAGAAATTCTGAGGAGACTGAGTCATTTGCTCAGCATAAAGATTGCTGAGTAGAAGGTATTGGCTAGCTCCGCCCACTTGGTATGCTGAGTAACTTCTCTGCTGCAGTCTTGATATCAGCACTGAACATTTTTTTGGCTGTTGCTGCCGAGAGTCTGAATTAGAATCGATTTCACCAACTCAAAGCTAAATTGGCTTGGAGAGGAAGCTTTACTGGCTACTCAATCAACTAGCCCCAAAATCCAGAAGGCCATCAACCTTTAGATGAGCTTCAACTTAGATGCCTTATTCTCTTTATTTGAGAGTGACTGAGCAATCTTGGGATTCCCCTATAGATCAGAACATAAACACCGAATAATGAAATATGGCATTTTAATCAGGAAACGGACAGTTTTCAACCCCAACGCATGATCACACCCTAACATTTTGTCTGAATCACCCCAACCTATTTACCGATACTTCTTTACTGTACTTGTCACTGTAATAGTACCCCTATACTGTATTTGTTCACACCGGAGTCTGTAACCACCTCTCCAGAACAATGTAAGCCACTTTGAGCCTACTAATAAGTGGGAAAAGGTGGGATACAAATGTAACAAATAAATAAATAAATAAGAATATGTTCCTGAAGAATATTCTCCTTCCCTCTTCTTGCAACTCTCTGCTCCACAGACAAGAAACAGGTCTCTATCTTAAGAACTGTTTTTGTAGTTTTGTTTTACGGGTAATGGCTAAAACCGTTCCAAATGAGAGAACCAGGGTTGAAGCTGCTGCAGACAGTCCCAGTCAGGGAAGAGATTGGAAGCAGAAAGCAGTGGAACTGATGAGTATCTAGCACCTTAAATGGCAGGGGATAATACATCCACCCAGGGGCTTATCCTTAAACTGTTCACAAGACACGCTTACAGCACTCAGGGAACACAGAATAACACCTAAAGGAGAGTTAACTGAAACATAGCTAGGACAAGAGCACTGAAACCTTGTTGCCACTCACTGAGATAGAAAAAGAGAAGAAATAAAGCCGAATTCCACCACAAGGAACCATTTTCACCTAAATCAGGAGAAAGGGGCTACAGATCAGCCAAGTGAGACTTTGATGCACCATCATAAGGAGTAAGGAACCCACTGTGCTTATATCAGCCTAATGCTAAGAAGAACACTAGAAAATAAAGGAGAGCTCTCAAAGACAATGAGCTTGTAGAAATGCTGGGAGCTGTAGTAGTAGCTAAGCAGCATGAGCTTAGAGAACAAGTGAACATAATTAGCAGCCAGAGCCCAACTGAGTAGACTGCTGGTGAGATCAAAAGTTAGCCTTCCTGCAGAGGGATAGGATAAGACAAAGGAAAGAGAGAAGGGAGAAGCATTCCCTGTTGTAATGTTTCAGGAGAAAATCAAGAGCGGTGGAATGCAGTGAGGCTTCGTTCTCAGACAGCAAAGGAAGGTAGGAACTTGCTAGAAAGAGTTATAAGATAACAATGTGTTCCTGAGTAGAAGCCGTAGTATAATATCAACTTGGACAGCAGACAGATGCTGGGAGAAGTAACTAGTGCTACCAGTAATACCCCCAGTTTTAAGATTGTGCCAAAGAGCTATATGTGGGTTGGGGGATACTACTGACGGGGGCACTGATCTTCCGATTAAATTAATGTGAAGGTTTATGTCTGTGATAGAGACTGACAAGCTAGATGCGGCAATAGCCATAGCTGCAATTTTTATCCATCCTGCTTTTCCACCATACTGATCCTGATAACTTAGACATTACTCCACTACATCACTGCCTTAATTCTATAGCCCAGTGTTACTGACCATCATCTATTTCTAATTTGTGACAAAACGGTAATCTGTTGGTTATCAGGTCACCATAGATGCCCAATTGTTGATTTACCTCTGTTAGGTACTACTATCACCCCAGTCAATAGCTTTTACTATCTTGGCATTATCTTGGATTCTCTGAAATTTTCTGCTCAGTGTGTGGCGGCGGGCAAAAAAGCAAACAGGATGCTAGGAATTATTAGGAAAGGGATGGTGAATAAGACCAAAAATACTACAATGCCTTTGCATCGCTCCATGGTGCATCCACACCTTGAGTATTGCGTTCAGTTCTGGTCACCATATCTCAAAAAAGATATAGTGGAATTAGGAAACGTTCAAAGAAGAGTGACCAAAATGATAAAGGGGATGGAATTCCTGTTGTATGAGGAAAGGCTGAAGAGGTTAGGGCTCTTCAGCTTGGAAAAGAGATGGATGAGGGGAGATATGACTGAGGTCTACAAAATCCTGAGTGGTGTAGAACAAGTAGAAATAAATAATTTTTTTACTCGTTCTAAAAGTACAAAGACTAGGGGGCACTTGAGGAAGTTATATGGAAATACTTTTAAAACAAATCCAGCATAGATAGTGTAAGTCCCAATCGTACACTCCATGTCCCTCTCCCCCACCCTGTACCTAATGGATTTTCCCTGGTGGGTAATAGGGGACATGAGATCCCTTGTTGTGCTCGCCCCAGCAGCCCCTCCTTGCAAAATGGGCACTATAGACCCCTAGATGTAGAATTTAAGTGGGATTCTGGAGAGAGTCATTGTATTTTGCCATGGTTTAACAACTAGTGCTACAGTGGCTTGGCTGAGTTGGGAAGTTTATGAAAATAGAGAAAAAAAACTGTTTAGTTGTGAATAATGAATCCGTTTTTCCTGATTATATTGGAATCCTAAAACAACAGCCAGAGACTGCTGGTCCAAAAAAACCCCCAAACAAACAAACAAACAAAACAATAAAAGCAGAAGGCCCCTTTTACAAAGGCACGCCCAAAAGTGGCCTGCGCTGGTGTAGGCGCGTGTTTTGGATGCTTGCTGGTCCATTTCCTGAACACGCCTGGAAAAAAGGGATTTTTTTAATGTGCCAGAAAATGGATGTGCGGCAAAATGAAAACCAGCGCGCAGCCATTTTCAACCTGAGATCTTAATGCCACCCATTGACTTAGTGGTAAGGTCTCACGTGCTAACCAGGCGGTAAGCGTCCAGCACGCACCAACTGCCAGTTTCTGCCAGCTAAGTGCCCTGCTATAGAAAATACAAAATTTCTACTGTGTGTTTTGGGCACGCGCCAAAAATGGATTTACCACATGGGGCACACAGTAGCTGGGAGGTAGTGCCAATTTGACGTGCGTTGGACGCGCGTAAGCGCCAATACGCCTTTCTAAAAGGGCCCCAGAGTAACGTAAAATATTAAAATAATTATGGAACAAAAAAGAATAGCAGTTCTGGAATGGGAGGGAGGGTAAAGCTTCCCTGCAAACCCAGAGCTGGGCAGTTCTAATGCAATCATTTTACCTCATCAAATAACCAAAGCAAAGGATTGTAATTTATGGAAAATATAGGCATGGCTAGTAGAAGATTAACCATGCTCCCTTCCTCTCTTGTGAAAGGCCTTTTCTGCTAAACTCCACAGGATACTGAATCTACAATAGGTTTCTTTGTCTGAAACCATAGAAATATACTTCTACATTAAAAAGATAGCATTGAAAGAACATAAAATATGATTGGTTTCTGGTCCAGTAATATTTACTAATAATTTTAAAAGGCTAGAGAATACAGATGAAATCAAAAGATTTAACTATTCGCTCCCTAGGGAAATGAATACCCTTAAAAAGAATTATAAAAGAGAACGCTGGAATATAAGCCAGTAAAAAAGGCTGTCTATAGAAAACAGGATGCTGTCAAGCTGTGTGAGTGCAAGAATCAGCAGCTATGCCCCTGTCAAAAAGAAGAGAATGATTAAATGCAAAGCAAAAGGAGACTATAATATTGTACAGACACTATTTAATGTTACAAGTGACTTTCAGAGGAATATTACATTACTGGTGATACTTCTATGCCGCAAGTAACCAAGAATGGATCAATGCAGCTTACATTATAAGAAGTAGGACAAACTCCTAGAAAGTACAACATTATTAAAAGGCCTAAAACAATATACATTCAATTTTAAACTCAGAAACAAAATGACAAGCTAGTTAAAACTATGATCATGTTACGTAGAGCATCATGTACTATTGACCAGACAATACCAATTTCTGAAACAGCCAAGTTTTCAGGACTTTCTGGAAAAGTATGTAGTCATGTTGATGACTAATATATTTTGGTAACTTATTCTAACATTTGACTTCCTCATAGATGAAAGACGCCTCTAATTCAGATTTATATTTTACTGCTTGAGGTGAAGGGAATTGTAAACATAAGTAATGTCTAACTAGATACATACCCCCCCACCCCATTTACTAAGCTGCTCAGCAATGCCGACACAGCCCATTCAAGGTGAATGGGCTCTGTCGGCATTAGCACAAGGCAGCCGCTAGGGCGGCTTAGTAAACAGGGTGGATAATTGTTACTGAATAACAAAATCAATGGTAGCATGTATAATGGAACTAGACCATACAAGATAAGAAAAAAAACCCAGCCCACATAGCTTGAAGATTGGATGGGCTTCCACAAGTAACCAGTGAAGATTTACCAGGAGCAATTTGACACTTTTGAATCTAGGTGTTCTAAAAATCAACTGAGCTGCTGTATTTTGCAATACTTGAAGTCACCTGTGGATGGCGGCAGAACTTCCCACCTAAATGATGTTACAATAGTCTAGTGACCTAACATAAGCGTCTGCACAAGCAAATGAAATATATCAGTTTTAAAATATGACCATATACATCTAAGCTTCCAAAGAAGACGAAACACCTTAGTCAACAACATATGAACATGAGGTTCAAAAGAGATAGTGCTATCTAAGGTTATCCTCAGTATTTTCAATTGTGACTGTAACTTATAGGTAGTTGAAGAGTTAAATTTGGGTTTCGAGGATGAGTAATAAGCAAAAACTTGGGGCCTCTTTTATCAAGCTGTGCTAGCAGTTCCCAGGGGGCAATGACGATGGAGCCCATTTAAAATGAATGCACTTTGTCGGCATTACTGCATTGGGAGCCGCTAGTGCGGCTTGATAAAAGAGGCCTTTGGTCTTTTCTGTGTTCATTTTCAGTTTGGTAGACTTTGCCCTAGATTGTAGACAATCCAGCATATTTTTGATCTTAGTTGTTATGTGTGAAATTTCTCCAGTTAAAGAGATAAAAGTAGTTATGTGGTCCACATTAATAAATGGATTCAACCCCAAAGCCTTCAACCTATATCCCAAAGGGGCCATCAGTATATTAAATAAGGTTGGAGACCATGGGGAACCCTGCTGGACACCACATGATGGTGACCATTCCCATGAAAGCTCACCTTTCATTTTTATCTGATATTCTTTGTTTGATTAAAACCTCCCCTCTAAAACAGTCCAACACTGCTCTAGCTATGCCATGCCCATTCATTAAACTTAACTAAATATAAGCAATGAAGCAATAATGTTAGTTATTTAATAATATCTTAAAACCAAAGGAGACATAAATGTAATACCTGTTTTTGAAACTACATCTGCAAAAGTTAGTCATATTGAATTAAATTCTATTCTTGTTTATTAATCTGGGATCTGTGTGAATAGCTTCCATGAAAAGTGAATATGAAATTGATGCTGGTTGACAAATATTCACCAATTACAATCACCTAGCTTTTCAATTTTATTTAAATTACCATGTGCTCCTTGAGATGTTTGGACACAATGTTCCTGTCATGAGCAAATTGAATAAGCAGGTTCCTATACCTTTTACTAGAAGCAGGTAGCAAAGGTAATTCCTGCAGTAGAGAAGTAGGGAAAATTTGAGGTTAATCTCTAATCAGGCAAATTTTAATCCGATTCAACTTTGGATCTACTGGGTAAGTGAGATGAAATTTTCCAGTAAATCTGACCCTGTAGCTTAATAGCAGTGCTGCTGTAGGGAAAATCCCTGATTCTATCCCAAAGTCGAGTCTTTCATTCCTGGGGTCAGAAGCTGCATGTGCTACTGTGTCATAGTCATTGTTCAAAGGTGGTGAATTCAGGGACTGTGATTCCATGGTTCCAAAAGAAGACATGCACCAGACTAGGGAGATCATTTTAGAAAACCTATTTGCAATTTCCATGTGCAAATAACTGTCATTTACATGTGTGTATTGCATACATATATAAAAACATATCTCAGAAAGCTGCTATTTATATGTGGAAATCCATACTACGTAAACATTTCTAGGGGGTATGTTTCGGGGGGGGGGGGGGCTGGGGTGGAACTAAAAGCTACATGTGTATTCCCTATTTGCAAAGGAAATACATATGCATAGGGAAAAACTTCCATGTTGTCTTAATGACATGTATAAGTTTTTTTTTTTAAGTGCTTGTTTTGGCCAGGGCTTTACACATGGGATTAAGAGAATGATTCCCTTTAATTCCATGCAGTTTTGGTCCACCTCTGAAATGAAAATTGAACCCTCCCTACTTAATTGGTGGCACTTACACATGTAGGTATTTAAATTGGGGTAACTACACATGATCATCACTTAAGTTGTGAAATCATTATCTTGGAGTGTGAGTGCCAACACCTCCATATGAAAGCAACTGGGATCATGCCTGTTCACTTTTTCATTGTGTATATTTGTAAAATGGCTGCTCCCAGTGCATGTGCCAGCAAATACAGAATGAGGCAAAAAAAACAACACAGTTTTTGCTGTTTTCTCAGCAACCACTTTGAATTTCAATGAGAAATGTTATGTACTTATTTAGTCAAAATACTTATATTACTATTAGAGAACATTTAATTATCTTAGGGGAACATTTAATTATCTTAGGGGCCCTTATACTAAGACACGTAGGCACCTAGGCACGTACAAAATGCGTCAATTTAGAACTACTGCCCAGCTAACGCGTGACGTGGGCGATAATTCTAATTTCTATGCGTGTCCAAAAAGCGCGGCAGAAAATAATTTCTATTTTCTACCACATGGCGCTAACCGGGCAGTAATCAGCAGTGTATGCGTGCTGACGATTACTGCCCGGTTAATGCGTGAGACATTACCACTAAGTCAATGGGTGGCGGTAAGGTCTCAGGCCCAAAATGGACGCGCACTAATTTTTATTTTGCCGCATGCCCATTTTCGGCAAAAAAGGCCTTTTTTGCAGGCGCACTGAAAAATGGACCTGCGTGCGTCCAAAACACACGTCTGCACCAGCGCAGGCCATTTTTCAGCGCACCTTAGTAAAAGGGCCCCTGAAACTATGTTGATGTCACTGGCATTTTACTGTTACTACATAGCAATTTTTACATGTTAAAAATGTTTGAGTTAAAACGCAGTAAAATAATGTCATTCAAACGATAGAATTAACAATGTGTCAGAATTTTGCAGTCATGCTGACAAATTTTCTTCACAGTGCTGTGCATCCAGTTTTTGAGATGATGCACAGCCTTGTTCATACAGTGTCTGGAATCTCATTTTGTCTGCTACCAGCACCTTGGCCATGATTGCCATTCCGATCTGAAATACTTTTAAAAGAAATTATCTGCAAATTATATTATGAAATACAAATTATTCAAATTCAAATTATTGTTTACAAAAGTCTACGTCACTGTGCCATCATTAACAGTAAGCTGGTACCCCTTCTTTTTTTTTTTTTTCAAATAAGGGTAGTTTTACAGTGCAAACATTTTTGAACATGTGAAAAAGGAGGAAGGAAGGCCAAATGACAGCTGGTGTAGTTAAAAAGTGAGGTGAAGAAAGCTATTAGAGCTAAAAGAAAATCCTCGAGAAGATGGAAGAAGGATCTGACTGAAAATAATAGGAAACAACATAAGGAATGGCAAGTCAGATGCAAAGCGCTGATAACGAAGGCAAAGAGACATTGAAAAGAGAAGAGGATTGTGCTGGAGGGAAAAACATACAGTAAAAACCTTTTTAGGTATATTAGAAACAAGAAGCCGGTAAAAGAATCAGTTGGACTGCTAGTAGACTAAGCAGTAAAAGGGGTACTCGAGGAAGACAAGGCCATAGTGGAGAGATTAAATGAATTCTTTGTTTTGGTTTTCACCGAGGAAGCTGTGAGAGAGATACCAGTGCCAGAAATGATATTCAGAGTCAGAGAAACTGAAACAATCTCTAAACCTGGAAGATGTAATGGAGCAATTTGACAAATTGAAGAGTAGCAAATCACCTGGCCAGATGGCCTTCATCCTAGAGTACTGATAAAATTGAAAACTGAACTTTCAGAGCTATTGTTAGTAATATGTAATTTATCTTTAAAATCAAACATGTTACTGGAAGATTTAAAACGGGTTCTAGAGGTGATCCGGGAAATTATAAACTTGTGAGCTTGATGTTGGTGCCGGGCAAAATGGTAGACTATTATAAAGAACAAAATTACAGAGCATATGCATAAGCATGGATTAATGAGACAAAGCTAACATGGATTTAGTGAAGGGAAATCTTGCCTCACTAATCTTCTACATTTCTTTGAAGGGGTGAATAAACTTGTGGGTAAAGATGAGCTGGTCAGTATTGTGTATCTGGATTTTCAAAAGGCATTTGACAGAGTACTTTATGAAAGACTCCTGAGGAAATTGGAAAGTCATGGGATAGGATGTAATGTCCTACTATGAATTAAAAACTGGTTAAAAGATAGAAAACAGAGAGTAGGGTTAAATGGTCAGAATTCTCAATGGAGAAGGGTAGAGAGTGGGGCTCTCCAGGGGTCTGTGCTGGGTGGGACTACTGCTTTTTAACAAAAATAATCTAGAGATGAGAATAACTAGTGAGGTAATTTAATTTGCTGATGACACAAAGTTATTCAAAGTTGTTAAATTGCAAGAGGATTGTGAAAAATTGCAAGAGGACCTTACGAGACTGGGCATCCAAATGGTAGATGACGTTTAATGTGAGGAAGTGCAAAGTGATGCATATGGGAAAGAGGAACTCAAACCATAGTTATGTGATGCATGGTTCCACATTAGGAGCCACCACACAGGAAAAGGATCTACATGTCATTGTTGATGATACATTGAAACCCTCTACCCATTGACTTAGCGGTAAGGTCTCACACATTAACAGGGCGGTAATCGTCAGCTCTTGTACAATACCATTTACCGCCTGGTTAGCGCCGTGACTGGAAAATTTTCCACCACTCGTAGCGGATGCACGTAAAAAATGAAATTATTGCCCAGGCCACATGGTAGCCGGGTGGTAGTTCAAAATTGATGTGTGTAGGACATGCGTACGTGCCTAAGCAGCTTAGTAAAAGGGCCCCTAAGTTAGGCGTGGAGCAGGTGTAGTCTATAACCGTGTCGATTTTCAGATCACCCACAGTCTGCCTAAACTATGCTCATGACCACACCCCCTTTTTGGCAGCGCAGGGTAGAATTTATGTGCCTCGCTTTACTAGCAAGTTGTGCATGAAAATTCTAATTAATGCCAATTAGTATTAATAATTGCTTATTAAGAGATAATTATTGGCGCTTGCTAAGTAACTAAATTGCATGCGTAAACCCAGAATATGACCAGATTTGCGTGCACAATTTCTGTCACACTTTATAGATCTGGGGAAAATGCCTAAAAAACTCCATCTGCTAAAAACGTCCAAATCCTGATTTTGGAAAGTCAGAATTTGGATGTTTCACACTGCAGTTTGTCCAAATAGCAAAGGAGCATGTGGAAGGTCCAAAGTAGGATATCCAGCAGGGTGTTTTGAACGGGAATGGACATCCATGTCTAAAAAGAAGGATGTTTCAGTCAAGTCCAAGAGGCCCTTTTACTAAGCCGTGTAGGCGCCTACACGTGCCGAACGTGCGCCAAATTGGAGTTACTGCCTGGTTACCACATGGCCCTTGCGGTAATTTCAATTTTGGAGCGTGTGCGAAAAATATTTTTTATTTACGGACGCGCGCCAAGTGGCATTTGATGCGCGTAGGTCATTACTGCCCAGATTCTTTACCACTAGGTCAATGGCTGGCGGTAAGGTCTCAGACCCAAAATGGACGCGCTGCAATTTTGATTTTGCCGCACGTCCATTTTTGGCAAAAAAAGAGGCCTTTTTTACAGGCGCGCTAAAAAATAGATCGGCACACGCCCAAAACCCGCGCCTACTCTACATCAAGCCATTTTTTAGCGCGCCTTTGTAAAAGGACTCACAAGTTACAAAAGGTTGCTCTAATTGAGCAGCTGACCACTGGAGGGTTTAAGGTATGATCCCTCCTTAATCCCCCAGTGGTGGTTGTCCCCTTTCCTCTCCCCTGAAAGTGAAACTGGAAAGGAGAACCAGGATCAGTCAGCTACAGGTATTATAGCCATTCTGAACCAAACAATAAGCAGGTCAGAGGAGTAGCTTAATGGTATATAGCTATTGAGGTGGGGTACATTCAGCTACAGTAGGTATTTTCAGGTCCTGGAGGAATCACATTTACAAAAAACGTTAGTGGGGTTTGAACCTGTGCTCTTTGGTTTACAGTCCACTGCATTAACCACTATTCCTCTGTGCTGCAGTGATGTCTGTGTGGCCTTGTTTTTGAAAATGATGACCAGACAGACGTTCAAAAAGTTGGACATTTCACATTGGAAAATGGCTATTTATTTTGGATGTTTTCAGTGCAAACATTTCCATCTCACAGTCGTAATCGAACAGCAAATCTAGACATTTTTTCTGTTTGATTATGGCGTTCCTAGGGTGGCTGACACCCGGGATGGATCGCCGATGCGCCCTCCCATGGGTGCAGCATGCCCCCCCCTGGCGAAAGGACACCCCCCCCGGGTGCATTTTTACCTGCTGGGGGGTGCCGTGCACCTGTCGGCTTCGCTCGTTCCCTGCTCCCTCTGCCCCGGAACAGGAACTGTTCCGGGGCAGAGGGAGCACGGAACGAGCGGAGCCGACAGGCGTATGGCACCCCCGCAGCGGCGTGCACCCGGGGCGGACCGCACCCACCGCCCCCCCCCCTAGGAACGCCACTGGATTATGGCTGTGAGATGGCCAGTTTTTTTTACTTGTTTTTTTGAAAATACCCCTCAGTGGATCTAGGCAACTAAATCTAAAGCCAAGCTGCAGGTGTGCACACCTTGAACTGGGTGAATCTGGTTTAACTCTGATGCAAAGGTTCCTCAGGTCAAGAACTGTGCTTTGAAGGTTTAGCCATCATTTAAGCTACTGCATAGAGATTTACAAGCTTCTAAGTTCGAGTTTCTGTACTAGGTTAGAAACTTTCATTGTGCATATTCTAAACTACAGTTTATTCATAAAATTGTTTTTTTGTTGCTTATTCATAAAACTGTTTTTGTTGAGGCAGATTGACGTTCTTGCTGTGGCAATATGTTTTCTTTTTTTCCCCCCAATTTTTTTATAATACATTATGTTAGGTAGCAGCATGTTGGTTGATTCCATTTTTATACTGAGTTGTAAGCTTTAGAAACATACCTGACATAATCTCACTAATAAGTGATATGTTTTGAGATGCCAACACTCAGTGCTCCACAACTCATCATGCTGCTTTTATTCATGCTCCGACCTTAACAATGCAAGGAGTAGCTGAAAGGCATTCAACGGAAGCCACTTGCTTTTATACAGAGTGGCAGAGAACACTTTGAAACCTTCAAAGATACAGCCAACCAATATTTTACACCTCGTTAGTCAATGTTATATATATTTTCGTGACAATAACACATAACAAAACATGCATTCTCTTAAAATGACATGCTTGAAGTATTTTGTTGAAGCTTAATGCCAATGACTGAGTCACTTCAGTCACCTGAAGGTGTAATTGTAGGACATCAGCATATGCCCTGGAATACTTTTGTTGTTATACTGTAATAATATAGATCTGTGTTGTTAGAACTGTTTCCTTGCTTAGTTTTCTGTCTAAATTCAGATTTTTTAAAGATAAATTTTGTATTTATTACATTTGAGCTAAAATAAAGAAAATACATCAGTTGATGTAGCTGCCCCTTTGAGTATAAAATATACATCAACTGCTGGATTCTATATATCGCGCCTAGCGTTCCGTGCCAAAAGTTAAGCGCATTCCATAACAAAGCACATATTTTAATTGACTTAACAAGCCAATCAGTGTTGTTAACAGCACTTAACATGCAATAATGAGCACTAATTGGCAATAATTAGAATTTACATGCATAACTCGCTAAGCGTATGCTGTAATGAACTGCGCCTAAATTCTAAAGCGTGTAGTTCAAAAGGAGCATGGTTGTGGGTGGGGAAATGGGCGTTTCATGGGCATTCCCAAATTTACACATGTTATAGAATATGGCCCAGTCAGCGTAAATCTACACACAGATTTGCGCCATGTTTTTGTTGGTGTAAATGGAGGCACGTAGTTTTAGGCACCGGGCTATCAAGTAAGCGTAGTCTATATACCGCATGTAAGTATTATAGAATACGCTTAGGTGAAAATGATTCCTGCGTGGATTTTCCAAGCGCCATATATAGAATCTCCCTCCAAGGGGGCAATTCTGTAAGAAGGTGCTTTGAACTAGGTGTCCAGAAGGCATGCAGTAGGAGTCTAGTCTCTAAAGGAACATAGGGACCTACTTTCCTGTAGAATACTGTGTAACTTGGGTATTAACATGCCTAACATTTAGGCGTCTGGTCCTTCATATGAAATTAAGTCATTCAGGTGCCCTTTTACAAAGCTGCGGTAAAAAGTGGTGTGTGAAAATTGCTGCGCACCCAGTCCACTTTTACGGCAGCAGGAATTTCCATTATTTTAAATGGAAGTTATAGAGGAGTGGCCTAGTGGTTAGGATGGTGGACTTTGGTCCTGAGGAACTGAGTTCAATTCCCACTTCAGGCACAGGCAGCTCCTTGTGACTCTGGGCAAGTCACTTAACCCTCCATTGCCCTATGTAAGCCACATTGAGCCTGCCATGAGTGGGAAAGCACGGGGTACAAATGTAACAAAAATAAAATAAAAAATGGCTGTGTGCTAATACAGATATTGGCACTCGGTGGTTTACTGCCTGAGCCCTTACTGCCTCCTATTTAGAAGGCGATGAGGGCTCACGCGCTAACCTGGCAGCAGCAGTAAAAGTTATGCTTTTTCAAAAAATTAGGAGTAACCTATAAGGAGGCAGGTGAGTCATGGTGAAGAGCTGCCCGTGTGAAATGAAGCGCCACTGAGATCAGAAAGCAGAAACGTTGTCTACCTTTTCTGGGCTGCAACTTTGATAGTTATGAGTAAATACGGCATTGGGTTTTTGTGGGGAGGACTGACAGTGGTCAGGGCCCCTGGGCAGTAAAGGTCATTGGGGCCCCCCCGGCCACTGCCCACTGCTCCCCTCCCGCACACCCCAGCGCCCCCCCACCACAGCAGTTGCCACCCCTCTCCCACATACCCTGAGCAAGTGGGCCTTCCCAGTCCTACCTTGAAGGGCCCTGGTGGTCTAGTGGTTTCTTGGGAGGCAGGAAAGAACCTTACTATTTCCTGCCCACTATCGCTACTGTGCCCAGCATCGCTGTGTTTTCAAAATGGCTTCTGAGACTTACAGTGGTAGTCTCGTGGGTCTCGGCAGTCTCAGCAGCCGTTTTTAAAAGCTGGTTCTGCCAGGCAGAGTAGTGACAGCAGGCAGGAAAGAGGGGGATTCTTTCCTGCCCCTGCAGAGGCAACTAGATGACCATGGCCCTCCAAGGTAGGACCGGGAAAGGCTGTAATGTGCGGCGGCAGCAGGCAACTGGGCAGAGCCTCTGGGTCCTCGGGCACTGTCCGATTGCCTGAATGGTCAGTCCACCCCTGCATGTAGATATAACAGCTTTTACCAGCCATAGAGCCGGTGTAAGTGTGAGTGCCTAAGGGCAGCAGGTATGCACATAGCTGACAGTCCTGGCCATTCTCTGCCCCTGTTTCCACCCTCTTTACAAATAATTTATTTATTTATTTATTTATTTATTTATTTATTTATTTATTTATTTATTTATTGCATTTGTATCCCACATTTCCCCACCTCTTTCCAGGCTCAATGTGGCTTACAATTCATTTTGAATAATGGAAAGATATTAGAAATTAGACATTTAGTGTTACAGAGGGATTTTGGGCAGTATGATAGTGATATAACAAAATAATAGTATAATAAGCAGAGATTGAAGACAGTTCTGAATTTATGTGGAGGAGTTGTGTGTGTTCACATTGGTTGGTCATCATAATATGCCTTGTTGAAGAGATAGGTCTTCAGCAGTTTGCGGAAGTTCATTAGTTCGTAAATCATTTTTAAGTTATTTGGTAGTGCGTTCCATAACTGTGTGCTCATGTAGGTAAAGTTTGACGCGTGCATTAGGTTGTATTTTAGACCTTTGCAGTTAGGGTAGTGCAGATTGAGGAATGTGCGGGATGATTTTTTGGCATTCCTGGGTGGTAAGTCTATCAGGTCTGACATGTAGGCTGGTGCATCTCCATGAATGATTTTGTGGACTATGGAGCATATTTTGAACGTGATGCGTTCTTTAAGTGGAAGCCAGTGTAGTTTTTCTCGTAAGGGTTTAGCACTTTCGTATTTTGTTTTGCCGAAGATGAGTCTGGCTGCAGTGTTCTGGGCTGTCTGATCTACATCCCATTTAAGCAAGATTTAAAGGAAATCTCCAATGACATCAACCAAAGTCTCCAAATCATGCATTCATGGGCGGATGCATTCCGACTGAAACTTAATGCAGATAAAACCCAATGTCTAATACTCACCTCTCAACATAACAAGAACAAATTTACCACCATTAACACACCTAATCTGAACCTTCCAATTTCGGATACCCTAAAAATTCTTGGAGTTACCATCGATCGACACCTAACACTTGAGAACCACGCGAAAAACACAACCAAGAAGATGTTCCACTCAATGTGGAAACTAAAAAGAGTAAGACCTTTCTTCCCAAGGACTGTTTTCCGTAACCTAGTACAATCAATGCACTCTACACCAGCTGCAAAGAACAAATAATTTAAAAACTTCAGACAGCCCAGAACACTGCAGCCAGGTCTGACATGTAGGCTGGTGCATCTTCATGAATGATTTTGTGGACTATGGAGCATATTTTGAATGTGATGCTTTCTTTAAGTGGAAGCCAGTGTAGTTTTTCTCGTAAGGGTTTAGCACTTTCGTATTTTGTTTTGCCAAAGATGAGTCTGGCTGCAGTGTTCTGGGCTGTCTGAAGTTTCTAAATTATTTGTTCTTTGCAGCCGGCGTAGAGTGCGTTGCAGTAGTCTAGGTGACTGAGCACCATTGATTGTACTAGGTTACGGAAAACAGTCCTTGGGAAGAAAGGTCTTACTCTTTTTAGTTTCCACATTGAGTGGAACATCTTCTTGGTTGTGTTTTTCGCGTGGTTCTCGAGTGTTAGGTGTCGATCGATGGTAACTCCAAGAATTTTTAGGGTATCCGAAATTGGAAGGTTCAGATTAGGTGTGTTAATGGCGGTAAATTTGTTCTTGTTATGTTGAGAGGTGAGTATTAGACATTGGGTTTTATCTGCATTAAGTTTCAGTCGGAATGCATCCGCCCATGAATGCATGATTTGGAGACTTTGGTTGATGTCATTGGAGATTTCCTTTAAATCTTGCTTAAATGGGATGTAGATCAGACAGCCCAGAACACTGCAGCCAGACTCATCTTCGGCAAAACAAAATACGAAAGTGCTAAACCCTTACGAGAAAAACTACACTGGCTTCCACTTAAAGAACGCATCACGTTCAAAATATGCTCCATAGTCCACAAAATCATTCATGGAGATGCACCAGCCTACATGTCAGACCTGATAGACTTACCACCCAGGAATGCCAAAAGATCATCCCGCACATTCCTCAATCTGCACTACCCTAACTACAAAGATCTAAAATACAAACTAATGCACGCATCAAACTTTATCTACATGAGCACACAGTTATGGAACGCACTACCGAATAACTTAAAAATGATTTACGAACTAATGAACTTCCGCAAACTGCTGAAGACCTATCCTTTTACTAAGACCTATCCTTTTACTAAGCTGCGGTAAGCATAATACATGCTTACTGTATCAAAAAAGGGCTTACCATGGGGCGTGCTGAGGCATTCTACAGTAATTTTGCATGTGCATGCTACCCATGTGCTAAGGTGAGTGGTTTGCACGTGAGCCCTTACACCTACAAAATCGGTTCCGGTAAGCGCTCACACACTAATGGGAAAATTAGCGCCTGGCCTTCAATGCTGGAAATAGAAAAATCAGCCATTTTACCCACAATGTAAAAATGGCCTTAGTGCATGGGAATGACACATGTAAGCACGTATCAAGGCCACTTTTTACCGTAGCTTAGTAAGTTAAGCGAGTACTTGCTGAATACCTGTTAGGTGATGTGGAAGGGCAATTTCGAAAGGGACGTCCAAGTTGCGATTTGGACGTCCTTGCAAAACAGCAAAATTTAGGGGCGGGGAAACCTGTATTTTCGAAACAAGATGGACGTCCATCTTTCGTTTCGAAAATACCATCAGGGACGTCCAAATCCTTAAATTTTGCCATCCCTAGACATGGTCGTTTCTGATTTTCGGTGCTTTTCGAAACCAAAGACGTCCATGTCAGAAACAACCAAATGCAAGCCATTTGGTCATGGAAGGAGTCATTATTTGTAGTGCACTGGTCCCTCTGACATGCCAGGACACTAACTGGGAACCCTAGGGGGCACTGCAGTGGACTTCATAAATTGCTCCCAGGTACATAGCTCCCTTACCTTGTGTGCTGAGCCCCCAAAACCCACTACCCCCAACTGTACACCACTACCATAGCCCTTACGGGTGCAGGGAGCACCTATATATGGGTACAGTGGGTTTCTGGTGGGTTTTGGAGAGCTCACTGTTTTCTCCACAAATGTAACAGGTAGGGGGGTATGGACCTGGGTCTGCCTGTCTGAAATGCACTGCAGTACCCACTAAAACTGCTCCAGGGACCTGTCATGGACCTGAGTATGACATCTGAGGTTGGCACGACATATTTTTAAAGATTTTTTTGAAGGTGGTAGGGGGTTAGTGACCACTGGGGGAGTAATGGGAGGTCTTGCCCGATTCTCTCCGGTGGACATCTGGTCATTTTGGGCACGTTTTTGTGCCTTAGGTGTAAGAAAAACAGATTCGGGTGAAAACGTCCAAGTGTTCGTCAGAGAAGTCCTTGTTTTTTTCAATTATGGGTCAAGGACGTCCAAGTGTTAGGCACGCCCAAGTCCCGCCTTTGCTATGCCTCCGACACACCCCCTTGAACTTTGGCCGTCCTTGCGACAGAGTGCAGTTGGGGACGTCCTAAATCAGGTTTCGATTATACCGATTTGGACATCCCTGTGAGAAGGACATCCACTTTCCAATTTATGTCGAAAGATGGACGTCCTTCTCTTTCGAAAATGAGCCCAATACTGGCACATATTTGAAAATGAGCCCCACAGACATTTATATGTTGTTAGTGCCTAGGTTATAGAATTCCGCCCCCCCCCCAAGTGCACACCAGATAACAGCTCAAATGCTTATAACCTTTCCCTGCCTACTGGGTTGAATTAGGAGTTAACAGTCTTTTATTAAAACTTGGAAGGTTCTTCTGATTCCATTTATCTAACCTCTCACAATCTCAGTGATTGCAGAGCATATTAAAATTAGATTCTAGAAATGAGAAAGTATAAAATGTAGTGATTTGACTGTCAAGAGAAGGTGTAATAGATAAAATAACAAAAATAACCAGTTTATCATAATCAAATTCAATCACACCACTACATAGTATTAATGTAAACCTAGACTGGAACTCCACGGTGGATTCCTCTCTCCACTCCTTGCTTGCTGCAGCTGCTTCTCTGCCCCCGACTACCCCCCCCCCCCTTTCCGTCCTACTGCTGTAGCAGCAGTTTGGAGGGCAGTTCTAGCTCCCTGTCTGTTAGCTTGGCAGTGTTTAAAAAGTTTAAAAAGGGGTTAGACAGTTTCCTAAAGGACAAGTCCATAAACCACTACTAAATGGACTTGTGAAAAATCCACAATTCCAGGAATAACATGTATAGAATGTTTGTACGTTTAGGAAGCTCACCAGGTGCCCTTGGCCTGGATTGGCCGCTGTCATGGACAGGATGCTGGGCTCGATGGACCCTTGGTCTTTTCCCAGTGTGGCATTACTTATGTACTTATGCTTTCCCTGGCAAAAGAGAGGAGACACAGCCAATCAGGTGAGAATTACAAAATGTTCTATGCTGCAGAAACACTTTTCTGCTTCATATTGCATTAATCACCTCACTGCTTTCTGACAAAATGGTGCTTAATTTAGAAGCTCTATTCATGTTTTGGACATCTGAAAATTGGCATTTAAACATCCATATTGCATGAATGCCCAAATACCAATTTTATAAAACAGAATATGAACATCTAACATTGCAGCATATCCATATGGCAAGGGGGAGTGGTCTGGGTGTGTTTTGGGTAGACCAAAAGATGGATGTCCAGTCCTGATTGCATTAGGAGAAGGGACATCTATGTTCAAAAAGATAGACGTCTGTATTTGGACCTGGTACTTGACACATCCAGGTTACAGAAAGGTGCTCTGACTGAGCAATTCTCCACTGAGTGGAGATAAAAAAGGCAGAGGTATTTTTCTGTCCCTGGAGTGCTCACAATAAAAAAAACAAATGACAAAGACCTACAGTGGGACTTGAACCAGCAACCTCTGGCTCTCTGCTGGTTGTTTTCACCATTAGACTAATTCTCCACATGGATGTCTAAGTGACTGTCTCTTGTATTGCCACAAACATAATTTGGATGTTTCCGTTTGTAAAATTGATGTTCATGCTGGACACTTTCAGCCAATGGACATCCATCTCACATGTGTTTTAGAACAGGCTGTATCCTGTTCTAAAATACATGTGCGATGGACTTACTTCTGTGATTTGCATTTGTGATGTGTGACTGGGACGTCCACATTCTGAGTTCAGCATCCTTTTTAAAATGTCCCTTCACCTCACACATACTGCAGATTCCACAGTGATAATGTTCCACCCTATCCCTCCCTCACTTTCTCCTTAAATTCCGCTGGATATAAAAACTCTTTCAAGATTTTGTCCCTATTGTAAGCTATTTGAACAGTGTTTTCCCCAAAACAACTATGTACTGATAACAAAGGTAGTATTTCTTTATGATAGCTCCTGTGTTTGATGATAAATGTGAATATCTCAACCCTCAAGTTAAGACTTCATCAAGTGACATTTCTTTCTTCTTATCTAATAATAAATTCTGATTATTAAATAATGCATGTTATACTCCATATCCATTATTCTCCCTGGAATCCGCTAGTCTTCAATTTTGATTTTAATTGAATGGCACATCTCTTATATTCCTGTTATTTAATAATCAGGATTTATACAGTTTTAAATGTGATTTGCATTGATTCTTGATGCTCCATGCAAAACTGCAATTTTGGTTTCAACTGGAGTATTGCTGAGGGTTTTTTTGGAAAAGAAATGTTTCATAGAACCTGGCTTGAATACAGTTCTAGATCTCTGATGCAGGTGGACTATGCCAAAACATAGCTGTGTTGGGTCACTGTGATTGCCTAGATACATTTGGATACTACAATAAAACAATTTCAACCATGGTGGCCTCTTGAGTACTTTGTTCCTCTCCTGGTCATCAGTGCTTCCTTGTGGTTTTCATTGTTGAACTTCAACATGCACCCAGTCTCCTAGCTGAATAGGATGACACTGCTTCTCTGGTTTCTTGGGGAGGGCTGCTTGTACCTTTGAATGAAAGCTCTTAATATATTTCAATAATAGTTTAGGGTGGTATCATTAGTTGGGTTATATCAGCAAATTATGCAATGACAGGAGGTGATGCTGGTAGTCTCGTGGGTCTTCCAGTGGCTACTTCACATAGGTTTAGCCCAGTTTTTCTGTTCATTGTGGATCTTGTATGCATGACTGTTAAAAGAAGAACTTTAACTCAATTTCTGCACGTTTTGCAGATTTTTTGTTTAACATGCCATTTTGACAGTTGGCCAGGTCAGAAACCTATAGATAGTGGGAGCAATAAAAACTGTGAAGAATCTGCAAGGCTTTGCAAACTTCCTTTATGATTTAGTCAGTAAAGTGGGTAGCTCTGTCACTGTTAATGGTTAGAAGTATTACAAAGTGAGGGATAAAATCTTTCAGTAATTTCTTACTATGGTGGTGGTGTCAGTCTTGTACAGAAATAGGCTTCCACCCATCCTGAGTACTACTGTAAGGCACTAATGAAATGTATTAAGAGTTTTCATTCACATATATGCAATAATCAAAATATATTCCTAAGAGCAACATTTTTATTCTTTCAAGTAAAATCAACTGGAATATTTACAAATGGACCCCCCCCCCCCCCCCCCGTAATGAGGGTTGTACTGTCCATTTTCTCTTCACTGGTTTGCCAATATTAGGGAGTTGGCAAATAGGACAGGTCTGATAATATTTCTGAGCCACTGATGGAAGATTTGGAGCAAACTAGTCAATTCTTACAGCATCATTTATTCCTCCTTTGCTCATGTGGGTCTCTCCATTGTGTATGTGAGCAAGGTATGAGTACGTGACCACAGCCACAACCAAGCAGCATGTTATGACTGGGGATGTGAGCCCTTGTGCCCCGACTGATAGAGTGCACCGCACTCGGTCAGGCAGCCAGACAACCACTAGCTTCACCTGCACTTAGCCACTATTCCCCAGGAGTTGAGCCCCTGGGTTCAAGCGGCCGGCAGGACTTCCGGAACCGGCGGGGTTGCAGGACCACCAACCAGACAGGTAGTCAACAGACACAGTACAAGAGCCAGGAAAACAGTAGAGCTGAGAATAGTCCAAATACAGTCCAGGGTCAAAAGGCAGGCAGCAACACGACGCGTGGTCAGGAAACAAGCCAAGGTCGAAACCCAGGAATCAGGTAAGGAACACGGATGCCGACCACAACCTCTGCGCAGCAGAAGCCGAAGCACTGAAGGGCTGGAGGCAGTGCCTTAAGTAGAGGAGGAATTAGGCTAAAGCATGTGCAGCTGAACCAAGATGGCTACCCCCATCAGCAGAGCTCTAAGGACCAAATATGGGCTTCCTTCCTGTCCTCGTTAGTCCAAGATGGCTTCCTGGGATATGATCTATCCAAGATGGCTGTACCATTGCTCTAAGTTGGATGACGGCTGCCAGACTTAGGAAACTGAAACAGACCTTCCCAAGACCGATCCTCGTCCTAGCCGGGAGGAGTGTCGTACAGGTGAGGGATGTAACACAGCAGAAGACTCCCAGGTAGTCTTGATTGAGTCATTCTCTGATTCTGGAGCCTGATCTTAGAGGAGGACAAGTGTTACCAAAGGAGACTGGTCAGTTAAGGTTGGTAAGAACATACGAATGGCCTGAGGTGTGTGAATAGCTACAGTCTTGTCTGCAAAGTCCTCCAAGGCATTTCTATGATTAATATCATCATAAGGTCTCTGGTGAGCAACATATTTTTCAATAGCTACAGTAGAGGGAAGCATTAAAGCTTCTAAAAATTAAAAAAAAAAATCAGAAACACAAGGACCATTTTTGATTTGAGCTCATCCAGAGGGAGGAACCCATGCTGTTACCATAATTGCTGATAACAATGTACAGCACCAAAAGCATAGTGGGAATTTGTGTACATGTTGACCCATTGCCCCTTTAGCAAGGGTACAGGCTCTTGTGAGAGTAATGAGTTCTGCACTTGGGTGAAAAAGCCAGAAGGGAGGTAGTGAATTTATATCCTCATGCTAAGAGCATATAGCATATCTGGCAATAAGAGAACTGGAGTCATTTTGCAGGCAACAGAGAAAATCAGTTCAGAGTTTTGCATAGAGTATACTGTAAATCAGTACAGGGCATGGTGAGGTGAGCTGTTGTTAATATACAATAATTAGGTTCACCTTAGGAGAGAACAGGAAACAGAGGGGCAGGATTTAAAGTAGGACATCTAGAAAGGGTTATATTTCAAGCACACAACCTCTCATACTTGGTTAACCTATCGTTTGATAAGTGCGGAGGTTTTTATTTTTAACAGAAGTGCTGCCATAGCACAAAGAACCAGGACAAGAGCTGCAGACAGTTCAACAACAGTAGCAACAGCAATAATTATTTGATGGGGAGATCTATGGTTGTGAGGAGTGGTTTGCAGATCTCGGCATCAGTAAAGGTTGATTGTGGTGTACCACAGGGCTCAGCCCTGTTGGCACTGTTGTTCAACATATATTTGGCATCCTTAGATAAGGTGTTTTAGTCACTAGGGATTTGCTACCATGTGTGTGCTGATGATGTGCAGATCTTTTTCCCAATATTATCATGAGGGGATGGTCTGAATTTGCAGTTAAGTGATTGTATGGCATGGGTGAAACAGTGGATGAATTAGAATGGTTTAGTTTTAAATATGCAATGAGAGTCTGCCGAAGCAGAAGAACACTGAAATCCCATGAGGACAGACAGACAAACAAAGATAGTGGGAAGTAGACCAAGCTGTGGCCAAAACAGAAGTAAAGATTGTGGGAAAGAAAGGAATTGGTAGAGTGGCCAGAGAATGTCTGTTTGGGCTACATGACTGAGTGTTCTAGTTAAGAAACAGATGAAATTGTTGGGGATGATTTTAGACCGTAAGCTTACGATGAAGTCCTAGGTTACTAGTGTTGTTCAGATAGCTTTTAAACAACTGCACAATATATTCAGATTGAAACCTATGCTTACTTTGTATGATTTTCGCTGTGTGGTCCAACGTATGAGTTTGATGCGACTGGACTACTGCAATACCTTGTACATTGATATATCTATTTAGAGTATCAAGGCATTGCAAATAGTCAGAATGCTGCTATAAGAACAATAGTAAGTCTGTCCAGGTTTTCCCATATAACACTTTCTCTGAAGCAATTGTACTGGAATCCTGTTTCACAAAGGATTCAATTTAAATTGTTGGACAGTTGTTTACCAGGCACTGTTTGTTGCTGTTCCATTTTATTTGAAGCAAGCATATAGTTATATAGTAACATAGTAAATGACAGCAGATAAAGACCTGTACGGTCCATCCAGTCTGCCCAACAAGATAAAGTCATTTTACATGGTATGTGATACTTTATATGTATAACCGAGTTTGATTTGTCCTTGCCTTTCTCAGGGTACAGACCGTAGAAGTCTGTCCAGTACTGTTCTTGTACTCTAAAGCTATCGTCAAAGCCCCTTAAAATTTACACTCCAGGCCATCTCTATCTATTCAGTCATGATCAGGGCATAGACCATAGAAGTCTGGCCAGCTCCCATTTTATTTTCCAATTTCTGGCGTCGCCACCCAATCTCCACTAAGATTCCGCGGAACCATTCCTTCTAAACAGGATTCCTTTGTGTTTATCCCATGCATGTTTGAATTCCATTACCGTTTTCATCTCCACCACCTCCCGCGGGAGGGCATTCCACATGACCAGCACCCTCTCCGTGAAAAAATACTTCCTGATATTAGTCCTGAGTCTGCCCCCCTTCAACCTCAATTCATGTCCTCTAGTTCTACTGCCTTCCCGTCTCCGAAAAAGCATTGAAGGTATACCATCCAAGACGTATGTTGAGATCAGAGTCTGCTGTGTGTCTCTCCACTGACGCAGTAATGCAACTGTGTCATGCTGCCATAAGAGCTTCAGCGTTTGTTTCAGCTTGAATTTCCTTGTAGAATGGGTTACCTGGCCAGCCTCGTCAATGTTCTAACCTTAAGCAGGTCAAAAAACTTTTGAAAACTCAATTAGTTGGGACTGCGTTTTGGTAATTGCACATCGATATGCCATGTTATGCTGAGTAATGCTATTCTGTATTTTATATTTCAACGGTTTTTATTGATGACTCGTCATACATAACTCACATTCCACATTCTGATTATACATAGATGTTTCCCAAGACAAGTAATTCGTTGAATCCGTACTTTACTAACAGTCATCAAATTTTTATCATTTTATCTCCTCCCCCCCTTCCCTTCCCTCTAAATATTCTTCAACTATTAATTAAGCAAGTTCCATGGAACCTACACAGAAACAGTGCAACCATTATCTCGTGTCAAGTGTTCAATCCCCCCCCCCCCTTTTTACATTGTTATTCTCACTTCCGCTGTTTGCGAAGCATAGTCTTATAATCATCAATCAGTTTTGTAGACAATCATCAGTCATCACCAATTCAGTAATGTCGATAGGTCACCAATTCTTCAATGCCTTAAACAAAAGAATCGCTATTCTGTATTTTAATAATTGTGAATATTTCTATGGAAACCACCTAGTTGTAGGTGGTATACAAGTTTTTAAAATAAAAAAATAATTACATGTAAACAGGGTGGCAGTCTAGTTATAGCAGAGTCAACAGGTGAGCTATAATTATTATTATTATTTATTACATTTGTACCCCGCGCTTTCCCACACATGGCAGGCTCAATGCGGCTTACATAGTAACAATATGAAGAATTGCAAAGTCGTAAAGGAATTAAGCGTAAGTAGGTAGGCGTAAGGAAAGTGGAGAGGAAGTAGATATGGGATAGCAATAAGGATAATGGGAAACATGGTCAGTGTATAAACAGTTTTCGGTAAAAATCATGTGGGCAGTCTTTAGTTATTTTGAATCATTAGGGTAGGTTTTCTTGAAGAGATGAGTCTTCAATGCTTTTCTGAAGGGCAAAAGGCTGTTGATTGTTCGGATTGATCTTGGTAGCACATTCCAAAGCTGGCTACCCAGAAAGGAAAAATTGGATGCATAGAAGGATTTGTACTTAATACCTTTGCAGTTGGGAAGGTGTAGATTGAAGTAAGTACGGGAAGACATCAGACTGTTTCTGATTGGGAGGTCGATGAGCTACCGGATGCTATTTGTCACCATAAGGGCAATTGTACCTTGTATGAACTGGGTGCTAACATTTATGCACCCATTGTGAATATAAATACAATGTAGGTGTGCACTTATATTCAAATGAATACAGTAGGGCTGACCAATGAATAGGACTGGAGACTTGGTTGGTAAAGTACTCCTTTATTGGATTAAATCGGTCTCAAAAATATGAAGACTTGACACAGGCTGTGTTTCAGCACTACTGCCTGTATCAGGAGTCCCAAACTTCTGAAACCATACAATGGATAGTATGATAAGAGAATAGCCATACTGGGTCAGACTAATGGTCCATCTAGCCCAGTATCCTGCTTCCAAAAATGACCAAGTACTTGGGAGAAACCAAATTAGTAGCAACATTCCATGCTACTAATCTTGGGGCAAGCACTGGTTTCACCCCATAACAGACTTTGGACTTTCCCTCCAGGAACTTTTTAAAACCCAGATATGCTAACCGCTCTTACCACATCCTCCGGCAACGAGTTCCAGTGCTTAACTATTCTTTGAGTGGAAAATATTTCCTCCTATTTGTTTTAAAAGTATTTCCATGTAATTTCATTGAGTGTCCCCTGGTCTTTGTACTTTTTGAAAGAGCGAAAAATCGATTCAATTTTACCCATTCTACACAACTCAGGATTTTGTAGACCTCAATCATATTCCCCCCTGAGCCGTCTCTTTTCCAACCTGAAGAGCCCTAACTTCTTTAGCCTTTCCTCATATGAGAGGAGTTCCATCCTTTTTGTCATTTTGGTCGCTCTTCTTTGAACCTTTTCTAATTACGCTAAATCTTTTTTGAAATACGGCGACCAGAATTGAATGCAATACTCAAGGTGAGGTCGCACCATGCAGAGATACAGAGGCATTATAATATTTTTGGTCTTGTTTTGCATCCCTTTCCTTGTATTGCAGGGGGCTAT
This sequence comes from Microcaecilia unicolor, assembly GCF_901765095.1. NCBI lineage: Eukaryota > Metazoa > Chordata > Amphibia > Gymnophiona > Siphonopidae > Microcaecilia > Microcaecilia unicolor. The sequence continues at coordinate 79,112,434 of NC_044033.1, read as the reverse complement.
ATGCATGGGAGTTCTTCAGTATGGTTGTTATACTGCTTACCAAGGTCTGAGCATATTACAGCTTATTTGAAGGGCTTGCGATGTTTGCCTGTTGCCCATTCTATGAAGTATAAGCTGTTGTTAATGGTACACTATGAGGCATATTTTCAAAGCACTTTGGGAGGCTAAGTTTCATAGGTTTCTATGGAACTTTGGGAGGCTAAGTGCTTTGAAAATGAGCCTGTATGTGCCTTATCAGCTGTCTTCTTTTTATCTGCAACAAGCAGTGTAATGAAATGTGCCATCACAGCCATTGCGATCAGCTTTAGCCTGTGGTCTTGTAATTTCACCCTTGCAGTGTTTGTACGCGGATCAGACAAAGAAGGGGGTCTTTTCTATTGTTGTGCCTTTGGAGTGGAATGAGTTGCTTTTAAGAATAAAAAAGGAAGCCCAGCTGGTTGCATTTAAATGTCAGCTGAAGGACCATTTGCTATGTTTGGCTTATCATGTACCTGGGGAGCTTGGCTATTTATTGGCCTACGTATTGTTTGGCTGAACTTTCAATTGTTTTGTCTGATGAGGTTTTGTTATTGTAAATGTGCATGTTTTTTTAATGTATGTAATATTCTCTGCCCTGAATTATAAACAATAAATCAACTCAAATTAAATGACAGAATAAAAGGTTTAATGTAGTCAGGGAGCCAAGAGCAGGGGCAGTAGGTAATGCTTCTTTAATATAGGTGAAAGTTGTTTCTTGTTTTGGGATTCAGGGAGAGGTTCGGGGATATTCAAATCTTTCTGGATCTGCAGCTGTTTAATGATCGAGGCATAGCCCAGTATTCACTGGCAGCAATAGGTACATAAATGCAAGGGCGCATTCACATGGGAGGGGCATGGTTGGTGCTTCCTGTTATGTGCACCAGTTATAGAATACTGCAAGAACATAAGGAGAGCCATACTGTAAACCCTTGACTGAGGCAGCCACCATCTCTTCAGTGTCCCTGTTCCCTCGATACTTTGGCCTGGGTTTCCGCAGTGATGTCTGGTGTGGAGAGATACAGCTGGGTGTCGTCAGCATAAAGATGATAGTGGAAACCATGAGATGAGATCAGGGAGCCTAAGGAAGAGGTGTAGATTGAGAAAAGGAGGGGCCCAAGGACAGATCCCTGAGGAACTCCAACAGAGAGCGGGATAGGGGAGGAGGACGAACCATGAGAGTGTACTCTGAAGGTACGATGGGAGAGATAAGAGGAGAACCAGGAGAGGACAGAGCCCTGGAACCCAAAGGAGGACAGTGTGTCAAGAAGTAGGTTGTGATTGACAGTGTCAAAAGCGGCGGATAGGTTGAGGAGGATGAGGATGAAGTAGTGACCTTTGGATCTGGCGAGGAACAGGTCATTGCAGACTTTAGATAGTGCCATTTCTGTCGAGTGTAGGGGGCGAAAGCCGGATTGAAGTGGATCGAGGATGGCATGAGAGGAGAGAAAATCAATGCAGTGGCTGTGAACGGCGCGTTCAAGTATCTTGGAGAGGAAGGGTAGGAGGGAAATGGGGCGGTAGTTGGAGGGACAGGTGGAGTCAAGAGATGGTTTTTTGAGGAGTGGTGTGACCACAGCATGCTTGAAGGTGTCCGGGACAGTTGCAGTGGAGAAAGACAGGTTGAGGATATGGCAGATGGTGGGGTGATAGTAGGAGCGATGGTGCTAAGTAGGTTGGTGGGGATGGGGTCTGAGGAACAGGTGGTGGATTTCGAGGAGGAGAGGAGATAGGCGCTTTCCTCTTCGGTGATATCAGGAAAAGAGGAGAAGGAGGCCTGGGTTGGTTGGTTAAGAGAGAGGGTTATAGGATGAAGAGAAGGATAAGGTTTGGTGGTGAATTCGAGGTTGATCTTCTGGACCTTGTCATGGAAGTAGTCGGCCAGAGATTGAGGAGAGAGTGGGGGGGGGGGGGAGCAGAGGGTACTTTGAGGAGGGAGTTGAGGGTGGCGAAGAGACGACGAGAATTAGAGCTGAGGGAATTAGTCAATTGGGTGTAATAGTCCTGTTTGGCGAGGAATAGGGAGGATTGGAAGGAGGATAGCATGAATTTGAAGTGAATGAAATCAGTATGGGTGCGAGATTTCCTCCAGAGGCGTTCAGCCGAACGGGCGCAGGAGCGAAGGTATCGGGTGCAAGGGGTCAGCCAGGGCTGGGGATTGGTACGCCTTGTGGGACGGGAGATGGACGGTGCAAGGGTGTCTAGAGCAGAGGAGAGAGTGGCATTGTAAGTGGAGACAGCTTTGTCAACAGATTCAGAGGGCATGATGGAAGGGAGGAGATCAGAGATACTAGAGGATAAGGTGAGGGGGTCAACAGCCTGGAGATTTCTGGAAGTAGTATTTAGTGTTGGGCGAGAATGAGGGGGAGGGTGCTGAAGTATGAATGTGATTAGGTGATGGTCAGAGAGAGGAAGAGCTGATGCGCGGAAATTGGAGGGTGAGCAAGTAGAAGAGAGGACGAGATCAAGACAGTGGCCAGATTTGTGAGTAGGGGTGGAGGAGCTCAGTTGGAGGTTGAAGGAGGAGGTAAGAGTGATGAACTGAGAAACATATGAGTCGGATGGGTTATCAATGTGTATGTTGAAGTCACCAAGAATGAGGGATGGGGATGAGGGCTCAAGAAAAACGGAGAGCCAGGCATCGAAGTCGGTAAGGAAGGAAGGGAGGGACTTATTAGGGGGGCGGTAAATGACTGCAACTCTGAGTGGCAGCGGGTGGAATAGACGGATGGAGTGAACTTCAAAGGATGAGAAGCAGTGAGAAGTTCTACTATTGTCATATAATATGTAAAAAAAACATAATAATTTGTGTTAACAGCAATAAGTAGAATCCATAAGTTGAACAATATGACCCTCAGAGACTTAAAAAAAACCTCAGTGTGTGTTTTAGCTAGACCACCGGCCAATCTCGAAAGTTCTGAGATTTAATAGCAATATAGTAAATGTCAGCAGATAAAGACCTGCATGGTTCATCCAGTCTGCCCAACAAGGTGGGCAGAGTTGAATCTGGCACCATGCACAGGATCCACTTCTTCATGATTAAATTCTGGTATACTTAATCTCTGCTTTCCGTACCAATTTTGGGGCACAGACCATAGAAATCTGCCTGGCACTGGTCCTACTTCCCAACTACAGGATTTTCTGTCAAAGCCAATTCCAGCCTTGATCCTGATCTGAGTTTTCCTACACGGGACCCAGACTGTAGAAGTCTGTCCAGCATTGGTTGTACTTCCCAACCTCTGAAGCTGCAAATCAAAGCTTAGTCCAGTTATGAGGCTGTTATAAGTTTTGCTTTAATTGGATTCCATCCTTTTTCTATATAGTAATCCTCTGTGTTTATCGCACTCATTCTTGAATTCCGTCACCATTTTTGTCTTCACAACCTCCCACAGGAAAGAATTCCAGGTGTCCACCACCCTTTTTTTGAAAAAGTGTTTCCTGACATTGCTCCTGGAACCTCAACTCATGACTTCTAATTCTAAAGATTAGTTTGTGTATTGATACCTTTTAAGTATTTAAATGTCGTGTCATATCCTCCCTATCCCTCCTTTCCTCTAGGGGCTTCAAGTGTCTTCTTATATGTTTTGTAGCACAAGCCCCATATCATTTTTATCACCATCCTCTGAACTGCCTCAAGTCTTTTGATGTCCTACTCCTTAGTGAGATATGGCCTCCAAAATTAAACATAATGCCCTAAATGAAGCCTTGCCAACAACTTGTACAGAGGCACTAACACCTCCTTTCTTCTACTGGATATGTCTCTTTATGCAACCTAGCATTCTTCTGGCTACAGCTTTGTCACATTGTTTCATTGACTTAAGATCCTCCAACACTATCACCCCAAGATTCCTCTCCCGGCCTGTGTTTATCAGCATCTCATTCCCTAACAAAGTTTCTACACCCTAGGTGCATCACTCTACACTTCTTATTTTCACTGCCAAACATTAGACCATTCTTCTAATCTTTTTAGATCACTTCTCGTGTTGTCTACTCCCTCTGGGGTGTCCACTGTGTTGCAAATCTTTGCATTCTCAGCAAAAATGCAAACTTTCCCTTCTAACCCTTTAGCAATATGACCAGGGCTTTTTTGAGGGGTACTTGGGGGGTACTGAGTACCGGCACCTTTTCCATTTTGTCTGCTAAAATTGACCCATGGTCCCCAAGTTTTGATGAAAGAGCTCAGGCTCTACACACCAATTCTGCCTTCTCATAGATTCTGTGACTGGTTGCAGGGGGCCTGGCTATTGTTGGGTGGGTCCCTCAGTGATCACCGACCCCTGAAGGGTGACCTGGCATTTGAGTACCGGCACCTTTTTTGCTAGAAAAAAACGCACTGAATATGACTCACAAATATATTGAATAGAATCGGCTCCAATACTGATCCTTGGTGTACTCCGCTACTCACCTTTCTTTCCTCTGAGTGAATTCTATTCACTACCAACCTTACCACCCTCTGATGTCTGTCAGTCAACCAGTTTCTAATCCAGTTCACCACTTTTGGTCCTAACTTCAACCTGTTCAATTTGTTCACAAGCTTTCTGTGAGAAACCAGGAAGCTGGCAAAAGAATCTGTTGGGCCGCTGGATGACCGAGGGGTAAAAGGGGCGATCAAGGAAGACAAAGACGTAGCGGAGAGACTGAATGAATTCTTTGCTTCGGTCTTCACCGAGGAAGATTTGGGTGGGATACCGGTGTCGGAAATGGTATTTCAAGCGGACGAGTCAGAGAAACTTACTGACTTCACGGTAAACCTGGAGGACGTAATGGGGCAGTTCAGCAAACTGAAGAGTAGCAAATCTCCTGGACTGGATGGTATTCATCCTAGAGTACTGATAGAACTGAAAAATGAGCTTGCAGAGCTACTGCTAGTGATATGCAACTTATCCTTAAAATCGAGCGTGGTACCGGAAGATTGGAGGGTGGCCAATGTAACGCCGATTTTTTAAAAAGGCTCCAGGGAAGATCCGGGAAATTATAGACCAGTGAGTCTGACGTCGCTGCCAGGGAAAATGGTAGGGGCTATTATTAAAAACAACATTACAGAGCACATCCGAGGACAAGAATTACTGAGACCAAGTCAGCACGGCTTTTGTGTGGGGAAATCTTGCCTGACCAATTTACTTCAATTCTTTGAAGGAGTAAACAAACATGTGGACAAAGGGGAACCGGTTGATATTGTGTATCTGGATTTTCAAAAGGCGTTTGACAAGGTACCTCATGAAAGGCTACAGAGGAAATTGGAGGGTCATGGGATAGGAGGAAATGTCCTATTGTGGATTAAAAACTGGTTGAAGGATAGGAAACAGAGAGTGGGGTTAAATGGGCAGTATTCACAATGGAGAAGGGTAGTTAGTGGGGTTCCTCAGGGTCTGTGCTAGGACTGCTGCTTTTTAATATATTTATAAATGATTTGGAGATAGGAGTAACTAGCGAGGTAATTAAATTTGCTGATGACAGAAAGTTATTCAAAGTCGTTAACTCGCGACAGGATTGTGAAAAATTACAAGAGGACCTTACGAGACTGGGAGACTGGGCGGCTAAATGGCAGATGATGTTTAATGTGAGCAAGTGCAAGGTGATGCATGTGGGAAAAAAAGAACCCGAATTATAGCTACGTCATGCAAGGTTCCACGTTAGGAGTTACAGACCAAGAAAGGGATCTGGGTGTCGTCGTCGATAATACACTGAAACCTTCTGCTCAGTGTGCTGCTGCGGCTAGGAAAGCGAATAGAATGTTGGGTATTATTAGGAAAGGTATGGAAAACAGGTGTGAGGATGTTATAATGCTGTTGTATCGCTCCATGGTGCTTCCTGCTTTTAATATACCGAAGAAAGATATAGTAGAATTGGAAAAGGTGCAGCGAAGGGCGACTAAAATGATAGCGGGGATGGGACGACTTCCCTATGAAGAAAGATTAAGGAGGTTAGGGCTATTCAGCTTGGAGAAGAGACGGCTGAGGGGAGACATGATAGAGATATATAAAATAATGAGTGGAGTGGAACAGGTGGATGTGAAGCGTCTGTTCACGCTTTCCAAAAATACTAGGACTAGGGGGCATGCGATGAAACTACAGTGTAGTAAATTTAAAACAAATCGGAGAAAATCTTTCTTCACCCAACGTATAATTAAACTCTGGAATTTGTTGCCGGAGAAATTGGTGAAGGCGGTTAGCTTAGCAGAGTTTAAAAAGGGGTTGGACGGTTTCCTAAAGGACAAGTCCATAAACCGCTACTAAATGAACTTGGAAAAATCCACAATTCCGGGAATAACATGTATAGAATGTTTGTACGTTGGGAAGCTTGCCAGGTGCCGTTGACCTGGATTGGCTGCTGTCGTGGACAGGATGCTGGGCTCGATGGACCCTTGGTCTTTTCCCAGTATGGCATAACTTATGTACTTATGCTTTGCTAAAGTCCAAATAGACCACATCTAGTGTGTGCACTTGATCCAGTTCTTTGGTTACCGAGTCAAAGAAATCAGTCAGATTTGTTTGACATGATCTTCCTTTGGAAAACCATGTTGCCTCACATCTTGTAAGCTATTGGATTCTAGGAATTGTACTATCCTTTCCTTCAGCAGTGCCTCCATAATTTTTCCTACCAGCGAAATAAGGCTTATCAGCCTGTAGCTTCTCTGTCACCATTTTTGTGGAAAGGGACCACATCTATCCTTCTCCAATCCCATGAAACCTCCCCTGTCTCTAAGGAGCTATTATACAAATCTTTAAGAGGGTCCACCAGAACTGCTTTGAGCTTCTTCAGTATCTTCGGATCTATCTCATCCGGCCCATGACTTTGTCTGCTTTCAATTTTTCTAGTTATTCATAAACACATTTTCTGTGAATGATAAAATATCTACTCCCATATATATCTTTGTCAGCCAACAGAGGTCCTTCTCCAGGATTTTCTTCCGTGAATACAGAACAGAAGTATTTATTTAGTATGTCTTCCTTTTACTCATCACTCTCCACATACTGGTTCTCAGCAGCTTTCAGTCTCACAGTTCCATTTCTAGCCTTCCTCCTTTCCCCAATATACCTGAAAAAGTCTTGTCACCTCTCTTTGTCTCTAGCCATTTTTTCCACATGCACTTTCACCAGCCTTATTTCTCTCTTCACTTTGAGTTTTTGTGGTATTCTTTTCTATGCTCTTCTGTACTTCATAAATTTTACCTCTTTTGCCTTTATTCCTTCAGACACATGTTTGGTGAACCATACAGGTTTCCTTTGCCTCTTGCTTTTGTTTTCTTTCCTTACGTAAATATATGTTGCCATTTTTATTGCTCCTTGCAACTTGGACCACTGACTTTCCACTTTTCTTATAACCTCCTATCCTGCTAACTCTTTTCTCAGGTACTCCCTCATTTTACTAAAGTCAGCATGTTTGAAATCCAGGACTTTGAGTTTTGTGTGTCTACACTCCCCTTTGGCTCGTATATGGAACCATATAGTATAATGATCACTACTGCCCATGGGGGACAATCCACCCAGAGTTTAGACATATTTTTCCCATTTGTGATCATTGGATCCAGCATTTCTGCTTCTCTGATGGGTTCTGTCACCATTTGCCTGAGGAGAGCACTTTGAAAGGCATCCACTATCTCTATTTCTTTCCGATTCTGTGGATGGAACACTCCAATCTGTATCCAGCAAGTTGAAATCTCCCAACAACAGAATCTCACCTTTCATTTCCAGCCTTTGGATATGTATAACTAGATCTTTATCCAGATTTTCGTTTGTGTTGGAGATTTGTAGATGACACATGTATGAACAAAGGTTGGTTCTCCAAGACGATCCATATCACTTCCTGCTTTCCCCAGTTTCCCTGAATGTCAGCTGCTTTTATGTTGTTTTTCACATACAGTGCTACCCCTCTACCTTTCAACCAATCATTTCTATCAGTCCAAAAAGATAGAGAATGCACTGGGCAGGGCAGGGCACCACCATTTTGATGGCAGCGCTAGGAGGGACTGTGCTACTCTCTCCTCCATCATGGAGGTACTGGGGGGGGGGGGCAGGGATTGGCCACTAGACCATCAGGGTGGGTGGGTGGGTGGGTTAGCAACCCACTAGGCCACCAGGGATTTTTGGGGGGTTGGGGAGGTTGTGGGGGGCTGGAGATCCACCGATTGAGAGTTAGTGTCACAGATTTCAGGATTTAGTAAGTGAGCCCTTGTGCTGATCTAGAGACCAGCGGTCAGAAACCCAACACTTCACCTGCAGCAACCACTGTTCCCCAGTGGTTGAGCCCCTAGGTTTGGGTGGCCAACAGGACTTAAGGAGTCGGGCGGTGAGATGGACTCAGGCTCAGACAAGAAGAGGAGACGAGGCCAGAGCTGGCAGAAGTCAGGGCCAGGCAGTGGTCAGGTCAGGCAGCGATCCAGCAGAGTTCAGGTCCAGGCAGTAGTCAGGTCAGGCGGCGATCCAGCAGAGGTCAGGTCCAGGCAGTGGTCAGGGCAGGCGGTGATCCTGCAGAGGTCAGGTCCGGGCAGTAGTCGGGTCAGGCGGCAATCCAGCAGAGGTCAGGTCAGACGGCGATTCAGCAGAAGTCAGGTCAGACGGCGATTCAGCAGAAGTCAGGTCCAGGCAGTAGTCAGCAAGGAAGAACATCAACAGGAAAAATGCACCAAACACCAGGAAGGTTGTAGCTGAGGCAATGAAGTAGTGAGAAGTTCCTGGTTTTAAAGTAAAGGCGCCTGACATCAGAGTGGGCGTGGCCAAAGTGTAGGGGCGCTAAAGTGTAGGCGCGCCGAAGCTGTAGCTGCACCCAAACTGGAGATATCAGTGCTAGTTGGTTATCTTTAAACTGGCCAAAGATAAATATGGCTGCTAAACCGGTTTTAAAAATCAGCAGATAGCCAGTTATATTGGACAATATAACCGGCTACCTGCTAGCTGCTAACTGGCAATATTCAGTGGGAGATAGCTGGTTATCCCCTGTTGAATATCACCAGATAGCCGGCTATGTACCATTTAACTGGCCAGGTATCATTCCTGGCCATTTAAATGGTTTTCAATATCAGGCGGACAGTCTTCTGTAAGTTACGTGTGTGACTTAGAGCTCCATCCATGTATACACCCCACCCCCTTGCATTTTTGCAGTATGTAAGTTAGGCATGCCGTTAAGGGATATTGCTGAGGCATCCTGCTGACACTTGCACAGGTGAGTGTACACTTAATGCTCATATTCTAGACATTTCCATACGCAAGGGGTGCGTACATGCAGGTGCCTAGATTATAGATGTGTCCCCTAAGTAATAACCACTGCTGTTTACATGTTACACTCCAACAACATTTTAACGTAAAAATAAATAAGGAAGAAATAAACGCCAATTAAGACACTCTAATTATACAGCTCTCACCAGAAAATTAGGTGGCTGCCAGAAGGTTGAACTGGAGAAACAGGGAATATTTCTTTCCGCATTTATCCTTCAGTAATAAGAGCTGTAGATCTTTGTATATCTTAGTTTTACTAGCTTGGAGTTGTGTGTTAGTATAGTGATTTTCCTCCATGGATGTTTTAAGTAATTCCTGGAGATCATTCTAGGGTTATAGCTTTTTTTGTTGGAAAGATTCAGTTAGTACTTGTTAAGTGTTTATCGTGGAGCCTTTAAGAAAAAAACCTTTTAAAAAGCAACTTGTAAGAGAGATGTTAGAATTTAGAGAGGTTTGCATCAGAATTTGGTGAATGTTTCAAGCAAGTTCTCAAACTTATTTATTTGGATTTTGCTCACACCTTTTCAGTAGTAGCTCAAGGTGACTTCAATTCAGGTACACTGGATATTTCTCTGTCCCTGGAGGGCTCACAATCTTCCTGGGGCAATGAAGGGTTAAGTAACTTGCCCAAGATCACAAGGAGCAGCAGTGAGATTTGACCCACTTGGCCATTCCTCCACTCCACTTATGTCTGTGCAACTTAGAAAACAAAATACTACACAATATTACTAAGCAAGGCCTAATTGATCTATAGTCACGTTATAGGTGTTGCATCTCTCTGGCTCAGACAAAAGCCAGGGGTGAAATTGTCAGGTGTAAAGTGTGTTCCTGCTATTATTGTTAATGGGAATTACTTGCTCAGCTCCTCACAAATCACCCAATTTGTTTCTGTTCTGTAGAAACATATCTAAAAGTTGAATTTCTATTTTCAGGGTTGCGATTCCCAAATGAGCATGTCAGAGATGTCCTGCAGTGAAAGCACCTCTTCTTGTCAGTCTCTTGTACATGATTCAACTCCAGAAATCCTAGTCGGCCTTCTTTATAATGCCACTACTGGAAGACTCTCAGCGGAAGTGATAAAAGGCAGCCACTTCAAAAACTTGGCAGCAAATAGACCACCCAGTGAGTGAAAATCTTTTTGTATCTTAATGCTTCTGCACTTGTATGAATCTCAGTGGTAAGGACTTCAAGCCTATCATTTAGTCTTAACTGTATCAATCAAAACAAAGCAACGCAGCCATCAGCTAATAACCTGCTCTAGTTTTCTTAGTCTACGGGGAAACAGCAAAATCCAGAAATGTGCTGTAGAATATTGCCTACACCCAGAGAGCACTGTTTTCATTTTTCACAGCAAATGACTAGCAAACTGCCTTAATTACTGAAGGAATTAGTAGATTATACCAGCAGACCAGTGGTGTAGCCAAGGGTGGGCTCGGGTGGGCCCAGGCCCATCCACTTTGGGTTCAGGCCCACACAGTAGCAGCACATCTCTAATGTGGCTGGCAGGGATTCTCAAGCCCCACCAGCCGAAAACTCCCAACTGGCCCTCCTGCATACCTTTTAAATAGCAGATCTTTGCCTGCAGCAAGCCTTCCCTCTGATGTATTCCCGCCTATGCAGAAACAGGAAGTTGCATCAGAGGAAAGGCTGTGGGGCTAGCAGTGTGTATTAGTTGCTGCTCGCTGTTGGTGAAAATCTGCTATTTAAAAGGTATTCAGGGAAGGGCGGATGTTTGAGAGACCATATGGATGCAGGCAAGAGAGGGAGAGACCAAATCACGTGTGTGACAAGGCGGAGTTCTTCTGCCCACCCATCTTGGGCCCAGGCCCACCCAAATTTGGGAGTCTGGCTATGCCCCTGCAGCAGACCAGAGAATCCATTGATAGTTTTCAGTGAAGAATCATGCATGTTATAACAAGTAAATTTTTGAACTGTTTTTGTACTGCTGATCCTCGAACGTCTAAAGCAGAGTTTCTCAAACCTGTATTGGAGACCCCTCAAGGTTTTGGGCCATCCATAATGCATGTGCATGAGAGGAATTTGCTTGCTCTGCAGACCCAGTATGTGGAAATATGTGTTGTACATATGCATTGTGGATTTTCAAAAAAGTTGGGGTCCCCAAAACAAGTTTGGGAAGCCATGCTCCAAAGGGGATCTCCAGTTTTCAACTTCTCCTGCTGATTCTGAAATTAATAGTATCGTTAGGAAGAGTAAACTGCTGTTGTGGTACCAAGCCAGATCTGCTGTAGTTAGCAAGGGTTGAAGATGAAAAGGAAAGACAAAACTCGGAAGGTATATTAGACAAGGATATGAAAATGAGCCATGCCAAGAGGAAAATCTGAAAGAGTACATATTTTCCAGCCCTGATGCCAATTACAATGACATTAAGCAAGTAGGCTTTCTTCTTGAAGATTAAAAAGTTAGAAGACAAAAGACAGACTTATGAATCTTACATAAAGAAAGATAAACAATTAGAAATTAGGAGGAACGTTATCAACATGGGCTATCATTAAGGTGAGTTATTTTACCACAAGTCACGCTGTTCTAAGTCTAGAATTCAATTACATTGAACATTTGCTTAAGAGCACATAATGGAAGAATCTTCTGGTTAATGTTATTTATAATATTAGTTTAACTTAAGCATTCCTCTGGGCTGACCAGTGGCTCAGAGGTAATGATGCTATGCAGAAAACTGGCATGGATGCCTAGTATAGATTCCTTCTTTTCAAGCTGTCAGAGACTGGGTCACAGCACAGGCAGAAGTCAGGGCCACTGAGAGACAAAGCCGAGCCTGGGGCAAACACCCCCCTCTAGGCCCGCCCCCCACCCCCACCCCAGGCCTGCTTACTTGTCTCCTCTCCTGCTCCACTCTGCTCCACTGCATAGGTCCTTCTTCCTGCTGCATCCAAACACAGGAGGCGGGAAGCGGCAGGAAGAAGGACCTGTGGCCGGCAGAGCTGGGTCCTGGGGAATTTTGCTCCTCCTCTCAGCGGCCTTGGCAGAAGTTACAACTCCAAAGGATATCAAATGCCTACAGTCATAAGAATGCACCCTCTGGTTATCTCGAGAGCACTATTGTACAAGTTAAAGGAGTGACCTATGTTCCCTGGATGCTGCACAGGAAGATGCTATGCTGCTTGTGTCCTAAATTCCCATGGTTTGAATTGCATGTAGTGAGCAGGTCCCAAAAGACTTACCTGCCTTCCCTGCAAAGTTCAAACCATAAGACCCAGCAGCACACCTGACAGATAAAAGTTAGTCAGAAGGGAAGGGAAAAGATTTTGGATTTAGCTCACACCTTTTCCAGTTGTAGTTAATAAGTACATAAGCCCATAAGTATTTCCATACTGGGACAGACCGAAGGTCCATCAAGCCCAGCATCCTGTTTCCAACAGTGGCCAATCAAGGTCACAAGTACCTGGCAAGATCCCAAAACAGTACAATACATTTTATGCTGCTTATTCTAGAAATAAGCAGTGGATTTTCCCCCAAGTCCATTTTAATAATGGTCTATGGACTTTTCCTTTAGGAAGCCAACCAAACCTTTTTTTTAAATCCCGCTAAGCTAACCACTTTTACTACATTCTCTGGCAACAAATTCTAGAGTTTAATTACACATTGAGTGAAGAAATTAAACTCTGGAATTCGCTGCCAGTTCAAGATGAGTTACATTCAGGTACAGCATTTTCCTGTCCTCAGAGGGCTTACAATCTAAGAGAGTAATTCTGTAAAGGAGTGCCAAAAGAAGATGCCTAATAATTGTCTATTCTATAAAGGAAAGTGGACATCAATGTTCGGTAATAGAATATTAGCGTAACCGAGTACATGATGACTACTTTCATCAGTCATAGAGCTGGTGTAAATGCTGGTACCTAGTTGCTGCAGATACATGTGTAAAGAATAGTATTCTATAAGTTATGCACATAAGTTTGCATCCTGCCTGGGCTCTGCCCACCTGTTAAATACATGATATGTAAGATATGTATGTATTTTTGGCATTTACAGACACAGATATGCTAGCCATTCATGTGTGTATTTGGCACATAAATATTAGTGCTTTCATTATGGAATTACCCCTTAAGGGTCCAATTCTATAAGTGGGCACCTCCTATTAGGTATCCCAGTGGTATATGGTGCCAGCCTATTTTATAATCCACTAATCCCAGTATCAATATTATATTTAATGGAGGGGGTTCTTCATAGACAATCTTTTATACCCAATTTCAATTATTTCTGAGCAATATTCTTACATAGATTTCAAAGGGATTTGAGTAATGGATCTGTCAGATAAACATGTCACCACCATTCAGGCTATATATATGAGCCAGGCACTTTTTTTTCTTATGGTGGGCATGTATTCTTCATTGACCCATACTTTTTAATATTTAAACTTTCACCCATCATTTTAAATCTTAAATGTTCTATCTTGTAAAAAAATACACTTAGCTTATGTGAATCTTCCGTTCTTTTTTTCTTTTTTGCTTATCTCTTATATAAATTAAATTCGGAGACTTCATTAATCCGATATGAACTCATGTTTTGCACATACTGCTGTGTCAAGGTACATCTCCTACAAGGTCATAGGCGTAGTTTGACTGTTTCATTTGGGGGGGCAAAGAATGGGCGGAGCATATTAGCATATCATTTGCATATATACATATGCAAATGAATATGCTAATATGGAGGAAGGAAATGAAATTTACAGGCAAAATATCACAGATGCACATTTCAAAAAGCTGACACATTTCAATTAATAAATTATGAATAAAATACTTTTATTTACCTTTGTTGTCTGATCATTTAGTTTTTCTATTCGCTTTGATCCCAGTGTCTTCTGTTTTATGCAGTGTCTTCTTTCCAGTAGGCTTCCCTCTGCTCCCCACCCTCCCAGTCCCATCCATCTGTTGCTCCTTCCCTCTGCTCCCCACCCCTCCCAGTCCCAACCATCTCTTGCTCCTTCCCTCTGCTCCCAACGCTCCCAGTCCCATCCATCTGTTGCTCCTTCCCTCTGCTCCCCACCCCTCCCAGTCCAATCCATCTCCTGGTCCTTCCCTCTGCTCCCAACGCTCCCAGTCCCATCCATCTCCTGGTCCTTCCCTCTGCTCCCAACTCTCCCAACCCCATCCATCTCCTGGTCCTTCCCTCTGCTCCCCACCCCTCCCAATCCAATCCATCTCTTGCTCCTTCCCTCTGCTCCCAACACTCCCAGTCCCATCCATCTGTTGCTCCTTCCCTCTGCTCCCCACCCCTCCCAGTCCAATCCATCTCCTGGTCCTTCCCTCTGCTCCCAACGCTCCCAGTCCCATCCATCTCCTGGTCCTTCCCTCTGCTCCCAACTCTCCCAACCCCATCCATCTCCTGCTCCTTCCCTCTGCTCCCCACCCCTCCCAGTCCAATCCATCTCTTGCTCCTTCCCTCTGCTCCCAATGCTCCCAGTCCCATCCATCTCCTGGTCCTTCCCTCTGCTCCCAACTCTCCCAACCCCATCCATCTCCTGCTCCTTCCCTCTGCTCCCCACCCCTCCCAGTCCAATCCATCTCCTGGTCCTTCCCTCTGCTCCCAACGCTCCCAGTCCCATCCATCTTCTGTTCCTTCCCTCTGCTCACCATCCCTCCATCCCATCCATCTTCCCTCTGCTCCCCCCCCCCCCCGCGAGGTCCAAGATGGTGACTCCGTCTACCCCTCTCTCTTCCTCCCTCCCTCCGGCGCAGGCAGCAGTTTTTTCCAGCATTCCTGGCAGCGGTAGCGATGTACACGCTGCCTTCGGTCTGCCCCGGAAGCCTTCTCTTAAAGTTCCTGTTCCCACCTATGCGGGAACAGGAACTTGAAGAGAAGGCTTTGGGGCAGAGCCAGAGGCAGCGTGTACAACGCTACCGCTGCCAGGAATGCTGGAAAAAACTGCTGCCTGCGCCGGAGGGAGGGAGGAAGAGAGAGGGGTAGACGGACACGCTCCTCTCCGTCCGCTTGGCTTCCCTGCCCTCTCTGTCTGCGTCCCGCCCGAAAGGAAATGACGTCAGAGGAAGGCGGGACGCAGACAGAGAGGGCAGGGAAGCCAAGCAGATGGAGAGGAGCGCGTGCCTGCATGTGTTTTTTTTTTTTTTAAACTAATGGCGCGGCGGCGCCTCGCATCGTTTGGGGGGACATTGCCCCCCCTCGCCCCCCCCCCAGTCTACGCCTATGCTACAAGGTAAAAGAACATATGCTTATAACATCAAGCCTTCAAAATAAATTAAGCTTAAACAGTCCATAGCACTCCATTACCTCCACATGAGCTAGAAAAAAATCCGTAGCTCTCTCTCAGCGTTTCAAAAATGGCCGCGGCGTTCTTCTGCTTTTATTATCATTAGCTCAACCTCTCTACAGCTGCTTCATGATGTTAACCAATCCCGAGCTCCCAGGCTGTAACTCCACCCCCTAGAGTCTAACGTCAGATTACTGACATCCACTCGATTTCACGATTTAACCCATTAGGGTTGACTGAATTTAAAGAAAAGATCCACGATTGTTCTCTATAATTTAAGATACTTTCTAATATAGAAACATGAGTTCATGTCGGATTAATGAACGTTTCCGAATTTAATTTATATAAGAGATAAACAAAAAAAGAAAAAAAGAATGGAAGATTCACATAAGCTAAGTGTATTTTTTTACAAGATAGAACATTTAAGATTTAAAATGATGGGTGAAAGTTTAAATATTAAAAAGTATGGATCAATGAGGAATACATGCCCACCATAAGAAAAAAATGCCTGGCTCATATATATAGCCTGAATGGTGGTGACATGTTTATCTGACAGATCCATTACTCAAATCCCTTT
Organism: Microcaecilia unicolor; assembly: GCF_901765095.1. NCBI lineage: Eukaryota > Metazoa > Chordata > Amphibia > Gymnophiona > Siphonopidae > Microcaecilia > Microcaecilia unicolor. The sequence goes on along the minus strand of NC_044033.1, from coordinate 79,096,386 downwards.
GAAATCTATGTAAGAATATTGCTCAGAAATACTTGGAGTTGGGTATAAAAGATAACCTATTTTGTAATGGCATCTGGCACCCAGATTCTGTTATAGAATACTAATGTAAGCCAGTTTCAGCATGCCTTACAATTATGCACCCGCAGTTACATCGGCCATAGACCTGGCATAACTGTAGACATCTAAATGTAGTAAATTACTGTGTTCTGTAAGTTGTGGGTGTAAGTGGCAGCCCCACCTGGGCGGAACACACCCTAGCATGTACATGCAATGCCACTTAAACGCACCCTTACAAAATAGTGCTCAGTCAATTTGCTGTCACATACATTTGTAAGTGCTTGTTTTCTGTACATCTACATGCGTAAGTGGTCATAACTATAAGTACCTATTATATAGAACTTCCCTTTGTGTGTACCTGAGTTAATGGAGGGTTGAATGATTTGCCCAAGATAAAAGGAGATATAGTGGGATTTGAACCAGGCTTCCCCCGTTCTCAGTCTGTTGTTCTAACTGTTAGAGTGCTTCTCTACTCCAGACCACTACAATGATTGGTTTAGACAAAAGGCAGGACAGGGATTAGAAATGCATAAAATTCCCAAATAGGCACAAATGAGTCAGTTGCATCTTACCTTCAACCCATTGTCATAAATGGTAGCAAATGAATTGTACAAAAAATATAGATCACACAGAGTGGAGGAGTGGCCTAGTGGTTAGGGTGGTGGACTTTGGTACTGAGGAACTGAGTTCGATTCCAGGCACAGGCAGCTCCTTGTGACTCTGGGCAAGTCACTTAACCCTCCATTGCCTGCCGCATTGAGCCTGCCATGAGTGGGAAAGCGCGGGGTACAAATGTAACAAAACTAAAATAAAAGAAATATGTAATAGTGTGAGATTACCATTAGGGGCACCATTTCAGATCTGGCACCAGCCATGACAAGAGGAACTGGGGATTGCTCCTGCTCGATTTCCACTGGACTACCAGGGACACAAGTGGTATGTCCTCTTTGAGGAGGGTGGGGAGATTGGATCTGGGGGAGGGGAAGCTCTGATGGCCCCTATAAAATGTGGCCCAGGAGCATCGGAGTCAGCAACCTGTGAGACTGTTACACTGCAAGTTGCTGAGTCCCATAGTAAATCAAGGTGCAGTGAAAGCTCACCTTTTACTGCACCTTGGTAACTTCCTCTTTTAGTGTGTTAGGCCCCAATTACTGGGATAAATTACCTGTGGAATTAAAAGAAATGCCAACTTTAACTTTGTTTAGGAAGTGTTTAAAAAACATATTTTTTCCAAAATATGTAAGGTCAATTAGTAGATTATGAAATAAAAATTTCTGGTTGCTCTTTTTCTTCATCTCTATCTTAATTGTTTAGTTTATGATTTAAACCACTTTGAATGGATTTAACTATAAAAGTGGTATAAAGCCTGATGATGATGTTAATGATGAGGTGCCTAAGTTCTGGACAAGCACACATAACTTATAGTACTTGACCCTAAACATTTTGCATTAAGGAACTTAAAGAATATATTTCTAAGATATTTATTTATCTATTAGGATAAAGTAACATAATATTTATTTGTAGGAGATTTTAATTTTTATGGTGAAAATTTGCACTGGGAGAGTCCTTGCCCTGTACCACTCCACCCTTAGTCTGTGGCAAAGCCCTTGAAATGACAAAAAAAACCCAGCTGAGCCCAGGTTCAGCTCAAAAGTAAAGTCTTTATTCAATATAGAACAAAAAGGAATTCCTACCTTACCTTGACAGGCTTCAAAAGCAGTATAACATCTATTTCATGTATATACAGTGTGACCAAACTCCTTAGGCTTTCTTTCTCCTAGTCTGAGCCTCCTTGCTTCCTTCTGGGACTAAGCTTTTAGGGCTTCTTTTACAAAACCACGCTACTGATTCCCGTGTGGCAAATGAGAGGAAGCCCATAGGAATTGAATGGGCTTCCTCTCATTTGCTGCATTGGGAATCGATAGCGTGGCTTTATAAAAGAGGCCTTTAACTTCTTAACTTGGGCCCTGTCCTGAACTCCAGGTTCCTCCAGCTGTGCCCTGGTTAAAGTGGGTTGGGCTGTTGTTCCTTACAGAGGACTGGAGATCTCTTCTATATAACTTTTCACAAGGCCTTTTTCTTATGTAGACATCCTAAAATTACATCCATTAGGTACTTTTTTCAAAATTGGGTCCTCCATTTTGTGTTTATGGGAAAATTGTATAGAAAAAAACGTTGATATTCAGTGCTGTTAGCCAGATAAACAGTACTGACTAGAGCCATCCACAGATTGACAGTGACATTATCCAGATAATGCCATTGAAAGCAGGGCCACCAAGAGGGGGGGAGCAAGGGGGCAAAATTCCTCGAGCCCGGGCCTCCAAGCAGGGCCCAGCACTGGGGTCTCTCTCTCTCTCTCTGTCTCTCCTGCTCCTGACTGGACACAAGTGATCGCATCCCAACTGGAGCAGGGGAGAGAAAGCTCTGGTGCCTGGGCCCCCCTTGGAGGCTAGAGAGGACCTGGAGGAGCAGACACAGCAGGCTGGTGGGGGTCCCCCCCCCCCAGGCCCTGCCAGCAGAAGAGAGCTTTCTCCAACGCTGCTCTTCTTCACTCTGCCACATTGCCTGCCAAGCGGTGCTGGAGGAAGACTCTTCTGCTGTGGGCCCTTGGGATCCCTGCTAGCCAAGGTATTTACAGTTGCAGCGGCAGGTGGCAGCGATCCTGGGGGGGGGGGGGTGGCAGCAGTGACGATCTTGGGGGGGGGGGGCAGTGGCGGCGATGACGATCCTGAGGCCGGTGATGGCGGCCTTGCCCTGGGCCTGGCTCGGTCTCTTGGCAGCCCTGACTGAAAGTCAGTACAGACTGCCCAGGCACTATCTGGGCAGTGCTGGAAGGGTCAGGGGGTAGAACCAGAATTTATCCAGAGGCCAGCTTTGGTATCTGGACAACTGTCTGGATTACTTAAGATACCAAAAAAAAGCTGTGATAAGTTGTCCAGACAGTTATCCAAATCATGGCTCTGAATACAGCCATTATCCAGATAATGGCGGTGGTCGCCACCTAAACCAGATATTCAGTGCTGACATCCTGATGTTGGCTGGTGCTGAATATTCAAGTATATGTTCAAATACCACACTTTGCCATTCACCTTGAGAGCATGCATTCCGTTTGCTGTTTTTTTACAAAGGTCCTTTTTCAAGACCGATTGTTTTCAGTGCTGATTGGTACATTTACCATTGGACAGTTTCACTATCCAGATAATATAGAAAGACTCCTGAGACAAGGCCCTTGGCCAAAACACAGTGCTGTGTTTATTCTCCTGTCAATAAAATTTGCATTACTAAGAATTTGGTGTTTCTTTGATTTGTCCCAGGAGAACATGTTCTTGTTTCTTTGTGTTCTTGGTAGGATTTCAGCATTCCTCCACTTAGGTGGACTCTCACTGTAAACACCACTGAAAAGAAATTCAGACTGTGGTGTTTAAATACTGGCCTGTATGTGCAGGGCTTTTCTTTTTAGAGTTCAAAGCAGCTGTCCTGTAGCTTCTCTCTTCCAGGCAGGCTACAGAGGAGGGAGGGGATAAGCCTGGAATTGAGTAGGAGACAGTTACTTTGCTCCCTCATCCTGCTCCTTCATCTCTAGTAGCTCCTGTCTCTGGCCTGCCTACACCTTCCCCCAGTTCCTCTTCCTTTTTGTCTACAAATTGCACCCACTGCCAGACCTCTCTGACTCTCAGCTGCTTGGGAGAAATCCTTCATCCTGCAGGCAGGCTGTGAGTTGTAGCTCCCTCCCAAGGGAATCCAGCCATTGAGCTATCCTAAGTGTTCGTGACTAAAGTTAAGTGCCTAACTATAGACTTATGCAAGCATTCTATAACAACAATCGCCAATATAGAATTTGTGCTTACCCCCGGATTCTGTGTACGTCACCCAAATTTGGGCATGGATCTAACTAGCCAATTAAGCGCTAACAAGCAATAATTGGTGTTAACAAGTACTTAATTGGCAGTAATTAGGAGTTATGTGTAGATCTGTCCTGCGACAGATCTATAAAGTGCACCTAAATTTCATAGTGCACAGCTGAAAAGGGGGCATGACTACAGCAATGCCGTGGGCGGGTCAAGCGCTTTCCCAGAAATTAGGTGCCATTTTTAGAATACCTGCATTTGTTCACCTGCCATCAGTTGGGCGTGAGCATTTACACCAGCTTTTGGTAAGCATAAGTGCTCAGGCCCAAAGTTAGGCATGAAATGCATTCTAAGCTGGTATTCTGTAAAGACTTTGCCGCACAGAGCACCCTTTACAGAATGCTTTCTTAGCACAGATCACAACAGCGCCTAACTTTATTTTACCATGTGAAAACAAATTATGACATCATCAACTCTAGAGGCAGCATTTTGTTTTTTAATGACCATAAGAGGGATCCATGTTGTATATTGAAGATGTGTTGATTTCTCTCCATAGCATGATCTTAATACCTGATGTTTTCTGTTGTCAGTATGCCATAAATTATATGGATGCTTTCCTAAAATGTTCCATAGATAGAGGGATATAAACGTTTAATAAATATTACATAAGAATAGCACATAAGTTTCAATCCATTAGATTTTACTAGGTAGCTCCCGTGCTCAAACCTTTATCTGAGCAAAACAACGTTTTTATGTTTTACCACTTCCATGAACAGTGTTTCCTCTTAAACTTTAACCTTTTACCCTTTCTCACCCGACTATTGACATCTGGTCATTATTTCTTTTTCTGCTTTCCACCCCCTGTTGTCAGATGGACTGTTCTGTTGTCTAAAACACTTGATAGGTGGCCAGGTTTATATAATTCGAGGTGAGTTCTATAGCGACTTAACTTGGATGTTGTCTTTTTCATGCAGAGGAGAACTTGACAGCAGTGGAGTCCTGTTGGTTTCCAAAGTACACATAACACATTATCTGTAATAGTCAAACTAAGAGTACAAGTGGAATATCTCTCTGAATATGGATGATGGTATTTAAATCCTCGGCTCAAAGAACACAAAATATCTCTTTGTATACAAACATATTTGTGTTACATACATTATTGATTTGTTTGCATATGTATTATTATTAAAGCCCACAAAAAATACACACCAATGCATTTAAAGACACAACATTAAAATGTATTTTTATAGAGGCATCAAACAAGGTCTCAAATCTGGCCATTGTTTTGGCTCAATTCATCGTATTGCCACTTATCAGATACCTCAATTTTTTGTATATAACTTGTGAACCATAATCGATTTGATATATTCTTCATGTATTAGACATAAATTGAAACAAAGGTGGTGCTATATATTACAAAAGGTATTTAAAACTGTACCTATCTTAAATGGCCTCTAAATGTTCAAAGATCCAATATCAATGTTCAGCACTGTTGGGTCTGCTTCGGGGGTCAGTCTTCAAAAACTTGCCATATTCAATTTTTGTAACTTAAAAAAGCACAAAAACCCCACAATCACAAAGATTTGCTGCATGATTCAAACACAGCAGATGTGTTCTATATAAGCCATTTTGTATCTGTGAAAATAATAGTTTATACCATATATACAATCGTTATTCAAAAACACAGGCCACAATAGTATTTGCAAATAATTTCAGAAAATTCCCAAATGATGCACATGCTGAGAAATAATTGGTCTACAGCAAAGTGTTTGTGCTTACCGTGTTAGTCCACTTGGCTATGTGTGAGTAAGAGTCAACAAACAAGTTGTAGGTGCTCTAACCCTTAGGCAGGGTCAGCTTAACCATAAGGCAGACTCTGCAGTAACCTTGGGTGGCAGCTTTTGGAAGTAGGGATGGAAGAGGGGGAAAAGTTCATCTGCAGTCAAGACAGGTTCCACAAGAGTGGAGAAGAGTTAATATGGTCCCTCTTCACCAAAAGATGTTGATGTGGGAAGCTGCGGACTGATAAGCCTCACTTGGGTGGTTGGAAAAGTAATGGAGGTGCTACTGTAGGATAGGATAATGAATTTCCTGGAATCTTAGATCTGAGGCAACATTGTTTTACCAAAAGGTAAATTGTGCCAGATTAATCTGATTGATTTTCTTTGAATGGATGACCAAAGAGAGAGGGATTTGTATGCATTAGTGGCTGACTGGCTGAGGTACTTCCAGGACCATGTTTGGGAAACACTGGTTTAGTACATGAGTAGACCCAAAGGAAGAAAATTCCCTTCATGACCTTGCAATAAAGATATTGTATACTCTTCAAATTTCCTGTAGGAATGGAAAATATTTGAAATCAGGATGATCAAACATTTTCGGGTCAGTATTCAAAAGGACTTATCCATATAGCAGCAGCCACTGTGTGGATAAATCTTCTGTCTGCCAATTTTTAGCTGCACTATATAGATAGTGCTGCTGAAAATTCTTCCAGACTGCCCCAACACTGTCCAGATAATGCCAGGACAGAGTAAGGATATACTGCCTAACTCTATGAATAACTGACGATATTCAGCTGTTATCCATCTATAGGGTTACCATATTTTGTCCCCCAAAAAGGAGGACACATGCTCCACCCCCACCACACACCCACCCCGCCCCCTTTCACACCCCACCTGCCCCCTGTCACACCCTTGGTCCGCCCCCTGTCAGATTTTCCCCTCCCCCCTGTCACATACCCCGTCGCCCCCCCTCCCCGTCACCCCCTCCCCTTACCTTACTACTGCCCTGGTGGTCTAGTGACCTCTTCAGGGCAGGAAAGAGCCCCCTCTTTCCTACCTGGAGCGCTGCCCTGCATGCATCCTTCCTGTTGCTGATCCTCAGCGCCGAGTCAAAATGGCCGCCGAGAGCTGAAGTCTCGTGAGGTCACTTCAATTCTCGGCGGCCATTTTGAATCGGCTCCAAGGATCAGCAACAGGAAGGATGCATGCAGGGCAGCGCTCCGGGCAGGAAAGAGGGGCTGCATTTTGTTTCTCCACTGACCTGAAGGGTACCAGCTTCTACAGTTAACTTTCAAAAATTAGTCCGATAAAAAGGTATCACATAAAACTTGTTTGTTGACCCTTATTTCCACCACGTGTAGGTAAAGCTTTAATAAACCACTTGAAGGTTTTTTTCCCAGAAAAACTCATGTTAAACATACTTTAAGACAAAATTAGCAAAAAGCGCTATTCAGCTTTATAATGTTCTAGTATTCTTAAGAAACTTGGCTTCATTTCGATCATCTTTAAATGAAGATGTCTTCAGTAAGTAACCACATCCATGCAGAGATTTTGCTTTCCAATGCCCATATTCGGTATTTCATCCAAAGCTGTTTTGATGTCACCATTCTACTCCCCTATTCCTTTTCCCCTTTTCATTAGTTGTTTTCATTGCTGTTTGTTACGTATTCCTGGTCTCTGGAAAGTCGGTGGTACGCTTCAAGTCTTGTGGCTGGTTGAAGCTTGCTCAGTGTTAATAATGCTGTAATATCTTGCTCACAACAGCTAAAATGGGAACAAAAGAGGATTATGATGTATACCTTTAAATTGTTTAATCTAGGACCCTCTAGTAATATAAATACACAGAGGACAATATTTAGTGGGTGGCCATTGCGTACAGATAAGGCCATGAGTTATCCACCTATCTTTATGCAGATTTTCAACTGTGCAAGCCATTTAAAATTATTGAATATACAATTCTAAAATCAAAATAAGTTATCCAGATAGCTCTGGATATAGGCGCTATCCAGATAACCTTGGAAAGTCTGCTCGCCCTCTTCCTCTTAAATGCATAACAATTGGCCGGACATTGATGTCCGGCCAGCCCAAATTTTCAGCATAAACAATTTATGTGGTTAACTCTGAAGTTTTGAATATAGACCACAATATTTAAGTTATTGTGGCTTTGAAAACATTTTCTGCTTGTTTGGCATCTTTTATAAATTTTACTTTTAATGTTTTATGCTGTACATGCCAAAAGTGAATTTGTTGGACTAAATTCACTTGACCTGGTATACTTCATATCCTTCTGTGTCAATGCATTATTTTATTAGGAAAGATGGCTTAAAGCAGAGCCTTGGTTTGAGTGATCTTCTGACATTAATTATCATCATTTATTTTATAGATACATATGTAAAGCTTACCCTTCTGAATTCTATGGGTCAAGAAATGTCCAAATGTAAGACATCCATCCGGAGAGGCCAGCCAAATCCAGTGTACAAGGAAACCTTCATTTTTCAAGTGGCACTGTTTCAGCTTTCAGACGTAACTCTAATATTGTCTGTGTATAATAAACGCAGCATGAAGCGCAAAGAGATGATAGGCTGGATTTCATTAGGTCTCAACAGTTCAGGAAATGAGGAACTTAACCATTGGACAGAGATGAAAGAATCAAAAGGACAGCAAGTATGTAGATGGCATACCCTTCTAGAGTCTTAACATGTACCATTAGAGACACATGGCTCAGTGGAAGAATCTGTGTGTCAGTAGGGCTAATCTTCATTTGCCTTACACCAAGGAATCTGCCAACAAGGATACCAGCTTCTACAGTTCATCCTGAGAAACGCCACGGAGAAGCCATTTGAAACTATTCATCATGATTCTTACTAGGTGGTAAAATAAATATATCTCAAAATTGGAGAAGTGGAACTGTAATCACAGACAAGCTAGCAATTTTCTGATCCTCTGCACTAAAGTTAACAAACCTGGAAAGTCCCAGTGTTCACAGGCAAACTTCCAGATACTTGGCAAACACATGCAAGCTAGAAACTCCAAATTCTTTATACTCAAAAAATCTCGCCACATAGGTTGACAGTATTGCCAGATGATAAGTAACAAAAACAAGTACACAACTTTACAGATCTCCTGTAACTACAGGCAATCTAAAAAGTATTACTGTACTAGTTAAATAGGGAAAGATTAGAATTACTTAATGTTCCGAAAAAAAACAACAACCCAAAAAACACTTTACAAAGAGGGCTGTTATAATGGATACATCAGTGAACTCTAAGTAAGAACAGCTCCTGAGACTTAATGGTTCACATCCTGCCTTCTCAATAACTCTGAGTGTGATCCTAGTCAAGTCAGTTGATCTCCCTGTCCTTGGTTTATCTACATATAATGATAATAATTTTGTTCCTTTTCCCCTCTACTCTTTGGAAGTTGTTGCATGGATCAGACATGAGAATTTGTATAAAAGTAAATTATCATTAAGGGCCTAGACAATAAAATATACCATGCACGTTAAACTGCTTTGAATATGCTAAAAAAAAAGCATGTTATACAGTAAGTCTGTAATGTGCACATTAATATGGCCCCTATAACATGACTGTGTGAGTGCTAAAACTAGCATTTACCTACATGCAAACAAAGGAACATCATATAAAAATGAGATTTTACCTGGCCCTTGGGAATTAGCATTGGTATGCAGATTCATTTTACAGTAAGCTGGGTAAAGGCAAACATTTAGCACTTCTCTTGAACCAGGCATCAAAGTTTTAACATATGTGCTACAGCCCGAAATCCCCTATCCTAAATGACGTTTTCGCTGTGGTCAGTTAACACCTGCTTCTGACCCCCCCCCCCCCCCCCCCGCTAGACCCAAAATGGACGCGCAGCAATTTTTATTTTGCCGCATGTCCATTTTTGGCTAAAATTTTAAAAAGGCCTTTTTTACAGGCGCTCTAAAATATGGATCGGCGCGTGCCCAAAACCCACGTCTACACTACCACAAGCCATTTTTCAGCGCACCTTTGTGAAAGGACCCCTCATTGTTTTATGTGCGGTACTCCACTTTAAGCGATATTTGGATCAAGCAATATAATAAGAGCCGCTTTAAGAGACGTTTTACCATATATGTGAGATTTTTTTTTTTTTACCAAGATGTATACTAAAGAACTGTTAAGTATGAGTTTTATTGCACAGGCCCCTATGTATTGCATTCATAGTTTCCTGGGAAAGATGTGAAAAGGAGATACAGTAGTTCAGGTAGGTTCTCTGTTGAACTCTTCAATCTTCATGCTATTGCATCTGAGCAGCCCTAAAGTTAAGGATGAAGCACAAGTCATACAAGTGTGATTTTCCTGATTTCTCCTTTCCATAAGAGCCATTTCAAAATTGTGCCAGTCCACTGGCTTACAGGTTTTATACTTTTGTCTCTAATTTTGCCTGATTCTTACTTAAATCTTGCCCTATGTCTGTCAAGACTAACTGGATCTGATATCTACATGGAGTTTAAAGGCTGAGCACAGAGCACAGTTGTTTTTTCTTTTAGTGATCTATATATATTTTTGGCTATAACATCTCTTTTGGAGGAAAGGAGAAACAGGGGTGATATGATACAGACATTCAAATATTTGAAAGGTATTAATCCGCAAACAAACCTTTTCCGGAGATGCAAAGGCGGTAGAACGAGAGGACATGAAATGAGATTGAAGGGGGGCAGACTCAAGAAAAATGTTGGGAAGTATTTTTTCACGGAGAGAGTAGTGGATGCTTGGAATGCCCTCCCGCGGGAGGTGGTGGAAATGAAAACGGTAACGGAATTCAAACATGCGTCGGATAAGTATAAAGGAATCCTGTGCAGAAGGAATTGATTCTCAGGAGCTTAGTCGAGATCGGGAGGTGAGACTGGTGGTTGGGAGGCGGGGATAGTGCTGGGCAGACTTGTACGGTCTGTGCCCTGAAGAGCACAGGTACAAATCAAAGTAGGGTATACACAAAAAGTAGCACATATGAGTTATCTTGTTGGGCAGACTGGATGGACCGTGCAGGTCTTTTTCTGCCGTCATCTACTATGTTACTATGGTTCTTCTTTTATTATACCAATTTGAAAGCAAGGCTGCCCTTCTCATTGTAATTCTAAAGCTGATTCGCATGTTAGAGATCAGGATGGTTGTGAGTGAGTTACAAACGTTCAAGTTTGCTAGACACTTGGGGCCCTTTTAAAAAAGTGTGATCAAGTGGTGTATGTATTGTGTGTTAGATGCAAAAAATTGACACACAGTAATTGCAAAGCCTGTGCACTAACTACAGGGCTAGCCCAAACCATTTGGCCAGACTAAGCGGTTGCCTAGGGCAGCAGCTTCTAGGGAAGATGCAGAAAATCCTGACAGCCACACAAATGGTAAAGAATCATCAGTGTGTATTTTTTTGCTGCAGGAAGAGGAGCAGGTGATTTTCAAATAACCTATTTATGTGGGCAACTGGCTTTTTGAAATACCCCTCACTATGTATATGTGGGTGTGTATAACATAAAGTTTTATATTTAAAGTATACTACCCAGGTGTGCATTTTTATATGATTGATATAGGATGATCATGATAGTAGAGTTTAATTATCAAAATCTTTGGTGGGAAGCTGATGGGCTAGGAACCGGAAAATTGAGGAAGGGAGGGGGTTGGAGTGTAATGCTAAAGGTTCACCTAGGGCACCCAATATTTTTGCACTGGCTCTGACTAACCCTGTTGGGCATTACTAGTGTTTTCCCATACAGTGATTGCCCAGAAAAGTATTTACCATTTAGTAAGTGCACTTTCAGATAGCTCTGATGCATCTACTGCGCACTGACTGAAATGCACAGTCCACACCAATTCTCTGCCATTAACATGCCTATTTTCTGCCCCACAACATGCTATGCAGTTACAGGGCAGTTCTATAAATGGGCACCTAGAAGTACGTGCCACATATGCACACCATTAGCACTAACAGTTGGGCCGCCAAGAGACAGAGCCGGACCCGGGGCACGGCCGCCGCAGCCGCTACCCCCTCCCTCGCCATCCTTACCTTCCTGTGTCTGCTTCTCACCTGCTTCTGTGTGCAGGGACCTGGGTTATCGCATTAATGCAGTCGTTCAGATCCCAACACACAGGAGCAGGAGAGAGACAAACCGAGGGAGCAAAACCTTCTGTTTCCAGGCCCCTCTTGGAGGCTGGACCCGGGGAATCTTTTCCCCTGCTCCCTTCCCTCTCGGTGGCCCTGATAAATTGGCCAGTGGTGTGCCTAAACTGAGCACCAGGGCGCCACAGCATATTTTAAGACCCCCTTCAAAATTGTGGCATCCATGGAATGGCTGGCGGGGATGCCCAAGCCCCACCAACTGAAGCAGTCCACTGCTTGAGCCCTGAGCTCCATCATGCCTAAGAAAGTTGGTAGCAGATGCCGGCACTCCTGCACAAGATCGGTTCATTGACCTGGTGTAAGTGATTGCACCTCACATTTGGTGTTTGAGCTAATATTCTATCATGACTTAGATGTACCTAATTTTTTTATGTTATTTGGATTTTGCTCACACCTTATTCAGTAGTAGCTCAAGGTGAGTTACATTCAGTATTTTTCTGTCCCTGTAGGACTAATCTAATTTTGTACCTGAGGCAGTGGAGGGTTAAGTGACTTGCCCAAGATCACAAGGAGCAGCAGTGGGATTTGAGCCAGCCACCTCTGGCTGTCAAGCCTGGTGCTCTAATCACTAGGTTACTCTTCCACCTAAGTGCTGTTATAGAATGGGCACTAAGCACACCCCATTATGGCGCCTACTTCTTGGCACCATATTATAGAACTGCCCTCTTAGGACTAGATTCTATATATCAGGCCTACAAACTCAGTTCCAAAACAAATACGCATAGATGTGTTCTATAAAATACGCCTATATTTAGGCGTATTTTATAGAATAAGTCAAAATTTGGTGTAAATGCCGACGCAGACTGAGTGTATTCTATAACCATGCGCATAGATTTTAGAAATGCCTACGACCTGCTCAATCCACACCCATGGTCACACCCCCTTTTCAACTGTGCAACTTAGAATTTATGCACATCATGTTATAGAATATGCTTAGACAGTTCGCGTTATTTCTAATTAATGCCAATTATCAATAATTGCTTGCTAAGTGGTAATTATCAGCACTGATTGGCTTGTTAAATAATTAAGCTGGTCACGCAAATCCAGAATACGACTGGATTTGCACGAGCAACTTAAGTCACGCTATATAGAATCCAGATTTTAGTGTATGAAATAGAGCACACTGTCGTGACAGTGTGGTAATGGTTACTGCAGCTGTACACTAATAGTTACCATGCGCTAATTTATGTGGTGACTACTGAATGCCCTTTAGTAAAAAGTGCCCTTAGAAGGCTTTTCTGTCATAATAGTTGTTATGGCACTTTATAAAATAAGTGGGTTTCTTCTTCAAAGCAGTGAAAATATTGGCTGATGCCTTTATCACAATCTACTGTATAATATTTAAAACTTCCAGAGGGGTAGTAGCCATGTTAGTCTGCGGTAGCAAAAATGACTCAGAGGCTGGTGGCATCTAGAAGACCAGGGGTGTCCATCTGTAATCACGGAGGGCTGCAAATCAATGGCTGCCTCTAATGAATATGCAGTGCCTCAGTTGTATGTAAATAAATCTCATGCATATCTATTATTACACTACTAGTAACCACTATTCTCTTAAAATTTATTCAAAAAGGCTTTATTAAACACTGCTATATTTCTGCTTTATGTAATATACATCCCTTTATAAAACCCAATTATCTCCCCACTGCTCCCAAAGTTCCATGGGAGCAGTGGGGAGATAATTGGGTTTTATAAAGGGATGTATATTATGTAAAACAGAAATATAGCAGTGTTTCATAAAGCCTTTTTGAATAAATTTTAAGAGAATAGTAGTGTAATATTAATTATGTGTATCTACATTGCAATTAGGATACTCATCTGTGTTGGGATGCATATTTATTAGGGATATCCTAAGAACCAAACCAATTTGTTGCCCTCCAGGATTGAATTTGGACACTCCTGTCGTAGACTGACAGATTTATTGAAGCATATGTCTTTGAGAACAAAAATTCACTTCTTCAGCTGCGAGATGTATAGTGTTTAAAATGTTAGCCCTTTCTTTGAGTTATTCTGTTTCTTTTACTATCCTGTTCTTTTCATGTTCACTTGTATCATGATATCACTAATGTCACTGTGCTCTTATGAAATGCATTCGACTGTCTGATATTGAATGAGTGCAATTAAAATGACCACCAGGAAACTTAGGATTTGAAATGTGTTATAGCAGTTTTCTTGTTTTGTGTCAGTGGCAAAGAGACAACAGACAAAAGACAAAAACGTTTCTTTTAAAACACACTCAGCTACTCAGCTGGAAAATCCATTTTGTTGCAATGTGTTGGAATTCTCCCTATGGCTAATAGAAATGAAAGAGGTTCAGCACAAATATAAAGATTCATTTTTTGTCACTTTGGATTCAGATCAAACCCGTTTCTAGCATTGCTGTGCATCTAATTATCAGGAGTTTCTTTACTAGAGAATCTGATCAGGTGAGGGGGTCATTCCCAGTGAATGATTTACTCATAATCCTTCTTATACAGGGTGATGGAAAAAAAAAAGTAACGCCCTACAGTTTTTTGCTGTTTTCTCAGCAACTGCTTCGAATTTCAGTGTGAAATTTTACAGCCTTATTTGTTGTTACTATCTACATTTGTGTGCTGACTGGAAGATTATCTTTAAACATGGTGAAGTTGCAGTCTTTTTAGTGTGACCATGCAGTGATTTTCACGTGTTCAAAAATGTTTACACTGTGAAACTACCAAAGCTGCAAGCAATCACTGAACTCAAGGAAGTGCTGCAGATGATCTCCAACAGCCTGCCACAAGGACTGATCCACATGACTGTTAAGAACTTCCCAAAGTGACTGAAGGCCTGTGTTAAAGCTGGGGGTGGGCACTTTGAGCATTCACAGTGACTATGAAATTCTGACACATTGTTAATTCAATTATTTGAATGATGTTATTTTATTGTGTCTTAGCGCAAACATTTTTAATGTGCAAAAATTGTAGGTAGTAATGCTAAAATGTCAGTAACATCAACATACCTTAAGATAATTAAATGTTGTTTAATAGTAAAACATAAGTAAGACAACTAAATAAGTAGGTAAAATTTCTCATTGAAATTCATAGCAGTTGTTTAGAAAACGGCCAAAAACTCTAGGGGGTTACTTTTTTTTTTGCCTCACCCTGTAGGTATAAATCAGTCTGTTTGCCTAGGTTGAGAGTCCAAGTAGATGCCTATTTTAAAGTAGTTTTATAAAGACAATAGGTGCTTATGTGTTTTTATAAAATAACCTCACAAAACTTGTCAAAATCACAGCTAAATACACACACACACACACACACACACGCATGCTCTGAACAAGTGTAAATGTATGCTGTTGACAGGGCTAGCTCAAAGGACATGGTACCTTGATTCAACTTTTGCTTTGGAGCCCCCCTACCCACAATCTAGTACATCTCCCTCCACTCTCCTTCCTCCCCTGCCTGTGATTCAGTATCTTCCCCTATCTCTCAAGCTCACCCCTCCCCTCCTGGACCAGGTGAGGCACTGGCTCAGGCCGCTGGTGATAAAGGATGGCAAAATCCCAGTCCAGCATCTGCCCCTCTAGGAGTCTGAAGGTAGTCCGGACTGGGATTTTGTTCTCTTTATCATCGGTGCCCTGAACCAGTGCCTTACCTGGCCAATAGGTTGAGCTGGCTGTGGCTGTGGAAGTATTCACATAGGTGCATATTGTATAATTTATGGTGGTAATATTCAGCCTGTGACAGTCCGGTAGCAGCTCTCAAGTCTGAAACAGACTTAGGAACTGCTGAACCAGCTGCAGTAAGCACTTAGTGGAGGAGTGGCCTAGTGGTTAGGGTGGTGGACTTTGGTCCTGAGGAACTGAGTTCAATTTCCACTTCAGGCACAGGCAGCTCCTTGCAGTGGCGTTCCTAGGGGCGCTGACACCCGGGGCGGATCGCCGATGCGCCCCGCCCCCCGGGTGCAGCGCCCCCCCCGGTGAAAGAAACCCCCCCCGGGTGCACGCCGCTGGGGGCGGGGGTGCCGCGCGCCTGTCGGCTCTTCGTTTCCATGCTCCCTCTGCCCCGGAACAGGAAGTAACCTGTTCCGGGGCAGAGGGAGCATGAAAACGAAGAGCCGACAGGCGTGCGGCACCCCCCCCAGCGGCGTGCACCCGGGGCGGACCTCCCCCACCGCCCCCCCTTGGTACACCACTGGCTCCTTGTGACTCTGGACAAGTCACTTAACCCTCCATTGCCCCATGTAAGCTGCATTGAGCCTGCCATGAGTGGGAAAGCGTGGGGTACAAATGTAATAAAAATAACGTGTGGTTACCACAGCTAAAACTGCCTTACCGCAGGGCATGCTCAGGCATCCTGCACTAATTTAGGGATTGGCATGAGTCAGATTGAAGAATTGTTATTAAAGCTCTCCAGCCACTTTCCTTGACTCAGCTGTTATTTCTTGCTTGCTTACTGTGTGCAAAATTAGCATGTGGCCATCATCGCAGAAAATTGAAAAATCAGCCATTTTACCCCAGCAGTAAAAATGGTCTTCACGCATGGGAGTGACCTGCATAAGGACAAGCCAAGGCCTCTTTTTACCCCAGTTTGGTATAAATAAAGAATTTAAAAAAAAATTCCTGTTATATGGATAATTGCCAGGGTTGCCATCTTCTGGTTCAGCATTATCCAGATCGTTGCACACTCAGATACTAAGGGGTCCTTTTACAAAGTCGTGCTGAAAAATGGCTTGCGGTAGTGTAGGCGTGGGTTTTGGATGCGCGCCAATCCATTTTTTAAGGCGCCTGTAAAAAAGGCCCTTTTTTGCTGCAAATGGACATGCAACAAAATCAAAATTGCTGTGCGTTCATTTTGGGTCAGAGACCTTACCGCCAGCCGTTGACCTAGCAGTAAACAATCCAGGCAGTAATGACCTACACGCATCAAATGCCACTTGACGCACGTCCGTTACATGCGCCAGAAAAATAATTTTTCAGACGCGCAGAAGCGGACGTGCACCAAAATTGAAATTACCTCAAGGGCCACGCGGTAACTGGGCAGTAACTCCAATTTGGCACGCATTCTGCACATGTAGTTGCCTATGCGGCTCAGTAAAAGGAACCCTAAATATTGGGTTCTTGGTGTGTTACTACATCATCCCCTCTTTTGTTGAAGCAGCTGAGTTGTCCCATGCATCTTGGAGGAGCTAGACAAACTCCCTTTCTGCATCAGTTGCTTTATTCCTTTTTGGGCTTATAAAGTTGCTTTCACAATGTCAGGAGGAGTGGCCTAGTGGTTAGCATGGTGGACTTTGGTCCTGGGGAACTGGGTTTGATTCCCACTGCAGGCACAGGCAGCTCCCTTAACCCTCCATTGCCCCAGGTACAATTAAGTACCTGTATATAATATGTAAGCCACATTGAACCTGCTATGAGTGGGAAAGCAGAAGGTACAAATGTAAAAAAATAAATCATCATCTGAAATAAGGGAAGTACATGCAGCACCCTCACAGCACAATTTCTTTGGACATTAAGGGAAGCTAAAAAAATGTTTTCCCACACTTCAGTCACTTCTCAGCCTCATGTAAATGTTTTCTGACACTCATGGGAAAAATGAGAGGAAAATAATATTAAAAGCACATGTACAAAACCTATTATTTTCCATCAGAAAAGGAACTGCTATGCATTAGGAAGGTGAAAAGCATGACAATCTGCAATGATAACAGGCTAACATATTTTAAAGCAGAAAGGGAGATGTGTTTCCACCAATTCACTCCACTTTCTTATTAGTTGCTTAAATGAGTGGAGCACGGGCTGTTCAGATAGCAAAGGATATCTTTCCCATATGTAGAAGGTTCAGCATATGATTTTGCAACTTCCATTTGTAACTGTGCTGCCAATTAATTAGGGGCCTTTTACTAAGCTGTGGTAAGCTCTAGTGGATGCATACTGCAGCTTAAAATGGCTTACCACGGGACACCAGTGGCATAGCTACGTGGGGCCACGGGACGGGGGCCTGGGCCCCCATAGATTTGGCCCTGGACGCCCCTGCCGACGACCCTCTCAACCCCCCTCCCGTCGCCATCCACCGTCGCCTACCTTGCTGTGCGGGGGACCCCAACCCCCGCCAGCCGAGGTCCTCTTCTTCCGGCGCAAGGCTTCGTTCTGTTTCTGTGAGTCTGACTTCCTGCAGGACGTCAGACTCACAGAAACAGAACGAAGCCTTGCGCCAGAAGAAGAGGACCTCGGCTGGCGGGGGTTGGGGTCCCCCACCAGCGAAGGTAGGCAACGGCGGTGGCGGAGGAGGGTTGGCGGTGGGGGGGGGGGTCGAGAGGGTTGTCGGCAGGGGTGGTCAAAGTTGGTGGTGGCGGGGGGGGGGGGTCGGCAATGGCGGGGGGGTCATCAGCGGGGAGGACTAAAATGTGCCCCCTCATCTCAGGCTCTGGACACCCCTCCCGCTGAAGTCTGGCTACGCTCCTGCGGGACACAGTCAGGTGTCCTGCAGTAAGTTCCAAATTGGAGAGCACTAACCACGCACTAAAAAATATTTTATGATTTTTGTTGGAGGGGGCATGTCTGGGCATTCCTGTGCAGCTGAGCTCTTACTACCTACAAAATAGGTGTCGGTAAGTGCACATAACGCTAATATTTTTTAATGGCCGCATGCTAACGGCAACATTAGCGCATGTCCGCTTGGGTGAAGGAACCCTGAGATCCCACGGAAGAATGCAGAGAGTCAAAGGGAGTGGGAAATAGACCAGGCTGACCAGGAGCAAACGAGGAGACTTCAAGTGATGGTAAAACATTTATTGGTAAAGACTCGACACAGCACTGTGTTTCAGCAGAAAGCCTGCTTCAGGAGACTTTATGTAACATATGTTAGACCATCAAAAGGGTAAGTAAAGTTGGTACAAGCAGATGTAGAAAAGTGGTCTTGAAAAAGACCTTTGTTGGAAAACTGGAAATCTGGCGTGAAATGAGTTGTCTCTGCTCCAATTCGAAAAAGACTCCTGAAGCAGGCTTTCTCCCAAAACACAGGTCTGGGTCAAGTCTTTACCAATAAACGTTTTACCACCACTTGAAATCTCCTTGCTTGTTCCTGGTCAGCCTGGTCTATTTCCCACTCCCTTTGTCTCTCAACATTAGCACATGGCCATTAATACCCAAAATTGGAAAATCATCTGTTTTACTACTGTGATAAAAATGGCCTTACTGTGAAGGAAAAATATGCGCAAGGGCCACGCTATTACTGTGGCTTAGTAAAAGGAGCCCTTAATGAGGCTGAAATGTTTATTTCTATTTCTTTTGGAGGTGAATATAGACAACGGGGGAATAAGGAGAATTATTCTCTTAGGGACCCTTTTGCTAAACAGCTGTAAACACACCTTGGGCTTGCTGTGCGGCAATCCAGAACTACCACCGGCCCAACGCAGGTGCCAGTGGTAATTCCACCCCCAGCGTGAAGCATTTCTAGCACTAGAAGAAATATTTGAAAAATATTTCCAAGGAGACTTTGTAGGTCTGCATCTGTATATAGCAATCCAGTTTGGGATAGGCTGGAAAGGGCTTCAATAGCAACTTCAGTAGCTGAAACCGAGGACAGTGCTGGGCAGACTTTTACTGGATGGGTCCTGCAAACGACATGATGGATTTGGATAGGCTGGAGTGAGCTTTGACGGCAGCTCCAGTAGTTGGAACATAAGGACAGGGCCGGATGGACTTCTACGATCTATGTCCCAGGAACGCCAAAGAAAGACTGTTTATAAAGTATATAATATCACATTCATTGCTGATTTAATCATGAATTGATAATGAATGTGACTGTTGGGCAGACTGGATGGACTGTCTTGGTCTTTATCTGCCATCATTCACTATGTTACTATATTTCTGCAAGGGGGTGCGCAACAGTGATCGGGTTGTGATGCACGCTGCCCAGTTCCTGCCGGGTTAGTGCGGGAGCCCTTACCACCACCTCAATGGGTGATGGTAAGTGCTCCCCCCACCCAAATGGCCATGTGGTAAATGCAATCTTACCGTATGGCCATTTCTTTTGTTGGGCTTTTTACCCACTGTGGTAAAAAGGGGCTCAGCTTGCAGCAAAAATGGTCACCACCACTAGCACTGGGTCCTTTTACCACTGCTTAGTAAAAGGACCCCTTAATCTCTCTTGGAAAACCCCTGCCAAAACGTGCACTTTTAAAAAATCTCTACGTGCTTATGAGATGATCTGAAACCCAGTAGGGAAAATTTTCCCTATAGATGTGTAGATTTCTGTCCTGCCCGAGGCGCACGCCCACCACACCCCCACCATGCCCCCTTAAAATCTCTGCATGGTGAGGATCATTTTATGAACTTGTCATTTACACGTGTAAGCAATTTTGCACTTGTAAATGTCATTATTTAATTAGATGCTTCTAAAATAACATTCTTAGGGGCCCTTTTACAGAGTCGCTCTTCTGGGACTACCACCGGCCCAATGTGGCCACCGGCAATAGTCCCTGAGCATGTGCCATTTCCAGGGGAAAAGAAAATGTTTGTGCAGCGCTGCGTATGCCTTGTAGCACTATAGAAATGCTAAATAGTAGTAGTAGTAGTAGTAGAAAAGAAAATCCCCGGAAAAAGTTTGCACGACAATAAACCGGTGGTAATCGGGCATCGCCACGTGCTGCCCAGTTACCATCGGGTTAGTGTGGGAGCCTTTATCGCCACCTCAGTGGATGGCAGTAAGGGCTTCCCGCCACATGGCCAAACGGTAAGAACTATCTCACAGCGTGGCCATTTTTTCCGGCTTTTACGGGAAAAACAGCCCTCGCCACTAGCACACAGTCTTTTTTCCTGTAGCTTGGTAAAAGGACCCCTTAGTAAATGGAAAACATAAGGATAATACAGAGCAAGTTCAGTTTTGGACCCTTCTTATTTTATTTATTTATTTATTCGCTTGACATTATTAGAGCCACTCTCGTAATTTTGATCTCTGCAGTTATCAAAAGAAATGTTATGATGCTCCAAACTTGCAATTAGTATTTCAGCTATCTCTTCTCCAGTTTTTAAATTAAAGGGCTGATACATTCAAGAAACTTTTCTTTGATGTTAAACATACCATTACCTCTGTTGTGATCTACAGATCTGGATATCAGTATGTGATTTGTCTCAGGCAATTTCTCCAAATGGGTTAGTTTTGTGCATACCATGACAGGAATGAACCTCACTCCTAAGCCAGGGTATGTGGAGTATATTCTCAGTCTCTCAAATTTACTGCTAATGCTTGGCATAGTACTTGCATTGTGCCAAAGAAAGCTTCTTTCTGGAGTTTATAAGATGTAACAAGTATAGGCACCGTATCCGAGGTGTACTTGGAAGTTTTTTTTGATCAAGCCTCTGACACACAAATCAATGGGAAATAATTCTGCATCTTTCTGCCACATTTTCTTGGTCTCAGGCTGCATTTCTTGGTACTTGAGAATCTTCACACTATTCACCAAGTAATCGCTTAGGATCAACACCTCCGTAATCAATTCTGTTCTGGTATTTTTCTCTTTTACCGCTATATCTGTTTCTCTGGCATCCAGCTTCTTATCAGTCAGGATGGAGATTTCCCAAGTGATCATCTTCATTTTCCAGAATTCTCTTAGGATCATGATCATAATGCTTTTCTGGTATTGAAATGTTTATAGAGTTTCCAATGAATGAGACATGCCACCTTGTTATGCCTTTCTGTGTATCGATTTTCGGCCATCAGCACTTGTAGCCAGCCATGAGATGAGATGGAGGAAAGGAGAGACAGGGGTGATATGATACAGACATTCAAATATTTGAAATAGATAAAAATACAAACAAACCTTTTCCAGAGATGGGACGGTAGTTGAACTAGGGGACATGAATTGAGGTTGTGTGTGTGTGGTGTGGGGGGGGGGGGGGGGGGGTAATTCAGGAATAATGTCAGGAAGTACTTTTTCATGGAGGGAGTAGTAGATACCTGGAATCCCCTCCTGTGGGAGGTATTGGAGATGAAAACGGTAGCGGAATTCAGAAATGCGTGGGATAAACACAATGGAATCCTGTACAGAAGACGATGAACCAAACAAGCTTAGGTGGCAACACCAGTAATTGGGAAGCAAAGTCAGTGCTGTGCAGGCTTCTACAGTCTGCTCCGATCATGACTGGACAGATTGAGCTTCAGTAGCTGGAGAACAAGGGCAATGCTGGACAGACTTCTATGGTCTAAAAATGATAGGGACAAATCATGATCAAGTATATGTATATAGTTTATATCATACTTTATGCGATGAGTTATCTTGTTGGACAGGCTAAATGGACAATACAGATCTTTATCTGTCATCATCTACTATGTTACTATGTTATACATTACTATGTAACTGTTTCTACCTTTTTTCTTACAGAATCTACAGATGTCTGTTGCACTGGTTTTTTCAATGGTTGCTGTAAACCATCCTGTCTGTAATCCATTGTCCTGGGCTGCAACTCTCAATCTCTTACCTCTCCTTAACCAATCATGTGTCCAGTGTCAGTTCATGAATCGTTTCTGGAGAAACATTTTGTATTTCCCGCTGTACTTATTCATTTGCCACTTGTTGTTTCTCCCCTGCTGAGCCAATTTCTTTGCAGGTTCTATTTCCTTCCCGTTTGGTACCGCTGGATTTTCACCCATTCCTTCCACTTGTTGAAATGATTGTCCAAGTTTAGTGTTGGAACTGGACTCTAGACGTTTTCTTTCATATTCGAACACCTTTTGTGTATTGGGATCTGATGATAGCTTGGAGACCGATGTTAGTGACAGACATCAGAAGTAGCATCACATATGACAGAACAATAAAGGGGGAAGTTATCAAGTTACATTAGGGCAGTAATCTGTGTTATTAGCCACTTAACATGACTCTAACGCTGGGTTTCTTGTCTTAATGCAGCACTAAGTAACTTACCCTGTGGTACATAGTAATCAGATGCAAAACATGCAAATGCACATAAAGTGGATCATTACTATGTATATTCCATAATATGACTTGTAATGAACCCCAAGTGCACACCACTAGTTGTATTATGGACCTAAAATGAGGGTAAATAACCCCATCCAAATGTTGAGGTTATTTTACCATCCCGGGAACACCAGGCCTCAAAGCACGATCTGAAACTCTGAGGCTGAATCTTAAAGAGGTCAAGTACTGTCCCAGCACTCTCCCTCCCCTCCACAATCACATCTCTACCCTCCACCTGTGTAATACCCACACCCCCAATTAGAGATACCACAGGTTGCTGACACCCATGGTAAATCAAGGTACAGTAAAAGTTCTCCTTTAACCACACCTTGATAACTTTCCCTCTAAATGGCCTTTTCTCTCTGTCACTGCAAAGATGGCCTTCTGCATATTATGACTACTTAATTAAATAAACTCATTATGACTCTCTGTGACAGATAATAAGCCTGTCTTTACATTAGTGCTGTCCAATTCATGATTCAAATCAATTCGTCAATTTGTTTTGGGTGACTTCTCCACCTCACTCCTGCTGTCACCCAAGCTGCTGCTGCTGCTTCCCTCAGCATCAGCAGGGACAAAAGAAGACAAATTCACCACAGGGCTGGTCTCTCTATTGGCGCAGACTGCTGGCTCTGCCCTGGAACAGGAAGTGATATCAGAGGGAGTGGGACCAGCAGCCATGCCATTGGAGAGTCCACCCCTTTTGATGTTGCTGCTGCTCTAGAGAAGCAACAGCAGCAGCAGCAGTGACTGAGGTGTCAGGGTAGGAGGGGGCACAGAGAGGAGGCAGATGCTGGATTGGGGATTACAGAGATGGAATGGTGGCTGGAATGGATAGAGGAGGTGGGGGAGGAAGAGAGGGCAAAGAGTAGATGGAAAGAGGACATACACTGGATTGGGGTTACAGAGATCAGACAGTGGCTGGATAGATGTGGGGGGAGAGAGAGAGCGCGCACAAAGGCTGGATGGAAAGAGGACAGAGTAGGAGAGCAGACCATGGATGGAAGGAAGGGAAAGGGAAATGGGACTTGATGTACTGCCTTTCTGTGGTATTTTGAAACTACATTCAAAGTGGTTTACATATATACAGGTACTTATTTTGTACCTGGGGCAATGGAGGGTTAAGTGACTTGCCCACAGTCACAAGGACCTGCAGTGGGAATTGAACCCAGTTCCCCATGATCAAAGTCTGATGCACTAACCACTAGGCTACTCCTCCAGGAGAGGAGAGCAGAGGCTGGATGGAAGGGAAGGGGAGGGGAGGGGAGGACAAGAGAGAAAGAGGGGCAATGCTGGTCCTGGGGGAGGAAAGGCAAGAGAGGATTGGGGACATGAAGGAAGGAGGAATAAGGGGAGAAGCTGAACATGAGGAGGGATGGGAACATAGGGATGTGATGCTGGATGGGGGGGGGGGGGGATAGGGACACAGAGGGGTGTTGCTGGATAAGGCAAGAATAAAGATACAGAGGAGTGAGATGGCAGGAGAAAGTGGCAGGGACACAGAGGGGAGTTGAATGATGGATATTGACAGAGAAGAAATGCCAAATGGACCAGGAGACCCTGGCAAAAGACTTAAGAGAAGACAGAGGAAAGTGGAAACCAGAGACACGATTACAAAATTTAAAGACCAGACAACAAAGGTAGAAAAATGAATTTTATTTTCTACTTATTGATAGTTGCCTTAAAGAATACGCTTAGGTGGAAATCTTTACCATGCAGATTTTTTAGGCGCCATATACAGAATCTGGCCCTGAGTGAAAAAAAATATTTCCTCCTATTTGTATTAAAAGTATTTCCATGTAACTTCACTGAGTGTCCCCTAGTCTTTGTACTTTTTGTAAGAGTAAGAAATTGATTTTGTAGACCTCAGTCATATCTCCCCTCAGCCCTCTCTTTTCCATACTGATGAGCCCTAACCTCTTTAGCCCCACACAATTACACCAGCTCATGTCTGAGCTCATACATGTATATATATAGCCGGTTATGCAAGTTTTCTATAAAGAAAAGTAGGTGCCTATTTTCCTTTATGGACTATGCACCACTCAGATGCCCTCTGACACCCGCATATAAAGGTGCCCAGTTATATAATTACCTCGACTATGCCAAATATTTATTAAAATGCACCATGTATCTCATGTGCATGTATAAATGGAACTCAAGACATTTTTGGCTGGTTGAAATTTGTAAAGTCAGCATCAAGTTATTTTGTTCCCATATATCTGTTTTTAATTTCATCTGTAAAAAAAAAAAGTACAAAAGAAATGAAGATAGTACCTGTTTACATATTCTGGAAAGTATAAGTTTCAGAAACCCAGAGAGCTTCAACTCTGTCAGCTGGCCGAGCGTGTTTTATGGACACACCTGTATAGTGTTTTTCTTATAAAAGGAAAGATCTATATTGCATGTATTTCTTTGTTAACAACTACAGATCTGCTGTATGTAGCATAATTTATTGAATAGACTCCATTTTGTCTCGTGTTTTAATTCTGTTAATTATATGGTTGCCTTTATCATTCAAAAAATGCAAGCTTCAATACTGCAGCAGTTTTCCAGTCAACAGGATATGTTGTCAACTTCCCACGAACACTGCAGAGTTCATATGAACCTTAACAAAGAATTATGACAACAAGAACAATGTTGAAAAGAACATATTTGTAAGCCTTATTTTACACATGAAAAGGAATTTTAAATACTGGCCTATCCAGTTGACAGAAATCAAAGACTGTACATTAATTTTATGTCCCTGACAGTTTCACAATCCATTTTCCATGCATTAATTAGAAGCTTTCTTGATGAAATTTTTGAAGCGAAATAGTATTTTTGAAGCAAATTGCTATCCGGATGATATTCAGCCTGCAGCGGTCAACAATTTTTTAAAAGTGCTAACCACTATGGACAGAATTATCCCCATATATTCAGTGCGAGGCCATGTCCAGGCACTGGCACTAAATATCCAGGGCTAATCGAGCATGCAGTGGCTGCTGGAGCATATGTGGGTCTTGGACAATAATCAGTTAGGGCCCACATAAGACAGTTATGCAGTCCCCGGCTGAATATCGTTCAGGCCCTGCATAGAACAAATAAGTGCCCTGTGCTCCTCTGATACCCCCCCTCACTGCTCTGGTCTCAATACCCTCTACCAAGACCTAGACCCCCTCCCACCCATCTCCCACAGGTCCAGACTTCCCTCCCACAACCCCCCTGAGAAGGCTGGACCACCCCTCCTGAAAAGGCTAACACCCCACCTGTAGCAAAGTTAGACCTCCTCCCAGCCTTCAACCCCCCCCCCCCCCCCCCCAGTCACGATAGGCCCTATCTAAATTTCCTGCTGATCTAGCAGGGGAAATGGAGACAGGAGCAAACCCCACTCCTGACTTGACAAAATGGCTGCCAAGACCTCTAGTGGCAACCTTGCAGTACTTCAATGGACTCTGTATCTGTGGGGTGGGTGGAATTACTACTACTACTACTACTTAACATTTCTAGAGCGCTACTAGGGTTACGCAGCGCTGTACAAATTAACAATTAAGGACGGTCCCTGCTCGGAAGAGCTTACAATCTAAAGGAATAGGATGTAATCCTTGCTGGGGGTGGGTGTAAGGGGGTTCTGGGCCTCACCAAGAGGGATCAGGACCAGAGTGGTGGGGGGAGGGGTGATCAGAGAAGCACAGGGCTCCTTTCTATTTTATGTGGGTGCCAACCGATATTCAGTGATGGCACCCACATAGCTAGCCAGGAAAATTTAGGACTCCTCAAAAACAGTCCGAAATGTACCTAGTTAGCTATGCAGAGAGTGGCACTCATTACTGCTGACACCCACGTAACTCCTGGCTCCTCCCACAAATGATTCAAGGGATCAGAAGCTTCTCCTGCCCACGTAAATTGATTTGAATTTCGACTGCTATAAGTTTCTGTTGATACAGACCTTGGTAGTTTGGGATAGACTTGATGTTCAGGATATCCGGAAAGAACATTCACCAGAAACATAAGCACATATAGAACCCTAAAAACTAAGTCCTGCATGCAGCCTTCTAGAATCGGAGTTGAGAATACCTGGTTAAAGAAGTCCTTTATTTAAAAAAACAAAACAAAAAACTGATAAACCTTTGACTAGAAAGCAAAAAGTATGACTCATAAAACTCATGGAACTTGCAATCACTGCAAAGAATAAAAATAATGGGCACTGTTATTCTGTGGCAGACCAGAAAATTTGTAACTCATGCACTGTGCTGCTGTAATATTGTCTAATTTGTTGCTTGTCTACAAATTTCCACAGTCTGTACATATCAATTTGCTAATATCATTTCAGTTTTCGAAACAAGAATGTTCAGTAGAGCTCTGTGTCCCTGGTTATTTCATCATTGAAATTCTGTTCTCAAACTTCTCAATCCACTGTCAGCTGCTGCAATCTTAAACAGTTATATGCACTAGGCAGCCCATTAGAGAAACACCATTCAATGCACTCTGACTAAAAGCACATTAAACTACTACCTTGAAAACTGCATCTATGTACAAATCAATGCCCCAAATACTACTTACAACTATAGTACCCAAACTACTTAACACAACTATTTTAACTTTGAAATACATTTTTCTAATAGTGTATGTTAGAACTACAATTTTTTAAAAGGTACAATTCATGGTAAGCACTTTTTTCTGGAAACTTCTGAGCCGCTTTATACTATTAGCAAAGCTAGAACAAGTTGGCTTCTGCCAAGACCGTCTCATTCTAAATTTCTGACACTATCAAAGTTCAAGAATAAATTTAAATTGTATTTTTCAAAGGATCCATGCATTGCCTCTTCAGCAAGGTTTCCTGAATTATTCATCATGCAGTTCCATTGCCATATTCTGGTACTACTTGCTAGCTAGATATAGTCGGAACAAATGCACAAAGCAACTATGAGCATTGCATTATAAGATGGATTTTAATGAAATGTCACACTGCATAGAAGCATGTCAAAAATTATTGTCAAAAAGTTGCTTGTTTTTTTTTTCCTGGCCCACTTAAAGCACTTCTCCAAAGATAAACAGCATCAACAGGACCAAAGTGACACGCCATGTGCCCTGTAGGGGTTTTTAAGAGTCTGCGATTCTTCTTGCCTCGTCCTTGGACTCTGGGCAGCTCCCTGCCTTCTGGTCCCTTTTTCTGTTATATCTAAGAATGCTGGTGGATGGCTTTTGATGGGATATGTTTCTTGCTGTTGAGGGTGGGCAAGAGTAATGGGTTTTGACTGGTTTATTGTATTTTTCATTGCATTTTACTAACTTGTAGGCATAGAGAAACAGAGAAACATGACGGCAGATAAAGGCCATATGACCCATCCAGTCTTCCCATCCTCTGTAACCCCATAATTCTTCCTGTTCCTAAGCAATCCCACATGCTTATCCCATGCCTTTTTAAATTCTGGAACAGTCCTAGACTCCACCGCCTCCACCACTCTTTCTGTGAAATAATACTTCTTTAGGTTACTCCTAAGCCTCTTCCCTCTTAACTTTGTCATATGCCCCCTCATTCCAGAGCTCCCCTTCATTTGAAAAAGGCTCTCTTCCTGTATATAAATATAATATAAATAATAAATATGTATGTATGTGTCATCAATGTGCAGCAGGCAGCAGAAACACAGAAGGACCACAGAGTGATGCTGTTCACAGAGTGGAGGTGTAGCTTAAGGGTTAGCGCAGTAAGCTGAGCAACAGGGAAAGTGTGTACAATTCCCACTGCGGTGCATTGTGACCCTGGGTAAGTTACTTAACCCTCCATTGCCCCAAGTGCAAAATTTAGATTGTGACTCCACCAAGGACAGAGAAAGTACCTGCATATAGTAAATGTAAACCACTTTGGTTGTTCCACAGAAAAGCAGTATATCAAATCTATGACATGAAGTTTTGGAAACATTGATTCCCATCAATTCCAAAGCCTAAGGATAGCCCCAAGTATTAAGATAGATTTCAGTCTCTTAACTTGCAATGAGCACTGGGCTTTGAGTATTCAAGCATAGAACTGAGGAAAAAAAATGCCCCTGAAGGATCATTTATTTATTTTTTGTTACATTTGTACCCTGCGCTTTCCCACTCATGGCAGGCTCAATGCGGCTTACATGGGGCAATGGAGGGTTAAGTGACTTGCCCAGATTGAGAAAGAGACTGGGTTTTCTGTATAGAAAGAATGTTTTATCAAATTTGCTGTTTTATAAATATTTCTCAGTGTTTTGATTTAATCCACCTGGTGTTTGCTGTTGAATTCAATTCTCAACTTTTCTTCTAGCATGGGACCACTCACTGCCTTCCAAACAGGAGGTACTAAGTGCTTCCACACTAACTCCAAGCAAAGTACCACGTACTCTGGGCCATTTTAATATGGCGCCTGTAACGGCAAATGCTGGGAGCACCCCCAATGGTTGCCACATTAACCCCAGCCCCTGTTTACAAAGCCACACTAGCGGCTGCTGTGCGCTAATGCAGACACAGCCCATTCGCTTTGAATGAGCTGTGTCGGCATTGCCGCACGGCAGCAACTAGTGTGGCTTAGTAAATGGGGGGAGGGGGGTAAGTCCTGTGGTAAGTTGCAATAACTGCAGATTTTGCTGTAGTTTAGTAAAATGGCTTCTTAATGATTCAAAGCTGTCATTCACCTTTGCCATGCTTCTTGCTCTATAGCTTTTGGCCACCCAAAATTAACTGGTCTGTAGACCATACAAGCCATATATCCATTTAACTCTCAAATACCAACTCCGTGAAATGAACATTTTGTTTTACCACTTGAAATCTTCCAAGTGTGTCACCTGCTTTCCTTTTTCATCAAAGAGCTCAGCCTTTAGTATTTTTATTTAACTTCTAATGATGGGTTTGAAAGAAAAATATTACTCAAGACGTGTGTCTTTTGGTGCTCCTGTGATGTGTTAAGCATCCTTCTTAGAGGATTTGTGCGTCATACACTAAAATTTGCAGTACTATAAATTAACTTTAATAATACGCCTTTCATAAATCTGTAATAATAACTAAAAGTGAACTACAAACGATCCACACAAAAGTTTGTAAAAGGAGGAAAAGACCTCAGACGTCGCAAAGAATTCCTACCAGCTCTGTCTGTGACAGGTCCAGGTAATTAACTTTCAGTGACTACTATAATCATTGGTCAAAAGCCTCCTCCCTCACCAAAAAAATCTTTTTTTAAAATAGTTTTTCAAAATTTCTGAACCCTTCTTCAGTGTTTCATTAGTACAAAACTATCGACTGTGCTGATACTTATAATTGTCAAAAACTAATACTGCTACAGTTATATCAATGCAAATACAGTGGCGTAGCTATGTGGGGCCTGGGGGGGGCCTGGGCCTCCGTAGATTTAGCCCTGGACCCCCTGCTGACAACCCACCCGACACCCCCTCCCATCGCCAACCCGCCATTGCCTGCCTTTGCTGGCAGGGGACCCCAACCCCTGCCAGCCAAGGTCCTCTTCTTCTTGCAAAAGGCTTCCTTCTGTTTCTGATCTGCAAGGCTTTGTTCTGTGAGTCTGACGTTCTGCATGTACAACGTGCAGGACGTCAGAAACAGAAGGAAGCCTTTTGCGAGAAGAAGAGGACCTCGGCTGGCGTGGGTTGGGGTCCCCCACCAGCAAAGGGTAGGCACCGGCGGGTTGGCGCTGGGAGGGGGGTCGAGAGGGTCAGCGGCGGGAGGGGGGCAAAGTCGGCAATGGTGGTGGGGGGGTTGGCGGCGCCGAGGGAGGTTAAAATGTGTCCTCTCACCTCGGGCTCTGGACCCCCCTCCCGCCGAAGTCTGGCTACGCCCCTGCTGCAATAACAGTGACACTAATCTTACAACACTCAGATCTGATAAATCTGTAATACATACATACATACTGTTTCATTGTGGGCACTCTCCCCTCTCTAGCAGAACTGGTTTACCATTTTAAAATCATGACTGGCACTATCGGCGAAAAAATGTAATGATAAAGCAACATTCAATTCTACCTGTTTTGTAAAAAAAAAAAAAGTACTGCATTTGAAATTTATATCACCCATTTCCTCCAGGTGAATGTCCCTATTGCTGTTTGTTGTTCTGCTGAGCACCGGCATTTACTACCGAGTCTATACATCGCGCCTTAATTTCCATGTGGAAATTGAAGCATATTCTATAACAATGCGCGTAACTTAATTGGTTAACTAGCTAATCAGCACTGTGAATTGGATGTTAACAAGCAATTGTCAGCATTAATAGGCATTAAAAGTTACATAACTCGCTAAGTTTATTCTGTAACGAGGTATGCGTAAATTCTAAGTCACATAGTTGAAAAGGGGGTGTGGCATGGGCGGGGCATGGGTGTTTCTAAAATCTATGCACGTTGTTATAGAATACATCCGCTCTGTGCCTAATTTAGGCATCGGGATTTACGCCAAGTAAAATGTGGCATAAATGTCAGCAACTAAATTTGGTCACATGGAGCAGCACTTGGCATATTCTATAGTCTCACAGAAATTTAAGCTTATTCTATAAAATTTAAGTATACCTTACAGAATATGCCTAGGCATATTTTTTTTTTTGCACGTGGAATTTTCAGGCATCATATATGGAGAATCTAGTCCTTAGTGTATTCTTGTCCTCTTTCTGAAGCATTATGGTGGTCATTTACTCTCAAATTCTATAACTGGTGCCCAAAGTTAAGTGCGCAATTGGGGGCACAAAGTTATAGAATGCAACATAATTAACTAATTGGCACTAAATTGGCATTAATAAGCCTTAATTGGTGCTAATTTTCCTTTGCGTGCATGACAGACATACCCCCATTCTATAAACAGCATGCTTAACTCCTCTCATGCAAAAAAGGCGTTAATGTTGGAGGGGTATGGGAGTGTCAGTGGTGTTCTGAATATTCTTACTTTATAGAATAGTTGTATTTATGCACCCAACTGCCGTGTTTAGGTGTCACCATTTATGCCAGCCATAGACATGGAATAAGTGGTCGTGGCAATGGCCAGGAATTGTTTTTTTAGGGAATGCGTGCTCTTTCCCCCCCTTGGTACCTTAAAATCAACTCTATTTCCAGTCTTTGCCCAGGCAGCGGCACTCATAAGCTGCTTGCGACCTGCACCAAGACTTTCTCTCAGAACCATCCCACCCCATCACGAAACAGGAAGTTGCATCAGAAGGACCAGAGAGAACTTTCTGGTGCAGGCTGCAGGCAGCCTATGAGTGTCGCTGCCCGGGTGAAGACTGGAGTGGAGATGATTTTAAGGCATGGGCGAGGGGACTACTGGGTTGCGCTTAAAGTTGGCAGGTAACTGCGGACTTACTCTGGTATTTTACAACAGATTTGGCGTACAACTCTGCTGTTATAGAATAGCATCTTAGTGCCCAGTTTTTTGGCACCTAACTTTTAGTGACCTATATAGAATTTACCCCTTAATGATAGCGCGCTCTAATACTGTTAAAGCTCATTAGTTGCTGCTGTTGGCCCTGATAGATTATTGTGCTTAAAAGCTCACGCTACCTGCCTCTGACATGTTTAAAATGGCATTAGTGTACACTGTTAACAAATGACCCTATATTGGATTGATCCTTTAAATTTGGCCTTGAATTACCTCCACAGACAAGTCGCGAGGGTGTGTTTGAATGGAACTGCAGGTGAGCTGTCTCCTGTTCACACAGTTTGGATATCAGAGGACAGCCAGACACTCTCTTGCCTTCAGTTTTTTTATGTCCATTTGGGGTATAAAGACTGTTCCCAGGGCAGCTTGATGGTAGCTTGGGTCTCATTGTCAATACATAGATCACTCTCACTATCCGAGTTGTAGATCAGTAAGTGGTCTATTCTTGCAAGTTATAGGTAAATTAGTAGCATCAGTATTAAAGGAAAGAAGTGTAAATATCTTGAATTCAGTGGGTTACAGGATCCAAAGCATCATAGATTTACAAGATGGGAACCACTTCTATTTCTTTGATTGGGTCACAAAGAATTATAAAAAAGGAAACTATGGAAAATGTTGTGTGATCTAAGACTTGCTTTCTGTTCCTTACTGATTTACATAAGAAGTATTTGACATATTAAGTTCCTTTCATGTTCATGAAGAAGATATTTCTAAACGTTATTACTTGCCTGCTAGGAGTCGAGTTGGGAATGTTTTGGAAGATGGTCAAGATGTTTTAACTGAATCTAATATTATAAATGTGGCAGCACTTTTAGAATCTACTAAAAGGGCTACTCTTCTGGGTATTTTTCTTACTGAGTTTAACAAGATAAATGTGCTCAAGATTTATTTTTGAAGAAAAGAATTATCTTTTGTGCTCAAAAACTTTGGGGCCCTCTTACTAAGCGGCAGTAAGCACTAACGCATGTGAAGGGTGAAACATGGCCTATGTTGGGCATCTGGTTCTTTTATCAATTGTAGTGAATAAAATCCTTTTAAATATAAGATTTTCTTCATATCTGCTTCTTTGCTTTTGCCACATTGGTAAAATGGCTACTCCTGCTGTCCATGCTAGCAAATATGCATGCATGCTTGTAAATCCTTATATGTATTTTACAAAAGGCTCTACTTTCAGTACAGTTTTTTGTAAAAGACAGTCATATTTGAGCATGTTCCAACCTGGATGTCTCAATTCCAAAATGAATATTCTGTGTAAAATGGGCCTTCATGGGAACAGCTGGGAGTCTGGTGGAGGAATGCAGGCACTGGACTGGTCACCTGCAGGCTCTGGTGACATCGGAGGGAGACCATTTTATCAGCTATTAAGCAGTGGCTTTGCCGCAGTACCTTCAGAATAGCTGGGAGTCCGCTGGAGGAGTGCAGGCACTGGACTGGCCACCTGCAGGCTCTGGTAACATCAGAGGAGTGCCATTAAGCAGTGGTCTTGCTGCAGTACCCTTGGAACAACTGGAAGTCTAGTGGAGGAGTATAGGTACTGGACTGGCCAGCTTCAGGCTCTGATGACATTGGAGGAGGACTATTTTACCAGCTATTAAGCGGTGGTTTGCCTCCGTACCCTCAGAACAGCTGGGAGTCCAGTGGAGGACTACAGACACTGGACTGGACACCTGCAGGCTCTGGTGATGGAGGGCCATTTTACCAGCTATTAAGTGATGGCCATGGGCATGTACCCAAAGGGGCATGACCAAAGGGGCCAGTCTCATCCCTTTGCAGCCCCTTTGGAACTACTGAGTAGTGAAAAGCATGATACTCTGCTCCACTCTTATGGGAAATGGAAAGGTAGAATGAAGAGGAAATTACCGTTGCCAGTGTTGGTTAAGGGGACTATGGACCTGCACTTACAAATAGCATCATCAGCTGTTACCACCATGGCAATATGAGTACGTTCTCTCCTTCTGAAATTTCTCTGTTATCTGGGGGACCTACCCCACACATCCAGATTTGATTTAATATCAGATTTGACTGGTGTCTCCAATCAAGAAAGCACTTTGGTGCATTCTGATTTACCTATTAATTTGGAAGCCACAAAAGATGTTATAGGGTGCTCTAGTTCTACACCAGCTAAAGAGTTGACTCCTGTTCCATTTTCATATTGATCTTTCGATGACTCTACATTATCTGCTACCAAACAGAAAATTTATTTGAAAGATATATACGATGAATTATTTAAGATGGACAAAAACTTTCAAGATTCTTTGTCACTTTATAGTAAATATACTTACGAGACAGAAGAAAAAATTATGGAATGTGATATATGGATAAATTCTGTTCAGAAATATTTGGAGAAAATAGGGTCTCAGTAGTGTCTTGTCAGGTGGTGGCTCTGTCCTCTGCCAAAGATAGTCTTGTGTTACATATGCAAATGGAGAATTTGGAGAATACCACAAGGGCTTGTAACTTGTGGTTTGTAAATTTTTCAATTACTCATTATCTATCTCCTATGGAACTTTTAAAGATGTACCTGAAAGAAGTTATACAAGTGACTTTTGAACCTATGGATACAAAATCTATGTACTATCTCCCTAAAGGTATAAGATCAGTTAATCAGGAGGATAATTTTGATAAGCTAAACTCTCCAGTTTGGACCTTACAAAATTTCTGGAGTCCCCTAGAGATGGTATTGGAAAAGCATTTTACATTATTGGTATTCTTTTCCTCTATTGATAAGAAAATGGTGATTTTAAAAGCATATTTTAAAAAGAAGGATGCATCCTTTTGTAGACAAAAACTGCATCTGGGCCAATGCAGTTGAGGCACTAAAGTCTTAGCTGTTGAGGCATAGGAGCCAACGTTTCAGAATTATTGGGGGTGCTATGCCCAATATAAATAACCCCTCCCTGCACACATACAAGGAACTCTCTCAATATTGGGAGTGCTCAAGTATCCACAGCACCCACAAAGCTGGATCCTATGGTTGGAGGCACTTTCTTTTTAACATTTCCTTGTAAGTGCCTAGTTACACATAAAAGCAAATCATACATATTTTTGGATCCTACTCATTTAGAAGTATTCTTATCTACTAAAGTGGCCATTTCTGGGTAAAGATTTATTACTTTGTTGTTTATATATTGTGATAGAGTCACATCCAGGATAGTTGGGTTAAGGCAGTTTCAGTGTGAAATACAAGTCCCAGAAGGCATTGCAGGCAAGGAGCCAGGGGGTGAGATGAAGAACCCGGACTGGACTCCTAGCTACAATAGTGGAAGATATGGGTGTAAGCTGGCAGGATGTGTAGATTGGCTGCCACTAGGGGGAAAGAGAGTTAGGAAACTCTGTGTGCAGGAGCTCATCATTAGTCTAATGCTTAACTCAGCTGGTATGGGTGTGGGGGAAGCTAATGGAAGGAGAATGATTGGTTGTGGTAGCAGAAGCCAGGGATTGATTAGGCAAGTAAGAAGGAGTCCCAGGAGAGGGAGAGAAGAGGGTAGAATGAAGCAGATCCAGGCTGAAAATCCTTGGGTAAGAGAAGTCCCCAAAGTTGTGCAGGCTGAAAACCCTTGGGTAAGAGAGGTCCCTAAAGTATTGAATCTACCAGTGAAGCAGATGCAGGGTGGAATCCCTTGGGTATGAGAAGTCCCTAAAGTATGGAACCCATTATGAAGGTAAAGAGAGTAGAAGGTAGAAACTTCTGCTTTGTGGTTTAATTGTGATGATGAACTGAATGAACTGCTTTTATTTGGAGTTGAACTACTGTTACTGTGCCCTGGATAAAGAGCCCAGACTGGAGCTGACTATGAGCCTTTATTGAATCCTGATATGTGCTGATAGCCTACTGCTTAAAGGGGACTATTTGCCACACATTTTCAGGTGGCTTACATGTGCTTCAGATTAAAGGTGAATACTACTGTTGGAACTGTGTATCAGGTCTACTAGAAACCTGCATGGAATAAAGTCCTTAAGAGTGAAGTTGATGGTGGACATTTATTTCTTGACTGTACCAGGAGCCTGTGGCTGGAGGAGATTGTTCTATCCTTGGCTGCACTTAGAGGACCCTGGTTACAATATATACAGTGATTTTTTTGTAGAAAAAAAGGTGCCAGTACTCATTATGGGCGAGGTCACCACATATGACTCCACCCTATTATACCGTGTTTCCCCGAAAATAAGACACTGTCTTATAATAATTTTTGCCCCCAAAAATGCGCTAGGTCTTATTTTCAGGGGCTGTCTTATTTTTCAGGGGAAACATCGGGGTTGGATCAGGGTTGGCCCGCCCGCCCTCCGTCGCTCCCGGAACTAACCTTACACGCCTCCTTTCACCTTCGCAGCAAGCAGCAGCAGAGCAGGCCACTCCTTCCTTCCGTGTCCCGCCCTCACCTGACGTAACGTCCGCGAGGGTGGGGCACGGAAGGAAGGAGAGGTCTGCCCTGCTGCTGCTTGCTGCGAAGGTGAAAGGAGGCGTTTAAGGTTAGTTCCGGGAGCGACGGAGGGTGGGTGGAGGGGGGGCCGGCGACCTCGGGTGGGGGGGCAGCCCGGGGGCGGCCTTGTCCGGCTCTCGGCGGCCCTGCTTTCAAACAAAAATTTGCTAGGTCTTACTTTCGGGGGAGGCCTTATATCTACCAATTCAGGAAAACCTCTACTAGGTCTTATTTTTGGGGGATGTCTTACTTTCAGGGAAACAGGATAGCTACACCCACATTAGCCACACCCCTTATACCAGCCATGGCGCATATAAACAGACATCACTGAAAATATTATACTAGTATAGGAGAAAAAAATAACGTGATTTTCTTTCATTATAAATAATTTCTGTAAGCTGTTACAGCTCCAGTATACCCAGGGCAAAATAAGACAGCAGATGTAAATTCTCAAATTGGACATATTCCAAACACTAAAATGAAAATAAAATGATTTTTTTCTACTTTGTTGCCTGGTGACTTTGTTTTTCTATCCATATTGGTCCCAATCTCTGATTCTGCTGCTCTCTATCTGTTCTCTTAACTCCGTTTCCAGGGCTTCCTTTCCATATATTTCTTTACTTTCCTCCTTTCTTCTTCATTTCTTGCCCTACATCCATAAGTAAAAGCTGTGTCCTCCTCCGTGGAATTGACTGAAAGAGGTATAACGTGGATCCAGCTTTTGCCTATTTTCTCCATCCATGTGCAGTTTTTCTCCTCTCTCTTCCCTTTCCCTCATTTCCATCCATGTGCATCTTAATCTTTTTTCTTTGCTCCCCTCCATCCATGTCCAGCATTCCTCCTCTCTCTTCCCTCTCCTGTATCCATATAAAGCAATAATTCTCTCTCCCCTCTCCTCCATTCAAGTCCAGCATTTCTCCTTTCTCCCTGCCAACTTCTCTATCCATCCATCCAAGTCCAGCAATTCTCTTTTATCTCCTGCTCTCCTCTCCATCCATTTCCAGCATTTCTTCTCTCTCCCCTGCCCTCCCCTTCCATCCATGTGCATCTCCTTCCTGTCTTCCCTTCCCTCCATCCAGGTCCAGCATGTCTCCTCTCTCCCCTGCCCTCCCCCCATGTCCAGCGATTCTCCTCTATCCCCTGTCCTCCCTTGCCATCCTTGTCCAACGATTCTCCTCTCTCCCCTGCCCTCTCCTTCCATCCATGTCCAGCGAATCTCTCTTTACTGACCTCTCCTCCCATCCATGTCCAGTATGTCTCCTCTTTCCCCTGCCCAACCCTCCCAGCCATGTCCAGCGATTCTCCTCTCTCTCCTGCCCTCCCCTCCCATCCATGTCCAGTGATTCTCCTCTCTCCCCTGCCCTCCCCTCTCATCCATGTCCAGTGATTCTCCTCTCTCCCCTGCCCTCCCCTCTCCTCCATGTCCAGTGATTCTCCTCTCTCCCCTGCCCTCCCTGCCCTCCCCTCCATGCCCAGCATGTCTCCTCGCTCCCCTGCCCTCCCCCTCTCATCCATGTCCAGTGATTCTCCTCTATCCCCTGTCCTCCCTTGCCATCCTTGTCCAACGATTCTCCTCTCTCCCCTGCCCTCCCCTTCCATCCATGTCCAGCAAATCTCTCTTTACTGACCTCCCCTCCCATCCATGTCCAGTATGTCTCCTCTCTCCCCTGCCCTCCCCGCCCATCCATGTCCAGCGATTCTCCTCTTTCTCCTGCCCTCCCCTCCCATCCATGTCCAGTATGTCTCCTCTCTCCCCTGCCCTCCCCACTTATCTTTCCACACCCGACAGGACCTGTTTCACCATCACGCTTGACTTCATCAGGGGTCTCTAATTCATGCCCTCCCATTGGTGTGTGTCCCCCATTGGCACCCCCCTCAGGCCATCCTCCCCTCCCTTGGCCTAACTTTAATAGCAGTTTCCCCCTCCTGAATACTGACAGCATTTCACCTGATGCTACCTGCATCAACCTCTGCCGTGCCTCTTTGGAAACAGGAAGTTATGTCAAAGAAGGGGCCAGGGTGCGGCAGAAGGAAGACACCAGGGTTGATGCAGGTAGCGTTAGGTGAAATGATGTCTGTGTTTTGGAGGGGAAAACTGCCTTTAAAGGTAGATGGGGGAAAAGGATTGCCAGCTCTTCTTTTTTCTCAGTACATGCAACGCCGTCAGATAAGCTCTGGGCCAGCTTAACCTATAGGGCCAGGCTCAGGCATTTGGCGCCCTTTATCTCTGGTGCCTTGGGCCAGACCTCACCTGGTCCATAGGTTAAGCCAGCCCTGCGCATGCACTGTACTTACATCATCCACTACATTAGATACTGTTCTTTGACAAAATGGAACTTTTGACTTTCAATATTATTTATATCTTCTTGCAGACAGAGTCACCATACAAAACCTCACAAAACATGCTCCAATCAATTTGATTGTTTAATCTTTTTAATCCACTACACTTCTTTTTGTTGCAGTCTCCTTACTCTGTTTCTTCCCCGTTCCCATACTGGTTCCACATCAATCACAAAGCATCTGAGATCGTTGAACATGTGACTAAATCCACCAATCCTGTGTGGAGAATCTTTATGCCCCGGTTACCAGTCTCATGATTTGGGTATGGAAGGCAAATTCTTCCCCCCACTGGAGAATCCTCACCATGACTGGAAGTAAATCAAGATTCTGTCCTGTATCAAGTTGTGCCTCTTATCTAGAGAAGTGCCTGGAGGAATGGTTTACAAACCTGCCAAATGATCAGCCTATAAACATTCAATAGCAATTTAATGAATTAAGGAGGGTATTGAACAGATAGCCAAATCTATGGCTTTGACTTTCTCAGAAGTGTTAATTTCCTAGAACAAGGAAATAGAAGGAGTTGACTTCACAAAGAACTTAAATACATGACTAAAATTTGGTGCAGGGATGAAAGTTTGGGTACATTGGTGACGGGGAGATTTAAATGAGAATGATTTACATCCATTCAAGAAAAGTGATAATGTCCAGTACAGTCTGCTCCCCCCCCCCCCCCCCAAGCAAAAGCAGATGAGGTAGACAAGGCTTCAGGAACCAATAATTAAAGCGTTTTATACAGGTAACATGTAAAATCACATTTTCATTACTGCTCCATCTTCCTGAGTGATACTTTTACCTGCATAAAAAAGGGATGGGAACAGGTTGGAGTGAGCAAAGTACTTACAGAGATTGTTAACATCTCCATGGCATATACTGTGCATCTGTAAATAGGTGGGTACCTTGTAGTACCTGCACTGCCAGCATCAATCCGCTATTTT
Source organism: Microcaecilia unicolor (assembly GCF_901765095.1). Lineage (NCBI taxonomy): Eukaryota > Metazoa > Chordata > Amphibia > Gymnophiona > Siphonopidae > Microcaecilia > Microcaecilia unicolor. Next base: position 79,056,554 of record NC_044033.1, on the reverse strand, counting down.
CAAAGAAAAACTGCTTGTGCAATCCCATGAGCACTGCCATTATTGCTTTTCAAGGGATAAATCCAAAGTAAATCGGATGACAACATTCAGAAAGCAAAAGTAGAGGCCACAAGACTCCCCCCCACCATGATGTCCCTCCTTCATTAAGACCCCTCAAACATAGCAAGTCCCCCCTTTTATTCTACCCTGACTATACCTCCCCCTCCCCAAACTCATCTGGAGGTTCTCTGGTAATCTAGAGGTGAGGAGAAGGAACAATCTCCCCTTGCTTCCACCCTGTCTGGTTCCAGGTTTCAGAATGGAAAATCCTGACCCATAGCAGTAGTCTTGGGGTACTATCAATAGGAGGATGGCCATAATATAAGGAGCAATTGCCCTTATATGACCTCTACTACATAAGAACAGCCATACTGGGTCAGACCAATGGTCCATCTAGCCCAGTATCCTGCTTCCAGCAGTGGCCAATCCAAGTCACAAGTACCTGACAGAAACCCAATCAGAAGCTCTGTGGTTGCCATCCTCTTAGCCATATTTTGTCCAAGCTGAAAAGCCCTAATCTATTTAGCCTTTCTTTTTATGGGAGCTGTTCCATGCCCTTTATCATTTGGTTGCCCTTCCCTGTACCTGTTTTCAAGTTCAGGTTTATTAAGTGATTTGCTATCCCGCCAATCTACAGTGTGTCTAGGCAGCTTACATTCTAAAGTGGGGAGAAAAGAAAGAAAACGACAGGCAGACTGGTACAAAAAGGAGAGGGGAGAACTACAATAATGGATAGAGGGTTAACACAAGTGGCGGGGGGGGGGGGGGGGGGGTCAACTACTAGTATCCCAAGCAAACCTGATCAGCCACCAAATGCTTCTAGAAAAAGATATGTCTTCAGGTCAGTTTTGAACTTAGTTACAGTGGGGAGGGTTTTCAGGTGTAGTGGCAGATGGTTTTATTTATTTATTTGTTACATTTGTATCCCACATTTTCCCACTTATTTGTAGGTTCAATGTGGCTTACATAGTACCGGAGAGGCGTTTGCTGACTCCGGTGTGAACAAATACAAAGCGATGTTGTGATAAGATAAGGTTCATGTGGCTTAGCCATATTAGGGAATCGTACAGCGGAAGAGTTGTGTTATGTCCATTCCGTACTTTAGTTTTGTTGTGTTGCAGAGATCAGGCATTTAAGTTGGTTCAGTAGGGTATGCCTTTTTAAACAGGTTAGTTTTTAGTGTTTTCCGGAAGTTTAGGTGGTTGTATGTCGTTTTCTAGGCTTTTGGTAATGCGTTCCACAGTTGTGTGCTTATGTAGGAAAAACTGGATGCGTGATTTGTATTTACAGTGGCGATCCTAGGTTGGCTGCCACCCGGGGCGGATCGCCGCTGCGAACCCCTCCCCAGGTGCAGCGGCATCTGTCCCCCCAGGTGCAGCGGCATCTGCCCTCCCAGGGTGCAGCACAACACCCCCCCCAGTGCAATGACACCCCCCTCCCCAGCGCATCAACCCCCCCCCCCCGGGTGCATTCTTGGCTGCTGGAGGGTGCAGAGAGCAGCCACGCGCCTGTTGGCTCCCACTGCTCCCACTGCTGTGGAACAGGAAGTAACCTGTTCTGGGGCAGAGGGAGCAGGGAACCAGCAGAGCCAACAGGCGCATGGCTGCTCTCTGTATCCTCCAGCAGCGTGCACCCGGGGTGGACCGCCCCCACCGCCCCACCCTTGCTACGCCGCTGTTCAGATTCAGATATGTTCATGTTGATTCAGATGTGTTTCTGGTTGGTAGGTCGATCAAGTCTGTCATGTATCCCGGGGCTTCACATAGGTAATTTTGTGAACCAGGGTGCAGATTTTGAAAGCAATGCGTTCTTTGATTTGGGAGCCAGTGTAGTTTTTCGTAGAGGGGTTTTGCGCTTTCATATCGCGTTTTTCCAAATATAAGCCTAGCTGCCGTGTTTTGAGTGGTCTGAAGTTTCTTTAAGGTTTGTTCTTTGCATCCCGCATAGATTCCATTGCAGTAGTTAACGTGGCTTATTACCATTGATTGTATCAGGTTGCGAAATTTTTCTTCGGGAAGAATTGTTTCACGTGTTTGAGTTTCCACATTGAGTGGAACATTTTCTTTGTTGTGGATTTCACTTGGCTCTCTAGTGTTAAGTTGCGGTCTATTGTAACGCCGAGGATTTTCAGGCTGTCTGAGATGGAGAGGGTGTATTCTGGGGTGTTGATACTTGTGGGGTTGTCCGCATTGTGCTGGGATGAAAGGATGAGGCAATGTGTTTTTGTCTTTATTTTTAATTGAAATGCATTTGCCCATGAGTCTATGATGTTCAAGCTGAGCTTGATTTCGTTGGTGATTTCTGTCAGTTTAGTTTTGTAAGGAATGTATATTGTGATGTTGTCTGCATAGATGAAAGGGTTAAGGCCTTGGTTGGATAAGGACTTGGCTAGTGGGGGTCATCATTAGGTTGAAGAGGACCAGTGATAGCGGTGATCCTTGTGGTACTCCACATTCTGCTTTCCACGGTGATGATATGTTTGATTTTGATTTTACTTGTGGTTAGGAAACCCTTGATCCAGCTAAGTATATTTCCACCAATCCCAAAGTTGTCTAGTAATCTTATTAGTATATTATGGTTTACCATGTCGAATGCACTAGACATGTCAAATTGGAGGAAGAGAAGGATGTTATTGCCTATTGCTATTTCCTGCTTGAATTTGGCTAGGAGAGTGAGTAGTACTGTTTCTGTGCTGTGGAGGGGGTGAAATCCTGACTGTGATTCATGTAATATTGAGAATTTGTTTATATAATCTGTAAGTTGTTTGGTTACATGCTTTCCATCAGTTTGACTACCAACGGGATAGATGCTACTGGATGGTAGTTAGTGATTTCGTTTGTATTTTTCTTGGTTTTAGAGCTGAGGGGCCTGGATGTAGAAAATAGAACGATGCCTGGAGGCCGCGGGAACTGCAGAAAACGGGGGAACTACAAGAAGGTCTTGATCAGAAGATCGTAGGGATCGAGGTTGGCAATGAGGGATAAGGTAGGCCAAAAGAAAAGAGGGCTCCTGTTATTCTCTAATTTTGTAAGTTAAAAGGAGCAGTTTGTAGGCAATACAAGATGAAATAAGCAGCCAATGAGCATCTTTCTGGAATGTGGTGACGTGGTCGAATTTCTTATGTCCTGTAATGAGCATGATAGCAGTGTTTTGAATGAGTTGTAACCACTTAAGCTTGTGTTGGGTAAGACCTATATATAGAGCATTACAGTAGTCGAGGTGTGATACATTGAAGGAATGAATAAGTATGTTCAGCGCCGCCTGGAGAAGAAATGGCCGAATCGTCCTAACGTGCTGGAGTTGGAAGAAGGTGTGCTTCACCACCACAGAGACCTGTGGAGCAAAAGTTAAAGTATTGTCAAGCACTACGCTTAAAATTTTAATCTGATCCACCATGGCAAGGGGAACAGCATTCAGTAGGATTGAGATTTTTTATTTCTATTATATCTTTTTTTTTTAATTTATTAAAGATGAGGTAACCAGAACTGCATGCAAGGGGGCAAATTCTATAAACGACACTGAAAAATCAGTGCCAGAAAATATTGGAGCAGTGCGCTTTTATATAAATAGCGCCCCACGTTGAGTGCTCAGAGCCAATTCCTGTGCACAAAGTTGGGTGCCGGTATTTATGCCAGATGAAACCTAATGTAAATACCACTGCAAAACTCTTCAAAATCCAGCCCAGCACCTCCAACAACATCAGTACAGGGATAAATTCACAGATGCATCTTCACATCAAAAAGTAGAGACTTCAAATCTTCATCCCCCCAAAAAACCTCCTTATATCTCACCTCACAACATCTCCACATAAAACTTGAATACAATTCAAAAAGGACCTGTCACCAACATGATCCATGTTTCGGGAACCTGCATCAGGGCATAGGGCCTTGCTGTGCGTCAGCTTCAATCTAGACATGCACTCTCAGGTACAGCGAGGACCTATGCCCTGATGCAAGTTCCCGAAACATGGAACATGCTGGTGACAGGTCCCTTTTGAATTGCATGCAAGTTTTATGTGGAGATGTTGTGAGGTGAGATATAAGGAGTTTTTTTTTTTTGCATGAAGATTTGAAGTCTCTACTTTTTGAGGTGAAGATGCATCTGTGAATTTATCTCTGTATTGATATTGTTGGAGGCGCTGGGCTGGATTTTGAACTATATGTGCCCCCCACCATTTCAATTTTGGACTGATATAATTTGAGTGCCCAACTCTTAGCATTTGGGCATGGGAATGCATCATTCTATAACAATGTTCCTGTCCTGCTCCTGGCTCTGATCCCCTTTTGAGTTACGCTCTAATGGATTTGAGTCCCTGGTGTTAAAAAACGGACGATACGCATGCAAATTCCAATTAACTGCAATCATTGATAGCTAACAGCAATTTATTGCAAGTCAATAGCTGATTAGCTAGTTAATTTGCATGTGCATCTTTGATCCCTGCCCAAATTTCAGCGCGCATTTTTTGGTGTCACATTTAACATCCGGGGGAAGGTGTGGCTGCATCACGGATCGATACAGAGGCATTATAACATTTTCTGTTTTATTCATTCCTTTCTGAATGATTCCTAGCATTCTGTGTGTTTTTCTTCTGCCACCACATAGTACAGTGTTGCAGATGTCAATGCATTTGTCCATGATGACTCCAAGATCCTTTTCCTGGGTGGTGACTCCTATTATGAAAACACAGCACTGTGTAGGTATATTTTGGAATATTGTTCCGTTTTTGCATCACTTTTCTCTTGTCCACATTAAATTCCATCTGCTGTAAACTGAACTCAGCTTTGATTGGTCCCAGCTCTGGCTACATAAACAGGCCTAATTAAGATATCTGGGCTATAGTAGAACAAACGTTTCTATATTACTCACATTATGTTCAAAGGAAAATTAAAATGGGAGGCTTGCAAAAGCATCTGTAACCTATCATCTAATCATAATTAAAGCCATGGCAAAGGTTAGGAGGGAGCATTTTAAGCAGTGAATGAAAGAAGTGAAATAGGCTTAGAGAAAATGATCTTAGCAAATGAAATTATCTTTATCTATCCAAAAAAAAAAAAAAAAAGGCTAAGAGGGTCCTCAAAATGTCCATGGTAAGCCTGTCTGTCTCATAATTGATCGGTGCTGACAGAAGGCAGCAACAATTAGCAACAAGACTGAGAGAAAGGAAATGTGTGGAGTCCCTGTGGTGGTGGGGGGGAAGGAAAAAGAAATGTACTTGTCATATTCAGTCTCTAACCCTGGGGGCATAGTGAAATTTCTCCTATGAAATCCAGAGGGAAATGCAAGACTGGATTTACTGGTTTCACACGCTCACTGCTAGCCTAAACCCATCATTACAATAACAGTCGGCGAGAACTAGTGGAGGTGAAAGGACATTGTGCCCTGGATCTCAGCAATGCCCCGCGGGAACTCGTCGCCCAGTACCTTCCTCTGAGGCTGGACCCCGAAGCGGTAAGACAGAGCCTGGCATGAAGCAGGAGACAGAGAGAAAGGGGGGAAAAGAGGGGAGAGGGCGATTCTTCTGTAGGTTTCACACAGAGCATTGAATCTCTGCGATCCTGCCAATACGATGCCTGCTATTCACAGCAAATGCCGAATCCTTCTTGGGGGGGGGGGGGAGACTAAAGGATTTCACGTTAGTCCTGACTAAAAGCAACGAGACGTGTTGAGCGGACCCCAGGCGGGAGAAGGGGTTGGAAAGATCAGGAGAGCGAGGGAAAGAGCAGGAATACTTGCCTGACATCTTTGTAAACACTGGTGCCCACTGCAGGGGGAGGTGATGGAGTCGTGAGCTCGGTTTGGTTTTATTGATTCCTAGTGTGAAGACGAGGGGAAGGCAGCTTCTATTTCCAGATTCCAGGGAGAACATTTTAGGAAGTGTATCTGAAAGAGGTGGAGGCTTTGGAAATGCTTCTTCTGGGGAAAGGGGAGGAGGTACAGCACGAATGTAAGCGGAGCTAATTACATCTCACTTTCATTACTGAAAATGACCCAAATAACCTTTATTTAGACTCAAGCAGAAGGCTTCCCTCCCCCGCTGCGTCTCCTCTCCAAAGAGGAACCAGTTTCAGGCTTCAGGATCTCCCAGTTTTGGCAGGAATTGTTCATTCCTGCATCACACTAGATAGAAAGCAGCTGAACCATCCACTTTTTTTTTTTTTTAGCTTTTTCATCTGGGGTTTGTCTGAATGCAGAAGTTACCCTAATGGCTTTTTTAAGTGTGCCATTAAAATTCACCTACATCGTAGGTGTCCTTCTTTACAAAGCTGGTTAGTAAAAACAGCCCTTAACAAGATCAGTTTGGAATTGAAAAGAAAAAAAGGGGGTTCACCAGCAAGAAATCTAGGAGAAAGGATGGTTTACTACTGAAGGGCTGCTCTCTGTTTTTCACAGAGCACCCATACTGTACAAGTGAATGTTGCCATTATGGGCTGCTGCAGGCTTTTGCAAGTCTGGATCAATCACAGATCCTACTTTAAGTGTGTCATTCGCCCGGGGGGGGGGGGGAGGGGGGAAACAGATGGTAACTTAATTTAATGGGGAAAAAATGAGTTCCACCATTTGGAGGAAGTGTGGGATTGCTCGGTTTGTGAGACAGTGGTGCAAGGTTCATTATAATACAGTATTGTTCCCGGGGGGGGGGGGGGGGGGGAGGTGGGGCACAGAAAAAAAGCTTTTTTGGTAATCTTTTATTCTCAGTGATATGGTATTGTAATATTTACTGTAAAGGCAGTGATAAAAATATGCTACACTTAATCATAATAATCTGATTCGTGTACAGTAGAAAAAGTTCCTAAATATCAGTCCTTGAGAAAATACATAAAATAATAATAATAATAATTAATGTTAGAAGACAAGTTTATTGCCTAATTTCACTTTTAGTTGATGAAGCTCTGTATATTATTGCTTCATTAAATATTTCTGCTGCCTGTTTTAATGTATCACTGCAACAGTTGATTTATATAGTTTTAGAGTTGAAGCCTTCTAACTCCACATGATAAAAGTCTGATAACAGATCACAGATATTTAACGCACGCAGTTTAAAAACCCTGGTTTCAAAGGTGCACCTCTGGCTTCCTTGTTTGATTTCAGCTAAATATAAATGATTCTAAACACATGTGAAGTCTTGGGCTCACTAATAGAAAGTTAGGAATTATTTGGAAAGAAAGCGAGAATAAAACTGAGAATATCATGTCCCTGTATTAGATCTATGGTGAAAACCATGAGTATGGTGTGCAGTTCTGGTTGCCCTTATCTTACAACAGATCAGGGCTTCTCAGCCCAGTCCTCAGGACACACCAGGCCAGTCTGGTTTTCATGATGTCCACAATGAAAATGTACGCACTGCCTCCATTGTATGCAAATTTATCGTATGCATATTCATTGGGAATCTCATGAAAACCTGGCTGACCCAAGGACTGCGTTGAGAACCCCTGCAATAGATAGAAAGGATGTAGAAAAGGTACAAAGAAGGGCAACCAAAATAATTTAAGGGATAAAGAACGGCTGAACAACTTAAGGCTCTTCAGTTTATATATAAGAGACCACTGAAAGGGAATATGATAGAGGTTTATAAAAATCATGAGTGGAATGGAACAGGTAAATAGGAAAAGGTTATTTACGCTTTCAAACGGTGCTAGGACTAGGAGAAAGTCCACGAAACTAACAGCAGATTTAAAACAAATAAGAGAATTCATTTTTATCACTCAGCGCACTATTAAGCTGTGGAATTTGTGAGCCGAACAGCTAGTCTCGCAGGGCAAGGATATTGGGCTGGCCTCAGGGAAGGTAGTGAGGTAGGGGCTATGAGGTGGAAGGATCTAAGCATGGCTGAGGGGTAGCTGAGGGTTTACATTTAAAATAGGGTTTCCCACTGGGATCAGCAAAGGGGATTAGAAGAAGGGGCTAAGGGGGCAGGCTGAGAGAGGGGATACTTAAAGGATCCACCTCTGGGTTGTAGGGTCTTTAGATTTGCTCCTCGGAGGTGGCTTTATCCACCTGCCCTCCCTGATTGGGATAGGGCAGGGGTAGGCAACTCCGGTTCTCGAGAGCCGCAGGCAGGTCAGGTTTTCAGGATATCCACAATGAATATGCAGGAGATAGATTTGCATACCATGGAGGCAGTGTTTGCAAATCTATCTCCTGCATATTCATTGTGGATATCCTGAAAACCTGACCTGCCTGCGGCTCTTGAGGACCGGAGTTGCCTACCCCTGGGATAGGGCCTGGGGGAGGCTGTAAAGGGGTTGACATGAACTGTGACTCACATCTACGATCCCTTTACCCCTAATATACATCTGAAAAAGAACCTATTGCTCCCCACTGGAATGGATAGAACAGCAAAGGTTCAAAGCAGTGAAGCCCTTACTCTCGAAGGCCTTCAAAGGGGGGACTGTAGATAATAAACACAGTTATGCACCCTGGAGTAGAGTCAAAGGGCAAAGGCCATAAATCATGAGGCCCAGGAACTTATGATCTGATATGATATCCTTACAGGCAAGTAGGCCTGGGAAAGGAGGAAGCATAAACAAACATGAGAATGTGGTCTAGCAGGTGAGGGAAACCAGAAAGTTTTGAAAAAGACCTGATGATCCCGAGTAAGATAGCTTGCTGAAGACTTGTAAATCATTGTTAAATACAAGTGTATAAAAATAGCTGTTTCAGTTCAGTATGTTGGAGTGATAGATACAGAGAGTATATGTATGCAGCAGTTCTATCCTTCCATGAGAAAATATTAATTGTATCAATACTTGGTAAGTAAATAAATTACTTTTCTCATAAGCGGCAGCCTCGGTCTTTTATCTGTACAAATTGTGGGTAACTGGTATATGAAGATTTGGAGAGGTGGTAAAAAGACCTAAACATTTACACTGAATTAATTAATTCAAGAGCTAGTCTCGCAGGGCAAGGCTATCGGGCCGGCCTCAGGGAAGGTATTGAGGTAGGGGCTATGAGGTGGGAGGATCTAAGCATGGCTGGGGGGTAGCTGAGGGTTTACATTTAAAATAGGGTTTTCCACTGGGATTGGCAAAGGGGATTGGAAGAAGGGGTAAGGGGGCAGGCTGAGAGAGAGGATACTTAAAGGATCCACCTCTGGGTTGTAGGGTCTTTAACATTGCTCCTCGGAGGTGGCTTTACCCACCTGCCCTCCCCGATTGGGATAGGGCCTGGGGGTGTCTGTAATCAAGGTGTGGGATCAGAGTGTGGATGGTGTGTCACAGTGAGGGACACCTGAGCTACAGGGCTTCAGCTCATCAGGTGATGAGCGCTTAAGAGCTGCAGAATCAGGTGACCCAGAATAGGTGGGCATGAAGGGCCATGCCATTCCCTTGCCCTAGCTATCATGGCGGGGTAGAAAGGGCAAAAGGTTAGCAGTTGAATAATTCAGTTGTAGTTCGGGTGCAAGTATTGTTTAAGAATTGCTATGTTAAAGATTGTTATCTTAATAAACAAAGCAGCAGCCTATTTTGCTACCATACATTCTTGTGTATTGTGTTGTTTATTGTCATGGGGGATTGGAGAGGGGGACAAGTAGGGGGGGTACAGAGTAGAGGGGTGACGAGTCCCAGTTCAAGTGTTAGTGTTTCCAGAGGATGTGGTCAATGCCTCTAGTGTTGCTAGGTTTTAAAATGTTTGGCCAAGTTTCTGGAGGAAAAGTACACAAATAGACTTGAGGGATTCTTTTGGGTCCTCTTGGGTTCTTGTGACCTGCTGGAGACAGGATGACTCAATGGACTCTTTGGCCTCAGTTCTACAGAATTCCTGCATTGTGTAAATGGCCATCTATATAGAGAGAGATTCAGCCTATGGCAATGCTTCTCAGCCCAAGGCACACCAGGATATCCATAATGATTATGCATGACAGAGATTTGCATGCACTGCCTACTACTATTAGCATTTATATAGCGCTGCCAGATGCACGCAGCGCTGAACAATTGACATAGAGAGACAGTCCCTGCTCAAAGAGCTTACAATGTATACAGATCTATCTCATGCATATTCAGTGTGGTAATCCTACAAACCTAGTTGACTGGGTGTGGCCTGACGAATGATATTTATTTTTATTCTTCAAAATAATATTCAGGCTAGTGAGGGGTAGGGGTTATTTGGTCCCACACCACAAGAGTTTTTTTCCTATACCAATCCCTTCATTCACTTCTGATTTGCTCAGGATGAATGTGTTAGTAAATGGGACCTTCCGCTATCACCACCCTCACAACAAGAGAAGAGAAAAATGAGATGTTCCACTGCAAAACCCTTGTAGAGTCTGTGTGTGCCAGGGTTTTCCTTTCAAGATAGAACTTACTCAAAAGATGGGATGGTAGCTCTAGTTTACTTTTCACAGTGGCTGCTTTGTTCCAACTTCAAGGTCCCCAAACTTGTCCCCATAGCACCAGAGCCAGTCAAAATGGTGATAAATGTACATAATGTGGAGGTCCACCATATACAGATGTGTCTCATACATGTTCAAAGCATTTTCAAGATGCATAAACTGAAAATAAGGCTGCCTGTTGTTGTACCATAACTGCTTGGAAGCTGTTGTTTGAACTTATATATGGAACTAGTTTAAATATGAATTGAACTGGATACATTCAATAGATGCCTCGCCTCACCCTATGCTTGGAACAACCTTCCTGAGCCCTTACACCAAGCCCCCTCCTTGCCCATCTTCAGGTCTTTGCTTAAAGCCCACCTCTTCAATGCTGCGTTGGGCACCTAACTCTTACCGTTCAGTAAATCCAGACTGCCCCAATTTGACTGCCCCTCTCGGACTGACTGTTCACTTGTCTTTTAGATTGTAAGCTCATTGAGCAGGGACTGTCCCTCTATGTTAAATTGTACAGCGCTGCTGTAACCCTAGTAGCGCTTTAGAAATGTTAAGTAGTAGTAGTAGATGGAAGTTAATGTGGCTAGCTGGATAGATGCATTCTGGTGCTTCTCAGTATTATATAATATTTTGTATGCATAATTTACTTTCTAGGGCTCCTTATGGTTTTGAACTTGAGAGTTATTTCGTTTGATAAGAACAATGTAATTGCAGTTTGTGCATAAACATAATTCAATCATGGATTTTAAACATTATTTTTAATTTAAACTGAGATTTTGATGGTGGTTACTCTTAATATATGGGTCTAATTTATTCGGCATGTCCTTTCATTCTGTATCATAGGCGCGGACCCTTAACAAATAATGAATTGTTGCCATTTGCCTTAACTACCTACGTCTGTACCATAATAAGTGAATTTTAAAACATAGCTAAACAATAGTTCTGTTTTTCTGGATGTCTGCTAATAATAGGGCTTGGTGCCTAAAGCATCCACAGAAGAAGCACAGTAAAATTTAAAACCTCATATGAGAATTTAAGCCGCTTAGATTGTTTTTTTTCTCGGCAATGGAGGCCGTGCGATGTTAGACCTGTTAGATATATTTGCAAATGCGAGGCTTTCCCTTCTCTCCTTTCTTAATCTTGTGGCTGTTTTTGTTTTGTCATCCTGTGAGGAGAAAGGCATATCCGTCTCTTCCTTGGCAATGAGCTGGTTCAGTGCCAGCAGGAAATTCGGGGCTGTGGTGTAGCAGCCAGCAGCAGGGTTGGCGCTGTGGGGGTAGAGCTTGTCACCTCCCCTCCCCCACCCCACCACCCAGAATGATTGGCAGGCAGGAGTTTGTTCCTTTAAAGGGACTGACCTGGCGTGGCGAGGAGGGCGGGGAATGCGTAGAACCAAGTCCTGGAAGGCAAAGGTGTAGCTTTTGCGGGCGTTTGGTTTTGACTGTGGCAGCTGCAGAGATGAGCCGGGGGCAGAGAGCGATGACACGCCCCCCGGCCAGGGCCGCTGCCTTTCCTCTCTGCCGGCTCTGGAAGTTGCTTTAACCAGCGGGGGACCCGCACTGATGGGTAGCGACTGAGCTGTTGCTGGGTTCAGTGTGAAGCTTGCAGCAGCAGGTCCGGTGGGCGGCAAGCGTCTTCTTTAATGTGATTTTATTGCTCATTCTCTCTTGCTGCTGCCGAAATGCTGGCAGCTCTATCGGATTTTTTGAATGGAATCTGCAAATACTTTTATTATAGCTATATTGCTATAGTTTTCCTCTTTCCGTGGTTTTGATTCTAACGGATTTTTTTTGTTGTTGTTGCTATTTTTCATATTCTAAAGTTTCACTTTAATATTCACGCTCTAACTCTAGGGGCGGGTTTTTTTTTTTTGCATTAAATCCAGAGGGAAATGTAAAAACAGGATTTACTGGTTTCACACGATCACTGCTAGCCTAAACCCGTCATTACCATAACAGTCGGCGAGAGAGCAAGTGCTCTGGATCTGGGCAATGCCCCGCGGGAGCTCGCTGCCCGGTACTAGTTGCCTCTGAAACTGGACCCCGAAGCGGTAAGAGAGAGCCTGGCATGTCGTTTTGCTTCGTGATATCAGTACGATCTTTCCTAGGGTGACTGTTTTCTGGGGGTCTGCGCCGTTGCATGCCTGTGAGTCCCGGCTGGAAAGGGAGGGAGCAGTAATTCCACAGGCATGTTTGTGACAGATCGGTGGAAAGTGCTCGGGCGGAGTGCTGAGATTTCTCCGAGGCTGACTTTTACCTGGCAGGGGAAAGGTTTGTAGAAGATCAGGAGAGCGGGAAGGAAACGTTTACCTGACAGTTTTCCAACTGCCTGAGGGCACGGGCCCTTCGGTGAGGCTGATTTTTTGGGGGGCGGGGGAAGAACCTCGGGCTAAAATGTGCCTTAGTTTGGGGTGGATGTATCAAGGTGGTGGAGAGGAGGCTGAAGGATCCGGCTGCCAGCCTGATCCAGTCTCAATTTTGCTTACAAAGATGGATTTGTAGTACTCATTTCTGGCTAAATTAGAACTACAAATGAAATGACTGCTTGCAATGGAGCAAAACCAAAACTGGGCTGAGCCGGGTGGGCGCAGCACGATGGGAGTGAGTTAACCGCATTTCACTTTTTAAAAATTGAACATTGTTCCAAATTGCCTATTATTTAGACTGGAGCGGAAGGCTCCCCCCCCCCTCCCCGCTGACTCCACTCCAAAGAGGAAACGGGTTCAGGCTTCAGGATCTCCCAGTTTTGGCAAGGAATTGTTAACTTCTGAATAGCGCTAAAGCATCTGAATCCAATGGCTTGTTTGAAAATAGGAACTATGCATAATAGCTTTTTTTTTTTTAACGCGCAATTAAAATTCAACCAATATCAAAAAAGTGGAACTTAAAATTTCACCAGCAAAGAGTCTAAGTGGAAGGGAGATTTTTTTTTTTACAGTTAGGAATGAAGCTCTGTTTCTCATGTAGATTCGTGAAGCACATTTTAACCAAAAGAGGGATTCATATATGCTGAAAATTTCTGCACCTGTGAATTTGGTTTTTGAGAGTTCAGCCAGTTTTTCTGAGCCGTCTGCCTGGAGTCCTGCCTTTTTATGCTTTTATGTTTCTAAAGAGCTGCTATTTATGGCACAGCAGGCTGTAAATACATTTTCTTTCTTATCCCTAAAAGCTTTTTTTTTTTTTTTTTGCACTGTACGATATGCTTTCTTGAACAGACGTGAATATAGATCTGTAAAGTAACCCTACTGGAAGCAGTTCGTTTATGACTGGGTCAGTCTGGATATCTGTGCATTTTAACAGGTACCAACTAAACAGGACGCTGCATTCGAAATATTAAATATCTGTTTCTAATTAGGAGGTTAGTAAAAGTTAAAAAAAAACTGTGTTTGATCTCCCATTTTGGTCCTATATCTCAGTATTTCGGGCTTAACTGTGAATTATTTTTTTTTAAAATAGGTCATAGAATGGCCCATACAGGGCTCAGGTAGGAGGTGACAGAAGAGTGACTTAGCCTGTCCGTTTGTAGTTTGCTATTTCCCTCTGCCCCCTGAGGTCCCTTTGTATCCGTCTCCTAGACTAAGAATATGCGACGTGCATCCTGCCCCGCGGCCATATATGGTCACTATTAAATGTAACTGACTTACAAGGCAGCAAAGGGGAACAGTCTACCCGACTGCATGGCTTTGAAGCTGACAAAAAGCATGATGCAAGGCAAAAGGTTGTCGGCTTCAAAAGGTGCACAATGCTCTCTACCTGATCCCAGCAGCTTCTCTTGTAGTCAGTCACCAAGGAGGGCAAAATGTCTGGGGCTACTGGGATCCACTCATAAGAGGTGTTCAGAAAAGGGAATTCTTTGTTAGCAAAATCAGCCATCTATTTTACTCTCTGTGATTGAAGCGATGCCAGCACTTGAAAGGTAATCAGCCCTGCTCTACCACATATAGGTTTTCTTTAACAGCCGCGCCGCCTACAGTGTTTGATCATGTGGTTGTGAGCCTAGGTGTCCCTTTTCCTTTTTGACAAACCAGAGCGCTTTCTGTAAATAACCCAGATCTTGGAAAATGCCAGTATGGCAGTAGCAGCAGAACCCTGATGATAAAACTTGCCTGGACGTGTTTTGTGAATGGAATGCGTTTCTCAGATTAAATCTCTGGCTCTGACTAGCCTCCTTGATAAAAGAAAGATCAGACCTGTTTCTTTGCTTTACTTTTGCTTCCCAGAAGTTCACAGGCCATAATGCTAAAGAAATTCAGTAGTAACTTAAGAACAGCACACTCATCAGTATGCTGGATATTTTTTTTTTGGGGGGGGGGGGGGGAATGCTTTGTTATTGACCATACCTCAATATCCAGATCCAGACGCACCCTTGAGTCAAACTGACTCCTGGGGACCATACAGTGAGTGACCCCCCCCCCCCCCATTGTGGTTTTCTGGGCATGATGGAGGAGTTATATGTTGCTGACTTCTCTTGTGCAGTGTGAGGCACCATTGTGTTGCTGGTGCACAGGCTAGTTTTACTGGGTGCAGTGGAGGATTAAGGGGTGCTTTTACTAATCTGCGGTAAAAGGGGCCCTTCGCTAGTGCTACTGTTGAGTTTTTGCAGTGCCCAGAGGCCCCTTTTACTGCAGCGGGTAAAAAGGTGGAAAAATGAAATGGCCGTGCGGTAAGTTCACACTTGCCATGTGGCGGGGAGGGCATTTAGTGGAGTGGAGGAGTGGCCTAGTGGTTAGAGCACCGGCCTTGCAATCCAGAGGTGGCCGGTTCAAATTCCACTGCTGCTCCTTGTGATCTTGGGCAAGTCACTTAGCCCTCCATTGCCTCAGGTACAAAATTAAATTGTGAGCCCTCCTGGAACAGAGAAATATCCAGAGTACCTGAATGTAACTCACTTTGAGCTACTACTGAAAAAGGTGTGAGCAAAATCTAAATAAATAATTTATCACCACCCATTGAGGTGGCAGTAAAGTCTCCCATTGGTAACTGTGCAGCAGGGGCGTATCTGCGTGGGGCCTCAGGGGCCTGGGCCCCCACAGATTTTGCCCTGGACCCCCCTACCGCCATCAACCCTCCCCCGCTGCCGTTCTTACTTTTGCTGGCGGGGGACCCCAACCCCCGCCAGCCGAGGTCTGCTTCCACCTGCCGCTGCCGTAAAAACTTCTTCTTCAGCCGGCGGGGGACCCCAAACCCCCGCCAGCCGCCCCGCGGTGTTTAAAATTCATCTTCGGCCTCCGTGGCCGTGCTGCTGTGATAGGCGCTGTTGAAATCCACTTCGGAGTCTGACGTCGCAGCACGTACAACGTACAACGACGTCAGACTCCGAAGTGGATTTCAACAGCGCCTATCACAGCAGCAGTGCAGCACGGCCACGGAGGCCGAAGATGAATTTTAAACACCGCGGGGCGGCTGGCGGGGGTTTGGGGTCCCCCGCCGGCTGAAGAAGAAGTTTTTACGGCAGCGGCAGGTGGAAGCAGACCTTGGCTGGCGGGGGTTGGGGTCCCCCGCCAGCAAAAGTAAGAACGGCAGCGGGGGAGGGTTGGCGGCGGGAGGGGGGTGGAGAGAGTCATTGGTGGCGGTGGGGGCTCGGCGGCGGCGGCGGGGGGGGAGGGGCTAAAATGTGCCCCCTCCCTCTGGCTCTGGCCCCCCCTACCGCCGGAGTCCAGATACACCCCTGCTGTGCAGTGCTGCCCACACCAGGTAACCCCCTGCGGTAGTAATTAAAAAAAATTCCAGCACTGGGAATGAAACTACCACCATCAGTAGTTCTGGATTGCCACTTGGCAACCCTTTAGAAAAAGGGGCTCCTAAGTGACTTGCCCAAAGCCACAAGGAGTTGTGGTGGGATCTGGGCCTGGGCCTTCTACTTCTCTGCTCTGTCTTTTTCAGCTATTCTGGCAACACAGAGGCAGTGCATGCTGTACGGGTGGGTTCAGTTTGCAAAGCTGACTCCTGTTCCCAGCTAGAGCTGACATGCCGTAGAAGTTTCATTCTTACCCCAATGGCTGTGAAGGTTCTACATGGTGCAATGATGCCCAGTGGCTATATTCAGGGTGCATATGCACCAGGCAGAGCCACTGAGAGGGGGGCAGAGGGGGCAAAATTCCCTGGGTCCAGCACCAACAAGCTTCTTTTTGCTGTTTGCTTCTAGGTCTGTCCTCCCCTGCTCCTGCGGGCTGCCCATGACCCGGATGATTGCATTAGCACGATATTGCGTTAATGCAATCATCCGGGTCCTGGCTCTCAGCACAGACAGGAGCAGGAGAGGACAGACTGTGGGAGCAGGCATACAGGAAATGGCTTGCCGGGCCCAGGCCCCCGTCCTTGGAAGCAAAGACAAAAGATGCAGGAGCGTTGGTGCGAGTGGTTTGACGGTGCAAGGCCTTGGCCCCCCTTAGAGGCAAAAACAAAAAGGTGGTGGTTGACTTGTGGCAGTCTGGTTTTGCTCTGGGCCCAGCCATGTCTCTTGGCAGCCTTGGCACCAGGCTCAAGAAAGAACTACTACTACTAATCATTTCTATAGCACTACTAGACATATGCAGTGCTGTACACATTATATGCAGATACTTTCTCTGTCCCTAGAGGGCTCACAATCTAAGTTTTGGTACCTGAGGCAATGGAGGGTTAGGTGACTTGCCCAGAGTCACAAGGAGCTGCAGTGGGAATCAAACCCAGTTCCACAGGATCAACATCCACTGCACTAACCATTAGGCTACTCCTCCACTCCAGTCTGTGGCCCTTGGCTAAGTACTGTCACTGAGATGGTTGAGCTATATGGGAGGGAGAGAAGGGGATCTCTCTCCTGTCATTCCCATTGTTTTAAGGCCAAGGGCCCATCCTGAGGAAGCCTATTAATGGGGATTGTGTGGGCCATTCTCCGGGCTGGATACTGCTGATGGGAGGTGTGGTGGTGGTGGTGGTGCACATTTATGTTTCAACAATTTTATTGATGATTCAACAGAATTAAACATTCAATAGGCACAATATGCAAAAAATTGCAAACACCACAATCTGAATAAACTGAATAAGAACAAGAGAATAGTGTTGTCATCAAAGTTTTAACAATTTTTCTACCCACCCTGCCCAATCCCATACCCCACCCCACCCTCAAGGTCTTAGCTTGTAGTTCAACTATTTTTATTGATGAAAATTACAATATATACAATTGGAATCCAGCATGAACCAGATACCATCCCCTTAACTTTTAGCTCCCCAATTCCATACCTAGAACTATTATCAATCATGTTAATACTTCCTCCCCCCTTCCTCTTCTCAGATCACCCCTCCCCACTTCCTCTCCTTGTGTCAATACTAATTACAACATCCCCAACCCAATCCTATCCCTTTTAAGACAAATCTACAATTAAACCACCCTGTGGATCTCCCTCCCCCCTCCTTCCCCTGGTGATGCAAATTTAAACAGGCAAATTGTACGTGGCCTTGGTACAAAAACTTCTCTGCTGGGTTGGTGGGCTGCTGTCGGGGACAGAGAGAGGCTTTCCCCATTTAAGCCTTCCCCTCCAAGGATCAGGCCTGGTTCCTGCTCCTCAGAGGTGGTGTCCCCACCTGCCAATCCCCTTTTTGTTATTTCTTGCTTTTTACTCTTGTGTATTTAATTTCTGGGTTGTCACAGCTGGTGGTACACCCAAGTTAAGTGCTGTTGTATAGCCTTAATTTTACCTGGCTGTTAAAATCAAGGTGTATAATTTGGGTCAGTTGATTCACTGGCGGGGCATGGAGGTCTGTGTATGCTCCCAAAGCTCTAGCTGAACATGGTGGGGCTTGGGTATCCTAGCTACTTGGTTGGGGGGGGGGGGGGGCAGATTTTCATTAGATAGGTACTTAAATGTTATTTGTGTCTTATTCATCTTGGCTGTGGAATATTTATTATTTGGTTGTCTAATTTTACAGTATATGAAGCTGTGGCCTTTTAGTACCATATACACAATCTTGTTCGTCCTTGGTGGTTGCATTTTGTATATGATAAGTGAGTTATTTGTGGAGGAGATAGGGGTGTTTGGAAAAATGGAGGGAAAAGTCACAGTTCCCCTTATTATTTGCGAATAAAGGCTTTTAGCATTGTAAATCCTAAAATTTCATTGAAGTAGAAGCCAAAAAGACAGAAACTTGTGGATTAAGTGAACAAAACAAAATCCGATGGGACTGTCTCCACTACACCTTGTTGTCCTTGTTAACTTTAAAATAAAACAACAAAATATCATTTTCCATTGCATGTCCTCTAAAATTACTCACTCTCTATAAAGAGTGAGGGGTTAAGACCCCTTGTGTCAGTTTTGTGAACTACTTTCAACAACATTCCGGGGCCCAGAGCATGCCTAAAAGACACGCCCACACTCCCACAGGCCACTTTTTTACCGCAGCTTTGTAAAAGGACCCCTCAGTTCTGTAAAGAAAAGTAGCCCAGTACATTTGTGCACAGGGACAGCAGGCTGTGCCAGGGCCTCTTTTGGTTTTGGGCAGGCTTGGGGTCCAGGGCAATTTCCCTGGTTGCCCCTGCTCAACATCAGCTCTGTTTGTGCATTTCAACATCGTTTTTCTTAAGTTCTACCCCTCTGTCATATCAGAGTTGTGTTGGCTGAATTTTTACTATCCTCTCTCGACTCACTTATTATACCCAGAAAAGGCATTCTTAAGGAAAATCTGTGCCTTCTCAGTGGAGGGATCCTCTTTTGGAATAAATCAGCCAGGGGATAGGGGAAAGTGAAGAGCACCAGTCAGTCACTGCAGAGAGTGAAAATATGTAGATTAGGAAAGGAACAGAAGGAAGACAGAAGAAGGCTGGGGAGGGAGAGAGGAGTGAGTACAGGGAACTGGATCCTGAAACCCCAGTTCCTGTTTAATATTCTGTCTGCTCCATTCATGTTGTGTTTGGCTCCTGTGGGACCGAAGCTCGACTTGAAACAGGAGCCAGTTCTGTGTCTTAATCTCAGTGTTTTGACTGGAAACAGATCCAGATTTGTCCGAGCAGGCTCATGGAAGGAGCTACCAAGGCCCTCTCTCATTTCATTTTGGATGGCAAACATCTGTTGAGATGCCTACAATATAAAATAAGATGTGATGACACCAGACAGGATGAGAAAGAGCAGAACTGACATTTGAATATGTGAGCACTGTTGTATTTTTATTACTGCTTTCCTTCTAAAGATGTGAAAAATAACTTTCAGTTGGTGATACGCAGCAAATATCTACAGGAGTAAAATTCTTCAACTAGAGCAGTTGAAGAAAAATCCGGAAAGATATTGTAAATGTGACAGGCGAGTCAAATTTTTGAAGAGCAGTCAGGCAGAAGCGATTGAAATGCCAGTTGGAGAACGTGAAGTTTTAGGGCTTTTTGGAAATTCCTACTTCCTTGTTTTTCTGGGATTGCTGTAATACACCTGGAATGTTTGCGGTTTGAAGACAGACCCTGGGGAATGTTGCTGCCTGCTTTGACACGTAGTCTTTGGTTTTCGTTGCAGATCTCAGGGTGCACGAGATGACACTGGTCCTGTCCATGAATAGATTTTGTGACCCCATTGTCTCGGAAGGAGCTGCGGAGATCCCTGAATACCAGAGCCTCTGGGAGTCCGAGTGTTACCCTGCTCCGCTCCACCAGCAGCACACAGACAGCAGAACCTGGACCTCCCTGCCAGGTACTCCTGTCCTCTCCTATAGCTGCTGACTGCCCATGCTTCCAGATCTGGTTCTCTTTTAAATGAACAAGAACAGAGGTGTAGTTTAATGTCATATTGGCAGTGGAGGAAAGGGGGTCCTATTCAGTATTAGCACAAGCAACATTTAAGGGGGGGCATTGCCTCCCCATGTCCTCCCTAAAGTAGACCTATGAGAAAGAAATAGCCTAAAAAGGGCACACAAGCTGTGTTTTAGATGTAACTGACATTTGCCCTTTTATCAACCAAGAATTAAACATTCTGATGGAAGGTTGGGCAAAGATAAGTTCAGTATTGGAACTTCCCTTCTGCATGGAACATACCTTTCTGGGAAGAGGTTCTTCCTTCATGAGTTTTACCATTTGGAGGAAGAGTGGGCCTGCTGAATTTGGCAGCCTCTGCTCTAATATGGTCTTGTTTATAAAAGGAGAAAAGTGGAATAAAGCTTTTGGCTAGCATTCTTTTTGTCGATAAGACATTGCCTTGTACTGCCACTGCAAAACTATTGTTACACTAGACAGGAACAAATGAGCCAATGTGCCTGGTTTGGGAAATGCTATCTACAGCATTAGGAAGGGGTGATGTTAAAATAATCCAGACCTAGTTTGCAGAGTGCTGTAGATTAAATTCACATTAGGAATTTCTGACCAAAAGGCATGAAATAGAATAACTCTCACGAGAAATATGGTGCCCGATTTGTCTTTCAGTTTATGGCACTGCATATGTTACTCATTAAAATATGTCTGCTACTTCTTACTGATAGTCTATTTTTTTTTCCTGTAGCATGGCCACAGTCGTATTTTATGTTTGTTTTGACGTTTAATACTATATTATCAGTGCATGATATCCAGTTCTAGATATTCAAATGTGTACTTTATTCAGCAACTATACTTATGGCTTCTGATTTTAAGTTTTAACCAAAGTAGAGGAGTGTGGTAGCCGTGTTAGTCCACTCTTAAGGTTATCAATAGAAATCAAACAAAATAAAACATGGAAAAGAAAATAAGATGATACCTTTTTTATTGGACATAACTTAATACATTTCTTGATTAGCTTTCGAAGGTTGCCCTTCTTCCTCAGATCGGAAATAAGCAAATGTG
This sequence comes from Microcaecilia unicolor, assembly GCF_901765095.1. Lineage (NCBI taxonomy): Eukaryota > Metazoa > Chordata > Amphibia > Gymnophiona > Siphonopidae > Microcaecilia > Microcaecilia unicolor. Next base: position 79,035,427 of record NC_044033.1, on the reverse strand, counting down.
CTAGCTGACAGTGTATATAAGTGAAAACATTCAAGCATTACTATGACAGTCTGACAGGGTGGGAGGATGGGGGTGGGTAGGAGGTATGCATGGGGACATCAAAGCATATCATTGATATCATTGATATTTTAACCAACAAACACCAATAAAATACCCCTATTGCCAAACAATTCAAATAGAGTTCATTGGATAAACAGCAGAAAAGCATCACTTACCATCTCACCCCTCCCTGGTTTCTCATATATCCTCCACTCTACCTTTTTCATGCTAACGGCTCCTACATGACACACATGTACATATTTGATTCCATAGGAAGAGTTATTCAGCAATAGAATCTGTGATGTGAAAATACCTATAAACAATGAGCTGGAAAATAAACTCATTTATCAGGGGCAGAAGCTCTCCGGTTGCTGATGGTGATATTGGTAGGACCATGGCCCCAGTGCCACACCCCAATATGCTGCCTGTGTAATTTATAACATCTAAGAACAGAGGCCCTAATTATATGATTTCTGCTTGGATCTCATTCACCATTGTAGTTCTCACTTTTCAGTTTTGGTGGGGGGGGGGGGGGGGGGGGGGAGGGTGGTAGACTGGAAGTTTCTCGCTGCTTTGCACTTTTCAGTTCATTCTGGAACCAATCCTTATTGGGGCTAGAGGGCCATAAACCTTGATGCACAACCATATGGGGTTTTCCTGCCTCCCTTCCTGCCAACACTTTTCTTTAATTATCCTCATCTCCATCGTTCAATCCAGCTATCACACTGACAGGCTTAGAGACTAGGGGCCACAGACCATTGATTCTTCTGGAACTTGGTGTGTGCGTGCAACTGAAGTCTGGTCAGGTGTCCCGACTATGCAGAGACTGGGAGTATTTTTCCCCTCCCTTTGCTCCCGACCCCCAAGTCTCAGACCCAGTCATCACATAAGACAGCATGACCACAGGGCCATTGGGCCCTCGCTTATTTCACTGTGAATCACACAGCTACAAATGGATGACCAATTTTGCACTACTAGACTGAAGATTTTGGCATGCTGTCAGGCCTCAGTTTTACAAAATTTGTGCATCATCTGAAGCTATTGAGGGGCCAATGCACAAAGGTCGCCGTTAAATATGGCAGCCACGGGTGAACTTACTGACTCGCAAACAGCGACTGATGCACAAAGGGAGTGGCATGCAAATGAGATACATGGAAATTCTGCAAGGGAAAGTGCCATGCGGAGAACAGGATCCCGAGTTGTTTCCAGGATCGGACACGGGGGGGGGGGGGGGGGGGAGGAGTGGAGAGCTCCTGCACTCATGAAACGAGCTCACCTTCATGTTTTGGACAAGAAGTCAGAGCTCCTGCTTAGAAAATTAGCAGGGCTCCAGGGTTTGCTCTCTTCCCCCCTCTCCCTTACCCCCAGGACTGCCTATGGCAGGAGAAATAAAGGTCAGCAGAGCAGCAGAAGGAGGGGAGGGCTCCCTGCACCAGGCTGGAGTGTGATTGGGAGGCAGAGGCTGAAGGGAGAAGGGAAGTGGACAGGGGATCAGCCCTGGAGTTGCCAGCATGGATGAGGAGGGTTCCTCTCCAACAGCTCCTGACTTGTGGGACAATCTAGCATGTTAAAGGTAGGCGATCCTTTCTGTGCATTGCATGGAATGCTCATGTTAATACTGATGAGCTAGTTGTAATATATTAACATAGGGTTATCGGTAGCTGCTACGGGAAACGGTAAAAGGGACGCAGAACCCTGTGGTGCATTAGATGCTAAATAATGTTTGCTTTAGACTGGCTACAACCAGAGGCATAGCTAGGTGGGGCTCCAGGGGAGTGACCACTTCCCCAAACGGACTTCGGACGGTGCCTGCGCCTATTTTTCAGCCAGTCCCTCGCATTTATGCTATGCGTATGTGCGCCTACACAATGCTTGCATGCGCCTCTCCACTTCCCATGGCGTCACAATCGGGCTACGCTTCTGGCTACAGCCAGTCTAAAGCAAACGTTGCCAGCATGGTAAACTTTGTGCATCGGGCCCTGAGTCCACGCCATTTCATTGCTTTTTCTTCTATTGTGCATAGTATTTTCGTGTTGGTGGTTAAAAATGGAGGTAGTATTTGACTTAGTGCTTCAGAGTTCTAGGCCTGAGCATAACCTATTTTTTCACCTCTCACTTTTCATTGAAATGAAGCCTCAGTAAATAGTGATGTATTCTGTAGTCTGAAACTCTAAATACCTATTGCTTACCATTCTGTCTGGTGGAATGACCAAGTCAGCTCTTTCACAGAGTTTCCCATCCTGTAAGTCAACACCAGGTATAATTTTAACAACAAACCTTTCTTTGTGCTCATCACAAGGATATCATTATGTGTCCTTGTTACCCGGCGTGAGAAAGGAATTGAAGCGTATTTTGTGTGGAGAACCTGGGGTGAACCACATGTCATGTGTCACATCTGATTTATTGCTGCAGACTCGCATTACAGGGGAATTTTGAATCCAGTAACGACATCCAAGATCACATACTTTAAAAGGAAATATGTAGAAGAGGATTTTCACCCACCGCTCAGCAGCTGCACTCATAAAGTATGTGTGGTTTTTAATATTCATTTTTTTTTGTTTTGCTAAGTCTTCTAAATGCTCTGTGTGGGCTGATCTATTTCTAGATACTTGAAATGTGCTTCCTAAATGCTGAAAAACGGGTCATTTATTAGGCAATCAGACATAAACCATTGTCACTGTTTTGTTATTATTGTACAATTAGAATAATATAAGATGATTTGTGCAGCCAAATGTTACTGTCTCCCCCTGCCCCCCTCCCCGTGAATTTTTTTTTTTCATCTGTAACATTGCTTTATTGGAAGTTGCTTTGTCTGATGCAGTTTAATCAAGTGTATGGATCTGTATGATCACCAAACAGAAGGTAAAGGGTAATAGATCTGATATATTGGTTTTCTGTGCTAGAACCAAAGTGGTTTACATTTATTATATGGAGCTACTTTCTCTGTCCGTAGTGGATTCAATCTAAGTTTTAGTACTTGGGGACAATGGAGGGTTAACCCCAAATTCTATAAAAGTCGCTAAAAATTGTGCATGCGTGCAATTTAATTGAATATTGAACCAATTAGCACAGATAATTGGCTGTTTAACAAGCAATTATTGATGCTAATTGGATTTAATTAAAATTCACGCGTGTAAATTTTATGTGCAGGTCCATAAAGGGGGCGTGACCATGGGAGGGTGATGGGTGGTTCGGGGGCATTACCACAATTTATGCGTGCTGTTATAGAATAATGGGGATCTGTGCTGAATTTAGGCGTGGGGATTTACACCAAGGTTTTGCTGGCGTAAATGGTCATGCCTAAATGTAGTCATGGTTCCTGGTTTTAAGTGCTATTCTATAAACAGCAGGGGCGTAGCCAGACTTCGGCGGGAGGGGGATCCAGAGCCCGAGGTGAGGGGGGCACATATTAGCCCCCCCCCCGCCATTGACTGCTGCCGCCACCACCACCACCAACAACTTTGATCCCCCCCCCGCCGACGACCCTCTCGACCCCCCCCTCCCGCCGCCAACCCGCCGTCTCCTACCTTTGCTGGTGGGGGACCCCCACCCCCGCAAGCCGAGGTCCTCTTCCGGCGTAAGACTTCGTTCTGTTTCTGAGTCTGACGTCCTGTGCAGGACGTCAGACTCAGAAACAGAACGAAGCCTTGCGCCGGAAGAAGAGGACCTTGGCTGGCGGGGGCTGGGGTCCCCCGCCAGCAAAGGTAGGCGACGGTGGGTTGGCTGTGGGGGGGGGGGGGTCGAAAGGGTCATCGGCAGGGGGGTCCAGGGGCAAATCTACGGGGGCCCAGGCCCCCGTGGCCCCACGTAGTTACGTCACTGATAAGCAGCACAATTTTTCTCTGCGCTCTTTACAGAATTCAGTCCTAAGTGACTTGCCCAGGGTCACAAGGAGCTGCAGTGGGAATCAATCCCAGTTCCTCAGGTTCTAAGTCCACCAGCCATTAGGCTACTCTGAAAGATGAAGAGCTCTGTTGTGTGATGCCTGTGCATTCTTATTCAAAGGAAAACCTACTGCTCTGAAACCAAACATATGTGTGTGTGTGTGTGTGTGTTTGTGTGTGTGTGTGTGTATGGAGATGTGTGTGTGGGGGGGGGGGGGGGGGGGGGACACCAGAGGACACAGCAGAATGGACTGGATTTCCTTTTACCCTGTAGCCAGTGGGACTTGCAGTCTCTCTGACTTCATATCACTTATTGAACATTTATGATCTCTATGTGTTGCAATCCAAATTCTTGTTTTTTAAACAGTCAGATATCAGTGAGCTTGAGGCTTGGAAGCCAACTCTGTTTTCCCTCCAAAAAGGGCAGTCCACAACTACCCACAGCACCATCTCCCTGCCAGAGTGCTTCGCCTCACTTTTAAAATAACACTCCTGCTATGGGTTGGAGAGTGGTGTAGACTGCTCCCAGTTACTGAGACAGGCAGCCATTCTGATGATAGCCCTTTGCACTGAAGATAGCTGACTGCTGGAAGAAAATCACCAGCTCATTATGTTTAGCTTTTCCCAACCTTTTCAAGCCAGAGGCATACCTACTTTACCAAAGATGCCGTGTGATACATCAGTTTCCTGGAGCAGGCAGTGTGGACATGCTGGGGAAGCACTGAGGGGATGATGCAGAAAGCCTTACGGTAGATCCACACGCCAATGGTTGAGTCCGTGACCTGTACCGCAAGATTAGTGAGAAAATATTCTGCAACAATGCAGAAAGCTAATGAGATGCAAATTCAAAGTGCAGTGAACTTGCCTGTTAAATAAAAATGGTAAATAAATCCTAACAAATAAATAAATAAATAATCAGGGAAACATATGTGCAGAAAAGTGTGTTAAGGGTGGCTTTAGGGTGCGCCTATCTATGGAAAACAAAAGTGCCAGCACGCATCTACACGGGAACTGGAATACTGTTCTATGCACGAATACTAGCCTCACAAAATTTTCTTTCACATAACATTTTTTGGAGAGGCTAATACTATGCTCAAAACAACATGCTCAGATGATTCTTTCATTTATCGCGGACACGTGCATACTGCAGCTGCCGTTATCTCCACGAACAGTTGTTACTTCTGTTCTGTCTTTTAAAAGTTGTAGATATACAGTACGGTCTCGGATTATTCAACCTAAATTGGACCGACCCATTCTTGGATAACTGAAAAGTCAGATAGCGCAGAAAACATGGCATAATCCTCTCAAATAATGGATAAACAAAGACACAGAATTCACGATTTTCAAAAATTGTCCTAAAACAAAGATTTATAATAGAAATAAATGCGATGTTAGTAACCCGACCATCCAGATATGCCAGATGGTCAGATTACTGAAGGTGGGAGCATCAAGGTGTGGAGGAGTGGCCTAGTTAGAGCAGCAGTCTTGACATCCAGAGGTGGTCGGTTCAAATCCCACTGCTGCTCCTTGTGATCTTAGGTAAGTCACCTAACCCTCCCTTCCCTCAGGTAGAAACTTAAATTTTTGAGTCCTCTTGGGACTGGGAACTACCTAGTGTACCTGAATGTAACTCACCTTGAGCTACTACTGAAAAAGGTGTGAGCAAAATAACCCCCCCCCCCCCCAAGACTATACTATACACAAGAAAAAACTGGCAGTAACCCCCCCCCCAAAAAAAAAAACAGCCTTATATTCTCACACCTAACTAGTACTGACATACTCTACTCCCTTCCATTTATCTGCACTTTTTAGCAACCCTTGTCCTTGGCCCTTGATCCTTTCCCCACCATTTATGCATTCATGCATTGTCATGTAACATAGCTCCTAATGCATCTTCTCCCAACTCTCCCCTTTCTAAATTGCTTTCTATGTATTTTATACTGTGACTTTGTATATTGCCTATCATTAGTGTACATCTAGGCGCATAAATTTTGGAATGCCCACAAAATGCCCATTTCCCCGCCCATAACCACGTCCCTTTTTGCCTGTTCACCTTAGAAGTTAGGTGCACTGTGTTACAGAATACGCATAGCGAGTTGTGCGCAAAAAGTCTAATTATTGCCAATTAGTGCTCATTATTGCTTGTTAAGTGCTGTTATCAATACTAATTATCTGGTTAAGCCAATTAAGTTACATGCATTGTTATAGAATACGCCTGGCTTTTGGTGCGGGTCTCTAGGCGCACTAAATAGAATCTGGGGGACATTGTGCATTGTACACTTTGCAGTAATGCTGGGCCTTCAAGACTGGGACAATTGAAATTGTTTATTGATGACCCGACACGGGCCGCGTTTCGGCGCAAAACAACGCCTGCCTCAAGGGTCAGGAAGGGACACAGTTAGATGTACTCGAAGTCAATTCAATGCCCCAGTATATCATATCGAGATCGCCGTTCACCGCAGGTGCGAGGATACAGCTCCATAAAGAGCCCACTCGTATGCTTGAATTGACTTTGAGTACATCTGTGTCCCTTCCTGACCCCTGAGGCAGGCGTTGTTTTGCGCCGAAACACAGCCCGTGTCGGGTCATCAATAAACAATTTCAATTGTCCCAGTCTTGAAGGCCCAGTGTTGCTTTTTTTGTTTGTATACTTTCTATGTATGCTATATTATTTGTGCTACACTTTGCAGTAACCACACACTTCTGCTCTCAGTGGCTTTTTTCAAGGAGACACCTCAGGAGGGGAAGGGATGGTAGTGTTGTGTGCAAAGAATACACTGCACAAAGGACAGTCGGCTCTCCATGCCCTGCCCACTGCCTACTAATTCCCACATTCCTGGCCTCAGGCTGTATTTATGAAGTAGAGCCATGCTCAGAACAGAGTTCCTGAACATTTAAGAGGCATTACTGGTGTCTTTTGTTGTACCAAGATGCTGACAGAAGAGTTCAACTGCTGGGCTAGATCTAACTATCAGCCAGGGGTTAACTTTTTTTTTTGCATGGCATGTCTGATCAGGTTTGTAAGTACGCTGGGCGGGAGATACTGGCTTAGATCTCCAGACAGTTGCTATACTGTAACAACTTTCAATCTGCTTCTGATCCCATTAAGGTTTAAGAGTCTTCTACCAGCAGAACAGAGTAATACCAGCAAAAGTAGTACAGAGTAACATGTTCCACCTTTCTCTGTTGGCCTAGCAGTTTCCTGCTGCTCTTGGTAGGCTTCCACCTCCATCAAAACTGGCCTCTACTGGACTACAGTGGTATAAGCTTCCATTTGTAACAATCCATGGGGGGGGGGGGGGGGGGGGAGTCTTTTATTTTAATATCCTCCTTCCAATTCAGTCTCTCCCCCTCCCCCAATCACCTCAAGCAGCCAAGGGCAGAAGGCCAGTCAATGTGGATTCTAACTCTGGCCATTAGTGAAAACTATTAAATGACACTTCTGCAAACTCTTTCATAGTGTCCAGGGAGAGGAAATATGTGTTAGGTTTTGAACCCTTAATTGTACTGAAAAGTTGCCTCTGCAACAAGCTTTTTAATTTAAATTTGGAGGAGAAGAAACGGTTGGCATGCATGCCTTACTACTAGAGTTTGCAAAATGGTGGTCAGTGGTCACGAGTCTATTGAGCTGAGTTACATTTATCCTGTTTTCCTCCAGTTATGAGTTTTGCACTCAGGAGAAAAAATATACTCCCTGAGCTTATTTGATTTTCCTGCTCATTCAAATATTTATTTTGGCTCTTACTTTTAACTCTGCAGCCCATGGTCTGTGTTCAGCATCCTCATGCATTCAGCTCATCCTTTGTGTTTTTATAGACCGATAGATGATCTGTAAGCGTCTTAAGACCCTAATAGATTTTTCACTTTCTGCTATCTGAATAATCTAATTCAAAATGTATTAAAGCAGGAGTTTGTTTCACTGATCAATGCAACATAATTTACACTTATGGAAATATTCAAAAAGTAATAAAGAATAAGAAATCAAAAAGTCTGCATTACATGTAACATATATGTGTGTGTGATATATACAGTATTTGGCTAAGTGGTATATGATGAGTGCCAGAGTAATTGCAACAAGCTCGGAGTCTGTAACCCACACAGTGTTGCTGTCTGCTTCAGTGTGGCTTCTTTACTTTTCTGGAAACGTCTGGAATATTTGCATGAATCATGGCTGTGGTTTGAATGGTGCCCTTGGCTCGGACAGAGCGCCACTTACAGAAACACTGTCTGACCGTGTTCTTTGGGTTCCCTTTAGCTGAAAGAAAACTGAGATGCTTAAACAGATATGTGAGGTCATAAAATAAACACAAAACTGCAAATTTAATTAAAATCTGCTTTTCATAACTGAATTGACTGTTAATATGGTAAAAAGGCATAATCCAAATGTGGTATTACATTATTGAGGTCATTTTATAAATCCTGCCTGGCAATTCTTCATGGACAATTTCTGCAGGATGCACAGATTCAAAGGGGACGTGTTCTGGGCAGGCAAAAAGAAAAAAAATATATATATTTCCCATTTTACATAGCAATACACATATATTTTAAACATTTCTCCATTGACATTTACACCTGCTCTCAGGCAGGTATTAAGTACCAGCTACCTGTCCATTTGGCCTTTAGTCTTCACCAGTGATTGAGGGAGCAGTTTGTACTTACCTCTGTGATGTCTACCACCACCTCAAAAATTATTTAAAAAAAAGAGCAGTTATCAAATCAAATAGTGGAATTAGAAAGGTACAGAGAAGGGCAACGAAAATGATAAAGGGGATGGGACAACTTCCCTATGAGGAAAGGCTGAAGCAGCTAGGGCTCTTCAGCTTGGAGAAAAGACAGCTGAGGGGAGATATGTCATAAATCTATAAAATAATGAGTGGAGTGGAATGGGTAGATGTGAATCGTTTGTTTACTGTTTCCAAAAATACTAGGACTAGGGGGCATGCGATGAAGCTATACATTAGTAAATTTAATATGAATCAGAGAACAATTTTCTTCACTCAACGTGTAATTAAACTCTAGTATTCGTTGCCAGAGAATGTGGTAAAGGCAGTTAATTTAGCAGGATTTTAAAAAGATTTGGATCATTTCTTAAAGGAAAACTTCATAGACCATTATTAAAACGGACTTGGGGAAAATCCACTGCTTATATCTAGGACAAGCAGCATAAATGTATTGTACGTTTTGGGGATCTTGCCAGGTACTTGTGACCTGGATTGGCCACTGTTGGAAACAGGATGCTGGGCTTGATGGACCTTTGGTCTGTCCCAGTATGGCAATACTTATATGTACTTATGACCACTAGTATCCCCGCTTCAGGGTTCAATGTGGTGTACAAAGTAGATGATAAAGTACAAAATTAGTTCAAATTACAAACATAACAAAAACAATTCTATTAATCATTAACATTTTTAGGAAATAAAAAGGTTTTCACCTTCTTCCTAAAAGTAACATAGTTATATTCAGTCCTAATATAAGAAGGAAGAAAATTCCACAATGATACTCTCAATACTGAAAATATGGAATTTACTAATTTCAAAAACGTGGCATTTTTATTAAAAGGTGGGCATATCAATTGATCTTGAAGATGCAGAGAATGTCCAATAATGAGTGAAGTAAGTTTAATCAATGGTTCTGAAGTGGACCCATATAAAATTTGAAAAATTAAACAAACTGCTTTAAACTTAATTCTTTCATTAACAGGGAGCCAATGTAATTCCCCAGTGTATGGTGTAACCCTGCTGTATCTGTTAAGTGTTCTGTATCAGCTGCAATTTTTAAAGATTTTTTAGAAAACATGCCAAGAAACAGGACATTACAATAATCCAAATGAGGTAGTATAAGCATTTGAACTAACAGAGCATATGCACGACGGTCAAAGAAAGGCCTAACTAAATGTAACCGCCAAAGTTAATTAACATGTGGTCCATAGGTTAAAGAGGAATCAAGAAAACCCCCCAACATCCTTGATTCTGTTTTCACCTTCAGAACTTTATCAGTAGACAAAATCAAAGAGGTAGGTATTTCAATACCTTGATTTCTAAACCACGATACCTTAGTTTTTTGGGAATTCAGCTTCAGTTTATTACTTAAGGCCCAGTCCTTTATTGCATTAATCCCAACTGTGACAAGAGTTTACCAAATCATGGTGTGACGCTGGGACTAGCAACAACAACATAATATCAGCATAGGATAGTAGTTATTTAACTCAGGGAGTCTTCTACAAAGGCACAGTAGCGTTTTTATTATTTATTTATTTGTAACACTTATACCCCGAGCTTTCCCACTTATTAGCAGGTTCACAAAGTAACATAGAATGGATAATAATTGTAATATAGCGTACAAAGAAGTGGTCAGTTAGATGTGGGTAAGTAAAATGGGTAAAATTATGTTTTTTGTTTTTATATTTTGTATGTGATTTGTTCCCTGCTTAGACTTTTACAGATATAGCGGGTTATAAATAAAGTTTTATTATTATTATTATTATACACCAATATGTTGGCACTTACAAGTGGAAGTTGCAAAATGTCTGTTTCCACGTGGAAGCTGTGAGGTGACTGAGCCGTTCATGTTTTCAACATGTAGATTTATAACATGGTTGCACTTGCTGCACGTGTTGGTACATACACATGCACTCTGGCATGTGTTTTATAAAAGGCTCTACATCGGCAGATTCTTTTCTAAAATACATCCTGATCTGGATGTCTTCATTTTGATTTTTGAAATTCTATGTAGGATATTAGGCTGAGGATCTCTAGCAATGTTATCTGACTTTCCTTTTTGTAAGTTTTCTCATACATATTATACTACCCATCTGTTATAGGCGACTTGATTTTGCATGTAATTAAAAGTAATTTGTTTTAATCCATTCTGTTTCTTTTTCTTCCCAATCTTTTTTCATGCCTTTAGACCATCTCCATATTTGAAGAGCGGGCCCATGTTCTTTACCTGTCTCTGGAAAAGCTAAAATTTATTGATGACCCCGAGGTATTCCTACGAAGATCTGTCCTCATAAACAATTTGATGAAAAGGATCCATGGAGAAATTATAATGCAGAATAACTGGTGCCTTTCAGCTTGCTCTTTGGGAGGAGCTTCAGCCCAGGAGTGGTTCATGCCACCAAACTGTCCTTATAGGAAACGTTTTCGGACGGCAAAAGAAGAGTGTAGTTTTCACACCTGTTGCTTTTATCAAGAATGTAGCAGTCAATACTTGAACGTACCCATCTCTCTTAATGCAAATGGGGGGAATCCATCCTCATCTTCCTCCTCCTCTTCTTCCAACTTTTCATCACTGCCAGGTTGCTCACAGCAGCTGGATGATGGTGATGCTGTTTATCGAAATGGTGAACGGATTGCAGCACGTGAGATATTCATCACTAATGCTAAATCACAAAGTAATCAGGAAAGAGCAACATCAAAGGATGGGACTGCAGTTAATGAAGCAGGAGAAAGTGGCAGCATTATAGACTGTGAGCTTCCAAAGGGGGACCTTGCTTTTGAATGTAAAGGCAAATGTAATGGGTATACAGTGACTGGAGGTAGTGAAAAGAGCTGCAGAAGTGAATCCTGGAAAAAGTCCTTAAAGAAGAAGGAATTCTTTCCAAACAACAAACCATGTTGCAGCAAAGGAAGCAAAATATGACCCAGATGTTTAGGTTAAACCTTTGAAGCATGTACAGCATGGTCAGTTCTTTCTCAAGGTTTTTGTTTTTGAATGGATTTTATAGTTTTTGTACAATTGCACAACAAACATGTTTTCGTGCCTGAATAGCAGAATGTGTTTTGTACAAGCTTCATAACTGTGCGATTTGTAAAGTGAAATGCTGCATAAGGGAAAGAAATTGAATCATTATATTGCTAATGAGGGTCTTTTGTTTTTGCTAAAAAAAAAAAACAATAGGGGTATGCACAGATGAAAATTTTCTTTCATTTTTGGATCATTTTTGAGCAGTTTGTGGGTTCATTTCATACATTAATGTATATACAATTTGATTAATATATGTAGAAACTTTTTAAACACATGTAAATCAACTTTACGTGCACTCATTTGGAGGATTTATGCAGTTAAGTTGATTTAGAGAGTGTTCTTCACCACATAAAGTTTTCTGAGATGAAACCAGAAACCAAATTCACATCCCTAAGGGGCCCTTTTACTAAGGTGCGCTGAAAAATGGGCTGCGCTAGTGTAGGCGTGTGTTTTGGGTGCAAGCAGATCCATTTTTCAGCGTGCCTGTAAAAAAGACCCTTTTTTTTATTTTTGCCAAAAATAAACGTGCGGCAAAATAAAAAATGATGCACGTCCATTTTGGATCTGAGACTTTCCCATCACCCATTGACTTAGTGGTAAGGTCTCGCACGGTAACCGTGTGATAATCATCTACGCGTGTAGAATGACAACCGCCCATTTTCCGCTGTGCCCAGGAAAATAAAAATTATTTTCCGGCACAAGTAGTGGACTCGCATAAGAAACAAAATTATCGCCCAGGCCAAATGGTAGCCGGGCGGTAACTCCAAATTGACACGCGTAGGATGCATGTATGTGCCTACGTGGCTTAGTAAAAGGGCCCCTAAAAAAACAAAGATGATGGACACCAACGTATGTGTGTATGTGGGGGGGGGGGGGGGGGGTAGATGGGAGCAAGGGAGATCTTTTTTGTGTATGCACCTTTCTCCCCTCCCTTACAAAAATAATTATGAAATTTATGTTTTTAAGATCAAACTAAAGCATTACAATCAAAGAGCCTGACATAAAGTGTGTGTGTAGATATATAGATACAACCAAAAGAAACTTAAGACACAGCTTGTTTGCTAGGAGGAAAAGATCTCGGTGATCATGGGCATCTTATGTGTCGCCAATTGCATAGTGACTAATTGTCATTGCTGTTTATTAGATCCCAATTGGGCTTATTTTCGAAAGTGATCGCCGGCCATCTTCTGACATAAATCGGGAGATGGCCGGCGATCTTTCAACAGTGGCGAAATCGGTATAATCGAAAGCTGCTTTTTTGACACCATCGCCGCTTTCCTGTCACCGAGCTGGCGAAAGTTCAAGGGGGCGTGTCGACGGCGTAGCGAAGGCGGGACATGGCCGGGCATGGGCATTGCTACCAGATGGCCGGCTTTCGCGGATAATGGAAAAAAAAAAGCGGCGTTAATCAGTATTTCGCCGGTTTTACTTGGTCCTTTTATTTTCACGACCAAGCCTCAGAAAGGTGCCCCAACTCATCAGATGACCACCGGAGGGAAAGGGGGATGACCTCCCCATACTCCCCCAGTGGTCACCAACCCCCTCCCATACTAAAAAAATAAAAACCTTTTTTGCCAGCCTGTATGCCAGCCTCAAATGTCATACCCAGCTCCCTGACAGCAGTATGCAGGTCCCTGGAACAGTTTTTGTTGGTTGCAGTGGACTTCAGGCAGGTGGACCCAGGCCCATCCCCCCCCTTACCTGTTACACTTGTGGTGGTAAGTGTTGAGCCCTCCAAAACCCACTGTACCCACATGTAGGTGCCACTCTTCACCCATAAGGACTATGGCAGTGGTGTAGAGTTGTGGGGAGTGGGTTTTGGGGGGGATTTGTGGGGCTCATCACCCAAGGTAAGGGAGCTATGCACCTGGGAGGTATTTGTATATTTTTTTTTAATTTTTAGAAGTGCCTCCTAGGGTGTCCGGTTGGTGTCCTGGCATGTCAAGGGGACCAGTGCACTACAAATGCTGGCTCCTCCCATGACCAAATTTCTTGGATTTCGCTGGGTTTGAGATCGCTGGCATTTTTTTCCATTATTGCTGAAAAACAAAACCGGCCATCTCAAACCTGGCGAACTCTGGCATTTGGGCGGGCCAAACCATATTATCGAAAGAAAAGATGGCCGGACATATTTTTCGATAATACGGTTCGGCCAGCTGTTTGCGGCGCCGCCAAAATAGATCGCCGGCAATCTATTTCGCTGGCACCGTTTGATTATTCCCCTCAAAGTCATTCATAGGTTAAAAATCTCCTACAGTGCTGTATTTATTTAATGTGCTCAAAACAAAATCATGTTCAATTTACAAATTATGGGGACAAAACTGTGCTCACTTACCTAAAAATAAAATGATACTTATCAACTCAATTCAGAATTAAATAACTGAACAACACTGTTAGTCACTGACTAAACTCTCAGTGTATTTTTTAAAACTTTCCATGCTTATTAAACATTTTAGAGTATATAACATACAAACAAGAAAACCAACATGATACAATAACACAATGAAAGAGCTCCCCCCAGCCCTCCCTCCTGCAATCCCTCCCCCCTTAATCACCCCCCCCCCCCAAAAAAAACCCATAATGGTCAACCCAAGAGGGCACCCAACTGGGACTCTTCAACGAGTGCCCACCCCCCTAAAAAACTAAAGTGCCACTCTCCTCCCCCTCCCCAACCCCCAAAGCACAAGACTCCCAGCAAAACATATTTAAAGGGTGGAAGACATAAAAGATAGCTAAGTCCATTCTTCCTGATCCGGATTTAATTGGCCAAGGCGACGATCAGTCAGTTGCTCCAGATCTCTGGCCACTCAGACCCGGGCTGCCCAGATTGCTAAAGTGGGGCTTCTAGGCTGCTTCCAATGAGCATCAATGTCACACTTAGCTGCTGCAAGATAAATACATTTAATGCGTGTCTGCCACCTCCGTCCTCGCTGATTGCCCAAGTCAAATAAACAACACTTGGGCTTGCAGGAAAACAAAATTGAAATCAGTCTGTTGACCTCAGAATAAAAAATGGTCACACAGGAAAAAGTCCACCAAAGGTGATAAAAAAATTCCTCGAGCATTCGCACAACGCCAGCAAAGATCAGTAGCTGTAGTCTTTCTGGAGTGGAATACCATCTTGTAACAACTTTATACACATTTTCTTTAAACAAAACACAGATAGAGGCTTTTTTATCTTCATGAAATACCCATTTCCAAGTACTCAATTCCAGTGCTTCACCCAGATCTTGTTCCCAGTCTAACATAAATTTATATTTCTTAAAATGTTTGCCAATCAAAAACCTATGTAAAAACAAGACAGGATCCTTCAATTTGCTCAACGCTTCCCACAGATTTTTCAAATGTTCCACCTCTTCAGGATCCACCTGCAACCAATTCTGAGACATCATAAAATGCTTAACTTGCAAATAAACAAAAAGGTCGTGGGATGGTAGTTGGTAGGACTGCTGAAGATCTGGAAACTGGACAAGCTCTCCCATGCCCAACAACTGTAAAACAGATCAACCCAGCCCGTTCCCACCCCTAAATAACAGGATTTCCCCGTCCCACTACAAAGGAAGGCTCATACTGAAAAGAAACCAGTGATGAAAGCCTAGGCTTCTCCCTCCCCCCCCCCCCCCCCAACTATACTACCTGCACACCTTTCACCAGATACCCACAACATGTCTCATAAAGGGATTAGTCACACGAATGTTAGTAAGTTGACTCCCATTTAAAACCCATAGCAAATGATGCAGGGGAAAATCAGGGAAAAAAAAGACTTCCAGAAGTATGGCCGCCTTATGCAAGTTAATATTCCACTCTAGCAGTTAACGCAACTGAGCTGCCCAATAATAAATTATTGTGAGGGAGTGGATAGTATAATGAAGAGCACTTTCACGGATGATACAGTTCAGCTCTTTTCAGCAGGGGGCACTAGTCTGCTGAGGCAGAGACTGAGGCAGTTGCTGAATCAGAGGGGTGAGGCTCAGACCTGGGTGAAGCTAAAGGCCCTGAGGTTGAGGAGATCAGAGAGGCCCCAATATAGAGGCCCCAGGAGGAGAGAAGCTGCCGTGTAGTGTAAGGGTTCCCCTGCTGATGTGCAGTGATCATGACCTGGCTGAGGTAAGCCACTTTTGCTTCTTGATGAGACTTGCAAGTTGTGCTTTGAGGTCTGGCTGGAGCCAGACCTGGGACTTGGAGAAGAGCCAAGAACTTACAGACTGTGTTTGGGGCATGGCAGCCCCACCTCTACAGACCATGTTTGGGCCTGTCGAGCAAAGGCCTGCTTGAGACTGTGTTTATTGAAAGGAAGAAAGTTTTCCAACTTATGTTCCTGGCCCTATGAAGTAACAAGCCTCAGGACTCAGATGAATAAATATTTATTTTGCTTATATTCTGTTGTCTGGCTGAGTGCTTCCCTGGCCCACCCTCAACCCTCACTCAGGGTGTCTCAATTAGGCATAGCATGCCCTCCCCAGCTCCACCCGCTGCCACAGAAGTTGTTTACTACTACTACTACTACTATTTAGCATTTCTATAGCGCTACAAGGCGTTCGCAGCGCTGCACAAACATAGAAGAAAGACAGTCCCTGCTCAAAGAGCTTACAATCTAATAGACAAAAAATAAAGTAAGCAAATCAAATCAATTAATGTGTACAGGAAGGAGGAGAGGAGGGTATGTGGAGGCGAGTGGTTACGAGTCAAAAGCAATGTTAAAAAGGTGGGCTTTCAGTCTAGATTTAAAGGTGGCCAAGGATGGGGCAAGATGTAGGGGCTCAGGAAGTTTATTCCAGGCGTAGGGTGCAGCGAGACAGAAGGCACGAAGTCTGGAGTTGGCAGTAGTGGAGAAGGGAACAGATAAGAAGGATTTATCCATGGAGCGGAGTGCACGGGAAGGGGTGTAGGGAAGGACAAGTGTGGAGAGATACTGGGGAGCAGCATTGGTTTAAGTAACCAATGGGCTCCCCCCCCCCCCAAATAAAATCCAACAGGCTCCATTGGAGTTGAGAAAGCTCACCAGCAGGCATCTCCACAGGTAGAGTTTGAAAAAGAAATAACATCCGGGGCAAAACATTCATCTTTACAATAGCAATACAACCCTACCATGAAACCCACAGACCCCTCCATTTCCCCAAGTCCAGGTGAAGCTGATAAAAGAGTTTGCCATAATTGCTATGAAATAAATTGGAAGGACACTTTGGGATATATATCCCCTTATGATGAGTATCCTCCACTTGAAATCCCTTAACAGCAACATTATCCCATATCTTCTGGGCCAATAGCTCTATAGTTAAGGCAATCAGCAGGAGAGATAAGGGACACCTCCGGATTGAAAAACTATCAGTATATCTCCTATTGATCTTAATATGAGCTGTAAGATACTCATACAATTTATATATCCAAGTGCAAAACTTAACACCCAAGCTAACCTTCTGTAAAACTTTTCAAAGAAAGGGCCAGCTAACCCAGTCAAAGACTTCTTTAAATCTATGGTCAACAACACCAAATTTGAGCCAGCTGAGCCCCCCACATCACATTGAGAGTGCGCTGAATATTATCAGCTACCTGGTGCTTTGGAACAAAGCCTGATATCAACATGAACCAAATCAGGCAGCACCCACATGAATCTCTCAGCTAAAAATTTGGCAAGCAACTTAATGTCAAAATTTAACAATGAAATGGGCTGGTAGGAACCACAAACTGAGGGGTCCCTACCGGGCTTCAATAAGAATGTAATAATACCAGCCTCAGACATAATAGAAAGAAGGCAATGAATTACCCAACAGAAGACCATTACCAACTCAACACAGTAAGAGGAAATAGGAGAATCCAATTGAGCCCGTACTTCTGGGGACATGATAGGCAGCTCAACAGATTGTAAATAATAATCAATTGCCCCCTCTGGAGCCCCCACCCTTGAGCCATAAAGAGCCCTATACAAATTTTAAAGTTCTTCACTAATCTCAGTTATCAGTGTAATACAAAACATCCTTGTGGCCCTTGATCTTCTGGATAGTCTGGGTCATTCTCCGCTCCTGTAACAATTGTGCTAGCATAGTTCCTGACTTATTACTGAATTCAAAATACTGTTTTCAGCCTTTGATACATAAAGTTAATTTTTTCCAGTTGAAGCCTACCCAGCTCAGCTCAAACCTGTTGTAATTCCTGGAGCCAGCCTCCAAAACACAGAGGTTCTCCTGCAAGGCCAAAACCATCATTTCAAAAGCATGCTTTTTCCGGGCCCCCCATTTGATTAAGCGCCCCCGCACCACCACTTTTAGGCATCCCATAAATATCATTATACTTCGTATTATCATTATGCTGCAGGCATTGTTGAATCACCCGCCATATATCATCACAAACATTACTGTCCCCTATTACATTGTTATTAACCTTCCAAAAACTCAGACTGTGATCCTAGCCATGATTTGACCTCCCCCCAGATTGGAGCATGATCAGAAATCTGAATAGACTCAATATGTGCATCACATATCCGACCCCAAAAATTTCTGTGACACCAAAGCTGATCTATTCTAGTGTAAGTATCCTTGGAATGAGAATAGAACGTATAGTTATTTTGGGTAAGATGGTGCAGATGCCAGACATCCACTAATTCCAACCTCTGAACCAGTAATAGCAAAGGCCTTCTATAGGAATGACCCCCTCTCCCTCCTTTTGAATGGTCCAAAATGTCATCAGGAACCACATTGAAGTCTCCTCCCATAAAGATTATTCCCTTAAAAAAAGTCAGAAAGGGGATGTATAAGACTTCTATAAAACTCACCCTTCCCATTATTTGGTTCATAAATATTAACCAGGGTCACCTCCATGCCCTGAAGTAGCCCCCTAATGGCCAAACAATGCCATAGCTCATCTTTATATGTGTTCTGCAGTAGAAAAGAACAGCAATGATTAATTAAAATAGCCAGACTCCCCATTTTACTCTTGAAGGGACTCGAATGGGCACTTAATATACACTTATGTCTCAATAAACTATAGACCCAGGGCCTTAAGTGAGTTTTCTAAAGTATGACAATATCCCAATGTAACTGACCCAGCTCCCAAAATACAATACTGTACTTCCCCCATCATTTAAACCATTTAAACTCACTCCTTGATCCAACCGGATAGTTCACTAGACCCTTCCACTCGCCATCCCTGCATCCCCCAGCACCATCCCTTTCTTTCCCCATCTCCTCACCCAATTCCCCACCCCCACATTGCTGGCATCCAGCCTGCACTGCCAGCCCACCTCCAGGAGAAGGAAACTTGGGGGTATCAACCAACCACACCCATCAGTGCCCCTCCCATTTCCACCTCCCCAAGTGCCCCAGAAACCTCTATAATACCCCAGAAATAAGCATACAAATCATGGGAGCCCCTCCTCAGAGTAAATGGAGATATAAAATTAAGATAGTAGTCAGTGTCATTATAAAAGCAAACTTCTGTATTAGCATATCAGTCCAAAAATCATCCAAGGCAAAAAAAATAGAAAGCTCAGTCAGGGAAAAGAAAAATCCCAAATGCCATAGCAGACTGTAGCCCCCCTCCCCCCCCCCCCCCCCCCCCCCCGGCAGCAAGTCAAAGAAAAATACTGCTAAAATGAAAAAAACAAGGTCAGGTCACTGAGCGTGCAGCAGACACCGACCCCTTAAACTGTGGGCCCAGAGCTCTCTACCACTTCTCTCTATGTGGCAAAGCCTGCTGAGACGAAGGAGGCACTGCAACAGGTGGAAGATTGGTACAGCCCAAAGCCACGAGCACAGTCCATGCCTCTGCTGCAGTTTTCTCCTTCCGGGTCTTACATAAGGACATATTGCCATACTGGGACAGCATCCTGTTTCCAACAGTGGCCAATCCAGGTCACAAGTACCTGGCAAGATCCCAAAACAGTACAATACATTTTATGCTGCTTCTCCTAGAAATAAGCAGTGGATTTTCCCCAAGTCATTTTAATAGTGACTTAATGCCCATTGTAATTAGAAGTCCAAAAAGAAACAAACAACGATACTAAAGGCCATTAGATTGCAGGTACTTAGTGACTTCCCTCAAATCCTTTCGTTTTGCAAAGTGGAACTGGCAAGATCTGGAAAAACAGCTATTTTAACATTGTCCCATACAAACTCTTTTTGAAGCTGGGCTTTCCACAGCAGCTCCTCCTTCACTGAATAGTCACAAAAACATGAGATGATATCTCGTGGCTTCTCTTCTCTGTGTGGCCCTAGACTGCGATGCACCCACTCCAACTGCACCAGTACACCCTCTTGCACACCGACCTCTGTGGTGTCTCCTTTCAATAAAAAAGCACAAATTTGAGTCACCACTTGCTTGCAGTTCAGATGAGCCTCATCCTCTGGCACCCCCTTGAAGTGTAGGTTACACCTTCGTGAACAGTTGTCCAAATCCTCTATGTGCGCTAACAACTCTTGCCGCTGCTGCTGCCAATTTGTATCCATTGCCTGCAGGTCTCAAAATTCTCCCTCCATCTCCTCAAGTCGCTCCTCCACATGCTATAGGCAACCCCCAAGCTCCTTCACATCGCTCCAAATTTCCACTAAGGCTGCCTGCACCTCAGCGCGTACTGCCTGCATTTCATTCTTGAATGTCTGGAACTAGTGTGAAAGGTCCTGACAAGTAGTATCCACATCACCCGCCACGCTGACCATTGAGTCCTCATTCTTGGAATTGGTAGCCACAGGCACCATTTTAGCCAGCTCTGCGGACTGCTTTGCTGAAATAAATTGGTATTTCTCCAACTTTTTCCTGGTAGCTAATTTGCCACTGCTCTTTTGGGAGGGAAGAAATAATGCTTTTTAATCACAGCCTCGACAGAGCTCAAGATGTCACTTCCTCCCCACTCTCAGCGTATTCTTACTAGACATCAAGCCGCAAATGAGATGGTGCCTGTATTTCACTAAAACTTCAACAACTCACCAGCCAATCTAAAAGTTCAGACGTTACCATGCTATAACTGAGTTATACAATAGGCAGACCATTCAATATTAATGTTTAATTCTTGCAGTTCTAAGGATGTCCATGGATGAGATTGAGTAAAATACTGTTACAGTGTGAACAATGGTGGATCCATAAAGACTTTAGAACCTCAAGGATCAAACATTAATATCGGATAGTCTGCCTTTATTTAATAGGATTACATTATTGTCATATTGCATAACCCAGTTATAGCATGGTGATGTCAGAACCTTTTGATTGGCTGTTTAGCCATTGGTGCCTTAATGAAATATGAATGCCATCTTGTTTGCTGCTTGATCTCCAGTAGTAAGAATACACTGAGAGTTTAGTCAGTAAATAACACAGCTTGTATTGCTCAGTTATTTAATTTAGAATTGAATTGACAAGTACCACTTTATGTTTAGGTAATAGAGCACATTTGTCCCCTGAAGTAACTGTAGAGTGAAACAGCAGACTTTATTGGGACTCACAGAAAAGAAATGGCATTGACATAAGTGCTCCTTTAGATTAATATGTTTTGGAACAATTCACAGTTTATATTTGAAATAATTTGTAAATTGAACGTGGTTTTGTTTGGACCGAATTTAACACAAGTATAGCACTGCATGAATGACATTGGGATCTAATAAGTAGAAATGACACTATCATTGGTAACACATAAGTTGCCCATGATCGTTGAGGTCATTCCTTCTAACAAAGAAGCTGTGCTTTAGGTTTCTTTGGTTGTTTCCGACAAATCATTAACCTAAGTGTGAGGCTCCCTGATAATATATTGAGTATGATATATATAGATACATACATGCACACACATCTAAGCACATGTATTTAAACTGTTGACTGCTTGGAGTATTACCTGACTGCTGAAATTATTACTGAAGTATTATTGTGGTAAAATTGTAAAGCTTGTCCCCTGGATGAGCACGGATGGAGCCAGAGTTTCTGGCATGCCCCTGCAAACTAGAAATTAGTGCCCCCCACCCCAGATTGCTGTCATCATCAGCACCACCATCACCTCCACCCTACCTCCACTGCTGTTTGCTGCAAGAAGGAATTCCACTGCCAGTCTGCAGGCTCATGAGATCT
The DNA here is from genome assembly GCF_901765095.1 of Microcaecilia unicolor. Classification (NCBI taxonomy): domain Eukaryota; kingdom Metazoa; phylum Chordata; class Amphibia; order Gymnophiona; family Siphonopidae; genus Microcaecilia; species Microcaecilia unicolor. The sequence goes on along the minus strand of NC_044033.1, from coordinate 79,013,717 downwards.
GCACTGGAGTTCCTTCCTGCACCACATAGCTTAAAGCTAAAGAGATGTAATGTACAGTGCAGAGAGGGCTGATGCAGTCAAGTTAATAAAACAGAACTCACAGCAGCTTTTGGTGACTCCCAAATGTTGGCCCTGTTGATGGGTATATGGTCAATCTAATAGTATAAAAATATTGATGAACAGGAAAATAATGTAGTTCTCTATGACTCAGCTTCTCCACATTTTTGGTAAATAATGTCTCTTTTCTTTTTAAACATTAGGGGGTTATTCATTCTTTTTTAAATATAGTTCATTGGCTCAATTTTAAAAAAAATTCTTTTTTTGTTTCTTCAAACTCAGTCTTTATTCTTGCAAAGTTAGAGTTCCCTGATTTTGAAAGACTAAAGATTCAGACCTTAAGTGTATGTAAGCCTGGTCCCGTTCACACAGTCCTGGATGCCGGCTAAACACTCTGGGTTAGGCACCCAGACCAGGACCTACAAAACAGTGTTCAATTTGTCAAGCTGGGTGCAGGCCAAGGCTGAGGCTGGGCTAAATCCTTGGGGGCTTTGCCACCATCTCTAGTTTTCAAAGTGTAGTCTACTCCCAAAAATCCACACATATATATCAGAATGCTCTTTATAAAAATGCTCAAATTGTATAGAAAAAGAATAATAAGTAAATTTCCATGCCCTACCTCCACTGTATGCAAATGTATCTTATACATATTCATTGTGGATATCCTGACAACCTGATTGGCTAGGTGTGTCTAAAGGGCTGGATCAAGAACCCCTAATCTAGGGGGATTCATTAAAGACAACATTCTTGTTTAGGAAGTGATATACATACAAACCAAGGGGTCCCTTTTACTAAGCTGTGGTAAGCACTAACCCATGCTTACCGCAGCAAAAAAAGGGCTTACCGTGGGGCACACTCAAGCATTCTGTGGTAAATTTTGCATGTGCGTGCACTAAAAAATAAAATGTATTTTTTAGTGTTGGGGATGGGCTTCAGGTTGAAGAGTGGGTGTGCCAATCAGTTAGCACAGCTACATTCCCGTGCATTAACCAATTAGCGTGTGGTTAGCATGTGAGCCTTTACCACCTACATAATGGGTGGAGGTAGGGGTTCAAGTGCTAATGGACACATGCTAATGGGAAAGTTAGCACTTGGCCATTAATAGTGGAAATAGAAAAATTGGACATTTTACCCTTTGCGGTAATGATCCACGTAACGATGCGCTACGGCCACATTTTACCACAGTGTGGTAAAAGGGTCCCCGAGTTTTCAGAAATGTTGAAAACATTTTTGAGCATTGTGACAGAAATGGAGGAAGTTCTGGTTACAATGATCACCTTCATTATTTCAGGTACTAATTGACAGCTATAATGGCAAGAGCACATATGTCAGTACAGTACTTTATAGGGGAATGTTTGTTTAAAGTAAAACCAATTCAGATTATAAGTTCCAACCCACTGGCTTTTTCAGCTACACAAATCGCCCATACATGAACAAATTTGGAGCATCTGAAAATGCATACACATATGAAAATGTAAACATCTGGAAGGTACATGCCTTTTAAAAATATTTTTCCTTACTTGCTTTCACTGTATTTTACAGTCTACCATGATCAGCTGGGATTGGTTAGAGATTGTAAGTGATGTATCAGGCATTCCATCTTTTGAACTGACATGGGACTCGCCCAATGTTGCTACTTAAAAGGCAGAAACTGCTGGTTTTGATAACAAGTGCAGTTCTGCAGATTTTAGGGTCCTTTTACTAAGGTGCGCTAACAGATTTAGCGCGCATTAAATCCACGAGTCTTATCAACTAGTGTGCACTGAATCCATTAGCGTACCTTAGTCGAAGGAGCCCTCAGTGCATGACTAAAGTACTTCTGCACATAAGCAGAAGAACACATGTTGAGAAGTTCTGAAAAAAATTAGACATTGGCAATTTTTTTGCATGCAAGTGAAATGTGAATACAAGTGCAGTGGACTGCTTCCAAGAGATTTATAACCTGACTGAACCACGCCCACTGGATGCAGATCATAGTTATCTATATGTCTGCCAATTAGTAAACTGCCCCGGAACCGTATCGACTATTTTAGCCAAATATTTATTATTCCCTGCAACCAATTTTAAAAAAAATATGTCAGCAGTCGGATCTGATTGTGATTACAGATTCTGTACCTGTCAACCCTATCTGCTATTACTGTCCTGTGAGCCAGGATTCATTCCCCCAGGGATGACACCCTGGACCACCTGTAAATAAAACACCTTTTATGTGATCTGATTATGTGCAGCATACAAGCGTAATCATTTGCACATTTTCAGCTTGGCTGCACTATTTGACAGTGGTTTGCAGTTGTTTGTAACACTGGGAGCTTTTTCATTGGTGCCTTACTTTTACACTCCTTTTCACCAGTGTGCTGCAGCAGGGGATCTTCACATCAATAAACAGGGTGGATAGTTAAACAAAGAGCTCCCCTTTTTGGTTCAGATCTTTATTCTTCATTCCCAGTGCTGTTACTTACAGACTTTGGCTTTCTTTTTGAAGAGGGCTGACAAACAAAATGGAGAGATGCCTATTGTAAACAAGTATGGGCTGTTTTAACATTTCTATGGCAACTACCCGTCGCTGGGGATTTCTTTTTTCTAGTTTGTACGATGAGGTTCTTGGTCAGTGGCATGCTTTCTTATTTACTCTGTTTTACAAAATTTCATTTTTTTCAATTAAAAAAGCATGTATTTTATATTTGACTTTTGCTGTTAGTTACAAAGCAAGCACAATGTTAATGATGTGGGTATGGGACAGTAGTCTGTCTTAAAAAGAATGTACACGTTGTCACAAGTTATTTTGGAGAAATTGATGCCTAGTCGTCCATGGTAAAAGCAAACAAAATGGTTATCCTGTGTATTTGGAATTTCCGCAACTTGGTAAAAGGGGCCCTAAGTAGGATCAAGGTAACATGCAGTAGGATTCTATAGGGCGCCCCATTTCTCCAAAATGAAGCCTTTTATATTATTCTGACTATAGGTCTCATACAGTGTATGAGCAGGATTGCCATATGGACATCTTGTCCACATCAAGGACCAATTTTTAAAGCATTTTTCTTGTGGTTTATCTGATTAGTCTAGCAACCTGTCTTTTTCAATACTTGATAAATGTTGATATTTTTCACATTAGAACTCAGATGCTTGTATACCAGTCTGTTGTAGTGAGTGAGATTCTCTTGATATGTATTTATTAAAACAACCAAAAATTCATTATGTCCTACATTTCCTTCAGCTGTCATGGTCATGTTATTTTCAACAACTATTTAATGGTGAAACAACTATTTAATGGTGAAAAGTCATTTTTAGAAGTCTGTCAAAAATGATGTCCTTACACAGCAGTATAACCCTACCTTGCTTTGGCAGACTTTGGCATGCTTAAATTCTTATACATCTCAGTAATAAATCAGCATACATCCAATTTTAAATGTGAAGGGCGTAAATAATCAAATGCTCATAATATACTCAGCTTCAATAGAGTTCAGTTTCAGTTATCACCTTATTAGCACATAAACGACAAAGGCGTTTGTTATAGGAACATCAAATTGCTGTACCAACCTCTACAATGGCTTTATAAGCCAAGCATTTGAAAGAGAGGCGGTAACGAAATCTCCATTAGTCCCAATTTTTAAAGTTTTTTAGTTATTGTGCTTATGTTTACATGGTAGCAATTACTTAACTCATTTCTAATAGACTTTTAGGCGGTGGAGACCCATGCGTTGACTGCTGAAAAGCTAAGTATTAAATTCAAAGACAGAACAGAAAAGTCTAATAGAAATGAGTTAAGTAATTGCTACTATGTAAACATAAGCACAATAACTAAAAAACTTTAAAAATTGGGACTAATGGAGATTTTGTTACCGCCTCTCTTTCAAATGCTTGGCTCATAAAGCCATTGTAGAGGTTGGTACGGCAATCTGATGTTCCTATAACAAATGCCTTTGTCGTTTATGTGCTAATAAGGTGATAACTGAAACTGAACACTATTGAAGCTGAGTATATTATGAGCATTAAATTCTTACACAGGCATGCAGAGGGTAATTTTATTACAAGTAACAGAGTAAGAAGGCACCTATTTTTTTTACCTATTTTATAAAGACACACAACCACTTATACTAGCACAAATGCTACAGAACTCATGCCCACATTGAAGATGTAAACATTGAGTGAAATTCTGTATACAGCACCGAATGATAGGCACAGAAAAGATCAGTTCTGAGCCCCTATTCTATAATGGACTCCTGACCTTTATAGAATACTGGCATAGTGCGCAGTTTGCACCTACCTTTGGTCTCTGGACTTACGCCTGATAGAAATAGGTGTAAGTCCGGCACCCAAAGTTAGATGCAGATCAGTGCTATTGTATAACTTTGTGCCTAACTTTTGGGAAGTCCCATGACCCGCCTATGCCCTTCCAGGGCATGTCCCCTGTTCTGCCCTCCCCCTGGGTAATTGGCATGCAGTTTAAACCAGTATAGAAGACTCAGAATTCTTAAACCAAAATCTTCTTTAATGCAGTAATCAAACAAGAAAAAAATAATTCACAGTTCTGATGTACTTGCAAACTTGGAGTCTGTTCTCCAGCTGCTCTCTCTCCATGCAAGAGAGAAGCTGGGAGTAATTCAACATGCTGAGTAGTGATGCTGTTTATACTTTTACACTGGTAAAACCTTGATAGTGCCACAGTAGCTTGAAGAGGATCATTCAGCAAAATACAGCATAGGTAGTTTCAGTTCACAGAGGAAACATGCTGCAGACTAAATCTTACAGACTTGATTTGGAGAAAAAAGTGGGGGCATCTATCTCAGCATACACAGAGAAAAGGCAAGCCAATAGAAAGAGTCCCATAAGACACAGGGAGCTGGACATGTGCTCTCAAAGAGCCTATTACAGGGAATTACAGGGATTTGTAGTTCAAAGGCACAACCCAATTCCCTGCCTCCATGCAAATGGGGGCAGAACATCCCTTTTTCAGTTGTGTGCAGAAAAAGTTAGGCACAAAGTTTTAGAATAGCTTGCAGGGGAGATCCACTTGCAACTTCAATTAAGCAGCAATTAGCACCAATTAAATGTCCATTAACTCATTAGAGGCAACTCAAGACCTTCCTAATTGGTAGAGCATACGCTGAAAGCCCGCCTGGCGCCACATCCTTCTGAACCACGGCTATCTCAGTGATAAATCATTACCTCTCCTCTCTCCCTTCCTCCCTCAGTTGTTTTCTCTCTCCCTCTTATGACTCTGAATACTGTATTTTATACTATTGTTTTGTTTAATAGACTATTGTACGCCACATTGAGCCTGCCTGCTGGCGGGAATATTGTGGGATACAAATGCCATAAATAAATTAAGCTGCTTGTGGATCTTGGATCCATGTGCAAATTCCAGTGCCAGTAGATTAGGGAGCTCATTTCCGAAAGAGAAAAAACATCTATAAAGTGGCATAAAGCAGCATTTGGACATTTTTCTCACCATTTTTAGTATGTGGTAAAAATCAGCTGATGGTAAACACTGAGATGCTCATTATATTCCTATGGGCATCTCGGTGTTTACCGCCAGGTGATTTCTACCAACAGCTAAAAACATTGCTGCAGCTTAGTAAAAGACCCCCTTAAAGTGCATGTATTTGACAGGTTGAGTAAAAAACAAAACTAAAAAGGGGAGGTGAGGTAATATAAATGCAGATTCCACATTTACAGATATTAAATTCCATGCAATGTGAGTTAAATGAGTGGAATTATATCTTCTGAACAAGTTTAAAAAAAAAAAGAGGTTAAACGTAAAATAAAAACAATATGCCTATTCATGCATTAAAAAAAAACATTACTTGGTGCATAAATATTTTGAATGCATGAATTAAATCAAATGAACAAAACAATAAACATACCCCAAAATGAGAACAAAACAATAAAACTGGTCAAATAATCATGATAATATAAGAAAATTCTGAAAATGTTGTACTACAGCAGTGGAGGAGATATTTACATGTTCTGCCTCCACTGGATGCAAATCTCTGTCATAATTATTCATTGCGGATATCCTGAAAACTTAACTTGCCGGGTGCTTCCAGGACCAGGTTTGGGAACCACTGCACTACAGTATCTTCCTCATATTTGGTGGTATTAGGGACCTTTATTATTCCTCAGCTAAGAGAATTTAATAAATTCAATAAATTATTCATTTCAGATTTACCATTTGTACTAATATGTTTTCAAACATTTCTTGCTGAGTCATGTCATCCTTGCTTTTTTCTCTATAGCTTTTCTTAACCAAACTGGCAATTTGAATATATGCAAATCTAGCCCTTTCCTCTAATCCATATCCCGTTTTTAATTTCTCACATTTTGTAGCATCATAAGTCTTTATAACATTACCAATATTTTGACTACCTTTATCTTTCCAAATCTGAATTATTTTGAATGACATCGCTGATAAGAACAGTAGTTATTTAGTGAGGAGAGCAGGAGAAAAACAAAGAGTATTATTGTTTACACACATTAATATTTTGCCCCCTTGTAAAACGGTAAGAGAACAGTATCTTTAAAGCCCTTGGCAGGCAACTTTCAGGACCCTGAATCCATGGAGGCTCACTCAGGGCTTCTTTTACAAAGCCGCGCTACCGATTCTTGGTGCAGCAAATGAGAGAAAGCTCATTCAGGGGCCCTTTTAGAAAGGTGTGTAGGCGCCTACGTGTGTTCAACATGTATCAAATGGGCACTACTGCCCAGCTACCGCGTGCCCTGGGCAATAATTCTATTTTTGTTGTGTGTCCAAAACACACGGTAGAAAATATTTTCAATTTTCTACCACGGGGCCCTTACCCAGCAGTAGTCAGCAGTTGGCGCGTGCTGCACACTTACCACCTGCTTAGCACATGAGACCTTACTGCTAAATCAATGGGTGGCGTTAAGGTCTCAGGCCGAAAATGGACACACACTAGTTTTCATTTTGCTGCACATCTGTTTCCCGACACATTTAAAAATCCCGTTTTCCAGGCACGCTCAGGAAATGAATCAGCATATGTCCAAAACACGCACCTAAACCAGCGCAGACCACTTTTGGGTGCACCTTAGTAATTCCTATGGGCTTGCTCTCATTTTTTTTTGCAGGAATTGCAAAAGAAGCCCTCAGCTAGCTGCTTTTCAGTTACACAGAATAATTATTTGCAGCATTGTATAGTGAAATTTGTTGCATTCCTACCAACTTCTAAGCAGGTAACGACTACAAGTAAAAAGAAACATAAGTTGAATTGTCTGTATGTCAACATCAGAAGTCTAATAAGATTAGAGACACATACATAATAGGCTTCTCAGAGAATTGGTAGCAGAAGGATAACTGGTGGGACAGTGTGATATTAGGGTACGAGTTATATCAAAGTGATAGGACAGATTATATTGGTGAAGGAGTGGCATTATAAATTAAAGATAGCAAAGAGTCAAGCAGGATAAAAGTCTGAAGCAAACAAAATGTACTGTGGAATCTTTAGAAATTCCATATGTGACTGAGAAACACAAAACGGTAGGGGTAAATTGCATCCCGTCTGATAGATTGTGCATCACTTTGTCCTCCCGTCATGACGTTTACGTCATTACGTTTGACGCGAGTGCGGGGCAAATTCAGTTGGGGAGAGAGATGGCTACACCCTTACAAATCCATGAACCCTTGAGTGACGTTACGGAGTGGCTTCAGAATGTTGGAGGTGCATTTTATTATAGTATCTCGCAGTGCGTGGGGGGGGTAGCGTTGGAGGGCGGTGGAACTGGCAATTGGCTGAGTGTCATAGCCCCACCTTCCACGTCATCACATTGTGACGCGAGGGCGGGGCATACACTCATGGGATCTTGCAACTACAAATTTGCATTTAGAATGTTGAGGTTGTGAATTATGTGTGGAGGGGGCGTGGCTGAGGGCGGGTCTATGAGTGAGAGTGAGAGTGAGTGGTGCTGACAGCCTAGAAGACTACAGGGCTTCAGTGTTTCCCTGCCACACAGTGAGGTTCTGAACGTTGGAGGTGAGAATTATTTATATAGATAATGGACTGCCTGTGTGTGGTCCATCTGTAAAAAGTCTAAAGCTGTTCCTTAAAAGGTGGAGGATAATTTATTTGAAAACTTCCCATATGTAGATATATATCATGAAATAAAATTGAAAATCAGTAAAACGGCATAAAAATGATTGTAGCTGGTTGAAACAGCAGTAATAAAAACTCTGTATTGGGTGCTCATTTTTCTACACTGCTCTATAGATTAAAATTTGGCCAAATTTCAGTGAGGATATCCAGCTTTCTGATGGGTTCGTCTTAACTGTTGTTCTAATTTGCCTTGGGAAGCCTGGTGTTATAAAGATGAAATATATAGAAATTAAATGGAAGTAAAATTAAACTTTCCTTTCATTGGGGCACATGGAATCACATCTTCACTTCATCTCTTTTGTAGAAGTTTACATTTTAGATACACAAATGGATTTTTTAAAGCATGTTTCAGAGACAAGTGGTTGTATAAGTCAAAATAATAAAAATAAATATATTTTTCATGCAGATCTCTCATTTGTTCAAACACAACTAAATGGGCTATAAGCCCTTACATAGTAACATAGTAGATGACGGCAGAAAAAGACCTGCACGGTCCATCCAGTCTGCCCAACAAGATAAACTCATATGTGTATACCTTACCTTACTCAGTAAGGGTATGTGTATACCCTTACTGCAGTCAATTGGTTCTCATATATATTTTTTCTTGTGATGACTTTTACTGTGCCAAAACTGAACACTCTTATCTCTATCTGGTCGATAATAAAAGGAGCTCATTGTGAACACTATCCACCCTAAAAGGTTGTTTTGTGGCTGTACATGAGGAATTGTGATATTGAATAACTATGTGTATGTTTGTGTCCCTACTCTATTAGATTGTAAGCTCTTTGAGCATGGACTGTCTTTCTTCTATGTTTGTGCCGCGCTGCGTACGCCTTGTAGCGCTATAGAAATGCTAAATAGTAGTAGTAGTAGTCATGTATCCAAAGTTTATACAGTAGTACCTCGGTTTTCGTTGACGTTGGTTTTCGTTGGTTTTGGATTTCGTTGATTTTTTCGACGAGAAATTTGTCTCGGTTTTCGTTGGTTGCCTCAGATTTCATCAAAAAAGAAGGACGTCCATCTCCCAATTTGTATCGGAAGATGGACGTCCTTCTCCCGATTTTGGCTGTCCTCGTTAATTGCCTTGGTTTTCATCGGTTTCAGATTTTGCCGATTGTTTTCGGACAGATTATCGACGAAAACCGAGGTTTCACTGTATAATCCTTTCAAGAAAGCCAGTTAATCATTTCACCTATTAGTGGAACATAACCACAAAGGCATGGTATGGTTGCACTTTCAATATGGAAATACTAGAGCCCAGATAAGGAACAGGTTATTTTGAGTTAGTCTTCACTGGACCAAACTTGCTTTCCTTGTGCCATCTCCATCCAGTTGGATAGGCAGTGCACTAAACAGAGGAGGAGAAAGGATTTTTAAAATTTGATATTTATATCCCATATTATCCCAAGCAAACTCGGGTTCAATGTGGCCTACATTTGAAAATACAGTGAGACAGAATAATAGAATCCAGTAACATCATGGGAGCAAGTTGATGGACATGTCAGAAACATTTAACAAAGTTGAGATTACCGTATATACCCAACTGGTCATTTAAAAGTCTGTCCTTTAATGATGCTGCATGTTCAGAAATCATAGCCATAAGTATAGACAGTTATTCAAACATTATGACATGCACACACCAGAACAAGCATCCACACACACACACACACACTACAAAAGTAAACAACAACCTCTACAGAGTACATCCAAAACTTAATTTTTATGTTTAAATCATCTTTATTCAAAGTACATGTTGGTAGAAAAGCTTCATACAGAACAAGAAAAACCAGTGAACCGTCCAACATGGCACAATATAAACTTTTACAGAGAAATATATCCCCAAAACATTCCCCTTCCACTCTCCCCTCCTTCCCTATAAGCCTGCCTGACTGTTTCCACCCACCAAAACAGGTAAGAAATTATTTATTCTGACAACAAGGACATCCCATTAAGGTATGCATCACCATTTGAAAATATGAATGTCATTCAGCTCCAACTCTTCTACTGCTGCTTTCCCTTAGCCATCATTATTCCCAGGACTTATCTATATATTAACACACAGCTGGGAGACATCCAAACAGACTTTAAGAATAAATACATACAACAGAAATAGAAAATGTATGTACATTTAGACTAACTCTGGACAAAACTTCTGCATGAAGTTAGCTCTTCCTTCATTATTCAATACCTTTCTTTTAAACACTAATAATAAAAAAAATCAAGTGCATTTTTATAATATACCACTGCATTCCACAATACAAAAGGAGCAAGTTCCCACATACAACTCTATTTTTTGATCTACACTCAGGAAAAAAAGATTGAAAATGCTCCCAGGTTTCATTAAAACATTTGTACTGAAAAATCAAAACTGATTCTTATAACATGACGTCTTTTTTGGTGGCTTTTTTTAAAGTGAAAAAATATCAGTACCAATACAACACCTGCTACGGTGTCCCTAAAACCAGCTCATCCAAATGACACAATGATTACGATTTAGGACAAATTTCTACTCTAACCGATGAATGGTTATTCCAATGAGATAGTTCCTCTGTGTACATCCGTATGCTGCACAAGCTGGCATATTTCTAAATATAACTGAGACAAGATAACAATGAATAATGAGAATGTGGATGCAGCAGCCTCCTTGCTTTATTTTGGAAGTACCAATATGGCAGCTGCGGGGGGAAACTAGCTTCAACTTTTTGACATCATACCATCATACCATCTCCATTTATTTTCCAACCTCCTTGGGGACAGCAACCACTGGGAAATTAAAAAGGGGTCATGCCTTAATTCCTCCAGTGGTCAACTGCTCAATTAGAGCAACTTTTTGTAACTCTGACATGACTGAAACAAGTCTAGATAAAAGCATCCTTCTGTCACGGTTGTGCCCATGTTTCTTGCTCTCAGTCACCTCATCCCCCGATGGTTAGACCTGGTGGCTTGCTGTTTCCCATGTTCCAGAAGATATTCCGGTCCGGATCTTTCAGCCTTCCAGATTGTTTTGGGAGTTTTTTGGAACTAAGCAGTACCTATACCTGGTGAACTCCCCTGTATGTTGCCTTTATTAATCACCTGGGAATCTTTCTAGTTTGCCTTGCAACCAGGGGCGTATCTGCGTGGGGCCTCAGGGGCCTGGGCCCCCGCAGATTTTGCCCTGGACCCCCCTACCGCCATCAACCCTCCCCCGCTGCCGTTCTTACTTTTGCTGGCGGGGGACCCCAAACCCCCGCCAGCCGCCCCGCGGTGTTTGAAATTCATCTTCGGCCTCCGTGGCCGTGCTGCTGTGATAGGCGCTGTTGAAATCCACTTCGGAGTCTGACGTCATTGTACGTTGTACGTGCTGCGACGTCAGACTCCGAAGTGGATTTCAACAGCGCCTATCACAGCAGCACGGCCACGGAGGCCGAAGATGAATTTTAAACACCGCGGGGCGGCTGGCGGGGGTTTGGGGTCCCCCGCCGGCTGAAGAAGAAGTTTTTACGGCAGCGGCAGGTGGAAGCAGACCTCGGCTGGCGGGGGGTTGGGGTCCCCCGCCAGCAAAAGTAAGAACGGCAGCGGGGGAGGGTTGGCTGCGGGAGGGGGGTAGAGAGAGTCATTGGTGGCGGTGGGGACTCGGCGGTGGGGGCTCGGCGGCGGCGGGGGGGGGGGGGGCTAAAATGTGCCCCCTCCCTCTGGCTCTGGCCCCCCCTACCGCCGGAGTCCAGATACGCCCCTGCTTGCAACAGAGGTCGTCTGATGAGTTTCTCGTCGGTGAGTGTTGTTGCAGTGCTACCGTGTTACTCTTATCCTGGCTTTGACCCTGTCTGGTTTCTGGAGTATTCTACTGCTTGCTGCCTGCCTTTGACCCTGTCTGGTTCCTGGAATATTTTTCTGTTTGCTGCTGTCTGGGACCCCGGTTTGGTTTCTGGAGTGTTCTGCTGTTTGCTGGCCTCCTTGCTATTTGGGTGAACTGAGTGTGAAACATCCAAATTCTGACTTTCCAAACTCAGGATTTGGAAGTTTTTAGCAGATGGACATACTTTTTAGACATTTTAAGACATCCATCTGCTTTGAACATGAGTACCATAGTGTCTTTATAAAATAGGCACCTGCTTGACCTCTCCAACTAGGCTACTTTTTATAAAATAGCTCTCGTAGGGGCCATTTTAATAAACTTAACACACGTTAATTGAATTAGTATGCGCTAAATACTGTGTGTCCTATTTTATACCTATGGGCCACTTGCACCTAGTGCACACTAATGTCTGTAGGGGTGTGCTAAGCTTTAGAAAAAAGGCCCCATAGTGTCCAGACTTGGGATCCATTTTAGCTGGATTCTATAGCAAGCCATAGCAGTGGTATACCAAGAGCAGGGCAATGAGTGCAATCCGCCCCAGGTGCAGGCAGTAAGGAGGTTCACTGAGTAGTCATGCTGCTGTCTACTCTGCCGGTCCTCTGCCCCCTCTGACGTCAACTTCCTGTTCCGTGGCAGGGAACTGGTAGAGCCGACAGCCGTGCACCTGCTCAGTGCACCCCTTTACAGCTTGGAGGAAGGGAGGCAGTAGATGGTTGGTGGGCAGGGTGGTGATATGCCTGGAGGAGGGGGGTTCTCCACCCTGGGTTGGCAACCAAGCTAGGTATGCCACTGAGCCACAGTTTATGGCACCTGTATAAAGACTATCACTGCAGGGAAGAGGAGGGGAGGGGGTGAGCCTGAAGCTGAGCAGAGAACTGTCACTCTGCTCCCTAATTCAGACCCTCTTCTCCTGTTGCTTCTGCCCCTGACTCGCTCGCCACCTCCCTGGCTCCACAGTTGGATTTCCTTTTTATCTACAGATTAAGCACTGGTGACCACTAAACATAAATATTTTGTTAAGCAAATTTTCTTTTTCTTATCAACCTCTGCATATTCCTTTTCTTCACCCTTGTGTCTTGCAGTGCCACTTTTGCACTTCCTCCTGTCATTAACATCTCAAAGAGTCTTGCCCCTCCATTTTACTGTATTAGCAGTAATGCATATTCCATAGTGGAAAAACATAAAAATGATCTCATACTTTTGTAGAAGCAAACATTAAAACTGTGACACACACAAATCTGTTTTTATGGTACTTTGTAGGTTTTCAATGGTTTGTAATGAAATAATTACAGTAATTACTGAGTACAATCTAAATTAAATTCGTTAATGCAACTGATGGATAAATAAGCATGAGTTTAAAATTGACTTATACTATTTTTATGCCATATTGTCACCATTAAGAGCATGATGTAGCTGTATTTTTCACAGGAAAATGTGACACTTTCCACATGGGACAAATGCCAGCTTACAGAGCAATAGAATACATTTCAAAACTGCCTATTAAGGGTATAATGAACCTGAGAGCTTGGGGCCTTCACTAGCAAATAATGGCCAAATATCAGCTTTTCCCAAATAAGTACTATCACTTGAGGGGCATTCATCTGCTATTCATGCTGCTTTGAAAGAGGCAAGAGGTTATTTAGAAGGACCTAGAAAAAACCCCACATATTTTGAGTGCAACGTAGGATGATTCTGCCAAAACTCTAGGTTGTCAAGCTCCAATCTATCCACGAAAGGTTACTTTTATTAGCCTCCCTAAGGCCACCATCCCCAATAGATGTACTTTTCTATTCAGAACAAGAATTTAGGGGTCCTTTTACTAAGCCATGCTAAAATGTGGCCAGCGGAAGTTTTAGGACATGGGTTTCCCACGTGATCCAGTCACTGTTACCGCGGCCATAAAAGCCATTGTTTTCAATAGAAGCATTAAATTGCCATGTGCTAATAAAAACATTGGCATGTGGCCATTTAGTGCCTGAACCCTATTTAGTAGGTGGTAAGGGCTCATGTGCTACCCATATAATAAATGAGCAGCAAGTGGCAATGGCCATGCACTGCCCATTACCGCTGGGCACGGTTCGCCATGCTAGAAAACCAAACATTTTCTGGGGTGGAAAACAGTGTGCACTGAACACAGTATTACTGCTGGGCACCTATTTTCCCTGCACGCTAGATGTAAGAAGCCATATCATCCTTTAGTAAAAGGGCCCTTTAATCTTCCTATTGTCTACTTAGTTCCTAAAAAGTGTATATCTTTATTTTATTTTCTTCCCATGGAAAATCATCACATCCCACTCATAGGGGGCCCTTTTACTAAAGCTTACGGTGTGCTTACAGACAGTAGCATGCGCTAAATGCCACAAGGGCCATAGGTATATAATAGGACACCCAGCATTTAGCACGCTAATGTCCATTAGTGCGTGCTAAGCTTTAGTAAAAGGGCCCCATAGAGACCTCTTTCATTAGAATAGAATCCAGAAAAAGTGTCAAGAAAGAGGTGGGAAGAAGCCACATTTTGAAGTCCCTTTTCATGACCCTTGTTTGTTGAAAAGCAGCTGTGAATCATCCTAAAATGCTACAAAGGGGAGAGGGGAGGTGCTGCATTCATACGTCATCATATTCAGCCTCACACTTCAACACCAGCACTTATGATACACAGTGGGTTTTAAGGGCCCCCTTGAATCTCAAAAGAGAAAGTTCTAAACATAATTTGGTGGGTAAAGCATTCCATAAGGTAGGGGCAAAGACTGAAAAACAGAAAGTTTCAGCTGAATGAGAGGGAACCTGAAGGTGGGAAGGACACACTAGAAGGTTCTGATGGACTGATCATAGAGAACGAGTGGATAAATGGAAAATGAGTCTTACTGAGAAAAGAGTTATGAGCTTTTCTTAAGCATTGTTCCAAAGAGTGATGGTATGCAGGGCCAGTCCTAGGGTCTCTGGCGCCCCCCTGCAGACTATCAGTTTGCGCCCCCCCCCATCTCCTCTCTTCTCCCACCCTGCCCCTGTCCAGCGATTCTCCTTTGCCCCCATCCCCTTCCCATTTATGGCCATCTGCCCGCCCTCTTCTCCCTCCCAACATCCCCCTTTTTCTTCTTACCACCCTGCGTGGTTTAAGTTTTTTTTAAAAATTTACCTCCGTCCCAGCGGCCGCGTCATTTCAAAGCCCTGCCTGTCTCTAGCCTTCCCTACCTTCATGAGTTCATTCCCGCAGAGTCCCGCCCTCGAGGAAATGACATCAGCAGGCAGGACTCTGCAGGAATGAACTCACGAAGGGAGGGAAGGCTAGAGATGCAGGGCTTTGAAATGACACGGCCGCTGGGACGGAGGTAAATAAAAGATTTAAACCCCAAAGGGTGGTGCGGTATGGCGGCACAGCACTGCAGCGGCGCCCTTGAAGGGAGGCGCCCCCCTGCGGTGCTTACCCCGCTTACTGGGTTTGACCGGCCCTGATGGCATGACTATTTGACTATATAGATGTCTAGCTTTATTGTTTGTGTTATAAACTACTATCTAAATAAAGTTTAAAGAAAGAAAGAAAGAAAGAAAGAAAGAAAGAAAGAAAGAAAGAAAAAGAAAAAGAATTAAACCTGAATGAGAAATCTGAAAGATGAGGACCAAGACTTTATAACTGTAACATGTCTGTGCCAGAGCTCTATTCAGTCTCTACCTTACCTTTAGTCATGGTTAGCCAAGTGCAATATTTATCTCGAGAGTTCAAGCAAGAAGTGCCCAGCTGTAAAACAACCTTCTTGCAAATTGATTAATGCATGTACGTTTTTAGAAATTACTAATATACAAGGGCACATTTCACAAATGATGATAGAATTCCCAATATTTTCCAATGGAGTTTATGTAAAATCTTGCTCCAGAAAACACAAAGCTTCCCAGGGAGTACATTACCATCAGATACAACTATCAACAAGTTCACATGTCAGATAAGTACTATTTGCTGCACACCTTATTTTTTTTCTAAACTAGTAAAAAAGGCCCATTTCGTAGACAATGAAATGGGCGCTAGCAAGGCAATCCCCCACCCTCCCTCGCTGTCTTGCTCTGTCCCCTCCGAGACCCACGCCTCCCTCTCTTCCTTCCTTCCTTCCGAGTTCCAGATCTCCTCCCTCCCTTCCAGTTCAAGGCCCCCTCACGCCCCTCCCACTGAGTTACAGAGTCCCCCCTCCCTTCGATTTCAACACCCCCCTTCCGTGTTACTGACCCCTGGACCCCCCTGCCGTGACCCTCTCGACCCCCCCTTTCTGCCAAAAACCCTCCCCCGCCACCATTGCATACCTGTGCTGATGGGGGACCCCAACCCCCGACAGCCAAAGTCCTCTTCTCATCTGCGCCGGCGTTGCTTGCTGAATGGTCTGATCAAGTTTCTGTGCGTGCATCTGATGTCAGATCAGATCATTCAGCAAGCAACGCTGCAGCAGCCGAGAAGAGGACTTCGGCTGTCAGGGGTTGGGGTCCCCCGACATCACAGGTACGCAACTGAGTTGGCTCGCACTGCTATGTTGTGATTGGGCACAGTTTCTGCTGACGCACCCAGAAGTGGGAGACGTCATCATTTCAGGAGATGGATACAGAAGCACGAATTCCTCAAGGCTTATGTCCACGCAGTCAGCTTCAGAACGTTGGAGGTGCGTTTTATTATATAGGATGGTGTTACGAGAGATACATTAGAAGTTTTTTCTATTTCCTTTTGAGTATTTCAGGCTCACACTTGAGGAGAATTCATCAATCAGTTTGCTACAATCCAGCTCATAATCGAAAGTGATCGCCGGCAATTTCCCGATACAAATCGGGAGATGGCCGGCGATCTCGGAAAAGCGGGGAAATTGGTATAATCGAAAGCTGCTTTTTTTTGACAGCATCGCCGCTTTCCTATCGCCTCGCCGGCGAAAGTTCAAAGGTGCGTGTTGGCGGCAAAGCGAAGGCGGGACATGGGCGGGTATGGGCGTGGCTACCAGATAGCCAGCTTTCACCGATAATGGAAAAAAACGGTGTTAAGCAGTATTTCGTCGGGTTTACTTGGTCCTTTTATTTTCACGACCAAACCTCAAAAAGGTGCCTCAACTCACCAGATGACCACTGGAGGGAATGGGGGATGACCTCCCCATACTCTCCCAGTGGTCACCAACCCCCTCCCATACTAAAAAAATAAAAATAAAAACCTTTTTTGCCAGCCTGTATGCCAGCCTCAAATGCCGTACCCACCTCCATGACAGCAGAATGTGTTCTATCCTCTGACAGCCTTTCCCTGGTTGTGATTTGGCTCTCGGGTGAGTGTGACACCTTTTCTGTTAGGTGCCCTGCAGAGTCACATCAGCAATGCATTGTGGTGGGTGTAGGATAGTGGGCTCTACTCCCATGGTGCTTTTCCCCCTGCTAACTGGGTCAGAGTGTGCCCTGTTGTGTTTCCGGTAGTCCATGAGGTAGTGGCCATTTTTGTAAGGCAGTTTTAGATCCCTTTCATGTGTTACCCACGTTAGAGAACTTAGTTCTTACCTTGAATGTGGCTGAAAGAGGGCATTGTACACCATTCTACCAGCTCTGACCTACTGCTAATCTCAGTACCAGGGAGACTCTTTGCCAGTGGGGCACAACCTCTGATCTGCAGTTAACTGTGAGTAAACGTGCTTATTCAAATAAAGGACTTTTTCAAAGAGATTAGTCTTCAGATGTGAACTTCTGTGCCAAGGTTATACAGCAGCAACAAGTCCTAGAGGCCTGCGTGTATGCAGGTCCCTGGAGCTCTTTTAGTGGGTACCGTAGTGCACTTAAGGTAGGCGGACCCAGGCCCATCGCCCCCCTACCTGTAACACTTGTGCTGGTAATGGGAGCCCTCCAAAACCCACTGTACCCACATGTAGTTGCCCCCTTCACCCCTAAGAGCTACGGTAGTGTTGTACATTTGTGGGTAGTGGGTTTTGGGGAGGTTGGGGGGCTCAGCACCCAAAGTAAGGGAGCTATGCATGTGGGAGGTTTTTCTGAAGTCCACTGCACTGACCCCTAGGGTGCCCAGTTGGTGTCCTGGCATGTGAGGGGGACCAGTGCACTACAAATGCTGGCTCCTCCCACGACCAAATGCCTTGGATGTCGCCGGGTTGGAGATGGCCAGCATTTTTTTCCATTATCGCTGAAAAACAAAACCGGCCATCTCAAACCCGGCGACATCTAAGGCATTTAGCCGGGCTAAACCGTATTATCGAACAAAAAGATGGCCGGCCATTTTTTCAATAATACGGTTCCGGCCAGTTGTAGCGCCGCCGCCAACATAGATTGCCGGCGATCTATTTGGCCGGCGACGTTCGGTTATGCCCCTCAATGTCTACTTGCCAAGGTAAGTGAGTTTTCTAAATTTGTTTTCTCTGAGTTTTAAACTAAATTGCACTATTTAAATGTGAGCACACTTTAAGTGTTTTTATTTCTTTTCCGACACTCACTTAAGGAACACACTCTCTTGTGGCGACTAGCTCTCTGGAGAACTTCAGAATGAAGGAACTGAAGATGAACTGGATCTCCCTCAAGTACATGGATCTTCTAACTTCTTCTTCTGTGTTCTTTTTTCTTGAATCTACTATTGTCATGGAGTCAGGAGTAGTGAGCCCTTGGGCCATTGCCGACGACCGGCAGCAGCAGGCGAACCACCCCAACAGGGTTCGAGGTTGAAAACAGACAGGACTGGTACAAGCAGGAATGGAATTGACGATGGAAACAGGAAAGGCCGGAACAAGCCGGACTAGAACAAGCAGGACTGGAATTGAAGCTGAAGGCAGGTAGGACTGGAACAAGCAGGACTGGAACTGAAGCTGAGGGCAGGCAGGGCTGGAACAAGCACGGCTGGAACAAGCTGAAGGTAGGCAGGGCTGGAACAGACAGGACTGGAACAGAAGCAGAAAGCAGGAAGGGCTGAAGTAAGCAGGACTGGAACAGAAGCTGAAAGCAGGCAGGGCTGGAACAGAAGCTGAAGGCAGGCAGGACTAGAGCAAGCAGGAAAGAAGTGCAACAAGCACTCACAGACAAGAACTCATCTGAAGACCTCTGTTGCAAAGCCAAAGCAAGAAGGTTTCAAAGCGCTTTATAAAGGCATTAACTGAAGATGTCACGAGTAAGAATGAGGCTTGGCAGCAGGAACACCAGAGCAAGACTTGGCTACAAAAACACAAAAACAAGGCTTGGCAGCAGGAACACCAGGGTGAGGCTTGGCTGCAAGAACACCAAAGCGAGGCTTGGCTACAGGAACACCTGTCATGACCTAGATGGAGACCACTTGTTAGCAGATCTCCTATCACAGTGTTCTTTACTTCTTCATATCCTCCCCTCCTTGTGTGCCTTAGTACAATTAATTTTAAATTGTTAGTTTTATAATTTACTATAGATTTTATAGGTTTGATATCAATATTGTAAACTAGGTTACCATTTTGTGTCTTTTCCTACTCTTTCTTCACCCCTACTATTTTATCTATAAACTGCTTAGGTAATTCTTTTATTTGCAGTATATTCAAGGTGAAATGTGATTGTTTTTTAATCCACTTTTAACAAAGGTTTTGATTTTGTAATTGTAGTTGAGCCATTGTGTCATGTTTTGTCAGTTAAGACCCTTGGGTTTCAGTCCAAACTAGTTTAGTTTCAGCATTCCTGGACCACGTTCAACAGGTCAAAATGGTTCATAAGTGTTATGTGTGGAAATCTATTGACATAGGGTTTCCACAAGGCCCAACATTATCCCCTGTGTGGTTCAATGTTTATGTACAATCACCAAGGACCCATTCAGCTTATCTTTCTTTAAGGTCCACTATACTCCATGCCCTAGAAACAATACAGTATATTCAAAATGAAATGTGAAATGTATTTTCTGGAGGAAATTGAAAACATGTTTTTTAAAACTATTTTTCTTTAGCTGACATAATTTGGGAAGCTGGTGTGCAATCCACTTTTTTTTTCAACTCATCTTTATTGGTTTCAACAAATAAACAGGTTGCTTCTCATTCAACATTTTGCATATAAACAACCAAAACAACACTTTGTATACATTACACTCTCCCTATATACCCTTCTCCCCCCCCCCCCCCCCCAGTAACTCCACATGAATGGAGAAAATTAAAAAACAAAACTCACTCACTCAGACATTGAGCAAAGACTGCGGGCAAGTGCAGTAAGAGAGGACCAAAAGTGTTCCCACAAAGAACAAAACCTCTTCCCTACTACAGAATCCAGGTCAGAGAATTCCCATTGCTCTAGAGATGCTTGCAATATCATCAAAGATCTCCACTGTTGAAGAGTTGGCGGGTCTGCTGATAACCATTGTCACAATACACATTTATTGCCCAAAAGTATTGCCCTCTTAATAAACCACACATAACCCCTGGGGGCTGGATGAAAGCAGGACATTTGATCAAATAACATAAAAGGAGAAGGTTGCCAAGCCCACTGCCACAAGTGTGAAACCTGCATTGCCACTGCCTGCCAAAATCCACGTATAACAGGGCAGGCCCAAAACATTTAACCCATGGTCACTGGGCACTGTGTACATTTAAGACACACATCATCTTCCTGGAGATCAGCCAAAAAAGAACGGTGAGGTGAGATATATAAATGGAAAAGAAATTTCTATTATAGCTCACAGTGAATCACATTCCTAGTCAACTGACCGCAACGTAATAAACAGCGTTTGAAATGATCGTCCAAAAAGCTAATCCCCAAGTCTATGTTTCAGTGTTGGATACAGAGGGAATAATCTAACTCGGGGAGCTTCTCTTGTAAATCCTTATGGTAAAATTTCAAGGGCACACACTGCTGAGCATCTAGCCAATAAGTTTCCAATAATTTCTCCTGAGCAGAGAGTGAAAGAGAAACCCTTGGTAAGGACAGCACATAGTGATGTAATTGCCAATAAGATAATAACTCATCCTCTATGCCACATTCCTCGCATGAATCACAAAAGGGCTTTATTAAACCGTCATCAGATACAACATGAAAGAGATACCGAACCCCTTGCCAGGCCCAACGTCCAAATCCAACACCCATCATTCCTGTAGGAAAGGCTGCATTTCCACATATCAACAACATTGGAATAACATGCAAATCCAAACCCAAAAGTGCTCCCACGCAACGCCATATCGCTTTTCATCTGCATGAGTAGAATTAGTGACTGAGACTGAAGGTGGGGCATGTAACCAGCAGCTGAAATGAAAAGGATCCACCAAGTGTACTTCCTCACCAGTCAACGAAAAATGAGATATATGCCGCATCCTGCTTTCTATGTAAAATAATTTGAGATTCAATAAACCAAGGCCTCCTTTACTTTTTGGCAACATCAAGACTGGTAACATCAGACGTGCTCGTTACCCTGCCAAACAAATTTACTCAAAGCCCATGATAAAAGCCTACTATGGCTATAGCGTAGGTGAAAGGGGAGCATTTACATAACATAAAGCCACTTCGGCACTAACATCATATTAAAAAGAGCAATGCGCCCCATCAGTGATAAAGAAAAATGCTGCCATAATTGAAGCTTTTGAATAGTGAGCTCTAACAAAGGCTGAACATTCAGAGATTAAAGCTGGGAAAGGTCACAAGGAATGCATAAGCCCAGGTAAGTTAACAATACAGGAGCCCAGGTTAATGGAAATTCTCCCACCCAATCTCGTGAGATATTGGTCTGTAAAGGGAGCACCGAAGATTTCTGATAATTAAGAGGTAGCCCTGAGAAATAGCTGAACTCATCCACAGTAGCCAAAAGCCGAGGCAGAGACTCCTGGCGACAAGAAACAGTGACAAGCATATCATCTGTTTCAGTTGAAAGGAAGCTTTAGGATGAGGGGGAATAGGATGAAGGTGAAAGGGGTAGACTCAGGAGTAATCTAAGGAAATGCTTCTTTATAGAAAGGGTGGTGGACAGCCTCCTAGTGGAGAAGATTGTATCCAAACTGAAAAAAGCATGGGACTGCCTAGGCATGTTTCCCACTGGGAGACGGATTTGGGGTTTCCCTTACTGAACAGGAGTGGCTGGCTATTTACCAGAATACCTTTCAACTTTCTGTTTCAGAAAATTTGGTGGAAAATAGGGTACAGTGTTTGTATAAGTGGTGCATGTCCCCAGCTAGGGTTGCTAGGGTTGCTCGCTTTTCATCTGCATGAGGGAATATATGCTGAAGAGGCTGTGGGATAGAGGGTACATACTTCCATATTTGGTGAGAGTGTTCCGTTATGCCACAGTTGTGGAAAGACCACTTAATCAGTTAGTGCCTCTGAAAAACGGCTATTTTGGGGGCGTTCCAGGGTTGGAGTTGGCATTTGGTTGGTTAAGTGCCAATATTTAGCATTTAACCGGCCAGGTTAACCACATAAATAGGACTACATATAAATCAGTCCTATCTTTATGTGGTAACCCATAGCTGGTTAAATGCTGAATATCCCACTTAACTGGCAATGAGTTAGCCAGCTCCGGAAGCCTGGAAATTCAGTGTCAAAGTCCAAACATGGCCCAACATTGAATTTCTAGGTTTAATGTCGATGGGGGTCAGCAAAACGCTGATCACCACCAGCTGAATTTTAGGCCCATAGAGGTTAACCCTGCCCTTTTTTTGCTGAAGTTCTCATGAACATTTATTCCCCCAGAAGTGGTTTGAGTACTCTTGCCTTGCATTGCTGCAATCCACCAAGAAGTGGCAAGGTGCTGGTGCTCTAAGGACTGTCCTAAAGAAAACTCGTCTGAGGAATTCTTTGTGGGAAGCTTACTATCCAAGGAAGCTCACTGCCCAGAAACAGGGTAGAATTAAGAAGTTTATTGATATGTGGGTGTCATTTTTGCTATGGTACCAGAATGTTCCCCAACAGAGTTCTCCTTCATGTTGATAATTATAATTGTAATTGTGTTTGTGTCGATGTGTTTATGCTTGACTGAGGTCTGTCTAGCGTAAGTTTCAGGTGAGTAAGGATGTACGGTTCTCATGATCTGGATTCCAAATTGATACGTTTATTTCTGTTTTATGATGGCAGTTCTTGGATTTAAAAAAAAAAAAGTGTTTTGCTCACCGTAGTTCCATTTTTGATATGTACTGAAATTTGCTTGCTGTGTATATTGTATTCAAAATATTTTTAAAAAAGTATATATATAAAAAGAAAGCATGGGACAAGGAAAGAGGATCTCTAAGGGAGAGGAAGGGATATTAGAAGGTATTAGGCCATATGGTCTTTATCTGTAATCATTTTCTATGTTTTGATGTTTCTACATCAGTGGCCTGTTGTTCCCAGGGAGGAATAATATTGTCAGCTCAAACAAGCCATTATTTTTCCATAAATAACACTGCTTGTGAAGTTCAACACAAGCTGCTTAATTCAATTTATATAATAATGAGATGCTGTGCATACATCTGTATGATTTGTATCACATTATTATGTACGCATGTTATAGAAAATTAACATGTTTTACAGTAAAATAATGCATGATTTTTGCCATTTAACATGCATTAGGAGGCAAATATGCATTATTCCCTTAACCTTTGTGTGGTATCATTCCCTCATAATCTCTGGCTTTGAATTTATTTAGAATAGATATCCTTGATCCATGGAAAAATGGTGTATGTTTCTTTGATGTCTGTTCAACTGTTGAATAATGTTGCAATTTTATTATGTTTGCTTTTACTGCTTTATTAATTTTCATGTACTTATCCAGTTATTTACTATAAGCTAGCTTTTATGGTCTGGGGGGCTATACATTTCTGACACAAATAAATAAATTAGGCTAGAGCCAGTTCTTAGATATGGGAGAGTTTCCATCTAGTCTGTCCAATAAAGCAGTTCGAGTTGTGGCTGCCCCTCTATGCCTTGTTTAAAGTGTGAAGCTCATTTAAGATTTGCTTTAATTCCATCCTCTTTCTATAAGGATCCTTTGTGCTTATCCTATACATTTTTACATTGTCACTGGTTTTGACTCCACTCCCGCCACCAGGATGATATTCCAAGCACCCATGGGAGCCAACTTTTCAAAATTATTGGGGGTGCTAAGCCCAATGGAAATAACCCTTCCCTGAACCCATACGTTTGTCAATACTGGGGGCGCTCAAGCACCCACAGCATCCACAGAGTCGGCTCCTATGCAGGCACCCACCACTCTCTCCGTGAAAACGTATTTCCTGATATTACTCCTGTCTACTACCCTGCAACCTCAGTTCATGTCCTCTAGTTCTACCTTTCTCTATAAAAAGATTTGTTTGTATGTCAAAAATGTAAACATCTGTATCATATTTTACCTGCCCCTCCTTTCCTCTAGAGCAGTGGTACGAAGTGATATGAAGAATGGTTCAATGTTTGACAGTTAAAATTTAATGCAAAGAAGTGCAGAGTGATGAACTTGGGGGTGTAGAAATCCAAGGGAGTTGTATGTGATAGGAGATGAGGATCTGAAGGTGGCAGAACAATGTGACAAGGGTCTGGCCAAAGCCACAAGGATGTTAGGCTGCATAGAGAGAGGCATAATCAACAGAAAAAAGGAGATATTATTGTTCCTGTACCAGTAATTGGTGAGGCCCCACTTGGAGTACTATGTTCAGTTTTGAAGGTTTCATCTTGCTAAAGACATAAAAAGAAGTTGTTCAGAGGAAGGCAACAAAAATAGAATGGGTGCCAAAGACATGTGAGAAGAGATTTGAAGACCTCAATATACTCTAGATAAGTGTTTCCCAAGTCTGGTCCTGGAGTACCCCTTGACAGTCAGGATTTCAGGATATCCACAATGAATATGCATGAAAGAGATTTGCATATAATGGAGGCAGTGTATGCAAATCAATTCTTTAGCAAGCCTTTGCCAGAAGTCCGTCGCAAGGACATCCAAATCTCAAGGGGACGTATCGGAGGCTTGTTCAAGGCGGGACTTGGGCATTAACAAAAAGACTCCTAAAACAGCACTTAAGTGACTATCCAGCGAAATCCAGTGCTGGATAGCTGGCTATCTGATGCTGAATATCACCAGATAGTGACTTAAAGATAACTTGTTATATCGTGCAATATAACTGGCTATCTCCCGATTTTTAAAACCCTACCGGCCAAGCTTGGCGGCCATATTTGGCGGGCAAGAGAAGTGGGAATGCCAGACTTCTACGGTCTGTGTCCCACAAATGGCAAAAGACAGATAAAGATTCAGCAACTCCAGTATTGTATATCACTTTATTATCATGTGCTGCAAGTGAGGGTGTTGTACAACTCAAGGCGGAGGGGAAGACATCTTAAATAGCAAGTTAAATATGGTTAGCAACAGGAGCGGCCTGACCATTAGGCCACCTGAGGTGGGGGCCTTAGGCGGCACGCTTTAGGAGCAACATCTCAGGAGGGGTGGTTTTGCGCCGTTTTACCTGGTGACTGCAACTTTGCAAGCCCAGCAGCAGCAGTGATTCCCATACGCTGCAATGCCGCCGCCAGCACCTGCCTCTTCCATTTACTGCAGCCATCTGAAGTAACTTCTTGTTTCGCTCAGGCAGCTGCAGTAAAGGGAAGAGGCGGGTGCTGACAGCGGCAGGGCGGTGTATGGGAATCACTGCTGCTGCCTGGCCTGGAAAGTCGCCGTGACCATATAAAACTCCGGGGGGGCATCTCGACCAGGGGGAGGGCAGAATCTCAGTTGGGGGGGGGGGGGGGGGCGGCACGCACGCTCTGCCTCAGGCGGCATCTTGCCTCGGGCAGGTCCTAGTTAGCAATACTTTGTCCCAAGAATCCATCATATCTAACTGTCTAAATGTGGTTGCGTTCATGGCAAACTGCCATCCAGTGTTTAAGCATGAATGACTATAACCTGCACAAAGTGGTAAGTGTGGCTTTGGCCACCTTGTTGGGCAACCTGGATGGACCATGCAGGCCTGCTGACATTTACTGTGTTACTATGTTTTTAAAAACAGCAGTGTGAGATGAAATGAAAAGACTGATTTTTTCCCCTTCAACTTCTGTGTCCAGAAATAAAGAAAAATCATGCTTTGACTGGCCTCAGTCCAGCGGGGTGGGGGCGAGAGGGTTCTTTCATGTCTAGAGAAAAGTAAGTTACAGAAACATTCCACCTCTTGCCATAAATTGGTTCCAGTTTTTGAACAATAGAGTTACTGTGAAGAGAAAACCACAGACACACCCCACAACTGTTGGTCACAGAGCCAAATGAGAGCCAAAGACACATTCTTTGAAAGCAACAAAAAGGAAATCCACACTCTAGGCTGACCATTTGTGTTGTTTTTGGAAACATTTCTTTTTCTTCCCCCTGTTCTTCTAAGCTTTCATAAAGTAAGGATTTGGACAGCAAAATGCTTGGACTTGTTTTATTCATATAGGAGCCCTTTTACTAGGCCACAGTAAAAAGTGGCCTACGCTAGTTTTGGTGTGTGAAATCGGCATGCGCTGGGCCATTTTTTTACCGCGGCGGAGAAAAGGCCATTTAATAAATGAGGCGGTAAATGGCCGTGCGCTAATATTAAATTTAGCGTGCATCTATTTACTGTCTGAGCCCTTACCACCACCTATTTAGAAGGCAGTAAGGGCTCACACACTACTCGTGCGGTAATCAGGCAGTGCACGGCAATGTGTCCACGCTGCCGATTACTCCCAGGAATGCCCCCCGCAGTAGAAAAAAAGAAAATTATTTTCTACCATGGGAAACTGCCTGCACCAACTTCGGAACTACTGCCGCATGCCCACGCTACCCCAGCAGTAGGGTCAATTTGGGCACACTACCCACACGGTAGCCCTACCACGGCTTGGTAAAAGGGCCCCATAATCCTTGTAAAATTATGATTCATTTGTATATAGTGAAAGTGCCACTCTGAAACATGTCTTTTCTGTTAGTAAATTAGAGATTCTCCATTCACATATAATGTTGCCTTTTCACAATAGAAAAATTGCTTTTAACGTTAACTATGCTTAGCTCATAAAAAAAATGATCTTAATATGTCTAATGCTGGGGTCGGTACACAAAGGACAGTGAAAATGTGGAACTCATTACAGTAGGGCACCGTGAAGGAAAGTAGATTAACTGGGTTTATAAAGTGAAGAAAAAAATTTATGGAAGACAGACATTTAATATGACCCCAGATGGAGTGCATCCCTAAACCATGAGCACTAGAAATTGAAAAGGTAGATAGACTGACTAGTTTATGCATGCCTTATTTTTTACACATTTTCTGCTGGGCTAGACATAACTTTGATCTGATTCAGCTCGGCAGTTCTTATGGTCTTTGCCAATCACCAAGTGTCTATACACTAATAATACTACATGTGTTTTCTCAGAAAAAATATCACTATGCTGCCGAATCCATTCAAAGTGAATGGGCTTTGTCGGCATTGCCACGCCGGGAATCTCTGGCGTGGTTCAGTAAAAGAGGCCCTATGCAGGTCCAGCAAAAAGAGATGTGAATGCTTAAAACAGATTCTTGTGTTAAATTTGGAGTGATAATACATTCGTTGAAAAATTACTGACAAAGCAAAGATTTTGTGAAGGGATGTTTACAAAGAAATACCCATTAAGAGAAACCTATAACATTCTATTAGCTCAACTGTATTACTTCACAGCACATCCATTTTTCTTTCAGTAAGTTAATAAAATGCATTCAGATGCCATATAAACAGAAATAAAGGTTACACTAAGTTGTAGGGACTAGTTTATAACAGAGCAGATGCAAGGACATTAGGTGCCCACCTAAGCCAATCTTCAGCTTCATACCCCTCTCAATTAATTTCAAGACCACTAGGCCCCTCCCTCCTTTAGATAAACTCAGCTGTCATAATCATCTTAATGCCATGCCTCCCGAAGCAATCCTGTAAAAATGTGCAATTGGGACTCATGCCTGAAGGGGCCTTTTTAATGAAATGCAGTAAGAAATGGGTTTAGCGCATTTTACTAAAGGACTTTCCCATGCGCTAAGCCCATTTTTAACACAACCCCAAAATAGAGATTTTTATAAAAAATTATTTTTTGCAGGTCCTATACTAATTTTTCCATTAGCGGGCGAGACCTGCAAAAATTTTAACATAGGAGAACTTCCCGGTAAAAGTCGATAAATGCTCCGGCGTTAAGTTTGTGTTATCCAGTTAGCATGCACCAATGTGAATGCATTAACCCCCAGATTCTATAAACTGAGACTAAATTTGAATGTGCAAATCTGAACGGGTAGCTGATTTGCATATGTAACTTAATTGTTTAACAAGATAATCAGTGCCAATAATTGGCCACTAACAAGGAATTATCGGCACTAATTGGCACTAATTAGAATTTACACATGCAACTTTCTAAGCATATTCTGTAAAGTGGTGCATGTAAATTCTAATGCATGGCTCACAAAAGGGGTGTGGGCATGGGAGGAGCATGGGAGGGGCATGGGCGTTCTTGAAAATTATGCGCACTATTACAGAATATGCCTGATCCGCACCTAAAAAAGACATGGCCACTTACACCAGGTTTTAGTTGGTGTAAATGACTGCACCTAAATTTTAATCTTGGGATGGCCACTATGCATATTCTATAAACTGCGCCTAACTTTAGGTGAGGTATATAGAACAGCACTAAGCGTGGGTTTTTTCAGCGCTGATGTTTTTGGCACCATATATAGAATCTGCCCCTAACTGGATAACGTTTCCATGCCAATTCTACACCCAAGATATGCCCCTTCCCCCCCAAAATTAAAAACAAAATAAATAGCATGCAATTAGTGCACTCTGACAGGCAAATTATCACAAAATACTGTTTTGCAGTAAGCCTTTTTTCCTGCATTAAGTGTGCATTAGCACTTAAAGTGCTTTAGTAAGACGGCCCTTAGATATTAAAAAATGTATTTAGTATATACCTAACAAAGGCAGTGGGCTTTGTTACACTCCCCTCCCCCAATGCTATATATGGCGTCCAGAATTCCATGCCCAAATCTGAGTGCACACCTAAGATGAGCACGCAACTTAATTGAGTAACAAACCCTTAACTATCATTAAATTGGGTGCTAACAACCAATTATTGAAATTAATTTTCAGTCATTAAAATTTGTTTGCGCATCTGGCTCTGCACTATCCTAATGCATGGAACCTAACTCTACTAGCATGTTACTCAAAAGCAGGGCCACCAAGAGACTGGGCCGAGCCCGGGGCAAGGACGCCCCTGGGGCCCCCTGAATTCAAATCAGAGCGCCTCACCTCGACCTCGCTTCGTGTGAAAGAAGCGCATCAGCGTTAGTCTGCAGATCGCCTCCCTTCAGGCCTTCCCTCCCTGTGTCCCGCCCTCGCGCAAGTTACGTCAGATAAGGGCGGGACACAGGGAGGAAAGGCCCGAAGGGAGGCGATCTGCAGACTAACGCTGCTACGCTTCTTTCACATGCAGTGCGGTTGAGGTGAGGCGCTACGATTTGAATTCAAAAGGGGCCCGGCCCGGTGGTGGACGGAGGAGGGCGGGTGGAGGGGACTGTGGTGCCGGGCCCCCCTTGGAGGCCCAAGCCCGGGGAATTTTGTCCCCCCTGCCCCCCCTCTCGGCGGCCCTGCTCAAAAGGACTCAAAAGGGGGTGTGGCCATGGGTGTGCCAGGGGTGTTCTGAAACACTATGCATGGATTATAGAATGTGGTGGCCTCAGGGTGCCTAACTTGTGCTCCAGCATTTACACCAGGTTTCAGCAGGCGTAAGTGCAGGCGCCTAAAGTTAGGCATGGGAATTGGCACTAACCCCCAGATTCTATATTGCACGCCTAGAGATCCACGCTGAAATCCAGGCGGATTCTATAACAACGCACCAAACTAAATTGGTTTAACAAGCTAATTAGCATTGATAACAGCACCTAAGCAACAAGCACTAATTGGCAATAATTACAATTTATGCATACAACTCACTACACATATCCTGTACCACACTGCGCCTAACTTCTAAAGTGCGCAGACAAAAAATGGGCGTTGTTATGGGTGGAGAAATGGGTATTTCATGGGCATTCCAAAATTTACGCTTATAGTTATAGAATATGGCCCTCTGTGTCAAAATCTATGTGCTGGGATTTATGCCATATTTTCATTGGTATAAATGGACATGTGCAGTTTTAGGTGCTGGGATATCAACTAAGAGTATTCTACATATTACACCTAAATCTAGGTGCCACTTATAGAATATGTTTAGGCAAAAATGTTTTCCGTGCAGATTTTTTAGGTGCCATATATAGAATCCCTCTCAACGGCAATTCTATAATGGGCTCTTTATAGAATCGTGCTTAGTACCAATTTATTTCAGCACCAGGTTTTGAGCGTCATTTATAGAATTTCTCCTCCCTGCGCATAAAAGATGTTTTTTTGAGTTTGTGTGGATGTCAGGACTACTGCATGGTTTTGACTGCGGCTGCTGTTTGCTGTCCACTGGAAGTTGCCGCCCTAGGCAAAAGCCTAGACTTGCCTAATGACTTGGCTGGCTCTGGTTTTTAATATTGGCATTGCAAGTGGCATAATAAAGGTTAACTCAGCTTTTTATTTATAGCTGCTGAGTTATTTCACTTTACCCCGGCCCCCACCTCTGCTGTCCATCTTTCCAATCCCTGAGTCAGTGTCTGAAGTCAAAACAAGCAGCTGGACTTCAGAGAACCTGTAACTGTGAGAAAGTATGACTCAAAATGGCTGCCATTGTTTCTCTGTAACCTTATCGCTAGTATTTAATTCCTCAACAATTCACAGAATTCTCAGAAGTGAATTTTGGCCTCTCACTCTTGGGAAATACTGTGCTTTGTGGTTTCAGGCTTTTGCTGTAACCCTGTAAAAGGATGTGTGGAAAGCAGAAATCAATGCACTGTTCATTTGTTTAGTCTATTAAGGGCAATATTCAGCAGCAGCAGTCACTGTATTAATTTAAATGCTGACTGTGGCATTTAAACTAACACATATAGTTAGTGCCACTATGGGAGTTATTCTCTGTAAAACACCTAAAGTTAGATGCCAGGATGATGTGTGTTAAACGTGAATTCTATATTGTCACTTGCATGCACAATTGTATTATAGAATATTAGTGTAAGTCCACAGTTAGGGGCCCTTTTTCTAACTGGTGGTAGGCCCACCACGGGTGTACCATACACCAATCTGGAGCTGCAGCTGGACCAATGTGGGCGCTGGTGGTAGTTCCACCCCCCCCCCCCCAGTGCACGGCATTTCCGGTGCTAGCGGAAATATTCAAAAAATGTTTAAATTGGACAACGCTGCGTGCTACCCGGTTACCTCCGGGTTAGTGTGGGAGCCCTTACCGCCATCCATTGAGGTGGCGGTAAGTGCTCCTCTCCCCCACATGGACATGCGGTAAAAGCAATCTTACCGCATGACCATGTCTTTTTTTGGCCTTTTTACTAGCTGCGGTAAAAGGGCCTCAGCATGCAGCAAAAATGGCCCCCGCCACTAGCGCACAGCCCTTTTTACCGCAGCTTAGTGAAATGGCCCCTTAAACACCCGTGCATTAGCATTTAAAGTGCTTTAGTAAGAGGGCCCTTAGATATTAAAAAATGTATTTAGTATATACCTAACAAAGGCAGTGGGCTTTTTGAAATATACACTCCCCTCCCCCAATGCTATATATGGCGCCCAGAATTCCGTGCCCAAATCTGAGTGCACACCTAAGATGAGCACGCAACTTAATTGAGTAACAAACCCTTAACTATCAATAAATTGGGTGCTAACAACCAATTATTGAAGTTAATTTTCAGTCATTAAAATTTGTTTGCGCATCTGGCTCTGCACTATTCTAATGCGTGGAACCTAACTCTATTAGCATGTAACTCAAAAGCAGGGCCGCTGAGAGACTGGGCCGGGCACAGGGCAAGGCTGCCCCTGGGGCCCCCTGAATTCAAATCATAGCGCCTTACCTTGACCTCGTTCTGTGTGAAAGAAGCGCAGCAGCATTAGTCTGCAGATCGCCTCCCTTCGGGCCTTCCCTCCCTGTGTCCCGCCCTCGTGCAAGTTACGTCAGACGAGGGCGGGACACAGGGAGGGAAGGCCTGAAGGGAGGTGATCTGCAGACTAACGCTGCTGCGCTTCTTTCACACGCAGTGCGGTCGAAGTGAGGTGCTACGATTTGAATTCAAAGGGGGCCCGGCCCGGTGGTGGACGGAGGAGGGCGGGTGGAGGGGACTGCGGCACCGGGGGCCCGGGAATTTTGTCCCCCCTGCCCTCCCTCTTGGCGGCCCTGCTCAAAACGGCTCAAAAGGGGGTGTGGCCATGGGTGTGTTAGGGGTGTTCTGAAACACTGTGCATGGATTATAGAATGTGGTGGCCTCAGGGTGCCTAACGCTAGCTCAGAGGCTGGTGTAAATGCTCACGCTTACCTGCTGGCACCTAGGCTAATAATTGCTAGTATTCTATAACCTGTGTGCACATGTGTTGGGCACACCCCGACCCACCCATGCCCCTCCCAGGTCACACCCCCTCGTAATTGCGTCCTTTGGATTTTGGGAGCACAGTTTATAGAATACTGATTTACAGAAGTTATGCGAGTAACTGATTATTAGTAACAATTATTACTAATTATAGCCAATAATTGGTTGTTTATGCCAATTAGCAGCTATTATTATATTAAGTTACACATGTAACTGACACTATTCTATCACGTGTGCATACGATTATAGAACTAGGGGTATATGTATAGTCAGTGGCGTGGAATATTTATTTTTTTATTTATTTTCAGCAATTGATATATTGCAATGATCCCTGAAGTGACTATGCAGTTTACAATTTCTACTACAGGTACTTTGCACTGTCTCTAATGGGCTCACAATCTAAGTTATACATTGTACCTGGGTCAATGGAGGGCTACGTGACTTGCCCAGGGTCAAACGGAGCTGCAGAGGGAATTGAACCCAGTTCTCTGAGTATGTGTGTAGTGCAGTGACCATCCCTCAACTAAACATCTATCTTATTTGGCTAGTGGCTGGATATCACTGGTCTACTACTACTACTACTTAACATTTCTAGAGCGCTACTAGGGTTACGCAGCGCTGTACAAATTAACAAAGAAGGACGGTCCCTGCTCAAAGGAGCTTACAATCTAAAGAACGAAATGTCAAGTTGGGGCAGTCTGGATTTCCTGAGTAGAGGTGTAGTGGTCTACAGATACTTACCGTATTTTTGCATTTATACCCTGCAGCCATGCTTAGTCCACACCCATGTACAATTCACAGGGAAGCTCTGGTTTTGTAGGTAAAATTACAGATAGTCCGCATCTTTGTATACCCCGCAGCCGTGTATTATCCACAATTCCAATAAATTCCATTTGATTCTGTAATATAAACTTTGAACACTTGGTTAGTTAAGGTGCTCTTAACCACTATTTTGTATGTAAAACCATATATTGCGTGATTGGTCTCAACAGTTGGCAAGTGTGTGTGCAAGAGCTAGGCGCTATTGTATAAACAGTGCACCTAAATCACTTAGGGGCTCATTTCTGAAACAGAAAAACATCCAAATCACTATTTTTGAAACACATTTTTATGATGTTTTTCAATGCAGTTTGTCTGCAGTGCATTCAAATCACAAGGCATTCCCAAAACTTGAACATTTTTCTGCCATAATGGAACAAAACAAAAGCACTCAGGACTAAAAGTTAGACGTTTTGGTCTAGACCTGTTTCAATCATGACTAAGTCACTAAAAGGTGCCCTAAGTGACCATCCTGCTTATTTTCGAAGGAGAAGGGCGGCCATCTTCCGACACAAATCGGGAAAAGGGCACCCTTCTCCTAATGGCGGCCAAGTCAGTATAATCGAAAGCTGATTTTGGCTGTCCTCAACTGCTTTCCGTCGCAGGGCCGGCCAAAGTTCAAGGGGGCGTGTCGGTAATGTACCGAAGGTGGGATGGGGCATGGTTAAGAGATGGCCGTCCTCAGCCGGTAATGGAAAAAAGAAGGGCGGCCCTGACGAGCATTTGGCCGACTTTACTTGGTCCATTTATTTCCAGGACCAAGCCTCAAAAAGGTGCCCAAACTGACCAGATGACCACCGACGGGAATCAGGGATCACCTCCCCGTACTCTCCCAGTGGTCACCAACCCCCTCCCACCCTAAAAAAAAAAAAATTAAAAACATTTTTTGCCAGCCTGTATGCCAGCCTGAAATGTCATATCCAGCTCCATGACAGCAGTATGCAGGTCCCTGGAGCAGTTTTAGTGGGTGCAGTGCACTTCAGGTAGGCAGACCCAGGCCCATCCCCCCCTACCTGTTACACTTGTGGTGGTAAATGGGAGCCCTCCAAGACCCACTCGAAACCCACTGTACCCACGTGTAGGTGCCCCCCTTCACCCATAAGGGCTATGGTAGTGGTGTACAGTTGTGGGGAGTGGGTTTGGGGTGGGATTTGGGGAGCTCAGCACCCAAGGGAAGGGAGCTATGTACCTGAGAGCAATTAATGAAGTCCACTGCAGTGCCCCCTAGGGTGGCCGGTTGGTGTCCTGGCATGTGAGGGGGACCAGTGCACCAGAAATGCTAGCTCCTCCCACGATCAAATGGTTTGGATTTGGCCGGTTTTGAGATGGCTGGCCTCGGTTTCCATTATCGGCGAAAACCAATGCTGGCCATCTCTAAGGGTGGCCATCTCTAGGGTCGACCCAAATGTTGAGATTTGGCTGTCCCTGACCGTACTATCGAAATGAAAGATGGCCACCCATCTTGTTTCGATAATACGGTCAGGGACGCCTCTTTACAGTGCCGTTCTTAGAGATGGGCGCCCTTATAGATGGGTGCCCCCGTTCGATTATGCCCCTTCACATGGAGGAATTAAGGCATGACCCCCCCTTACTATCCCGGTGCTGACTGACCCCCTCCTACCCCCCTAAAGTTGTGAAAGAAACAAATGTTTCAAGCTAATTATTTTTTGTCATACAATATCATAATAAGGAATGATCAAACTAGATATGTGGGGCAGAAGGCTCATGATATCAGATCCCAGTCCTGGTTTTGACTGAGCTGAAAGTACAAAGGAGAAGGAGGAAACTGCCAGGTTAGAAAAAAAAAAAAAAAGAGCAAGAATATACCAGTAAACCTTTCATTCTCTAGTCACAAAGCAGCAAAAAGTTAAGGAGCATCTTCAGTACTCGTAGCCATGAGTTTTTAACCAGAGCATTTCATCTCAAAGGTTTCCTTTTCACTGATGTTCTGTTTTTATAGAGCTTAGATGTTATTGGCCAGTAATAATTTATAAAGCCAGTTACAACTGGGATTTGTAAGAAATCTAAACCCACACAAATCTTTCACAGGTACCAAAGCATATTGTCTGCATTTTGATTCTGTTCAAATTCAAAGGTCTATCTCAAAGGTGAATGAGAACTGTGAGGCATATTTCAAAAGAAAGTTGGGTACAATCCTCAAAAGTTACCTTTGACAAAACAATGCTGTCAGTAAAAATATCATCCCACTAAACCTGTATATGGAATATAAATTCAAGACCAGGGTAAATGTAATGAACAGTGTTTACAGAAAAATGAAATGTATCTCTTTTGATTAAAAAATGCAAAATGAGTAGCTGCTCCTGTCCTTGTACTTGATATGATTGGGAATGGAAGCAGTCACTTTCTTCCATCTGAGGGTCTGAGACCCCTCAGGTATGGGATCCAAGACATGAATTTCCGTACTGATTCCTTGTCCAGCAACTGCTCTTACATGAGCACGCAACTATGGAATGCACTGCCAACCAATTTGAAAGCTATCAATGAAACAACTAACTTTCGTAAACCTCTGAAGACTTACCTCTTCAACAAGGCCTATAAAGAAAACCCATAGCTTAACTACACCACATAGCCAATTTACACCTGCTATGAAAGTCACCTTTCTCTAACTATCAGCCTATACCTTTTTCTCTCACCCTTCATCTCTCCACATCACCAAATGTATCTATTAACCTGAAATGGCTATACCATAACAAGTCTCTGTAAGCCACATTGAGCCTGCAAATAGGTGGGATAATGAGGGATACAAATGCAATAAATAAATAAATAAAATAAATAGACTGGGATTACCAACTACCGCAGGCTTCAGTCTGAGGAGGTGATAAACACTTCTGCTGGCTCCCTCACTTCTTTGTAGAGCTTGCTTTCCAGCATTTTGTTTTTTGGTCCATTTTTGAAAAAAATAAAATGAATATGTGCAAAATGTAGAAAATCAAACTATTGGGATGTAGGAGGAGCCAGAATTTTTAGAAGACTGGTCTCCCAAACATCCCAGGAGAGCAAAGGGGCACCCTAGGGGGCACTTCTGTGCACTTCATAAAAATGCTCCCACGTACACATCTCACCTTTACTCCCTTATCTTGTCCCCTGAGCCCTCCAAAACCCACCCAAAACCTACTGTACACCACTATAATAGCCTTTATGGGTGAAGGGGGTACCTATATGTGGGTAAAGTAGAGTTTTGGTGACTTTGAGAGAGGTCACAGTTTCCACCACAAGTTTGAGAGGTAGAGATAGAGACCCATGTCCCCCACTCCATAGTGCATTGCACCAACCACTACACTACTCCAGGGACCTGCATGCTGCTCTAATAGACCTGGCTATAACATCTGAGACTGTTATAGAGGCTGGTAAGCCATAATTTAATTCACATTGTTTTGGGGGGAGGGGGTCAATGACCACTGCAGACGAACAGCATAGAAAAACGTCTGAAAAATAGGTTTTGAAAATACTGATATGGACATTTTTGTGAGAAAAACATTGAAATGCTGCTTTATGCCATTTTAAGATGTTTTTCTCTTTCAAAATGAGCCCCGTAGCAGTGGCATAGCCACGGTGGGAGGGGGCCAGAGCCTGAGGTGGGGGACACATTTTGGTCTGCTGTCTCGCCTCACCTCCTGCCGCTGCCACCTCACCCCCCTGCCACTTCGCCGCTCTCCCTCAACTCCTCGCCATTTCCCCGGGCCTCACCGCCTCGTCAACCCCCAACCCGGAAAAAGCAAATACAGGAACATGCACAGGATGTCAGCAAGAAGAAAAAGCAAGGCAGCGAACGCGTCTGCGCTGGAGACTGGCACTGAAGAAGGCTTTAGCTGGCAGGGGTTGGGGATCCAGTAAAACCAGGAGCCCGGACAAAATTTGTGGGGGCCCAGGCTTCCGTGGCCCCATGTAGCTATGCCCGTGCCCCATAGGCACCTAGGATTCAGTTTAAGGTTCTTTTGCTTGCTTTCAAGACTTTTTGCATCAGGCTTCTACCTTATCTTGCTTCTCTCAACATCCCATATTCTCCAGCCTCTGTCTTGCGCTCTCTCAAGGACCATCGTCTAGTTTTGCTCCGCCCTTTGCTGGCAAAACACAAGACTAGGAAAAGTGCCTTCTATTATCTTGCCCCAATGCTGTGGATAGTCTTCCTGCAGATATTGAGCTGAATCATCCCTTCCCAAGTTTAAAACAGCTATCAAGACTTGACTTTTTCGGCAGGGCTTTGGTGACTAGTTAGATACCTCAGCGTTTTTCCTTTAGCTTCTTCCCCCCCACTTTTGTGTTGAGTTTTTCCTCCCTCCCTCCCAATAAACCATCGCTATCTCTCATTATTTGTTGCTGGTTTGCACTTTTCCCATCTATCACATTGTAGTTCTTTTCAAGTTTCTTGTTTTAGTCTGTAAACCACTTAGATCTGTATTTTCAGTTTTAGTGGTATAACAAATGTTTAAATAAATAAATAATGACATGTAAGTGGTGCATATTCTAAGCATGAGTATGTAGACTTGCCCTGGCATGATCTAAGGTAAGTACACTGGAGTGGAGTAATTATTGGTTAAGGCTGCTGCTCTTTGTGATTTTGGGAAAGTCACTTAACTCTCTGTTGCTTCAGGTACAAAATTAAATTGTGAGCCTTCCAGGGACAGGGAGATACCTAGTGTACCTGAATGTAACTCACCTTGAACTACTACTGAAAAAGGTGTGAGCAGAATCCAAATATTCTGTATCTTGTGAAAGAAAGCAGTTACGGAGAAGATTCAAAACACACTGTTAATATTTTTCACACAGTTATTTCTATTGATGGATTTCACTGTAATGAAAACCAGTTTATTACTGGAGAAGTAGGTACCATGGAAAGGAGAAATGAAATTAGCTTTTTAAGTTTTTTTGTCCAGGAATATAAACCACATTTCTCATCACAATTGCACAATGTTAATGCCAGGCATGTGCTTGAGAAAATCTACCCTAGAACCTACACCAAAAATAAACATCTGTTTTAAATCATTTTCTTTTGACATTTGAAGAGGAAAATTGAAACAAGATGCAGCCTTAACACATTACAAACTAATATATTCTCATAGCTAATTCAGACTTGAACATACTTTTCTATACTGGAGTTATATAAATTATCAGATGACATATTGTTATATGACTATGTTATTCCCACTGACCAACTTTCTTCATCCTTCAGCTGCCAATGGGGTAGATGTCACTGGAGAACACAGTGAAGAATTCTCCTTTCACTGTGAAGATCTCTTATTACATGAAACAATAAGAAACAAGTCTACTGTCAGGGCTGGCATTAGGGGCTGGCAAACAAGGCAATTGCTCTAGGTCCCCATGCTACATGGTGCCCCAAACCTGCCTCATGCTGAAGGAACCACAGCCTGCAGGTGGGCTTTGGAGTTTCTTCCCCAGTTTCTGCCCTGGGCCCCTGCATGTCAGACACCAGCCCTGTCTGTTATTACTTCTTGAAAGTAAAAATGATACCAGTTCTATTCTTACTGTAACCCCAAGGGGAAATGGAGTAAGGTCAGGGTGAAGTTCCCCAGGGGATTACTAAAGGATGGTAACCCTGCCTATCATCAGGGAGGAGTTTGGTGAGTGACAGTGTGCTGGGAGGAGGGCCCAGTGGCGATCAGGGTCATTAGCCCTCCATTGTAAGGGGTGGAGCTAGAAAAATGTTCTATATTACAATATGCTTTTGGAGTTGTATGAAATCATAATGTTTAAGATTGATGGATGGTTATAGATGGGGGTGGGATTGGATGGGAATCAAACCAGTGACTAAGGAGAGCACAAGGTCTTTGGTTGCCCATACTTCCTGGCATTAATAACAGGGGCTGCTGCTCCCAACTCTACTGGGATTTAGTCTGGCCCTGGCCTATGTCCAGCTCAACAGACTGAACGCTTTTTTAAAAATTCTGGTCCGGGTACTTAACTTGAAGAGCTTAGCCAGCATCCAGGACTGTGAGAGCAGGACCAGGGTTGCATTACTAATCATGCAGCTATCAGAAAAATGTGCACATTCTTTCTGCTATAAAACCAACTTTCCCTGGCCAAACACATACAGTTCTAAGTCTGTCCTCAAATATCCTTTCATGACAATTTTCTGTCCTTCACTTCTTTTGCTCCGTCAAGTCAATTTTCTGCAGTTTGAATGTTGACATGATAGTATTACAACCCATGGGCTAGATTCAACAAGAAACTTAGGCATGCAGTCTGCGAATCTGAAGGATTACTACCCACTTCACTTTATGGAATCCAAATTGGCTAGTACTGGATATTCCTTTTAATAGATCCCTATTAGCATCCCTATTAGCATTACCCCTGCGAACTAACTATTTTCTCAGAAAGTGCAACCCATGAACAAGGCCATATGTTAGTCTTATCCTTCAAACCTGATTAGCTCATTCATATGGAAGTTGGTACCTTGGTCTGATCACTTCCAACTTGTCTTTACTATAGAAACCTACATGTCGAGCATAACCAAGCACAAGCCTTGCAAGTTCATATCCACTAGAGGAAAAATAAACGAGGTAAACTTTCTGGTCTGAGATGAGAGATTCCCTTAACCTCTGGACTCCCACATGACTCGGTTAAATCCCACCGGTATACTAAGGCGAAGGCTGTGCTGGACAAAATCACTCCAATTATTACTATAAAGTTGTTTCCATCACAACTAAGTGACCAAAAGATGACCAAATGACCACTGGAGGGATTAGGGCATAACACCCTTACTCCCCCAGTGGTCACTGACCCCCTCCCACCCCCCAAAGCTGTGAAAGACACAGTACATATTACCCCTTATGACAGCTTCAGATGTTAAGGCCAGTCCTATTAGAGCAGAAATTAGGTCCCTGGAGTAGCCTATTGGTCAGTGCAGTGCACTGTAGAGACAGGGACCCAGGCCCATATCCCACTCTAACTGTTACATTTCTGGTGGAAAGCAGTGGTGTAGCTATGTGGGGGCCTTGGGGGCCCAGGCTCCCCCATTCCAGCTTCAGCCCCCCCCCCAACATGCCGCTGGTTACCTGCTCTCTTTGCCCCGGAAGAGGTTACTTCCTGTTCCGGGGCAGAGAGAGCAGGGAACCAACGGAGCCGACGCAGATCCCAGCGACGACTTGCACTCGGCGGGGCGGAGCGCCAGTGGTAATAATGCACTCCGGGGTGGGGGGGGGGTGCGCATGCCGAGGGGAGGGGGTGCGCTGTGCTGCACCCGGGGGGGGGTGCGCAGCGGCGATCTGCCCTGGGTGTCAGCCGCCCTCGCTACGCCACTGGGTGTATACCATCTGGTCCAGATAATTTAGCACTCTTTAACTTGTCAATTTGGCTCAGTACATCTTCCAGGTTCACCGAGATTTCTTTCAGTTCTTCGGCATCATCACCCCTGAAAACCATTTCCAGTACAGGTAGATCTCTTACATCTTCTTCCATAAAGAGTGAAGCAAAGAATTCATTCAATCTCTCTGCTATGGCCTTGTCCTCCCTGAGTGCTCCTTTTGCTCCTTCTTGATCTAACAGTCCCACAGTCCCTACAGTCTACAAACATTTCTCTGGTGGCCCAGTGGGCCATAGACCTCTTATCCATTTCCGATCCCAAAATCTTCCTTTGGAGTTGGGAGGTAGGAGCAATGTCCACTTACTCCTGCTTTCAGTGCCCCCATCTTGCAAAATGGTGCCACCTGACCCCTATGCACTACTAGGATTCAGGGTGCCAAATAATGGAAGCGCTCCTTTATTACTCTGAATGACCCCAAATGGTGCATCCTAGTACGTTCTAGTGGTACTTTACAGCCAACTGCTCCCAAGATAGTAACATACTTTTCCAGCTATAATGCAGCAGCTTCATTATGGTATTTACATGCTAATGAGCTGCTTTACATGTATTTGCATGTTGTGCATCTCATTAGTACATACCCCACAGTGACTTAACTAATGCTGTATTACCGCACCAAAACTTGCATTAGAGCCCTTTAACATGCATTTAGGGGCAAATAACACGTGTTTTGACCATAAAGTAGCTTGATAACTTCCCCTTACCTCATGTTCAGTGAACCTTTTGCAAAGTACACAAGAAATTGTGCAAATCCACCTGTACATCCTAATTCCCTATGAATAATCAGGCTTCACATGTCTGAGCAACAACTTGTCCTTGTTTCCAAAGTTATGGTGCTCATTCTCGAAGCATATGGATGTCTCAAAAGGCCGAAATGGACATCCATGTGCTTGAAACATCCAAATCCCAATTTTGCAAAGGCAGAATAGGGACATCTAACACTGCAGTATGTACAAAGAGCAAGGGAGTGTGTTCTGAGTGTGTTTTGGGTGGGACTAGGGCAGTGACGTTCCTAGGGTGGCTGACACCCGGGGCGGATCGCCGATGCGCCCCCCCTCCGGGTGCAGTGCGACCCCCCCACCCCCGGTGAAAGGACACCCCACCCCCAGGTGCATTTTTACCTGCTGGGGAGGGTGCCGCGCGCCTGTCGGCTTCTCTCATTCCATGCTCCCTCTGCCCCGGAACAGGAAGTAACCTGTTCTGGGGCAGAGGGAGCACGGAACAAGCAGACCCGACAGGCGCGCGGCACCCCCCCAGCGGCGTGCACCCAGGGCGGACCGCCCCCACCGCCCCCCCCCCTTGGTACGCCACTGGACTAGGGAAGGCCTGAAATCTGGACATCCAGCATCAATTGCAGAAGGGGAAGAAATGTCCATAGCCAAAAAGAAGGACATCCTTATTTAGACCTAGTTCAGGAACATCCAGGTTACAGAAAGGTGCTCTGATTGAGCAGCTGTCCACTGGAGGGATTAAGGCATGCTGTCCCCCTTCCTCTCCCCTGAAAATGAAAATGGAAGCAGATACCAGACTCTATGACAGCTTCAGGTATTATGGGCATTCTTAACAGAGCAGGAAGCCAGTCTGAGGAGTAACCTAGTGGTTAGTGCAGTGAACTACAAACCAAGGGACCCAGGTCCAAATCCGACTTCATCTTTTTTTTTTTTTTTTTTTACTGTGAACCCTCCAGAAACAGAAAATGCCTACTGTACCCAAGTATATAAGACACCTGTAAGCCTAAAGGCTATTGATGTACATTCAAGTACAGTTTGTATTTTTCTTTTCCTGGAGGACTCACAATTACAAAAAAAAAAAAAAAAAGTTACAGTGTGATTTGAACTTAGGTCCCTTGGTTTACAGTTTACTACACTAACCAATAGGTTGACCCTCTGCTTTGCATGGATGTCTGTGTGGTCATTTTTTAAGAATGCTGCTCTACAGACATCCATGTCCCTTGTTTTGCTCCCGTTCAAAATGTGGACCTTTCCATTTTGTAAAATGAATATTCATGCTGGTCATTTCCAGTACATGGATGACCGTCTCACCAGACTGTATTCTATTTGAAAATTCATATGATATGAATGTCCATTTGGGACATTCTGATTTGGATGTCTTTTCAAAAATGCCCCTCTATACTTTCAGTATAGGCTAGATTTACTAACCTGTGTTAATGCGTGTTATTAGTAGATAGACCCCATTGACAATAACAGGGTTGATATTAAATAATGCATGTTAAAGAACAATCATTCATATTACTTCATTAGTGCAGGTTAGTAAATCTAGACCTGCATGCCTTAGGTTATTCATAGTTTATACAAGGTGTTTGGGAAGATTGCATGATAGATCTCTAAAGGGCCCTTTTACTAAACCGTGTAGGCACCTACGAGCACCCAACGAGCACCACAATGAAGTTACCGTCCGGCTACCACGTGGTCCTTGCGGTAATTTCATTTTTGATGCACGTCCGCTATACGCATCCAGAAAATTTATTTTCTGACATGCATAGCGGGCACGCGTCATGTGGCATTCTATGCGCATAGGCCATTACTGCCCAGATAACGCGTGAGACCTTAATGCTAAGTCGATGGTTGGCGGTAAGTTTTCAGACCCAAAATGGATGAGCATCAATTTTGATTTTGCCGCATGTCCATTTTCGTCAAAAATATAAAAAAAGGCATTTTTTACAGGAGCGCTGAAAAATGGATCTGAGCATGCCCAAAACCCATGCCTACATTACTGCAGGCCATTTTTTAGCACATCTTAGTAAAAGGGCCTCTAAGTGCTGAAGTTGGACATGGCTTTTGAAACTTTTAGAAGAAAGTAGGATGTCATTATGGCTCATGAAAGCTGGTTATTGCTAATCATCACAAAAAATGTATGTACTGTAGTGGGTAAGATGAGATGCGTTTCACATGATATATGTTTTATTTCAAACTAGCTGAAAGAAATAACTCCTTAAGGACTCTGAGAGGATCAGGTATCAGATATACTGAAACACAGAGCCTTTTTCTTTGTGAAGCTGCAGCTGCCGAGAGGCTTGGAAACCCTATTCTCTGGTTCAGATAAAGAGCTTAAAATGTAATTGGCAAACGTTATATAGAACTACATTACTTTGAAATTAATGACTATATTAATACATTTAGGGGGTCGATATTCAACACAATTTAACAGGTCAGAAAAGCTCCTGGCCAGTTAAGTCGCCTGTTCGGGGCTAACTGGTTGTTTTCAGTGGCACGTAACCAGTGTCTTTGCTTCTGCTGCTGGTATAAAATGTGGAGTGGCAGTTCTTATGTGCAACTCCTCCAGCTTACAGATTCAAGGATGGATTTTCAGGGCAGATAAGTATTACTAAAAGTGAAGTCCCAAGATAGAGA
This sequence comes from Microcaecilia unicolor, assembly GCF_901765095.1. Classification (NCBI taxonomy): domain Eukaryota; kingdom Metazoa; phylum Chordata; class Amphibia; order Gymnophiona; family Siphonopidae; genus Microcaecilia; species Microcaecilia unicolor. The sequence continues at coordinate 78,969,840 of NC_044033.1, read as the reverse complement.
AATTGCCCCACTAAATATTTATGCGCCGACTAGACCAGTGCATAATTTTTCCAGGAGCTCACGGCTCTGGTCGCTGAACTTGCTCCTATGGAGGTGATTGTGATGGGGGATTTCAATCAAGTATTGGACCTACTGATAGATTGCATGGCTTTTTGTATTATTTCCTTATGTCTAGTTTCTGTATTTGTCTATCATAACATCTTATGACTGAGCAAAGTTTTCTTTTCTTTGTTATTATTGTTTAACACATAATAAAAATACATTTAAAGAAAAAAAGATTGAATGCCGAGGCATGTGTCGAGACACAAAGTCAGGACCCTGGGGCGCCCTTTTACTATGTGCGTCAATTTGGAGTTACCGCCTAGCTACCGCAAGGCCTGGGCGGTAATTTTGTTTTTTACATGTGTCCGCTACGAACACCGGAAAATAATTTTTATTTTCCTGCGTGCGGTCTATGTGCGTAGACGATTATTATGTGAGACCTTACCGCTAAGTCAATGGCTGGTGGTAAGGTCTCAGACCCAAAATGGATGCGCACCAATTTTTCCGCATGTCCATTTTCGGCAAAAATTTTACGAAGGTCTTTTTTACAGGCGCACTGAAAAGTGGATCTGTGTGCGCCCAAAATATGCGCCTACACTAGGGCAGCCCATTTTTCAGCGCACCTTAGTAAAAAGACCCCTAACTGTTTCAGCATACATTAAGGCTTGTGGACCCTGGAGAACATTGCACCCCTATGGGCAGGATTTTACCTTCAAGTCTCAGACACGTAATTCTTTCTCCTGCATAGATTATGCATTGATTTCTGAGTCCATCATAACTTACGTGGAATCAGACCATATGGATATTTCCGTAACTTTTCAGGATTTTCAGCTGAATCAACCCACACTCTTATGGTGCTTTAATAACACATTGCACAGAGACCCAGAGTTTCACTCATATGTTAAACAATCCATAGATGATTATTTTTCTTTCAATGAAAACTCAGAGGTTTTGGTCCCGATACAATGGGATGCTTTTAAGGCTACACTGCAGGGGGCTATTATTAGCTACTCTGTGCATGTGAATAAAAAACGCTTGGAGGACGTCTGACTGCTAGAAAATGCTATTGGTAGGCTTGAACAAGATTTAGGGTCCAATATTCAGTACTATTTAACTGGCCAGGAACAGCTCCTAGCTAGTTAAATAGTGCTTAGCTGGCTGAGCGCTAATATTCAGCATGAAATAGCTGGGTATCTTCGCGGCATATTAGCGCTTTAGTGGCTAGCCGCTGGCTGGCTATGTCACGTGGAGGGGCATAATCGAAAGGGGTACCCAAGTTTTCATGAGGACGTCCTCGTAGGACATCCCAGCGAAGGGGCGGGGAAACCTGTATTATCGAAACAAGCTGGGCGTCCACCTTTCGTTTCGATAATACAGTCATGGGTGCCCAAATCGTGAAATTTAGGTCGACCTTAGAGATGGTCATCCCCGATTTTCGACCATATTGGAAACCGAGGACGCCCATCTCAGAAACGACCAAACCCAAGCCATTTGGTCATGGGAGGAGCCAGCATTCATAGTGCACTGGTCCCCCTGACATGCCAGGACACCAACCGGGGACACTAGGGGGCACTGCAGTGGACTTTACTAATTGCTCCCAGGTGCATAGCTCCCTTACCTTGGGTGCCGAGCCCCCCCCAAAACACCCCTAAAACCCACTCCCCACAACTGTACACCATTACCATAGCCCTAAGGGGTGAAGGGGGGCACCTAGATGTGGGTACAGTGGGTTTGTGGTGGGTTTTGAAGGGCTCCCATTTACCACCACAAGTGTAACAGGTAGGGGGGGATGGGCCTGGGTCCGCCTGCTTGAAGTGCACTACACCCACTAAAGTTGCTCCAGGGACCTGCATACTGCTGTGGTGGAGTTGGGTATGACATTTGAGGCTGGCATAGAGGCCGGCAAAAATATTTTAAAAAGTTTTTTTTAGGGTGGGTGGGGGTTGGTGACCACTGGGAGAGTAAGGGGAGGTCATCCCTGATTCCCTCCAGTGGTCATTTGGTCAGTTCAGGCACCTTTTTGAGGCTTGGTCGTAAAACAAATGGACCAAGTAAAGTCGCCCAAGTGCTTGTCAGGAACGCCCTTCTTTTTTCCATTATCGGTCGAGGATGCCCAAGGCATGCCCCAGTCCCACCTTCGCTAAGTTTCCGACATGCCCCCGTGAACTTTGGTCATCCCCGCGACGGAAAGCAGTTGAGGACACCCAAAATCGGCTTTCGATTATGTCGATTTGGGCGACCCTGGGAGGACGCCCATCTTCTGATTTGTGTCGAAAGATGGGCGCCCTCTCAAAAATAAGCCTGATAAATGCACACAGCACAAAAAACATCTACCAAATAGCCATTAAAAAAATAGACGTTTTTCTTTTTTGAAAACTAGTATAAAAGGCCCATTTCGGTAGGCAATGAAACGGGCGCTAGCAAGGTAATCCCCCCCCGCAGCGTCCTTCCTGTCTCCCCTGCCCCCCCTGCAGCCACCCATCTGGTCTCAGGACCCCCTCCCCACCAACCCTCCTCTGCCCCTGCAGCCACACATGTGCAGCGGCCCTCTTCTCTCCCCTGCTCCCCCTGCAGCCACCCATGTCCAGCGACTCTCCTCTCCCCCTGCCCCCCCTGCAGCCACCCATGTCCAGCGACCCTCCTCTCCCCTGCCCCCCTGCAGCCACCCATGTCCAACGACCCTCCTCTCCTTTCCCCTTGCCCCCCCTGTAGCCACCCATGTCCAGTGACCTTCCTCTCCCCCTGCCCCCCCTGCAGCATCCCTTCTGTCTCCCCTGCCCTCCCCTGCAGCCACCCATCTGGTCTCAGGACCCCCTCCCCACCTCCCTCTTCCCTGCCCCCCTGCAGCCATCCATGTCCAGCGACCCTCCTCTCCCCCTGCAGCCACCCATGTCCAGCGACTCTCCCCTCCCCCTGCCCCCCTCCCGCCACCCATGTCCAGCGCCCCTCCCCTCCCCCCTCGGCGCATCACCCAAACCCCTACCCCCCCCAGCGCATCACCCAAGCCCCTACCCCCCCCTCGGGCACATCAACCCCCTCGCCACCCGCAGCCGCCAATACTAACGCTGTCCGGCCGCTGCTGCGTCTCCTGTTGAGCAGCGGCAGCCGGTACAAAAAGAAAAAAGCCAAAAAAAGATTTTAAACCTGAAACACGGCTCCGTAGGCCATCTGGCATTGGCTGTCATCTCTGCAGCCGCTCCTCCTCTCCCCTCTGACGTCGTTGCGCTCCTCTGGGGTCTTCCTGCAGGAGCAGTGACGTGGAGGGGAGAGGAGGTGCAGCTGCAGTGACGACAGCCAATGCCAGATGGCTGTCTACGGAGCCGCGTTTCAGGTTAAAAATCTTTTTTTGGCTTTTTTCTTTTTGTACCGGCCGCTGCTGCTCCACAGGAGAAGCAGCAGCAGCCGGACAGCGTTAGTATTGGTGGCTGCAGGTGGCAAGGGAGTTGATGTGCCCGGGGGGGGGGGGGGGGAGGAGCTTTGGTGATGCGCTGGGGGGGGGGGTCTTGGGTGATGCGTCGGGGGGGGGGGGTAGGGGCTTGGGTGCTGCGCCGGGGCGGAGAGGCTTGGGTGTTGCACCGAGGGGGGCACTGAGAGCTGATTGGTAGGCAGGGGGAGGAGTAGGGAAACACGCCCTTGCCTTGGAATCAGCTGTCAGTGACATCACTGACATCAGTGCATTCTAAACTGCCTAGCAGACCACCTCTGAGGGAGCCACAGTCCCAGGCACATTAGAACGTTGGAGGTGAGAATTATTATATAGGATGGCTATATTCCCCACTTGAATTTTGGACATTTTTAGCAAAACATCCAAAGTTGGACTTAGATGTCATATCAAAAATGTTCCTCTTAATGATGCTATTTGTGATGTCATATCTCTAAAACAGTCCAGGATGTAAGGAATTCTATTAATACTGCCCAGTCAAAATGTAAGAATTGTGGACAGACACAGAAAATATGGAGTAAGATGCTCATTATTACAAACCCAAAAATGATTACAGCTATGCATATCAAGTTTGAGCATTTTTCATAGTGTCTGTTAAACTCATGTACAGCCTTAGTTTAATTTTTCCTGGTATTCCCAAATTATTTTGGATGGTATCCCAACTTTTTACTTTGTTCTAGTCTTAAACCTTTAAACTGTATTGGCCCAATATGTAAGTACTGTGTTTTTTTTTTTTAATGCTGGCTGTGATGCTTAAATAATTCATTTATATTCAGCACCATTATCCAGATAGAAGGCAGCTTTAAATATGGATGTAATGTGGTGAATAGCATCACTATATGGAGAGCAGTGATCAGTCCAATATCTGGATAGCAGACTGAATATCACCACTTTCCATACAGTTTTCTAGAATGCCCATGTTCTGCCCCAGCACTATGGGGCCCTTTTACTAAGCAGCGGTAGGGCTAATGCCTGGGTAACTTGCACCATATTGGCACTTCCGCAGGGGTAGCATGGGTGCAGTGCAGTAGTTTCAAAGTTGGTGCATGCTATTTCCCAAGGTAGAAAATAATTTTCTATTTTCTACTGTGGGCGGAGTTCCCGGTGGTAATCGGCAGCGAGGCCACATTGGCGCGAGCTGCCTGATTACCGCATGAGTAGCGTGGGAGCCCTTATCACTAGGTCAATGTGGTAAGGGCTCAGGCAGTAAATAGCTGCGTGTTACTTTTGATTTTACCGCACAGCCATTTACTGCCCCCATTAAAAAAAGTCCTTTTCCCCAGCCAAGGTAGAAAATGGCCCAGTGTGCACCAATTTCATGTGTCCACACTACTGCAGGCCACTTTTTTATCGCAGCTTAATAAAATGACTCCTATGTGAATAAGGCCAGGGCAGTCTGTAAAGATTTTCAGTGACACTAGCCATAGAGTGCAGTTGGAAATCCATGAATAGGGCTGGTAAGGACGCTTATCTGGATAACAGCTATCATTGCCTGATAAGTGTCTTTGAATATTGGGGCCTAAATGTGACAAAAGACAGAGGAGATACAGGTTCTCACAATACAATTGAATAAAGTTGAAGAGAGTTCAGCTGGAATCTCATTATTGGTCCCCTTTTGTGTTGTTTGACTTTAAAAATATGTTAGTCTGATATTCAAAAGCACCGAAGTGGTTGGCATCAGGCACTAACCATATTGTTAGCAATTATACAGAGAAAATTTGGCCATGTATGTTCCTATATGGCCAAAGACCCATTTTAAAGGCAGGATCTGGAGCAGTATGGAGATAGGGTAAGGGGTACTTTAAGCGCTCCGCCACTCTCTGTTTGACTTATACCTTTAAGTCTGAACGCAAAAACAGCAGGAATAATTCTAACATTTAAAGTTATGCTGGCAGTTTCAGTGTTCACAATTGAATGCATAGCTCCATTAAAATTACATAATTTTAAATGGGTAGCTTATCTGTCTAAAATTAGAGGTTAACCAGTGCACTAAATATTGATCTTATATGATAGGTATAAGCAGTTCAGCTATTGTTGTTGCTATCAATAATCTTTGCAAGTGTCTTTGTGCTTTGTCTCTGCAGATACCTTGAGTGAAATTCTAAATGACCCAACTTTCTGTTCTCTGTGAAGTTCTGTTTACTTTTCCTGTGAAGCTTGAATTTGTATTTCAGAATGTGCTTGACATATCTGTTTTCACAAACCTAACATTTCAGAAGCTACTCGGGGATTTGTACAATGTCTTAAAGCTTGATATACTACTACTACTTATCACTTCTATAGTGCTACAAGGCATACGCAGCACTGTACACCATACATGAAAAGACAGTCCCTGCTCAAAGAGCTGACAATCTAAATAGGACAGGCAAACAGAAAGAACAACTAAGAGGTAAGGGAATTAAAGAGGTGGGGATAAAAGGGTACAGGGCAAGTGAGTAGTGGTTAGGAGTCAAAAGCAGCGTTAAAGAGGTGGGCTTTTAGCCTGGATTTGAAAACGGCCAAAGACGGGGCTAGACGTAAAGGCTCGGGAAGTCTATTCCAGGCTTGAGGTGCAGCGAGATAAAAGGAACGGAGTCTGGAATTAGCAGTAGAGGAGAAGGGGACAGACAAGAGAGATTTATACACAGAACGGAGTACCTGAGGGGGTGGGGCGTAGGGAGAAACAAGAGTGGAGAGGTACTGGGGAGCAGTAGAGTGAATGCACTTATAGGTCAGTAAGAGAAGTTTGAATTGAATGCAGAAACGAATAGGTAGCCAGTGAAGTGAGGAGAGGGCTAATGTGAGCACAGCGACTCTGGCGGAAAATGAGACGCACAGTAGAGTTTTGGACTGATTGAAGAGGAGAGAGATGGCAAAGTGGGAGGCCGGTGAGAAGCAGGTTGCAATAATCTAGGCGACAGGTGGATAAGGGTTCTGGCAGAGTGCTCAGAGAGGAAGGGATGGATTTTTGCTGATGTTATAGAGAAAGAAACGACAGGTTTTGGCAATCTGTTGAATGTGAGCAGAGAAGGAGAGAAAGGAGTCGAAGATGACCCCAAGGTTATGAGCTTTTCTCCCATAGAATGAGGGATAAAGTCTTTCTAAACTAGGCCCTTAGTTTTGGATAACACCTGTCACTGATGTACTTCAGGATTAAACCGTTCTGTTTAGCACACTGAACAGGTCAGCAGCAATTGTTTTCGGATTCATAATGTATGCGGCTTTGTGGAAACCTTGGCCTCTCCTCTGTTAGCTATCACATTTCAACAGAGTTTGTTTGTACCATAAACAAATGGATCAGTGCCAATGTGTCAGGGAACATCAACATGAATCAAATGTACTGATTATTTATCTCCTAGAAACTGAGCATACAAAGTCCATTTTGAGAGGCAATGCTGTGGATACCTCACCACAATTCTTTAGTGGCTCAAGCAAGTGGAAATGCACATCCCACTCAATACGGCACATCACTATGATGCTCTACAGCTGCCTCATTGTGTCGAAGTGCCTATTACTTTAAACCAGTGGTTCTCAACCAGTGTATCAGGACACACTGATGTGTGCCCAAGAGATGGGAGGTATGTCACAAAAAAAAAAGGTGTAGACAGCAAGCCTGTGTTTCCTTTACAACCAGGGCTTTCTTTGAGAGGGTACTGGGGGTACTGAGTACCAGCACCATTTCCATTGTCTGCTAAAATTGACCCATGGTTCCCAAGTTTTAATGAAAGAGCTTAGGTTCTACACACCAGTTCTGCTTTGTCATAGATTCTGTGACTGGTTGCAGGGGGCCTGGCTATTGTGGGGTGGGTCCCTCAGTGATCATCCCACCCTTGAAGGGCGGCCTGGCATTTGAGTACCGGCACCTTTTTTGCTAGAAAAAACGCACTGTTTACAACCATCACTGCCTGCAAGCAGGGAAGACCACCCTGAGAGTCAGGTTCTTGAAATCCCTGTAATTGATCCCTACTGTATTTCTGCTTCCCTACAATCCCCAATAATAACTATTGCCTCCAGCCCCAACTGAACATGTTGCAGGTCTGCTGTCCATAGGTTCCGTTTGCTATATAGTTTCTGAGTAGCATTTTTGCAGGTTTTTCTATTGCTTCACAGTATCTGGCAGTAGAAGGGACTTTGTGTTGCTATTACTGAAGTTGAATGGGTTTCCTCTTATTTGCCATGCAGGAATTGCTAGCATGGTTTAGTAAAAGAGTCCCTTAGATTGTAAACCACTTCAATTGTTTTGAGTAACAAGTAGGTGGTCTATAAAAATGTTTAGTAAATAAATAAATAAGTGGGGAACTTCAGGCTGAAGGAGAAGAGTGAAATATCTACAATCCAGTGAGTTTGGATTTCAGGAAAGCCTTTGGCATGGTTCTTCACAGGAGGCTCATAAATATACTGAATGGCCGGTTTGATGAGTCCTATTCTGATAATCTGGATTAAACATTTGTTGATTAATAGACTAAAATGAATTCATTCAGGAGATAAAAGGTGAATAGTAGAGTGCTTCAGGGATGCCAATTCTGTTCAACATCTATGTGACTGATACTGCTGAAGGTTACAAAGCAAAGTTTACCTTCTTGTAGATGACATGAAATCTACTATAGAGTGGACACACTGAGCACAGTTCCCTCTAAAGACTGGAGTGATGCGAGCAACATTTTTCATTACATGCAAAGTTTTTTAGTGGCATTGACTTGTGAGCACTATTTACTATTATGTGATGTGTTAGTTCGTTACAGAACACATGTATTTACTGAAAAGACATGTTTAAACTATTCAGGAATCCCAAGAGTGTAAAATCAAAATATTTCCATTTTCAGATGTCATGCACCCTTCAGTAAACAGGCAGAAATGCATGCAGTACATAGTTTTGGATCATCACTGCTATGTATTACGTTCAGCAATCAGCCCTCAGTGAGTATTCAAATTGAGGATAATTCACCAGTGCTATGAATGACTGGATTATTGTTTGGACAGAGAGATTGTCAATTGCTGAAAGAAATCAATAAGACATATCACTTACTCTTCCATTCCACAATCAATACAAAGTTGAAATATACATAAAAACTGGATGCATACAAGTCATAGGAACATAAGAACAGCCATACTGGGTCAGACCAACGGTCCATATAGCCCAGTATCCTGCTTCCAGCAGTGGCCAATCCAGGTCAAAAGTGCCTGACAAAAACCCAATTAGTAGCACCATTCCATGTTACCAATCCCAGGGCAAGCAGTGGTTTCCCCCATGTCCATCTCATTAACAGACTATGGACTTTTCCTCCAGGAACTTGTCCAAACCTTTTTTAAACCCAGATACGCTAACTGCCATCACCACATCCTTCAGCAACGAGTTCAACAGCTTAACTATTCTTTGAATGGAAAAAATATTTCTTCCTATTTGTTTTAAAAGTATTTCCATGCAATTTCATTGTGTGTCCCCTGGACTTCGTACATTTTTGAATAGTGGAAAATCGGTTTACCTCCACCTGCTCCACACCACTCAGGATTTTGTAGACCTCAAAATAGCCCCCCTCAGCCATCTCTTTTCTAAGCTGAAGAGCCCTAATTTGTTTGGCCTTTCCTCATATGGGAGCAGTTTCATCCCCTCTATCATTTTGGTCGCTCTTCTTTGAACCTTTTCTAATTCCGCTATATCTTTTTTTTGAGATACGGAAACCAGAATTGAACACAATACTCAAGGTGAGGTAACACCATGGAGCGATACAATATTTTTGGTCTTATTTTGCACCCCCCTCCTAACAATTCCCAGCATCCTGTTTGATTTTCAGCCGCCGTCGCACACTGGACAGAAGATTTCAGTGTATTGTCTACAATGACACCAAGGTCTTTTTCTTGAGTGCTGACTCCTAAAGTGGACCCTTGCATCAGATAACTATGATTTGGATTATTCTTCTCAATTTGCATCACTTTGCATTTGTCTACATTAAATTTCATCATCCATTTATATGCCCAGTCTTCCAGTTTCCTAAGGTATTCCTGCAAGTTTTCACAATCCACATGCATTTTGGCAACTTTAAATAGTTTTCACTCATCTGCAAATTTAATCACCTCACTTGTCATTCTGATTTCCAGATAATTTATAAATATGTTAAATGGCACCAATCCCAGTACAGATCTCTGTGGCACTCTACTATTCACTCTCCTCCATTGAGATAAATGGCCATCTAACACTACCCTCTGTTTTTTGTCCAATAACCAATTCTTAATCCACAGAAGGACATTGCCTCCTATCCCATGACTCCTTAATTTTCTCAGGAGTCTCTCATGAGGTACGTTGTCAAAAGCTTTCTAAAAATCTAGATACACTACATCAACCGGCTCACCTTTATCAATATGCTTATTCACGCCTTCAAAGAAATGAAGCAAATTGGTGAGGCAAGACCTTCCTTAACTGAATCCATGCTGACTCTGTCCCATTAATCAATGTTTGTCTACGTGTTCTCTAAGTTTATTCTTTATAGTAGTTTCCACTATTTTGACCGGCGCTGATGTCAGGCTTACTGGTCTATAATTTCCTGGATCACCTGGAACCCTTTTTAAAAATCAGTGTCACATTGACCACCCTCCAGTCTTCAGGTACTGCGGATGATTTTAACGATAGGTTACAGATCACTAGAAAAAAACTGTTTCCCTTCTTCCTGACTCAATTTTCCACAAATTACAAACACTGTGCAGATAATCACTGCTTCCTGAGTGTAGATATAATTTAATCCTTATTAAATTGTAAGGGTGTTCAACTTCTAGCTGGTTTCACATCTTAGTTTAAATGGCATTCATTAAGCTGAATCTCATTTTGCAGTGGGCACTGGAAGCTTGAAAAGTTCCACAAACATCCAGTAGAAGATATAGTTCAGTAAACTGTTCCTGTTGCTATGTGAAAGTTAGTTATGTCCTTATAATATTTTTTACTACTTCACTTTTTTTCAGGCGTACATAACTTTAATTCTGAATACTATTCAAAGAGTTCTTTTACAAAAGAAGTTTCATCTTTGTCATACAAAGTACAGTATTAGTCCTTTTATTAAGGTGCACTGAAAAATGGCTTGTGGTAGTGTAGGCGCGGGTTTTGGGCGCACGCCGATCCATTTTTCAGTGTACATGTAAAAAAGGCCTTTTTAAAATTTTTGCCAAAAATGGATGTGTAGCAAAAATCAACATTGCTGCATGTCCGTTTTGGGTCTGCGACCTTACCGCAAGCCATTGACCTAGCAGAATAGTCTCACCCGGTAACCGGGTGGTAATGACCTAAGTGCGTCAAATGCCACTTGGCACACATCTGATATGCGTGTCTGAAAATAAAGGGGGTCTTTTATTAAAGATTAGCTCGAGTTATGTGCAACAGGGCTCATAGCAATGAAATGGGCCCTACTGCAGGTAACTCGAGCTAATCTTTAGTAAAAGATCCCCCAAATTTATTTTTGAGCTGCGCGTATCAGACGCACACCAATAATGAAATTACTGCAATAGCCACATAATAGCTGGGCACTAAGTCGATTTTGGCGCGCGTTGGGCGCGTGTAGATACTTATGCGGCTTAGTAAAAGGGCCCCCTAGTAAGCTGTTGATGTCCAAAGGTAAATGTATCCATACTGGAAGCAGGTTTTATCAAACATGGACCATTCTTGCAATGATCGCACATCTGGTTAATAAACTGAAGAATGAAAGCTGTTTTAACAGGAGTACTGAAAGACGACAGCAATTTATCTGAAATTAACCTTTTTTCTCCAAAATAATGTGACCTTAACTTCTTGATTTTTCCTCTTGCTTCTACTGTAGTCAAGGAACTACTTCTTTGAAGAGTTTTGCAGAATTCTGTGAAATCATTTAGAATATCATTAATGATAACAATGCTACAAAATATTCTGCATTTAATTTGTCAAGGCAGTATTTATGCCAATATGTCATAGTTCTTGACTAAAGCATTTATAACCATCAACCTCATTCAGGGGTCCTTTTACTGCGGTGCACCAAAAACTGGCCTGCGCTGGTGTACACACGTGTATTGGACGCACGCAGGTTCATTTTTCAGCACACCTGCAGAAAAGGCCTGGGTATTTTTGGCTGAAAATGGATGTGCGGCAAAATGAAAATTGGTGTGTATCCATTTTGGGCCTGAGACCTTATCGCCAGTCATTGACTTAGCGGTAAGGTCTCACGCGTTAATCGGGCAGTAATTGTCAGCATGCGTACAATGCTGATTACAGCCCAGTTAGCATCACACGCCGGAAAATTTCCGGCATGCCTACTGGACACGCATACAAAATGAAATTACCTCCAGGGCCATGCAGTACCCTGGCGGTAGTTCCAAATTGGTGCATGTTGGGCGCGCATAGGCGTCTATGCGGCTTAGTAAAAGGCCCCTCAGAGATTTAAATGAAATAGGTTCACATTTTGCTGCATTAGCAATCTCATTAAACTTCACCTATGCCATACTAGTTCTGCAAAATATTGTGTAGAGGGTGTGTATTAGGGATACTCATTTGTGTGAAATGACATGGGAAATGTTTTCATACCACTTGTTTCCCAAAATCTCAGGGTTTTTTTTTGTATGTTGTTAATAATGCACACTCGAGGAGCAAGATGGCATCCGAGTAGGAAGTCAGTGAGGTTGCTCCTCGGACTTACCTCGATTTCGCTGATTAGATTTCTATTTGAGATTTTCCATGCCCAAAAGAAGGGGTAAATAGAGGGGTTTTCTCTGCTCCCTCTGCGAGATCTGAGTCGGGCCCGATGGATCGATTCACTATCCAAGGAGTGTTGGTTGGGCTAGATGCTTCGCAGCAGGGAGGAGTGGCAAGAGGAGAACCGCTTTCCTCGCTGAACCCACAACAGCGGAGTCCTCCGGTGATGCCGGCAACACTGCAAGATGGACGGCCCGGATCGCTCAGACCTGATGAGGTGATGACTGAGGGGCAGCCGCGAGCAATGGATTGCCAAGTGCAGCAGTGCAGGGAGGCACTGCTGGGAGTTCCACTGGTGGTTTTGGAATGGAAACGAAGGAGGTGGAGGCCGTGTGTCGTGGGAGAGCCCAGGAAGAGACTCAGCTGCACGTTAACATTTCAGCAGTGAGGAAACCAGACAAACTTACCCAGGAAAATATCTGGGACGCTTTGGTGAGTTTTGAAAATACTTTTACACAGAAAATTTCTTCAATATTGATGGTTACTCAAACACTCCCAGGCAAAGTGGTAGAATTGGAGAAACAGATGCAACAAACTCAGATTTTTGAGCAAACAATTAAAGAAGATATAGTTAAAACTAAAGAAAGCCAAGTGGCATTGATTAAAGAAAACATCTTATTACAAAGGAAAATAGAAAACTTAGTAAAATCAACAAAGGATGAAAACTTTAAGATTTATAAATTTCCCAAAAGTGCCAGCTGTGGCTCCTTTATTAAGAGGTATCCCTCAGAAGTCTTAAAAGTATCAGAGCAACTCTATCCACCAGTTTCAAAAAAATATTACCTTGCACCCTATACTAAGAAACCTTCGGATCAGATATTAACAAATACAGAGATACCATTTGAAGAGTTAAATTTAAATTTATCTCAAATTATAGAAGAAGATTTATTGGGAGTACAACCTGCCACGTTAATTGTGGATTTTGTTCTTGAGCCGGCAGGAAGATTTTCTGAATTATAAAGTTTTAGTTTTTCCGGACATTTCCAGACAAACTCAAAAAGACGTCAGTGTTTTTTGAAACTCTGATCAAGAGTTTTTCAATTGGGAGGAACTTTCTGGCTCAATTTTCCCTGTAAATGTGTTGTTAAATTGCATTCAGTTAAGTATGTTTTTTTTTAAAGTGAACACTTGCAAATCTTTCTGGACTCTAAACAGGACCCGGCTGTGTCTTCCTCGTTAGAAGTCCCGGTAACAGCTACTCCGTAGGAATGTATACTCTGGAATTACTTCCTACTCTTATTTTCTTTTTTTAAAAAGATAAATCCTAGAATTGTGCCTTGCTTCAAATTGTGGACTTTAGTTGTAATTGTCACTTAAAATATATCTTATATCAATAATTTCTTTAGGTGGGGTGATGCTACTATTTTCCATAGAAGTTTTCATGTAAAAATGTTTGAAATTATAAATAATAATTAAAAAAATGATAATGCACAGTCGTCTGAAACAATCTGCACTTTCATAAAGAGTATGCACTCTTTGCAAACAGTGCTCTCTATCTGCAAAGAGGGCACATTCTTACCCAAAAGTGCATAGATGTGTGAATTATTGTGCATTTGCAAATAGTGCCCATATGTGTGCACTATTGGGAAAGAGCGTGCAATCTTTCCTAAAGAGTATGCCCTGTTTGCAAATAGTGCATACTCTGTAAACAGCCCACATTAATTGCAAAAAAGTGCACACTTTCAGAATCTAATCTAATCTTGTGCTTGATATACCGTTAAATTCCTAAGTGGGAACACAGTTTACACAGATCAGTAAAGAATAACCAAATCATTTATACAGCATTTATTACTAAATATTCATTAAATAAAAATATTTTCAGGTTCTTGTGAAATAGACCGTAAGAACTTTCTTGTTTTAAATCTAATGGCAAAGAATTCCAGAAGCAAGTGGCCTGATATGAACATGAATGTTCATGCTTGGGTTTTGATCTTATAAGTCTAACATCAGGATATATGAGGAGATTACCATCCTTGATTCTAGGGGAGTATGTTGACTAAGGTGCGTTAGCGTTTTTAACACGCCTCTAAATTTAGGGTGTGTTACACGCTAACACGCCTATACATTTATATGGACGCATTAGTATTTACATGCGTTTAAAAACTCTAATGCACCCATATCGCCACTTAGAGGGGCATAATCGAACGAAAACGTCTATCTCCATGGGCGTTTATCTCCGAGAACGGGTCCGTGAAGGGGCGGACCGAACCGTATTTTCGCAAAAAATAGACGTCCATGTTTTATTCGACAATTTGTGAGCTGGGCGTTTTTGTTTTTCAGCGATAATGGAAAATGAAAGCGCCCAGCTCAAAAACGAATAAATCCAAGGCATTTGTTCGTGGGAGGGGCCAGGAGTCGTAGTGCACTGGTCCCCCTCACATGCCAGGACACCAACCGGGCACCCTAGGGGGCACTTTTACAAAAACAAAAAAAAGGTAAAAGAGCTCCCAGGTGCATAGCACCCTTCCCTTGTGTGTTGAGCCCCCCAAATACCCCTCAAAACCCACTGCCCACAAGTCTACACCATTATTATAGCCCTAAGGGGTGAAGGGGGGCACCTACATGTGGGTACAGTGGGTTTGGGGGGGTTGGACGACTAATAAGCATTAAGCAGCACAATTGTAACAGGTAGGGGGGGATGGGCCTGGGTCCACCTGCCTGAAGTCCACTGTACCCCCTAACAACTGCTCCAGGGACCTGCATACTGCTGCCAGGGAGGTGGGTATGACATTTGAGGGTGAAAATAAAAAGTTGTGAAACATCATTTTTTTGTGGTGGGAGGGGGTTAGTGACCACTGGGGGAGTCAGGGGAGGTCATCCCCGATTCCCTCCGATGGTCATCTGGTCATTTAGAGCACTTTTTTGGGACCTGTTCGTGTGAAAAAAGGGTCCAAAAAAAGTGTCCTAAATTTTCGCTAAAAACGCCTTTATTTTTTCGATTATCGCCCTAACGCGTACATCTCTCCTCGGCCGATAACCACGCCCCAGTTCCACCTTCGCCACACCTCTGACACGCCCCATCAACTTTGTCCGCATCCGCAACGGAGTGCAGTTGAAAACGTCCAAAATCAGCTTTCGATTATACCGATTTATTCGTTTTTGTGAGATAAACATCTATCTCCCGATTTGGGTCGAAATCTAGGCGTTTTTCTCTTTCGATTATAAGGTGGTTGGTAAACCTATCCCTAGGTGTCCGAAAAAAAAGTAGAACGATTTAACAAATGATATAAATGAACAGAACCCAGTCCATGTAAGGACTTAAAGACCAGGCACTATACAATTATGGGGGAGTGCACACTCTTTCCAAAACAACACATACTCTTAATGATACTGCTCCTGTACTGAAAAAAAGCCCCACACAAAATGATGATACAAACCCCAAATTTTTATGCTGCACACCCCTAGTGCATATAAGGATTTCAGTATTCCTCATCAGCAGTGTTTGTTTCCAGGCATCATCAATGCCTAAATCTTCACAGTGATCCATCCAGTGTTGTTTTATGAGATGAGGAATGACGACACAAAAGTGCTTCCGCTCCATTATTCCTTCCAAGCATCGGTGATACACCATCTGTATACATCACCATTCTCTTCATATCAAAATCATTATCATAATAAAACTGCTTAATTGCTGGAACTATTGCAGAACTGTCATAAGCTAGTAGCATAATAATTCCAGCAAACACAGTGATATGTGTAGAATCAGCAGCTTTCCTAAACTTAATATATAAAGGGGCTCATTTTTGAAACAGAAAATTGTCCAAAAAGCGGCACAAAGCGACAGACAGTTTTTGTCCAAAATGTCCAAATTGCTGTTTTCAAAACTCATTTTTAGATGTTTTTCTATGCAGTTCATCTGTAGTGTGTCCAAATCACAAGGGAGCCTTTTGGGGCGGGATTTCAGCAAAATCTTCAAAATCAGATGTAGGCGTCATATTGAAAATGCCCCTCAAAATCAATATTTGGAAATAGAAATATCAGTATTTCTTCAGCTATGAGTGTGTGGAAAGCTGATTGCCAGATTGCATTGAATAGATTTAGTAATGCTATCTACGCATTCAATTAATTCAAAAATGTAATTTTTTTTGCTTCTCCAGCTGTCCAAAATTTTTTCTCTAAGTGATAATGAATTTCCTGCATAGACAACATGGATGAATTTTGCTAGACAGCTAGCAGGACATTATCAATCAAACCCTTGCACAAATTCTTTCCTGTTATTTCAAATTTCAGGTAATTCTGTCAATCAATTTTTCAACAGTCCTCAGATTTCAAAGCTTCGTAAGAGCATCTGCATGGGTTTTATGACTGACATGACATTTTAAATAACCAATTTCCATTTAGTCCATTTTTTTGCCTGAACTGCAATCCCCATTAACTTCTGCTTTCAAACATATTCCACAGATAACATTTCCAGTTTCAAGGAATTCAAAAATATCTCCAAGGCACATGTTGTGAAGACATGCTGTCAGGTCTGGCACATCGATCTAAAATGAATGAGCAGTCAGCCATCCCTTCATGAAGGTTAAACATTCTTTCTTTCTAAGAAAGCCAAATTGTTCATCATCAGGTTTGTCTTTGAATATTTTTTAATGGCACCTTGTTGCATAAAGCCAAGTGGATGTTTCTCGAATAATCTGGAAGTCTGAAAAGAATTGTACAGGTCAAGCATGTCTTTTTTCGCTCTCCTTTTTTCCAGGCATAGCTGGAATAGTGGAGTGATGCATTTGGCCTCCTCTGTGTGATTATCCATTACACGAAACCGAATGGATATTCCTCAAATGAAACAAAACTTCATTATACAAGTGTCCAGTATTTTCACAGATCATAACAGTGCAAGTAATTCATCAGTGCATGTTTGTCTTACTTTAAATTTATATTTCTTTTCTTATTCATTTTTCTTATTTTTCTTTACAAACAGGAGAAAAAGCCTTAGAATAGCAGAGATGTCGTTGACTCATCTCTAAGGGCCCTGTTTACTAAGGCACATTCGTGTTTTTAATGTGCCTACAATTAACATGCGTGCTAACCGTGTAGGTGCCTATCCAGCTCATTTTCGAAAGAGATCACCGGCCATCTTCCGACACAAATCAGGAGATGGCCGGCGATCTCCTGAAATCAGCCAAATCGGTATAATCGAAAGCCGATTTTGGCCGACTTCAACTGCTTTCCGTCGCGGAGCTGGCGAAACTTCAAGGGGTTGTATCAGTAGGGTAGAGAAGGCAGGATGGGGGCGGGATGGGCGTGCTCACGAGATGGTCAGCTTCGCCCGATAATGGAAAAAAAAGCCAGGCTTGACGAGCATTTCACTGGCTTTACTTGGTCCCTTTTTTATCACGACCAAACTTCAAAAAGGAGCCCCAACTGACCAAATGACCACCGGAGGGAATTGGGGATCACCTCCCCTTACTCTCCCAGTGGTTACCAACCCCCTCCCACCCAAAAAAAAACAAAAAAAAACTTTTTTGCCAGCCTCTATGCCAGCCTGAAATGTCATACCCATCTCCCTGACAGCAGTATGCAAGTCCCTGGAGCAGTTTTTAGTGGGTGCTGTGCACTTCAGGCAGGTGGACCCAGGCCCATCCCCCCCACCTGTTCCACTTGTGGTGGTAAATGTTGAGCCCTCCAACCCCCCCCCAAAACCCACTGCACCCACATGTAGGTGCCCCCCCAAGGGCTATGGTAGTGATGTACGGTTGTAGGTAGTGGGTTTTGGGGGGCTCAGCACCCAAGGTAAGGGAGGTATGCATCTGGGAGCTATTTTTATTTTTAATTTTTAGAAGTGCCCCCTAGGGTGCCCGGTTGGTGTCCTGGCATGTGAGGGGGGGCCAGTGCACTACAAATGCTGGCTCCTCCCATGACCAAATGCCTTGGATTTGGCCGGGTTTGAGGTGGCCGGCATTAGTTTCCATTATTGCCGAAAATCGATGCCGGCCATCTCAAACCCGGCCATCTCTGACATTTGGCTGGGCCCAACCGTATTAGCCAAGAAAAAGATGGCCAGCCATCTTTTTCGAAAATACGGTTTGCTCCGCCCATTTACAGAGCCGGCCCAGGAGATGGCTGCCCATAGAGATGGCTGGCGCCGTTCGATTATTCCCCTCCACAGGGATATTGTAGGCGTGTACACGATTAATGTGTGTACATGGTTAACGCGCGTTAAAAACACTAACATGCCTATAAAGCAGCTTAGTAAACAGGGCCCGAAATGCTTTATGCGCACATTGATCATATTGCTCAAGCATCACTGCTTATCAATTACTCCCCATTTTAAAAATTACTCAAATAATCTTATTTATGCAATTCTTTTTCAGTTTAAAATAAAAAAAACAGTTCACTTAGCTTCTCGCAGTCATTATTCTCCCCAGTGCTGGCCACTGTTTTGAGTTACTTATAATCCCTGCCTCAGAGGGTGACTTGCTTTCAATGAATGTGCTCTCTGACTCAAAAATTTCATACTGAGCACTCTTCTCTCTTGATCGCCCCTCTCCAGGTCTGTCGGGAGGCTGTTGCAAATTGGTTATTCGAGCACCAACTTGTGCTGAACCTGTTTTGTTAGTTCTCTGGTTCTGTTTCTCCTCCCTCTTCCCTTGTCTCTCTGGTGATGCAATTTCTTTATTTGGGGGTAATCCTTGACTCTTCCTGTCATTTTTGCCACGTATCTCCCACTTATCAAAAATTTGTTCCTTCACCTTTCGTCAGTTAAGGGCCATCCATCACATTTTGACCATAACACTTTCTGTGCACTTGTTCTGTCCTTTTTCACATCCTGTCTGGATTACTGTAATATTAGTTATGCAGGTTTGCCTTGTGCTACCTTGAAAAAAGCTTCAAACCCTTCAAAACACAGCTATCGGGTTACTCTGTCATGGTCGTTGCTATGATCACACCATGCCCTTACTAAAACACCATTGGCTACCTGTTGAATACTGAGAGGGGCATAATTGAACGAAAACGTCTATCTCCATGGGCGTTTATCTCCGAGAACGGGTCCGTGAAGGGGCGGACCGAACCGTATTTTCGAAAAAAATGGACGTCCATGTTTTATTCGACAATTTGCGAGCTGGGCGTTTTTGTTTTTCAGTGATAATGGAAAATGAAAGCGCCCAGCTCAAAAACGAATAAATCCAAGGCATTTGTTCGTGGGAGGGGCCAGGAGTCGTAGTGCACTGGTCCCCCTCACATGCCAGGACACCAACCGGGCACCCTAGGGGGCACTTTTACAAAAACAAAAAAAAAGGTAAAAGAGCTCCCAGGTGCATAGCACCCTTCCCTTGGGTGTTGAGCCCCCCAAATCCCCCTCAAAACCCACTGCCCACAAGTCTACACCATTACTATAGCCATAAGGGGTGAAGGGGGGCACCTACATGTGGGTACAGTGGGTTTGGGGGGCGGTTTGGAGGGCTCCCATTTACCAGCACAAGTGTAACAGGTGGGGGGGGGATGGGCCTGGGTCCACCTGCCTGAAGTCCACTGCACCCCCTAATAACTGCTCCAGTGACCTGCATACTGCTGCCAGGGAGGTGGCTATGACATTTGAGGGTGAAAATAAAAAGTTGTGAAATGGCATATTTTGTGGTGGGAGGGGGTTTGTGACCACTGGGGGAGTCAGGGGAGGTCATCCCCGATTCCCTCCAGTGGTCATCTGGTCATTTAGGGCACTTTTTGGGGCCTTATTCGTGAAAAAACAGGGTCCAGGAAAAGTGCCCTAAATTCTCGCTAAAAACGCATATTTTTCTTCCATTATCGGCGAAAGGCGCCCATCTCTGATTGCCCGATAACCACGCCCCAGTTCCGCCTTCACCACGCCTTCGACACGCCCCCATCAACTTTGTCCGTATCCGCGACGGAGTGCAGTTGAAAACGTCCAAATTCGGCTTTCGATTATACCGCTTTATTCGTTTTTGTGAGATAAACGTCTATCTCCCGATTTGGGTCGCAATATAGGCGTTTTTCTTTTTCAATTATAAGCTGGTGAGTCACCTATAAGATTGCACTACTGACTTTTAAGGCTTTCAGAGTAGGTGCCGCCATGCCTGGTTATCCATTATTCTCCTGCTAGGATATTACAATCCTTAAATGACCATCACGTAGTTTTACCAAATCCTAAACTTGCACATTTGGAAACAACTAAAAACAGTGCTTTCTTTTTCCTCACTTCCCATATTTGAAATAACCTTCCTCTTTCTCTCCATAGTGACCTATCTTTAAAGAGTTTTAAATCAAAGTTAAAAGCATGGCTCTTCCAGCAAGCCTTTGGGGAAATGGTGTAACAAGAGGTCCCTGGTTGAGTGTTTTTAATATTCTCCAAAGCCTTAGTCTTTCCCTTTGTCTCTCTGTGTTCTCTGAGTGATTGAATGCCTTTCCTATTATTAAATAGAGTTCCTTTTCCATTTCAAATATATATATATTTTAGCCTGTACACCGCTCTGCTCTGTCCCGGAAGCTAGAGTAGTCTAGTAAGTTCATAATAAACTATAAACTAGTATTTTATACAGGAAAGTAGGTGCCTATTTCCCATAGAATAGGTGCCTAAATATAGGTTCATTGTTATTACCATGTTTATGTCCAATTATGCATTTTTAGAAGTTTATTATGAAAGTGTTGGAATGATTATTATTCTGCTTAATAATCAAATTCTCTGTTGGGTGGGGGTGGGGCCTAAGGGGCATGGAAGTTAATTGAAGGGGGCATAAAGCTGAAGGTTTACCTAGGATGGCTAATACCCTTGCAACACCCTTCCAAAGGCTGTAGGAGGAGTGCAGCCACACAGAGCACAAAATGGATGGGCACATAAATTGCCCCCAGACCACTGTTTCCTTTCAATGGTGGTGCAGGATGGGGTGGGGGATGGGCACCAGTGGGTGAGTTGCTTGTGTCCTTCCACTGGCCCTATTTTAAATGGCTAATGTATAAAAATCTGCATTAATGTAAAAATATGGTATGCCCATATAAGTGCAAAAGGCTGGCTTGGTAAGCTAAGCATTCTGTCATATAGTTAGTCTGTTCAGCGTTAGATGAAGTTAGACGAAGAGACCATGGATGTAAATATGGTCACTCCACATTCTTGCAACTTTGTGGAGCTTCTCAATCCGAGAACAGGAACTATGTGCTGCAAGTTGAATTGAATGGGAACCCCTACTTGGCATGGATATACTCTGACAGTGTAAGGACCCTCGTTCAGAGGGGAATAACCACCTGACTCCAAGTGAATGATGAACAACATATGAAATTATCTGTGTGTTTAGGATCAAGAGACAATATCCTACAGCTCACGTATCCATCAAAATGTCAGGCAGGCAGGCTCAGTTGGAGGTGGCAATTTTGCCACGACTTCCCTACCCAGTTGTTCTGGGCTGGGATTTTCCAAACTTTGGATTCCTCTTGGTCCAGCTAACTGCTGGCCTGAAGAAGAAAGGAAGTCCCAATGCATATACAGAGAACTTAAAAGGGCCTAAACCTGCCATCACTGGTGGTTAGAGGAACTGCCTTGTTCTCTGAATTTAGGAGCTGCAGTTGATGAAGCCCATTTAAATAGTCGGCCTGAACGAATTGGAGAAGGAACTCCTCACGGACAGGTGACAAAGAGGGAGGTCCTGGGTTGTCTATCAGCAATAGTGTATCACTCATGGGAGCTCAAGACTGACCCTCAGGTCAGTTATGCAAAGTGGGGAGAACTAATCGTTATATTGCTGAATTGGATGAGTATTCGGAGCAAGCAACTTGATGTGTAAGGGGACTAAGAGAAGGAATCCCTCCACATTCAACTGGCTGAAGGTCGGAGCCAGATTAGGAAGCAATGAAATGAAGGAATATGACAGCCTGAGAACCCTTATACAGCAAAATGGAAAAATTTATGGCTGAACTGTGGTCTATCCTTGATGTTGTGAAAGAAGAGAGGAGAGGGTTACTAGAAACCACTGAGTGGCAGGTCAAAGAAATAAGGTAGATGGGAACTGGGAAGGGCATCTTGCACAAGCAGGATTGCAGTTTGAATCTAAGTTCCTGAAAGTCCCATTGGGGTCCCAGGAAGAAAAGTGAGATACTACAATCCCTCTTGGGAGACTCAGACTGCAGACGTGACCCAGCAGCAAGAGAACCTTCTGGAAGATTATGTCAGAGCAGGCTGAGGAACTGATCAAGGAACTGCAGGAAGCCATGGTTATCACATAGGCGACTGAAGAATGATATGTGTGTCAGGAAGGAGGTTAAGTGGTTGAAGCAGGATCTGGCTGGCACAGTACCCCTATGGCAGTACTCTGAGCTGCAAGGGCAGCTAAAGGGAACCTGGTGAAGTTACAATACAGCACTAGAAGTTCAAGAACTTCAGGAGAGATCAGCAGGGCTGGACAGTGACACATGGGTCCTGTAGGAACAGCTGACGCAGGTCCAGGCTCAGCTGGCCCAGGCTGAAGCATCTAACCATGCAATATACAATGCGCTAAAGGACCTAACAAACAGACTCAGGGAAACTTCCCAGAGGAGACACGCTGTCAAGGAACTGAACCACATTGATGGAAGACCAGCCCAATGAAGTCCTGAGGAGTACTGAAGGAAAACCACTGGGAACCCAGGAGCACCCTAACCAGGAGGTCCAGGTCATTAAGAGTGAACTGCTCCATCACCCGGGAGGGTTAACCAGGGTCTCCTCCTGGAGGACAGATCTGCCAGATAATGGGTACAAGAACCAAGTGATCAAAGTTCTGCCTCGTCACGAGGTTCATTGGGTAAAACTCATTCCCACACAAGTGCCCATGGTAACAGGAAACATTATGAGGAGGAATCTGGGCATGCAATCTAATTTTGTAACTGAGGCAATGGAGGGTTAGGTGACTTGCCAAAGATCACAAGGAGCAGCAGTGAGATTTGAAATGGCCACCTCTGGATGTGAAGACTGGTATGCTAACCACTAGGCTACTCCTTTGGCAGGCATAAGTGTTCATGCCCACAATTAGGTACAAAATGCTTGCTAATTTAAAAGATGGTCCATGCAGGGTGCCCTTTACAGAATAGTAGCTTAGAGCGGATCATCCCAGTGCCTAACATTGGGAATCTAGCCCATAGTGCTTACATGCTGTAGCATGCATCTGCAAAGAAGGCCTGCACATGGGCAGGTCAGGGGCGTGTTTTGCAGTTGTGTGTGTAAGTTATAGAATAATATCACGCTCACACAACTGCCAACATTTAGGTGCAAGCATTTAAACCAAGCATTGACATGGCATAAGTGCTCACACCTAAAGTTGGATGTGTAAATACTAATGTGGTATTCTTATTGGCAGTTATGTGTGTAATTGCTATTATAGAATTGGCACTTAGTGCCCACATTTTTGGGCCTAAATTTAGACAACTTTTGAGAATTTACCCCTACATGTGCATCTTCCACATCACCTGTCATGGCTCAGAGCTGTTGAACCCTTAGGCCGCAGTCAGGTTTATGCTGCCCACCTAACCCGAAGGTCAGGCAGGCCCCAACTGGTGGCAGGTGAGTTGCTCCAGATGGGGTAGACTGGAAGATGTGCAGGAACTAGAAACCAAAGGACTTGTTGGAACAGGAGACTGTTGGAGCCTGGAACTGAAGACTGGAGATGGATTTAAACTGAAAAAGATTGGAACTGAAGACTGGAAGCTGAAGAAGGCTGGAACTGAAGACTGGAGACAGATTGAAGCTAGAAAAGGCTGGAAGACCAAGGCAACATCCACACCAGACAAACACTGGAACACCTGTGTTGAAAAGGCAATGCAGTTAGGGTACAGGACCCCTATAAAGCCCCAGCCAGTGATGTCCTGGGGGGGGGATCCCAAAGAACTTCCGCCATGGGTCCAATAAAGAAGGAGCTGGGGCACGTGCATGAGCTTACAGGAAGGGCTAGAGTCAGCCTGTACCAGAAGCAGTGGTAACCAGGGGACCCACATGAGCAGCAGAATGCTGTGTAGCACTGTAAACTGCTGCACTAGCAGCCCATAGCCCCGGAGGAATGAACTGGAAGCCCAGGAAGAGCCACAGATGCCTGATGACCACCACCACAGGTGAGTCAGGGCACAACAAAGCATGACTGTGGTCGTGACAGTATCTCCTCCTCAAGGATCCTCCCCTCTTTAGTCTTGGTTTGGGTTTATGGGTAAACATGCAATGAAACCTTCTAAGGAGCAACGGGGCATGGACCTGGCTCACCGGTTCCCAGGAGTTTTCCTTGGGTCCAGAGTCCTTCCAGACAATGAGATACTGGAGTTTTCCTTGCACTTTCCTGAGTCAACGACATTCTGGACTTCGTATTCAGTGTCAGGGTTCACAACAAAGGGAGTAGTGCCAGAGAGGTTCTGCTCTTACATTTCAGTAGAAAATATAACATTCTGTAATGAATAGTCCCCTTGGACTGTATGCTGGTCTTGAACAACAATGTTTTAATTACTATAATGATAACTCCTGCTTTTTTAAATGCATGCTAAGTTTTTCACCCTCCTGAGATTCTGTGTGCTATTTAGCACTGCATAATGAATAGAATCTCCCTAATATTTAACTGTAATAAATGTGTAGGGCTAGAATGTAAATTAAGATGAGAAAAAAAAAACAGTCTGTGCTGACCCCTGGTGGATATTAACAAAATCAATTTTCATTGAAAGTAAGGCTGACACAGGAACATCGCGATCTGTGGTCGTCTGGGGTTTCTTCTACAATCTGAAGATGAGGGAAGCTTTACGTTTGCACAAAAGCATCTTTTCACAAATGCATCCATTACCCAGTTGCTACTTTTAACTCCTACTACAATAATGCTGTTGCTAATTACTACCTAAAAGGGACCATGTTCTATAATTAGCGCATGGGTCTCCCCACGCACTGAGGCCACTTTTAGCAAGTATAAAATGGCCACATTTCCATTTTTTCTATTAATGGCCAAGTGTTAATTTCCCAGTTACATAGTAACATAGTAACATAGTAAATGACGGCAGAAAAAGACCTGCACGGTCCATCCAGTCTGCCCAAGAAATGTGCCACTTTTTTGTGTATACCTTACCTTGATTTGTACTTGTCTTTTTCAGGGCACAGACCGTACAAGTCTGCCCGGCACTATCTCCGCCTCCCAACCACCAGCTCCGCGGCTCTGTTATCCAATCTCGGCTAAACTCCTGAGGATCCATTTCTTCTGAACAGGATTCCTTTATGTTTATCCCACGCATGTTTGAATTCCGTTACCGTTCTCATCTCCACCACCTCCCGCGGGAGGGCATTCCAAGCATCCACCACTCTCTCCGTGAAAAAATACTTCCTGACATTTTTGAGTCTGCCCCCCTTCAATCTCATTTCATGTCCTCTCGTTCTACCGCCTTCGCATCTCCGGAAAAGGTTCATTTGCGGATTAATACCTTTCAAATATTTGAACGTCTGTATCATATCACCCCTGTTTCTCCTTTCCTCCAGGTCAGCAAGTCTCTCCTCATACATCTTGTAACGCAAATCCCATACCATTCTCGTAGCTTTTCTTTGCACCGCTTCGATTCTTTTTACATCCTTAGAAAGATACGGCCTCCAAAACTGAACACAATACTCCAGATGGGGCCTCAACAACGACTTATATAGGGGCATCAACACTTCCTTTCTTCTGCTGGTCACACCTCTCTCTATACAGCCTAGCAATCTTCTAGCTACGGCCTCCGCCTTGTCACACTGTTTCGTCGCCTTCAAATCCTCAGATACTATCACCCCAAGATCCCTCTCCCCGTCCGTACCTATCAGACTCTCGCCGCCTAACACATACGTCTCCCGTGGATTTCTATTCCCTAAGTGCATCACTTTGCATTTCTTGGCACTGATTTTTAATTGCCAAACCTTAGACCATTCTTCTAGCTTCTTCAGATATCTTTTTCATGTTTTCCACTCCCTCCGGGGTGTCCACTCTGTTACAGATCTTATTATCATCCGCAAATAGGCAAACTTTACCTTCTAACCCTTCGGCAAGGTCACTCACAAATATATTGAACAGAATCGGCCCCAGCACCAATCCTTGAGGCACTCCACTACTCACCTTTCCCTCCTCCAAGTGAACTCCATTCACCACCACCCTCTGGCGTCTGTCCGTCAACCAGTTCCTAATCCAGTTCACCACTTCGGGTCCTATCTGCAGCCCATCCAGTTTATTTAAAAGCCTTCTGTGGGGAACCGTGTCAAAAGCTTTGCTGAAATCTAAGTAGATTACGTCCATAGCTCGTCCCTGATTCAATTCTCCTGTCACCAAATCAAAGAACTCAATGAGATTCGTTTGGCACGATTTCCCTTTGGTAAAACCATGTTGTCTGGGATCTTGCAACTTATTGGCTTCCAGGAAATTCACTATCCTTTCCTTCAGCATCGCTTCCATTACTTTTCCAATAACCGAAGTGAGGCTTACCGGCCTGTAGTTTCCAGCTTCTTCCCTATCACCACTTTTGTGAAGAGGGATCACCTCCGCCGTTCTCCAATCCCTCGGAACCTCTTCCGTCTCTAAGGATTTATTAAACAAATCTTTAAGAGGACCCGCCAGAACCTCTCTGAGCTCCCTCAATATCCTGGGGTGGATCCCGTCCGGTCCCATGGCTTTGTCCACCTTTAGCTTTACAAGTTGTTCATACACACTCTCTTCTGTAAATGATGCTGTATCCGCTCCATTTTCATTTGTACTTTTTCCAGTCCATCGCGGTCCTGCTCCAGGATTTTCTTCTGTGAAAACAGAACAGAAGTATTTATTTACCAAATTTGCTTTTTCTTCATCACTATCTACATAGCGGTTCTCAGTAACTTTTAGTCTCACAATTCCCTTTTTAGTCATTCTCCTTTCACTAATATACCTGAAGAAATTTTTGTCACCCCTGCTTACATTTCTAGCCATTTGTTCTTCCGCTTGCGCTTTCGCCAGACGTATCTCTCTCTTGGCTTCTTTCAGTTTCATGCGGTATTCCTCCCCGTGTTCCTGTTCTTGAGTTTTTGTGTATTTCTGGAACGCCAACTCTTTAGCCTTTATTTTCTCAGCCACTTGTTTGGAGAACCATATCGGTTTCCTTTTTCTCTTGTTTTTATTTACTTTCCTTACATAAAGGTTCGTGACCTTATTTATAGCTTCTTTCAGCCTTGACCACTGTCCTTCCACTTCTTGTACTTCCTCCCAGCCCATCATCTCCTTCCTCAGGTATTCCCCTATTTTAGTAAAGTCAGCACGCTTGAAATCCAGGACTTTGAGTTTTGAGTGGCCGCCCTCCACTACAGCCGTCATATCAAACCAAACCGTTTGATGGTCACTGTTGCCCAGGTGGGCACCCACTCGGACATTTGACACGCTATCCCCATTTGTGTGCACCAGATCCAGCGTCGCTCCCTCCCTCATGGGTTCCATCACCATTTGTCTGAGCAGAACACTTTGGAAAGCATCCACGATCTCTGTACTTCTCTCTGATTCCGCCAACGGAACCTTTCAATCTACATCCGGCAGATTGAAATCTCCCAGCAACAGCACCTCTCTCTTCTTTCCTAACTTTTGAATATCTGTGATCAGATCCCTATCTAGTTCCTCCAGTTGTGTCGGGGGTCTGTAGACAACACCCACGTGGACTGAGGTTCTATCATCTCTTTTTAAGGTGATCCATATCGCTTCTTTTGTTCCCCATGTCCATGTCATTTCAGTCGCTGCGATATCATTTCTCACATACAGAGCTACTCCTCCACCTTTTCGACCCTCTCTATCCTTCCTAAATAGATTATAGCCTGGTATGTTTGCATCCCATTCATGGGAACCATTTAGCCACGTCTCCGTGATTGCAACAATGTCTAAGTCTGCCTCCACCATCAGGGCTTGAAGGTCATGAACTTTATTGCTTAGACTGTGAGCATTTGTGGTCATCGCATTCCATCTACATTTCCTGGTATGTGTTTCAACATAAGTGATTTGGGGGTGTCTTAACCCTTTGGGTACCTTCCTATCTTTTTGTTCCACCTTCATTCCTTTTTCTTCTGCATCCGTTCTATTTTCAGGAATATCACAGTGCTGTAATGGTGCAAAAGAATTCTGTAGGGGCAACACTTGTGAGGGCGGATGCTTGTGTGTCACATAATGAAGTCTGCCTGAGCCTACTGTGAACCATCTATTTTTTGGTGGTTTTATCCTTTGAGGCAGTGGTGTGAATTTTGATTCTGTGCAGTATGATTTTGTGGAGTCTTTGAAGCTGCTTTAAGTGCATCTAATTCCTCCTTTAGTTTACTGAGCTCCTGTTTTAAACTAGCGAGCTGATGACATATAGGACAAGCCTTTAGTGCCCAGATGATTGGCCTTGAAACTAAAGCACCACAATTATTACAGAGAATAAGAGTCATCCTGATTTATTGGGTATGAATAGGTATGCTATGATGGGGTTAATAGTATGCAAGATTTACTTTACTCTTCAGCCACAGGCAGAGAGATTTGTATTTGGGTGGAGTTAATTTGTGATAAGTAGTGTATTTAGGAAAGCTATTTAGGAAGGGGAAGTCTTGGGGTGGGGTTAAAATATAAAACGTGTGGAATGTGTTTGCTGTAAAACCTATCTCTAGAACTGTTAGCGTATGAGTCCTTACCGACATCTATTTAGTAGGCGGAAAGGGCTCACGCACTAACCATGTGCTCATTGGTTGGTGTGTGGCAATGTAACTGCACTAACTGATTAGCGGTGGACACATCTACTCTCTGCCCCCTAAACATGCCCCCAGTGCTAAAAAATACAAAGTTTGTTTTTGGCACTGGGAAGCATGCACGGATGCCTGAACTACTGCAGGGTGCCTAAGCGTGCTCCGTGGTGGTGCATTATGGCGTGCAGGAAACAGGTGGTAGTGCTTACCACCACTTAGTAAAAGAACCCCTGTGAGTATTGACTCTTTAATAGATTACTCCCTCAGGAGTCTGTTTTTCTTAAGCAGGTGAACTCCTCATCGTTCCCAGCTTGAATTGAATGAGAATTTTGAAATGAATGTAAAATAGCAACTTTAGATGCTATATTATGCCATCTCTTCTCTGTTCCTCTCTGACACTGATCTTACTGTCCTCTCTTACTTTGATGAGAGGATCTCTCTATGTTCTGAATATATCTTTTTTTTTTTGTAATCATAATGGGGCCCTCCATTTTTTTTATTTTTTGCCTCTGTCCACTCAAATTTCACCTTCTTGAAATTTGACGGCATCAGAAACAGCTGATCACGCCAGGAACTGCATTGAATGAAGGTGCTACTCCGGCGCCGAAGAACTAGATTCTTTTTGGCAGGGCCAGCAAACAACAAGGTATTTGAAGCGAGGGGCGGGCGGCGACGGCGGGGGAGGGTTGGTGGCGGGAGCGGGGTTCAAGGGGATCGTCGGGGGGGGTCGGCAGGAGGGGGTGCAATGTGGCGTCAGCGTCGGCTGGGGGGGGGGGGCGTCGGCAGGAGGGGGGCTAAACAGTGCCCCCCACCTAGGGCTGTGGCCCCCGCTCCTGGCGAGGTCTGGCTACGCCCCTGCTATCACCGATCCTCTTCAACCTAATAATGACCCCACTAGCCAAGTCCTTATCCAACCAAGGCCTTAACCCTTTCATCTATGCAGATGATGTCACAATATTCATTCCTTACAAATCTAACCTAACAGAAATCACCAACGAAATCAAGATCAGCTTGAACATCATGGACTCTTGGGCAAATGCATTTCAACTAAAACTAAACAAAGAAAAACACACTATCTCATCCTCTCATCCCCCTACAGCGCGGATAACCCCACAATTATCAACACCCCAGATTACACCCTCCCTCTCTCAGCCAGCCTGAAAATCCTCGGTGTCACAATGGACCGCAACTTAACACTAGAGAGCCAAGTGACATCCACAACAAACAAAATGTTCCACTCTATGTGGAAACTGAAACGCGTGAAACAATTCTTCCCGAGGGGAACATTTCGCAACCTGATACAATCAATGGTACTAAGCCATGTAGACTACTGCAATGGAATTTATGTGGGATGCAAAGAACAAACCTTAAAGAAACTTCAGACCGCTCAAAACACGGCAGCTAGGCTTATCTTCGGAAAAACGCGATTTGAAAGTGCTCAACCCCTCCACGAAAAACTACACTGACTCCTAATCAAAGAACGCATTGCTTTCAAAATGTGCACCCTGGTTTATATCTACGGTGAAGCTCCGGGATACATGACAGACCTGATCGACCTTCCAACCAGAAACACATCCAAATTAACATGAACATACCTAAATCTGCACTACCCCAGCTGCAAAGGACTCAAATACAAATCAACTTACACGTCCAGTTTTTCCTACACAAGCACACAACTGTGGAATGCACTACCAAAAGCCTTGAAAACTACGAACGACCACCTAAACTTCCGGAAAACACTGAAAATGAACCTGTTTAAAAAGGCATACCCCACTGATCCAACAAAAATGCCTGATCTCTGCAACACAACTAAACTAAAGAACGTAATGGACATAACACAACCCTTCCGTTGCACAATTCCCTAGTGTGGCTGGGCCACATGGGCCACATGAACTTTATCTTACCACAACATCACTTTGTATTTGTTTACACCGGAGTCTGTAAAGCCTCTTTGGTACTATGTAAGCCACATTGAGCCTACAAACAGGTGGGAAAATGTGGGATATAAATGTAACAAATAAATAAAAATCAAATTAATACCTTTCAAATATTTGAATGTCTGTATCATGTCACCCCAATTATGTCTTTTATCTTCCACCTTGTAAGACCTGCCAATCCAACTGAAACAGCTTTAGGCTTGTTACAGATGGATCAACAATAAAGAACTACAACGCAGATGCAGCAGCTAATAGGTTTGCTTGCTTTGTTTTGAGTGAATGGCAATGACGGCTGCGCGGGAGAGTGTGGAAATAGAGATTATCCAAATTGGCTTCCTTGCTTACAGTGGACTAGATAGGCTCACTTCCACTTCAGTCTATTGCACCTCGTTGTTTAACTTTCTAAAAGATTTGTGCAGCGCTGGGTTATGGCTGGTGATCGCTGCATACTGTAAGCAGTGTTGGCCGTGAAAACAAAAAAGCGCTCCTTCTGTCATTAAACTTTATTTTAAGCTTGAGAACGCCCGATCCGCTAAGTTACGCCCCCTGTGACGTAACGTTACCGTCGCACGGAGGATCGCAACTTTGAAGGAGGACAAGATTGGTAAGAGAGGTGTGGTAGCCGTGCTGGTCCACTTTTAAAGGTAATCAATAGAAATCGGAAATAGGAGGATCCCGGGAGAATAATCCTAAGCGTTAAATACATCAGCTGTCTTCTTTAAAATTTATTTTGGAGAATATACGTAAAAATGGCCATATGTAAACGACTGGGCAAAGAAAAAAAGTAACTTTTAAAGGTTTTTAAATCGAATCCGGGGGATACTGCTGTATCCGTTTTTTACCTTTTGCCGGTAGGGAGGGGGCCCTGGAACCTTGCTAGCACCCTTTTCACTGATGTTGGAAACGGGCCTCTTTTACTAGTTATATAATCATTTGGATAAAATACATGTTGTATGTATCCTTTTTTTTTTTTTTAGGGTTCATCAGAGCATTGAATTGTGAGGTCGCACCTTGCAGAGCTCAGAAATGCCTTATCTATGTGGGACTATGTTGCCCCGATGGGAAATGCAAATTTACTTTCTCCTATCTGTTGGGTTCAACTTGTATTCTTTTTATGAAGTTTACATAGCCTCTAGAGGTGAGTCTGTAAGAAAGATGTTTATTTTGTGATTTTGATTGCTTAATTTATTTCTAGTTTTTCTTGTAATTTACTGTATTTTAAGAACACCAGAACTCAAGGCATAGACCAAAAATGTCAATGCATGTTTTCTGCCTTTCTGGTCCTTAAGGTTTCTATATCAAACAGATCTGGTTTTTATTTGGCTGCGGAACCATGAGCTTTCATTCACAGTTGAACAAAAAGGTGTTTATTCCTGTTTTATAAGCCTCTCCCAGTGTTAAAGGATAGACTGAGTAGAGATAGAGACATTTTCATATGAAAGGTCTAGATTTTGTGTGCTTTCTTTAGGCTTTCATGCTTATCTCTACCATAGTTGTAGTCCCTAGTACTGTTATTTGTGTTTATTTCAGTTCCATTGAGGATACTAGGGTTGAGAAAGTATTGTGAGCATAAAGATTTCACTCTCCTGTGGAGGCTATTAAGGAATTTAAGAGCCCTCTTTTGACTGGAATTTAGTGAATATATCCCTTACGGAAGGCATGGATCCACTTGTATTAAAGATACATTAATTTACCCTCTTTTGAATAAGTAAGTACCTTTTTTCATCAAGCAGTTCTGTCTAGTTTCAGGCTCACAGTTGATTTCCTTTTCAGTGAAGTTAGCATTAGTTTGTTTTTAACTCCGTTGTAGGGAATTATCGTTGATTGTCCTAGTATAGGACATGCATGTTCATACATAGTTCAAATTGGTAAACACGTAGGATTTTTGACTACAAAAGAGAAATTTTCTGAGTGCAGAATCCTGTAATCTCCACATTATTATCCTTCTGAAAATCTACAAATTTCTGAAAAATCCTCCTGGCCAACTGAGTCTCAAATTTAGGCTGCATTTTAGAACCTTTGTCGTAGTTCACTGATGCATTCCTTAGACCCTTTATATTTCAGACATGTTGTCAGATATAATATTTCCTTTCACATTATAGTTGTGTCGCAGGTAGAAGTGAATTGATTTTTCACTCTTCAAAAATGTACAAAGGCCAGGGGACACTCAATGATTACATGGAAAGAAATATTTTTAAAACAAATTTTTCACTCAAAAGAATAGTTAAGCTCTGTAACTCGCTGCTGGTGAATATGGTAATGGCAGTTAGTATGTCGGGGTTTAAAAATGGTTTGGACAAGTTCTTGGAGGAAAAGTCCATAATCTGTTATTGAGATGGACATGGGGGAAGCCACTCCTTTCCCTGGGATTAGTACTGGGTCAGACAGACTAATGGTCCATTTGTCCCAGTATTTTGCTTCCATCAGTGGCCAATCCAGGTCACAGGTACCTGGCAAAACCCCAATTAGTAGCAACATTCCATGCTACCAATCCCAGGTCTGGATAGGGGTCATTCCGATTGTTACCAATCCGGTAGGATCTTGGTGCGAGGATCTCAGAGGTAGAAGGAGGATGATGTTATCCGCATATGATAGTAGTAGTTCTCCTGACCCCAGGTGAAAAGACCTAAGGGAAGACATGAAGAAGTTGAACAGGACGGAAGCGGGGATCCTTGGTGACCCCTGCATTTTGGAATCCAGTAATTGGAAAGGGTTTTGTTTTGTTTTACTGAGTAGCTTCGGTTTGAGAGGAATTCGTTGAACCATTTGAGGACTTTGCCGGTAATTCCAATCTGATTTAGATGGTCTAGTAGCATTACGTGATCCACTGTGTCAAATGCTGCTGAGTTGTCGAACTGAAGTAGAAGCATCTGATCCCCCTTGCATAGTTATTGTTTGACATAGGTTGTTAGCACTTAGAGCAGGGTTTCAGTGCTGTGTGTGGAACTGAATCCAAATTGGGGTTGGTGTAGTGTGGCGAATGTGTCCAGATATTTGGAGAATTGTTTACTTACATATGATTCAAGCATTTTTATAAAGAATGGTATATTCACCACTGGGCGATAATCTGCAGCAGAGGCCGAGTCTTAACCCTCATCCCTTTAAAAGTGGTCTGAGGACAATTTTGCTCATATCTGAAGGAAGAGAGCCAGAGTCTAGTAGCCCGTTCAAGCAGTCTGTTAGCCAGTGAACCACTTCTGTTGGGGTGGTTTGGAACAGAAATTCTGGACAATGGTCTAGGAAGCGATGCGAGCATGAACATTTAGTAGTAGTGATTTTACGTCTTCAGTCGATTAGTGGTTGGAACGATTCATATAGTTGGTTTGCTTTAATTCCCTGACTCGAATCTAGGATGGAGTTGACTCAGTCATAGGCTTTTAAGTTTTTTTTTGTTTTTTTTCCTTTTGGATTCTGTTTGGTTAGGTTGGCTCTAATTTGATTGACCTTGCTTTTGACGTAGTCAGCTAGATTTTGAGCGGAGGGGCGTGTTTGTTACTGTGGATGGAAGTTAGGCTCCTAACTAGGGTGAATAGTTTTTATTGTCAAGTCTGCCCTGGCTCACTAGACTTCTGTAGTATTTTCACTTGGAACCGGTTACCTTTTGTTTGTAGTGACGAAAGGAGATTTTCCATTTGGATCTGTCATCAGTAGCTTTGCTCTTTCTCATTTCTTTTCCAAGATTTCTGCATTTTTGTTTTAATTGTGATAAGATCAAGAAGAGGAGTCTGATTCATACTGATTATAACTCTGGCATATGAGTTGGCTATCACTACTGCACTTTCTCAACATCTCTTTTGATGCTTTTGGTTATTTAAACACTTTTTTTGTCTCTCTTTAATTTCCATTTTCATTTACTACTAGTAAAAAAGGCCCATTTCCGTAACAAATGAAACGGGCGCTAGCATATGGTTTAGGTTATTATTTTTTTGTTTTTCCTGTTTGATATTAAGGGATATAAGTGTTTGTTCAGATTTTTTTTTTTTTTTGGGGTGGGGGTTTGAGGGATGTGGTGTGCTTTTGTGTAGCGGGGGGGGGGGGGGGGGGGGGGGTTTGTGAAGGTTTTTTTTTTTTCCAGAAATGTAAATGTGTGTCTTTCCTGATTGTTGGATAAGTTTTTTTTTTCTTTGTTTTGCTGAAGAGCATTGTTGTTTTATATTTTTTGAAGGAAGAGGAGCATGTTATTTTGTGTCGGGTAAGGCAGGAAGAGAGATGTGCTTTGCTTCTGGAAGGTTTTTTGGCATCCTGGATTAGTGAAATGATTTTCCCGAGGTGGAAGGGAGAGGAGCACGTTGTTGGGGCTTTTGGGGGGGGGGGGGGTGGTGTGAACCGGAATGTCTTCTGTAAGGTTTGTGGGCATCCTGCATTTTTTTGACGATTTCCCCGGGGTGGAATGGAGAGGAGCACGTTGTTGGGGCGTCGGGGGGGGGGGGGGGGGGAGAGTGAACTGGAACGTTTTCAGGAAAGTTTGTGGGCATCCTGGATTTTTTTGACGATTTCCCCGGGTGAGAAGGGAGAGGAGCACGTTGTTGGGGTGTGGGGGAGGGGGGGAGTGAACGGGAACATCTTGTGGAAGGTTTGTTGGCATCGTGGATTTGTGAAACAACTTGCCGGAGTCGGAAGGGAGAGGAGCACGTTGTTGGGGCGTCGGGGGGGTGAACCGGAACATTTTGTCCTTTGCAGTCTGCTGGAGGGAAATGCTTGAAGGGGGGTGCGTCGGTGTGGGAATTGGGGGGGGGGGGGCTGCGTCGGTGTGGGGTTGGTTTTGCAGGTTTGCAGCCAGTCTCCAGTGATTCCGAGGCAGGGGAGGAGTAGGGAAACATGCTTCGCGTGTTTCCCTACTCCTCCCCCTGTGTCAGTCGCTGTTTGCTACTGGCTGGCTCATGGCTAATCATTCCCGCTGGGCGACAGGTTTCTGTTAGCGGCAGCTTTTTGTGGGCGGCGACGTCCTTGATGGTGAGGGGCATACTTTTGTTTTTCGGCTCCACCTAGTCCACGTGAATGGAACGCAAGTATTTTGCACATACCCACAGGTAGCGGTGGTCCTCTACTCTCCGTTCTGATTCGCTCTTCAATGCCCACAGTAGGAATATTGTGCTGCACAATAATGTGGCGTTCTGCTGTTGAATGCTCCTCCCTTCTTGCCTTGTACTTTCCTGTGATTGGTCCGCCTAACGTCGCATTGCGTTGCCTGGTAACGGTTCACATTGTGTGTGGTATTTTCTGATTGGTCCTTCATGCCTCCTATGTGATTACCGTTGCCTGGCAACGTGAATGTTTTCTTCCGTCGACGTTTGACGCGAGGGCGGGGCATAGGCTGGCTGGCTTCACCACCATGAATCCACGAACCCTTCAGGGAGTGATTGAGTGACTTCAGAACGTTGTCTTCAGAACGTTGAGGGTGAGTTTTATTATAGTAGATATGTGACCATTCTCGTTTTCAGTGGCTTTTTGGCTTTCTTCACCTATAATAATTGTGATGTACAGATAGTACATATCAAGTCAGTTGTGATACCTTGACTTTCCATTTGACTAGTCAAACACGGTTTCTTTTTATCTACTGGTCACTATATTCTTATGATCAGGACTTACAAATCATGTGAAATTGTATTATTGCTGCACATTTCTTCTGGCACTCTTTTGGTCTGATAGGTTTGTTCTGTCCTCTAGTGTACCTGCATGTGAACTTAATCTTTTTAGATTTGTAACATTTTACATACTTTTATTCCTGTACCTCTTGTGATTCAGTCCAGCGTTCTTATGCACTTATACAATGTTACAATAATCAATCTTGGGATTTCAGGAAGTCTTTTGACTAGACTGCAATTTTTCATAAAACGTCCAAGTTGATTTCGAGAGATCACAGAGACACCACTTTCTTACTATTCTGGCTACCAATTCATGCAAGAATATTATTTAAACTGTTTAATTTTATGTATAAGATTATTCATGAGTTTGTTCTTCTTACATGGTTTCAATGTTGGATTTAAATGTTTCTTCATCGATTTATGAGGTTTTTATTCTCTAATTCAGCTAGATATCATGGATTATAGATAAAGCTTCAACTTAAAAACTAATCTAAGATAATGTTTATGTAATCTGCCATTAATGTCTGTATAACAGTAATACACAGTAAGTTCAGGGGGGGAATTAGACTTATTTGTGAAATATAGTACTTTTTTTTGGGGGGGGGGGCTTTTTCATATGCTTTATCTGCTAATGACGATATTGTTCTTGATAGAATATGAAGAGGAGCTTGAAACAGAGTTTGAGCTGGAAAGGAGTACTATTTTTGGGGGATATAAAAAGGTAAGAGAAATTAATCCAGAAAATCAAAATGTCAAGTAACATTTATTAAACAGCACATGCTAATGCTCTTATTTGAGTCAAAGGGGCAAGATTTCTTTTATGAGAAATTTGGGTCAAAAAATAAGAAAATCTTAACTCAGATATATATTTTTTTGCCCATTGATTTAATTTGATTCCTGGAGGGAAATCACTTCAAGGTTAGATATTTTTCTTTTTGTTACATTTGTACCCCGCGCTTTCCCACTCATGGCAGGCTCAATGCGGCAGGCAATGGAGGGTTAAGTGACTTGCCCAGAGTCACAAGGAGCTGCCTGTGCCAGGAATCGAACTCAGTTCCTCAGTTCCCCAGGACCAAAGTCCACCACCCTAACCACTAGGCCACTCCTCCACTCCTCATTTCCACAGAAAGCACTCTGCAGTGTTTACTTAAGGATCCTTTTACTAAGCTGTGGTAAGCGTTAGTGCATGCTTACCACGGGACGTGTTGAGCTGTGATAAGCGTTAGTGTGTGCTTACCACGGGACGTGTTGAGGCATCCTGCGGTAAAAGCATATGCAAACCATGTAGTAAAAAGCTTTTCTTTATTTTTGTTGAGGGAGTGTATCTATAATGGAGAATGGACATACCAGCATGAATCAGAGCTACCACATTACTACGTAATAACTGATTAGCGCAGGGATTACCATGTGAGCCCTTACTGTCTACAAAATAGGTGGCAGTAAGGACTTGGTTGCTAATTTTTGGAAATGCTGTGCACTAATGGCAACATTAGCACATAGCAAAACAAACAGTAATCCACAGAAGATGAATCTTTTAATGTAACAATATAAAGAGGAAAATTTCTACAAAAAGAAGGGGAAGTAAAAGCTTCAAAGTAGCTCAAAATACATAGTTTTTAAAGACCTTACTTCATCATTGGCAAAAACCTTCCCACATGAAGAGTGGCTACATTCAAAATGCAAAATACACAAAGTAATGACATCTCAAGATAAATATGTGTAACTCAAACGCATCTGTTGGAAGTCTTAAGATGCAGAAATGCCCCCGGGCCAAAGTTGGCCAGCGTTTTGTGAAAACTGCTTCAGGGTCCCAGAAGGCAAAAGATCTGAAAAACAAGAAAAATTAATAATAATAAGAATAGTTCCATCGTATGAAAACCCACCAAATCCACAGTGATATACATACTCCACTGCTTAGCATTCGAGAGGTCTGTACATCCACGACAGTTAAACAAAATGGTTGCTATTTAACAAAAAAGTGATGTCAGATGCTGTCAGTGATGTAGCCAAACAAAGGAGTAGTTTAAATAAAAAGTCAGATCCTAGAAAAAATGTCACCAATCCAGCTGCGAGTTAAGCCCGTTAGGTTGAAGCGACTGCAATTTAAAGATCCACCTCTGTTCTAACTGGAGCAAAATCCGTTGATGGTCACCACCTCTAGAAAGAGGGGGGTATATATTGCAGAACAAGGCATCTCAAATCTTGAAAACAATGACCGTAGTGTACACAATTTGAAACCAGAGGGAGTCCGGGCTTGTTAGTATGAATAGAGCTCTTGTGTTCAGTCAGTCGTAATGATAATTTACGTGTAGTTTGCTCGACATAAACTAAATTGCAAGGACAGCACAGGCAATAGACAACATAATCAGAATTACAAGAAGCGTTGGCTCAAAGATGATAAATCTTCTGGTTCACTGGGTTAAGTATAACATCCCACATAGGTCAGGTATTAACATTTAAAATGGGCAGATTGATCAATAGAGAAGAAGCTGGCGAACAAGCAGGAAGAACCGCTGGACTTAAATGTTCCTTGAGATTTTGTGTACAACAAAATGAAAAACGTATAGACGAATCTTTGAACAGTGGGATAGTCTAAACCAAATTCCAATTCTTCTTGACAGCAGCAACTGATACTTTGACGTATGTCATGAAATACAGTACTAGTTCTGCTCGCATCGTTGCTGCTGTCATGCCAGTAAATATGATCATACCACTCTGCTTTGTATGGAAAAGCATTGGCTTCCAGTGCGCTATAGGATATTGTTCAAGATCTTAACTTTTACTTTTCTGGCATTGCATACTGGGTTACCATCTTATCTTTGTGTCTTTAACAATTCCGTATGTTCAAAGCACAGTCTCTTTTTTTCTTTCTCCATCTCAAGCCTATTTGGAATCAATTCGTAATGCTGCCTTTTACTGTTTGGCTCCCGCTAACTGGAATTCATTACCTTCTTCCTTTCAATTAGAAGTGTCCTATACTAAATTCTGAAGTACCTTAAAAACTCGTCTTTTTCAGATGGCGTTTGTGGATCTGGGCTGAGGGTTGCAGGGTTGCAGAGTGAATCTGATTTTGCTATGATTTGATTGTGTCTTTTTCCTGTTTTAATTTGTATTGCACTCCTGTCTTTGCCTCAGAGACAGGAGTAGCCTTTTGGAGGTCTCCTGGGGGGGGGGGGGGGGGGGGGAGGTAGACTCTCGAGTAAGTGTACCTTACTAAGTGTAAGATATCAAGCAATAATTCTACAGTTTTATCTTTCTGAGGCTTTTGTTATTGACCATTGTTTATTAATGGATATCTTGAATGAAATACGTGTTTATGGTAGTGTACTTAAGTGGTTTACGGTTTTCCGACATAGGAATTATAGAGTGAAACATCAAGAGTTTCTTTCAGAACATTGAAAAGCTAAGAGTGGGGTCCTGCAAGGTTTACCGCTCTCCTCGATTCTATTTAATATATTAATCAGCTCTTTCGGAAAGTTATCACAATGGAAAATATATTTTTATACCTACATTGATAACATTACACTGTTAATTCCTGTGTTGCATATGGATATGGTACCATTAACTATTATCCAAACCTGTGTGGATGTGGTTAAGGCTTGGGCTATAAAACATCATCTTAAACTGAACACAGATAAAACCAGAATGTTATGGTTCAGTACTTTTGTCACTGCTACTCTTAAATATTACTCTCAATTGGTAAAGAAACACTCTTCAATACAAACAGTGCTGAAGATATTAGGGGTACTAATAGACCATATGCTATCTTTGGGAGCACACATTAATTCATTAAGCAAGAATATTTTTTGGACATTGAAACAATGCCCTTAGTCAACTTGATTATGGTAATTTGTGGGCTGCTCAAATTGTAAATGTCTGCAGACATTATAAAACACCTCAGCTAATAGATGGGAGAGTGCTTCTCCTTTATTGAGGCAATTACATTAGTTAGGAATTTAGATTATGTATGTTAATATTTTACATTACTCATGCTCTGGCCCCTTTGCCCTTAATTTCGGTTTTGACTTTCCCATTGTCAGATCTATTATAAAAATTGAATATACCGCATGGTTTATACAGGTTAAGGCAGTTAACAAAACTTTAAAACCACAAATTTGGGGGGTGGAGGAGTGGCCCAGTGGTAGAGCACCAGCCCCGATATCCAGAGGAGCCCAGCTCAACTCCCACTGCTGCTCCTTGTGACCTTGGGCAAGTCACTTAAGTCTTCCATTGCCTCAGGTACAAACTTAGATTGTGAGCCCTCAGGGACAGGTAAGTACCCAGTGTACCAGAATGAAACTCAGCTTGAGCTACTACTGAAAAAGGTATTAGCAAAATCCAAATAAGTAAAATACAAATTTAAAAGATATGATAGAAAAGACCTAATAACAGTCTCACAAGACATTCATTCACCAAGGTATACACACAGAAATATCTTCCCATTAACAATGTCCTAATAAATACTTATGTCCTCTTTTTCAATAAAATCAAACGCTGAAACTAAAATCTTTTAAGCTTAGTCTTAAGTTCAATTCCGCACATATATCGTTTGGTATAGTATTCCATAAGGAAGGCGCTAAGCAAGAGAATGCTCTCTCTCGTGACCAGTCTCCCCTTACTCTAGTTTTTGAGGGCACTACCATTCTAAAATCTTGCATAGAGCCAAGTACCCTTCCTGGAATATGTGAAGTTGTCAATGTACTTAGGTACAATGGTTTAATTCATAAAAAGACTTGAGCTAGAACAAGAATTTTAAAAGAAACTAAGGGCCCTGTTTACAAAGGCGCACGCTACCCATGTAGACACTTATAGGAATATTATGGGCATCTACATGGTTAGCACACCTTTAAAAATAGGGCCTTAAAAATAACAGGTAACCAATGATAATGAGCAAACAAGGGAGTGATATGATCATATTTGTGCTCATTTCTCAAAATTTTAACAGACGCGTTTTGCAGAGTTTGCAGTCTCTAAAGTTGTTATTAGATAAACCTGCATAGATCACATTTGCATAGTCTAATCTTGCTATCAACAGTGCATGTAAAAGAGTATGTAATGCTTCTCCGTTAAACAAAGATCTTAACCTCTGTAATATCACAAAACCCTCTTTCAAAATTTTATTAACCTGGTCTTCAAAAGTTAATCACGAAACAATGAGCACAACCAAGTATCTAAAACATTCTACTGGGTTCATTGGGGTTCCAAACAACATTGGTATCACAGCAGGCCTATCCTGATATCCTGCAATCCACTCTAGTTTTCTAAACATCCAGAACCAGCTGTCAGCTGTTCATATTAGATATACAGGTATTCACACTCTCTCTTGATCTCTTATCAAGCAGCAAAGATATGAAATTCTTTGCCATGAACTATCAGATTAGAAGCAAATTATATGAGTTTTAAAAAACAAACAAATCCTCTTTTAGTCAATTTTTACAAGATTAAAATTTTAAAGTAAAAATATTTATATTCCCAGTATTTTTTCTGGTTACTTTGTGTTATCCACATTGAACCTTTATAATGTAAATGTGTAATGTAAGTACAGTATTGTATCCACATAAACTATAACCTTGATATTCCTGTATAAGTTCAACAATACACTGCCCACACCTCTTTCAATAGGCAGCACTAATATCACACTCATACTTTTCAAATTTTTTATCATCTAGAGAGAAAGGGAATTGGGACTTGATATATCGCCTTTCAACTCCACTATCAATATCATATAGCCTCAATAGTACAGAAATGTTTTTATAAACTGAAAATTTGTGCAGTCTGCTCTTTTGACCAAATATGCATGTGCATTATTATATACACTGATCCTAATTCATCTTTATTCCAGATATTTTTGGATAATAGACATTGAGGTGTATTTTCAAAGCACTCAGACTTACAAAGTTAAGTGGAGGGGCATTTTCAATAGTGAATCTAAGTCGGAATTTGGACACTTTGCACTAAACACACCAAATCCAAATAGGAAATATACCCATTTTTCAAAAAAGAAAAA
Source organism: Microcaecilia unicolor (assembly GCF_901765095.1). Classification (NCBI taxonomy): domain Eukaryota; kingdom Metazoa; phylum Chordata; class Amphibia; order Gymnophiona; family Siphonopidae; genus Microcaecilia; species Microcaecilia unicolor. The sequence continues at coordinate 78,927,520 of NC_044033.1, read as the reverse complement.
ATATCTCTTTCCAAAATACTGTTTCGAACAATGTTTTGTGCATTTACCTTTTTAGGACATTTTCAGAAAAAAAACCCCACACAAGTTAAAAATGCACAAAATCAAGCCATTGGGATATAGGAGGGGCCAGCATTTTTAGCATACTGGTCCCCCAGACATTTCAGGAGAGCAATGGGGCAATCTGGGGGCACTGCTGTGGACTTCATATAAATGCTCCCAGGTACACATCTCACCAGTGATTTCTTATCTTGGCTGCTGAGCCCTCCTAAGCCCACTACTCCCAAATGTACACCATTACAATAGCTTTATACCTGAAGAGGGCACCCACGGCTCTCTCTGTGATAATTTCTCACCTCCCCTCTTCCTTTCCTCCTCAGCTATTTCTTTCTCCCTCTTGTGACCTTGTATTTTGTACTATTGTTTGCATATTAACTATTGTACGCCACATTGAGCCTGCCCTTGGGTGGGAATACTGTGGGATATAAATGTTACAAATAAATAAATAAGTGGGTTTCTGGTGAGTTTTGGAGGGCTCACAGTTTCTACCACAAGTGTAACAGGTAGTGGGAGGTATGGGCCTGTGCTCACCTGTCAGCAGTCACTGCATCCACCATTACGCTACTCTGGGGACCTGCATGCTGCTCTAATGGACCTGGCTATAACATCTGAGGCTGTCAGAAGCTAGCGAGTACTATTTTTATTCACATTTTTGAGGGTGGGAGGGGGGCATCCCTGAATCCCTCCAGTGGTCATCTGGTCATTTAGGGCACCTTTTTGTGTGTTATTCGTTAGAAAAACAGGTCTAGAACAAAACATTGAAGTTTTCACCCTAGATGTTTTGGTTTTGTTCCATTATGGTAACAATCTGTCTCCTGTTTGCCGTTTTGGTGAACATTTGCTTTCTGAGAATGGCCTAATCGCAGAAACATGGCCTGAGAAAAAAACATCCAAAAAGTGTCATAAAGCACCATTTGGACAGATTTCTTTTCAAAATGTCCAAATCGGTTATTTTCAAAACCTGATTTTAAAGACATCTATCTATGCATTTCATCTGCAGTGCATCCAAATCATAAGGAGGTGTGTTGGGGGGTGTTTAGAAGGCGGGATTAGAGCGTGCCTAACGCGTGGACATTTTACAGTCATGTAGTAACTATTTTCTGTAAGGCTAAGACCTTCTTTGTGACTTTCAGAATGTGTGTGTTTCTTCCCTACAGCGAGAAGTTCAACACATTCAGTTTTTCACAGAGATCGCACATTAAAAAAAAAAAATAATAATAAATCAGCATCCAAAAGGTTTTTGGCACCCACATGTTGTTCTTACCTTGAAGAATAGGGTTCCTGTCATAATTTGAACCACTGTTACCGACAAACCCGTATCCGGGGACCAGCATTGAATTTCCAAGTTTTTTTTAAAAAAATAGCTAAACATATAGCTGGTTATGCCAATATTCATCAGCTGACTGGTTAAGTTCTAGTGGCCAAAGATAGGCCTGCTATTTAGGACGGTTGATATGGCCGCTAAACTTAACCAGTCAGATGTTGAAAATCAGCGATAACCGGCTATGTTGCGCGGCATAGCAAGTGACTGGGCTATCTGCTGACGGGGATATTCAGCAGGAGATAGTCAGTTATCTCCCGCTGAATATCAGCAGGTAGCCAGCTTGAAACTACCTTTGAATATTGGGTGGGTAAGACTGATAGTGTTGCTGAATAAAGGTACCTTTGAAAGAAGTCTTCCCGCAGATTCACCAACCATAAATTTTGACCATATCCATTGCAGCTGGTAAAAATCAGTTCTCTTCTACGATGCTGTGAGGCTTTTCACACTTTCCAACTCCACATGCCACCTTGTAGGATGCTAGCAAAGCACTGCTTGGTATTGATGCTTGTTTTAAAAAAGTGTATCTTTTTGTTCTTTGAATTGTTTTAACTTTCTGGTAAAATAATCACAGGATTTACTAGCCATGTTAGGACGTTTGGTCTGTAAGTAGCGTTTTAGTTTAATTGGAGGGGCATAATCGAAACAGGTGCCCAAGTTTTCCTGAGGATGTCCTCACAGAATGTCCCGGCGAAGGGGTGGGGAAACCCGTATTATCAAAACAAGGTGGGCGTCCATCTTTAGTTTCAATAATACGGTCGGGGATGCCCAAATCGCAAAATTTAGATTGACCTTAGAAATGGTCATCCTTAGAGATGGTCATCCCCGATTTTCGGCGATAATGGAAACCGAGGACTCCCATCTCAGAAACGACCAAATCCAAGCCATTTGGTCGTGGGAGGAGCCAGCATTCATAGTGCACTGGTCCCCCTCACATGCCAAGACACCAACCGGGCACCCTAGGAGGCACTGCAGTGGACTTCACAAATTTCTCTCAGGTGCATAGCTCCCCTACCTTGTGCCCCCCAACCCCCCCCCCCCCCCCAAAAGCCCACTCCCCACCCTTAGGGGTGAAGGGGGGCACCTACATGTGGGTACAGTGGGTTTCTGGTCGGTTTTGAAAGGCTCACATTTATTATCACAAGTGTAACAGGTGGGGGGGGGGGGGTGGGCCTGGGTCCGCCTGCCTAAAGTACACTGCACCCACTAAAACTGCTCCAGGGACCTGCATATTGCTGACATGGAGCTGGGTATGATATTTGAGGCTGGCATAGAGGCTGGAAAAAATATTTTTAAAAATTGTTTTGAGGGTGGGAGGGGGTTAGTGTCCACTGGGGGAGTGAGGGGAGGTCATCCCCGACTCCTCCAGTGGTCATCTGGTCATTTAGGGCACATTTTTGTGGCTTGGTCGTAAGAAAAAAAAAAGACCAGGTAAAGTCGTCCAAGTGTTCGTCAGGGACGCCCTTCTTTTTTCCATTATCGGTCGAGAACGCCCATGTGTGAGGCACGCCCCAGTCCCGCCTTCACTACGCCTCCGACACGCCCCCATGGAAAGCAGTTGAGGATGCCGATTTGGGCGACCCTGTGAGGACGCCCATCTTGCGATTTGTGTCGAAAGATGGGCGTCCTTCTCTTTCAAAAATAAGCCTGATGGTATCATGCACTCTGGAGCCAAAACTTTCAGACATAATCTATTGATTAAAACTTTCAGGCAACCTATTGATTACCTTTAAAAGTGGACTAACACGGCTACCACATCTCTATAGACATAATACACAGTGCGGCACTCATGATTTTCATTTACCAAAGTAAAACCAAAATTTAGATAAGTATCATCATATTTCTGCATTTCCATTTCCTCACAACTCTACCACTGGTCTCTGGTTCATCATCCTTTTCTTCTCTCATTCTTCTTGTTTGAAAATCTTTCCATTTTTATGCACAAATAAATAATTCATTTGAATGTTTGAGAAGTTACTGGTGTAGCGAAGCAGAGTACAAGTGGCACCACAGGGGAGCAGCAGGAAGTTTATAGATTTTATAGATTTTAAGGAACATACAGCAATACTCAACACCTATCAGACACCACACAAACTACTAGCAGCTCGTAAACACTTGAAAGTTCAAGAAGTTATAGGCTTAGCCAAAAGTACAAGTACTAAAGATAATGTAATTAGCCTTTTTTTTTCTTATCAGCAAAAGTGCCTGTCATAACCAGTAATTTAATGAAGAATTATTCTCTTTATTCATTCTGCAGACCTTTAAAACAGGAAAATACATTAGGTCTTCATACTCCATCAGGTCAAAAATGAGAATAATCAACAACATTTTTACTACACTGAAAATGAATCGGTTCATTAAATTTATATCAGGTAATGTTCAGAGTTTTATGTTTTTATTGAAGAAGAGAGTCATTTATATTATACACCCATCTATTACAATTGTCTCTGTTGCAGTTGCACCATATCAAGTTTCCACAATGCCTGGAGGCAGTGATGGCGAACTCTTCAGAGACTGAGTGCCCAAACAGCAACTCAAAATCAAATTATTTATCGCAAAGTGCTGGTACTCATTATGGGCGGGGTTACCACATATGACTCCACCCCTTACACCAGCCATGGCGCATATAAACAGACATCATTGAAAATATTATACTAGTATAAGCGGAAAAAATAATATTTTTTTTTCATTATAAATCATTTCTGTAAGCTGTTACAGCTCCAGTATACCCAGTGCAAAAAAGACAGCAGATGTAAATTCTCAAATTGGACAGATTCCAAACACTAAAATGAAAATAAAATGATTTTTTTCTACCTTTGTCTGGTGATTTTGTTTTTCTATCCATATTGGTCCAGTCTCTGATTCTACTGCTCTCTATCTATTCTTTTAACTCCGTTTCCAGGGCTTCCTTTCCATTTATTTCTTTACTTTCCTCCTTTCTTCTTCATTTCTTGCCCTCCCTCCCAGCACCAGGCAGCCCTCCCACCCACCCAGTAGCCTGCCTCCCACCCAGCACCAGGCCTGCCTCCCTCGCAGCACCAGGCCTCCCTCCCACCCAGCACCAGGCCTGCCTCCCTCCCACCCAGCAGCAGGCCTCCCTCCCACCCAGCAGCACACAGCACCAAGCCTCCCTCCCACCCACCCAGCACCAGGCTTGCCTCCCGCCCTCCCTCCAACCAAACAAGCATCAGGCTGCCCGCCCGTCCTCCCTCCCTCCCAGCACCAGGAACCCCCCCGCCTCCTCTGAAATTTAAAAAGCGTACCGTCCTCGGGGTTAAGGCGGCGTGCAGCGGCAGCGATGCACGTGTTCTTAGCGCGCCGCGCCTTCGGCCTTCCTTTCTGTCTCTCAAGCTCTGGTGTGTCCTTCCCCACCTCCTTAAAACTGGAGAAAAAATAGGACACACAATCGAGATGGAGAGAGAAAAACAAATCCAGAAGAATCAGTGCAAGGGTATTAAGTACCCTATGTGGACTTTCAGCCTTATGCACACCCCCATTAATTTTCAGACAATAATCTTAATAAAGATCATTCTCAACACCACCTCTTTCAGAACAATCCTGTAAAAATGCATAATTGGACCTAGACTACTGCATTGTAGCATACGTAGGATGCAAGGAAAATGCACTAAAATCAGTACAAACCATCCAAGCCACTGCAGCGAGACTAATATTCAAAAAGTCGAAATACAAAAGAGCAATTCCACTACTTGAACAACCATATTGACTGCCAGTCAAGGCAAGACTAATCCTCAAAGCCAGCACCCTTATTTTCAAGATACTTTTCGGAATGGCACCAGAATACATGCAAGACCTGATCGAATAATCACCAAGAAACACAAACCCGGACACCAGAAGCTACCGACTTCTTCACCTACCCAACTGCAGAAACACAGCTTACAAAACCATTTACACAGCAGGATTTCAGCTACCTGGTTTCCAAATGGTGGAACTCAATACCAATAGCCATTAGAAGTATTACTGACTATCTCCTGTTCAGAAAAACTAAGAGATACCTATTCAAAACATTCTACAACTAACCACACAAACTATGAACTGCCTCCCCTACGTCACAAATGTAATATTTTAATGTAACTCCTCCCAAATGTAAACTGTAAGCCACTTTGAACCAAAACTTGTTTTTGGATAACAGTGGGATACAAAAATGCGTAAATAAATGAATGTTGAACTTTGCCTTTGTTATTCATATGTATATGAAACAATTTGTAAAAGCATTTAGCCAGGTAATTGTGTGATTTGAAAACTGTCTACTCTCACTGGTATAAAAGTATGCACCGATGGTTCTTAGAATGTGTATTTCAAATGACCTATTATATTTTTCTGACTGTAGCTGCCTCTCCAGAAGCTGCTGCCCTAGGTGACTACCTAGTCTGCCTAATTATTAAAAATGTAAATTAAAAGTGCTATAAACTTTGAGTTGGTGCTATACTAAATTTTCCATGCATAAAAACTTTGAAGGAAAATGTCGTCTGGGATGCACGTGTGTGTTTGCTTCATCATATTACTATGGGTATATATCTGAGAATCTAGAGATGTGTAGGTGAATGACAGCATGTAGTGGTGTTTTAACATTTTGGCTGTATATGTGAACCTAGAAAAGTAGAATATGGTGATGCTGATGTGTGAATGTAAGGATATGCCTCTGTATGGCTTTGTGCTGCTAGATTTGTGCAGGTGTTTGCATTTTGCTTGCTGTTTTGGGTGCTTCGTGAATGACGGTGTGCTTATGTTCACTGTAGTATTTATTGGTATTTAAAGAGTGTGATGCTCCGCTACCAGCTATTGATGACCTTTTATTGCACAGGGACAATAAAAGCTTCAGGTCAATATCTACAAGCACTTATTTGGATAGCAGCATCTGCTATCTGGATTCATGCCACTAGATGGAGCTATCTAGGTATTTAGCATTGGCCACAATCTGGATACTGGCGCTGAATACTTGCTGGCTGATATTCAAAATTATTTGACTGTCCAGGAAGTCCTGGCAGGTTAAATAGCGTTTTAGCACCTTGGATATTCAGTGGGAGATAACCGGTTATCTTTCACTGAATATTTGCGGTTAGTGGCTTACCGGCTATATCATGTGATATAGCCGGTTAGGTGCCGATAGTCAGCACCAAACTGGCTAGGTTTAGTGGTTAAAATAGGCTTGCTATTTATGCAGCCTATCTAACCACTAAGCAATTAACCGGTTAGTGCTGAATATCGGCTTAAGTTGCCACAGTCAGAAATGAAACTGGATATTCATTGTCAGTTGCCAGATATGGCCCATCATTGATTATCTGGTCTGACTTCTGGTGTTGGGCAGTCACCATGCAGCTTGATGCCAGCTGAATATCGGGGGGGTGGGGGAGCTGAATTCTTTTCAAAACTAGCATGATTTGTGTTTTTAAAAAATGTTGACTATTGCAGTTCACTGTTAGGCCACTTTTGCGTTTTTGTGTTTCTTATTATATAGTTTAGAGTCAGGTTATGTGTTGAAGGGTCTGCCAACGTGCAAACTGTATAAATTGTATTTATTTAGGTCCTAATTGTTATAATTTCCACACACTGGTTTGAAATAAGACACTAGGGGGTCCTTTTACTAAAGTGCGCTGAAAAAGTGCCTGCGGTAGTGTAGACACATGTTTTGGGCGCGCACAGAATTATTTTTTAGCGCACTCACAAAAAATGCCTTTTTTCTTTTTTTTTGCCGAAAACGGACGTGCAGCAAAATGAAAATTGCTGCGTGTCCATTTTGGGTCTGAGACCTTACCACAAGCCATTGACCTAGCGCTAAGGTCTTGCACGGTAACAGAGTGATAATGGTCTACGCGCGTCAGAAAATAAAAAATATTTTTCAGACATGCGTAGCGGATGCGCACCAAAATTGAAATTACCACAAGGGCCATGCAGTAACTGGGGGTAACTCCAATTTGGCGTGCATTTGGTGCGTGTAGGCGCCTATATGGCTTAGTAAAAGGGCCCCTGGGTTATTTTTGCTTCCTCATTATGTTAATGGTTTAGTAAATTGATTATTCTTATGTTCTAGGATACCACTGACTTTGAGTGGAGCTTTTGGACAGAATGGGGCAAGCAGTCCTTGCTGTGGCTTCTGATTGGACATATATTGGTATCACAGGTGACCAGAGCCTTAACAGGAAAGGTATAAGTGCATTTATTTCACACTAAATATTGGAATAGAAAAGATTTTTATTCTGTTGTGTTACTTTATTTTTGTTGTTTGTTTCATTTGGTATGTTCTTTGTTTCCACTAAACTTGATGAGGAAGGCAGTGCATCCTATTTTAATTCTGACATGAGTATTTTCAGTCCAGGTTAGTTGATTTATTATGGGGACCTTGTACTGAACCATGCTAAGCACTAACACACATTTATCTGCACAAAGTGTTAAAGTGTTTTGTGGTGATTTGCCTCTTAGCCTACGCTAATTGTACGCTATTTAAAAGAAAATGTTATGGGAGGGGGCATGCAAGAGGTATCCAGCTAGCATGTTCACAGCGCACGCTAAACTGGATAATGTGGACAATGTGGAGTACTTTGCGCCTCCTAAATTGGAGGCAGTAAGTGCTCCCATGTTTTTTTGTGAGTCTCGCACAAAATTAGCATGGGTCTTGAAAAACAAATCTTTATATCAGTATATAAAGATTTGTTTTTCAAGACCCATGTGGTAAATCTGGGCGTAGCATGTGGGAAAAGCCTGTGGGGGTCTTTTACTAAGGTGTGCTCATATTTTTAGCGTGTGCTAAACGTTAGAGACGCCAATACGAATGCATTGGCATCTCTAATGTTTAGCATGCATCCGATTTTAGCACGTGCTAAAAACATGAGCACGCCTTAATAAAAGCACACACTAATCCCAGATGCCACGGTTTGGTAAAAGGGCCTCTGTATTTGTGAAAACTTGGTTATCTGCCTTTCAGGTAAAAAGCCCATCAAAGTGGTATGCAAAAAAAAAAATATATATATATTGCACTTGCAGGTAGGTATCAGTATCGGAGATAAGAGCAACCCAAGGCATAAAGGGGTCCTTTTACCAAGCTGCAGGAAAAAGAGGTGGCTATAAGGGCTCCTGCACTAACCCGGCGGTAACTGGGCAGCATGCGATTACCACTTGGGTTATTGCTGTACAAGCCATTTCTGAGGGTTTTCTTTTTCCCCTGGAGATGGTGCACTCGGGGCGGGACTATCGCCAGTGGCTGCGCTGGGCTGACGGTTGTCCCTGAAGAGCGAGAGGTAAGTCCACGTTAGGCTCCAAAGAGCAGGATAAAGTGGTACCAGTTGTAACATGAATGCTGCAAGGTAAATAGGAGAGTGCTAAGAAGTAGGAACAGTGGTATGGACATGCCAAAGCACCACAAGATGAGCAAAGAGCATCAGCAACTTCATGAATATCTTGAAAAAACTGAGGAAGTAAAGGATATCAATCATAAGGGCCCAGTGCACTAGGGCACCAATATGTAATGAATATCTAATGCACCTTGAGAGGTTCAAAGGGCAACAAAAATAGTGGTATGAATACCATAGTACTGCAAGAGGGTCAAAATAGCACCAGTGTGAACACTACTGCAGGTATCATAGCACCATTGCTGCCACTACAAGAGGGGCACAGCAGCATCAACAACAGTGGAGGGAACACCTTAAGGCACCAAAGGAGGCCGAAAGGAACTGGTATATTTGTTTTATTGATGTTTGATATACTGCCCTTCGTTGGGGGAAACCAAAGCAGTTTACAGTCTGATCAATAAAATGGAAAAGGAAAGGAACTACAGCTTAAGGACAGGAAAGTAGAAAAGCAGAGGAGATATAGTAAATTTAAAGACGGAGGGTAAAGGCTCAGAGAAAGTGGGAGGGAACTCCAGAGAGGGGAGTGATAATAATAATATTATTATTATTACTAACAGTCTTATATCCCACAAAATACCAAAAGTTCACTGTGGGTAACAGACCAAAGCTGAACAAACATCAGGAATTACAATATTATAAACCAAATTATACAATAATTTTCAAAAAATACACCATTACCACAAATTAGTAACATTTCTTAAAAAGAGATGTCTTATGAACTTTACCAAACTGAAGATAACCACAAATTTTTTTAAGAAATGAAGGAAGAGAATTCCATAACTGTATAGCCTGATAGGAAAAAATGGGGAATGGGGGGGAAGGCTATGAGTGGGAACTTGGAATGGCAATGGTCTGAATAACCCTGGGAAAAGGAGTATTGTATTTAAAGAACTGAACCGGTTAAAATGGGACGTTATTAAGTTACAGGAAACCCATATAAGGAAACAAGATGAACATTTGCTTAGAAGTAAACAATTGGGAGACTGCTTTTTGTTGGCGGACTCTAAGTGGGGGGAGGGGGGGGGAACGGGGGAGTTGCCATCTTTGTTAAAGCACATCTTAGCTTTGTTCAGGAAGATATTTTCAAAGGGAAAGAGGGAAGATGTTTAGCGGTGAAAAGGAAGATAGGTGAGCAACACACTACTCTGGTTAATATATATGCCCCTAATAGTGGACAGGGTGCCTTTTTTGAATCCATCAGGTCAGAACTCAGTGCATTTGGGAAAGGTCAGATAATATTGGGGGGAGATTTCAACTTCACAGCCTCAAATTGACCACTCTCATGGACGAGCTGAGAGAATTAAGCACTATAGGGGGAAGTTTCTTAAGCTTATGGCAGATTTAGACCTGGTGGACGTTTGGAGATTACAACATCCCAGACAGAGGACTTACACATTTTACTCCCATCTCTCTCCTCTTCAATCTGTTCAAAATTCTGCTGCATGACTAATATTCTGCCAGTGTCGTTGTGCTCATATTAGCCCTCTCCTCAAGTCACTTCACTGGCTTCCTATCCATTTCCGCATACAGTTCAAACTCCTCTTATTGACTTAAAAGTGCATTCACTCTGCAGCTCCTCAGTTACCTCTCCACTCTCATCTCTCCCTACATTCCTCCCTGGGAATTCCTTTCACTGGTAAATCTCTCTTATCTGCACCCTTCTCCTCCACCGCTAACTCCAGACTCCGTTCCTGTTATCTTGCTGTACCATATGCCTGGAATAGACTTCCTGAGCCGGTACATCAAGCTCCATCTCTGGCCGTCTTCAAATCTAAGCTAAAAGCCCACCTTATTGATGCTGCTTTTAACTCCTAACCCTTACTCACTTGTTCAGAACCCTTATTTTATCATCCTCACTTTAATATTCCCTTATCTCTTGTTTGTCCTGTTTGTATGTCTTAATTAGATTGTAAGCTCTGTCGAGCAGGGACTGTCTCTTCATGTTCAAGATGAATATTGTTATCATAACTGAGAGCCTTGGTTCAAGGCCTGAGACTTTGGTTCAGGATCTAAAATGAGAAAAGATCTTATAGGCCCATGATTTTAACCTGAACTTCAGTGTGATTGATCTGTTGTGACATTCTGATGCAGCAGAATGAGGAACGGGCGTAAGTGGAAAAACAGAGTAACATCGTTTGGCAACATTGTGGTCATAGATGTTTTGGTGAAAAATAGAACAAGATGGCTCCTCAGGAAGATGACTTAGGCGTTCGCGTTCGATTATGCCCCTCTATCTCCATGGGCGTCTATGTCCGAAAACGGGTACGTGAAGAGGCGGGACAGACCGTATTTTCGAAAAAATGGACGTTTTTCAGCTGGGCGTTTGGTTTTTTTAGCGATAATGAAGTAGAGGAGTGTGGTAGCCGTGTTAGTCCACTCTTAAGGTTATCAATAGAAATCAAACAAAATAAAACATGGAAAAGAAAATAAGATACCTTTTTTATTGGACATAACTTAATACATTTCTTGATTAGCTTTCGAAGGTTGCCCTTCTTCGTCAGATAATGGAAACTAAAAATGCCCAGCTCAAAAACGTCCTAATCCGAGCCATTTGGTTGTGGGAGGGACCATGATTCGTAGTATACTCGCCCCCCTGACATGCCAGGACACCAACTGGGCACCCTAGAGGTCAGTGCGGTGGACTTCAGACAACGCTCCCACATGCATAGCTCCCTTACCACGGGTGCTGAGCACCCAACCCCCTCCCCCAAAACCCACTACCCACAAATGTACAACACTGCCATAGCTCTTAGGGGTGAAGGGGGCACCTACATGTGGGTACAGTGGGTTTTGCAGACCTCCCATTTACCAGCACAAGTGTTACAGGTGGGGGGGGGGATGGGCCTGGGTCCGCCTGGCTGAAGTGCACTGCGGTACCCACTAAAAGTGCTCCAGGGACCTGCATACACGCAGGCCTCTAGGACTTGTTGCTGCTATATAACATTGGCACAATATAGTATTATTTTTTTATTGTTTGGGCCAGTGCTTTTTTTGTAGGAAAAAAGGTACCGGTACTCATTATGGGTGGGGTCACCATCTATGACTCCGCCCCTATGGTAGCCATACCTCTTATCAGCCGTGGCGTATGTAAGCAGTATCATTAAAAATACTATACCAGTATAGGAGCAAAAAATAACTTGTGATTTTTTTTCATTATAAATAATTTCTATAAGCTGTTACAGCTCTGGTATACCCAGTGCAAAATAAGACAGCAGATGTAAATTCTCAAATTGGACATCTTCCAAATACTAAAATGAAAATAAAATGATTTTTTCTACCTTTGATGTCTGGTGACTGTTTTTCTGAACATGTTGGTCCCAGTCTCTGATTCTGAGGCTCTTTATCTGATCCCTGTTTATAGTGGGTAATTCTATGTGAGAGGTTACATAGAGGTTCTACAGACAGAAAATAGCTGAAATTGCAAGGTTGTTTGATTTGGGAGGGAATTTCCATTGTGCAAAAGAGTATATAAGTGGCTACTGTGTGGTATTTAGACAAGAGGCTGAGATGATCAACTGAGTGACTCTTTACCACAGTGGTCTCTCTCCTTCTCATAACAGATTATTTGTTACTGACTGATTGCTTTGTTGTTACCTAATTTGGTAAGTAATAAAGACTTTCCCCTTCGAAGGAAGAAAGTCTCTGTCTTCTCTGTTTCTTCTGTCCACTGTATCTTGGGGTGGGTGTAAGGAGGCAGAAACCCTATTTGCCCCACAGGTCCAAATGGTATATTTCCTATGGTAAGTAGAAATATATCAGAGAAGGAATTCACATATATTATAGCCCTTCCCTGAGACTAAGTGGTTATCAGAAGGAACCTTGGACTCCACTATAAACATCCCTTAACTCCGTTTCCAGGGCTTCCTTTCCATTTATTTCTTTACTTTCCTCCTTCATTTCTTGCCCTACATCCATAGGTAAAAGCTTGGTCCTCTACGGACTTGACTGGAGGAGGTATAGAGTGGATCCAGCTTTTGCCTGTCATCCATGTGCAGATTTTCTCCTCTTTTCCCTTTCCCTCACCTTGTCAGTATGCATCTCCTTCCTCTCTCCATCACGTCCAGCATTTTTCCTTTCTCCCTCCTTCCATGTCCAGCATTTCTCCTCTCTCCTGCCCTCTATCCATGTTCATTTCACTTCTCTCTTCCCTTCCCACCATCCATGTTCATCTCACTTCTTCTGTCTTCCCTTCCCACCATCCATGTTCATCTCACTTCTTCTGTCTTCCCTTCCCTCCATCCATGTTCATCTCACTTCTTCTCTCTTCCCTTCCCTCCATCCATGTTCATCTCACTTCTTCTCTCTTCCCTTCCCTCCATCCATGTCCATCTCACTTCTTCTCTCTTCCCTTCCCTCCATCCATGTCCATCTCACTTCTTCTCTCTTCCCTTCCCTCCATCCATGTTCATCTCACTTCTTCTCTCTTCCCTTCCCTCCATCCATGTCCATCTCACTTCTTCTCTCTTCTCTTCCCTTCCCTCCATCCATGTCCATCTCACTTCTTCTCTCTTCTCTTCCCTTCCCTCCATCCATGTCCATCTCACTTCTTCTCTCTTCCCTTCCCTCCATCCATGTCCATCTCACTTCTTCTCTCTTCTCTTCCCTTCCCTCCATCCATGTCCATCTCACTTCTTCTCTCTTCTCTTCCCTTCCCTCCATCCATGTCCATCTCACTTCTTCTCTCTTCCCTTCCCTCCATCCATCCATGTCCATCTCACTTCTTCTCTCTTCCCTTCCCTCCATCCATCCATGTCCATCTCACTTCTTCTCTCTTCCCTTCCCTCCATCCATCCATGTCCATCTCACTTCTTCTCTCTTCCCTTCCCTCCATCCATCCATCCATGTCCATCTCACTTCTTCTCTCTTCCCTTCCCTCCATCCATCCATCCATGTCCATCTCACTTCTTCTCTCTTCCCTTCCCTCCATCCATCCATCCATGTCCATCTCACTTCTTCTCTCTTCCCTTCCCTCCATCCATCCATCCATGTCCATCTCACTTCTTCTCTCTTCCCTTCCCTCCATCCATCCATCCATGTCCATCTCACTTCTTCTCTCTTCCCTTCCCTCCATCCATCCATCCATGTCCATCTCACTTCTTCTCTCTTCCCTTCCCTCCATCCATCCATCCATGTCCATCTCACTTCTTCTCTCTTCCCTTCCCTCCATCCATCCATCCATGTCCATCTCACTTCTTCTCTCTTCCCTTCCCTCCATCCATCCATCCATGTCCATCTCACTTCTTCTCTCTTCCCTTCCCTCCATCCATCCATCCATGTCCATCTCACTTCTTCTCTCTTCCCTTCCCTCCATCCATCCATCCATGTCCATCTCACTTCTTCTCTCTTCCCTTCCCTCCATCCATCCATCCATGTCCATCTCACTTCTTCTCTCTTCCCTTCCCTCCATCCATCCATCCATGTCCATCTCACTTCTTCTCTCTTCCCTTCCCTCCCTCCATCCATCCATGTCCATCTCACTTCTTCTCTCTTCCCTTCCCTCCATCCATCCATCCATGTCCATCTCACTTCTTCTCTCTTCCCTTCCCTCCATCCATCCATCCATGTCCATCTCACTTCTTCTCTCTTCCCTTCCCTCCATCCATCCATCCATGTCCATCTCACTTCTTCTCTCTTCCCTTCCCTCCATCCATCCATCCATGTCCATCTCACTTCTTCTCTCTTCCCTTCCCTCCATCCATCCATCCATGTCCATCTCACTTCTTCTCTCTTCCCTTCCCTCCATCCATCCATCCATGTCCATCTCACTTCTTCTCTCTTCCCTTCCCTCCATCCATCCATCCATGTCCATCTCACTTCTTCTCTCTTCCCTTCCCTCCATCCATCCATCCATGTCCATCTCACTTCTTCTCTCTTCCCTTCCCTCCATCCATCCATCCATGTCCATCTCACTTCTTCTCTCTTCCCTTCCCTCCATCCATCCATCCATGTCCATCTCACTTCTTCTCTCTTCCCTTCCCTCCATCCATCCATCCATGTCCATCTCACTTCTTCTCTCTTCCCTTCCCTCATCCATCCATCCATGTCCATCTCACTTCTTCTCTCTTCCCTTCCCTCCATCCATCCATCCATGTCCATCTCACTTCTTCTCTCTTCCCTTCCCTCCATCCATCCATCCATGTCCATCTCACTTCTTCTCTCTTCCCTTCCCTCCATCCATCCATCCATGTCCATCTCACTTCTTCTCTCTTCCCTTCCCTCCATCCATGTCCATCCATGTCCATCTCACTTCTTCTCTCTTCCCTTCCCTCCATCCATGTCCATCTCTTTCCTTCCCTCTTCCCTTCCCTCCATCCATCCATGTCCATCTCTTTCCTTCCCTCCAACATTTCTCCTCTCCACTCCATCCATCCATGTCCATCTCTTTCCTTCCCTCCAACATTTCTCCTCTCCACTCCATCTATGTCCAGATTCTCCTCTCTCCCCTGCCCTCCATGTCTAGCAATTCTCCTCTCTCCTCTCCCCTCCCTGTCCAGCGATTCTCCACTGCCCTCCCCTCCCATCTTTGTCCAGCGATTTCTCCTCTTTCCCCTCCCCTCCATGTCCAGCGATTCTCCTTTGCCCCCTATCCCCCTTCCATGTCCAGTAACGCGCCCCAGCCTCCCCCCTCTCAGTGTCCTGCCTTCCTGTGACGTAGTTTCCTGTTTCCCCGAGGGTGGGACACTGAGAGGGAACGAAGGGAAGGCAGGAGGAGGCGAGCCTGGTCCTCTCACTAACACCGGTGCTGCATCTTCACGTAAAAAAAAAAATAAAAGATTTAAACTCGTCGCGGGGGGGGGGGGGGGGGACTGGAACTCGATGGGGGCTTAAAAGGGGCGTCACGGGAGGCAGGAAAGGAAAGCAGGCTCGGGAGATAAGGGCGGGTAGGTGAGCCTAGGAAAAAAAAGGTGCTGGTATGCCGTACCGGTGTGTACCGGCACTAAAAAAGCACTGGTTTGGGCTTTTTTTTTGTGATATTATAAAATAACTGGTGACAGAGGATGGTTGTTGAAATCCCTTTTTTTCTTTAAACCTAGGTTGGTTGTCTGAAAATTGTCGAACCTCACTGTGGCTTCCACAGTAGAAGCAGGTGCTTTATAATAATGTAGAGGCCTCTTGTTTAGTGTATAGTAATACTACAATATCATAAATGAGGACTAGAGCTGTTCAACAGAATTTGGAACTATCAAAAGTTAAACTCCAGAAACATATCATGTGAACAGAAATCTATGATGTTTACTACAGGAAGAATAGCCTCATACCCCACACTTTCCATTACTTCATTCCCGGGTGTCCTCTAGTCTTTGACACAAAAACCTCCTGTGAAAAAATATTTAAACATTTCATAAATCTCTTTCTTAGAAGTGTTCCACAATTTATGAAAGTGGCCCATCCAATGGTTTCCAGGGTTTCACAGTGAACGCACTGCTGTTTCAGGGACTGTTAAGGACCTCTTCACTTTTTTGTGCAGAAAACTCTGTGGACACTCCTTAATGGCCACTGAAGCAGTGGTGCGTTCACGGTGAAACGCTGGCCACCGTCGGTAGGACCACCTTAATGTGCTTTGTGGAAAACTTCTAAGATAAGTTCACATTGATGCCTTTATTTAAGATACTTGATACTAAGGATTCAGGACACCTTAGCTAAAATGCCTTTAACATTTCTTGAATTCCCAAGTAATTGGAGCCAAACAGTTCAAAGTAGAGAGACAAATCACTACTATATCTTCACTTTAAGCGCCTTTGAGTCTGAACTTATGGTGGATTGGCTTCACCTGGAGGCTTGCCGCATTGGCATCTGCGCACGCACAACGCATGTCAATTTGAAACTACTGCCTGGCTACCGTGTGGACCAGGCAGTAATGTCATTTTATATGTGTGTCCGCTACGCGCGGCACTAACCGGGCGATAATCGGCATTGTGCGCGTGTAGATGATTACCGCCAGGTTAATGCGTGAGACCTTACCGCTAAGTGAATGGGTGGCGGTGGAGTCTCAGACCCAAAATGGATGTGCACCAACTTTTATTTTGCCGTATGGCCATTTTCGGTAAAAAAAAAAAAAAAAAAAAAGCTATTTTTTACAGGTGTGCTGAAAAATGGATCTGCACTTGCCCAAAACACATGCCTACACTAGCGCAGGCCATTTTTCAGTGCACCTTCTTAGTAAAAGGACCCCTGAGGTAATTACTATTGTTACAAATTCTCAGTTGCATTTGCTGTGGAGATTCCTGTGACTTAGACCGGATTATTTACAATCTCTCATGTACAAAAGAAGACCTGTTTCGAGGCCACATTTAATGGAGTTGTATGGCATTATTTCAAATGTCTGAGCATGCTAGGCGGAGTATCAAAATTGTTTTTTCTGAATCATCTGTTCTAGATTTGTACAAATAAGGGGAGTTTATCTAGCTCCAGAGAGGTCTGATTGGCCTTGCCCCATAAACGTTTGACCCTAGTTGTACTGTAGCATCTTATCAACCACTGACTACTTCCTTAAAATCTATGCCAGGTAATTTTAGAGTGTGCAGTTTTAGCTGTATTGAGAGGACATTCCCAGGGGCATGTTTAATTTGGAGTAGGAAATGTACATATGTAGACTATATCAGATCTACGTGTGTACTGCAGAACTCAACCTACAAAATAAAACAGGGGGAAAGCAGAAACTAGTTTTCACAGCCCAACTTTACAATGCAGCATGGACAGAGAAAACTAATTTTAGAATGGAGACTGAAGAGGGAGCTGTTGAGCAACCTGAGGATCACAAATTTGATAAACTGAACTTATATTGTACATAAAAAGATGACTGCCTGTAATTTGTACTCATGACAACTTTCAAAGTAAAAATCATTGCATGCATTCCCTTGGAAAATAAGATCACAGCTAGGAAATACCTGTGGACTATGCAATTAATTTGAAATTTCTTTCAGAGATGGTAGGTTTGTAGCTACAGAAATGTTTATTAATATTTGCTTTACACAGTGTTCATGTCCTTTATTATTCATTTTTTATTCTATAAAGCACAAACCTTGTGTAAAATATTTAAGTGATCTGATTATCATGGATAGAAATTACAACTGAATTAAAGACAGGAGACATTAAATAACTTTGTTTTTGACAAGTGATATTAGAGACAGATTCCTTAGGGATATTGCTAAGAAGCTAGTGTACTGCAACATAGGAATCAGCTTTTCAAAATTATTGGAGGTGCTAAGCCCAATGGAAATAACCATTCCCTGAATACATACAATGAATTTTCTCAATATTGGGGGTGCCACCCACAGAGTCAGCTCCAATGTACTGCAAGGTTTTTCCATCACACTTTACCATTACATTGGCTTAATAATATTGGATTGTCAGGTACATTTCGTGTTTCAATGTCTGATACACAGTCAGATACTTTTTCTATATCTAGTAGGGTCCAGCAAGGGTCGGTACTCTCTCCTATTCTTTAATTTGTTCCTGAGCCCAATTGCTGTACAAATTCAGTCCTCAGGGATCAGTACCTACTTATATGCTGATGATATTTTCTTGATCCCATTACACTACCACAACCAATCTTGACATTTCTCTTCTCCAATCCTGTCTTGATAGTGGGACAGCTTGGCTGACAGACCATCTGGTCTTTAATCCGCAAAAGACCACAGCCTGCTGGATATCAGGCTGTACCACTCCCCCTCTATTGTCCCTACTCTGGTTTTCTCAGTTAGCCGGTGAAGCGATTTAAATATCTTGGTGTTATCATTGACTGAAGGTTAAGCTTTTCTCCACAGATCTCATCAGTTTTGAGTTCTTGATTCTTTGTGCTTCGTAAGATCAGATCTATTGCGAGAGAGATTTTGCCTCCCTACACTCATTGTTTTATACATTTATTAGCTCTTGTCTAGACTATTGTAATATAGTCTATGAAACGATGAGAAGGGATCTCCGAAAGTTAGAAGAATTGTCGAGGGTCTGGCAGTTACAATTTAATAATATACCCAAATAGGGGATACACTGCAATTCCCAGAGCCAAACTCAAAATCTATTTCAAAAAAGCTCCAGTATTAATTCAAAAAACTTTTAATTATTCTATTATATTAAAACATATCTCTCTAATCTTTATCTCTAACTTCTTGCCCTGCGCTGCACTAAACAATATCTACAATGACAATGAAAACGGCATTCATATGGAATTATATGCGCTTTACAATCACACAGCAATCTTAGTTGATATCACACTACTTAGTCTCTATAAAACAGTGATTAACGCCACGCTTTCCGCATGACCACTGTGTTGTAATCAGTCAGTTGTGTTTGTCCCACATGTGCCGCTGTTCAGTTCAAGCAAAAGCACTCCATTGGCCGTTCATGCTCACACATCCCACTTGTGCAGCATTGTACAGGAAATTAAGAAGCCAGTGAAAAACTCCTTATTCAACTTCTGATGTTTTCAGTATATACCGGTTCCCCAATGCTGATCCGCATTTCACTAGATCTTCCTCAGGAGGAACCACCGTTATATCTACAATAATTTAACAATGATCACATTATAACCATCACAAACCTCCATATTTAAACTTAATATTACAATGTGCTTTAAACAAATACTCTTTCACATACCTCTATTCGGCTACATGCCGGTTAAAGGCTCCCTCAGGCTTGGACCTCATAACGCCGCATCAGGAGTTACTGCGTCAAACGTCATTTCGTAATTTAAAGGGCTAGATATAAGGCACCTCCCTACTAATTAAAGGGACAGACCTCATACCCATTCAACTTCCAAATTGAGGCCATTGGGAGTAACCGTACCCCATGAAAAAATGAATCGCTGCTCCATAACTAACAACCTAGCACTAACATCCCCGCTTCTATTAGAGCAGGGAAGATGCGCTATTACCACACATCGAAGTTGATTCATAGAATGACCCAATAAAGACCAATGTGCTACCAAAGGATTTTCCTGCTTACCATGTTTAATGTTGCTAATATGCTCTGCTAGTCTACTCTTCAACTGTCTCTTAGTGTGTCCTATATAGTATAAATTGCATGGACAAATAATACAATAAACCACGCAATCAATATTGCACGTGGTATTATATCTTAAAGTATGATCCCTGTTGGAATGGGGAATAAGAATAGTCGAAGAGTCCAACTGATAACAACAATAGACACACCTACCACATGGAGAATGTCTACCAATCGCAATATTCCTATTAGGTCTCTTAAGTAGTTCACCCAAATTAGCCTGACGTCTATACGCTACTCTAGGGGCCTCGCTAAACTCAGGATGTACCGCAAGCACCTGCCAATATTTATGGATTATGGTATTAATCCTAGATGCCTTTGAAGAATAAGGAATGACGCAAGCCAGGGGACTACAGGGGGACCTAGATCCAGTGGATAATAACCATGGACGATGAGCATACAGGGCCCTTTTATACGCTTTTTTGAGGATCCCCATGGGGTACCCTCGGTTCAGAAACCTCTCAATCATGATGCTGGCCTGTCTCTTAAATTCTATTGTTGATGAACACAATCGACGTAACCGTAACAATTGTCCGACCGGAACACCATTTCTAAGCGCTCTATGATGAAAACTTTGATAATGTAACAGGGTGTTGCGGTCGGTAGGCTTTCGATAAATGGTAGTAGAGAACTCCCCCTCTTGAGATCTCATAATTTTGATATCCAAAAATTCTAGCGCAGCATCATTGATTCTAAAGGTAAACTTAATATTAGTATCCACCGAATTCAGGTACTCAATGAAGATCCGCAATTCACGCAAAGAGCCCCGCCAGAATAATATAACATCGTCAATGAATCTCTTCCACATGACCACTTTGCTGATCCATGGAGATGTATAAACATACTTCTCCTCAAACCGGGTCATATAGAGGCAAGCTAACGAGGGCGCTACCGACGCCCCCATCGCTACCCCTTTGATCTGCCTATAAAATTTATTATCAAATGCAAAATAATTTTGGCTTATAACCAAGGATGTAAGCTGTACTAACACCTTAATCTTAGATTCCGGTATGTGAATCTTAGCAAAGTGGTCTTTGGCCAATTGTATAGCCTCACTCTGAGGTATATTTGTATAGAGAGCGGTAACATCAAGGCCCACCATATAAAAATCATCACCCAACTGGGGCTTCATTCCCTCCAATAACTTAATAAAGTGCATAGAGTCCCTAACATATGACTCTGTCTGTTTTACCAAAGGGTTAAGTAACATGTCAATATATTTGGCTATTGGCTCCAACACAGAATCCCGGGTAGATACTATGGGCCGCCCCGGCGGATTTTCCAGTGATTTATGGATCTTTGGAACAAAATAAATGCAGGGAATTTTTGGACAAGGATGGCACAGAAATTTCTGTTCCGTTCTAGTAAAAATTCCATCCATAGTGGCAGCATTTACACAGTCCATGATCACATCTTGCAACCATTTGGTAGGATCATGCTCTATCAAACTATAATATTGCGTTTGTCCCAAATGACTGTAAGCCTCCTGCATATATTTTTTTCGATCCATAATCACAGTAGATCCACCCTTATCTGCTCTTTGAACAATAATACGCTGATCATTAGCTAGCCGCTGTATACCCTGACGCTGCATATTGGATATATTGCTGCCATCATCAGTGCTTAAACCCTCAATCTTGGTTATATCAGCCAATACCAACCTCTGATAGGCTACTATAGATGGATCAATTGTGCCTGGAGGTACCCATCGGGATCTGGGTCCCTTAGGGACCAGTATGGCATTAGTTTGATCTTTATTATTGGTGGCGCCGAAATGTAACCGCAATCTAAGGTCTCTAAAAAATCTATAGAGACCGCGCCTGGTCTCAAAAGCATCATATCTGTTTGACGGTACAAACGATAATCCCTTGGCCAAAATTCCTTCCTGTTCCCCTGTCAAAGCCACACTAGAAATGTTAATAATATTATTTATTTCCTTGGAACCCTCTTTGTCTTGACAATCTTGCTTCCTTCCTTCTCTGCTACTATACCTATTGCCTGATCTGGAAGTCTTAAAAAAGAATCAGATATTCCATGGGCTGGCTCTATTGGTTTCGAGGCATTAATTGATCTATGTTGATTGTTACGTTTATCGTCATCCCCCGATGACTCACTCGATGATAAATGAAATTGCACTCGCCTTCCCCCTATCTTACCTCGCCGCCCACGCCGCTTTTTATCCATCCAACTGTAGACATACCCTTTTGTATAATCATGCTCATCTCTACGAAATTTGGCTACTTTAATAGCTCTCTGTTCTTTAGTGTATGCCTCAATTTTGATGTTATGGTCTCCCAAGTTTTTGTCAAAAGTTGATTTGTCCTGAACGCCTTTCATTGCATTCTGCTTATGAAATAGCTCATCCCTTTGCCCCTGAATTTCATCCTGCAACGCATCTATAGTGAGCAGCATGAGATCCAGGGAACATTGTGAAATAACAGAGTTCCACCTAGCGACATATTGATCATTGCCGAGAAATCTCGGCTCCTTGGTAATCCGGAGCCCACGCGGCACCCGTTGCACATGGCAGTATTCGATCAATGCCATGACTAGCATAGCATATTAGCAACATTAAACATGGTAAGCAAGAAAATCCTTTGGTAGCACATTGGTCTTTATTGGGTCATTCTATGAATCAACTTCGATGTGTGGTAATAGCGCATCTTCCCTGCTCTAATAGAAGCGGGGATGTTAGTGCTAGGTTGTTAGTTATGGAGCAGCGATTCATTTTTTCATGGGGTACGGTTACTCCCAATGGCCTCAATTTGGAAGTTGAATGGGTATGAGGTCTGTCCCTTTAATTAGTAGGGAGGTGCCTTATATCTAGCCCTTTAAATTACGAAATGACGTTTGACGCAGTAACTCCTGATGCGGCGTTATGAGGTCCAAGCCTGAGGGAGCCTTTAACCGGCATGTAGCCGAATAGAGGTATGTGAAAGAGTATTTGTTTAAAGCACATTGTAATATTAAGTTTAAATATGGAGGTTTGTGATGGTTATAATGTGATCATTGTTAAATTATTGTAGATATAACGGTGGTTCCTCCTGAGGAAGATCTAGTGAAATGCGGATCAGCATTGGGGAACCGGTATATACTGAAAACATCAGAAGTTGAATAAGGAGTTTTTCACTGGCTTCTTAATTTCCTGTACAATGCTGCACAAGTGGGATGTGTGAGCATGAACGGCCAATGGAGTGCTTTTGCTTGAACTGAACAGCGGCACATGTGGGACAAACACAACTGACTGATTACAACACAGTGGTCACGCGGAAAGCGTGGCGTTAATCACTGTTTTATAGAGACTAAGTAGTGTGATATCAACTAAGATTGCTGTGTGATTGTAAAGCGCATATAATTCCATATGAATGCCGTTTTCATTGTCATTGTAGATATTGTTTAGTGCAGCGCAGGGCAAGAAGTTAGAGATAAAGATTAGAGAGATATGTTTTAATATAATAGAATAATTAAAAGTTTTTTGAATTAATACTGGAGCTTTTTTGAAATAGTTACAATTTAATGCCAAGAAGTGCAGAGTGATGCATTTGGGGTGCAGAAACCCAAAAGACAGATACTGGATAGGAGTGGAGAGTTAGTAAGCTCGACTCAGGAGAGAGACCTTGGAGTGTTGGTGTCCAAGGATCTAAAGGTGAAGAAACAATGTGACAAGGCGATGGCCGTAGCCAGAAGGATGCTAGGCTGCATAGAGAGGGGTATAACCAGCAGAAGAAAGGAGGTGTTGATGCCCCTCTACAAGTTGTTGGTGAGGCCCCACTTGGAGTATTGTGTTCAGTTTTGGAGGCCGTATTTTGCTAAAGATGTAAAAAGACTGGAAGCGGTGCAAAAAAAGCTACAAAAATGGTTTGGGATTTGCGTTGCAAACCGTACGAGAGACTTGCCAAACTGAACATGTATACTTTGGAGGAAAGGAGAAACAGGGGTGACATGATACAGATGTTCAAATATTTGAAAGGTATTAATCCGCAAACGAACCTTTTCCAGAGACGGGAAGGTGGTAGAACTAGAGGACATGAATTGAGGTTGGAGGGGGGCAGACTCAGGAGTAATGTCAGGAAGTATTTTTTCATGGAAAGGGTGGAAGATATGTGGAATGCCCTCCTGCGGGAGGTGGTGGAGTTGAAAATGGTAATGAAATTCAAACGTGCGTGGGATAAACACAAAGGAATCCTGTGTAGAAGGAATGGATCTACGGAATCTTAGCGGAGATTGGGTGGCCAGGATATCCATAGTGACTACTGTTGAGATATATTTGCAGGTACTGCCTCCACTGTATAAAAAATATATCTTGTACACATTCATTAAGGATATCTTGAAAACCTGACTTTCAGGCTTATTTTCGAAAGAAAATATGGGATACAAATGTAACAAAATAAATAAAGAGAAAGGCGCCCATCTTTCGACACAAATTGGGAGATGGGCGTCCTTCTCCCAGGGTCGCCCAAATCGGCATAATCGAAAGCTGATTTTGGGCGTCCTCAACTGCTTTCTGTCGACCAAAGTTCCCGGGGGGGGGGCGTGTTGGAAGGACAGCGAAGGCGGGACTGGGGCGTGCTTAACACATGGGCGTTCTCTGCCGATAATGGAAAAAAGAAGGGCTTCTCAAACGAGCACTTGGCCGACTTAGTCCATTTTTTCTTGCGACCAAGCCTCAAAAAGGTGCCCAAACTGACCAGATGACCACCGTAGGGAATCGGGGATGCCTCCCCTTACTCCCTCCCCCTAGTGGTCACTAACCCCCTCCCGCCCTAAAACAAACTTTAAAAATATTTTTTGCCAGCCTCAAATGTCATACCTAGCTCCCTGACAGCAGTATGCAGGTCCCTGGTACAATTTTAGTGGGTGCAGTGCACTTCAGGCAGGCGGACCCAGGCCCGTCCCCCCTACCTGTTACACTTGTGGTGGTAAATGTGAGCCCTTCAAAACGCACCAGAAACCCACTGTACCCACATGTAGGTGCCCCCCTTCACTCCTTAGGGCTATAGTAGTGTTGTACAGTTGTGGGGAGTGGGTTTTGGGTGGCTCAGCACCCAAGGTAAGGGAGCTGTGCACCTGGAAGCAATTTGTGAAGTCCACTGCTGTGCCCCCTGGGGTGCCCGGTTGGTGTCCTGGCATGTGAGGGGGACCAGTGCTCTACGAATGCTGGCTCCTCCCACGACCAAATGGCTTGGATTTGGTCGTTTCTGAGATGGGTGTCCTCGGTTTCCATTATCACTGAAAACCGGGGACGACCATCTCTAAGGTTGTCCTAAATGTTAAGATTTGGGCATCCCCAACCGTATTATGGAAATGAAAGATGGACGCCCATCTTGTTTCAATAATACAGGTTTCCCCTCCCCTTCCCGAGGACGTCCTGCGAGGACGCCCTCAGGAAAACCTGGGCGCTCTGTTCGATTATGCCCCTCCACGTCTCCCTTCAGGATTGCAGTTTGACACCCCTGTTCTAGATGGCAGTTGAATCCTAGGATTCCAATCAGAATTTTTTTGATACTGATAGTGAGATTAAAGAACTTTATGGGATGCTTTGCACTGCATTTTGTGCAAGTAATTTTTTAAATCTCTGCAGGCTATTTTTTTTTTTTTTACACGTATATTTTAGTACAGCTAGGGTACCAAAGGACCTGCCAGTTTAATAGCAAGGCATATACTTTGATTATTAACCCCATGAGGGTAATTTTATAACCACTTACATTAGTGAAATTATGCATATACTTCTTAGCATGCAGACTCTTGAATTTTGAAAGCAAAAGTATGCACATTCTTTTGCTTTGAAAATTACACCAGGAAAGCTGTTTGGGGCATATACAGAATCACCTGGCCTCTTGTTGAGGTCAGGTAGTGAGGGAACGTACAAAAGATGTCAGGGTGAGTAATTTAGCAATCTGTAATTGGATTGGTCACAGACTTCCCTCGCTTACAGAACTAAGTTCTTTACACCCAAGAATCCACTGAAAGAATAGGACGCAAGGCTCAGATGTTATAGAAAAATAAAAGCTAATTTATTATTTGGTAGTGGTGAAACAGTGTAAATCGGAGACAATTTACTTATGCTAATATACTCAAAATGATGGTAAAATACTGATCATTTATGTACCTGTCAAGGCAGGGTAGAGAACGCACACATATGCCCTAGTCCTGAACTGATTAGGACTTCTAATTTCCCAATGCACTAATAGAAGAAACAAGTACAACCTGACTTGATGGCAGACAGCTCTTTCTTTCAGGCTGTTGTAGATGGAGGCAGTTAGGATTTCGTGTGAAACACAGGAACTACAGGAGGTCTTTCTCTGGGATGGTCAGTCAGCAGATGGGCTCTCTCCCTCGGGCAGGCAACCCGGGTAGACAGGTGTGCAGGAACAGTTGGTGAGCCACTATGAGCCTCTAATGTCTTTCATGATGTGGCAGGCGCTGGGTTGTCAGCTACTTCACTGATGGCAGCTCCATCATAAACTGCTCAAGATAACACCCAGGTGACGTTATACTTAAGGAAGTGTTTCTTATACCCTTTTCTTGGGTTTAGAGAGCCATTCTGTCCAGAATAACAAATTTGGGACTTTCCATTATTGTGGCTTGAAAGACCAAACAACAGGGCTATCGGCGCCAAGAGCAATTTGGTCCTAAACATGAAGACCCAGCTTTTGTAAATAAGGTGGTGGTTGAAGTTATTTTTGTTTTCCTGTAGCCCTGGCTATGTCATCAATGTTCCTTTCACTGTTGAATAAAACTTGGGCCTACTGAGCCAACAAACCTTAGCATTTGCTGACTTGGCCTGATTCTGTAACTTGGAAGTCAGATTCTCAGTATAGAATAGTGTCTTCTTGTAGGGCCTCTTTTGCTCCTACAGCTATGTTCACACATTTACATCTATTATTTAATATCCATAGTTTTTCTGTGAAAGTTTGTGCATACTCATTCATTTTCCAAAGCGTACACCCTTCCCCTTTTCATGGGAATGCTTCTGCATTCTTTTGAGTGACAGTACGAACACATACAGGTGGGACACGTATGTCCTTCTACCTATTTATTGGGTGGGTAGTTTTGTAAAAGCCCATTTCTGTAGGTAAAGCACTGCTTTACTCATGGAAATTACTTCGAAAATCATCCTCCCTGCTGTATTTACAAAGCCAAGCCATTAGCTAATGCAGTTGTTGCATGTCCTGATTAGGGAAAGGAGCATCCCAGTCATTATATACTTATGTACTAGAAAGGTGCCAGACACTGATATTGAGTGTGACTAATGCATAGTGGCAGCTTTATTAACTGTAACGTTTAACAAGTCGCTTAGGGGCCCTTTTACTATGCTGTGTTAGACTCTAACGCACACTTAAAATATGATACCTCAGGACCCACTAAGGCATCCTGCGGTTAGTTCCATTTTAGCATGCACCTATCCATGTACTTTTTCAAAACATGTTTTATGACTGGCATGTTAGGGGATGTTCCTGCACTAATCAGCGCAGCTACATTACTGCACGCTAACTGGCTAGTGCAGGATTACCATTTGAGCCCTTATTGCCTACAAGTGCTCATGAAACAGTTTTTATTAATGACTGTGCAGCCAGTCTCTGTTTCACTCGCCAATAGAAAGGAGTGCGATTTTCTCTCTGTTCTTCTAGAATCCTGAAGCAGAATTCGAACGTTGGCTATCGTTGATCACGGACCAAGAGACTGTTGAGAACACAGAGATTTGTTTCACCAAGCTAAGTCAAGCTAAGTGCATTTAAAGTTTAATAGCTTGTTTGAATGAAAGAGGTTTTTCTGGCCTATGATGAAAGAGTCCTACCCCGAGTGACTGTCATAAGAGTCACGGGGTTTCTCGAGGCCTTTTCCTCACCATATTCAGTGGACTATATGTTGCTATTACGACTGCTATATCTAATAAGAGCACCTTTATTAACATTAGCACATGACCATTAATAGAAAAAACTGTGAAATTGGCCATTTGATGGCTGCGGCAAAAATGGCCTTAGCACTTGGCAAAACGGTACGCTAAGGCCACTTTTGCCAAACCTTAGTAAAAGGGCCCCTTATGTACCAGAAATCTTCTGTATTACTTAATTATATCCAAACTCTCCCTCTTCCTCTTTTGCCCTGCATCTGGGATGGATTGGTGTTGGGGGAAATGGTTTGTGGGACCTATCAGGAAATTACCTAAAGACCAGTGGCCCGCTGTAAACAATCAAGATTATAGTCCTTTCAAAAAGCATTATTGACTCACCATGAAGGAGCTAGACCTTCAAGAACAGCCATGGGGACACCGATCTGCCTTACTGGGGCCAGGTTGACCTGGTGACAGATAGACCCCAGCTATGCCTGTGCGCCCTTTTCGTTGTTATCTCTAGCCTTCTCCTCATCTAAACCCTACAAGACTTGGGTATTCCTACCCACTAAAGCTGTGATAATTCAGGCAGAACAGGTGTGATATTTAAGACACACTACAGTAATGCCAGTGAGAGGGAATCTGACTATACAACTGTATTTGTTGTGATGTTACTATGCACCCATTTAAAGGGAGATAGAAGGATGTGTGGGTTTCAGCTTTGTGGGTGGCATGAAAGGAAAAAAAATGAGCTTTTAAGCAGCCTCCTTTAAAG
This sequence comes from Microcaecilia unicolor, assembly GCF_901765095.1. Classification (NCBI taxonomy): domain Eukaryota; kingdom Metazoa; phylum Chordata; class Amphibia; order Gymnophiona; family Siphonopidae; genus Microcaecilia; species Microcaecilia unicolor. Next base: position 78,899,168 of record NC_044033.1, on the reverse strand, counting down.
AAGAAAAAAAACCTCTACCTCCTAGCAGGGGCCCTCCGCCTCCTAGCAGGGGCCCTCCCTAACTCTGTGTGTTGGGCAGCTTCTCTCTTCCACCTCCAACAGGTTCTCAGAAGTGGGAAGGCGAAGGAGGTATGAATTCTGGTAGGAATACTGGTGTCTCTGAAGGAAAAGAGAGGGCCAGTGGCAGGTGTACAGCTGGAGGCCTCAGAGGCCATAACACTTGTTACCAACCTCAAGGCCTGTTTCACGAACCCTCTGCCTTGCACCCAGTTAAGACGGGCAATAGCTTGTGTACATGGAATATCTATGTGAATCTATGTGGTTTTCTAATGGCTATGTTTGAAAAATATTACAATTATGTAGAAATCAATTTGTGGAAGAAACAATTGAGAGCATGAAGGGAAACTAACTCTAGGGAGACATCTCTAAGACTGGCTAGCCTGAGAGAATAGAATTTGGTTGAAATTAACTGTTTTGTTTTACAAGATCTTTAAAATGATGACACTTAAGTCAGTATCTGTGAAAGTGTTGTATTAATCCTTGGCCTGCAGTTTACTTACTAAATGCTAACTATTTGTGGATTCTGGTGACTTGAGATGAGTATAAAAAGCTCTATAGATTTGCATCAGTAATAATTTTATGCCTCAACATCATTTTGCACCATTGATTATAATGATAGGTGAAATTGAAGAAACAACTCCTTGATCTGTGTATGAGGTTCAGTTCAGCAACATAGCATTAGGTAATAGAGTACATAATTTGATATAAGTACTGGTCTTTTGGGTGAAATGCATGAATTGATTGCATCGTTTAAGTGTTCCTTGATGTATCCTAATTAAGCACCAAGGAGAGGAACTGATTTAAACATAGATTTTGGTTGGAAGAAAATGGCAGATCTCAGCTTTCATATTATAGATTGTTAAGCCCCTGGGCTCAGATAGGATACCAAGAAAATTCACCTCTCAAAGTAGCCTAATGGTTAGTGAGTGGCATGAAATTCAGAGGAGCAGGGTTCAATTCCCTTCAGCTCCTTGTGACTCTGAGCAAGTTGCTTAACCCTCCATTGCCCCAGGTACAAAGTAAGTACCTCTATGTAATATATAAATTGCTTTGATTGTATCCAGAGAAAGGTGGTCTATCAAATCCTATCCCCATTTAAAAAAATCATGCAGAAAGCAAGATACCTATGTGTCCTTCTCTCTTCCCAGCAGTTAGAGGAACATAACTGGTGGAATAGTTGGAAGTATGTGACGCTGTTGACCTCTGTTACTGTTTTAGTGACTGCAACTGTTAGGGGTTAGGGCTATGGACCCTCAGTGCAGAGGCCATGGATTTGATTCCCACTTTGGGTCTTTATGGTTACTGTTTACCATGTTTAGAATATTGTGTGCAATTCTGGAGATTGCACCTTCAAAAAGATATAAACAGGATGGGGTTGGTTCAGAGGATGGCTACTAAAATGGTCAGTGGTCACCATCAAAAAGCATATAGATCTCAATGTTTGTATTTTGGAAGAAAGATGGGAGAGGGCAGACATAATAGAGACATTTAAATACCTATGTTGCACAAATGCACAGGAGGCGAGTCTTTCATTTGGAAGGAAGCTCTGGATGAAGGTGAAAGGGGATAGATTCCGAAGTAACCTGAGGAAATACTTCACGGAAAAGGTGGTGAATTCGTGGAACAACCTCTCTGTGGAAGTGGTGGAGATGAAAACTGTATCTGAATTCAAGAGAGCTTGGGACAAGTACATAGGTTCTCTAAGGGAATGATAGGGAGAGCAGATGGCATGGATGGGCAGACTGGATAGGCCATATGGTCTTTATCAGCCTATGTTTTTCTATGTTTCTATATAAACCTGTTAAAGTCCTCCCTGAATTGCTCACAGAGAGAAAACCAGTTTCATGGGATTGACTAGTATTTCTTTTTTGCTGAAAATAAAATGTAGAGGAGTCAATCTTTTTTAGTCCACGTTTTTTTAAAATTATTTTAAGATAAGCTATCAAACAGCAAACCAAAACGAAAGACACAATAAAATCAGTAACAATAGTAGAGGTGGAACAATATATCACACAAGGACAGTTAATAACTGAGTGGCCTTCAAACCTTGCTGCTGGACAATTAGAAAAAAATATTGTTTGCTAACCAAATAGGATGACAAGACTGTTTTTCGTCCTGTTAGGCATCACCATTTTGCACTTGACACACAGAATTGCACCAAAAATGGCCATTCTAGCAGTCAAATCATCTTCAGAGCAAAGGACAGAATGATATTCAACAACTTTTTAATTCATAAATGAGACAGCAGTAGGAAGCATATTTGAATTAAATAGTTAATTTGTATAATATCAAATTGGAAACAGCATGTGGGGGAGATTAATCCTCTGGGTCAGTGGTTACCATACTTGTCCTGGGGGAACAGTCGGCCAGTCAGGTTTTCAGGATATCCACAATGAATATTCATGAGAGAAACTTGAATGCAGTGGAGGAGGTGCATGCAAATCTCTCTCATGAATATTCATTGTGGATATCTTACAAACCTGACTGGATTAGGGTTCCCCAGGACAGGTTTGGGAACCACTGTTCTAGATCCTTGACCAAAAAGCATGCACATCAGGCAGTTAAACAGCATATATATATATATATATATATATATTTTTTTTTTTTTTTTTTAGCTTTACAAGACCAGGAAAGACATGAAATAGCTTTATGTTAGTGTCACTGGAGTTCAGGTTGCCCATGGTAAAATAATTTATTAATCTGTATTATGCACATTGATGCTAGGACCCTATTCATTTGTGACCAAAAATTTGTTTCACTTTTCTCGAGTATTTGTGCCCAGAATCTCTAGCCCAGATCCCCTCCAACCTCTATGTGGCAGGAAAAGAAAGACACCGGAACATCTTATAAAGTCTAGAGGCAACATGCCCAGTGGCTGTCCGTTGTTCTGCCAGGATACATAAGGTTGGCAACTCTGCTAGCTTAGCAGGGGCCTTCCTGTAGAAGAACCAATCTGGTTATTCAACACTTTGCTGGAGATTTTGCTGAATATGAATCTCAGACCAACTAATTTGAATAGACATTCTTGAGGTACCATGCATTAATAATTTTAAAATAATACATTTACATAAGAACATAGGAACATAAGAATAGTCATACTTCGGTCAGACCAGTGATCCATCTAACCCAGTATCCTGCTTCCAATAGTGGCCAATCCAGGTCACAAGTACCTGGCAGAAACCCAAATATTGTACTAAGGTAAAAGGGAAAAGCATATATGTACACCCTCCCTTATCTAGAAATCAATAAAAAAAAGAGAGAAATGTGAGAAGAGTAGCAATCACCTAAATGTATTACAAATAGCTTGAGACTGAATGTTTAGAGAGAACGCAATATGGCATCAGACATAAGTGAGGGCAGGCAGGCTATCAGCCCATAGCACTCAGCTATTTCAGGACACAGCCTATATAACAGCATCAATCATTTGCCAGCATGCCTCTCCCATTCATTTATTATTTTTTCATTTAATGCAAAAATCAAGGATTAATCTCAAAATTATTTATACTGCATCAAAAATATATCAAAAATACATGTAATTCAAAACAGCGACCACTTATCTGTCACTGTGCTCGACGCGCTTTGTGCTAGCAACTGAATATAGATCATCCGACACCCTCTTAAAATACTGGCGTGTTATTTTTGCATTGTCTAGCATACCCATATCAGTTTGTTATTATTCGTTTTGTGTGTTTGTTTTTAGATTACCGTGGCTGCTTGCAGTTAACCCCAGATGCAGGTCTTTGACTGAAATGCCAGTATTTTAAGAGGGCATCGGATGATCTATATTCAGTTGCTAGCACAAAGCGCGTCAAGCACAGTGACAGATAAGTGGTCGCTGTTTTGAATTACATGTATTTTTGATATATTTTTGATGCAGTATAAATAATTTTGAGATTATTCCTTGATTTTTGCATTAAATGCAAAAAATAATAAATGAATGGGAGAGGTATGCTGGCAAATGATTGACGCTGTTATATAGGCTGTGTCCTGAAATAGCTGAGTGCTGTAAGTGGGCTGATAGCCTGCCCTCACTTATGTCTGATGCCACATTGCTTTCTTTCTAAACATTTAGTCTTGAGCTATTTGTAATACATTAAGGAGATTGCCACACTTCTCATGTTTCTCTGTCTTTTTTTTTGTAGAGACCCAAATAGTAGCAACATTCCTATATTACCGATCTCAGGGCAAACAGTGGCTTCCCCTGTGTCTATCTCAATAGCAGACTATGGACTTTTCTTCCATGAACTTGTCCAAACCTTTTTTAAACCCAGATATGCTAACTGCTGTTACCACATCCACTGACAACGAGTTCCAGAGCTTAACTGTTCTTTGAGTGAAAAGTGTTCCTTAATCTTTGTACTTTTTGAAAGAGTAAAAAAATTGATTCACTCTTACCAGTTCTACACCACTCAGGACTTTGTGGACCTCAATCATATTCCCCTTCAGCTGTCTTTTTTTCCAGGCTGAAGATCCCCTAACCTCTTTAGCCTTTATTCATATGAGTGGAGTTTTATCCCCTTTATCATTTTGGTTGCTATTCTTTGAATCTTTTCTAATTTCGCTATATCTTTTTTGAGATATAGCGACCAGAATTGAATGCAATACTTAAGATGAGGTCGCATGGAGCAATACAGAGGCATTATAATATACTTGGTCTTATTTTCCATCCCTTTCCTAATAATTACTAGCATCCTGTTTGCTATATTGGTGCCGCCACACCTGGGCGGAAGATTTCAGCGTATTGTTTACAGTGACACCTAGATCTTTTTCTTGGATGGTGACTCCTAAAATGGACCCCAGCATCAGGTAACTATGATTTGGATTATTTTTCCCCATATGCATCACTTTGCATTTGTCCACAATAAATTTCATCTGCCATTTGGATGCCCAGTCTTCCAGTTTCCTAAGGTCTTCCTACAATTTTTCATAATCTGTGTGTGTTTTGACAACTTTGAATAGTTTTGTGTCTGCAAATGTAATCACTTCACTCGTTCAGATTTCCGGATCATTTTCAAATATGTTAAATAACACCGGTCCCAGTACAGATCCCTGTGGCACTCCACTATTCATCCTCCTCCATTGAGAAAAATGGCCATTTAACCTACCCTCTGTTTTCTCTCCAGTAACCAATTCCTAATCCTCAACAGAACATTTCCTCCTATCCCATTACTTTTTTTTATTTTCTCAGGAGTTTCTCATGAGGAACCTTGTCAATCTGCACTTCCCCAGCTGTAAAGGACTAAAATACAAGCTGCTACATGCCACTATTTTCTCCTACATGAGTACGCAACTGTGGAATGCACTACCTAATGATTTGAAAACAATCGACGAAATAACCATTTTTCGCAAATCTCTGAAGACTTATCTCTTCAACAAGGCCTACAAAGAAAACCCATAGCCTCAATAAACCTCTTCGCCAACCCAACCCAGTTAAGAATGTCTACCTTCTATACTCACCCACAAAGATCTTTCAAGACAGGATATATTTATTTTGTGTTTGCAATACTTATTTTTAAATGGTTATATATATTGTGTATGTTTCTGTGTTTGTTGTACATTGACTCCTGATGCAGGTGCTGTGATGCTGAAACACAGCCCGTGTCGGGTCTTTGAATAAAAAGTATCTTTGCCTGTTTCAGTCTTGAAAGCTCTTTGCGCTGTTTTTTTGCTCCACAATGTTGGTAGTGTCATGGGCCCTGTTGTCCATTCCATTCTGCTGCCTATTGTCTAGGGTCACTGTCTGGTTTGTTTGTCTAAATACATCTCCTTTTTAAACATGCATTGTAGCACAATCTAGCTTAAAGAGCTGGTGAGGTTCCTGCTCTCTGCCAACTGAAGATGTGGCTGGCCCTGATGGCAGTGGTTCCCAAACCTGGCTTGAGGGGGACCACCAGCCAGTCAAGTTGAATATGCAGTTAAAAATATTTTCTACAAATGGCTTTATTTCAGTCAGTGCCTAATTAAAACTGCGCAAAATGCAGTCAGACTATATGCTCAAAGCTAATAATTTATCATAGTTTAAAATAGATTTGGCTGAGTTTCTAGAGAGCAGGTCTATTTATTTATTTCTTTCAAGTCACTTGATTGATATACCACCATCTACAATTTTAGTAGCAAGGCAGTTTACAAATAAAAGATCCAAGGGAGAGTCAAGTAATAAAGAGAATGAAAAAGGGGCTTTTAGTGTCAAGAATCAAATACAGTTTGGAAAAGCCAAGTCTTAAGAAGATTCTTTCCTCATTTCCAAAGGTAATACATTCCAATATTTGGGTGCAGTGTACGCAAATGTTGTTTCGTGAGTAGTATCCACTCATATATCTGAAACGGGAGGAAGGCATAGTAGTGCTTGTTGGGAGGAATGGAGGAAATGAGAAGGGTGATAAGGTTGTAATAAAGTTGTGATATAATTAGGAGCTGAAGACTGTAAACCTTTATGTACTAACATGTCTATTGGCCATTATGTAGACAAATAGCTTAGGTGTCTAGCTCCTGCTTCTGTGAGTGCGCAACATGAAATGCTTGTCCTATTTGGGATCTGACAGGTATGTCCAAATATTCTGAACTGTCAACTGATGCTGTGCTTCGTGGACCACTGATCAAACTCAGTGTGGCATTTCATTAGTTTTTCCTGTAGTGTAACTATGGTGGTCCCCTGACATAAAACCAAGTTACAGTATGACTGAAAATTAGAAAGATGCACTCTGACTTTGGTGTTACTATATATTTACTTATTCTGTTCAATAATCTGTAGGTAGTCTAAAATAAATTAACAGTGAAGCAATATGATTTAATAACGTTTCAACTTTTTTTTTTTTGTAGTTTCAGCCCTTCGTTTCAGTTGGATATGGTATGATGGCCTGCTGGTTTCTGTTAGGAATCAATGGCTTGCTACTGATTACTCTCCATTCCGTTATCTCTTTTGTTGTCGCTCAGTTGAAGATGCCAGTGTTGACATGGTCATGCTCACTGCTGCTATTGTCTACTTTACACATGAGAGATGTAGAACAAGTTCAGGTATTCACTTTCAACTTAATCAGTAATTTTGAATGTTTGCACCTTAATCTTATATATAATAATCTGTGAATTGAATTCAGAAAATGTTATGCAAAACATAAATTCATTTCTTGGCCTTTCTTTGCTTTGTAAATATATTTAAAATTTAATTTTGCATCACTCTTATGTTCCTGTGATAATGACTTTTTTAATTGAAATGAACAGCCATATCATATGGAATCAAATTTATGGAGTAGTTTTGTGATTCTGGCAAGTGTCCACCTAAGGATTCAAATACAGATGTTCATGTGAGACCATGGAGACACCAATCTTAAGGACAATCAAGGGAGTAGTGTTGACACACGACACTTCCAACAAATATGAGGGAGTCAAAGAATGTCATTCATAGGATTTATTAATCAAAAAACACCAATCGACTCAACATGGAGCCGTGTTTTGGAGATAAAGAGCGTCTGCCTCAGGAGTCTATAAAATAGATTCAATATTGCAGTTAGGATATAGAAGATATAGATAAATATTAAAATATAAACAAATATATTCAAATTTAAAGAAATAAATATTTCAAACACATAAAAAAGCTAATTAAAAAGATGTAAAAAGATAGATGAAATCAATACATAAAATAGTGTAAGGAGTTAATACGTAACATAAAAAAGGAGCCAAAACGTTAACACCAAGGATATCTACAATTTAATGGTTTTACAGCAGTTTTACTTCCATATTTTGATAATTGCAATTCATTGTTTGGGTGCTGTAGCAAAAAGGTGTTGCATAGGTTGCTGTTCTTGCAAAATATGGCTGCCAGGCTGACTTATGGTCTAGGAAGATATGATAGGGTGTCATGTTTGTTGAGGGAGTTGCATTGGTTTCCAATTGATTCATAAATTCAGTTTAAAATAATTTATATGGTATTTAAGTCTCTCTATGGTGAGTGTTCTGATAAGTTGATTTACTATTTAAACTTCCCTTCTTTTACATCAGCATGATTTGGACATTGTTTGAAATGATCCTTCTTTTAATTAATTAATTTATTAATTAATGTATTTATACCCCACATTATCCCCACAAACATGCTCAATGTGGCTTACATAAACCGGAGAGAGAACTCTGGGTGATATCAGATACAAATGAGAATAGTAGAGTAGAAGGGCAAGAAAGAAAGGATACTTTACATTTAACAGTACATAAGAACAGGACTAAACAGGATCCACGTATGCCAGCTGGCAGAGGCTATAGTCTTACATTGTTCCCGGAGAAATGCTTTGGTAAACAGATGCGTTTTTAGTGCCTTGCGAAAGGTAAGGTAGTCTCTCTGGTTATGTCTCTAGGGAGTGCATTCCATATTTGCGCACTGATGAAGGGAAAGCTTGACGCCTGAATAGGTCCATGCTTACAGCCTTTCCAGCTGGGGTAGTGCAGGGTGAGATATAACCTTGATGACGGGTCAGCATTTCATTTATAATTGTATTATCTCATTTGTACCCCACAGTTTCCCAACAGTGTCAGGCTCAATGTGGCTTACAGCGCACCACAGAGGCAAATGCAGTAAAATGAAGCTAATACAGCAGGAAAATCTACAAGTGATAATGGGGAAGAGTAGGAATTGACGGAAGGAGTAGGGAAACCAGGAGGGAAGAGGGAAGGGTAGGCAGAAGCGTACCGAGACAGTGACTGACCTTGCACCAAGGATGTCTAGCGCAGTGCTTTGTGCTTTAAGCTTTTGGGAATCCGAGACAGTCCAAAAAATTTCTCATGGAATTTCGCCTTAACAATCCCCAATGAAGCAGCAGCAGCCTTCTCCTCTAGCTGAGAGAACAAGTGCCAAGCTGCTGAGTCCACCGTCCTCGAGCCTGGGTCCATTGACACCGGAATTTCCCTCTGCTCTGACCCGCCCTTGCGGAAGAAGGAAGAAAGTTACCTCGGAAGGGGGTGGGCCACAGGAGAGAAGTTCCTGCGTCAGCTGCACCCCCCAATGTAGCTGTTGGAGCTGCCCTTCCTGCACAGAGGAAACAAAACACGGGAGGGGGGGTCGGTGACAGAAGCAGAGCGCCAAAGAGAGAGAGAGGGAGAATCACGGCTGGAAGAAACAGGGGTGTGGGCTTGAGGTGCGACACATGGGAGGTTATCACTGGGCCCCCTGCTGCCCTGGGCTATCGGGCACTGCCCAGTTGCCCAAATGGTCAGTCCACCCCTGTTTAGCGGCATTTGAAAACAGAAGATTTTAAGATGGGTAGTGCTGTACAGAAGGCACAGATCTTCAGCGAAACCTAATGTCTTAACCTCAACACATAAATTTTCTTTAACTGCTGAAATCATTAAAAGGTGCATGGATGTATGAAAAGTGGTGTTATAAATAATTTACATTTATTAGAAGATTAACATACTATATTTTTAGAAGAATATTGAAAACATTGCTGTTTAGTGAGATGGAATAAGGTAAATGAGATTATGATATAAGATCTTGTTCGATAAGATCTATAGTTTTCCTTGACTAGAGGAATTAATATTGTTATCCACTTAGAATCTTTTTGGAAAGTTAGCGTAATATAAAACCATGTATAGTACAGTATCTAGTTAAAGGAACCATCTGTAAAACATATCTTTCTGTTGTATAGTAGGTATGGTTTTATAAGAGATATATAGCTGATAACTTCATGATATGGAAAGGTGACACATGTTCCTTGGAAGACTTTCTCAACTGGCTGAATACTCAAGATGATGATTTAAATTTCAAATGCTTCATGATCATTAAGAGATCAGTTTCTTGGATCTAGTTATCAAAAAGAATAATTATCACTTTCGTACGTCACTTTACTGAAAACCTGCTAATCGCAGTGCTTTCCTACTTTTTGACAGCTACCATTTTAGCCTTTCTACTTTTTATTTAGTGAAGATACTAAATGCTGGCTATATAAAGAAAAAGATTAAAGAACGGATCCAGTAATTTGTGTGTTCCCAACCATTTTACACACTTTGAACCATAGTTTTTTGCTTGTGTCATCATATTATTCGGGCAACATTATTGAGACGTTTTCAATTCTCAATTTGAGTAACATTACTGATTATATTCCAGCACATAAACTTCTATTGCTGTTCTGTACAATAAAATGTTTGTGCCCATTTTGACCTGATATTTTTTAGATATTGATGTTTTGAAAATGGATGCTCCTGCAGCCTAGAATTGGTGCAATCAATGTCTGTCAGCCTGTGTTCTAGATCAGATTCTGTATTGGCAAATCCTGTTGTAAAGTAATAGAGAAACTTGAGACATCCTGCTCTGGACATCTCAAATTAGAATTTGTATATCCTTTCTAAAATTCCACTCCACTTATTGAGTGTAAGAGAGAGAACTTGAAAAGTCATAAAATATAGGAATCTACAAATTGAAACCAAAGTTTTATTGAAGAAATAAATCTAAAGTAATACATATTATAATAATGGTTTTAGAAGCCATATCAAATACTTTTGATAAAACACTTGCCCCCCTGTTTACTAAGCTTTGTGGCAATGCTGACACAGCGCATTCAAAATGAATAATCAATTCCGGTCACCAGAAATGGCCTGGCATTGAATAGCCAGCTCAGCTCCAACTGCGGGAGGCAACTTTCTAACTCCTGGGGTCTCAATATTGGCCCCAGTGGACCCTTAATTGCTAAGAAGTGAAGATAAACCAGGAGAGCAGCTTAGATCTGTGGCATTGAACCAGAAATGAATGTTCTACCACCATAATGTTCTATGTTTTTGTGAACTTCTGAAGGCCAGATTTATATGTCCAGATGGTACCTAACTCTGTAATTCCTTTTGCTCTTTTATAACAATATCAATTAAATGTGCCAGATTGTACTAGTGATTTGATGGAGTGCCTTGGCCTTTCTTCCTGTTTTGAATATAGAATTAATTATACACTGGTATTCTCTTTCAGTGATCTACACACAGTAATTAAATATTGGAATGGACAATGCCAAAAAACAGTATAAAGGGAAAATAAGGACAAAATCTGATTTTTGTTTTTTTTGCTTTTACAGAGGAATTGGTATGAAACAGAAGACGAATATTATTTGCTTGTGTTTACCTTGACAATTCGATGCCTATACTATACAAGTTTTAGCCTGGAGTATTGCTGGCACACACCATGTCAGAAAAACAATCATTCATTTCTTTGGATGCTAATCTACATTTTCTACTACCCCATGTTCCATAATGGACCCATTATGAACTTTGATGAATTCAAGAAACAGGTAACAATGTTTTTAAGGTTAATACTTGATTGTTTTTGAGATAAAGGGTATAAAAAACCCCCAAAACATGTAAGCTACCAGTGTGCAATTGAAAGTGCAGTGGAAAGAATATATTCCATAATATTTTGAGGAATAGCCTTACCAGCTATGCATAGGCATAGCTTAATATTTCTTTCATTACAGGACCTATATATGCATGGGTAAAAATTACACTTTAAAATACTGTTTTAATACAGGTTCTATGGGATATCTTAATTTGTGGTAGAAACGTCACCAATATAATGTATTAACAAGGTTTTAATGATTGTTGCTATGTTATCACAGCTTATTAAACTGGCACTTAGGTTTGGGATGATGCCTTTTTACAAGTGGATGAAGTCAGTGAATTGTAATATTTGCAAATATAGGATTAGCAGCTGTGCCAGTCAGCAGTATGCTTCTATTCTATATTTATCTTATGTTTTGAAGGGAAGAAGGCTTTTAAGCATACAGTGTCTGTATGTATGTGTGACAGTGTCAATATAGCACATATGTATGGCTTGGATACAGTTTGGGGTACAGGAAGAGCTCTAGACTGCTGACCCCTGGGCCTGTGGGGATAACTAGCTTCAGGGCCCTATGTATGTAGGCCACTGTCTTCCTTCTATTTAGCACCAGTCTGGTCCAGGTCAGTCTCTGAATAAAACAATAATTGATTAAAGTGCATTCTCCACTTAACCCAAAAACAATAGGGGTAGTTCAAAATAAAAATTTGTAAAAAAAACACTGTAAGGTAGTCTTAATCATTTTTATGTTCACTGACATTGAGTACTAATCAGCTCTTTATCTGTTTCTTCCTTTTGGCTCCTCTGCTGCTGTTCTCTCTTGTTTTCCCTGGGGCACAGGCCCTCTGTTGTAATCCTATCCTCTATCCCAGACAAATTCCAGTCCAGTGACCCATCACTATGGGTTCTGAGATCATAGGCGCCCCATATAAGAGGCTTGGGGAGGCTAAGCTTCCCCAGCCCAGCGGTGACCTTCCCCGCCTGCCTCCTCCTCCAAATGTAGCCCCGATTCGGGTCCCGCTGAATTCTGCTGCTGCTGCCGCCACCGCTGCTTCTCAATGAGTGGCGGCAGGAACAAGCACCGCACTGAACCACTACTGCCACCACTTCTCTCCACAGCCAGCATAAGAACAAAAAGAAGCACGGTGCCGTAGCAGCCTTCAGGCATGCGCTGTCGGCTCTGCTGTCCTCTGCCCCCGCTGATGTTAATTTCCCGTTCTGGGGGTAGAGGACCGGCAGAGCCGACAGTGCATTCCTGAAGGCTGCTGTGGCCCCACGCTTCTTTTTGTTCTTGTGTCAGCGCTGCTGTAGAGAGGCCCGGAGGGAGAGAACATGGCTGGAAACGGTAAGGAAGTGAGGACGCTGGAGGAGAGAGAGAGAGAGCGAGAGAGAGAGTGGAAGAGAGCCAGAGAGAGATGGGAAGAGAAAGAGGGGCCATGGAAAAGAGAAGGGGAGAGCCAGGGACATGGAAAAGAGCAGGGGAGAGTCAGAGAGAGATGGGGAGAGAAAGAGGGGCCATGGAAAAGAGCAGGAGAGAGTCAGAGAGAAATGGGGAGAGAAAGAGGGGACATGGAAAAGAGCAGAGGAGAGCCAGAGAGAAGATGCTGGATGGAAGAGGGGTACAGAGAGAGAGAGATGAGTAGCAAGATGGGGGAGAGAAGGAGGGGACATGGAAAAGAGAAGGGGAGAGCCAGGGACATGGAAAAGAGCAGGGGAGAGCCAGAGAGAAGATGCTGGATGGAAGAGGGGTACAGAGAGAGAGAGATGAGTGGAAAGATGGGGAGAGAGCGAGGTAATCATTAGTTGGCTCATGCTGCATGGCTACCGTGTAGGTAGCACGTTAGCCCTTTTACAACTAAGTCAGTGGGTGGCGGTAAGTTCTCAGGCCGTAAATAGATGCATGCTTGGGGTGGCAGCGGTTCTGCCTTCACTGCTAGCAGCATATTTGTCTTTCCTTTTATAACTCAAATAGAGGCCTTGGAGACTTCTTGTGTTAGCACTCTGTGGTTAGGCATTTGGCATCTGATGAGTTTTCTTCTAGATGTGCCTGTAGTCTTTATATGAATGTGATGGTTTTGTTGTTGCAGGCCACACGTATTATTGGTCTTCTGTGCTGGTCTACTCTGTTTCCCACAGTTGGGCTCTGCGCAGCCTTCTACATTTCTATTCAGTGTAGGCAGAGCCTGTGGTGTCTACCAAGTTTACCAGGTTTTTCCATCTGGGCAACCATTCTGTATTTGGGCTATGCTTAATGGCTGTCTTCGTGGTAAGACTTCTGTTCTTGCATAGCTCTCTTCTATTTGATGGTGGTACTCAGCTTGTCTATGCATATTAACTGCAGTACTTTCTCAGCATGGGGAGCGTTGCTCCATCTCAGAACAGCCTGAGACTCACACCTCTCACCTATATAGGTGAGGCACAGATCCATTGATGTATGTAAAGCACAGCTCTCTCTCTCTCTCTGATTGTACAACATAACCCTGTCTCTGAATGGAGAATGCAGCGCTGTCCCTGAAGGGAGAGCACAGCTCTGTCTGTAATTATAGATCAAGCCCCATCTTCATCTGTTGCTTACATCTCCTTCTCTGCATTTATAGGGCATTTCCATTTCTAGACATCAAGCAGAGCGCCATCCCTTTACAGATACATCTTGGAGGTAGTGTACAGAACCATTTCTAGATGTACGGCACAGATCTATCTCTTTTCTCTTAGAGCATGCATCCGTCTTTGGTTGTAAAGAGAATTCCATATCTAACTGTAGAGCATCCTTCCATCTCTGGGTGTAGAACACATTCTCTTTTCTGGATGTGGATCACACTCTGTTCTCTGGATGGGCAACACAGATCCATCTCTGATTTGTGGGTGCCTTTCCCTCTCTGGATATAGTGCACAGCCCCTTCTCTCTCTATAGGGAGCAGTACTTTCTTGGTTTCTCAAGCCTAGTTTCATTTCATCATGTTCTTTCTCTGTGCATAGCGTTCAGCACCATCTTGGGATGGAGAGCTCTGAACCATATCTGTGTATGAAGCACAGCTCCTTTTTTAAAGGTGGGACATGTTTCCATCTTGGGGTCTGGAACACTGTTTCATCTCTGAATGTGCCACATAGTTCCATCTCTGAGAGTAGCTTTTATTTTTATCTTTGAACATGGACTACATCTCCTTCTTGAACTGTACAGAACATCCCCATCTGCTCTTGTGCATCGCAGCTCTGACCCTTAATAAGGAGCAAGGCTCTGCCTATGCATGTTGGACTCGCTTTTATCTCCGAATATAGAGCATTGCTTCCTCTCTGATTGTGGAACACAGCTCCATCTTTAGCAGAGGAACACTACTTTGTTCTTCTGCAGAATATGGCACCTGTCACACGGCAAGCTCCGCCCATCATTGTGGATGTCTGTCTACTCTTCATTACATTTTCTGGTATTAAAGTTGTCAGACTCTCCTGACACTCTGCCACCTGAGAGCAGTGGTGTCTCTACCTCAGAAATTGGACTGTATATCTGTGGAGTTCAGTTTGACCTTCTATCCTTCTCTGTCAGTGCTGAGGAATACTGTTTTCAGACTCTTTACTGATTGGAACTTGTGCACTGTTTTTGGGGCAATTGTGCCTTGTATCTTGATAGTAACACCTGCTGTCTCAATCGTGGCTTCCTTCTTGGTTTTTACTTGGTAGCTTGGCATTAGCTTGATTGTAGTCTTCCTCCTGGAGTTTCTTGTTTGGTATTTGTGTGCTTCTCAGCTGGTTATAGATTCCTTCAGGACCTCTTTTATCTGAGCCGTGGAGGGGCATTTTTGAAAGGTCGTCCAAGTATGAATTAGGACACCCTTGCGAAGTCGGCCCAAATCAGGTAGGTATAATCGAAAAATAGTATGGACATCCTTAGACATTCCATTATCGCAGTGCAAAATGCCCAAATCAGGATGCCCAAAGTATAGTAAAAAGGACGCCCATCTTCCAGAACCACGATAGGACGTCCCTAAAACATTCACTGTACTTGCCAATTTGTCATATCAATGTCCTTCGCCGGTTCTACGAGAAAGATGTCCTTATTACTGTACTTTGGACTTCTCTGATGTACCTGGTTGTTCCGCAAGTACAGTTCAAGTAGTTGCGGACATCCAGGTACGGGAAATATAAGGAACATTCATAAGTGTAACATACAGTAACAAGGACGTGTTTCTCACAGAACTGCCGAAGGACGTCTCTCTTACCAGGCCCACTGTATTTGCGGAACATGCAGCTATGGGAAATATATAAGGAACATACATATTTTATTGTGTATATATGAAGAGGTTCGCACACTTGATACTGATATAAGGAAGGCTCCGCACGTATGAACACGTACTCATCCAAATAAGGCCCCGCACGCGTGATGATGGTCCATGTACGTCATGGTCGTCCATGTGCCGACCCATCATATATGGGGCACGACGTCCACGTGCTGACTCGTCCATATATGGAACTGTGCATGTAAGGACGTCCATCACACATGGGTGTCCATAAAAAGCGATGCACGTTTTCCAACGGTTATTCTCTGAGAAACATGGCGCTTCATAGAGAACCGAACTTTAGCTTGGCGGAGAGTCTGCTTCTGGTGCAGCTTTGCATGAAGCTCCGGTGCAGGCTCTTCATGCACAACCACCACCTGCCCCCCAGAACTGTGTCCATTAGAACATGGACACAGATACGAGAAATGCTGGAAAGGTAAGTACTTTTTTTCACCCCCCCTCCCCACTGTTCCTGGGCTATCAGGTCCCCCTCTTGTAGCACCACATTTAAGAACTCCCTCAGCAATGTAAGCACTAACTGTAGTCTGCATTCAAGGGAAATCAGTGTTATGTGCACATGCACATTCATTAATAGAATCTATGTACTAGAAAGGAAAAGCGTTCCCACATCCTTACAATACTGCACACAAATGGTACTCTCTGTCCTCATGCCCACCTCAATGACATCACCTGTACCAATGTAATGTCCCCCCCCCCCCCCCCCAATCAGTGTTGTGTATCTCTACAATTTGGCTGCCAAATGAATTTGTGTTTTGAAAGCAAGAAGGGCCATCCCCTGACTCCTGGTGTACAAACTTGTATCTTGCAAAAGTTTTGGAATTTCCATAGCGTCCCCAGATCAATCCAGAGACTTGTGGGTTATGTCCCTCCACTAGCAGGTTAGATTGAGAGAACACTGAAGTTCACCCACAAAGAGGGGCATGTGCAGCCAGCTTACCTTCAGTATTCTCTCTAGCAGGTGAAGAGACATGCTGTGCAGCTCTGAAGTGATTTGGCTCCTATCCCTGTTTCCCTCGGGGTTGTTGAGCTTGACGTAAGTATTGTAAACAGGGCATCTGTACTCATTTGTAAATGTATTTATTTAATAATGCAATTGTGTACATTCTCTGAGGACAAGCAGGCTGAATATTCGCACAGATGGGTCGTTGTCCGCGACGGCCAGGAGACAGGAACTATTTAGAAAAATCTCGACGTCTTGAGAATGCTCCGTCGCGAGGGCCGAGCGCACTGTGCATGTGTGAATGGCTTCCCGCCTGCGACGCGAGTGTGTCCCCTCTGTTCTATTTTGTCCGTGCCTTGGCATTCGTGATTTTTTCGCCGCTGCTCGGGATTTTGGCCAGGAGACTCACTCCAGCGTTTTTTCGCTCCCTTCTGTTTCTTTTCTTTGACTTAGTTTTCATTTAGTCTTTAAAAAAAAAAAAAAGAGTAGTCTTTTCTTTATAACTTTTAGTTTTTTTTCTCACTCTTCAAGTTTCCTTTTGTTTTTGTTGCGGCCCCTTTTAGGCTGCTCGGTCGGGTCTTTGTTCCCTTTTTTGTGCCTTTTTATTTGGCACCATCGAGCCTTTTAATTTTGCTGCCGCTGTTTTCCCCGTCCATGTCATTGAGGACTCCCAGTGGCTTCAAGCGTTGTACTCGCTGCAGCCGGACCATCTCGGGTACCGACCCCCACGTGTGGTGTCTTCAGTGCCTTGGGCCTGACCATCTGCCAGCTGCCTGTAAGCTGTGTAAATTGATGAAGAAACGGACCCAAGTGGCTTGGGAGGCTCAACGTGAGAAACGTTTTTCAGATCGGTCCGGTCCTTCGACGTCGGCATCGACATTGGTACCGAGGCCAGTGGCGTCAACGTCGAGGGAAGCAGCGACATCGAGAGATCAGATAATGGCTACAGAAAGACCACATCGCGCTGGGAGCAGTGAGGCATCGAGTGGGTCTCCACCTGTCTCGAGGCCGCCTGCTATGTCGGACCCGGCCCCGAGGAGGTGTGTGGATTCCATGTCCTTCTCGTTGGTACCGAGGAGCCTCGATGACGGGCGTCAAGCGAAGGCTAAGAAGCACCGTCATCGTTCTCCTTCCATGCACGGTACAGAGAGCTCTGGGGAGCCGAGGGAGTCGGCACCTGAGAAGTGTCGGCGCCGGGAGGACCGCTCACCCTCCATTCAAGAGGTACCGATGCGTCAGTCATCTGGCAGCCTGGTACTGGCTCTTGAGCCCCCTCAGATTCTGGCACCGACTCCTGCACCGCCCCCCCCCCCCCCCAGCCTTTTCTGATGGAAGCTCTCAACGAGCGCATCAGGGCCCTTCCAGAGCTCCTGGAAGGGTTGCTTCGCCAGTCTGCTTTGGTGTCGGGGGTGCTTGCGCCTTCCGTACCAACTATAGAGGCAGCATCTGGGCCTTCGCTTGTGAGGAGGTCCTCGTCCTCGCGTTAGCTGCCACCCAGGTCGATTCCCCCTCGACGTCGGTGGAGGAAGCTTCGCTGGAGTCCAGGCAGGGGTCGAATTCTTGACACCCCCCACGAGGTCGTCGATCCTCAACGTCGAGACAGACTACTACTACTACTTATCATTTCAACAGGGTGTGTCTCTCCTTTGTGCACTACATATACATCAAATGCTGGGGTTGATGTGAGAGAGTCAGCAATCTGGGTTGCGTGACAGGTGAACTGTGACAGAGAAACTGGTACATATGAGTCATAAGTGTGGCCATATAGAAGGACATCCTGTTCCTTCCAAACTGCATGGCTGTATGGTAAGGGTGGGGGGAGGCTGGATGGGCATTTCTGTTGAGGAACAGAAATGCCCATCCAGCCTCTCCCCTCCTTACCATAGAACCCCACAGCAAAGAGTTTATTTATTTATTTATTAGGATTTATTTACCGCCTTTTTGAAGGAATTCACTCAAGGTGGTATACAGTAAGAATAGATCAAACATGAGCAATAGACAATTACAGCAGTAAAAATATTCAAGTAACAATACAAAATATGGCATGGTATACTACTTTAATGCCTAGATAGGGACCACTGGTGAAATATTCTAATTCTAATGTTGTATTAGGATGTCAGAGATAGTGTTTCCTTCCTGACGCAGCAGCGAAACGAGATGTTCTTGTTGAAGGGACAGAAGGAATCAGAATACATCACAATGGGAAAGAGGAAAGAAGCAGTGACATTCAGCTTGTAGCTGGTGGTTCACGGAAAACCCTGAAGCTAAGTACAGACTGTTTGTGTTTGGGGAGAATAGAGATCCTACAAACTAAAAGCTGTGAGATTGAGCACTGCATTTAATCCTATTTAAATGTAAATGTACAACAGAATCAGTTGCAGAAAATATTCTGCTTGATACAAGGGGAAGCTGTGTTTCAGAGGGCAGGAATCACTGGTTTTTCTCCAAGTGGGAGTTTTTTTCAGTGATTTAGAATCCTGACCTCTGAAAGAATTTGATAGCAAATATAGGACCGGTGATAATAAATACTTCCAGAAAACAGCTTGAGCGCATGTAAGAAAATATCATGCAATAGAGTTCTGAATAGAACAGCCAAGCCGGGAAGATCTGAGGTCCTCTTAATAAAAGTAAGAATAAACAAGTGTGATTTACAGCAGCAGTTGTTGGAAGCAGAATATTTTGAATACCACGTGGTAATACAACATTAGAATTATGGTATACTACTTGCAATGCGGTAGTGAAGGGTAAGGCAAAGTTGTAACATATAGATGAGTAAGAAAGTAGGAAGAATTTGAAAGTAAGGTGACTGAAGAAAGTTGCACATGAGGTCAGAGAAATGGTTAAATAGTATCTCAGTTAGGCTAGGAGTGGATAAACATGTCCCGCTGCAGTATGTACAGCCTGAGTCAGTCCTTGTGTGTGTGTGAGTGAGACTAACAAGTTAGTTACTTCTTCCATTAAAGGCTTGTTTGAAGAGCCAAGCTTTCACCTGCTTCCTGAAGTAGAGATAAGTCTTGTGTGAAGTGGAGCCTTTCAGGCAATGCATTCCAGAGTGTGGGGTCTACTCCGGAGAAGGCTCGCTTGCGGGTATCACATCGTGTAATGTCTTTTGGAGAGGGTGTAGTTAGTGAAAGTCCTTGGGAGGACCTTAGTGTCCTTGGCAGTATATGGAGGATCATCCTATTACTACTGCTACTACTATTTAGCATTTCTATAGCGCTGCAAGGCGTACGCAGCTCTGCACAAACATAGAAGAAAGATAGTCCCTGCTCAAAGAGCTTGCAATCTATTAGACAAAAATAAAGTAAGCAAATTAAATCAATTAATGTGTACAGGAAGGAGGAGAGGAGGGTAGGTGGAGGCGAGTGGTTACAAGTGGTTATGAGTCAAAAGCAATGTTAAAGGTGGGCTTTCAGTCTAGATTTAAAGGTGGCCAAGGAAGGGGCAAGACGTAGGGGCTCAGGAAGTTTATTCCAGGCGTAGGGTGCAGCGAGACAGAAGGCGCGAAGTCTGGAGTTGGCAGTAGTGGAGAAGGGAACAGACTATTCTTCAGATACTTGGGGCCATTTCCTTTCAGGGCCTTGCAGATCAGACATAGAGTTTTAAATTTAGCCTTGTATTGAACTGGTCACAAATGTTTTTGTAAAAATGGTGTGATGTGATCATGTTGTGTAAATAATAGGTATGTTGTCTAGCACTAGTGATCTGCCAAGTAGAAACTTGTAGATAACCATAGGTAGCACATAGACGATGTTTGCTCTCTGATCACCAGACACCCTTACCCACAACCAAACCGCATTGGTGAGGGCGAGGAAGGAGCTAGAAACAGCTGGGCCATCTTTTCACATTGAATGTATCAGCAATGGTATATAGTGCTGAGGAGAAAAGGGAAAACAATGGTAAAAACATTAGATGGATGTTTACTTCATCACAATTGCAATATAATACATCAGGTACAGAAGGGCACAGGCTAGGGGAATTATATAGGCACTGGGCTGTAGCCACCTGCAGTTAATTTAGAATAGGAACTGTAACCAGAACCCCTCTCCCTCACCATGACTTAAGGGCTCAAGGCCGTGGTAGGCACACACCTGCGGCCACCTTGAAAATAGTTTGCAGGATAGAATTTAGAAATGTTGTTGTTCCATAACTATGGAGGATTGTAGGACTGTGTTGAATAATGTGGAAAGACATTCAGTGCATATATATGCTTCCCTCCTCCCCACCCCCATCAACCTTGAGAATGGGTGGACACTTCATAAAAGGGGACTGGGGTTCACCACATAAAGAAGGATGGAACCTAGCGGGGAGACACATGAGGTGCAAAGCGGGAGAAAAACTACCAGCTGTGGATACCCGTGAACCTGGTGAAAATAGAGGTAAGATTTGAATGCAGAGAACATACAGAGAATGGGGAGCCCTTGACCATGAGGGATGCACACATCCATTCTCAGGGCCTCTTCCCCTCCCCCACCCCACAGGCAGCCACAACTGAATGTGTCCAATAGAGAACAAGACATCTGTACAATGAATTGGGTAGAAACAATCATGGTTCTCAGAGTGCAGAGTATTACAGTCCACTGCTGTCTCTTGCAATCCTGTTGACCAGCTGTCCTGCAAGATGCAAGAAGTGTTTGTTTAGCACCTACATAGCAGAAAGGGAAGAGGTGGCTGAGAAGTATGAGCTTACCTTGAATTTTACCTTGAACTTGTGGTGCAAGAATCTGTTGGCTCCAGGGGACCAGAGGCTGCCTGCTTCAACAAAGGAGAGAGAGAATGGGGGGAAGTGAGGGAGCACATCACACATAGCAAAGAGCTCCTGGAGGGTAGAGAATGGAGAGTTGGTCAGATGTAGAAAATGTAGACTATATGCTAAGCTACCAGCTAACACCCAGTCTGAAACTTTTGGAAAGGAAAGGTACAAAGTCCACATACCAGTTATCTTTCAAGAACTGGCAAAAAAATCCCCCCCCCCCCCCCAAAAAAAAAACCAACAAAACAAACAGTTGTACAAAAGCATACAGTGGCAAAAACAAGGCTTACTATAACTGAAGCAAAAACGCTTTGAAATACCACCTCATAATCTAAAGAAAAACCTCTAAAGTGCAAGCAGAGAGAAAGCCGTTTTAAAGAGGCGCCAATAAAGGGAATGCAAACTTCCAAATGGGAAGAGCAGCTGGGGACGTTTATCATTATCACCCATAATCAAAATGAGGATGCCCAAAACACAGAGCAGCTGGGTACGTTTAGGGATTTTGTCAATCGAAATTAGGATGCTCATCTCAGGGACGCCCATCGCGTTGTTACATGGGCATCCCTGGGAGAGTATTTAAGCGCCCTTCTCTGTATTTTTGATTCTTTGCATCGCATTGGTACGATGGCTCCAAAGCAACCACCCACCCGCAACGGTAATTTCAGCGACCCTGAAATTGAACTGCTGGTTCAGGACATCCAGAGGAGGCACACGCATCTCTTCGCTCCCACGAGCCAGAGGCTGGCTGCTACAATGAAGCAGAGAGAATGGGAGGCAGTAAGGGACCGGCTCAACGCAGTCTTCCACTGTGGCAGGGATGTGGAAAACTGCAAACGGAAGTTGCGACGCCTGAGGCGTGATGTCAGGAGGAAGGCTGGTGCCAACCCCCCAGCAGATGACACCGCTAACTTGACCCCCATCGAGCGCATCATTCATGGGCTCTTGCCCCAGGAGGGGATCCACGGCATTGAGTCCCTTGACACATCAGCACAGCCTGAGGGCTCAGGTAGGTTGACCATTAGGAAGCTGGGGTATCTGTTGTGCTGTACTACACTGTGTTTTACACAAGTGGGGGATAGTGTGGTGCTCCTCAGTAGGGGAAGGGATGAGAACACCACATACAATACAAATCACTATTCATTACAGACCATGACATAGGGAGTAGTGGGGGGGGGGGGGGGGGGGGGGAGGATTTCCAGCAATGTGTGTGTAGGTTACCACTGTTTCACAGCTTTGGGGGCCTTCCCCACTCCCTCCTTTTCCCATCCCCAAACTCTGCTTATCTCCTTCCCACACCTCTGTGCTGTAGCCACTGCGTCCTCTGCACTCCTTCCATAGTTCGATGTCTACCCACCTGCCTGTGTGGCTCTCTTGCACATCAGTCTCTGTAGTACACTGCGCTCCTCGTCTCCAGCTCTGTACCATGTACAATGACATCTGTGTCTTGCCTACCAATCCCATTCCTCACCAACTCTTTGCTGGGTCTTTGCGTGTGGGGCTATGTATATGAATGCTGAAAAACAAAAGTAGGTTATTTTGACCAACACACTTCCTCCCCTTTTGCTATGCAGGTGATGACAGCCAGTCAGAGGAAGAAGCTGGCCCTAGTGGCCACCAGCCCCAGCACACAGAACAGCAAACCAGTGGACCTGCACAAGAAAGCACACAGGACCATGGGGTGGAACCACAGGACCCAGCAGCAGCAGCGCTGGCTCTCCCTCCACCACCTGCAGCAGAGGCAAGAAGAAGAATATGCAGAAGGGGGGGGGGGCACCTCCTCAGCAAAGGCTGTCCAGCCAGAGGAGGTAGCTACTGCGCCTCGCCACTCAATTGCTGGTCCAGAATGTGCATATGGAAGATTACCGGCGCCAGAAATTGGAGCTGCAACGGGGGAAACGCTGCAGGTGCAATGGGAAGCGGTACAGGCCCAACGTGAAGTGGTACAGAAGCTCCACTGGCTGGAGCACAGCATCGAGGGCCTAAGCCGTGACCTGAAAGCACCTAGTACAGCCCTGATGCAGCAACAAGTGGCATCTACTTCCATCACTGCACAGCAACCACCCGCTAAGAAGAGGAGCTTGAGATCCTCAGCCTCCCCAGCCACTGGTCTAGCAGCCACCACACCAGCTCCCCTTCTGGGTCTTGTGCCCAGGTTGCAGGGCAAGCCACAGGCCACAAGATGGCTGGACTTCGACAGGGCAGCCAAGGCAGCAGGCTGCCTTGTGGACACAGAGGAGGACAGTGGGAGCTCATCAGAGGAGGACTTTCAACAGAGTTCCCCTGCAGCACCAGCTGTAAAGGAACACGGTGGGAGGGGTAGGAGGGGACAGGGGAGGGGGCGTGGAAATTGATGGGACATGCTAGGGGGGTGGGGGTGAGGGTTGGAGGGAGGGAGGGAAATATGCACAGAGCAGGTGATGGAGGTGGGAGGGGGTGGTGGTGGTGGTGTGTAAATACTATGTGGTAGAAATAAATGTCAACTTACTCTCACACAAAGCTTGTCTCGATCAGTCTTTGCCTGGCTCTGACCCCCAGCAGGTGTGCGCTCTGCTCTGTGGGCGGGAGGTGGAGGGGGCTTCTCATCCTGTTCATCTGGGGCTTGCTGCTGTGGTGGCTGTGGCTTTTCTGGGAGGGCCTGTCCTCTGCGCATTGCCAAATACGTAGCAGGCAGCAGGCCGGGCATAACTTTGCCACCTTTTGGGGGGGCTGTTCAGGAGCTCCTCCTCCAGAACGGTCCAGACATCGGAACCTGTTCTTAAGTTATCCAAAGGTGCGCTCAATGATACCACAGGTGGTCCGATGTCTACTGTTGTAGTTCTCCTCTGACCCTGTTTGTGGTTGCATTATGGGGGTCATGAGCCAACTCCGCTGTGGGTAGCCTCTGTCACCTTTGGGGAGAAGCAGGATGAGAAAGATGTGTGTGTATTGTTTGGAGTGGGTACCTTGTGGAGGTGGTGGTGGGGAATAGTGGGCTATGGAGTGAGCTGGAGGGAGACAATGCTGAGGGTTGCCCGGTGGAGGGGAAGGTGATGTACTCAGAGGTGTGGGTAAGGAAGGCATCAAGGAACTGGGTGAGGCAGTTAGAAATGGAAGCCTGGGTGAGACCCGTGTTCACAGATAGGACAGACTGGAAACTCCCAGTGGCCAGAAAAGATAGAGAAGCAGTGATCTTTAGGTGCATAGGGTTGGGGTTGTTCCTACAGGTCCTGGGCTGCAGGAGGGGTTTGAGCTGGTCACAAAGGTGCTGAATGGCAGCCCTATCAAAGCGGTACCTAGTGAGACACTGCAGGTCAGTGAGGTCTAGGAAACTGCTGTGGGGCCTGAAAACTGTGGGGCATGAGTACCTCCTGTGATGCCTCCCCTCTTCCTCCAACACAAAGGCGGTCGGTGGCCCAACTGTTTGGGGAGGCTAAAGGGGGCGTGGTAGGGGTGGGGCCAAGGGTGGAGCTTAAATCCATAATTGTCTGCTAACATACAGAAAAAATAAATAAAAATAAAAGTCAAAATTAATACCTTTTATTAAATTTAGATATTGCATATGTATTTTATGTCAAAGAATAAAGTGGTTGCTCAAAGCATATTCTAAGCACAATCGCTCAACTGCAAAACACTATGCACAACTTTGTGCAAAAACACACTCAGAACCTTACTGTACCATAAATATTACACTGAGCAGAAACCTAATACACCAATATACCACCCATACAGAAAATGCAGACCGTCAACAATATGAAACAAGGGATCATATCATCACAATTCTCATGTAGAGCCACAAAACACCTTAATTCATGTTTAATGTGGGATAAAATGCCATAAATAAGTAAATAAATATAAACTTTTAATGTTGAGCACCTGATTCTCAAAGTGGTGACTTTTTCTGATCATGCTGGCATAGTATCCGATTCTGCTGCTATCTGTCATCAGTGCAGGTCAGGAAGTCATCCTCGTTAAATATCTCCCTGGCAACCCAGGACACCTCCAGCCAACCCCCCCTGCACTCCCAGCAGTAAGGTAAACAAACCATAAACCAATTTCTACAACTGGTTACACAAGGCTAGAGGGCTTTCACTGCAGCTCCTGCTTTGAGGATGGAGGTAAATCAACAATTTAAACCTCTCAGAGCACAGCAGGGAAGGCTTAGCCTCTCCAAGCTTCTTATACCAGGCGCCTATGCTCCAACATATAAGCCACCTGTGCATTTAGTGCCTCCATTTCCCCACACTACAGGTGCAATGCAGTGCCACCAGTGCTCACCTCTCCTTACCAACTTGGTGAAACACAGCAGCAACAAACAGAAACTGACACTCACTCTCCCACCAACCAAAAACACAGCAGAGACACACTAGAAGCACTCTCTGACCCACCACAAACTCTACTGCTACACCCTCTAACCACTTGAGCAGAGACTACAAACAGGTAAAGGAATGAAATATGAACTTGGGGACAGTGAATGGAGAGGGAGAGGGGATGGGGGAGATAGAGGAAGGAGTAGTGTTGTCTGGGTTTGGGGGCAAGAAGGGGTAGGGAAAGCTGAAAAGGTAAAACACAAATGAGGCAGGTGAGGGTGAAAATGTTCTGACTACGGCACACAGACAAAGGTAACAGGTACTCAACAAACTCTTGGCTTTCTCTCCAAACAACGCTCTCGCCACTCTCCAACTGCACAAAATCGCTAATGGGTCTAAAGACAACTTCCCCCTTACCCTGGTCGCTTTTATTTCAGGTCTAACTAAGGATGTCCATGTTCCTGCCCATGCGAAAGCATTTCGCTAGCCGTTATACGTTGGGGGCGCCCATCTCGTAACGCCGCCCCTAATACGCCCCCTGTGGGGACGACCATAGATGGGCGTCTTCGCGCTGAGGACATCCTTACAGCCCTGTTTCGATTATTGGATTTGGGCGACCTTCTTTCACGGTGATGCCCATGTGCCTTATGTGTCGCTTTTTGGATGCTCTTCTCTTTCGAAAATGAGCCTGTTGGTGTCAGGGGATGGCATCCACTGAATTTGGCCTCTTCCAGTATATCCTGCTCTAGCTTCATACATTAGGACTTGGAGTACGGTGCTTGTTTCCCCCCTTCTTGGGTCTTGCAGGTGGTTCCCCCCCGCCCCCTCCCCCGGTATTACGTATGTTTCAGCTGTTGGGGTAGCTCCTTTTTACTTACCTCACTGGCTGTTCCTTGGGAGTTTTTTTAGGTTCCCATAGTATTGTAATTGAGTATATTCTCCTATCTCTTTGTTTCAATTTTTAAGTAACACAGTAAGTGTGAATGGGTTTGCCATTTTATTCCTCAGCTGAAAGGTATGATCCAACACTATCGTTTCCACACTCTGTCTGTTCTAGCTGCAACATTTGGCACTCCTTTGGTTCTCTAGACCTTCCATGGTTGGACTTTTTTTTTTTTTTAATTAAGTCACTATGTTGGATTTGCATTAGTTGTGTTTTTGGTACTCTAATTTACACATCTAACGACCTCTCAGGTTTTGTGGCTTTCTGTTCCTCTACAAAGCTTGTGTCCTGTGCCTTGGGTCACGGGTTCATGGTTCTTCTTTGGCTTTGCATGTTACCTTTATCCCTGAACCTTGATGCAGTTCCTTTTTTATGGTTGTTCTTAAGCCATTAGTTTGCTTTGGTCTGGTAGAACTAAAGGAAAGAAAATTATAAGACAAGACATAATTTGTCCTTTTCACCCTGAAAGGACCGTTAGGGAGACCTGTTTCTCTCTTCAACAATTAAAAGGTGTGCCCTTATTTTCTAGCATTATAAACATATTAGTGTGAATTACCATGACTTCAAATAAAAAAAAATTGCCTTTTTTCTTAATTTCCAGATTATAAAAGACTAGGAAAAAAGGCCCATTTCTGAGCGCAATGAAACGGGCGCTAGCAAGGTTCTATAATGGTAGGGGCCCCCTCCCTCCATCCCTCCGAGCTGCTTGCCTGCCTCCTTGTGACCGTTGGACGTTGTTCGTGGTTCGCTCTGTGTGGGGAGGGTTTTTTTTTTTGCTGTGCCTGTGCCGTTTCCATTTCGGCCCTCGAGTATCATTGCTCCACCCTCGATGTGATCACGTTTTGACGCGAGGGTGGTGCAGACACTCATGGGCACACCGGATATCTCGGGCGTCTCAACTTCCGTGGAGGCTTCATTAGAACGTTGGGGTTGCCTTTTATATATAGAGATTATAGGATTGTGTGCATTTAATAAGCATGATAAATCTAATGTCTTGCTTTGTTTTGTTGGTTTAGATGCTGAATCAGAAAACCAGGACTTTGAGAGCAGATGTTTTCACTTTGGCCTCGGGTATTGGCCGTATTTTCTTTTGGTGGTGTTTGGCAGAGTTGATGATTCATCTCATGTACATGCATGCCATCTACAGCAGCTATCCAATTTTGAGTGAAGTATCCTATTGGACCTTAGGTCAGTGTAAAATATATTTCTTTGATTGTCTAAATGTTTGTTTCAGGTTTTGGTCATCTTTTGGTATGTGGGGAAAATTGCAGAGAGAGAAACAGTAGGAGTAAGTTTTGTTCTTCGTCTTTTACTACTTTCATTTGATAACTCGCATAAAGTGGTGAACAATAAAACAATATGCATAAAACAATGCAAATCAAATAAAATGGCCTTTATTTATATGGTTTAATACTTAATGATATAAAATTATTTTTAAAATGATCTGCTGATCCTTCAAATATTTCTCAAGCCTATGACAGGTTTAATCAATATAGAAGTTCAGTCTGGGTTTGGTTAATGGCTTTTTTCACAAAATAAATTGCAGATGCCAAATGTTGTACCAGTAGATCTACTGAGTAAAAAGCCAATCTGTCAGTTTTTTCCCCAAAAGAGTAAATAGTTAACTGTACTATGAACATCTAGTGAAAACAAGTTTCATAGCAAGAAAAGCATGGTGCATGGTAGAAAACGTCCAGAATCTAAATAGGAAAGGAGGTCATTTTTGAAAAAGAAAAATGTCTGTCTTTTTTTTTTTTTTTTTTTTTCGAAAATACTGTTTTGTGATTTGGACTTTTTTTTTGTTGTCCATTTTCAAAAATAAAACGCCCAAGTGCAAAACGCACAAAGTCAAGCCATTGGGATGTAGGAGGAGCTAGCATTTTTTAGTAGACTGGTCCCCCTGACATCCCAAGACAGCAATAGGGCACCCTAGGGGGCACTGCAGTGGACTAAATAAAAAGCTCCCAGGTACACATCTCACCATTGCTCCCTTACCTTGTCTGCTGAGCCCCCCCAAACCCACTACCCCCAACTGTACACCGCTACCATAGCCCTTACAGGTGAAGGGGGCACCTATAGATGGGTACAGTGGGTTTCTGGTGAGTTTTGGAGGGCTCAGTTTCCTCCATGAGTGTAACAGGTAGCGGGAGATAGGAGCCTGGGTTCACCTGTCTGCAGTGCACGGCACCACTACTAGACTACTCCAGATAGCTGCATGCTATTCTAATGGACATGAGTATAACATCTGAGGTTGGCGTAGAGGCTGGCAAGTAATGTTTTTCATCAGATTTTTGGGGGTGGGAGGAGGTTAGTGACCTCTAGGGGAATAAGGGGAGGTCACCCCTGATTACCTCCAGTGGTTATTTAGGGCACCCTTTTGTGCCTTATTCGTTATAAAAACAGGTCTAGCTCAAAATGTCTTAGTTTTAGTCCTGGACATTATTGTTTTGTTCCATTATGGCTGAAAAACATCTAAGTCTTAGGAACGCCCAAGTCCCGCCCTGAAATGTCCCCTTGAGATTTAGCGGTACTTCTGATGGATTTCATAGAAAAATGTCTAAAAATAGGTTTTGAAAATACTGATTTGGATGTTTTTTTGTGAGAAAAACGTCCAAATGCTGCTTTATGCCACTTATTAGACATTTTTCTCTTATGAAAATGAGCCCAATAGTAACCTGTGGAACTTTTTAAGTCTAAGTGCTTTGAAAGTGAGCCCCCTTGTGTGCATAAATGTCTAGATAACTAGTTCATGTGCATAAGTGTACACTTGCTCATAAAAGTGCCAGCAAGGTAGCTAAACATTATTCTATAAAGGCAAGTCAACCTACATAGAGGTGAATTCAGTAAAGGCCACCCAAAGTTAGAGTGGAGGAGTGGCCTAGTGGTTAGGGTGGTGGACTTTGGTCCTGGGGAACTGAGGAACTGAGTTTGATTCCCACTTCAGGCACAGGCAGCTCCTTGTGACCCTGGGCAAGTCACTTAACCATCCATTGCCCCATGTAAGCCGCATTGAAACTGCCATGAGTGGGAAAGTGCGGGGTACAAATGTAACAACAACAAAAAAAAAAAGATGTTGGGATGAAGACCACTAAGCGCAAATTCTATATAGGCAGTTCCACGCAGAACTGTCTATATACAGTGGTGGAAATAAGTATTTGATCCCTTGCTGATTTTGTAAGTTTGCCCACTGACAAAGACATGAGCAGCCCATAATTGAAGGGTAGGTTATTGGTAACAGTGAGAGATAGCACATCACAAATTAAATCCGGAAAATCACATTGTGGAAAGTATATGAATTTATTTGCATTCTGCAGAGGGAAATAAGTATTTGATCCCCCACCAACCAGTAAGAGATCTGGCCCCTACAGACCAGGTAGATGCTCCAAATCAACTTGTTACCTGCATGACAGACAGCTGTCGGCAATGGTCACCTGTATGAAAGACACCTGTCCACAGACTCAGTGAATCAGTCAGACTCTAACCTCTACAAAATGGCCAAGAGCAAGGAGCTGTCTAAGGATGTCAGGGACAAGATCATACACCTGCACAAGGCTGGAATGGGCTACAAAACCATCAGTAAGACGCTGGGCGAGAAGGAGACAACTGTTGGTGCCATAGTAAGAAAATGGAAGAAGTACAAAATGACTGTCAATCGACAAAGATCTGGGGCTCCACGCAAAATCTCACCTCGTGGGGTATCCTTGATCATGAGGAAGGTTAGAAATCAGCCTACAACTACAAGGGGGGAACTTGTCAATGATCTCAAGGCAGCTGGGACCACTGTCACCACGAAAACCATTGGTAACACATTACGACATAACGGATTGCAATCCTGCAGTGCCCGCAAGGTCCCCCTGCTCTGGAAGGCACATGTGACGGCCCGTCTGAAGTTTGCCAGTGAACACCTGGATGATGCCGAGAGTGATTGGGAGAAGGTGCTGTGGTCAGATGAGACAAAAATTGAGCTCTTTGGCATGAACTCAACTCGCCGTGTTTGGAGGAAGAGAAATGCTGCCTATGACCCAAAGAACACCGTCCCCACTGTCAAGCATGGAGGTGGAAATGTTATGTTTTGGGGGTGTTTCTCTGCTAAGGGCACAGGACTACTTCACCGCATCAATGGGAGAATGGATGGGGCCATGTACCGTACAATTCTGAGTGACAACCTCCTTCCCTCCGCCAGGGCCTTAAAAATGGGTCGTGGCTGGGTCTTCCAGCACGACAATGACCCAAAACATACAGCCAAGGCAACAAAGGAGTGGCTCAGGAAGAAGCACATTAGGGTCATGGAGTGGCCTAGCCAGTCACCAGACCTTAATCCCATTGAAAACTTATGGAGGGAGCTGAAGCTGCGAGTTGCCAAGCGACAGCCCAGAACTCTTAATGATTTAGAGATGATCTGCAAAGAGGAGTGGACCAAAATTCCTCCTGACATGTGTGCAAACCTCATCATCAACTACAGAAGACGTCTGACCGCTGTGCTTGCCAACAAGGGTTTTGCCACCAAGTATTAGGTCTTGTTTGCCAGAGGGATTAAATACTTATTTCCCTCTGCAGAATGCAAATAAATTCATATACTTTCCACAATGTGATTTTCCGGATTTAATTTGTGATGTGCTATCTCTCACTGTTACCAATAACCTACCCTTCAATTATGGGCTGCTCATGTCTTTGTCAGTGGGCAAACTTACAAAATCAGCAAGGGATCAAATACTTATTTCCACCACTGTAGATTACTAGCTTAGTGTGCAATTTTGCGCCTAATGTTTGGTACGTGCACTTAGTCAGTCAAAGGCTGTTGTAAATGCTCACATTCAACTTCTGTCAGGTACAGAAATGCACATATTTTTATAAATGTACACCTAAATCCTGGGAATGTTCCTTATTCATCCATGCCAGTTAGGGCTTGTTAATGCCAATAATTATCACTTGTTTAGCCAATTAGTTTATATGTAGATCTTTGACCAGTGCCCAAAAAATGCATGCCCGACTTTGGGCAACATGTACAGAATTTGGGGGATAATGTGTAAATACGAGAGGGCATATACATGGGTGGAGCATGGGCAGAGCTCCCAGTTACCACATAACTTTTCTGTAAACTATTCACATCCCTGCTGCATTTATGCACCGGTAGCTATAACAGGTCTACCACTGGATTTATCTTCAGGTGTGTAAATATTAGGTGGGTTACGCTAGTATTCTGTAATAGAACCTCAGTGTCTAGGCTCTTACCATATGTCTCTGAGGTGCTTATAAGGAGGAGCCCAGATAAATAATTGCCCAGATTTAATATGCCTCCTCTGTCCCCTGCCCACCCTCCAGCACCCAGCAATTATGCTGTCTCCTCTGCCCCCCTTCAGCCACCCAGCGATTGTGCTCTCTGCCCTACCCCCCTCCAGCCCCCCGGCGATTGTGCTCTCTGCCCTGCCCCCCCTCCAGCCACCCAGCGATTGTCCTGTGTCCCCTGACCCCCTCCAGCCACCCAGCGATTGTCCTGTGTCCCCTGCCCCCCCTCCAGCCACCCTGCGATTCTCCTCTGTCCCCTGCCCCCCCTCCAGCCACCCTGCGATTCTCCTCTGTTCCCTGCCCCCTCTCCAGCCACCCTGCGATTCTCCTCTGTCCCCTGCCCCCCCTCCAGCCACCCAGCGATTGTACTGTGTCCCCAGATTAGTTCCGTCGAAGCGACAGCGTTGTTGAAAGCCCTGGCCGTCCCCGGAGTCAGCTTCAGAACGTTTAAGGTGAGTTCGTTCCCTCAGTCTTGCCTTCTGATTACCCGCCCTCGACGTCATCACGTTTTGACGTGAGGGCGGGGCAGAGAGAGATGTGACAGACTTACGATACGAATGTTACGAGACAGACTTACGAATGTTACGAACCCTTCACTGAAGCCATGGAGTCAGCTTCAGAACGTTGGAGATGTTTTTTTATTATAGTAGATTGCTTAAAGGGAAATTCTATAAGATGTGCCAAAATTTAGATGCTAATAGCACACACATATTTATAGAATAATAGTAACATAGTAAATGATGGCAGATAAAGACCTGAACAATCCATCCAGTCTGCCTAACAATCAGACTTGTTATCAGTTCATGATTAAATCAACAATGAATGTGATATAAAATATTCGATCATGGTTTGGCATTTCTGGGACATAAACTGTAGATGTCTGCCCTTAACGTTCCAACTGCTGGCGTTGCTGTCAAAGGTCATTCCAGCCTATTCAAATCTGTCTTGTCATTTGCAGGAGACAGACCGTAAAAGTCTGCTAGACACTGTCCTCACGTTCCAGCTACTGAAGTTGCTGTTGAAGCTCTTTCCAGCCCATTGTAAATCAGATTGCCTTATAAAGCACCAGTGGCGTACCAAAGGGTGGGGGGGCGGTCCGCCCCGGGTGCACGCCGCTGGGGGGGGGGGTGCCACGCGCCGGTCAGCTTCCTTCGTTTCCATGCTCCCTCTGCCCCGGAACAGGAAGTAACCTGTTCCGGGGTAGAGGGAGCATGGAAACGAAGGAAGCTGACCGGCGCGCGGCACCACCCTCAGCGGCGTGCATCCGGGGGGGGGTCTTTCGCTAGGGTGGGGGGTGTCCTTTTGCCGGGGGGGGGGGTCGGGCTGCACCCTGGGGGCGGGGCGCATCGGCGATCCGCCCCGGGTGTCAGCCCCCCTAGGAACGCCACTGTAAAGCACTTAATTGTGTCATTGGTGCCCATAAATGGCAGTTATCTCCTACATTATATCTATGGCACCCAAATTTACACCCACAAAATTACATGCTATTCTGAGATGAGCACGCAATTAAATTGGCTAGCACCAATAATTGGATGCTAACAATCAATTATTGGTGCTAATTGACAGAAATCTGGATTTGCACATTCATCTTGCTAAGCACTATTCTATAAAAATCTGTGTGCAAATCTTTGTTGTAAGCAACATAAAAGGGTGTGGCCATGGGAGGGGCTTAGGTGGGTTATAGGTGTTCACTAAGATATGTCAGTATTACAGAATACCAGGGATCCATGCCTAACTTATGCACCAGGATTTACACCAGGTTTCAATTGGTGTAAATCCTCATGCCTAAAGTTTGGTGTGGAAATCAGCTCTAAGCACTGTTCTATAAGTGTTTATAGAATAGTGCTCCGTTTGGCCTTTTTTTGCCCAAATTTGGGGGCCATTTACTGAATCTAATCCGTTATGAGCTAGATTTTATGTATCACTCCTCGATTTCCGTATGAAAATCAAAGCATAAAGAACGCTTTAGTGCTGCTCAGCTTGACTAAATTTAGTTGTGGTCAGTTATGCCAACTAAAACCTGGTGTAAATCCTTATGCTTAAATTAGGCGCAGAGCGGATATATTCTGTAACAACGTGCATGGATTTTAGAAACGCCCACGACCTGCCCATTCCACTCCCATAACCATGCTCACTTTTCAACTATATGACTTAGAATGTACGCACACCACATTACAGAACATGCTTAGCAAGTAGTGCACATAAATTCTAATTAGTGCCGATTAGTGCTGCTGATCCCAGGGTATATGTGTATATGCTAGGCGCTATTCTATAAAATGTGCACCTAAGTCTCTTAACGCTCGACTGCATGGGGGGCATTAACATGGGTGGAGCATGTGTGTGTCATGGGTGTTTTGCCTAGTGACGTTCGCAACTTATAGAGTAATATAGGTTGCACCTGTGACCTGGTATGCTTCAGTGTGCCCGCTTCTGCCATTGAGTTGACATAAATGGCTGCAACTAAATTTGGTGCACCGATGCTGCTTTAGGCCTGTATTCTGTAATGACTTAGGCATACCTAAGCGCTGTTACAGAATTGCAGCTTTTATGTTGCGTCTACTTTATGGTGCCAATTTATAGAATTGTTACCTTTGCACCCAGCTAGCATTTATGTGTGAACCTGTAACATTGTCATGTATGAGTATTCAGTAGTCTGAGTATGCAAATGAGGCCAGATTCTATATATCATGCCAAAAAATCGGAACGGAAACGAAATACGCCATTGTATTCTATAAAGTACGCCTAAATTTAGGCATACTTTATAGAATAAGTCTAAGTGTCTATGCGGTTTGTAAAATGCACGGAGCACCCGTCCGTGTGACTAAATTTAGTTGCGTGCAGTTATGTCAAGTAAAACGTGGTGTAAATGCCAATGCCTTAGGGCCCCTTTTACTAAGCCCATGCATGCCCAACGCGTGCCAAATTGGAGTTACTGTCCGGTTACTACATGGCACTTGCGGTAATTTCAATTTTGGCGCTCGTCTGAAAAATACTTTTTATTTTCTTGTGCGCGTAGTGGATGCGCACAGGTCTTTACTGCCCAAATTCTTTACCACGAGGTCTATGGCTGGCAGTAAGGTCTCAGACACAAAATGGACGTGCAGCAATTTTGATTTTGCT
The DNA here is from genome assembly GCF_901765095.1 of Microcaecilia unicolor. Taxonomy (NCBI): domain Eukaryota; kingdom Metazoa; phylum Chordata; class Amphibia; order Gymnophiona; family Siphonopidae; genus Microcaecilia; species Microcaecilia unicolor. The sequence continues at coordinate 78,864,192 of NC_044033.1, read as the reverse complement.
GCATGTCCATTTTTGGCCCCAAAACAAAAGAGGCCTTTTTTACAGGTGCGCTAAAAAATGGATCGATGTGCACCCAAAACCCGCGCCTACACTACCGCAAGCCATTTTTCAGTGCGTCTTTGTAAAAGGACCCCTAAATTAGGCATAGACTGTATTCTATAACCACATGTATAGAATTTAGAAACGCCCACGACCCAACCATTCCACGCCTATGGTCACGCCCCCTTTTCAACTATGCGACTTAGAATTTACATCATCACATTATAGAATATGCTTAGTTCTGTGTGTAAGTTCTAATTAATGCCAATTAGTGTCAATAACTAGTTTATTAACTAATTAAGTTGCACACACAAATCCAGAATACGACTGGATTTGAGTTCACAACTTATGTTGCAATATATAGAATTCCGGGGATGACGCTTACATTTAGCTGCTAAGATGTAGAATTAGGGGGAAGTACCTGTATATAAAATTGTGACACCTTTCTTTTCTTGTTAAATAACCTTTAAAGGTAAAAATCAAATTCCATGTTTCAACATTGGCACGTTTAGTTTAGTATACTAAAATGAGTGTATGATTGCTTTTAGGCTTGGGGGTATTGGATAGGATTGGTTGATGTTTTATATATTGTTTTCAGTTTAGAAAAGGATAAAAGTAAAAGAAAAATCTGTATCTATCTTCATGTGTGAGTATGTGTGCACGGGCTCACAATTTTTGTTAACCACTTCTCAGATTTTATACCAAAATTACTTGACATTAGTAAGCAGGCTAATTCATCGTTGTTAACTGCTTCCAAAGATGTTTTCAATGGTGGAACTACCAGAAAAGACCATAGGATGGCAGTAAATACCATTAATTGTTTTATGATACAGTATTATTGATAGTAGCAGAGAAGAATATTTTAAGTTATCATTGATTGCTAAAGTAGTGTAACTTATGAAGAAAAACCTATGACATTTCTAGTACTCTTTTCTGACTTTTAATACAATTTCAGTTTGTATGTACCTACTGTTCTATATTTCTGTGAATGCTTTGCATGGAATGCATGCTTCATGCTGCACTATGCACAAAGAACTTCCAGGATGCAGGATAGAAGATAAATGTAGTACATTAATATGAGGTTAAGGTTATTTGCTTTTATGAATACAAATTTCCAGGGTTAAAGTGATAATATTTTTGACCTTACAAAATACCTGTACAGAACTTCACAGGCTGCTCATGTTGCAGTATTTTATATTTTTCTATAGTGGCAATTTTTCTTGGTGGTTACTGACTTTTGGAATTGGACCAGAGCTTTTTCTAGTTAGGTATTGCAATACATGCTTTGCATTTGTGAATGTATTGTGGAAACCTGTATCACCTCTGACAAAGGTTTTTCTGAAACATGGCCAGGTTGGGTCCTCTTTCCATTAAAGTTGACATTTGGATAAACTCTCGTGTGTTTGTCCTTCCTTGGATCGTTCTGCTGTTTGGTTGTCTGTCCCTCAACCTTATAACAATATATCTGTGCTTAGATGTCACAGATAAAATTGGGGGAACTGCACTAAGCATCTGTGTACTGTGATGTCAATGAAAACTAATGAATAGATGCCCAAAACACTTGCCCACTCTTTCAAGTCACAGTTTTGCTTAATTTGCTTATTGGGAACAATTCCATAAAGAGCGCTAAAAATTAGGGGCTCGATATTCAGACCGCAGGAGTTAGCCCAGCTCTGAGCCTGGATATTCAATGCTGGACTGTTCGGCATTGAATATCCGGTTTATTTTTTGTCCAGTTCAAACTTAACCGGCCAAGCCGATATTCAGCACTGGCCAGTTTTTAAGTTTGAACCAGCCAAAGGTAGGCATGGTATTCAAGCGGCCAAATATGGCCACCAAGCTTATGCTGAAATTAGATGGATGGTTATATCGCACAATATAAACAGCTATCCATTAGCCAGACATGTCCTGAAGAAAATTTGCGGATAGCTGGTTGAACGCTAAAAATTAGGGGCCTGATATTCAGATCGCGGGAGTTAGCCCAGCTCTGAGCCTTGATATTCAATGCTGGACTGTTTCTGGTGATCGGCATTGAATATCTGGTTTATTTTTTGTTCAAACAACCGGCCAAGCCGATATTCAGCACTGGCCAGTTTAAGTTTGAACCAGCCAAAGATAGGCCTGATATTCAAGTGGCCAAATATGGCCACCAAACTTATGCTGAAATTTGGCGGATAGACATTTATATTGCGCAATATAAATGGCTATCCAGTAGCCAGACATGTCCTGAAGAAAATTTGCGGATAGCTGGTTGTGGGGCATTTAACCAGCCAGGTGCCAATCCTGGCCGGTTAAATGTTTTTGTATATCAGGGGGTAGATGCCAAAAATCTGTTCACTAAGAGAGAATTCTGTAACATCTGAGCACCCAGATTGTGTTATACAATAGAGCGTAAGTCGTCATGTGCATGCCAAAATTTGGGCACTATCACTTATGCCATGTAAAAGGCAGATGTAAATGTTGGCATTTACACATGCAACTTAAAATATTCCATATGTTTTGTATGTAAGTGGAAGTCTTGCCTATGGACCTTGTGCTCCACCCATATTCATGCCCCCTTGCAGTTATGCACTATAAAGCATTTAGGTGCTATCATATAGAATAGTATTGAAGTGCAGTTAATCGTATAACTGCTGTTTTCTCCCATTTGGGGCTTCACTTCTATTTTACCACCAACTTTATGTGCCAAATTGGCAAGTAACTGGTAGCACACTATGGGGCTCATTTTCAAAATAGAAAAACATCCAAAAAGTGGCATAAATATGCATTTGGATGTTTTTCTTACAAAAAATGTCCAAATTGGTATTTTTGAAACCAATTTTTAGACATTTTTGTATGAAGTGTGTTCATATCACATGGGGGCATGTCAGGGGCATGTTAAGGGTGGGATCTGGGCGTTCCTAACACTTGGATGTTTTTCTGTTTATAATAGAACAAAAACATCCAGGGCTATAAGTTGGACGTTTTGGTCTAGACCTCTTTTATTAACGAATAAGCATCAAAAAAGTGCCCTAAATGATCAGATGACCTCCCCTTACTCCCCAGTGGTTACTAATCCCCTCCAACCGCCCACACCCCTCAAAAATGTGATTAAAAACATTACTTGCCAGCCTCGGATGTTATACTCAGGTCCGTGAGAGCAACATGCAGGTCTCTGGAGTAGTCTAGTGATGGGTGCAGTGCACTGCAGATACGTGGATCCAGGCCCATACCTCTCCCTACCTGTTACATTTGTGGTGGAAAATGTGAGCCCTCCAAAACTCACCAGAAACCCACTGTACCCACATATAGCTGCCACTTTCACCCATATGGGCTACTGTAGTAGTGTAAAGTTGGGGGTAGTGGGTTTTCGGGGTGTTTAGCAGACAAGATAAGGGTCCAATGGTGAGATGTGTACCTGGGAGCATTTATTTGAAGTCCACTGCAGTGCCTCCTAGGGTGCCCAACTGCTCTCCTGGGATGTCTGTGTGACCAGTCTACTAAGAGTTCTGGCTCCTCCTACATCCCAATGGCTTGATTTTGTGTTTTTCACTTGGACTTTTTTTTTAATTTTTTTGAAAAGGGACCAAAAAGATAAATGCACAGAGCACAAAAACATATAGCAAATAGCCATTAAAAAAAAAAAAAAGATAAGATGTTTTTCTGTTTTGAAAATGGCTATATTCCCCACTTGACTTTTGGATGTTTTTAGCAAAACATCCAAAGTTGGACTTAGATGTCATTTCGAAAATGCCCCTCCATGTAGAATTAGGGGAATTATGTGCAATACATAATCACTGTGACTCTGTGGGAATCACTGGGGGAAAACCCCAATATATATATGGTTAAAAAAAAATTAGTAGAAAGCAAATATTGTCATCAGTAGCTTGGAAGGGTAAAAAATATGTACCATGGCTTAGAACACCATCATCAGAGAAGCTCCTTAAAGAGAACAGAGCACTGTCCCAGCCAACCAGAAAGAGAATAGAATTGCTGCTTATAGTCGTGATAGTGCCAAGCAACTTTGCTGTACGGCGTGGGGAGAAAGATGACTCTCAAGTACCAAGAAATGCAATCAAAAGTCCAAGAAGAAATATTTCCAACTATCTTGGATGCCACTGGACTGATAGAAAAGTAATTCTAAGAATATCTCAATATGTTTTTATGCATATTACATCCATTGAATTACAGAAGAATACTGTTGGCACAATGCAAATTTATTTTTATTTTTGTTACATTTGTACCCCTCGCTTTCCCACTCATGGCAGGCTCAATGCGGCTTACATGGGGCAATGGTGGGTTAAGTGACTTGCCCAGAGTCACATATTAAGGTAAACATGAATGGTAAATTTGGGAGACTGAAATCATACTCAATGGCTTAGGATTGAAGTTCATTCCTGTTATCTTTTTTTTAATTTGATTTTCAAATTATACATGAAAGTCAAACTTTGAAAAAGGAAACAAAATAATGTATTTCACAATATAACAAAAAAGAATATTATAAAGAAATTAAAGCATTGAAATTTCTCACAAATTAGACCACACTGTGAGAGGATCCAAGAGCAATATTAACCGAAGGAAGTTGGCCATTATTAGGAAATCTAATTAAATTACATTGCAGTAAGAGACTAATGTATTTAAATGGTATGGCTCAGATAACAAGCTTTACAAACTTAAAGGCAGACTAGTCAAGATACTGTTCTTAAGAGACCCTTATTTTCCAAGAAAAAATGTAACAGAGATGGCTCGTAGAAACTATAAGAATGATTATCATACACCAGAAAATATTTGCATAGTTATCTAAATGGAAATTTAGCACCCACATTCAAAGGATGTTGATAATAAGACAAAATCCAGGAGAAAAAAGTTTCTATCTTGAGACATCAGGAAAGGCAAATAAATGTCTTTCCACCAAGAAAGTTACAATTAGATCAAAAGAAAAGATGTGACAGAACTTCTTTATCTTAGAGAAAGACAAAGGATACTAATAAAACTGGCCTGGACATAACCTCATCCATAGAACTCTCCAGTATCTCTGTCACATTCAAACTGTGCTGAGACCCCTGCTTTTTAACATGTATATCAGATTGATGAGGTGTTAAATGTAGTGACATTTTTAGCCCTTTCAACAGCATTTGATGCAGTCTGTCACTCAACCTCTAGTGTTGAGTAACCCTTTTGGTAGGAATTAAGAGGTGGAGTGAAATGAGTGTTGGTGATAACAGGCTAATTGTCTCCCATGTGTTACAAATACCTTTTTTTTTTGGTCATTCCAAATAACTTGGTAGTCAGATACCTTCTTTTGCTTTAATATATATTTGTGAAAACCCAGTATTGTAGCTGTCATTTGCCAACTAGAGGTGTGAAATTTGGTGGGTAAATCAACTCCACAGCTATAGTTGTTACCCCTCAAGATTAAAAGCTCATTGGGGCTTTTTATTATTTTTACTTTTAAATAAGTTCTTCAAGTACACACATTAACTCAAAAACTTGTAGGGACATGTGATGTAGACAAAGCAAGGAGTATATTTTTGTTATTTGAACTATTTTTCATTTCTTTTACTACATTGTTTAAAACTATGAATATAACCAATGTCTTATTCTTTTTTTCCTATTAGCCACACGTGTGTATCTGATATATTTGCTGAGATGTCCTAATATAAGTACAATAAAGCTATCACAGTATGTAACAGTACATGCCATGAAACTAACAACCAGCAGATTGAAACCAAATCTTGAAAGTATTTTGTTCACACAGCACATAATTAAGCTATAGAGTTAGAATGCTGTAGGACACGGTCAAATCAACTATGATAGTGGGGTTCCTGGAGGAAAAGTCCATAACAATAATTAGCTAGATAGACAACTGGGAAGGCCATCATATGTCTTTTGAAGTGAGCTATGAGAAATGAATCTACTTTTGGGAATCTGCTGGGTGTTGTGACCTGGACTTGCTACTGTTGGAAACAGAATGTTGGATTTGGTAGACCTTGGTCTGATTCAGCATGGCTCGTTTTATGTTCTTATGTTCATATGTAAGTTGAACATAAAACTAAGTTGGCAGAATAGTGAGCATAAAAAATAGATGTTTCAATAACAATTTGCAGAACCTAAAAGGCTTTCCAAAATGTCTTACAAATGCGTTCATAGCTTTATAATTATATCGTACTGTTCCTTTTAGAACTTTATTTTTAATTGAGATCATCTATCATCGCAATAACTTAAAACAGCCACATTAATATAGAATTACATAGTAAGAAATATTTTGATACTAGTAAAAAAGGCCCGTTTCTGACACAAATGAAACGGGCGCTAGCAAGGTTTTCCTCGGAGTGTGTATCTTTGGGAGAGTGTATGTGAGAGTGACTGTGTGAGAGACAGAGTGAAAGTGTGAGTGTGTGTGTGTGTGAGAGAGAGAGTGAGTCTGGGTGTGAGTGTGTTTGTGAGAGAGTGTGTGTGTGAGAATGAGAGTGTGTGCAAGTGTGTATGTGAGACACAGTGTGAGAGAGAGTGTGTGTGTGTGTGTGTGTGTGTGTGAGAGAGAGAGAGTGTGTGTGAGACACAGATTCTCTGTGAGAGTGAGTGTATGAGTCCAAGCAAGTGTGTGAGTGACTGTGTGGCACATAGAGAGTGAATGTGATACAGTGTGAGACAGAGTGTGTGAGAGTGTGAGTCAGAAAGACATTGTATATGAGAGAGAGAGTGTGAGCCCTGCCCTCCCAATCCATGCCCATCTGTCCCCTGCCCCCTCCATTCATCCTTTTCCAGCAATTCCCCTCTCTCCCTGAGCCCTGCCCTCCCAATCCATGCCCATCCATGCTCCTCTGTCACCTGCCCCCTCCATTCATCCATATCCAGCAATTCCCCTCTCTCCCTGAGCCCTGCCCTGCAATCCATATCCATCCATGCCCATCTGTCCCCTCCATTCATCCCTATCCAGCAATTCCCCTCTCTCCCTGAGCCCTGCCCTCCCAATCCATGCCCATCCATGCTCCTCTGTCACCTGCCCCCTCCATTCATCCCTATCCAGCAATTCCCCTCTCTCCCTGAGCCCTGCCCTCCCAATCCATGCCCATCCATGCTCCTCTGTCACCTGCCCCCTCCATTCATCCCTATCCAGCAATTCCCCTCTCTCCCTGAGCCCTGCCCTCCCAATCCATGCCCATCCATGCTCCTCTGTCCCCTGCCCCCTCCATTCATCCCTTTCCAGCAATTCCCCTCTCTCCCTGAGCCCTGCCCTCCCAATCCATGCCCATCCATGCTCCTCTGTCCCCTGCCCCCTCCATTCATCCCTTTCCAGCAATTCCCCTCTCTCCCTGAGCCCTGCCCTCCCAATCCATGCCCATCCATGCTCCTCTGTCCCCTGCCCCCTCCATTCATCCTTTTCCAGCAATTCCCCTCTCTCCCTTCCATGACCCCCCCCTCGCATCCATGCTCCTCTCTCTCCCATGTCCCAGCCTGGCCCGCCCTCTTCTCCCCCCTCCTTCGCATCCATGCCCCCCCCCCCTTCGCATCCATGCTGTCGTTTTTCCCTTGCCCTCCCGCTCCCATTGTTCAACTTTACTGCCCACCCTCTTCTCTCCCACCAACATCCCTTTTTTTTTTTTTCTTTTTAAATTTACCTCCGTGGTGGTTCTGGCAGCGTAGCGTCAGGGAAGGAGGCGGCGCTCCCGACGTCTAGCCTTCCCTTCGCTGTGTTCCGCCTTCTTCTGACATCATCCTTGACATCAGAAGAAGGCGGAACACAGCGAAGGGAAGGCTAGAGACGTCGGGAGCGCCGCCTCCTTCCCTGACGCTGCGCTGCCGGAACCGCCACCACGGAGGTAAATGTAATATAATAAAACGCACCGTGAGTGGGTGCGATCCGTTTGGTTTTTTTTTTTCCGCCCTCGACGTCATGACGTTTGATGCGAGGGCGGGGCAGAGACGGCTGGCTGGCTTCATACCATGAATCCACGAACCCTACAGCCAGGGAGTGTTTGAGTGACTTTAGAACGTTGTCTTCAGAACGTTCACGGTGCGTTTTATTATATTAGATTACAGAGCAGTTTTCTTGTATTAGCTTCAATTGATTTATAGGAGAGACACATAACACTGATGGTGGGGGGGGTGGACATTACATTGGTACAGGTGATGTCATTGAGGTGGACATGAGGACAGAGTACCATTTGTGTGCAGTATTGTAGGGATGTGGGAATGGTTTTCCTTTCTAGTACATAGATTCTATTGATGAATGTGCATGTGTGCATATCACTGATTACCCTTGAATGCAGACTACAGTTAGTGCTTACATTGCTGAGGGAGCTCTTACATGTGTAGCTACAGGAGGAGGGGGGGGGGGGGGAAGCAAACACTTACCTTTCCAATTTGTCTCTTATTTGACACCAGGCTTGAATCGAGACAGTCCTGGGGGGCAGGTGGTGGTGGTGCCTAAAAAGAATGCGCCGGTGCTTCATGCAAAGGTGCACTAGGCACAAATTTTCAGCATCGCTGAAATTTGGCTCGCGCCTCAGAGCCATGTTTCTCAGTGAATAACCGTTGGAAAATGTGCATCGCCTTATATGGACGCCAATGCGTGATGGACGTCCTTACATGCACAGTTCCATATATGGACGGGTCAGCATGTGGACATCCTGGCCCCATATATGATGGGTCAGCACTTGGACAACCATGACGCATGGACGTCCATGACGTGCATGGACCGTCGTCATGCATGCGGGTCCTTATCTGTATGAGTACGTGTTCACACGTGCGGAGTCTTCCTTATCTGAATCATTATCAAGTGTGCGAACCTCTTCATATATACACAATAAAATATGTATGTTCCTTATATTTCCCATAGCTGCATGTTCTGCAAATTCAGTGCCTGTAGTTGCGGACATCCAGGTACGGGGAAATATAAGGAACATTCATAAGGACGTGTTTCTCACAGAACTGCCGAAGGACGTCCATCTTACTAGGCCCGCAGAAGGATGGCGGGCCTGTAAGAGGGATGTCCTTCGACAGTTCTGTGAGAAACACGTCCTTGATACTGTACTTTACACTTAATGAATGTTCCTTATATTTTCCCATACCTGGATGTCTGCAACTACATGCATTGTACTTGCAGAACCAGGTACATCAAAGAAGTCTAAAGTATAGTTATAAGGATGTCTTTCTCGTAGAACCGGTGAAGGACGTTAATATGACAGTACAGTGAGTTTTAGGGACGTCCTTTTGCGGTTCTGGAAGATGGGCATCCTTTTTACTATATTTTGGGCGTCCCTGATTTGGGCGTTTCGCACTGCGATGATGGAATATCTAAGGATGTCCATACTATTTTCGATTATACCTACCTCATTTTGGACGACTTCGCAAGGACGCCCTAATTCATACTTGGATGACCTTTCGAAAATGCCCCCGAATGTAGACTTTCTACTGAAACTGAGCAGAAAAATGATTTTGGACCAGTTTCAGCACTGTAACTGAAACCGAAATTTGGTCAGCTTCTACCTCTATTCACCCATCCATCTCTCCTTGTTTCTCACCCAGTCCCTCCACTTCTTCCTCTGAGACTGGATTGAAATGCTTTTTTTGTTTCCCTTATATTTTCTGATATTTGTCAACATTTTCTCATTTCTGATCTGAAGAAGGAGGTATTGCTTTCGAAAGCTAATCAAAATTGTATTAAATTGGTCCAGTAAAAAATGTATGGTCTTTTCTTTGTTCTGTTTTTTTTCTGTTTATTACCTGTAAAGGAGGCAAAGCAAGAGCAGAATTAGCAAGAGCTTATTGTACATTAACAACAGCTTCTGTAACAGTAGGCTCTGTAACATCAGTCTAACATCATGATTCTCAACTATTGTATTATGACACATCGGTATATCACCAAGAGATAGGAGGTGTGCCACCAAAGGTTTGGCATAGGATAGCAGGTCTGTCTGCTGTTTTTTTTTAAACTACCATCTGTGTCTGCAAGCTGGGGACAGTAGAGATCTAGAGAGTTAGGTACTTGAAATCCCCACAGCTAGTCCCTGTATCTGCTTCCTCGCTTCTCCCTATAATAATTGCTTCCAACAGCTCAAATAGAAATGTTGCAGGTCTGCTGTCTATAGGTTCTGTTTGCTACATAGTTTGAGTAGCATATTTTATGGGTTTTGTGTTACTTCACAGTATCACACACTGGAGTGATTTTTGTATTGCTGTTAACTGAGGTGACACTAGAATTTGAATATATCTCTAGCTCTATGCTCAGTATATAGGTCAGGGACTCTGAACCCAGCCAGTCAGGGGCATACCTAGCCAGTCAGGTTTTCAGGATACCCACAATAAATTTACATGAGAGGTTTGCATACAATGGAAGCAGTACATATAAATTTATCTTGTTCATATTCATTGTGGATATTTTGAAAACCAGACTGGCTTGGTGTTGTATCAAGGACTGGGTTGATAACCCCTGGTGTAGACTCCAGAATGGGTAAAGGTGTCTTGATGTTGACAGTAAGTTTAAGCTGAATTTGCCTACCATTCAACCCCCATATTATATAACATATCAGTCTCAAATTTCTCACTGTAAAAAGTAAGCAAAGATAAGATTTCTTCGATTAAAATTTTTTTTTCGCTAACTTTAAATTTAGCAATATTTTATAAAATAAAGTAAATCCTGTTTTCACTCAATATATAATTAGTCTTGGATTTATTGCCAGGGTAAGTGCTAAAAGCAGTTAATGTAGATGGGTTTAAAAAAAAAGGTTTGGACAAATTCCTGGAGAAAAAGTCCTTAAATCATTATTAAGGTAGACCTAGGGAAAGCCACTGCCTATCCTTGAGACTAAGAAATGGGGAATCTTGCTTCTTTTTGGGATTCTGTCAGGTACTTGTGACCTGGATTGGCTGTTGTTGGGAACAGGATACTGGGTAGGTAGACCCTTGGTCTGACCTATGTTTCTTATATATTTATCCCAGTTGACTTTGTACTACCCACCTTGTTCCAATCTATATATCTGCTCTTGCCCCTGGGCTACCTAGTAAAATGTCTCATTGTATTGTAGGAACAAGATTAGCACAATGGGGCTCATTTTCAAAGCACTTAGCCTCCCAAAGTTCCATAGAAACCTATGGAACTTAGCCTCCCAAAGAGCTTTGAAAATATGCATATATGTGATTTGAATGTTCAAATCTATGCTGATTAAGGGGTCCGTTTTCAAAGGTGCGGCAAAAAGGGGCCTGTGCTGGCATCATGCGCCGAGGCTCCTTTTTACTGCTGTCGGTGCTAATATTCAGCGCCATTACCTGGTTAAATGCTACTGAATATTAGCGGTTGTGCCGCCCAGTGTGATTTAACTGGGCTGGAGCTTCTCCTTTCCCATTAAGTTGTTTTGAATATTGGGCTCACAATCTTTTTTTTTTTTTTTTCTTCAGTTTTTTTGTGTTCAGTGTAATGCCCATGAATATTATCTGTCAGGTGTGACAACAGATGAAAGTTTGAGAACTACTGGTCTATCCTCAGTCCAGCTTGAGGCAACAGCTCTACAGGACCTACCTGCGTCTTAAAGCTTTCGTAGCAGAGGCCTAGTAAACAATAGCCTGTCTAAACTAGATCCCAGAGATGACTCAAAGCTTCCTGAGCCCCTACGTCTTGCCCCATCCTTGGCCACCTTTAAATCTAGACTGAAAGCCCACCTCTTTAACATTGCTTTTGACTCGTAACCACTTGTAACCACTCGCCTCCACCTACCCTCCTCTCTTCCTTCCCGTTCACATTAATTGATTTGATTTGCTTACTTTATTTATTTTTTTGTCTAATAGATTGTAAGCTCTTTGAGCAGGGACTGTCTTTCTTCTATGTTTGTGCAGCGCTGTGTACGCCTTGTAGCGCTATAGAAATGCTAAATAGTAGTAGTAGTAGTGCTGGTAGCCAAAGATAATTGAGATTTGTAGCTGGCTAAAGAAGCAGTGAGTTATGTATCTACTTGACTGGAAAGGCTCCACGCCCTTCAGTGTAATAGAGCAACAAGGATCTACCTGAAATAAAGGCTGCTGAACTAGAATGTCTGGAAGTTTAATATAATTTTGTTTAATCTCATGTGTATATTTGGTTTAGAATGGATTAAAAAATCCCATAAAGCCTTCCTTCCTTATGACTGTAAACCATGCAGTTCCTATAAAAACGAAAAAAAAAAAAAACCCAACCCACCCCTAATAAGCAAATTTAAAACATCATAGTACATAATAAGAGTATACTAACCCTTAAGACAATAGTCATTATCCAACCACTACATACAAAATACAGAAAATCTCAGAAGCTAGATCAACCTCATCACTGAGAATCTAAAACAGAAACATTTTGGGGCTCATTTTCAAAACAAAAAAAATCTCATAAGGTGACAGAAAATGTATTTATTTCAAAAACATCCAAGTTGCAGTTTTTGACACCCTGATTCTAGACATTTTGCTCCACAGTACATCCAAATTTCAAGGGGGCAAGTTGGGGGCATATTTTGAGGAGGACATGGGTAGACCTTTACAGTCTGGGTCCCGCAAATGACGAGATGAATTCGGATTGACTGGAGCTGGCTTTGACAGCAACTCCAGTAGTAGGAATATTAAGGACAGAGCTGAGAAGACATCTACAGTCTATGTCCCAGAAACACCAACGAAATGTCATGATCAAGTATATAATATCACATTCATTGTTGATTTAATCATGAATTGATAATGAGTGTGACTGTTGGGCAGACTAGATGGGCCATTCAGATCTTTCTGTCATCACTTACTATGTTATGACCAGTCCTGTTAGAGCAGCAAGCAGGTCCTTGGAGTAGCCTAGTGGTCAGTACAGTGGACTGTAGAGAAGGGGACCCAGGCCCGTATCCCACTATAACTGGTACACTTGTAGTGGAAACCTACTGTACCTACATATAGATGACACCTGCAGATAAGGGCTAGTGTAGTGGTGTACTGTTGGGTACATTAGGTTTTTGGTGGGTTTTGGAGGATTCCCTATACAATATAAGGGGGTGAGATGTGTACCTGGGATATTTTATATGAAGTCCAGTGCAATGTCATGTAGGTCCCCCACTGTTCTGCTGGGATGTCTGTGTTACCAGTCTACTAAGAAAGATACCTCCTCCTCCCAATACATCCCAATGGCTTGTTTTTGTGAGTTTTTCCCTTGGACATTCTTTTTTCTGAAAATGGCCCTAAAAGAGAGATGCAATGAGCACAAAAATGTCTAGAATATGATCATTTCCAAAACAAAAGATGGACATTTTTTGATTTGAAAATGGCCATGTTTGCTACTGGATTTATGGATATTTTTCGCAAAGGTCCTTATTCTATAACGGTTATGCTCCTGATTTATGAGCATAATTTACGCTCCTAAATTTATGCTCTTAAATTAGAAGCATAATTTATTTTAGATCACACATTTAGAAGCATGAATTATGCTCATAAATTAGGAGCATAACCTTTATAGAATAAGGACCAAAATGTCCAAAATTGGATTAAGACATCTTATCAAAAGTCTTAATTTTTTTTTCTGGAAGAAGGAGTTCTTTTACTAAGATGTTCTGAAAATTGGCCTGTGCTAGTGTAGGCGCGTGTTTTGGGTGCACGCAGATCCATTTTTCAGTGCACATGTAAAACATGCCTTTTAAAATTTTTGCCACAAATGGACGTGCGGCAAAATAAAAATTGGTAGGCGTACATTTTGGGTCTGAGATGTTACCGCCAGCCATTGACTTAGTGGTAGGGTCTCTCATGTTAACTGTGCGGTAATTGCCTAGGCATGTCAAGTTGGACTTACTGCCCGATTTTTGCTGCACACCAGAAAATAATATTTTCTGGTGAGCATAGCGGACGTGCGTCAAAAATGAAATTACCGCATGGATGACGCGGTAGCCGGGTGGTAACTCAGAATTGATGGACGTTGGGTGCACATAGGCGCCTACACGGTTTAGTAAAAGGGCCCCTCAGGAGCCCATTCCATAATTAAGGGGGTCATAGTAACATAATAAATGGCAGCATGTAAAATCAGAAGGGTCCATCGTGTGTTGCATTGTTATATGTTCTGTATGAATGATACTCCTAATTTTATCTGTTTTGTTTGAGAGTCTAATGAAGACCTCTAATAATTAAAAAAAAAATCATAGTCCATCTAGTCTGCCTAGTAAGGCGGTTAGAGTTGTATCTGGTATTCCATGCATGTTACACTTCTAAGCCTACTGTGCATTAAAAACAGGTTAAAAGATAGAAAATAGAGCGTATAGTTAAATGGTCAATATTCTCAATGGAGAAGGGTAGATAGTGGGGTTCCCCAGGGGTCTGTGCTGGGACTGCTGCTTTTTAACATATTTATAAGTGATCTAAAGATGGGAGTAACTAGAGGTAATTAAATTTGCTGACGACACAACGTTATTCAAAGTTGTTATATTGCAAGAGGATTGTGCAAAAACTAGAAGAGGACCTTACGAGACTGGGAGGCTGGGCATCTGAATGACAGATGACGTTTAATGTGAGCAAGTGCAAATTGATATATGTGGGAAAGAGGAACCCAAACTATAGCTACGTGATGCAAGGTTCCACATTTGGAGTCACTGCCCAAAAAAAGGATCTAAGAGTCATCATAAACTCTGTGCAATTCTGGTCAAAGCATCTAAAAAAAGATATAGTGGAATTAGAAAAGGTACAGAGAAGGGTGACAAAAATGATAAGGGGGATGGGACGACTTCCTTAAGAGGAAAGGTAGCTAGTAATGTTCAACTTGAAGAAGAGATTGCTGAGGGGAGATATGGTAGAGTTCTATAAAATATCGAGTGGAGTGGAATGGGTAGATGTGAATCACTTGTTTACTCTTTCCAAAAATACTAGAACTAGGGGGGCACACAATGATGCTACTAAATAGTAAATTTGAAACATCAGGGAAAATATTTCTTTACTCTAGAATATGTTGCCAGAGAATGTGGTAAAAGCAGTTAGCTTAGTAGGGTTTTAAAAAGGTTTCTGTCACAGTTTTTGTCCACACTACTTCCACTAGGAGGGATTCTGTGCATCCACCACACTTTCTGTGAAGTTTCAAGTTTATTGTAGACTTTCTATCCTGTCCAACAGAAAACCATCTGAGTGGCGTAAAATCTAAAATGAGGAAAGAAGAATTGATATACAGTACTAACATGAAACAAAAAGGAACCGAGGAAGAACTACAATGGTTATGGAAAAGAGGGGAAATATGGGAAAGAACAGTTGGACGGGAGGGCTGTAAGCCAGGTACCCGTACCTTCATCGGTGGAAAAGCTAAGTGTATGCATCCTGAAAAAGAATTCTTCAGTTCTTGTTTGAAAAGGGGCAGTGAGCAAAGTTCTCTAAAATAGGCTGGTAAGGAGTTCCATAATTTTGGGCCTTGAAAGGAAAACATGGAGTGTCTGCTGGGTTCATGACAGAATTCTCAATGTGATGGTATAGTTAAAAGATTGAGTTATGATTATCTGACTGCTGTTGATTGTGTATAAGGAGTAAGATATCTTAAAAGATGAAGACTTTCTGAAGCATCTAAGCTTTTGAACACTAACAGAAGGATTTTGTAAGTGATTCGGTGAGGAATGGGGAGCCAGTGGGCAGATTTCAAATAGGGAGTGACATGATTATATTTCTTTAGATGGTGGATTACCCTGACACCAGTATTTTGGACTAATTGTAAGCGATGTTGGAGTAGAGGGGGTTGCAATAATCTAATTGGGAGATGACCAGGGAGTGAATCAAAATGTTCAGGGCAGAGGGAGTCAGTGGTTGTATAGATCTGATAAGGCATAGCTTAAAGAAGGAGTATTGGATTACTTTTGAGATTTGTTCTTGAAAAGGGCAGAATCAAATATAAATCCTAAGATACATGTGGATTGGACATGACAAACAGGAAAACCATTTAGGAGAATTGGAGAGGCTAGGGACAGATGACCAGTTGGAGCAAATAGAAGCATTTTAGATTTCTTTGGATTAATGACTAGTTTATCATTAGAGAACAAAGTTGTGATGGACTTGAAGCGAGAAATAAGAAATATCATTATGGTCTGTTGGGTTAATGGGACAAAGAAGTTGGACGGCATTGGCATATTTGAACATTGTCAAATCAGTGTATTGTACCAGAGTGAGAAAGGGTGCAAGGAAAATATTAAAGAGCATTGGGGAGACAATAGTTTCTGGGGAATAGGATGAAATGATTTAAGTTGAGTGTTAGCTGAATGAACTATATACTTTCTGTCATCTAGATTTAAGCCATTAATAGGTGGAGTCAGTTATACCAATAACGTGTAGATGAGAAAGCAAAATAGAATGGTCAATGAGATGGAAAGTGGCTGAGAGGTCTAAGGATAGTAGTAGAACAGAGAAATATTTATTCAGGAAATAGCAAATAATGTTCAGATGTGCTAATAATGATGTTTCTGTACTATGGTGTTGACGGAAACCAGTTTGGTTAGGGTGTAAAGCATTGGTTTTTGATATAAAAGTGGAGAGTTGCGAGTTGACAATGTTTCCAGCAACCTTTGGAAGAAAAGGGAGATGAGCAATGGGCCTGTAGTTGGAAGGATCAGTAAGGGACATTTTAGGATCTTTGATTTTAGGATAAACAATAGCATTCTTCCAGAGTTGGGGGGCATGTCCGGATAATAGAGATAAAGCAATGGAGAAAAGGGATCAAAGCCATTAAGGTCTCCTTTTATTAAGCAGCGGTAAGCCCAATGCGAGCTTACAGCTCGCTATAACGGAAATACCACCAGGCTACTGGAGCAGCCCAGCGGTACTTCCTATCCCTAGCACGCTGTCATTTCCGGCGCTACAAAAATTTATTTATTTTTGTAGCGCTGGACTTTACCTGGCGGTGGCACTGCCCAGTTACTGCCACCTCAATAGGTGGCGGTAAGGGCTCCCCCGAAATGGCTGCATGGAATGCCATTTCCTGCAGGAAAGTGAGACCTTCTCTTTTACCAGCTGTGGAAAAAGGGGGTCTCAGCGCATGTGTAAAACATGCGTCGATGCCAGTGCCGGCCTCCTTTTGCTGCAGCTTGGTAAAAGGGGCCCAATGAGGGGCATAATCGAAAGGGACACCCAGGTTTTTCTGAGGATGACCTCGCAGGACGTCCCCGTGAAGGAGCGGGGAAACCTGTATTATCGAAACAAGATACACGCCCATCTTTGGTTTCGATATTACGGTTGGGGACGCCCAAATCTGGAAATTTAGGTTGATCTTAGAGATGGTCGTCCTTAGACTTGGTCGTTTCTGATTTTCGGCGATAATGAAAACAGAGGATGCCCATCTCAGAAATGACCAAATCCAAGCCCTTTGGTCATGGGAGGAGCCAGCATTCGTAGTGCACTGGTCCCCCTGACATGCCAGGACACCAACCGGGCACCCTAGGGGGCACTGCAGTGGACTTCAGAAATTGCTCCCAGGTGCATAGCTCCCTTACCTTGTGTGCTGAGCCCCCCAAAACCCACTAACCACAACTGTACACCACTACCATAGCCCTTATGGGTGAAGGGGGGCACCTAGATGTGGGTACAGTGGGTTTTGGAGGGCTCCCATTTACCACCACAAGTGTAACAGGTAGGGGGGGGATGGGCCTGGGACTGCCTGTCTGAAGTGTACTGCACCCATTAAAACTGCTACAGGGACCCTGCATACTGCTGCAATGGACCTGAGTATGACATTTGAGGCTGGCAAAAAATATTTTTAATGAATTTTTTTGATGGTGGGAGGGGGTTAGTGACTACTGGAGGAGTTAAGGGGAGATGATCCCCGATTCCTTCTGGTGGTCATCTGGTCAGTTCGGGCACCTTTTCGTGGCTTGGTTGTAACAAAAAAAGGACCAAGTAAATTCGTCCAAGTGCTTGTGAGGGACACCTTTCTTTTTTCGATTATGGGTCGAGGACGCCCATGTGTTAGGCACGCCCAAGTCCCGCCTTCGCTATGCCTCCAACACGCCCCTGGGAACTTTGGTCGTCCCCACAATGGAAAGCAGTTGGGGACGCCCAAAATCAGCTTTCGATTATGCCGATTTGGGCGACCCTGTGAGAAGGACGCCCGTCTTCCGATTTGTGTTGAAAGATGGGCGTCCTCTTTTGAAAATAAGCCTGTAAGTTTTTGGGATTTTTTTTTTAACCACAAAGGCAGGCACACTGGGTCTATGAAAATTGTGGTAAATCACATCTGAGAAATGATCTTTGCGATTTTGGTTGTGCATGGAATATGAAAATTGGGTAATAAACTGCAGGAAAAGTTATAGGGGGGAGGAAGAGGGGAAATAGGAGGTGAGAGAGATGGTGGAATGTGACTAGTATTAAGGCTGTCATGAAGTGTTACTATTTCTTAGATTGAATGTAGGTTGCCAGTAACTGAATAGGTATGTAAGGTTTGTCTACTTGACAGGAAGAATTTTTGAAAGTTGTCAGTTGCTTGAGAGTTCGGCATAAGATTGCAGTGTTGGGAGCTCTGGTGATCTGGGAAGAGTAATATCCTTTTTTTGCTGTTAAAATAGTCTTCTTATAGGAGCAGGCCATTGACTTGTAACCAAGAGGAGTGATGTTACGGGGTGTACATATCCATTTTCTTTCTGCTTGATGAAGTTGACATTTTATGAGACATAGTTCGGAGGAGTTCCATGGTTGTGAGCAACGCGTGTTATAGGAAGCAGTAAATTCTACCAGGGGTGCAAGCAAATTATAAACCCTAGATAAATCATTATTCCAAAGAACAATTTGTTCGTTTGGAGGTAGAGTAGTGAAAGAAGTAATGTCCAAGCGTAAGTTGTCAGAAAGGGTAGATGTTGTAATTTTCGAGAGATCTCTAGAGATTGATTTTCTTTTGAAGGGAACAGCAAAAGTGATGGGTGGTGTGAGATTAAAAACTAGTAAGAAGTCGTCTGAGCAAGGTAGTGGTTGATAAGAAATGGGGGAGATGGCGGCAACATCCGTATTTAAAGACATAATCAGGTCCAAGATATGACCTGCTCAGTTTGTGGAAGAGAGAATATGCTGCGTTAACCTGAGGTTGCTCTTAAATTTACCTTCTTGCAGTCTCATTTTATGTCTTCTACTTCTACAGCTTCATCCATTTATGGAATCTATTCTTTATCCTACTTGATTTAGATAACAGTAGCCAGATAAAAACTCTGACTAGATCTCAAAGTATGAGATGGCATGTATAAATTTAATTCTTTTGAGTTAGATAATTTACAACCCCTCCCCCCCACAAGAGTTCTGAATACCATAATTAGAAATTGAACCAGATCTGAAATTTAAACAGTAGCCGGTGTTTAAAATTTTAAAAAAAGCAGTATGGGGATGATACTTTCCCATTTTCTGTACTTGGTAATAACCTTGGCCACCATGTTTGCACAACGTGAAGATATGCGAAGGGTTTTGATATATAAAGACATCACAAGCTGCATTTATGACAGGTTATTGATCAAGCTGCACTAGCTATTCCCAGTGTGGCAATGCTGATGAAGCCCATTCACTTTGAATGGGTTTTGTCACTAATCCAAGATGGCTGCTGCTAGCTGAGTCTGCACTTACCTTGTTGTTTCGATGGGAAAGTGGAAGAGGAGTTGGTGCTCTTCTGACTGACTCCAGTGCCTTTGGGCTCTCTTGATAGACATTTGGTGCTGGTACGATGCAAGAGATGTGGTCCGAGCGAATGCTGGCTTCGATGCTGCCGCTGGAGGGAGTGAGCGGCATTTCATTTGGGGAGGTCACTCAGTCCGGACTGGAGAGCTATTCCCCTGCAGCCCAGAGTTTTCCATTACCATCTTTGGTAGCATTGATTCAAGAACAAGATGCCGCTTCTGGTGCAAGAACCAGGTTTGGGTGGGGGCCCTCTGGCTCACATGGGTCAGCTCAAGCTATGCCGGCGTTGACTGTGGGAGCTACTGCGGGAGAGAGAGAAGCTACACCAGTTACAGGTGACTTGCAGTTGCACCCCCAGGAGGGGAGTTCAGGTCTGTTGATTCCTTCGGTCCTTGTCACCCAACCAGCTGTCATTAGTCTAGTTACAATTTGGGAAGCTGTCTCTGAACAAACAAAACTGTTATTTCCTAAAGTTCATGAGCTGGCTCAGGTAACGATAAATTGGAGAGTCAAGTGATGCAATTAAAGTCTGAACTAGATCAAGCTACTGGAAAGATAAAAGAATTGGAGGTTAATCTTTCTTCTATGAAAAATTTACAGATGGAAATGGTTAAGGATGTAATTGCTTTAAAATTAAGAAATGAGACTCTGGAAAATATAGCTTGGAGTTGTAATTTATGTGTTTTGAACTTTTCTAAAACTCCTGCAATCTCAGCAAAGGAAATGATTAAAAGTTATTTATGAGAAGTGTTGATGGTTCCTGAAGTTAATTTTCCACCTTGGCTCAGGTTTATTATTTGCCAGCAAAGAAAAGAGCTTCAGAACAACCAAATGCTGAGTTGCCAGAATTAGAGGTTGATAGATTGAATGTTTCAGACTTATTAGAATCTTTATCTGAGCAATGTGCTGCTTCTACATTGATAGTGACTTTTGCACTATATTCAGACAGAGAATGGCTCCTAAAATTGTTCTTTAGACAGAGAGAGAAAATGTTTAATTCTTTTAGAGTTTCTATGTTTCCTGATTTAGCCAGGGAGACACAAAGAAAGAGGAAGCAGTTCCTGTTGCAGAAGCCTGGAGCTGTGCAGTTGGGGGCATTATTTTTCCTTAAGTTTCCATGTAAATGTGTAATTAAGTTTCAAAGTATGTTTATTTTTTTTTTTTTTTTGCTTTTATTTTTTTACTCTGTTCATTTGTGTAAGTTTCTAGTTGGTAAACGGATTGAACAGATTTCTCCACGGGACTGTTCTGGTGTAACCTCTGGGATTTAGCTCTTACATAGGAGAATTGCACTCAGACCAGCTAGCTTTATCCTTTAAATAATGTTTTCTTGCTATGTGAATTTTCCCTTACTCTTCTTTCCTTGACTCCTAAAACAATATTGAAGACTTTAGCTGTATGTATTTGGAAAAATATCCTATTGTAATAATTACCTTTTTGTTATTTTGAGACTTTATTCTCTCTTTGTTCTCATTCATATGGCTTTTCTGTACAAGCTGTTTTTATTGCTTGATTGTATTTTGAAAAGTGATAAATAAATAATAATAAAAAAAAACCCAAAGAATTTGAAAGGGCTGCCTCACAAGCCAATTGTGAAAGGTCTTTCCTTTAAATATGAAAACTTCAAAGGTGCAATCCCTAGTTGAGAGGAAAAAGAATTACTGGATTTGACCCTCACTTACCTGATACTGAATGTTAACATCCTGTGGACAGAGTATTGTCCAGTTCAAGTTACCATTAGAGTCCCTCAATTTGGGACTTCTGCTTGCTTTCACAGCCTCCTTGTTCCAAACCAACCTGTACGTTTGCTTCATTCAAGTTATTAAAATTTGTTGATGTCCCTTCTGCTGTTGTTTATTTCACGGTCATACAGTTGTATACTTTTCCATTACCTGTTCCCATCAGGCAGAGACTTCCAGGACGAAACTTAAGACTGGACTGAAAACTTTCCTTTTTTCTTTAGCCTTTCCAGGGGCATGACCTCTTGGTTTGGGTGAAGCCAGGTTAGTGGCATACTTGGCCTGATAAAAAAAAACTAATTCTTTCCTCCCTATAGTATTTGTTTTATTGTCTGCTTTATTTTTGTTTATGATTTTTTTGGTTGTGTATGTTTTTGTTTACTGAGGTTTTAAAAAAAGGCACTCACTGACAGCGGTAAGGTATCACTCATTAACCAGACAGTAATCGTCAACATGCGTACACAGCCGATTACCGCCCGGTTAGCACCACATGGTAGAAAATAGAAATTATTTTCTGCTGCATGTTTTAGATGTGCGCCAAAATTAGAATAACTGCTCGGGGCACGCAGTAGCCTGGTGCTAATTCAAGTTTGACGCGCATAGGCGCCTACGTCTGAGGCCCAAATGGGCACCCCGCATGTCCATTTTCTGCCCAAAAAAGGCCTTTTTTCTAGGTGCGCTGAAAAATGGATCTGTGCGTCCAATACTTGCGCCTACACCAGCGCAGGCCATTTTTCGGTGAGCCTTAGTAAAAAGGCTCCTATGTATTTCCTTGCCTCTAAATGAACAGAAGCAGAAACATAGCACTCTTTGATCTGTGAAAATGACTTTACTACTACTACTATTACTACTACTATTTAGCATTTCTATAGCGCTACAAGGCGTACGCAGCGCTGCACAAACATAGAAGAAAGACAGTCCCTGCTCAAAGAGCTTACAATCTAATAGACAAAAAAAAAATTACCCTCTGTGGGGTAATTTTAGAACCAAGCTCAGGCGTAAATAGTATGTGCAATACCTTTTCTCTGTGTGGGTATTGGCAAATTTGCAAAACAAAAGTGTTCTTATATCAGTTTGGGAATTTATGCATTTACCTTTCCACCTACTCTTTGGAATGCATATGTTTTCTGGGTTATCTTGCATTGGTACATGTGTAGTTTCAAAATATGCACATAAATGGGAACCCCCTTCCCAACCCTGCTCCTAGGGACATCTCTACTCAGTCCAGGCTATATATGTGCAATTTTACAAGTCCCTTCTTCTACGCATTAAACACTGCTTTATGTATAGAAATGGATTTTAAAATTGGGGTTTCCATGTATAACTAATAAAACTTAGAAAAGGTATATTTTAAATATTAGAGGTATATTTTAAATATTGTTATCCTCCTTGAACTTCCTAAGAGGAATATAAATGAAAGATGACTAAAAGGTTGTGCTTTCTCTGTATCAGCAGGGTACACTCTGCAAAAATTCTGTGAATGTGAAATGAGATCTCTGAGCTCTGTATTGAGAAGAATTTGGCCCTTCAGTATTGAAGTACCATCTGTACTCCTATTTAAATTGTGATGAAACGCTAACAAAGTCATCTGTTCTGCTTTCTTTTCATTCTTCTGCCTAATAGGGGAGAAGTGATAAAATGTTTGTAAGCCAAAGCTTGCTTTGAAAACTGAAAGTGTAAACATAAATTAGTAAGCCGGAAATTATTTTATTTGTTAAAATGTTGGGACTCTTGGTACTTTAGAAAACAAATGATGATGGTATTAATCATCATTTATTCCAACGCGGGACCTCTCTGTCTTGCTTTCCTAGTTTGTGTTTGTGAGTTACTTAGACCTTTTACTAAGAAAGAAGCTTTGGAAATCAACATCAGATGGCTGAATGTGACATTACCACATTTCTTTTATGATTTCAAATGTTATAAGCATGGTATGCTTTATTGTTGCTGCACAGTAATACCTCACTGTAACAGCAGATTAAAATTCATGCCTTGTTTGAGCAGCTTTCATTCAGAATTTGGCTGTAGAAGGGAAACTGTCATAATAGCAATGAGAAATTGAGAAGGCAAAGAACTCACCCCAATGAGCTGCCATTATAGGCTATTTAGCAGAATGCCAAAATTGTAGTGTGGTTGGCTTGTTTTCAAGCCCTTCTTTAATGATTTGTTTTGCTTGAGAAACAAACTGTGGTTTAGCTGCTTCTTATAAAACAGGCCATCTTTAAATCATTGTTGCCTGATTTTGTTTTGGGCTAAAAATGAACTGTTCAGAGACCATCTCAGAGTGCTTCAGCTGGCTTTTAACTAGTAAGAAAATAATTGCTAAATTAAGAAATCTAGCTGCCTAGTCTACACTGTAGTTTGATTATAATGCCACACACTGGAAAGGAGGAGATTGAGGGTTTAATCATCTTTCAGCAGAGCTGGAGCATGCTACAGAGGTGGGGCACTGGATGGGAGAGGTGGCAGCTGTCATAAACCCTGCTGCCATAGTAATTATACTGAGAGCTAATCTCAGAAGATATCTTCTTTCATTATGTGATTAGTGAGGGTGCTGGTGGTATCTTGGTATGATGTTTATTTTTCAAAGACTATTAAATAATTTTCTATTTCTACGGGTGACAGAGGGACACTTTCAGGCTTATTTTCGAAAGAGAAGGGCGCCCATCTTCCGACACAAATCGGAAGATGGGCGTCCTTCTCTCTGGGTTGGCCAAATCGGCATAATCGAAAGCCGATTTTGGTAGTCCTCAACTGCTTTTCCGTCGCGGGGACGACCAGTGTTCACGGGGGGCGGGACAAGGGCGTGGTTAACACATGGGCATCCTCGGCCGATAATGGGAAAAAAAAGGCGTCCCTCACGAGCATTTGGCCAATTTTTTTTTAAATTTTTTATTTATAGCCATTTAAATTTTTACAAGCGATAAAACAACTTGCCAGAAATATAGAGAAAGTAATATATAAGGATTATTTCAGTCAGGTAATTCTATTCTCTTCCTTAGACCACTAAATAGGGAGAGTGAAACAAGACAAGGAGATCAATTAAACAGTAAACAGAAAATTTTTTTTATAAGAATTTATAAATATTTATGTATTGATGTATCCTGGTGGTTTATAGTGTGAGAGGGTTTTATAAAGGCAATGTAGGTGTCCTTACATTTTTATAAAACAGTCATCCAGAACCAGCCCTAGTAGTATACAAATTTATACCCGCTCAGAAGGATTTATTATGTCTTTATTAATTATGACATTTGTATCCCACAGTTATCCCAAACAAGTTCGGGTTCAATTTGGCTCACATTAAAAGTAGAACATTTGATAACAAATCCAAGGTACATTAGTTATAAAGGCAGAAACTTAATGTGAATTTGTAAATGTGTGTGTGTGTGTGTATTCTATTCATGTACACACTTTTTTTTTCATTTTTTAGAAGTTTTTATTAAATAAAAAGAGACAGCAAAAAACAGGTGATAAAGAAAGTCAAATACAACATCATAATCAAATGCAACAGAAGTAACAGCTGTAATTCTCTTTAAAATACCCAAGAATACCCAAAAGTAACTTCATTATTTTACCATAAATTTTGAGTACAGAAGCCCAACCAATTCCCTTGAGGAAGGAAAGAAAAACTCCACCTCCTTTCCTAATCCATACCCATAGCTTAAAATGAACAATGATCACAAAAGGCGCCCAAATAGCCTCCCATTTAGACAAAGTATGATGTCGCTTAGCCCACAATCTCTCCATCTCACAAATGTACCACAACTTGGTTAACCATGAAATCAAAGAAGGAACTTTTTTAGACTTCCAATGTGCAGCTAGAGTGACTCTAGCAGCAGACATAGCATGGCGAACCAATATACCCCGGGATGTGGTTAGTCCAGGAGGTATACCAGGAAACAAGAAAAATTCTGGTGACTGCTTAATGGATTTAGCAAGCCACTTCTGGAGTCTATATTGAATCGCTTTCCAAAATGTCCGTATCTTATTACAGTTCCACCAGATATGCCCCATAGTACCCCTCCGGCCATAACCCCTCCAGCATAGAGGTGAGACTGCTGGAAACATGTGATGCAGTCGAACAGGAGTCAAATACCATCGGTGTAAAACTTTGACAGCGTTTTCTTTAAAAGGGACAGAAACAGACGTTCATAATAACGCATATTCCAAATTGGCCCAAACATCATCACCCAAAGTCAAGCCCAACTCCCGCTGCCAATGCATACGATGCTCAACCGGTGGTCGCGCTAAACCATGCAAATAGGCATATAAACCAGAGATTAAACCCCTCGTAATTCTTGAGTCTTCACAAAGACTTTCTAAGAAGGAAGCCTCCCTTATCAACAGAGGCTTGATCACACTAGAAGTTAGAAAGTGCTTCACTTGCACATAAGCGTAAATATCAGACGGCAAAATGGAGTAAGTGTCAACCAGGTATTGAAAAGGTACAAAGTTCTCCTCATCAAAATTTGACCCCAAGTCTCTAAGCCCGCTGGAAACCAACACGAATACAGCCCCGAACCAAGACCTGGGGAAAACATTGGATTATATAACAAGGGCGTAAATCCAGAAAGAACCATATTTGGCGTCTCAAATAAACCATCCCAGTAATATAATGTGGTCTTGATAGAAGGACACATCACTCTAGGCAGAAAACGATAACGACGTGGGAGCCATATCAAGAAACATAATGGACACAAGCCCACTGAAACCTGCTCCAGTTCTATCCACCGTTTCTGAGAAGAAGCATGGAACCATTCAAAAGCAGCCACTGCTTGAGCAGCTTTATAATACCAGAAAAGATTAGGTACACCTAACCCACCACGTTTTGGATCACCATACATCAGGGAATGGGAAGAGATACAACAAGCGAGGAAGCACATTCATTTTCACAGTACTAATCCGTCCAAACCAGGACAGCGCGTTGATTTTGGCGCACTGGGCCATATTCTATAACTGTGGCGTAAATTTCGGAATGCCTACAAAACGCCCGTTTCCCTACCTATAACCAAGTCCCTTTTTGCCTGCACTCATTAGAAGTTAGGCACAGCGCATTACAGAATTTGCTTAGCAAGTTATGTGTGTAAATTCTAATTACTGCTAATTAGTGCTCCTTATTGTTTAAGAGCTGTTATTGATGCTGATTAGCTTGTTAAGCCAATTAAGTTATGCGTTGTTATAGAATACACTTGGATTTCAGTTCAGATCTCTAGGCGCACTATATAGAATCTGGGAGAATGTGGCCACATCAGGAGCTGCTTAGTTTCATCTGTTCTGAGTAAATATTCTACTGATTTCATCGCCCCTCATTTTTCTGTTGTAATACTGGTTTTTACATGTGTATGTGCCAGTATTCTGGTCACTTGTGTACATACCTGGTACCCACTTTATAAACTTATAACGCACAGACTTTGTTTTCTTTCAGGTGGCTTAGCTTTAGCTCAAGTTCTGTTCTTCTATGTGAAGTACCTAGTTCTCTTTGGCATACCTGCGCTGGTTGTTCGTATAGATGGACTTGAACCTCCAGAATTGCCTCGCTGTGTTATTGTGATGTACAGTTTCGCTGGGATGTGGAGGTTAGTTGCATTTATTATTGTACTACAAAAAAAAAGTTATTTGCAGGATGTTGGTTTCAAATATTTAATAGCAATTCTTTTTAAATGCAAGTTAGAGTATTTTAATTCTCCCGGGCTGCTTCTTAAAGGGGTTGGCACCCGAATTTGGGAGCTAGGTTGCTGGTGCCATTTTGAACCCAACGCCAGAATGGTCAGGAGCAGCTGGGGATTCTCTCCTGACCCTCACACACTAGAGAGCTGGCAGTTAGGCCTGTGAAGACTTAGGAGAAGATTGAGCTGTGCTTTGGATGATGGAGGATTTTTTTAGGTAGGGGGAAATTATTGGGGAGGGGGTAGGGGGAAAGGAAGATGGGCCAGTTCCTAATCGCGACCAATAGACCCTTTAAGAAGCACCCATGCACTTTGGGCCATGGCTTTGCTTCTTGTTGCTTTTTGAATATTGGGCAGAAGGGACAGAAAAAGGTCATATGTGAGTAGGTTGAGCACTGGAAGCTGTTTCAGTTTCTTTGAGCTGTGAAGGTTATATTTGATGCTGCATATTGACTATATTTATGTTTTTAACTATGCACTTTTGTTGATTGTTATAATTTATGAAATTGTGTATAGTTTAAATGTGTGTGTTTCTTATAATCCGCTTAGATTTAAGGCAGAATATAAATGAATAAAAAAAGGGGGGGGGGGGAGAGAAGCATCCTGAACTCTTAAATTAGCATTGCTGCACCTAGGAACATTGTGGGTTCCAGGCTGCAGTAAGGAAAAAGCGGACTCTAAGTCGGACATACTATCTATGAAAGGGCCAGTGGAAAGAATCAGATTATCCCCTTCCTGAACTCCCCGCCACCGTCCTCTGGATGCCCCAGACAAAAAGCATACCTCAAACCTCCCTCATCTCCACAATCACTTGACAAGACAGATTCTTTCCTCCACAATTCCCTCTCTGGCAGTCAGGAATCTTGTTCCCCACCCCCTGGAAATCTGGCCCTGGGTCTTAACGAGGGGTCTCTTGTATCTAATGGTGTGCAGTAGTAATCCCCAATCATGCTCCTTATTTGGCAGCTTGGATCCTAGTGCTGCTACTAGGGGTCAGAGGCGCTATTTTGACTTACTGGACAGTACCAGCCACCATAACCCTGCTTGCACTGACTGAGTCAGTGTGTGGGAAGTTATGGTCTACTGGCACCAGCTCAGCTATATTATGCCCTGGCTTGTGCTTCCTTTCTCTATTTTTTTGTCCTTAACCTCTCCCCTTGGTTCTGCTCTTGAGGGAATGAAGTGTAGCTTGTTTCAATACTGCAGTCTCCCAACTGTGTTTTTTTTTTAAATTTTTTAACTACCGCCATAAGAATATTACAGCTAATAAGGAACATTTGCCCATCTGTCAGTCTAGTACCACCCTTGGTGTAGTGCCAAACTACTACTACTACTTATCATTTCTATAGCGCTACTAGACTTATGCAGCGCTGTACACTTGAATTGTAATTATGTCTTCATTTCATTGCCACTGGGGATCCTCTGTTCAGTCTTATGCTGTATGTAAGGTTTTTTTTAATCATCTTTGCCTCCACCATTTCCACTGGAATCTCTTTCCTTTCAGTGAAGAAACATTGTTGTCCCTCTTCCTGTCCAAGGTCATATCATGACTTCATGTTCTAGAGCAGCAAACTCCAAACCTTTCAAGGGAAGAAACAAAGGTCCTTTGGAAGAAAATTGGGGGGAGGGAAGACATTTAAATACCTCCATAACATAAATGCATAGGAAGCAGGTCATTTTCAATTGAAAGGAAGCTCTGGAATGAAGGGACGTGGGATGATGGACTCAGGAATAACCTAAGGAAATACTTCTTTACGGAATGGGCAGTAGTTGCGTGGAATGGCTTCCCGGTGAAGATGACGGAGGCGAAGACTACATCTGAATTCAAGAAAGCATTTGACAAGCACAAAGAATCTCTAAGACAAAGGGAAAAAAAGTATTGGTATAGATGGGCAGAAAGAATAGGCCATATGGACTTTATTTGCCATCATTTTCTCTGTTTCTATGACATTAGAACTCTGGAATGAAAGTGGAGGAGAGAGCAAGATATAAAGGATAAGGGAAGGTGGTGACAAAAAGCAAATAAGTACCTGGTAGAAGATAGACAAGCAAAGAGTTATTTTTCAACTACCATTGCTAGTCTGAATAAAGCAAAAGAGATGTTTGATACTGTTAAGGACCTGATAGTGTATTAAAGTAGGGAAGGAGGATATGGATAAGTTAGCATGATTTTTCCTGGACAGGGTGGGAAAACATCAAGTTGGATATAGGAGTGGCACTTCCAAAGATGGATTATGAAAAGAAAGATGATAGAAGGATTTAGTATTAGTAAATATGGATACATGTTAGAAACTGTCTTTAGAAAAAATGCCGAGTTTAGTTAAAACTCTGAACAATACATATACACCACTAAATTCAATGCCTTCTATATTTTATAAACTCAGCTTACAGAAGATTTTGTCGTGGTTAAGGACTTAATAAATGCTTCCTTGGAAGCTTTAGTTACCCCTATTTTGAAGAAGCTGGGATTAGGTATAACCAGTGGTGTGCTGGAGCCGGCTCACACCGGCTTGCAAGAGCCGCTTGTTAACTTTGCTCGGCTCTTGCGAGCCGGTTGTTGAAACCCGCGAGCCGGCTCTCCTCCCTCCCTCAAATCACCGACCTGACGAATTCTTCGGGGCAGGCAGTCTTGCCTGCCCGCTGCAAGTGCTGACTCTACCCCGCTGGCGCTGCAGGTTCGCGCTTTAAAAATGGCTGCCGAGACTTCCAGAGGCGGCCTCGCGAGACTTCGCCCTTGTAAGTCTCGGCGGCCATTTTGAAGTGCGAACCGGCAGCGCCAGCGGGAGACTGAGTCAGTGCTTGCAGCGGGCAGGCAAGACTGCCTGCCCCGAAAAATTAAAGGAGTCAGATCAGTGACGGGAGGGAGGGAGGAGAATTCTATTAAGAACTTGGGAGGGGGTGGCAGGGGAGAGAACTAGGGAGTCGCTGGGCATGGGTGGATCATGGAGGGGAGAGAAGGGTTGTCGCTGGGCATGGGTGGATCATGGAGGGGAGAGAAGGGTCATCACTGGGTATGGGTGGATGGAGGGCAGGGGAGAGGAGGGTCACTGCTGGATTGGGTGGATGGAGGGCAGGGGAAAGGAGGGTCACTGGGTATGGGTGCATGCAGGGCAGGGGAGAGAAGGGTCGCTGGGTATATAGGTGCATGCAGGGCAGGGGAGAGTCACCAGACATGGGTGGATGGAGGGCAGGGGAGAGGAGGGTCACTGGGTATGGGTGCATGGAGGGCAGGGGAGGGTCGCTGGATGCATGCAGGGCAGGGGGAGAGAAGGGTCACTGGACATGGGTGGATGGAGGGCAGGGGAGAGGAGGGTCGCTGGACATGGGTGGATGGAGGGCAGGGGAGGGGAGAGAGAAGAAATGCTGGACATGGATGGAGGGGAGGGAAGAGTGAGGAAGGAGATGAGATGAGGGAAAAGGAAGAGAGGAGAAAAACTGCATATGGATGAAGAAAATAGGCAGAAGTTGAGGACCAGAAATGAAGAAGAAAGGAAAGAAATAAATGGAAAGGAAGCCCTGGAAACGGAGTTAAGAGGACAGATAGCAGCAAAATCGGATACTGGGCCAGCATGATCAGAAAAACAGTCACCAGACAACAAAGGTAGAAAAAAAATCATTTTATTTTCATTATAGTGTTTGGAATATGTTCACTTAGAGAATCGGGTGCTCAACATTAAAAGTTTATATTTATTTACTTATTTATGGCATTTTATCCCACATTAAACATGAATTAGATTGGAACCTGGGATCATTAAATTTTTTTTTTCCTGCAGAGAGTAATGCATTGCCCCCCCCCCCCCGGCTATAGCCAGCTCTGCAATTTTGGGGGGGGCGCAGAGGTGGACGGGGGGGGGGGGGGGGGGGGGCGCAGAGGTGGACCAGGGAGAGAGCCTGTTAAAAATTTACCAGCACACCACTGGGTATAACTGTATGTGAAAATTTTAGACCAGTCTCCAACTTATCTATATTGGCTAAATTGATAGAAATCTAGGTCTGTAGCCAATTAAATGATTTCGTAGAGACTAATGAAAGTTTGAATGTAGCCCAGTAGGGCTTTAGAAAGGGCAGTGACACTGAAACCTTACTAGTAGCTATCATGGATCAGATGTGTTTATTTAGGAAATAAAGTATGTATGTACTTTTGCTGTCTTTAGATCTGTCAGCAGCATTTGATACATTAAAATTGACCAAATTATAGAATAGATGCTCTATGATTGGGTTGAGGAGTAAACTTTTGAAATGGTTGTCTTTTTCTGAGGGGCACAGTCAGATATGGGGTACAATGTTGCAATCACTGGGGGGGGGGGTCCCATGGCTTCCCTTTATCAACACTTTTGTTTAATATTTATTTGCAGCCATTGAGAGAGATATGAAGATCATTTAACTTCTTGGTTTATATTTATGCAAATGACATCCAAATGGTCTGCCTTATTGAAGGAGATATAATTGAAGTAGTAACTAGATTGTATACATGTTTGATGAGGGTAAAGAGATGGTTAGAGGCTAGTAAATTTAAATTGTGTCACAGACTACATGTTTTAAGTTTGGGCAGCATCTGTGTTGAACAGTTTGCAGGAGAGGTGAAATTTGGATTTACCATGAGTGGAAGATGTTAGTGTTAGGTGGAATCATAGAAAAAGATGGAGTATGTCAAAAAAATATTACCAAGGTGGCATTTTGAAAGCTGAAATTGATAAGACAGCCACAGTCCTTTTTAGATTCACAAACTTTGCAGATGGTCACATATGCTCTTTTCATAAGTTTGATTGACTGTTGTGCTGTATTTAGGGATTTGGGGTAAACTTCTTAAACATTTGTAAACAATACAAAACACAACAGCTAGATTTCTTTTGAGAAAAAGTAGATGAGAAAGTGCATGCCCTATCCTTTGAGAACTTCATTGGTTATCT
Organism: Microcaecilia unicolor; assembly: GCF_901765095.1. Lineage (NCBI taxonomy): Eukaryota > Metazoa > Chordata > Amphibia > Gymnophiona > Siphonopidae > Microcaecilia > Microcaecilia unicolor. Next base: position 78,832,263 of record NC_044033.1, on the reverse strand, counting down.
GTTTGTTCAAATTGATGGTTTTGATATTGAAATTTTTATTTCCAAATATTGGCTTACCTATTAAGGGTAATTTATCAGTATGAACCTTCCAGTGTGCTTAGATCTTTCCCAACTTTGAAATCATGCCCAAGAAAGAAGTGGATAAAAAAAAAATGCTTTTAGCATGTTAGGCCCTAGTTATTGGGATACATTGACTGTAGAATTATAGGAAATGGCAACATCAATTTCCTTTAAAGGGTCTGAAAATATATGTTTCCTTAATATGTGAGGTTGCACTGTACTGAGTTTAGGGAGATTTGATTGTGATGTGGGAATTTGTAGCTGATATTCTTGTTAACTTGTAGATGACATGGATGAGCAGCATGGATAGGCCATTTATGTTTATCTGTCTTCATTCTTTATTTATTTATTTGTGGCATTTATACCCTGCTCTTTCCCACTCGATAGCAGGTTCAGCGCGTCTTACAGAGTGTGGTACAAAGTATCACAGAGATAATACAAAGTATGGTACAATGTAGCACAGAGATAGCACAGTTAAGTAGAGTGGGACATTAGTAAGAGATGTGGGGAAAGGGTTGGAGTGTTTTTTTGTTTGTTTATGATATGAACTACTTTGAATGGACTGTTCCACAAAAGTGGTATAAAACCTAATGATGATGATATAATGATGGCAACAATTTCATATCACAAGAGGGCTTAATGAGATCTCTTCTTTGGAGTCTGCTGAGTTGGGGGACTTAAGAAGCTGGGAAGAAAAGAAGCAAGTAGTATCAGGGTATATCATACAATAAGAGTGTCTTGCTTTTTCAGAGGTTTGCAACCCTGCCGTATCCCTGGAACCCTTCATCCTGCGTCCATTCATGAGATGTAAGGGGAGTGTGTGTGTGTGGTGGTGGGGGCATAAGTACATAAGTATTGCCACACTGGTACAGACCAGAGGCCCATCAAGCCCAGTATCCTGTTTCCAGCAGTGGCCAATCCAGGTCACAAATACCTGGCAAGATCCCAGAAAAGCTCAATCCATTTTATGATGCTTATCCCAGATAAGCAGTGGATTTTCCCAAGTCAATTTAATAATGGTCTATGGACTTTTTCTTTAGGAAGCCGTCCAGACAGAGTTGTCCATCTATCTTTTTATATATATATATATATATATATATATATATATATTCAGTGGTCCAACTTATCTGCATAAATCATCTGAATATCCTCATTAAAGGTATATAGATAACTCATCCGTTTATCTTTGTGGCCACCAGACAGTAGAATATTGTCCCATTATTTCTTGACTAATATTGCTGAAATCCACCATTTTTTTCTGAGCACACTACCAAAACCCTCATAGTCTCTCTGCTTCTGCTTGAACAACTGCAGCCTCCTTATTCTACTGCCAAACTGCATCTTCCTCTAGCACATCATGACCATGTTACTTCTCCACAGCTCCATGTTGGCTTCCTATTTGCTTCTATATTTGGTTCAAACTACTACTTCCTACTTATACATGCATTTGCTCTGCAGTTCCAAAGTACCTCTTCTCTGTCCCTTCTTGTGACCTCTATCTGTTGGGCAGGCTTTTTCTTCCTGTGCCATTCTCCATTGCTAACTCAACTATGCTTTCCATTCTTCCACCATATGCTTAGAATGGCCTTCCTGAGTTGGTACTTTGAGCTTCATCTTTGACCGTGTTCAAGTCTTACTTAAAGGCTCGACTATCAAACTGCTTTGAAATCCAAAATCCCTTATCCTTCCTCATCTTGACTCTGTCACATTGCTGTAACATTTACAGTAAGTAGTTACCAGAAAAAAAGTCTAGTATGTCTGAACTAGATTTTAAGCTCCATTGAGATGGAGCTACCTATTTTATATATTTGTACAGTGTTGCTTACATCTAGTAGTGCTATAGGTAAGTAATAATAGTATTTACATGTTGCTGTCATTTTTCCTTGTTTCTCTTTTTCACTAGGATGTATATTTACCTATGAGCATTAGCATCCCCTTGGATCTTGCTACTTCTTTATCATGCTGTTTTGTCACCTTGAGATTTTCAAAAAAATATCATCCTCAAGTCTCTGTCCTTGGTAAAACATTTGAGTTTCATACACTGCATTGCTTACCACTTTGTTGGACTTCTGCACCCTAAATACGTCTGTATATTGAATCTCAACTACCAAGAACTTGACTGCTCCTCATGTTTTCTTGGATCATATATTCTGTCTACAAAAAGCAATCTTTCCCTTCTAAGCATCTGAAAAGATGCTGAACTGATCCAGCCACAGAAATAATCCCTGAATAACTTCATTAACCATTTTCCTATCCTTAGATAGAATGTTGTTTACCTTTACTTAGTTTATTAGTTCACCACCTTGGGGCTCACCTCCAGACTGTTGGATTTATTTATGGGATTTCCTTGTAGACAGTATCAAAAGCTTTGCAGAAATTCAATTAAACCACATTCAGTGCATGCCCTTAATCTAATTCTGTACTCACTCAATCAAAGAAATAGATGAGATTAATTTTATTTCCCTTTGGTAAAACCATGATGCTGCAGATCCTGCATTCTGCATATTAAAGTTGTTCTTTTCTTCAGTAGAGGCTCCTTAAATTTTCCCACCACTAATGAGCCTGTTTCCAAGCTCTTCCCTGTTTCCACTTCTGTGAAGAGGGACAATATCTGTATTTCTCTGAAGTCATGGAACTATCCCTTCTGCAAAGGTCTACTAAACAAATCCTTCACCAGACCTGCAGAACCTCTCTGACCTCTCTTGTTATGGGATCTGTGGCATTTTAAAGCTATTTTGCTCTATCTTAAACTATCTGAATCAATGGGCCCAATATACACTATTCCACACTTTACTGACTTCCTGGCTCAGTAAATAAGTATTGCCATACTGGGACAGACCAAAGGTCTATCAAGCCCAGCATCCTGTTTCCAACAGTGGTCAATCCAGGTTACACGTACCTGGCAAGATCCCAAAACAGTACATTTTATTCTGCATATCCTAGAAATAAGCAGTAGATTTTCCCCAAGTTCATTTTAATAATGGTTTATGGACTTTTCTCTTAGGAAGCTTTCCAAACCTTTTTTAAACCCTGCAAAGCTAACTGCTTTTACTACATTCTCTGGCAACGAATTCCAGAGTTTAATTACACATTGAGTGAAGAAATATGTTTTCCAATTTGTTTTAAATTTACTGGTTTGCGGCTTCATTGCGGGCCCCCTAGTCCTAGTATTTTTGGAAAGCGTAAACAAGCAATTTACATCTACCCGTTCCACTCCACTCATTATTTTATAGACCTCTATCATGTCGCACCTCAGCTTTCTTTTCTCCAAACTGAAGAGCCCTAGCTGCTTTAGCTTTTCCTCATAGGGAAGTCGTCCCATCCCCTTTATCATTTTCATTGCCCTTTTCTGTACCTTTTCTAATTGCACCATATCTTTTTTGAGATGTGGTGACTAGAATTGTGCACAATATTTGAGGTGTGGGCACAACATGGAACGATAAAAGGCATTATAACGTCCTCATTTTTGTTTTCCATTCTTTTCCTAATAATACTTAACATTCTATTTGCTTTCGTAGCCGCTGCTGTACAGTGAGCAGAGGGTTTCAACGTATCATCATCGATGACGTCTAGATCCCTTTCCTCTTGTAATTTTTCACAATCCTCTTGCGATTTAACAACTTTGAATAACTGGGTGTCGTCAGCAAATTTAATTACCTCACTAGTTGCTCCCATCTCTAGATCATTTATAAATATATTAAAAAGCAGTTGTCCTAGTCCAGACTCCTGGGGGAACCCCACTATCTACCCTTCTCCATTGAGAATACTGGCTATTTAACCCTATTCTGTTTTCAATCTTTTAACCAGATTTTATTCCACAATAGGACACTACCTCCTATCCCATGACTCTCCAATTTCCTCTGGAGTCTTTCATGAGGTACTTTGTCAAATGCCTTTTGAAAATCCCGATACACAATATCGACCAGCTCACATTTATCCACATGTTTGTTCACCTTTTCAAAGAAATGTAATAGGTTGGTGAGGCAAGATTTCCCTTCATAAAATCCATATTTTTGTTGTATCTAATCCATTCTTTTAAATATGCTCTGTAATGTTGTTCTTTATAGTAGTCTCTACCATTTTTCCCGGCACCGACGTCAGGTTCACTGGTCTATAATTGCCTGGATCATCTGTGGAACCTTTTAAAAAAAATTGGCATTATATTGGCCATCCTACAATCTTACGGTACCATGCTTGATTTTAAAGATAAATTTCATATTACTAACAATAGTTCTGCAAGTTCATTTTTCAATTCTATCAGTACTCTGGGATGAATACCATTATTACAGTGTTTATGCTGAGACTACCTATTTGGTTATGAAGTGGATACAATCCATCTGGAACATAGCTGTTACAGTTCTGTGTCATGTACGTAGATTGTCCATTCTACACCATTAGTCTTCCAGCATCATCAGCTTCTGATTTAGATTAGGATTCAATTCAAGATTTTGATTTTGGTCCACAAGGTTCTTTATGACATGTGGAGTCCTCCAGGGCTCCATCTTATCTTTACTTCTTTTTAACCTTTTTATAAGCCTCCTTGCCACACTCATTCAATCAACAGGCATTTTATTTCATTTTTATGCTGACAATATTTTGCTGCTTTTTCCATTAACACCATCAAAACCATTCATTGGTCCAGTTCAAGATTGTCTAGTCTTAGTTTCCAACTGGCTTTCCAAGCACAAACTAGTTTTTGAATAAGCAAAAGACAGTGGTGCTGGTTCACTGGGGGTCTTTCTACCTCTGTCATCACTCTTAATCTTTTTGGCACCCCTATTCTGCCAGTAGACTCTTTTCACTATTTGGGATTTACTTTGGACTCCCATCTTACCTTTACACCACAGACATCTATGTAAGAAAGTTTCCTTGTTTTTCATCAGTTATGGTCGATCTGCCATTATTTTGACCACAACATGTTTCACTCTCTTGTTCTCTCTTTATTCTTTATTCTCTTGTTCTCTCTTTATTCTTTATTGACTATTGTAAAATAATCTATCTGGGCTATTCCTGTACCAACTTAAAGAAACTTCAATCTGTCCAACACACAGCCATTAAACTTCTGTCATGCACGTAAGTTAGATCATGGCTCTCCATTATTTCAAAATTTTGATTGGATCCCTGTTGAGCAATGAATCATATTTAAATTACTCACACTTACATTCAAGGCTCACAGACTTGGACTCCCACATTATCTAGCAACTTTAACTATTCCATATTTCCCATGTCTGTATTCTTCGTTCTATTAATGACCAATGACTAGTTCTTCCAAGCCTCAAAGATGCCCTGCTTGAATTCACTAGACATCATGCCTTTTTCTTCGCTGCTCCCTTCTTTTGGAATTCAACCCCTCTTATCATCTGTACTGAATTATCTTTTAAAAATTTCAAAACAGCTATAAAAACCTGGCTATTCCATCAGGCTTTCAACATCACTTGAATTATGACAAGCAGTGTGGTACTCATTCTCATTGTTGTTCCTCTATCCCTTCCCCTTTCCCTAGGTCCTTTCTCTGATTGAACTAACATAGTAACATAGTAAATGACGGCAGAAAAAGACCTGTATGGTCCATCCAGTCTGCCCAACAAGACAAACTCATATGTGCTACTTTTTGTGTATACCCTACTTTGATTTGTACCTGTCCCCTTCAGGGCACAGACCGCATAAGTCTGCCCCGCCTCCCACCACTGGCTCTGGCACAGACCGTATAAGTCTGCCCAGCACTATCCTCGCTTCCCACCACCAGCTGGCTCTGCCACCCAATCTCGGCTAAGCTCCTTAGGATCCATTCCTTCTGAACTATTCTGGTTGGGTCTGATCTTTCTGGACCATATGTGATTAGCCTTTCCTGTCCTTTTGTAATTCTTTTCCTACTTTTAAATTATTAGATCTACAAGTTAGCTTAGGCAGTATAGCAAGATTTAATAAACTATGATGGTATCCCAAACTATTTATCTTCTCTAATTGTCTCATATATACCATCACCTTTTTATTCTACTCGACTAAAGAACCCTGCTTGTTAATTTCCACCGTACATCATGCAAGATTAGAATCTACAGACATAACACATTTTTCTTTGTCGTCCCATTACTGTGGAATACGCAGCCTCCTCCTCTTTGTGCTGAGTTGTCATATAAAATGTTTTAGGGCAGCTATAAAAGTCACCTATTTATGCAATCTTTTGATGGTTGAGGGTCCCATGGTGTCTAATGATCACAAATGGTCACGCCCAAAACCTGCTAATCTATAAAATTATCTTAAATGTAATCATTTATATGATATGTCCTACTTCCTTAGGGCCTGATATTGAACCGTGGCGGTTAGTGGTTAAGAAAAACACTGGCTACTGTGGTTAAAATAAAACAATATTCAGTGCTCTTGTTGGTGGCCATATTCAGACAGCTAACTGGATAACAAACCAGACAAAGTTAGGAAGCTGACAAGAGAAAGTAAATTGCCTTCAGAAGGTCTGGTCTTAGGCAAGGGAAAAGCCAGCAGAAGCATGAAAAGGTCGGACAGCGGAACCACCAGAACTTCCCTAAATTCCTCCAGTACTCCAAACCATATATTCAAGGGTACAGGAGGAACTTAGGGAAGTTCTGGTGGGCTTTTCAATGCTTCTCTAGAGTCGGAAGTTGTCCTGGAGGACTGGAGAAGGTTGGATATGGTCCCTTTCCAGAAAAGTGGAAGACATGATGATGTTGGGACTTACAGGCCAGTTAATCTGATCTTTGTAGTAAGTAAATTAATGTAAACACTTCTAAAACAGAGAATAGTCAGGTGCCTGGAATCCAATGGATTGCAGTTCCTCAGGTAGCATGGTTTTAATAGAGGAAGGTCTTGCCAGACAAATCTGATCAATTTCTTTGACTGAGTGACCAGAGAGTTGGATTGAGGGAGCTTGCTAGATGTGATGTACTTAGCTTTTAGCAAAGCCTTTGATACAGTTCTACATAGACGACTTATAATTATACTGAGTGCCTTCAGTATGGGCCTTAAAGTGACTGACTGGGATAGTAGCTGGTTGACTGGAAGGGTTGTCTGATAAGGTTTGCCTCTTTACAGACGATACCAAAATCTGCAGTAGGGTAGACACCTATAATGGTGTGGATAACATGAGGAGGGACCTAGCAAATCTTGAAGAATGGTCAAGAGTTTGACAGCTAAGATTTAATGTTAAAAAATGCAGGGTCATGCATTTGGGTACAAAACCCTGAGTGAGTGGTACAATTTAGGGGGTGAAGTACTTTTGTGCATGAAAAAGGAGCAGTACATGGGTGTGATTTTATGTGATGATCTTAAAAGTGTTTAAACAGGTAGAAAAGGTGATGGCAAAAGGGTGCATAGGGAGAGGAATGGCCAGCAGGAAAAAGAAATGATAGTGCCTCTCTATAAGTGTCTGGTAAGATCTCAGTTAGAGTACCGTGTACAATTCTAGAGACCACATCTTCCAAAGATATATACAGGATGGAATCAGTGCAGAGGGTGGCTACTAAAATGGTCAGTGGTTTTTGTGATAAAGGATATGGGGACAGATTCAAAGACCTCAATATGTATATTTTGGAAGAAAGGCAGGAGAGGGGAGATATGGTAGGAGGTGTTTAAATACTCTATGATGTACATACACAGGAGACAAGTCTCTTTCGATTGAAAGGAAGCTCTGGAATGAAGGGACATAGGATGAAGGAGGAAGGGGACGACTCAGGAATAAGTTGAGGAAATACTTCTTCATGGAAAGGGCAGTAACTTCATGGAATGACCTCCCAGTGCATGTGGTGGAGATGAACACTGTATCTGAATTAAGCAAAGCTTGGAATAAGTACATAGGAACTCTCAGGGAGAGGACAGGATAGTAGATGGCATGGATGGGCAGACTGGATAGGCCATATGGTCTTTGCCTACATTTTTCTCTGTTTCAAGGTTACAAGGAATCATTGGAGAGTGGTGTTTAGCTCTGGTAAGGACAAGTGAATCACTGAGAAACATTGGGGCTGGGGAATTGTCTGAGCAGGGAAAGAGGAGGTGATTCTGAAATGAATTTCTGGAAGAGTTTTACTGCTGGTAGAAGTTGAAACCCAGAGGGAGGGTTATGGGGGGAGGGGCTTGAACTCTGATTTTGCTGAAGCAATTAGTTAAAAAACATTTGGTGCTATTATGTTCTATCCTTAATATTTGTTAGTTGCCCAATCCCTAGGTTGAGCCTGCCATAAGTGGGAAAGCGTGGGGTACAAATGTAACAAAAACAAAAAAATGGCATACAGAGGTTACTACTGGTGTATACACAAGAAACTACAGAATTAAAACAAAATCAGATAAAATAATATTTAGTTATCACTAGGATAACATTTTACAAAATAAAAATTTCATAGCTTGACAAACTCAAATAAAAAGAAATTTGTCACATGCTAGTGCTTAGTTGCTTGGAGTTGGAAAGAGGAATCAAAAATTCATTGAAATAGAATTTCTCTACTAGATGGAAATTCGAGTAAACAACGATGCCAACTGCATGAATGTTTAGATAGAAGTAATGAGAGAGTATGAAAGGTTCTTGGCTGAAACCACAGAGTGTATTAATAATGTGTTATGACCCGGTAGTAGTGAGCCCTTGTGCCCCAACAGAGCACGGCAGAGATGGAGTGCTACCGCACTTAGTCAGGCAGCCAGACAATCCCTAGCTTCACCTGGAAAGCGACCACCGTTCACCGGGAGTTGAGCTCCCAGCTGCAGGCGGCCATCAGAACTTCTGGAACCGGCAGGGTTGCACAGCCGCTGACCAGGATGGCAGGAAACAGACACAGTCCAGAACCAGTACTCTGACAGGCAAAAATAGGCAAAATCAGTCCAGGGTCAAGGCAGGCAGCAAACAAGCGTAATCCGAGAAAACTAGCCAAGGTCCGGTGCACAGGTAAACAGGAACAGAAGAATAGTCAGTGAACAGCACTCCCACAGCAACTCCTCAGAACAATTGAGGCCGAAGCAATGAAGGCCTGGAGGCAGTGCTTTAAATAGTGAAGCACTCTGAGCAAACCAAACTCAGGTGAATCCAACATGGCTGCCCCCGTAGGAGATCCTCCCAAGACCAAATATGGAGTTCCTTCCTGTTCTCATTTATACAAGATGGCTGCCCCCTCCTGAGCTAGCCAAGATGGCTGCTGCCCTTGCTCCAAGCCGGATGACGGCTGCCAGACTTAGGAAACTGAAACAGACCCTCCTAAGACTGAACCTTGTCCCTTTTGGACGGAGCTGAGGAATGACTTAGCCGGGAGGAGCGTCGAACAGGTGAGGGACGTAACATAATTATATGAGCTACTTTAAAGAAAACCTGAGTTTGAGTTGGCATCCAAAGTAACCTTATCAATAGTGGAGTAATTCAGACTACGGAATATATAGAGTTCTAAGATTAGATCATCACCAGTGTTGGAACTTCATGTGAGGAATGTTTGGTTTATGTTTATTGTCTGACTGCTCTTAATTGTGTAGAAGAAACCAAGAGATTCTTTAAGAAGAATTTGTGTTTACCTGTCTGAGTGAAAAGGAAGAAGTTTTTACCTTTGAAGTAAGCTGAATAAAGAAGTGTCAGTTTGTTTGATTTTGAGAGCATGGTCTTTTATTGGGTGCCAAGAAAGCTTTTAGAGGTATAGCAGCCCAGGATGAAGCATGGAAAAGACCAGTCACTAAGGGAGCAGGGTAAAGTGCAGACAGAGCTCTTTCTTTAGAACAGCACTTACTTGGATGGTGCTGGCTCCAGAACAGAAAATCATTGCCCAGTAGTAAGCGTTTCTCAGCTTATTCCTTTTCCACTTCGATATCTCCCCACAACCCTTTTTTTGCCCCTTTCTTCATTGTGCACTTATACCCTATAGTCGCAAAACATTCTTCCATACCTCACCATTCACCTCACATATTTACAGCAGTCTATGACTCCCAGACTTTTATGTTTCCATTGGGATGCAGAATTTGCACCAATCACCCAGTTTCCTTGCCCCTTCTAGATTTAGGGCTCGTGTGCACTTAGTGATACCACAACTGTTTATAACACATCCATTCAGTTTTATATTTGAGCTTATGAGTGTGCAGCAAAAAATTGAACCTGTTCATGCATTCTCTGATTCCACTCTTGGAGGAGCAGTTCATCTTTTGTTACCCCAAACTGCAGAATCATCTTTTTGACCAGCAGCACCGCAATGTGTATAAATCTGTGCTTAGCTTTGGGTACTTTTTGCACAAGGAGGTCATCTCCAAGCACCAGTATAGTGTAATCCTATTTTCGATCTGTACAATTTCCTCAATGATCTTTGTTGCCTTAGTTAATATTATGACTTTGAAGCACTCTACAAAAGACTGCAGCAGTGTTCCCACAATAGTCTTGCACTTGATATCCCACATTCTCAATTCTGCCCCCTTTTCCCTGAATATTTAGGCCATATGTAGGATTTTAAATTGCATTTCTTGAAGATCTGTAGCCTTAACTCTCTCATATAATGTCAGTTCCTTTCCCACTTCTTTAGATCAGTCCCTTACTAAAATTTTCAAATGTTTTGTTTCCCCATGAGTCTCTTCCCAACATGCACCAACTAGATAACCTATTAAAATAGGGGATTTTCTTAAGCTTCTGATCCAACTCACTCCCCAAGTATCCTTATACTTTTGCCTTAAGGTACCACGGTAGTGTGTCATTTGCAATCACATCCTAATGGTAATCACATGCTTTCATTAGTGCCAAAGAGGGAAACTACCCCTTACCCTATTTATTTATTTATTTATTTATGCATCCTTGTATCCCACTATTATCTAAAACCAAATTTCAGTTCAAAGTGGCTTATAATTTACATTTTGGTGAAGTTACAATCTTGTTATGCAATGTGGAGAGGGCATCTATAGTTCATGTGGTTATTCATAGAGTTTTTGAAGAGATAGATTTGAAGAGGAGAAGGTAGTGGTAGCTTTTGTGTTCAGTTGTAGAGTTTTGGAGATGTTTTGAAGGGTAGATTTGAAAGGAAGATGATGATATCTTTGTGATTTGCGTATAAGTTTTTGAAGAGAGAGGTTTTCATTTCCTTTCTGAATTGGAGGAGATTTGTAATGCTTCTTATAGTTTTTGGTATCAAGTCCCACCATTTTGAACCCTGGTAGCTAAATCTTGCTGTGTAGCTAGTTTTGTAGATGGTGTTTTTGCAGTTGGGTAGATGTAGGAATAGGTATTTTCTGTTTACTGGGCTCTCATTTCTTGCGGATAGTTCAATCATGTTAAGCATATATTTGGGTGTCATTCCAAATAGTATCTGAAGATTAGGGTGCTCGCTTTGAAAAAATATTCTTTCCTTGACTGGTAGCCAGTGTAGTGTTTCAAGCAGTGGGGTTGCTCTTTCGTATTTCGATTTCTTGAAAATCAGTCTTGCCGCCGTGTTTTGGACCTTTGCAGCGATTTTAGTGTGTTTCCCTTTCACCCTACGTATGCTGCATTGCAGTAGTCTAGTTGCAATAGTATCATTGATTGGACCAGTATCCAGAAAGATTGTCTAGGGAAATAGTCTCTTATTCTTTACAGTTTCCATAGTGTTCTGAAGCATTTTGATGTTACTGCAGATATTTGATTGTCCAGTGTTAGATGTTTGTCGAGAATAATTCCTAGTATTTTAAGTTGTGTTTGGGTTTGAATTATGGATGACAGCTGGCTGTGTTCACATTGGGCTCTCACATTTCAGGCTAAATAACACACTATTTGCTTATCTACTGCTCAAATTCTCACATATTTCTGCTCACCGGCCATGAGTTTATTTTGAGTTTTCTTTTCTTCACTTAGTTTAATTTAATTGTTTTTGACTGGATATAAGCAACTTTATGTCTCCCTTCACTCTACAAACAAGTAACCTCTCCCTTTCCAGTGATGAGCTGGGTCTACAACAACAAAAGCAAAAACTCTCCAGTGATCTGCATCTGCATCAACTGGATCATCAAACAACACCAGGATGCAGTAACTGCACAATGATGAAACCATAACTGCAATGCCGTGAGTTGAAGTTCTTATCTTTAACCTATATTTCTAAATTTCTGATATCCTGCTGAAGCTTCACCTCAATTAAACTACCAATAATCTCACAAATGTGAAATACAATCTTTAGATCGATGTCTCTGGTGAATAGAAGTGCTAGGTATCAGATAATGGACTTTAAAACTATTTTACCTTGTTTCAAGATATAAAAGTACAAATATAAATAAAATAAGAAATTTTACCGAATGACAGCATATCAGAGAATCTTCAACTTTCCTGCTTCAAAGGGACTCAGACCCTCATCAAGCACTGTCTGTGAAATTAACACTCCCCTGTTAATTGCAGCCAAAGACAAACTGGCTTTTGTTAAATTGAGTAGATAGAAAGCTCTGAAAGCTCACCTACTTAATACAAAAATCTGATCTGGCCAAATAAATCAAAGATCTTCATACACCCTAATAATCTGGGGAAGAAGATACAACCGCCCAGTGCTTTTTTTGTGCTGGTACACGCCGGTACTATGTACCGGCACCTTTTTTCCTAGGCTCACCTACCCGCCGTTAGCTCCCCAGCCCTACATTCCTTTCCTGCCACCCGCGACATCCCTTTTAAGCCCCCGTCAAGTTCCAGTGCCCCCACCCCCCGCGACGCGTTTAAATCTTTTATTATTTTTTTTTACGAGAAGTTGCAGTGCCGGCGTTAGTGAGAGGACCAGGCTCACCTCCTCCTGCCTGCCCTTCGTTCCCTCTCAGTGTCCTGCCCTCGCGAAAACAGGAAACTACGTCACAGGAAGGCAGGACACTGAAAGGGAATAAAGGGAAGGCAGGAGGAGGTGAGCCTGGTCCTCTCACTAACGCCGGCGCTGCGACTTCGCGTAAAAAAAAATAAAAGATTTAAATGCGTCGCGGGGGGGGGGGGCTGTTGAGAAGCTAAGGGCGCGGGCAGGTGGGGCTGGGGCGCTGGAACTCGGGGGCTTAAAAGGGGGGCAGGTGGAGGCCTGGGGCAAGTTACTGGACATGGAGGGGAGGATAGGGGGCAAAGGAGAATCGCTGGACATGGAGGGAAGAGAGGAGAAATCGCTGGACATAGATGGGAGGGGAGGGCAGAGGAGAATCGCTGGACAGGGATGGCAGGGGAGAGAGGAGAATTGCTGGACATGGAGGGGAGGGCAGGGCATGGGAGAGAAGAGAGGAGAAATCGCTGGACATAGATGGGAGGGGAGGGCAGAGGAGAATCTCTGGACACAGATGGGAGGGCAGAGGAGAATCTGGACATGGATGGGAAGAGAGGGCAGGGGAGAGAGCAGAGTTTCTGGACATGGATGGATGGAGGGACAGGCAGGAGAAATGCTGGACACGGATGGAGTGGAGGGAAGACAGGAAAAAGATGCACATGGATGGAGGGCAGAGAGGAGAAATGCTGGACATGGATGAAGTGGAGGGCAGGGAAGAGAGGGGAAATGTTGAAGGGAAGGAAAGAGATGCACACGGTTGGAGGGGAAGGGAGAGAGGAGAACATGCTGGACATGGATGGAGGGGAGGGAAGAGAAAAGAAGTGAGATGAACATGGATGGAGGGGAGGAGAGAGGAGAAATGCTGGACATGGATGGAGGGGGAGAGGAAAAATGCTGGACGTGATGGAGAGAGGAAGGAGATGCATACTGACAAGGTTGAGGGAAAGGAAAAGAAAATCTGCACATGGATGATAGGCAAAAGCTGGATCCACTCTATACCTTCTCCAGTCAAGTCCGCAGAGGACCCAGCTTTTACCTATGGATGTAGGGCAAGAAATGAAAGAGGAAAGTAAAGAAATAAATGGAAAAGGAAGCCCTGGAGATGGAGTTTTAAGGGATCAGATAAAGAGCCTCAGAATCAGAGACTGGGACCAACATGTTCAGAAAAACAGTCACCAGACAAGAAAGGTAGAAAAAAATTATTTTATTTTCATTTTAGTGTTTGGAAGATGTCCAATTTGAGAATTTACATCTGCTGTCTTATTTTACACTGGGTATACTAGAGCTGTAACAGCTTATAGAAATTATTTATAATGCAAAAAAATCACAAGTTATTTTTTGCTCCTATACTGGTATAGTATTTTTAATGATTCTGCTTATATGCGCCACATCTGATTTAAGGGGTGTGGCTACTGTGGATGTGGCTACCATAGGAGGCGGAGCCATAGATGGTGACCCCACCCATAATGAGTACTGGTACCTTTTTTCCTACAAAAAAAGCACTGCAACAGCCTCAAGAAAAGCAATGTTTTCTGACTTAAATAAAGGAGATTTAAAACAAGCATAGCTGCATTCCAAAAAGCGCTTAAGGTTAATTACTCTGCTTTTTTTCAAAATATCTCTCCTACTCATCTTATCTCCCCTCTCCATTGCCTGCAGTAATTCAAAACTGGCAACTTGAAAAAGAGAACTGTGTGTTTGTAACCCTCCTTCAAACAGCAAAGAAAGGAAATTGTCAAATCAGAGAGCGACAATACAACCTGCCTGAAGGAACCTAGGAGCAAAATTAGCGGGAATGCAGTCCTTATCCCGTGGACTGACTAGACCATGCAGCTCGACAGAGCAGTCCGGTGCTGGCGGACCAGAGCAGGCAGACGCGGATTGATAGTACAATCAAACACTGGCACACCACAGTGCACTCCAGCCCAGAAGGACAGTGTAGTCCCACTCTCACCACACCTGGCAACAACCAGTCGATGAGTCAGCACAGCAGTGCGCCCTGAGGTTGCAGGAACAGTGGATGCAGATGATCTGCAAAAGGTTTATATATGTACTGTAGTGTTCTGCTTCTGCTTTCTTTATGCTGTTTGTGTATGTCCTTATGGCTTTTCTCCATATGGCTTTGTTTGCGTCTGTTTTGTTTTTGGTCCATGCTCTTTCACGTTTCCTACAGAGTTTCTTCATATGTAATAATTTGCCATTAAACCAGGGACGTGGTTGTTTTGTGATTTTTGTTTTGAGAGGTGCTATTTTGTTTAGTGTGTTTTCACTTGTTTTGTCCCAGTTTCTCATGAAGTGTTTATCCTCGGATGTTATGTCATTGGTTCATTTATCGTTGTTGTCTACTTTTCCTCTGCTTGTGAATTTGTGTTGGGTTCTTGGCTCTCTTTTCTTGCTGCTTTCTTTCCATTGTAGTGTGAAAGTGAGCTTGCTGTGGTCTGACCATGGTACCTCGATGTTTTTGCAGCCCTGACTTTAGTAAAAGGGCCCCAGCAAAGATACTGCACAGATTTTATTAACGTCAGAGTTTCATGATTCTCATAGCGTCGTATTTGTCTTGGCTGAGCTGGTTCCGTCTTCTAAAAAACCTAGCAGATCTACCATCATGCAGACTATGAATGTTTCCATTATTAATTACTGAAGATTGGGGCCATCTAGATTTGTCGAAACAGATCCTTAGAAAAATCCAAGCTATTCAAAATGTGGCTGTGCATTTGATTTTCTCTCTAAAAAAAAAGTACGATCACATTACTCCATTTTTTGTTAAGTTGCGTTGGCTTCCAGTAGAAGCTGAGGTACTTTTTAAATTTGGGGGCTTATTGTATAAGATTGTTTCTGGCCTTAGCCCTCGATATATACTTTCTTTAGTAGGTTATGCCGGTTCAGTTTCAAAATATAATATTTGCAAGCAACCCTTTTTTCTCCTTCCCTAGCCCTCGGGGAATTATTTTAAAAGAAAATGTTTACTAGATTGTTTTCTTATCAAGCTGCTTCTCTGTGGCCGTTTTTGCCATCTATTGTAAGTTGCATGCCTAGTTATGACATTTTTAAGAAGAATTTAAAGACGTTCTATAAACATGCAATAAGGAAGCAATTATAGTGAAATGTATACTGTCATATGATTATTTACTGTTGCATCCTAGATTTATTTCATTAATCTAGTATCTTGGCTGTAACCCTCTATGAACTATTTTTTTTTTGTATGAGTAGGCTATAAATGAGCTGAGTTTTTCTTTGTGTAAACTCACCAGTTATACTACAATAATGCATATTCGCTGCTGTAAGTACATAATCACAGTTAAATCAAGGAAGCACAGAATAAGACTTCAGATAGAAACATATGTGTCTTAAAAAGTCAATCAAAGTAAGCAACTATTTTATTGTGCTGCTTTAGGCAACTGTTTCTGATTGACCACCAAATTGTCCAAGTCTGTTTCTCGTTTTTCTCAGGGAGCTCATTTACAAGGAATAGTAAAAATGGGGCCAAAACAAAACCTCTGTGTATGGAGATTGCTAAACTGAGTTGATCAAATTCTAGCTACTATAGGGCTAGACTAAGCTTGTTTATCCTCTATGAACAAGTTCTGGCCTCTCTTAGAGCCTCTTCTCTTGTCCCTTATCTATCTCTTTGTGGAGCCTAGGTGGGATTCTTGGAATGCAGGGGTCCTCACAGCAGGAGTTCCATTTTTTTTTGGCTCGTTCATGGTCCAATCCATAGATCCACTTCCTTCCTTTTTTCACCTTTTTAGCTCTCTTTCTCTTTTTATATTCTGTTTGGGTAGTGGATCTAGAGTCCCTATTCTTCCTCTGTATATTATGATATGATATGTTATGTTACACCAGAACTTCTATTCCACCTTTACCTCTGCAGTTCAAGGTCGGATTACACTAAAGAAAGGCCAGATCAAACATCCGGGAATTACAATATTAATAATAAAATTAACTGAAAAACATAACTAAACTATCCTATTAATTAGGATCTGAAGGTACAAAGCCAGTATGACGAAATAGAAAAGCTTTCAGTTTTTTTCCTAAATGTTAAATAGTGTCGACAAGTTCTCAGTGATAGTGGTAAAGAGTTCCACTGTTTGGCCATCTGATACTGTAACAAGGCGGAAAAGTGTTTACTTGATTTTAACTTGATTATATGAGGAAAACGTAGTAAAAATTGATTTTGAGTGTTGTGTTTTGACCTATCATTCTATAGGAGTATGACTAGATTTACCATATAGGAAAGAACCATTCCAGACAAAATTTCAAGAACTGTAATATTCAGTTTAAAATATACACAGAGTGTAATTGGCAGACAACGTAGTTCCAGATAAAAATGTTTTTACTGAATCATATTTTGACAGACCATAAATCAACCTGACTGCTGTATTAATTGCAAACAATTAATTAAATGAGCCTGCCATGAGTGGGAAAGCGCAGGGTACAAATGTAATAAAAATATAAAATTAATGTTTTAGAACAACAGATCAACACAAGGTTGCAGTAATCCAATTAAGATAATAGAGCTTGAACTAGAATTCTAAATGTAGCCCAGTTAAATTTTTTTTCCTATAGATCTAAATTTCCTAAGAACATAAAAAGATTTCTTCATCATGGAAGATACATGATAGTGCAGAGATAACAACTGCATGGACCGTAGAGGTCTTTATCTGACGGCATTTACTATGTTACAACTTGTCAACTCCACACCCCAAATTTTTGAATTCAGATCTGAAAAGAATGAATAATTTCTGATAGTAAAAGTTTGTTGTTATCATATATAATTATAGTACCTATCCAAAGAAATTTGGTTTTCTCGGTATTAAGCTTTAAATGGTGGGTTAGAATCCATGATTTTATCTGTTCTATGCAGAATTTAATTTGAGATAGAATTTGTTCCCATGTTGGTAAGCATGGTAAAAATGCAGTAATGTCATCCACATATATAAAATGAATAAAATCAAAACGATTTAGTAATCTAACTAACAATCTCATTAATAGGTTAAAAAGCACCGGGGAAAGAGGGTAGCCACAAGGCGCCATCCATTTATCTGAGAAAACTCCATCCCTCTTAACCATGTAACGTCGATATTTAAGAAATCCTAGGAACCAGTTCAGTGCTTTACCTTGTATTCCACAATGATGAAATATATTAATTATGATACCCCAATCTACTAAATCAAAGGTGCATGAAAGGTGAAACTGAAGGATAATGGCACATTGGCCCCTTCCCAACAGTCTTTTTCCATACACAACCAAAGCACCTATCACTGTGTGCTATTGTTTACTCTGAACCCTGATTGAGTATCATAGAGAAGGCTAAACTGTTCTAAGTAACTAATCAATTATTCCATGACAAACCCTTCCATCATTTTAATAAAGAGAGGGATAGATGCCATGGGACGGTATACTGGACTCAGATAGGGTTACCATATTTGCCCTAAGAAAAAAATAGGACACATGCCCCGCCCCCTGTCGCACCCCACCCTTGTCATTTTAATCCCCCAAAAGAAAGCCAGATTCCTACTACTACTATTACTACTACTATTTAGCATTTCTATAGCGCTACAAGGCATACGCAGCGCTGCACAAACATAGAAGAAAGACAGTCCCTGCTCAAAGAGCTTACAATCTAATAGACAAAAAAATAAATAAAGTAAGCAAATCAAATCAATTAATGTGAACGGGAAGGAAGAGAGGAGGGTAGGTGGAGGCGAGTGGTTACAAGTGGTTACGAGTCAAAAGCAATGTTAAAGAGGTGGGCTTTCAGTCTAGATTTAAAGGTGGCCAAGGATGGGGCGAGACGTAGGGGCTCAGGAAGTTTATTCCAGGCGTAGGGTGCAGCAAGACAGAAGGCGCGAAGTCTGGAGTTGGCAGTAGTGGAGAAGGGAACAGATAAGAAGGATTTATCCATGGAGCGGAGTGCACGGGAAGGGGTGTAGGGAAGGACGAGTGTGGAGAGATACTGGGGAGCAGCAGAGTGAATACATTTATAGGTTAGTAGAAGAAGTTTGAACAGGATGCGAAAACGGATGGGTGGGAGAGATTCCCTCTCTCCCACCCATGTAGATCCCCTCCCCAGTTTCCCAGCATCCCTCCACCCACATGACTCCATTCGCTGCTACTCCTCCCCTCCTTTACCTTAGTGTGGTGCCCTGGTGGTCTAGTAACCTCTTCGGGGTAGGAAAGAGCCCTCTCTTTCCTGCCCGGCGCATCTGCAGACTGTGTTTCTCCTAGCACCGATCAAAATGGCTGCCGAGAGTTCAAGCAGTGACCTTGCAAGACTTCTGTGGAAGTCTTGCGAAGCTGCTGCTTGCACTCTCGGCAGCCATTTTGAATTGATGCCAGGAGAAAGACAGTCTGTAGTGCTGGGCAGGAAAGAGGGGGCTGTTTCCTGTCCCAAAGACATCACTAGATCACCAGGACACCAAGATGCCTCTGTGGGGTGTAAATCTTACCAGAGCAACATGTAGTTTTAGAGTATCTTTGGAATCTGGTAACAACCACTCAGAGTTTTAGTATAGCTTGTAATCATCAGAGGTTTTTGATAGAAATACTGTATGATTTTATGTCTGGATTTTCAAACGGCTGTCCTTTAGTTTGATTTTATTTTGTTTTTACATCCATTTGTTTATATGCTTAGTGAACATTCACTGGTAAAAATTATTAAAAGTAATATTTCACAGATGAGAATATTTTTGTGCTACAATATTAGTTCACATTCTACTGATTTGATTCCTTGCTCTGAAAGTCATGCAAGTAATAGAATTTCTCATGGCTGCTAGTGAATTATTGGTCAATTTCAATTATCTAGGAAACCTCATACAGCTTTCCTTCTACATTCCCTGAATTATGATGCTTTCATGGTCTTATATTATAAACTCATGAATCACTGTAGCCCATGGGCTGTTATCCTTTATGTGTTGTATACCATTTATAAGAATAGCATTATAAGAAGTGGAAAACACAATAGCAATGTCTTTGAGACTGGAGGTCTAAGTGTCCCAGGAGTGTCAAATTTAGGGGCCCTTTTACTAAGGCATGTAGACGCCTACGTGCATCCAACACATGTCAATTTGGAACTACCGCCCGACTACGCCAAGCCTCGGGCGGTAATTATATATTTTACGTGCGGCAGAAAATATTTTTTATTTTCTACTGCGTGGCACTAACTGGGCGGTAATCAGCAGTGTACGCACACTGACGAATATGGCCCATAGAGATTTAATAAATAAGTGGAGTCAAGACCTGAGCTCCTGATTTGGGGGGGGGGGGGGGGTTATGAATGTTAAAGTATTTTATTAGTATTCCAACTTTGGTACACTGTGTGAACTTCTGTGAATGCCAAGCTCACAAAGTACATTGTGTTCCATCTTCTATTTGTCTTACATGCATGGCTGAGGAAAACAGTTTATTACATGCCCATTGGGCCTGTCGTCAGATTGTTGGAACAATTGCTAAGACAATCAATTTTAAGATGTCATTGCTGGAAGTTTTGTTGGGACACATGGAGGCGTGTAAGATTCAAGGTGAAGGGGCCTGTCTGCTTTTCAGTGAAGCATGCATAGTGGGGGGGGGGGGGGGGGGGGATGTATTTTGCAAATTTGGACTCAGGAAAATCCACCCTCATATTGTCTGTGGCAAAATACATTTCATATTCTCCTAACAATGGTAGCAGGAGATGCCAAACATACATTGAAATGAAGGAAATATTTTTATTGATATGGGACAAATGCATACAATCCTTATCTGCGGGGCACATAGGGTGATCTCAGCCCCTCTATACTTCATTTCCTTTGTCTTACCACCAGTTTACCCTCTCACTCATATTACCAACCCTTCAACCCCTCCCCCCCACACTACTAATTGCCATGTCCTCACTATCTCCTCAAAATGTCAACTCAGTCTCTCCCATTCATAATTCCAAGCTCTTGGGAGGAGGGGAAGATGTTGGATCAGATGGTGGTGGTGAGAAGGGGGAGGGGGATGAGGCACTGAGCCCCCACTGCTCTGTGCCCTTAGGCACTGTCTGGTTGCCCGATTAGTCCACCTAGGTTTGCATGCTATCTCTCTTATATGCAGAGGCTTAGGCAGGTTTTGGCGTCGGAGGAAGGAGTAGACTTTTGTAAAATAGGCACAGTCAATGTTGGCCAGGCAGTAGTGCCGACGTTTTTGCTCTGGTGTGGTGGCTGTGGCCAAATGATTAACACAGGGTGCCTCTGCTGCATCCTGCCTATAAGGAAACAGGAAGTTACATCAGAAGTTGCGATCTATCAGAGGTCCTGTGGCAGTCTGTCTTCTTAACTGCAATTAAAAATATTCAAATTGTGACCATCACCTCAGGAACAGCATATACATTGCTTCTTCTGCTAGACACTTTGTTTAAATCAAATGGGATTTTGTTTGCATGGAGACTCTATAGGATGTGGAGACCACTAGTCCTGAGCATTTTATTTTGGGTGACAAGGGGGGCCTCACCCCTCAACCATAGGGCTAGATACCCTGCAAAAAGGCACTTAAAACCTATACAGAAAATTTAAAACACTGTAACAGTCCTAACCCATCTATGAAAAGTTAGTGTTGTAAATATTACAGTGGGCCCTAGAACACCAATGTACCTGCTACTGGGAAACAGGAACAAGCTGAACTGTTACATATTGCTACACAGACACTACATGCTAGCAGAATCCTTCACCCCAGTTGGAGGACAAGGACAAATGCTCATCTGATATATAATAGGGAACCTCAAAAGGAACATGCAGACAAAAACTGAAATGGAGACCGCCACCCCCAGCCCAAGAAAACCAGACTCCATAAGCAGTACAATACTAGTAAAAGAGAAACAGATGCCTTATCTGGCATTTCTTATTACTCCCTATACCCCTTCCCTTGCCCTCTGTTCCTTAGATGCTAATTGTTTAATAGTACCTGCTCCTAAACAGGCACACTATGAGTCTCCCCTTCACTCTGCATTCTGTTTCCTAGCACTGTTTCTGTGGAACAGTTTACCTGTACTAAAATTCAATACCAAGCTAAAGTCATTATTTTTCCAGGTTGCATTTGGCTTTACCCCTGCCTAGATCACCTGTTTTTGTTTTCCCTCCCTTTTTCTCCCCCTTCTTCTCTTCCCCCTCTCATTCTTTTGGTCTTTTTCCTAATGAATTTTTAAGTATGATTGTTTTAACTATTTCCTATTTTTAATAGAGTTCTTTTCCCGCCTTATTTTAGTTTGTGTTTCATATTGTACACTACCTTGACCTTTTGTAAGAAAAGACGGTATATCTCCTGTACTTTGCAAAAATAAAAATAGAGAAAAATGTACATTTCACAAAGCAGGCACATCTCAGTCCTTAAAGTATTAAATAAAAATAATTGTTTTGTTCTACTTTTGTTGTCTGGGCATTTTATTTCTATAATTAGGCTAGTCCCAGTCTCTTTTCCACTTTCCATGTGTCAGTCTTCTCCTAACTTCTTTTCTGGGTTGGCCTTTCCATTTCTTCTCTCTCCTCTTGTCTTCTTCCTTTCTTTCTCTACATCTGCCTGGCACTGATCTTTTGTTTTATGTCCCCTCCCCCCCGGCTGATTTTCTCTTCTCTGCGTTTGTCCACCCATTTGATTTTACCCTTATTATCTCTTTCTCTTATCTAGTCCAGAGGTTTTCAATTCAGTCCTCGGGGCACACCCAGCCAGTCATTGAATTTAATGGGGATATCCTGAAAACCCTGACTGGCTGGGTGTGCCCTGAGGACTGGGTTGAAAACCCCTGTTCTAGTCCTTAGTCTCCTTTTCACTTTTTCATCTATAGTAACCTACTAGCTTTTCCCATATCCCTCCCATCGCCCCCTCTGTCTCTCTCATTTCCCAGTCTCCTATCCCCCTCCTCATCGTTCACTTACTTCCTTACTTTCCTATTCCCATCCTCTGTACTCACCCTCTTAGCCCTCATCTACCCTCCATCACTGCCTCTCATCTTCTCACCAGCCCTAGCTCCATCCCTGTCTCTCCTTCCTTCCCTTGCCTCCAGGCCATTCTTCTCTCTTACCTTTTACTCCATGTCCTACTGCATCTTTCATCATCTTTTTAACCCCATTTCCACCCTCACACAATCCCTTCAGAGACCCATCACCTTCCTCCCAACCCCCTCTCCAGTACTCCCATCCCTTTTCAGTGCCTCACATCCTCTCCTTGGCCTGGATTGGCCGCTGTCGTGGACAGGATGCTGGGCTTGATGGACCCTTGGTCTTTTCCCAGTATGGCATTACTTATGTACTTCCAGGCCATTATGTCTCAAACTTCCCCCAAACTTCATCTCATTGTATTTCTTCCTCTTCTCTTATCCATTTCACACCTTCACTCATTTCCCCAACCCATCAACATACACTCATACCAATCCGAAGTATAAGCATCCCTCAAAATTCCCATGTTATCTGTCCTATCTATAATTCCCTGCTCTGCTCCTCAACACTCTCATTGAGTGTCCAAGTCCCAGTCATCTGATCTGTCCCCCTTCTACCCTCGTCCCATCCATCTTCTGATCTGTCTCCCTTGTCCCCTAGTCCCATCCATCTTCTGCTTTCCAATGTCTCCTGTCCATTTGACATTTCTTCTTTCTTCATGTTCACCGTCATTCCCTCTATGTTCTTATCTGTCATGTCCAGCATATCCCCACTGTGTCCCTGTCCCCTCATGTTCAGTATCTGCTCTCTGTGTCACCATCCCTCCCTTGTCCGTACCCCCTCAGCCAGCACTTCCACTTTCCCCTGACCCTCCCCATGGTACTGCATCTCTCTGGCTCCAGCATCTTTCCTACTCTCCACCAACCCATCCCATCTTTCTCATTTCCCTCTGGTCAATCCAGCATCTCTCTCTTTCTCCCCTTGGGTCCAGCTTCTCTTCCTCATCCGAGCTCTCTCCTTCATGGACTCCCTATCCCTATACGATTGTGGCATCTCTTTTACCTCCCCTCCCCAATCCCCTGCCACCCGTGGTGCAGCATCTCTCTCTCCCTCCACTCACCACAGTGTCCACTATCTCCCTTCCCAGTCCTTCCAAATGGACTATGGGATAGCAAGCGCCACCTCAGAAAAACAGCTTGCCACCCATCATGACCTGTGTGGCATTGCCGTCCGCCGTCTACCCCTCCCCCCCCAGTGCGCTGCAGTTCTCCCTCCTTCTGGGCTGTCAACAGTGTCAGCAATGAAAGCATGCTGCCTTCGGCTGGCCCCAAAACCAGTTTTAAGATGAGTTTAGTTACAGCTGGACACTCGCTTATCAGGAAGGAATATTTATTTATCTAAAATATTGGCAATATCTATACTTTCTAATTATGTAGAAAACAGAATGGAAGATTTATACTCTTTTATTTGGCTAAACGTTGACTGCACATCTTGATTGTATTCACCAGAAATTTCTGTCTTGCACAGTTTGATCAATTGATCTGTTTCCATGGAATGTCATTGAGGCTTGTAGTTGATATGCAGCTGCACAGATGGTATGAGTGAGCTCCTGAGTGTGCTATCCCCAAAATTCCATTACTTCAATGACTTTCAACTGGTGATTGACATTTCTGGTTCTCTTCTGCCAGATTTTCCCCTTAAGTGTTTTAAGTGTTAGGATGTACTCTATGTAGCATTATATAATTTTCTTTTATTGGCATGAGCTTGTTTTAGACAATTGTGTCTAGATAAATAGAACTGAATTCTGTTGCCATAGTGTTACTGACTGTGATATATATCAATTTTATTGACAGAAGTTTTGATGTTGGGCTTCATCGCTTTCTTATAAGGTAAGAGAATATGTTATGTGATCAAAACATATAATTAATAAGTAATAGGTATTTTAGTCTGTTTTACCTAATGCTAGGTCCCAGAGCAGATTAAAATCAAATTATAAACAAAATTCATTAACATTACACATTACAACTAGGCTTGCTTTTCTGAAGTAAACTGTGAATACTGTAAGGTTGTTTATAGCTATTCTGCATGCTATTTTAGATTCTGTAATTTGTAATGTTTCAGTTTGTATTTTGTACTTCTTATCTTTTCATTGCTTTTTATTTTTTAATTTTTTTTTAGGGCTACGTTTTAATTATAATTTGTAATTCTGATTAGAGGTATGTTATTTATTTATTTATCCACTGCAGCTCCTTGTGGCTCTGGGCAATGGAGGGTTAAGTGACTTGCCCAGAGTCACAAGGAGCTGCAGTGGTAAATAAATAAATAAATAAATAAATAAACATTCATTTTAATTGTGAAATACAGCTCCAATTACAACCCACTGTCTCCTTGATACATTCATGACCAAAGGGCCAAATTTTTATTTTCTTCCAAAAGTACAGCTTGTTCCGCTCCAGGCACATTTTGCAAGATAACAAATGCCAGATAGCTTGTGACTTCTAACTGGATACCTTAGCAGCTCTAGAAGCAACTGTTGAGAGAACTTGTGCACTTTGGTTGGCTAATAATGATGAAGCATATTAGCCAAATACCTAGCAAAGGACAAATGAAGACAGTGAAAGTCTAGTGAAATAATTTAAATTGAATTTGTTCTTCAATAGGAAGTCAGTGTAATTGGTGCAAAATGGGAAACATATGATTAAATTTCTTCTTTCTTTTAATCATTTTTCACATTATGTTTTAGTTAAACTACAGGCATTTAAGCTTTACCCTTGGTAAAGGGAATTGCCAGTTACCAAGCACTGTATTACTGACAATGAGTCTCCTATGAAGAAATGCATAGGATCTACTTAATTTAAGAGTGCCAAACGCAGTTTTGCTAGGTGTTCTGTTTGATGAGTGATAGATAACTCAGCATCCAGCCATACACTCAACCTGGTTACACTCTGTTGAGGCTTTAGTTGAAACCTTAAGATAAGTTGCAGGGTTTTTCTACTAGCTAGTTGTCTAGAGTAACCAAGTCGTCCCTGCTTATAGAGAAGAACACAAATTTGCTAGTGCCAAAATCTGTTTACATACAACTGTACAGAATATCTGTTTATTACTTGCAAAGAGATGATACTTGACTATAAATCCATGAATAAAGGCTACCCCAGGGGCCTGCTAGAGTTTGAAATGTAATAATTATTGATATACTGGCCAATAGGAGGACCTTCTGAGCAGTTTACAAACAGCAAAATATAATATATAGATAAAAGAGAGAAGGAAAAGAAATGCAGTAGAGTCTCAGTTAACCAACTTTTGGTTGTTCGACCTTCCAGATTAACCAACAGTCCCTTAACCGTGCTTTACCCACTCCCTCCCAAACATCAGTGCATCTGAGAACCCCACTCCCCCCAAAGTGCCTCCTACCTGTCCCACCTACCCACCTCAGGTTCTTCTTGATCCCCAAACAGATAGGATGATTATGACCCATATTAGATCTCGGGGACCTCAACCTATTCCTGTGCAAGAAAATATTCAAAATGATCACTTGTTGCTATGTGCTTCCCTGTTTGAAGAAGAGAGGCTTATTGTAGTCACCGGATCTCTTATACACACATTCTGATTTATCCAGATTGCAGAAAATACTATATCTCCAGTTCTTCTGTATACTGAATGTCGATGGGTCCTGTCGATGGGTCAAGGAGTGAAAGCAATGACCAACCCACTCCCATTGGAGTTTGGAGTGTTCCAGGGCACTCAGATGTGTCTATTGAATCAGTGCCACCCCTGCCCCATGACACCGCGTGGCCATAAAAATGTTTTTCCGTTTTATAGGGGAATTAACCCCACAGACATTCCAGCTGAGGACATTAAAGGCATGGTGTCAGAAGGGAGGGGAGGAGCCATTAGGGCAAGCTGCAGACCAAGCAAAGGCATCCCAATGGACACCAGACTGCAAGGAAGACTAAGAAGACTTGAGCGTAACTATGAAAACATTGCTAAGATGAAATTTAGCACAAGAATTCCAATCTCACCCACCCCCTAGCCACACCAAAGAATTCTCCCTCCTCTTACTATCCCACTACCCTCCATCCCACCCCACTCCTCCCCCAAAAAAGAGTATAGTAATAGGTTAAAAATAGAAGTGGATTCCCCTGGATAAAGCTAAAAAATAAAATCCAGTAATAGTCATCCCAGGCAATCAAATACCATCTCAAAGGCTGGCAGAAAATAGAAACAAGCCAAGGCAAAGTTAAGAACAGGGAGAATTCCCCGCTTCCACAGACTTGCGATTCAAACAATTGTTCTGGGTGGGCGCTCTTGGCAGGAGAGCTGATGCAGTAGAAGATTCAGACTCCTTCCAAAGACCTGCACGACATAGACAAGTTTTACTTGACTTAGTCCGCTACTGAAGGACTGCGTTTGCTCACCAGAGTATTTTTATGTCCTCTATTGCGAAGGGGATCACATGGCGTTGCAGTTCATTGATCTTCTTAACTGTATTGTCTTCACAATACTGCCGCATGTTGTCTGCTTTTTCTTGCGACCCCTGAGGCAGGTGCTGTGCGCCGAAACACGGACCGTGTCTGGTCCATTCAAGTACTGTTTCTTCAACATATGATTAAAGATTTCAATCCCCATTTTTGGAGGCCCTTTTTAACCCCATTTGTCATGTGGCTGGGAGGAAAAGTACTGTTTTATCTCACTTGGATGCTGTTTCACCATGCTACCCCGCCAGATCTTTAGAAGCGCGCTGTGTTACTGAAGGTATGGAAGTTATCAAATAAGGTCCCAAAGGCTGGGACTCACTAATGTCACAGAAAATCAAAGGATTTCATTCGGCGCCTCAGATTGAAGCCGCATCACTCAGTTGATGTCAATGGAAGTCTCATCTTTAATAGTTTAAATGGCAATTTGTGAACATATTTCGCACTGCAGACATCACATAATTTTTACTGTGCCTACAGAATTCTGTGTACCGTTCTGCGGACTCAACTCTCATGGTGCTGAATGTATGAGGACTTAAGTTTAATGCACTATATATGTTTTTTGAATTGAAGTGGAGTAAAACAAATTGAGCTTAAGTACAATGCATCTGTTAAAATTCATATACTGCAAATCTGTGAGCGGTCCTTACACAGATGTGAGCAGTTAGAGAGTAGTTTCATGTTAAGTAGTGTAATTTCTCATGCATGTCCACAAACATTTTACAGAATGTCTGTTGGCATGGGCATAATTGTATTGAGCTGTGCTGTTTTGATATCATTTGCATTATGTGTGACTGATAATATAAATTAATTTCTCAATTGAAGTAAACTTCTAACATTTTCTTTCAGTCTATGGAACCTGTGCACAATTTGGTAAACAAGGTGTGCAGTTGATCAATTTGATTAATAAGCTCTCATATTATCAAGGTTCAGCATGCATACAACTGAATAATGTCAGGTTTTGTATTTGTGGAATAGATAAGGGTATCAGGCTTAGACCATGTACTAAAAGCGTTTGAGAATGTCAGTGTAATTTTTAGAGGTTTCAAAACAGAAATAATTTTAACAGTCCTGCTTATCCTATTAAAGGCAGGCTATCTGGTAAATCAAGATCTTGAACATGCACTAAGGGATATGCAGACATACAAAATGAGATTTGGGAGGTAAAATTTAGGTTTCAGCCTCATCTAAGAAAAGGTTAGAAATGAAAGCTTATCTCTTGTGGGGATTTTTTGCTTTCTGTTAAGCACATGGATTCCTGTGTGTTTTATCAATAAGGGTAACCAGATTATTGATGATGAAGTTTCCATCTCAGTGCTTCTTAGCCCTCTTCTGGAGGCACACCTAGCCAGTTGGGATTTGAGGATTATCACAATGAATATGCATAAGATATATTTCCGTATAGCAGAGACCCCATTTTAAAGTCAATTCTATGCAAATCTTGTGTGCTTAAATGCAGCAAAAAGTGCCACTTACTTGCTAAGCACCCTAAGTAATATTCTGTAAGGGTGTGTATAAGTGGCATGGCACCCAACTGTAAGGGGGGCATTCCATGCAGGTGTAACATGGGCGTGTCCCCCACTTATGCACACAGATTATAGAATAATGTAGGTTGCATGTGCTGCTTGTTGCACTTAGGAGCACCAGTTTACACCAGCCATAGACCCGGCTTAAGTGGACACACCATCCAGATGTAGACTTGCTTTTGTGTTTTGGTTCATTGTCTTGTCACATAACCTAGTTATATCTCAGCTTTAGCTCATGGACAGATGACCAGACATTCTCCTTAGGAATTTTCTGGCACAGTGCAGAATTCTTGTTTCCTTAGATAATGGCAAGTTTTCCAGGTCTTGAGGCAGCAAAGCATCCCCATACACATCACACTACCACCACCATGTTTGATTGTTGGTATGATGTTAGTATGTGAAATAGGAGTGTTTGATTTATACCAGATATAGTGGAACCTGTGTTGCCCAGAGAGTTCCATTTTTGACTCACCTGTCCATAGTTTATTATCCAAAAAGGCTTAGGGATCAACCAGGGGTGTGTTTGAAATGTGACATGAGCCAGTATTCATGTTAATACCAGTGATAGGAGCATTGTATTTCCTTAGACAAGCTTGAATGCGCGTCCTACATTTTATCTTCTTATTTTGCCATAACTCCATGAAGGTATATATGCATGTTTAAGATCACTTTATTTGAGATCAAGTTGTGAGATCAGACTCCTGATGAAGGCCATTTGGCCGAAACACGAATTCGTGTAAAGTCCTTTCAACACTATAAAGTATATTATAATTTGGAATTCAACTTTTGGGACAACTGTTTTTCACCTTTGCTTTTGTGTTATCTTCTTCTACTCTTGGATAGCAGCAGTTTCCTGTTAAGTCATGAACACTGACCTTAGGCTACAGATCTTAGCCTGTAGATCTTTGGATGTTGTCCTGGGATGTTTTGTGACTTCCCTGATAAGGTGTTGCTGTGACTTGGAGTAATTTTGGTAATTCAGCTAATCCTTGGAAAATTCCAGGTCTTCTCCTTTTGTAGATGATGGTTTTCATTGTGGTTTGGCAGTCGCAGAACTTTAGAAATGGCTTAAAGGTCAGACCTAGGCTTACCCTTCATTACAGTTCCCCTAGAAATCCAGTTGCTTGATGGACAACTCTTGTCACTCAGCAGCAGCACCGCCCAGCACTTTTCAGACTGATATATTTCAACTACTTTATTTGCTCATCTCTTCTTGAATGTTGCTTGATTTTGGCATAGCATTCTTCTAGAAACTTTGTAGTGACTACACTGTCATGGTAAGGTTCAGTATATAGTGATGATTCAGCTCAGACTTACAGCTCTTCTTCCTCTCCTTTCCCATTTCCCCCTTGTGACAAAACAGTGGGTTATTAAGCCTGTGAAACTGCCAGCAGGTGGTGCATGTTTATGTTTAAAGCTGTTACCGAGAAATGATTGATCCCTCTTTAGTTAACTCAGCTAAGAGGCAACCTGCCGTGATGTGGCTAGCTATTTTTAAAACTTGTTGTTCTAGGCTCTGGCCCAGGAGCTCAAATTAATCTAGGACATACTGGATTTTTCTCCAGGCTCAGTTTGGGAGAAGAAAGAGAAAGATCTTTGCTGAGGCCCTGTGAACAGTTATATTTGATAACCTGTGAGCAGCTATATTTCCTGTACTCTCCAGGTAGTGAACAGATGTTTAGATATTTTTATAATTGATCCATATTCAGTTACTTGTTACTGTTTGCTAATTGTACCTTTTCTGTTCATTGTTCTAATTTTTCACGTCAATAAACATTTTTAGTTTATTGCCTCTGCTTGTCTAGACTGACTAAGAATCCTAGTGGTTTGTGTATTGGGTCTGTAGGAGCTTTCTAGGAACTGTGGGACCACTGGGAGTGTGACCGCAATAACCTAGGAATCACTGGGGGATAATTTGAGAGTGGGAGACTTGCCCAGAGGCAGTTGGGATCCAGTTGGTGGGAGGAGGGTGCTAGTGTAGAGCACAAGTGGCAGGTGCAGGCGGAGTTGAGCTGTGCTGGGGATAGACCCTCTTAAGTGGCCACTGGGTAGCCCCAGGCTGGTGGCTAGGCATTTCGTAACACACCTCTTCTCTTTTTTTGCCGTCTATGACCCTCCCTATTTGCTGCTGTTTAGTCTGAGCTTGCTCTGTGTATGTGTATGATAAAATTCTTTCTTCTCTCATATTGTAGTTCCTTTCTGCCTGTTTATGTATCTTTAGTTTTGTAAGGAGAAAGAAAAGTGGGAACAAAGGCCACAGTTTCCAGAGACTGGAGTACACAATATCTGGGGTTGAAACGAGACTTTATTGGAAATAAAAACCGACTCAACACAACGTTGTGTTTCGGCCGAATGGCCTACATCAGGAGTCTGTGTTTAAAAAAAGAATCAAAACGTCTAACAATAAAAATCATAAAAACCGTAATAAAAACAGTGAGGGTCTTTAGAAAGACCATTGGTCGTGTAACAGTGCTGAATGCTGGGATTGTAAACACAACATTGTGTTGAGTCGTTTTTGATTTCCAATAAAGTCTCATTTCAACCCAGGATATTGTGTGCTCCAGTCTCTGGAAACCGTTGCCTTTGTTCCCACTTTTCTTTCTCCTTGAGATAATCCGTGTGATCTTTTGAGTTCTCCACTTATGTGGATTCTCTTTGGTCTTTAGTTTTGTAAACCACTCAGGTCTGCAAGTTAGGTTGAGCAGTATGGTAATTTCTAATAAATTATAAGCTTTAGGTTTAGATTGGACAAGGCTGGCTGCAGTCAAGGCCGACTGTTCAATCAGCTGAGTCTATCAATTAAATTTGGTCAATTGGTTGATTGAGTAACTAAGGGGGCAGTGCAGGGCCGTACCAATGGTCTCTGGCGCCCCCCTGCAGACTACCAGTTGGCGCCGCCGCCGCCCCCCAGCACCTGCCTGGCTCCAAGGCAGCGATTCCCCTCTCTCCCTGAGCCCTACCCTCCCACCCATCCATGCCCATCTGTCCCCTGCCCCCGCCATTCATCCCGATCAAGCAATTCCCATCTCTCCCTTCCATGAACCCTGCCCTCCCATCTATGCTCCTCTCTCCCCTGCCCTCCCGCTCCCATGTAGGAACTGCCCGCCCTCTTCTCCCCCCCAAGCTCCCTTTCCTTTTTTTTTTCTTTTAAACTTACCTTCCTCCGGCAGCGCAGCGTCAGTGAAGGAGGCGGCGCTCCCAGTCCCGGCGTCTCTAGCCTTCCATTGGTTCGCTCAGTATCCCGCCTTCTTCTGACGTGATGACGTCAGAAGAAGGCGGGACACTGAGCGAACCAATGGAAGGCTAGAGACGTCGGGACTGGGAGCGCCGCCTCCTTCACTGACGCTGCGCTGCTGGAGGAAGGTAAATTTAAAAGAAAAAAAAAAAGGAAAGGGATCTTGGGGGGGAGAAGAGGGTGGGCAGTTTCTACATGGGAGTGGGAGGGGCAAGGTAAGCACGCAGCGGCGGCGCCCCCCAGAGGATGGCGCCCCCCTGCGGCGCTTACCCCGCTTACCGCATCGGCACGGCCCTGGGGCAGTGTTTTTCATATGGGTGATAAAGGTGTTGGATAACTTTGTTCCCTAAATAAATGAATAATGTAAAAACCATGCTATGTGTTTACTCAGGTTTCCTTTGTCAAAGATTACATTTTGTTTAAAAATCAGAAACCATTCAGTGTGGCATATATGCGATATTAGGGGAAATCAGGAGTTGGGGGGGGGGGGGACGTTTTACATCACTGCACTGGAATGATTGTGTATGCACAGAATTTGGAAGCAGGAGACCCTGTGGTAAACAAGGGGTCTCCTGCTTCCAAACGAACTCTCACTGCTTCTGGGCAAGGTGGTGGCACCCTAAGTACCATGTGTGCTTACCAACACTAATTTCTACATTTATTTGTTTCCCTACTGTTTTCTGTGGGGAAGCTTATGGGTGAGACCCATCCTTACCCCACATTACAGGTGCCCTAGAAATCCAGTGGTTTAATGGACAACTCTTGTCACTCAGCAGCAGCATGCAACACTCAGGGGTGCTCCATTTCTAGAAGTGGCAAGGAAAGGAGGTCAGGCAGGAGGGGAAAAATTTGCTGAGCCCTGAACAGCATTCATTGCCAGTAGATCCTGTGAGAAGAGTTGAGGTATGATCTGCACAGGCACAGGTGGAGGTTTCTTTTCATTTATTAAAATGTATATATTGCTAACTTGACTAAAAGTCAATGACATGCATTTACAAGACACAAGGCTAAAATGAAAAACTGATTCACTAACAAGTTTCCTAACTCATCCATATCCCGCAAATACAAACATGCACACCGATTAGAATAGACCCAGCCATGATGATGGAAAATTAAACTGTCTCATTGATATGTTGTCATATGAACTTGCTTAAGTAAAAAGCAAAGGTTGGCACTGCAGGTGCCTTATCAGGGGCCAGTTTATTCGCTCTATTGGAGGGATAAAATATGGCCCATCTGAACTTTAGAGGATGAGATGGCAGCATGAATAGAGAACAGGACCCCAGAGTGAAGATGGCTGTAGGAGTTTGAGGAACGGATATGGAAGGAGAAGCATTGGTGTTTTGTTTCATATAGCAAACAGGACAGGTAAATTTGTTGAGATGCAATTGTTAAGCTAGATTCTTCTTTTACTTCACAGTTAAGAGTAATTTCTACTCAGTTGCAATTTTTTTTCTTGCTACATAGTAAATTACACAGTAAATGACGGCAGATAAAAGACCTGAACGGTCCATCTAGTCTGCCCAACAAGATAAACTCATTTTACATGGTATGTAATACTTTATATGTATACCCGAGTTTGATTTGTCCTTGCCTTTCTCAGGGCACAGACCATAAAATAATCCAGCACATAGAAGTGGTAGAAACCACTGTGGAGAAAAAAGGACTATTACAGAAAATGAGTCTTATTTGATTAAGTATACCGATTTTCACTGAAAGATTGAAAACTTAAGTTTCCTTGTCATCAAGCAGATGAAGCCAATACGTATGGGTTATGTCCATCAACCAGCAGGGGAGATAGAGAGCACTCAAACTTTCACAGTGCCCTCTTGGCCAGCTAGCTCCACTGCCTCTTCAGTATTCTCTATCTCCCTTAGCAGGGTGGCTGCAGCTTGTTCGAGCTCCAGAAAAATCTGCCGGGAGGTGGTTCCTGGCTTGCCAGTTGTTAACTGGGGTGTTGGAGGCTATAGCAGCTTCACTTTAAAGTCACATAGGTTAGCCCTTTCCCTGCCTTACCCATACCTCTGTGGATGTGGACATATTGCCTTGCTTTCCCTGTCCTTACCCACCAACAGTGGATGCAGGCATATAGGTTCGCCCTTTCCCTGCCTTTCCCACTCATCTGAGCCTCCGGAGTCTTCAATACCTCTGCTTTCCTCACAGCTTAAAAAAAAAAAAAAAAAAAAAAAGTCACGTCGCGTTTTTAAACGCAGAGACGCTGGAACAGAGGTTTTTGACCTGATTTTCAGCAGGATCGTAGTTGTACACTAGATCCTTTGAGGTAAGAGTGTTTTCCAACTCCTCCGGGGTGGGCCCGCGATTGGGGCGATTTTGGCGCGAACCGCCATTTTGGATTTTACCGCCGTTTTTCGGCGATGGCTGCGGACAATGTAAAGCGCTGTTCCACTTGTGGCAAGCGCAAATCAGCAGCAGGGCTCTGTAAATCGTGCTGTATTGGCGTAGGAGCCGGCCCGAGCATGGCGAGCGATGTTTGTTCACGCTCTGAGCTGGCAGCGGGCGCCATTTTGCTTACACCGCATGGTGCGGCCTCCGTGGACACGGAGAGACCTGAGCCGGGTGGGGCACCTTGAGATGAGGTTATTTCAGGAGTGGCTACCACCGGACAGGATTTGGGTGCCCAGGGTGGGATTTTCTCCCTGGATTTTGTGCTTTTGCTGCATAAAGCATACATGATGAAAAGAGCCCTTCCTCAAGGGTCGCCTGAGGCTCCTCTGATTGCCTCCCCCCCCCCCCGATGGATTCTGGCCTGGGACTGCCCAGTGAGGCTTTTTTCCCGGATGCTTGGCCTAAAGATAAGCGCAGAAGGGTTAATTCCCCTTCAGATTGTGGTGCACCTTCCCCCCCCCCCCCCCCCCCTCCCCCCCCCCGTGGTCGGGGTGTGAGGATTCGGAGAACTCTGACAGACGTTCTTGGTCTGAGGAACCAGAGTCAGGTGCGGATTTACCACAGGATCTGGATGATCCCTCCGCGGTGAGGATTTTCCACCGTGATGAGCTGCCAGCGCTTATTTCAGATACCCTGCAGGCCCTCTCGATTGAAGATCCTGACAGTGGCATGGCCTCCTCGGGTAATCCCAGGATGGCTAGTACCAAGAAAGCTGCTCGGGCCTTCCCTTTGCATGACTCCATCCTAGAGCTTGTTTCGGCTCAGTGGGCTGACCCCGAGGGACCTTTGAGAGTTTCCAGGGCTATGGGGCAGTTATACCCTCTGCGTGAGGGACATATGGCTCGTTTTCAAATGCCTACAGTGGTTGCCCTAGTCACTGCAGTGACAAAGAGAACTACCCTCCCTGTTGAAGGAGGTGTTGCCCTGAAGGACGTTCAAGACCGTAGGCTGGAAACAGCGTTGAAACGGTCCTTTGAAATTGCAGGTCTCACTGTTCGGGCGTCTGCATGCAGCTGTTATGCTGTGAGAGCCTGCCTAGCTTGGCTGCAACAGGCAGTGGCTCAGCCCGGAGATGGAGCGGAGCCCTTCTTGGATGTGGCTCCGCGGATGGAGGTGGCCTTGTCCTTTCTGGCTGATGCCCTTTATGACCTTGTCAGAGCTTCGGCTAAACAAATGGCAGTAGCAGTGGCGGCTCGCCGTCGTCTGTGGCTACGACACTGGGCAGCGGACAAGGCCTCTAAACAAAGGTTGGTGAAGTTACCTTTTCAAGGACTTCTCCTATTTGGTGAGGAGTTAGAGAAAATTGTGAAAGGCCTGGGTGATCCAAAACCCCAGCGCTTGCCCGAAGATAGGCAGAGGCCTTCCTCTAAGGGCCAGGCAGTCCACTCCTCGTACAGACCTCGCTTCCGTGAAGCTAGAAGGTACCGCCCGGGGTGTTCTGCTGGGTTCACTTCACGTGCCCGTGGTCAGCAGAGGAACTCCTTTCGCTCGGACAAGCGTTCCGCAGCCGGTGGCTCAAGACCAGGAGTTCAGGGGCGACCCTCTCAATGATGGTGCGCCGGCCCTCTCCTCGATGCCTGTCATCGGAGGACGGCTTCCCTCTTTGTCGAGGAGTGGGCCAAGATTTCCTCAGATCAGTGGGTTCTGGACCTGATCAGAGATGGATACAGAATAGAATTCAACGCCCCAGTAAGAGACGTGTTTGTGGAGTCCCGATGCGGTTCTGCCGTCAAACGGGCGGCGGTGGAGGAGACTTTACAAGGTCTGATTCAGTTAGGGGCAGTGACCCCGGTGCCTCCCGCCGAGCAAGGCTGCGGCCGATACTCCATCTACTTTGTGGTGCCGCGAAAAGGTGGGTCCTTTCGCCCTATTCTGGACTTAAAAGAAGTGAACAAGTCCCTGAGAGTGCGGCATTTCCACATGGAATCCCTGCGCTCCGTCATTGTGGCGGTTCAGCCAGGAGAGTTTCTCACGTCTCTAGACCTGAAAGAAGCTTACTTGCACATTTGGCCCCCGCACCAGAAGTTTCTGAGGTTTGCGGTGTTGGGAAAACATTTCCAGTTCAGGGCCTTGCCTTTTGGCCTTGCCACAGCTCCCCGAACCTTTTCGAAGGTAATGGTGGTAGTAGCTGCTTTTCTCAGGCGAGAAGGTATCAGGGTTCACCCGTACCTAGACGACTGGCTCATCAGAGCAGACTCTGCAACAGAGAGCTTACAAGCTACAGCCAGAGTGGTCTCAGTACTGCAATCTCTAGGCTGGGTCGTCAATATGGCCAAAAGTCACCTGTCCCCTTCACAATCTCTAGAGTTTTTGGGGGCCAGGTTCGACACAGTCTCGGGCTATGTGTTCCTACCCGAGCTAAGGCGGTGCAAGCTTCAGAATCAGGTCCGTCTGCTCCTGAGGATGCCCCGCCCGCGAGCTTGGGACATTGTCCAGCTGCTGGGATCGATGACAGCCACGATGGAAGTGGTTCCCTGGGCGAGAGCGCACCTGAGACCTCTACAGTATTCCCTACTCCGGAGATGGTCTCCTATTTCTCAGGATTACCAATGCAGACTTACTTGGCTCCCTGCGGCCCGTCTCAGCATGGAGTGGTGGCTCTCGGACAGCATGCTGCGGCGAGGAATGCCGCTGACGCTCCCCGTTTGGTGCCTAGTGGTAACAGATGCCAGCCTGAAGGGCTGGGGCGCACACTGCAAGGGGAAGCATGCCCAGGGTCTATGGACACCCGAGGAGTCGGAGTGGTCCATCAACCGCCTAGAGTTGAAAGCGGTGTTTCAGGCGCTTCTGGCCTTTCAAGTGACCCTGGAAGGATTGGCTGTCAGAGTGATGTCGGACAACACGACAACGGTGGCCTATATAAATCGACAAGGCGGAACAAGGTGCAGAGCACTAGCCGCACAGGCCGAACTGATTTGCCACTGGGCCGAGCTGCATCTTCAGTGTCTGTCGGCAGCTCATATTGCAGGTCAGAGCAATGTGCAGGCCGATTATCTGAGCAGGCATCAGATCGATCCAGCAGAATGGAATCTGGCAGACGAAGTATTCCTGCAGATCTGTGCCAAATGGGGCAAGCCCGTGATGGATCTAATGGCGACAAGTGCCAATACCAAAGTCCCGTGCTTCTTCAGCAGACGGAGAGATCCTCGCTCGGCGGGGTTGGATGCCTTGGCTCAACCCTGGCCTCCGGGTCTACTTTATGTGTTTCCCCCATGGCCCTTGATAGGGCGCCTGCTCTTGCGGATTCGGCTGCACCCAGGAGAAGTGGTCCTCATCGTCCCGGATTGGCCAAGGAGACCTTGGTATGCAGACCTCCGACAGATGCTCCTGGAGGCTCCTCTGCCGTTACCTCTGGTACCGAACCTGTTGACTCAGGGACCGGTAGCCATGGAGGACGCCGGCCGCTTTGGTCTTACGGCATGGCTATTGAGAGGGCGCAATTGAGGGATAAAGGTTATTCCAATAAAGTTATTTCCACTCTCCTGCAAGCCCGCAAGCGGTCCACTTAAGTACATAAGTACATAAGTAGTGCCATACTGGGAAAGACCAAAGGTCCATCTAGCCCAGCATCCTGTCACCGACAGTGGCCAATCCAGGTCAAGGGCACCTGGCACGCTCCCCAAACGTAAAAACATTCCAGACAAGTTATACCTAAAAATGCGGAATTTTTCCAAGTCCATTTAATAGCGGTCTATGGACTTGTCCTTTAGGAATCTATCTAACCCCTTTTTAAACTCCGTCAAGCTAACCGCCCGTACCACGTTCTCCGGCAACGAATTCCAGAGTCTAATTACACGTTGGGTGAAGAAAGATTTTCTCCGATTCGTTTTAAATTTACCACACTGTAGCTTCAACTCATGCCCTCTAGTCCTAGTATTTTTGGATAGCGTGAACAGTCGCTTCACATCCACCCGATCCATTCCACTCATTATTTTATACACTTCTATCATATCTCCCCTCAGCCGTCTCTTCTCCAAGCTGAAAAGCCCTAGCCTTCTCAGCCTCTCTTCATAGGAAAGTCGTCCCATCCCCACTATCATTTTCGTCGCCCTTCGCTGTACCTTTTCCAATTCTACTATATCTTTTTTGAGATACGGAGACCAGTACTGAACACAATACTCCAGGTGCGGTCGCACCATGGAGCGATACAACGGCATTATAACATCCGCACACCTGGACTCCATACCCTTCCTAATAACACCCAACATTCTATTCGCTTTCCTAGCCGCAGCAGCACACTGAGCAGAAGGTTTCAGCGTATCATCGACGACGACACCCAGATCCCTTTCTTGATCCGTAACTCCTAACGCGGAACCTTGCAAGACGTAGCTATAATTCGGGTTCCTCTTACCCACATGCATCACTTTGCACTTGTCAACATTGAACTTCATCTGCCACTTGCACGCCCATTCTCCCAGTCTCGCAAGGTCCTCCTGTAATTGTTCACATTCCTCCTGCGACTTGACGACCCTGAATAATTTTGTGTCATCGGCGAATTTAATTACCTCACTAGTTATTCCCATCTCTAGGTCATTTATAAATACATTAAAAAGCAACGGACCCAGCACAGACCCCTGCGGGACCCCACTAACTACCCTCCTCCACTGAGAATACTGGCCACGCAATCCTACTCTCTGCTTCCTATCTTTCAACCAGTTCTTAATCCATAATAATACCCTACCTCCGATTCCATGACTCTACAATTTCTTCAGGAGTCTTTCGTGCGGCACTTTGTCAAACGCCTTCTGAAAATCCAGATATACAATATCAACCGGCTCCCCATTGTCCACATGTTTGCTTACCCCCTCAAAAAAATGCATTAGATTGGTGAGGCAAGACTTCCCTTCACTAAATCCGTGCTGACTTTGTCTCATCAGTCCATGTTTTTGTATATGCTCTGCAATTTTATTCTTAATAATAGCCTCCACCATCTTGCCCGGCACCGACGTCAGACTCACCGGTCTATAATTTCCCGGATCTCCTCTGGAACCCTTCTTAAAAATCGGAGTAACATTGGCTACCCTCCAGTCTTCCAGTACTACACTCGATTTTAGGGACAGATTGCATA
Source organism: Microcaecilia unicolor (assembly GCF_901765095.1). Lineage (NCBI taxonomy): Eukaryota > Metazoa > Chordata > Amphibia > Gymnophiona > Siphonopidae > Microcaecilia > Microcaecilia unicolor. Next base: position 78,792,884 of record NC_044033.1, on the reverse strand, counting down.
TTTCTAACAGTAGCTCCGCAAGTTCATTTTTTAGTTCTATTAATACTCTGGGATGAATACCATCAGGTCCCGGTGATTTACTACTCTTCAGCTTGCTGAACTGACCCATTACATCCTCCAAGGTTACAGAGAATTTGTTTAGTTTCTCCGACTCCCCCGCTTCAAATATTCTTTCCGGCACCGATGTCCCCCCCAAATCCTCCTCGGTGAAGACCGAAGCAAAGAATTCATTTAATTTCTCCGCTACGGCTTTGTCCTCCTTGATCGCCCCTTTAACACCATTTTCGTCCAGCGACCCAACCGTGGCTTATGCCAGGATTTGGTGCCTGTTTGAGTCTTGGTGTGCTTCCAGAGCCATTGTTCCAATGCGGGCTCCTGTCTCGCCGATTCTGGACTTTTTGCAGGAAGGTGTACAAAAAGGCTTGGCCTATAATTCCCTGCGGGTGCAGGTGGCAGCGTTGGCCTCCCTTCGTGGTAAGGTGGAAGGTGTGTCTTTGGCTGCTCACCCAGATGTGGCACGGTTTCTTAGAGGGGTGCTTCGGCTCCGACCTCCAGTGCGAGCACCCTGTCCAGCTTGGAACCTGGGGCTAGTTTTGAAAACCCTGCAGGCATCTCCTTTTGAGCCGCTTCGGCGAGCATTGGAGAAAGACTTGACACTGAAGGCCGTTTTTCTGGTGGCCATTACCTCGGCGAGACGGGTGTCAGAGCTCCAGGCGCTGTCCTGTAGAGACCCATTTCTGCAATTTTCAGAGTCCGGAGTCACGGTTCGGACCGTGCCTTCCTTTATGCCTAAGGTGGTTTCAGCCTTTCACTTAAACCAGCCTATTTTCTTGCCCTCTTTTTCAGAGGAAGAGTTTCCAGAATCTTTTGGGCAGCTGCACCTTTTGGATGTGCGCAGGACTCTGCTGCAGTATCTGCGAGTTACTAACTCTTTCAGGACTTCTGATCATCTGTTTGTTTTGCTATCTGGTTCTCGCAGAGGGTCTCCAGCGTCTAAAGCCACTATTGCCCGCTGGCTCAAAGAAACTATCTTTTCAGCTTATCTGCTGGCCGGCAGGGTTCCGCCTGTAGCCTTTAAGGCACATTCTACTAGAGCGATTTCTTCCTCTTGGGCTGAAACTGGAGCATTCTCTCCAAGAGATATGCAGTGCAGCAACATGGGCTCCTAAGCTCTCCTTTGCCCGACATTACAGGCTGGATGTGGGTGCCAGGAGGGATGCGCGTTTTGGTGCACAAGTGCTAGCGCGTGGTGTGGCTTGTTCCCACCCTATCTAGGGATTGCTTTGTTACATCCCATACGTAATGGCTTCATCTGCTTGATGACAAGGAAGGGAAAATTAGGTTCTTACCTTGGTAATTTTCTTTCCTTTAGTTATAGCAGATGAAGCCATGAGCCCTCCCTGTATGATTGTCTGTATGCTGTGAATCTGTTTTTCAGGTTCTGTTCTAATTTCCTGAAGTTCCTTCCTTGGGAGAGAGTTGGAAAACAATCTTCAGGATTCATGTTCAGTTTAAATTTAGGAAGATGTGTTCATTCCCTCCAGCATGTTTTTGTTTGGAGGATGTGTTGATTCTCTCCAGGAGGCGCGTGTGTTCCCCTCCAGTTCTATGAATAGGAGGATGAGTTCATTCCCTCCAGTGTGTTGGGAGGATGTGTGATTCCCTCCAGGAGGCGCATGTGTTCCCCTCCACTTATACAATAAGGAGGATGAGTTTATTCCCTCCAGGAGGATGTGCATTCCCTCCTTTATGAGTTCATGCCCTTGTGATGGGCCATCGTTCGCTGTGAGGAAAGCTCTTGTGATTCCCATTGCGGTTTGCCATACTGCTTTGGAAGCTTCAAATACTGAAGAGGCAGTGGAGCTAGCTGGCCAAGAGGGCACTGTGAAAGTTTGAGTGCTCTCTATCTCCCCTGCTGGTTGATGGACATAACCCATACGTAATGGCTTCATCTGCTATGACTAAAGGAAAGAAAATTACCAAGGTAAGAACCTAATTTTCCCATGCGGTTAGACAGAGAACTTTGCATTTAACTAATTTCCTATATATTCTGCTTTAACTTGAATTTCCACATTCCATAGGTATATGTTGGAGATTTTAAAGGTATGGGAACAGTCGTGTCCACCCATTTGCCAGGCTTCTATTTCATAGTTGGATGTATTGTTGGGTTCTTTGAATATAACAGAGATTCTTAGAAGGATGAGGTTGAAACTTTGATACCAGCAATGTTGTTTATAAATTTTGTTGATGAGCCAGATATGGGCAGTGTTATGAAATTCTCCCTTCATAAAAGTGAGTCCCAGTTTCTTAATTATAATATACAGACCTTTCCTGGGATATGCAGAAAAAGAGAACTAGTTTTTCATTTTGTGACCTAGAGTATTACTGTTTGGGGGCCCTGCGCTGACTCAATTTTTCCAGTAAATGTGTCATTAAAATGTAATCTCATAAGTATATTCTCTATGAACAAGATCATCTTACAGCTTTTCTGAATGCCAGAACATTAGAGGCTTGTATTCTGGTATCCAATTTGGTTCCATCACCTTATTAAAGGCTGTTAAATTAAATAGATGCAAGGGATAATTAACAATTTTCTTGGTGTAGTGTTGTTTATTTTGTCCTTTCTACATATTTGTGGACTGATTATTCAGTGGTGAATGTTTTCTTTTACTTTTAAAAAATATTTTCACTTTTTATTTAACTGAACAGACAACACAACATTTCCATCCTTCATACTGACATGTAGGAGGTAATTTTACAACAGGGTGCCACCATTTAGGTGCTATTGGGGGTGGGAGGGGTTCTATATATGGCGCCAGGAAAATCCATTTGGAAATCATTTTCACCTAAACATATTCTATAAGATTTAGGTGCAGTATATAGAATATGCTTAGTTGATATCCCAGTGCTTAAAACTACATTCATCCATTTACACCAACTAAAATGTGGCGTAAATCCTTCCTTGTAGATTTACACAGACTGGCCCATATTCTGTAACAACGTGCCTAAATTTTGGGAATGCCCATTTCTCAGCCCATAACCACACCCCTTTTGAATTGCATACTTTAGTATTTAGGCACAGTTCATTACAGCACACGCTTAGCACGTTATGCACATAAATTCTAATTATTGCCAATTAGTTCTCATTATTACTACTACTATTACTACTATTTAGCATTTCTATAGCGCTACAAGGCGTACGCAGCGCTGCACAAACATAGAAGAAAGACAGTCCCTGCTCAAAGAGCTTACAATCTAATAGACAAAAATAAAGTAATCAAATCAATTAATGTGTACAGGAAGGAGGAGAGGAGGGTAGGTGGAGGCGAGTGGTTACGAGTTAAAAGCAATGTCAAAGAGGTGGGCTTTCAGTCTAGATTTAATGGTGGCCAAGGATGGGGCAAGACGTAGGGGCTCAGGAAGTTTATTCCAGGCGTAGGGTGCAGCGAGACAGAAGGCGCGAAGTCTGGAGTTGGCAGTAGTGGAGAAGGGAACAGATAAGAAGGATTTATCCATGGAGCGGAGTGCACGGGAAGGGGTGTAGGGAAGGACGAGTGTGGAGAGATACTGGGGAGCAGCAGAGTGAGTACATTTATTGCTTGTTAAGTGCTGTTAACAACACTGATTGGCCTTTTAAGCCAATTAAGTTACACACATTGTTTTGGAATACGCTTAGATTTAGGCGCAATATATAGAATCCGGCAGTATATTACTGTGGGAAGTGAGCCTTTACTATAAGAACACTTACATGCTTAACCAGGTCCGTGGGTGTGGTGATTTCTGGCTGTCCTGAGCGATAATGTTGAAGGGTTAGAAGGTAATATTTGCCTTTTTGTAGATGATACCAAGATTTACAACAGAGTGGACTCCCCAGAGGGAGTGGATAACACGAAAAGGGATCCTTAAAATTTATAAGAGTGATCTCATGTTTGGCTGTTAAAATTTAAAGCAAAGAAGGTACAGAGTGATGCGCTTGGGGAGTAGAAATCCAAGGGAGCTGCTTGTGCTAGGAGATGAGAGACTGATATGCACAGATAAGGAGAGAGAGCTTGGAATGATAGTATCTTAGGATCTGAAAGTGATGAAATAGTGTGACAATGCAGTGGCCATAGCCAGAAGGATGCTAGGCTGCATAAAGAGAGGCTTAACCAGCAGAAGAAAGGAGGTGTTGATGCCCCCTGGATTTCAAATCCTTGTTGAGGCCCCACTTGGAATATTGTGTTCAGTTTTGGAGCCCGTATCTAGCTAAGAATGTAAAAAAAACTTGAAGCTGTTCAGAGGAAGATAGCAGAAGTGGTATGGGGCTTACATCAAAAAACGTGTGAGAAGAGATTGGAAGATCTTATTATCAAACATATAAATGGCAAGTGACCGACTCACTTGCAAATGCGCAGTAGAGACTTCCCTCTCTGTCCCGCCCCCGCATCAAGACTTGATGACGGAATAGAGAGGGAAACTGCGCTGAGGAAGGAACCGCCGAGGTCGCTACCGCTCCCCCCCCCCGAGGTCGCTGCTACCGCTCCCCCCCCCCCGAAGTGGTCGCTGCCGGACCCCCTCCACCTGGGCCGGGCCCTCTCTTCTCCATTGAATTTACAGCGCCGAAACCGAAGCAGGCAGATCAGCTCCCTTCGGCCTTCCTTCCCTGCCTGTGTCCCGCCCACGCCGACATTACGTCACACGAGGGCGGGACACAGGCAGGGATGGAAGGCCCGATGGGAGCCGATCTGCCTGCTGCGGTTTCGGCACTGTAAGTTCAATGGAGAACAGAGGGCCCGGCCGGGTGGAGGGGAGGGCGGCGGCGACCCCGGGGGGGGGGGGTAGTGGTAGCGGCGACCTCAGGGGGGGGGGAAGGGGAGGCGGCGACCTTGGGGGGGGGGGAGGGCAGGACATGGGAGGTCTCAGAAGGAGGGGGAACTTGGAGCTGGGAGGGATGGACGGAGGGGAGCCTTGGAGCTGGCTGGGAGGAGGGTGGGCCTTGGAGCTGGGAGGGAAGAGGGGGAGGGAGGGGGCCTTGGAGCTGGGAGGGAAGCAGGGAAGATGCTGGACATGGGAGGTCAGAAAGAGTGGGGCCTTGGCACTGGGAGAGATGGACAGAAGGGGCCTTTGAGCTGGCTGGGAGGGAGGGCCGGAGGGGGGCCCTTGGAACTGGGAGGGAGGGCAGGGGGCTTTGGAGCTGGGAGGGGAGGGGGGAGGAACTGGGGCCTTGGAGCTGGGAGGGAGGGACAGAGGGCCTTTGAGCTGTCAGGGAAGGAGGGAGGGTGGGGGCCTTGGAGCTGGCAGGGTAGGGGGGATGGAAAGGGGCCTTGGAGCTGGGAGGGAGGGAGTTACACATAAAAATAAAACATACCAATACTCGCCCGTTTTAACGGACTTAACGGCTAGTATATACCATAAAGGAAAGGAGAGATAGGGGAAATATGATACTGATGTTTAAATACTTGAAAGGTATTAATATAGAAACAAATCTTTTTCAGAGAAGGAGAAATGGTAAAACTAGAGGACATGAATTGAGGTTGCGGGGTGGTAGACTTAGGAGTAATGTCAGGAAATTCTTTTTTCACGGAGAGGGTGGTCAATGCCTGGAATGCTCTCCTGAGGGAGATGGTGGAGACAAAAAATGGTGACTGAATTTATGAGATGAACATAAAGGATCCATAATTAGAAAATGGATGATATATATTAAAAAAAAAAAACCCAAACTTTAATGATTACAGATGTGTTGATGTTGAGTGGTGCTTAGATGATGACTCTGGCTTTCAAGAACTAAGGCCAGTGCCAGGCAGACTTCTACAGTCTATGTCCCATAAATGGCAAGAAAACTTAGAATGGGCTGGAGAATTGGAATATGAGTACAGTGTCGGGTCCCATATGACAAGACAGATTGGGATAGGCTGGAGTGGGCTTTGACAGCAACACCAGTAGTTGGAATATAAGGACAGTGCTAGATGAGCTTCTTCAGTTTATGTCCCAGAAATGGCAAAGAAAAAACATGATCAAGTATTTCATACCACATTTATTTTTGGTTTATTCATGAATTCATAATGAGTGTGACTGTTGGTCAGACTAGATGGACTGTTCAGGTCTTTATTTGCCGTCATCGTCGATGTTATTCTAGTGCTGACGTAACTTTGTCTTCCCAGTATTTAGCGCTATTTAACTGGTCAGAACGGATGCTAACTGATTAAATAGCACTTAACCGGCTATCTGCCGATATTCAGTGGGGGATAACTGCCTATCCTCTGTTGAATATCTGCAGATTGCAGCTGGCAGATAACCGGTTATATCACGCAATATAACTGGCTATCCGTCGATTTATAAACCGGGTTTGGCAGTCATATTTGGCAGCGTCAAAACCTGGTATACCTATTGCTGGTTTAAAGATAACTAGCTTTGTCTGAATATTGACATAGCCAGTTATCTTCAAATCGGCCCAAACAACCCCGGATATTCAATTCCGGTCACCGGAAATGGCCTGGCATTGAATATCTGGGTTCAGCATGGACTATGGGAGACAGCCCGACTATCTCCTGTGGTCTGAATATCAGGGCCCGTAAGTCTATGTGCTTTGAAAATGAGCCACATTGTATGGTGGTTGATATCATGATTGCTTTACAAAGGCTTGGATACACAAGCTAGATTCCCTTGTCATGGTATCCCCTCAGAATCAATGGCAATTGTACTATTTATTTATCAAGCTGCTGAGTCCCAGGTGGTTATGGGTCATGGCTGCCCCAGTTACAGTCCAGTTGTTAAATCCGTGAAGGATGATCTGGCCTTCAAAGAATTAAGTTAAACAGGATGCATTAGATTACCAATATTGCTAAGACCATAGTTGCTTTGTCAATAGATAGCAAAACCTCCAAATAGAAAGGACAAAAATACAGCTTGTTGATTTAGGAAATCAGTATGAGAACAATGGCACTTCGTCCATAATATATTTTTTAGTATAGGCACAATGACTAAACTGGAAATGAATGATAGAATACTTCTACTTTTGCATTTATTTTATAAATTGTACTTTTCTGTCTGACTGCATAAACACTAATGAAGGGATTTTCAGTCAAATGTTTTTCATTTTTATATTGAGTTCTTTTACTAAGTTGTGCTATGAGTTTTAGCATGCATTTTCATCCAAATTTGGTCATTAACACACATGAAAATAGTTTTAATGAGGGTTGATTAAAAAAAATGTTCTGAACCATATGGGAAAAATTAATGAACTGCATCATGTAGAAACTCGTGCAAAGATGCTCATTAATATCACAAATATCATGATAAACTTTGTGATCTGCAATAATCCTTGGAACGTTTACTACACCTCAGGAGGATTATGTAACTTTCCTTGAGAACATCATACTTTTAGGTTCCTACCAGAATCTTTACTAGAGCAGATCGCTTCTTGTTACAAATTTTCTGTACTCAAATCCTGTCTACCCCTGCTCTCAAGCCAAATCCGCTTTGATCCGTCCTCCTCACTACACCATCTAACATATGTAATTTTTGGTTGGCCTCTCCTCCTGAGCATTCAACTTCACACTTCAACATGTTACCCTCCCTCCCCTTAGCTAGCCTCCTGATGCCCTGATCCTTGCACCACCACTCTACCCCATAGGCAAGGAAGATTTTGTTTCTCCTCCCAGTGTGGGAGCTATCTCCATTCATGCTTGCCCTTCTAACAGCATTATTCAAAATGGCATAAACTGACACAAGGCTAATCTTTGCTCTGCACAATTGAGGCAAAGAGTTTCAGGTCAGCTGGGACTATTTTGAACTACAGTGCTGGTGGGGAGGAGTAACTAAGGATTGCTTCTGCCCTGATAAGGGGCAACCAAGGGCTCTTACTAGATGATAAGGAGAGGTGGAGCCAGTAGAGGAAGGATTATTCTGGGTCTAGGGGAGCAGGGATCTTGTTTGTGAAGAGAACTTTTATGTAGGGAAATTAGAATCATGATGGTGTGGGTTGTAATATAAGGCTTCCTGTGTAGGTACACATAGATGTTACCACCATTGGTAACATTTGTGTATTAATCATGTGAAAACACAAGGGGTTTAATGAGTTTTACTAAATCCCATATTTGTGGAAGTGGATGGAGTGCACATGTTAAAGCTGTTTAATGAATAGCACCTTAAAAATGGTAAATTAAAGTTATAAATTAGTTCTGCTTGGAAGCTGTTAAGTAAGAACATAAGAGTAGCCATACTGGGTCAGACCAATGGTCCATCTAGCCCAGTATCATGTTTTCCAAACAGTGGCCAAGCCAGGTCACAAGTAACTGGCAGCAACATTCCATGCTACCAATCCTGGGGCAAGCAGTTGCTTCCCCATGTCTGCCTCAATAGCAGACTATGGACTTTTCCTCCAGGAATTTGTCCAAACCTTTTTTAAACCCAGATACACTAACCGCTGTTACCACATCCTCCGGCAATGAGTTCCAGAGCTTAACTATTTGTTGAGTGAAAACATATTTCCTCCTATTTGTTTTAAAAGTATTTCCATATAACTTTCAAGAGTGTCCCCTAATCTTTTGTACTTTGGAACGAGTAAAAAATCGATTTACTTATACTCGTTCTACACCACTCAGGATTTTGTAGACCTCAATCATATCTCCTCTCATCTGTCTCTTTTCCAAGCTGAAGAACCGTAATCTCTTTAGCTTTTCCTTAGGAGTTCCATCTCTTTTATCTTTTTGGTCACTCTTCTTTGAACCTTTTCTGATTCCGCTATATCTTTTTTGAGATACAGTGACCAGAACTGAACGCAATACTCAAGATGCCGTCGCACCATGGAACAATACAAAGGCATTATAGTATTTTTGGTCTTATTCACCATCCTTTTCCTAATAATTCCTAGCATCGTTTGCTTTTTTGGCTGCCGCCACCGCACACTGAGCAGAAGATTTCAGCGTATTACCTACAACGACACCTAGACCTTTTTTTGAGTGCTGACCTCCAAGGTGGACCCTAGAATCAGGTAACTATGATTTGGATTATTCTTTCCAATGTGCATCACCTTGCATTTGTCCACATTAAATTTCATCTGCCATTTGGATGCCTTGTCTTCCAATTTCCTAAGGTCTTCCTGCAATATTTCACAGTCCACACGTGTTTTAACAACCTTAAATAGCTTTTTTTATCATCTGCAAATTTAATCACCTCACTCATCGTTCCGATTTTCATATAATTTATAAATAAGTTAAATAGCACCGATCCCAGTACAGATCCCTGCGGCACTCCACTGTTCACCCTCCTCCATTGAGAGGAATGACCATTTTAACCCTACCTTCTCTTTTCTGTCCAATAACTAATTCCTAATCCACTCCAGAACCTTGCCTCCTATCCCATGACTCTTTAATTTTCTCAGGAGTGCGTTAGCTGTACTTTACTTTTGGAATAAAACTTATAGTTTAGTTGTTAGTGTTGAATTCATTTGTACTTTCTACTGGACCATGGGACCATTATTTTCATTTGTGACTTCCTGGGATTTCCAACATTTCATCCCTCTTCTCCTATACAGCATCTCTTCTTCCTATCTCTTCCCTTGTTCAGCCTCTTGCCTCTCTCTCTTTCCCATCAAACTTCTAGTATCTGTCTCCCTGGTCCTCTTTCCCATGTACAGCATCTCCTCTTTTTCTTTGCTCTCCCTCAGTGTGATCCAGTATTTCTCCCTACCCTCCTGCTACAGCCCCATCGTCTTATTTGTCAGGGAGTAGCAACAGTAGTAGAATGAGACAGTAGAACACCAAAGATCCATTTAACATCCATACTTGTCTTGAAAGTCCTGCTGATAGGTACTTCCTGTTTTTATGTGGCTCGTGGGTGGATGCAGCAGGGCCTTAAAGACACATATGGTTGTTCAAAGGTTCCATGATGTGCACTTCTGTTTCTTTTATTGCTGGTAATCCTATGGGCCTGGTGAAATGCTGTAAATGTGGTGGCAGCAGCATGATGCCGATGGGGTTTTGGATGCTGTGGCAGTAGCTACAGAAGGAATGAAAGGGATTGGATGCTGAGATGCCACCGGTTTAAAATTTGGACAAACCCGGGTCTGTGTAGTTCACCCCATTTTGATGTCCTTGCTTTGCACAGTTCAGCCAAAGTTACTGGCAGTGTGCCACAGCTTGCATACTTTAAGCCACATTGAAGGAAGGTATTCCTGATGTATATTTTGGGTGGTATAAAAAAGTTACATGCATAGATCTGTGTGTGTGTTGTTTTTCAAGAAAGACCTACCTGCACAGACAGTACATGGAAGTGTTTTTCTCTATTTTGCCATATAGCTACACTCTATTCTATCTAAAGTATTTGCCAGACCTTATAATTACCAGGATTTGTATTGCTGAGATTGAGCTTCTGATCTTATTTTCTCCTAGAGCTTTGTTTCTTAGGGCACGCCCACTGCATGTGTTTGAAATCCCCTTTCTGTCTGCACCCTCTCCAGCGTGTGTCTGGTGTTTGGGACATGCTTTTATTTTCTTTTTCAAAATATTCTTTACATATGGAAAAGGACTCTTATAAAATTGTGTGGCCAAATGCATATGGATAAGTCCATGTACTGATGCTATGTTCTTATGCATGTGACATGCATAAGCATTCTGGAGGTGTACTTTGGGCAGAATTGCTGTGCACACATATACTTTGGGGTAAATTCTAGATATGGTGCCTTAAAAATTGGCACCATAAAACTACGAGGTTAGAGTGATTCTGTAAACTACGCCTAAAGTTAGGTGTAGTTTTAGACTATGCTCATGCACTGTTCTTGTGACTAAAATTTAGGCACACCCATTTAGGCCACCAAAAATCAGACCTAAATACCTGCACCTAAGTTAGGCGCAGATCGGGTGTATTCTGTAATGGTGCACATAGTTTTTTGAAACGCCCACAACCCACCCATTTCATGCCTGTGTCCATGCCCCCTTTTTGACTGTGTGTATTAGAATTTGCATGCACTGCGTTATAGAATGCACCTAGAAAGTTGTGCGTGTTAATTCTAATTAAAGCCAATTAGTGCTACTAATTGGTTGATAATTACCAATTGTCAGAGGACAAGCAGGCCATAGTTCTCACAACTGGGTAACACAATCCCACGTTGCCTGGGCCAAAGCTTGTAACAAGCTTAAAAACAGAGCTTTGTGGAGCATGGGAGCTGCTCCACTGCCCATGTGCTAGTGCCTTCCTGCCCGCCGCGAGAGCAGGCTTAATGCAGTTATTTTCTACTGTGGTGAGGAGATGTTTTTCTGCTGTCTCCTCACACTGCTCAGTCTGGAAAGAGCTTTTCTAGTGCCTTTTGACATTTTTTTGCCTTATTTTTTCGTTGTTCCTGTTCATGTGTCCCTCCCTGTTTTCCCCCATATTATTTTAGTTTCTTTTTTCCAAGTATTAAGTTTTCTTTACTTTACATCGTCATTAGGTCGCATTTAGGCCTTGACTTCAGCTAGGTTTTTTCCCTTTCTTTTCTGGTGTCTTGCCCCTTTTTCAGGCACCATTGATTCATTTGATTTAGCTGCAGAAGTTTTTCTGTCCATGTCCATGAAAGTTCCCAGTGGCTTCAAGTGCTATACCCAGTGCAATCAGACCATCTCTGTCAAAGACACCCTGGTGTCTGTCCATTTCCTCGATGTCGGCATCAGTATCGAAGTTGGGGGCTGCACCGGCATTCGGAGTATCGGTCCACATAGCTACTATGAGACCCATGGACACTGAGAGCAGTGGTTCATTAAATGGGTCTCCACCTGTCTTGACACCTACTGCTGGGCAGGGCCCGGGACCATCCAGCGTCAGACTCGACCCCGAGGTGACGTAAGGATTCAACATTGTCCTCGTCGGCACTGAGGAGCTTTGATGCCAAGCTTTGGGCGAAGGCCACAAAGCATAGGAATTGGTCATCCTTGATGCATAGTGCCGGGAGCTCCGGGACTTTGAGGGATTTGGCACCAGAAAAACATCAGTGCCAGGAAGACTGCTTCCCCTCTATTCAGGAGGTGCCAATGCATCTTCTCTTGTCTCAGCCCCCTGTCAAACCTCCGCCTGTATCATGGGACCTCAATGTTGTTCTCACCCAGCTGATGAAAGCTTCTTTCGAGTATGCCATCTGAGGTACTTGACCTGGAAAATCATTTTCTTGGTGGCTGTTACTTCTGCTTGTAGGGTCAGTGAGCTTCATGCTCTAGTACTGGATGCGTCTTATACTAAGTTTCATCACAACAGAGTAGTCCTTTGCATGCAACCTAAGTTCCTGCCAAAGGTTGTGTTGGAGTTCCATCTGAACCAGTCGATTGTCTTGCCAACATTCTTTCCCCAACGTCATGCCCATCTTGGTGAGAGCTGTCATGTCCCCTACCTCAATGCAAGCGTTGTCGTCGGGCTGCATGGGGTCCCGTCGACACGCATACTTGACTGGCACTGCCCTGAGCCATGTGTGTGTAGTTCTTCTCTGGATTTGTTCAGCGAGTGGTGGTTGCAGGCTCCTTAATTGCTTTGCTTCCATGCATCTGTGTCTGCCCTCTCTCTGCCTGGCTTCCAGGCTCCTTGATTGCTTTGCTTTCACCCACCTGTGTCTGCTCTCCCTCTGCCTGGCTTCCCTTGCTTCTCTCCTATTGGTCTTCCGGTTCCTCCTTCCCCTGCTCTTGTCCTATGACTGTGCGCCTTCTCCCTGCTGGTTCCTGCTGATGTCAGATGCCAGCACTTTATCAGCTGAGCTCTTCCTGGACTCCATGCTTCAGCTTCTACTTTGGTAGGTGTTACTTGCTCAGTAGTTTGTTTCTTATCTACTTTCCCTCGTTGCTGACTTTGCCTGTACCCGGATCACTCTCTTGCCTGCTGCCTGCCTATTGACTTTGCTTGTACCTGGATTACTCTCTTGCCTGCTGCCTGCCTATTGACTTTGCCAGTACCTGGATTACTTTCTTGAGCTGCCTCCTGCCTACTAACTTTACCTGTGCCTTGATTACTCTCTTGCCTGTTGTTTGCCTATTGACATTGCCTATACCTGGATTACTCCCCTGCCTACTGCCTGCCTATTGACTTTGCCTGTACCTGGATCACTCTCTTGCCTGCTTGCCTGCCTGTCAGATACGTTGACAACCCCACTTCCAGCTCCGTCTATTAAATAGGTACCTTTTTTTATTTTTTACATAGGTGCCCCGTTAAAAAATTTGCCCTGACTTGTTGCCAGTATTTTTCAGTTCTTTGTAGTTTGCCAAAACTGTGTCATTCATCAAAAATAAATCACTTTATGAGGTGAAGAAAAGATTTAAAGTTTGGGTCTAGAGAACTCAGAACAGTCTGGCATTAGGCAGGTGCAGGTTTACCTTCTAATCAGAAAAACAATTGCCACTTGAACATCCCTACTAATACTCTCGTCGGAAAACTGGAAAGCCACCCTCAGAGTCTGAGAGGTAATTCACAGTCTCAGTTGTTTCTATTCTTAGTTAAAATTGAACAGAAGATCTAAAAGTTCAAGTAAGAAGTGCTGGTATGATTGCTAACCTGCCAATTTCTTTCGCCCACCTTCTCCCACCTCTCTTCAGCCATCTGTTTTTATAAATCATGCCTTGACAGACAAGATTTATATTTTAAAGTTGTCAACTGAATATCTGAAAAATATACTTTCTGCAATTTTTTTGTAATCCAAACATAGGGGACTTTTTACTAAAGGGTGTTAAGCCTCAATGCAGCTTAGTGTGGAAAAAACAGGCTACCACAAAACACATTAAAGTGTTTTGATATTTTGCCTGCTTGCATGCGCAAAGCATGCATTAACTGATAGAACTGAAAAATGAACTTGCAGAAGTATTGTCAGTAATACGTAATTTATCTTTAAAAATAAAGTATGGTACCAGAAGATTGGAAGGTTGCCAATGTAACGCCAATTTTTAAAATAGGTTCCAGAGGTGATCCAGGAAATTACAGACCGGTAAGCCTGACTGACGTTGGTGCTGGGCAAAATAGTAAAGATTATTATAAAGATCAAAATTAGAGCATATTCAAAAGCACGGATTAATGAGATAAAGCCAACATGGATCTAGTGAAGGGAAATCTTGCCTCACCAATCTATTACATTTCTTTGAAGGGGTGAACAAACATGTGTAAAGGTGAGCTGGTCGATATTGTATATCTGGATTTTCAAAAGGCATTTGACAGAGTACCACATGAAAGACTCCAGAGGAAATTGGAAAGTCATGGGATAGGAGGTAGTAACATAGTACATGACGGCAGAAAAAGACCTGCGTGGTCCATCCAGTCTGCCCAACAAGATAAACTCATGTGTATACCTTACCTTGATTTGTACTTGCCTTTTTCAGGGCACAGACCGTACAAGTCTGCCCAGCAGTATTTCCCGCCTCCCAACCACCAGTCCCGCCTCCCATTACCGGCTCTGGCACGGACCGTATAAGTCTGTCCTCCACTATCCTCGCCTCCCAACCACCAACCTCTCTTCCCCCACCTGCTCCGCCACCCAATTTCGGCTAAGCTTCTGAGGATCCATTCCTGCTGCACAGGATTCCTTTATGCACATCCCACGCATGTTTGAATTCCGTTACAGTTTTCATCTCCACCACCTCCCGCGGAAGGGCATTCCAAGCATCCACCACCCTCTCCGTGAAAAAATACTTCCTGACATCTTTTTTGAGTCTGCCCCCCTTCAATCTCATTTCATGTCCTCTCGTTCTACCGCCTTCCCATCTCCGGAAAAGATTTTTTTGCGGATTAATACCTTTCAAGTATTTGAACGTCTGTATCATATCACCCCTGTTCCTCCTTTCCTCCAGGGTATACATGTTCAGGTCAGCAAGTCTCTGCTCATACGTCTTGGAACGCAAATCCCATACCATTCTCGTAGCTTTTCTTTGCACCGCTTCCATTTTTTTAACATCCTTCGCAAGGTACGGCCTCCAAAACTGAACACAATACTCCAGGTGGGGCCTCACCAACAACTTGTACAGGGGCATCAACACTTCCTTTCTTCTGCTGATCACACCTCTCTCTATACAGCCTAGCAACCTTCTCGCTACGGCCACTGCCTTGTCACACTGTTTCGTCGCCTTCAGATCCTCGGATACTATCACCCCAAATCCCTCAGTACCTATCAGACTCTCACCGCCTAACACATACGTCTCTCGTGGGTTTCTACTCCCTAAATGCATCACTTTGCATTTCTTCGCATTGAATTTTAATTGCCAAACCTTAGACCATTCTTCTAGCTTCCCCAGATCCCTTTTCATGCTTTCCACTCCCTCCCGGGTGTCCACTCTGTTGCAAATCTTAGTATCATCCGCAAATAGGCAAACTTTACCTTCTAACCCTTCGGCAATGTCACTCACAAATATATTGAACAGAATCGGCCCCAGCACCGATCCCTGAGGCACTCCGCTACTCACCTTTCCCTCCTCCGAGCGAACTCCATTTACCACCACCCTCTGTCGTCTGTCCGTCAACCAGTTCCTAATCCAGTTCACCACTTCGGGACCTATCTTCAGCCCATCTAGTTTATTTAAGAGCCTCCTGTGAGGAACCATGTCAAAAGCTTTGCTAAAATCTAAGTAGATTACATCTATAGCACGTCGATGATTAAATTCTCCAGTTACCCAATCAAAGAATTCAATGAGATTCGTTTGGCACGATTTCCCTCTGGTAAAACCATGTTGTCTCGGATCTTGCAGCTTGTTGGCTTCTAGGAAATTTACTATGCTTTCCTTCAGCATGGCTTCCATTACTTTTCCAATAACCGAAGTGAGGCTTACCGGCCTGTAGTTTCCAGCTTCTTCCCTATCACCACTTTTGTGAAGAGGTACCACCTCCGCCGTTCTCCAGTCCCTCGGAACCTCTCCCATCTCCAAGGATTTATTAAACAAATCTTTAAGAGGACCCACCAGGACCTCTCTGAGCTCCCTCAATATTCTGGGGTGGATCCCGTCCGGTCCCATGGCTTTGTCCACCTTTAGCTTTCCAAGTTGTTGATACACGCTCTCTTCCGTGAACGGTGCTATATCCATTCCATTCTCAGGTGTACTTTTGCCAGTCCCTCGCGGTCCTTCTCCAGGATTTTCTTCAGTGAAAACCGAACAAAAGTATCTATTTAGCAAATTGGCTTTTTCTTCATCATTATCTACATAGCGGTTCACTGTATCTTTTAGTCTCACAATTCCCTTTTTAGTCCTTCTTCTTTCACTAATATACCTGAAGAAATTTTTGTCGCCCCTCCTTATATTTCTAGCCATTTGTTCTTCCGCTTGCGCCTTCGCCAGACGTACCTCTCTCTTGGCTTCTTTCAGTTTCATCCGGTATTCCTCCCCGTATTCCTCTACTTGAGATTTTCTATATTTCTGGAACGCCAACTCTTTAGCCTTTATTTTCTCAGCTACTTGCTTGGAGAACCATATCGGTTTCCTTTTCCTCTTGCTGTTATTTACTCTCCTTATTTACTCTCATACTGTGGATTAAAAACTTGTTAAAGGAGAGAAAACAGAGAGTAAGGTTAAATGGTCATTATTCTGAATGGAGAAGGGTAGATAGTGGGGCTCCTCAGGGGTCTGTGCTGGGACCGTTGCTTTTTTAATATATTTATAAATGATATAGAGATGGGAGTAACTAGTGAGGTAATTAAATTTGCTGACAACACAAAGTTATTCAAAGTTGTTAAATTGCAAGAGGATTGTGAAAAATTACAAGCGAATCTTACGAGACTGGGAAACTGGCCATCCAAATGGCAGATGACATTTAATGTGAGCAAGTGCAAAGTGATGCATGTGGGAAAGAGGAACCTGAACTATAGCTACGTAATGCAAGGTTCCACATTATGACTTACCGACCAGGAAAGGGATCTAGGTGTCATCTTCATGATTAGTTGAAACCCGCTAGTCAGTGTGCTCAGTGGCTAAGAAAGCAAATAGAATGTTATGTATTGTTAGGAAAGGAATGGGAAACAAAAGTGAGGACGCTATAATGTCTCTGTATCGCTCATGGTGCGAGTGCACCTTGAATATTGTGTGCAATTCTGGTTACCGCATCTCAAAAGTGATATAGTGGTACAGAGAAAGGCGACAAAAACTATAAAGGGGATGGGACAATTTCTCTATGAGGAAAGGATAAAGCAGGTAGGGCTCTTCAGCTTGGAGAAGAGACGACTGAGGAGAGGTATGACAGAGGTCTATAAAGTAATAAGTGGAATGGAACGGGTAGATGTGAATCGCTTGTTTACTCTTTCCAAAAGTACTAATACAAGGGGGCACACAATGAAGCTACAAAGTAGTAAATTTAAAACGAATCAGATAAAATATTCACTCAATGTGTAATTAAACTCTGAAGTTCGTTGCCAGAGAATGTAGTAAAAGCAGTTAGCTTAGCGGGGTTTAAAAAACATTTCGGTAGCTTCCTAAAATAAAAATCCATAAGCCATTATTAAAATGATTTGGGGAAAATCCACTGCTTATTTCTAGGATAAGCAGCATAAAATGTATTGTACTTTTTTTTGGATCTTGTCAGATACTTGTGACCTGGATTGGCCACTGTTGTAAACAGGATGCTGGGCTTGATAGACCTTCGTCTGTCCCAGTATGGCAATACTTATGTACTTATAACTATTTAGAAAATTATTTTTAGAGGGGCGTGTCATGGGCAGCAAGTGGGCATTCCAGTGTTATCCAGCTAGCCCATTCACATTAGTGCCCGCTTAATTGAATAATGTGGGGGTAACGTGGGAACACCTACTAATAGGAAAGGAAAGAAAAAGGTAGGATACTAGAAAGAGTAAGTTAGGGATGAAACTGATAGAAGACAGATAACATAACAATCAGAAATAAAATGATAGAAGTTGAGGACTAGATTCTATATATCATGCCTAAAAAATCAGTTCCGAAATGAAATACTCCTAGGCATATTCTATAAAGTATGCCTAAATTTAGGCATACTTTATAGAATAAGCCTGAAGTTCTGTGAGGTTTATAGAATACGCCAAGCACCCGTCCGAGCAACTAAATTTAGTCACAGGCAGTTATGCCAAGTAAAACAGTGTAAATGACAACGCCTAAATTAGGCGCAGACTGGTGCAACACATTGCCATGCCCTCTTTTCAACTATGCGACTTAGAATTTTTTTGCATCACGTTATAGAAAGCACTTAGACAGTTTTGCGCATAAATTCTATTTAATGCCAATTAGTGTCAATAATTGCTTCTTAAGTGGCAATTGATGCTGATTGCCTTGTTAACTAATGGTGTGCGCAAATGCAGAATATGCCTGGATTTGCACGCACAACCTATGATAGACACACAGGATGTAAAATTGTTAATTTTAACTTTGACTTAAGATGTCCTGTCTTTGTTTTTCCTGTCTTTGTTAGGCAGTTTAAGGCCGTGCTTTTCAATCCTCTTTTGGCCGCTTAGATTTTCAGAATTACCAAATATGTATGAGATAAAGTTACGTGTAGCAGCAACCCATCATATTCAAATCTGGTAATTCTGAAAACCTGAATGGCAAGTTGTGCCGCCTGGAGAGGTTTAAGAAGCACTGGTTTAAGGCCGAAGTCTTCCCAGAAGTAGGGAAAACAGCTGTAATATGTCCTTTGCATTCATACCTGGTGGCATTGGGGTAAATAATGAATTTTTTCTAGAAGGACCAAGGAGGAGGCGGAGTGGGCGGGGGGAGAGGGAGGGAATGATGTGCTGTGCTGCACTGTGCAACTTCTGAAAATCTCCCTCTTTTAAAAATTGATCCCCAGTGACATCAGCATAGGCAGTGTGATACCTATATCGCTTAAAAAAATTGCAAAATGAGTTTAAGAATATTGAAGTGCTCTTTTGTATTGAAACACTACAATAGATAACAGGGAGGCATAAAGGGAGTAGCTTTTGATGCCAAGATGAGCTTTTCATTTGTTTCATTACCAAGCCCACCTGATGCCAAGGTTTCCAGGTAAAAGAAGTATTTTAGAGCGTGAAGCAATTGAAAGGTATTGTAAATTAAGAACAGTTCAAATAAGATTTGATGGTGCATTATTGTATTGAACAATAATAAACAGGATTGGCAGTCCTGCAGCAAATGCTATACTGTTCATTTTTATATTACTTCCACCTGATGCAGCATGGGAGTACTGAGTGTTTGTAATTAAGAACTTTTCAGTGCTTGTTTGAGTGGGTTTGAACGTGCTGTCTTTAAAGCTGAACCATCCTGCCCATTATTACACTTTTAATTGTCCTGTGACTGGCAGCACCATACTGTGCTTTGTTTTTATAATCTGATATTCATACACTCAAATGTTATCAGTTATTTGAAAACTTATTTCTTGATGAACAGCTTAATGATGTAGCTTTATTTTATTTCATTTTTTTCAAATGTGAAATTAGACTCTTGTAAACCAGAATGTGGAGGGGAATAACAATAGAAAATGCAAATATCTTACAATTATTAAAATCTCTCATTTAAAATGGCAGCAGACGTGAATTAAGTTTAAAAAATAACAAAAGGAAAAAAATGACACTGGTGGTTTAGTGCTATGAACAGTTTTACTGCAAACAATAATATGGAAGGGTAAAATGACTTTCTTACCCTAATAAAACTTCTTTGAGCTGATGAAATTTGTGATTCATTTCAGTCCATTATAATTTTTCATAACGGGGGGTCACGTGATGCTCTGAAAGGAGGCAGACGTGGTGTCGTGAGCTCCGAGGCCCTGACCCCTGAAATCTGTAATTTAAACGATTACATTTCAAGGCAAGAGCCCCTAAAACATTAAATCATAGCGGAGAACCTTTATGGATAAGTTTCTGAGCACTCCAGCAAAAGCGATGACTAGCAGAAGCACGAGAAAAGAAAAAGACAAACCTAAGGTAGCGGGTGAAGCGGAGGAAGGCCCGGCGCTGAGCGGGAACGCCGCGTTCACGGAGGAGCAGTTAAAACAGCTCAAAGACGTGATGGAAGAGGTGATGGCGCAAAGACTAGATCAATTATGTGTGCGAACCGCGAACTTAGAGTCGCTCCTCACGGACACTGTGCAGCGGACTGGGGAGCTTGAAAAGCGAGTCTCGGGCGTCGAAGTTGCGTCGGGCCCCACCGCGCGCCAAGTAACAGACCTTACAGCAAACGTGGAGCGGCTGAAGGTTCAACTGGATGACTTAGAGAATAGGTCGCGACGGGGAAATCTGCGACTGGTGGGCCTCCCAGAAGCGGTCCCAGACCAAGCGCTAGCGTCCGTGTTGGAAAAGTGGCTAGCAGAAGAATTCGCGCTATCTGACCACGCGGGCAAGATTTGTCTGGAGCGGGCCCACCGGGTGGGAAGATATCAAGAGGGGAAGAAAAACCCGAGAACAGTTATAGTTAAAGTGCACAACTACGTGCACAAAGTAGAAATCCTGCAAGGCTACAGACAAAAACGCCAGGAACTTAAATACAATGGACATCAAGTCCGAATTTACCAGGATTATTCGGCTGCACTGCAGGAGCAGAGAAAGAAATTTACTCCATGGTGTCAGCGACTTCATGATATGCAAGTACCATTTATGCTAATATACCCTGCGGTACTTAAAGTCAAGAGTGAAGGCAAATGGACATTCTGTGACACAGTTTCTGCAGCGCAACATCACGTGGAGGACTTGGAAGACAAGAAAAACAGGCCTGACAGAGGAGAGAAAGAGAAATAATTTACCTAATGTAATGTATTATATGTTTATTGCTATGTTGGAGTGTTAGTAATAATATAGTAGAGTATCATACAGGGATCTAGGGAGAGATGCCTAAGATCGGTTATAGAAGGGCTGCCTTGATTACTCTAGAGTTGGGGCCCGGAGGCACGGAAACCCCGATTACCCACCCAGAGAGCGATGGGTTGGGCCACAGAGATGGGAGGGACAATAAAGGGAAGGATAACGAAAGGGGGAGGGGCGGGAAGACAGAGGGGAGTTGCGGGGGGAGGGAGGGGTCAGAAGAAGAGGGTGGGCATGGGAAGGGGTTACTGGGGGGGGGGGTAGTAGAACTAGTTTTGTGAGCAATTGGGGCAATGAAAGGTGGGGCACTTGTAGTAAAGATCACTTAATACAGAAAGGGTGGGGGCATGAGAGAAAGTGTAAGGACATTGACCTTTGGACTTTAACAGGAAGATTCCCTGGGAGGGAGGCTGGGCTTTCCCGGGAATGCAGAGAAGATAATATGACTGCAACAGCAGACAAGGGTTTTGAGCAAGCCACGGGGGAGTGAGGTTCGTGTGATCTCATGGAACGTTTGTGGGATCACGACCCCAATAAAAAGAACAAAGATATTGGAGGCTTTGAAGCGTCACAGGGCCCAGATAGCCTGCGTTCAAGAGACGAGACTCTCCCAAGAGGAGCATGAAAAGCTAAAAAAGCAGTGGGTGGGGGAGATGCACTCTTCCCCAGCGGTAGGCAGAAAAGGAGGGGTAGTAATTTTAATACATAAGGCCTTGGCCTGTCAAGTAACGCCCTTATTCAAAGATAGCGAGGGGAGATATGTTGGAGTTAAGATACACTTGCAGGGCAGAGATAGACTCTTGGTGGCTGTTTACGCACCAACTGGGATGAATAAAAAGTTTTACTCACAGTTATTAAGCAAGTGTCAACAGTACCCAGGTCTGCCCATAATGATAGCAGGGGACATGAATCAGGTATTTGACTGGGGGCTGGATCGTACGGGACCAAGGAGAAAAGGGGAGCTTGATGGGCCCACACTGCTAGAATCTTTTTGTCAAGCCGCAGGGTTAGTTGATCCATGGCGGCTGCTGAACATGGATGAGAAAGATTATACCCATACATCGAGGGTCCACCATACCCAATCTAGACTAGATTATATATTACTTTCCCAAGAACTGTTCTCGCAGGTCCAGGCAGCAAAGATAGGACCTGAGGAGCTGTCAGATCATGCCATGATTTGGATAGACCTGGAAGCACAGCCATATTATCAAGCAGCGAGGCACTGGCGCTTCCCGGCCTATCTATACTCATCGCCGGAATTTCAGAAATATCTTCTTAAAAAATGGGAGGAATACAGCACTTTCAATGCTCAGCATGCGGAAGACCCAGTTCTTTTTTGGGCAGCTGCCAAAGCCATGCTAAGAGGAGACATAATAGCCTATGTGAGTCAGAGAAATCGTCAGATCGCAAAGGGGATTCTAACCCGAGAGCGCCAGTTTAGACTGGCGAAGAGACAATACATTAAAGACCCTGTAGCAGAAAATTATGATTCACTGATGGCAGCGCGGGTTGCGCTAAATGAACTCTTGCACGAGAGAACGACCCGTTCCCTTATTTATAGAAAGTTTAAACTTTACAAATATGGAGACAAAGTGGGAGGGCAGCTAGCTCGCCTGGTGAAAGGAGCGCGCAGGTCACACTATATACCGGTCCTGAGAAACAGTGCAGGACAGAGAGTGTCTAGAGCTGAGGAGGTGGCGGAGACCTTCTGGAGGCACTTCTCTGTGTTATATCAAGGAGAACCTGGGGAGCGAAAAGGAATAAGGGACTACTTAGCTCAGTCAGGCATGCCGCAGCTCCCGGCTGAAGCAGTGGAGGGGCTTAATGTGCCATTAACGGCCAAAGAAGTTCAGAGAGCCATCAAGGCCCTAAAGTTACATTTAGCGCCGGGGCCTGACGGCTTTTCGGGCGAATTTTACAAAATGCTAGGCCCCCAGCTACTGGGACCATTATGGGACTATTATACAGAAATCATTGAGCACGAGGCGTTTCCTCCTCAGGCAAATACAGCGTTAGTCAGTCTTCTGCCAAAAAGTGGGAGGGATTTATTGGACCCTGGCTCATATCAGCCGATCTCATTAATTAATGTTGATGTGAAGATTCTATCACGAGTCCTGGCAGACCGACTGGCCCCTTTGTTGCCCCAGTTAATTCAGGAGAATCAGGTAGGCTTTGTGAGAGGTCGCCAGGGGTTAGGCCGAAGCCAGCATTCCTCCCCCTGAGGGTCGCCTCATCTCAAAAAAGATATAGTGGAATTAGAACAGATGCAGAGAAGGGCGATGAAAATGATAAAGGGGATGGGACAAAATGGTAGAGACTATTATTAAGAACAAAATTACAGAGCATAATCAAAAGCATGGATTAATGAGACAAAGTCAACATGGATTTAGTGAAGGGAAATCTTGCCTCACCAATCTACTACATTTCTTTGAAGGGGTGAACAAACGTGGATAAAGGTGAGCCGGTTGATATTGTGTGTCTGGATTTTCAGAAGGCGTTTGACAAAGTACCTTATGAAAGACTCCAAAGGAAATTGGAGAGTCATGTGATAGGAGGTAGTGTTCTATTGTGGATTAAAAACTGGCTAAAAGATAGAGACCAGAGAGTAGGGTTAAATGGTCAGTATTCTCAATGGAGAAGGGTAGTTAGTGGGGTTTCACCGGGGGGCCTGTGCTGGGACCACTGCTTTTTAATATATTTATAAATGACCTAGAGATGGAAGTAACTAGTGAGGTAATTAAATTTGCTGATGGCACAAAGTTATTCAAAGTTGTTAAATCACGGTAGGATTGTGAAAAATTACAAGAGGATCTTACGAGACTGGGAGACTGGACGTCTAAATGGCAGATGACGTTTAATGTGCAAAGTGATGTGCAAAGTGATGCATGTGGGAATGAGGAACCTGAATTATAGCTACGTCATGCAAGGTTCCACGTTAGGAGTCACAGATCAAGAAAGGGATCTAGGTGTCGTTGTTGATGATATGTTGAAACCTTCTGCTCAGTGTGCTGCTGTGGCTAAGAAAGCAAATAGAATGTTAGGTATTATTAGGAAAGGAATGGAAAACAAATATGGGGATGTTCTAATGCCTTTGTATCGCTCCATGGTGCGACCGCACCTCGAATATTGTGTTCAATTCTAATCGCTGCATCTCAAAAAAGAATTAGAAAAAGTGCAGAGAAGGGTGACGAAAATGATAAAGGGGATGGGACGACTTCCCTATGAGGAAAGGCTAAAGCGGCTAGGGCTCTTCAGCTTGGTGAAAAGGCGGCTGAGGGGAGATATGATAGAGGTCTATAAAATAATGAGTGAAGTTGAACGGGTAGATGTGAAGCGTCTGTTTATGCTTTCCAAAAATACTAGGACTAGGGGGCATGTGATGATGCTACAATGTAGTAAATTTAAAACGAATCGGAGAAAATCTTTCTTCACTCAATGTGAAATTAAACTCTGGCATATGCTGGGAACAACCAGCACACAGAGAAACTACGAGCAATGAGAGGAGTAAACAATTCCAAAGAAAGCACGGTGTGCTACTAGCACAGACAGAGAGAGGGTAACAGGCTTCAGCTGACCGGGATCAAACACTAAAGTATAGACTGAAGTGAGAGGTAGGCTTAAATAGATCTGACCTCTGACGTCTGCTGCCTCAGACGTCAGCTCAATCCCTAACAGGCCAATCAGAAGCAAGTCCCAGTCATTTCCCTGCCTGTCTTAGCAGAATCATAACAGTTAGTATTAGGGCCGATTCTGTTTAATATATTTGTGAGAGACATTGCTGAGGGGTTAGAAGGAAATGTTTGCCTTTTTGAGAATGACACAAAGATAGGGAGGGAGTAGAAACCATAAGAAGACATCTCCAAAAATTAGAAGACTGGTCAAAGATCTGGCAGGTAAAATTTAATTCAAAGACGTGCAGAGTGATGCACTTAGGATACAGAATTCCAAAGGAGGTACCAGATAGGAGGAGAAAGATAGATAAGCAAATCTCAGGAGAGGGACCTTGGGGGATCACAATGTGACAAAACAATGCGACAAGGCAATGGCCATGGCCAGAAGAATGCTAGAGGCTGCATAGTATAACCAGCAGAAGAAAAGAGGTGTTGATGTCCCTGTACAGGTCGTTGGTGAGTTCCCACTTGGAGTATTGTGTTCAGTTTTGGAGGCCGCATCTTGCTAAGGATGTAAAAAGACTTGAAATGGTTCAGGGAAAAGAGACAAAAATGGTATGGGTTTTGCGCCACAAGATGTATGAGGAGAGATTTGTTGACCTGAAGATGTACATCCTTGAGGAAAGGAAAGACAGGAGTGATATGATACAAACAGTCAAGTATTTGAAAGGTATTAATATACAAACAAACCTTTTCCAGAAGAAGGAAGGTGGTAGAACTAGAGAACATGAATTTAGATTGCAGGAAGGCGAACTCAGCAATAACGTCAGGAAATACTTTTTCATGGAGAGGGGGTAGATGCCTGAAATGCCATCCCACGAGAGGTGGTGGAGATGAAACAGTAACAAAATTCAAAAATGAGTAGGATAAACCAAAAGACTATACTACAAAACTGAAATTAGACCAAACTACAAGGACACACACAAACTCTTCCAACTCGTGAATAAACTACTAGACACCACACCAGTCACGAACAACAGCAAAGGCACACCAGGAGCTGACAACCTCGCAAAGTACTTCAAAGAGAAAATCGTACAACTGCGACTTAAAATAACTGTCAGCCCCATCGAATATGCTGCACTCCTAGACTGTCTAGACCCAGACCCTGGAGCATACCCAGCAGATAGGATTTGGACGGAATTCGAGATACTATCGGAAGATCTCATATCCCACACGCTTAAAAGATTCGCCAAATCTCATTGCAAACTAGATATATGCCCAAATAACCTTATGAAATCGGCCCCTCAACAATTTATAACAGACCTAACGAAACACCTCAATTTTATGCTACAAAATGGACTCTTCCCAAAGGAGAAAGGAAACATTCTACTTATCCCCATACCCAAAGATGCAAAGAAAAATGCGAGTGAATTAACCAACTACAGACCAGTAACATCCATTCCCTTAATAACCAAAATAACAGAAGGGATGGTGACCAAACAACTCACAGACTATCTAAACAAGTTCTCAATACTACACGACTCCCAGTCAGGATTTCGTTCTAATCACAGTACTAAAACAGTACTAGTTATGCTCATGACTAAATTCAAACAAATGATTGCAACCGGCAAGAACATACTACTTCTACAATTCGACATGTCAAGCGCCTTTGACATGGTTGATCATGGAATTCTACTACACATCCTTGAATACTTCAGTATTGGATACTATCAAACCAAAACCTCAACCCATACATATACGCTGATGATGTAACGATCTACATCCCATTCAAACAAGACCTAAAAGAAATTTCCAATGACATCAACCAAAGTCTACATATCATGCACTCCTGGGCAGATGCATTTCAGTTGAAACTTAATGCAGAAAAAACCCAATGCCTAATACCTCTCAACACAACACAAACAAATTCACCACCATCAACTCAACAAAACTAAATTTACCAATTTCGTAAACCCTAAAAATTCTTGGAGTTACCATTGATCGGCATCTAACACTTGAGAATCACGCGAAAAACACAACTAAAAAGATGTTCCACTCAATGTGGAAATAAAAAAGAATAAGACCATTCTTCCCAAGGACTGTCTTCCGTAATCTGGTACAATCATTGGTACGCAGTCATCTAGACTACTGCAACTCACTCTACGCTGGCTGCAAAGAGCAAATACTCAAAAAAACTCCAAACAGCCCAGAACACGGCAGCCAGACTTGTATTCGGAAAATCGAAATACGAAAGTGCAAAACCCCTACGAGAGAAGCTACACTGGCTCCCACTCAAAGAACGCGTCACGTTCAAAGTATGTACCTTAGTTCACAAAATCATCCATGTCGATGCCCCAGCCTACATGTCAAACCTGATAGACCTACCACCCAGGAATGCTAAAAAATCATCTCGCACATTCCTCAATCTTCATTTCTCCAACTGTAAAGGTCTAAAATACAAATCAATGCACACATCAACCGTTTCCTATATGAGTACGCAACTCTGGAACGTGTTGCCACACAACCTAAAAGCGATCTATGAACTGACCAACTTCCACAAACTACTGAAGACCCATCTCTTTGACAAGATATACCACACAGATCAACACATGTGAAACTCCCCACATATATCCAGAAATGTTTAATAATGCCTTCTGTTATATTGCTATCATGTATTCCATTACCATGCAACCCAAAATCCTTCTGTAACACCAAATGCCTATTCTCTTCTTATTTCCACTATCCATGATGTATTGTAAGTCACATTGAGCCTGCAAAGAGGTGGGAAAATGTGGGGTATAAATGCAATAAATAAATAAATAAAACACTAAGGAATCCTGTACGGAAGGCGTGGAACTAAACAAGTTTAGCGGTGATTAGATGGCAACACAAATTATTGATAAGCAAAGCCAGTGCTGGGCAGACTTCTACGATCTGTGCCCTGATCATGGCTGGACAGATTTAGCTTCAGTAGTTGGAGAACAAGGCCACTGCCAGGTAGACTTCTGCAGTGTGTGCCTTAATCGTTGCTGGACAGATAAGTGTCCCGAGGGACCTTAAGGAACAGCCGTGCAACTCCAAGTCTTCACCCGCGGCGACCGCCGTTCACCAAGGGTTGAGCCCCCAGCTGCAGGCGGTCAACGGGACTTCAGGAACCGCGGAGAGCAGAGCTGACCCAGACAGGGATCAGGAGAGCAGTGGGCAGTTGGAGAAAGAGAACATTTGATAACAGGCCAAGTTCAGGGCAGGCAGCAGACAACGAAGTCCAGATCCGGCAAGAGGTCGAGGCAGGCAGCGAGCAGGGAAACCAGGAACAGTCCAAGGGTCAAGAACCAGCAGAACAAGGAACGCAGAGAATCACAGGAACCACAGGAAGCAGGCCTCGGGCAAAGAACCTGAAGCCAAGTTCTGACTCTGTTGCATCCTTAAATATAGCACAGCCTTAGCCACCCCGCCCCCGCAGGTATAGCCAACCAACCCGGGCCTGGCTATTGACAGAGCCCTTCTGATTGGCTCTGTCCGCCCAATCCAGCACCTCGGAGGCGGAGTTCCAACCCCCCGCGTCCGGGGGAAGACGAGAACGCCGGCCAGCGCGCCCGGGCACCACCTCTACCCCCAGCGTGAACACTACCTTCCCCGCCGGCGACCGAGAGACCGGCGGCCGCAATCTCAGGCCTCGGCCCAGGCTTGAGCGGCCATCACCGCGGTGGGCCTCAGCTCCCCGCCGCGACCCCCGAATCGCCGCCCCTTGTCGCGGAGGATGCCGGTTCCCGCCCCCCGCGGCGGAGGTGCCGAAGGGAGCAGCGGACGCGACAATAAGTCAGTGCTGGGCAGACCTGTACGGTCTGTGCCCCAATCATGATAGGAGAGATTTGGATGAGCTGGAGTGGGCTTTGAAGACAACTTTGTAGTTGGAGAATAAGGCTAGTGCCAGACAGACGTCTGTGGTCTTTGACCTGAAAATGGCAAGGACAGATCAAGATCAAATATCACATCATACCTTATGCTATGAGTTTATCTTTTTGGGAAAAATTAGATGGACCGTAAAAATTTGTATCTGCCGTCATCTACTATGTTACTCTGTAAAAGAATAGCGAGGAGGTGCCAGTATGCATCGGGGGAGGGTGGAGGGAGAGATGCCGGACAGAGTGAAACTGAGCGGAAGATGCTTGGACTGGAGCAGTGAGCCATTTTTTGTGGTGGCACTTGCCGCTCCATACTGACACCTATGATCCCCAACAGCAGATACAAAATTCAAAGGCCCCTCTACTCTCCCCTGCCCCATTCTCATTTAGGAAACAACCATGTCTTCAAGTATTCTTTTTTGTCTCAGTCACTCTGATAGGGTGTTCCATAGCCTGGAAACTACACTAGAAAAAGCTGTGGTCCTCAACTTGGTATGCTGGAACTTCTCCACTGGCAGTGCTCTAAAACACATCTCTTAACTAGATCTTAACTGCCCACATGATACGTTACTTGTGTGTACAAATCCTGCTTTACTCTGATCTCTGTATGAATGTGGGTAGTTAGTGGCAGGTAGCAGGCAGATTTCACTGTAATTAGTAAGAAAAATGTTAACTAGGAGTGATTACATGTGTATTTCTGAAGTATTATAGTTGTAAAGAGGTATCATGCTTACATGAAAGGTGCGATATAAATGCAATTTATGATTGTTTCTTTTAAATCATACTTTTATTTTAATAAGGAGGAATTATGACAATTGAAATTCTATTCTTTGGAGGCATGACAAAACTAATTGCATTTTGCTTGCCTCATTAATTACCTTATTAGTGCGCATTTGTGCATACATGCAAGTATGAGACAATAGACAAATGTTTATTGAACCCTAGTGAGGGAATATGGAACAGCTGAGCTTAACAGTGATTTGAAATTTTGTTATTAAGTTTTATCACTCTGAAGTTTTTGATGTGCCATTGCACAAAAAAGGATCCAATATTTGCAGACTCAAATTAATACCATGGTTTTCATGAAAAAGTTCTACAAGAAAAGGTTCTGGAGAGAACAACTAGGTTAGAAGAAGCAGCATAGTTATTATGGAGACAATAATCAGTTTGTAATTTTAACCCTTGGGGTTTGCAGTAATACTGAAAGCAAAACTACATGGGGTGGTACATTTTCAGCTGTGAGGAGACAGCAGCAAGTTAAACAGATATCTTTAACTGTTTAATTTTTTTTGCATATTTTCAGCATTCTTAGCCATCCAAGTAGAATGGCTCATAATTTATGGATAAAGTAAAATGGAGAACTTATCCATTAAATTTTATTCCTACTTTTTATGCAATTCCAGCATCCTGTTTCCAACAGTGGCCAATCCAGGTCACAAGTACCTGGCAAGATCCCAAAACAGTACAATACATTTTATGCTTCGTATCCTAGAAATAAGCAGTGGATTTTCACCAAGTCCATTTTAATAGTGGCTTATAGACTTTTCTTTTAGGAAGCTATCCAAACTTTTTTTTAAAAACCCCGCTAAGCGAACTGATTTTACTACATTCTCTGGCAACGAATTCCAAAGTTTAATTACACATTGTGTGAAGAAATATTTCCCCCGTTTTGTTTTAAATTTACTACTTTGTAGCTTCATTGCATGCCCCCTAATCCTAGTATTTTTGGAAAGAGTAAACAATCGATTCATGTCTACACATTCCATTCCATTCATTATCTTATAGACCTCTATCATATCTCCCATCAGCTGTCCCTTCTCCAAGCTGAAGAGCCCTAGCCACTTTAGCCTTTTCTCATAGGGAGGTTGTCCCATCCCCTTTATGATTTTCATTGCCCTTCTCTGTACCTTTTCTAATTCCACCATATCTTTTTTGAGATGTGGTGACCAGAACTGCACACAATATTCAAGGTGCGGCCACACCATGGAGCGATACAAAGGCATTATAACGTCCTCATTTTGTTTTCCATTCCTTTCCTAATAATATATAACATTCTATTTGCTTTCTCAGCTGCTGCTGCACACTGAGCACAGGGTTTCAACATATCATCAACGATGACACCTGGATCCATTTCCTGGTCTATGACTCCTAATGTGGAACCTTGCATTAAGTAGCTATAGTTTGGGTTCCTCTTTCTCACATGCATCATTTTGCACTTGCTCACATTAAACGTCATCTGCCATTTGGATGCCCAGTCTCATAAGGGCCTCTTGTAATTTTTCACAATCCTCTTGCGATTTAACAACTCTGAATAACTTTGTGTTGTCAGCAAATTTAATTACCTCTCTGGTTACTGCCATCTCTAGATCATTTATAAATATGTTAAAAAGCAATGGTCCCAGCACAGAACTCTGGGGAACCCCACTATCTACCCTTCTTCATTGAGAATACTGACCATTTAACTCTGCTCTCTGTTTTCTATCTTTTAACTAGTTTTTAATTCACAATAGAACACTACCTCCTATCCCATGACTCTCCAATTTCCTCTGGTGTCTTTCATGAGGTACTTTGTCAAATGCCTTTTGAAAATCCAGATGTACAATATTAACCGGCTGACTTTTATCCACATGTTTGCAGTGGCGTAGCCAGACAGCCAGTTTTGGGTGGGCACAAAATTTTCTCTGCTCCGCCCTACCTCCACCTCAAAATATAAATACTTAGGATCCTCAATCTCTGTCAACTGAAGACTTTCTATGAAGGTGGCCAGAACTCTCTTTTACCAAGCTTGGCAGGCAGCAGCAATGACTCTAAGCCATTGATGCCAGCACCCCACACATACTTAGCTGTCGATGGCTCAAGGATGCTGTTGCCAGAGCTTGGTAGAAGGGAGTTCTAGCTGCCTTTGGAGGAGGTTCTTAGCTGGGGATGCTTGGGAATCCTCAACAGCTATACAGCAAGGGTTAGGACTGGTGTTAGACCTGCTTAGGCCCAGGTCAGAAAATAAAGTAGGGCTCCCCTCCCCAATTCCGTCTCCAATTCCCTCTCCTCTTTGCCTCCCCTCCAGTTTCCCACCTGCCATTACTATCACACCAACAGACCCTCACCAAATACAGAACAAGGGATCACAAATTAGAACTAAAAATATTTAGACAAAAATTGAAAGGGAACCCCCAAGAAGTTAAACATAGCATTACTGCAATACTGGTAACATAAAACAGAAATGTGTTTCCTTTTCTACAGAACACAATGCAAAGGCATTTGCTGTGCACATTTCCAAAAGCTAACATATTCCATTTAAAACTTTCAAAATAAAATGCTTTTTTTCTACCTTTGTTGTCTGGACATATTATTTTTCCATCTTGCTGTTTCCAATTTCTCTTTTCTGCTTTCCTCTCTGTTGTCTGCTAATTCTTCTTCAAGCGGCTGCAGTCCATTTGTCTTTTCTTCTCTCACCTGTCGGTTCCCTCATTATTCCTGCCTCTGACATATTGATCATTCCTTTTTAGCTCTTTTCTGCCTCTCTCACCCTTCTTCGCTTCCTTTTTACTTTTCAACTGTCAAATTTCCATCTTCTTCTTTCACCCACTAGCTCTCCCATTCCCCATCTTACTCCTCACCATCCCTACTTTCTCTTTCATCTTTAATCTACTCCTCATTACCATATTTCTACCCGCTGTAATCACTCTCATTCATTTCCTTGCCTACAAGCAAATGTTGCACTTATCAGTGGTGCGCTAAAACAAAGTTTGTCCCCATAGAAATTGATGGTGCCAAAAACGGGACTGAAGTACGGCATGCAGGTAAACAGAGCATGCTCTTATCCAATGTGCACTTAAATGGAATGCACTGTACCTCCAAAAAAATTTTACTATGTGTTTTTGCCTCCAACACAATCTTGTTTTCAATGTCCCTTTTTGCCTTCTTTATCTGCGCTTTGCATTTGACTTGCCATTCCTTATGCTGATTCTTATTATTTTCATACGGATCCTTCTTCCATTTTCTGAAGGATTTTCTTTTAGGTCTAATAGCTTCCTTCACTTCATTTTTTTAAACATGCCGACTATCGTTTGGTCTTCCTTTCTCCTTTTTTAATACACGGAATAAATTTGGCCTGGGCTTTAAGAATGATATTTTTTAACAGCATCCATGCCTGATGTAAATTTTTTGATCTTTTCAGCTGCTCCTCTAAGTTTTTTATTTTCACCGTTCTTCTCATTTTATCATAGTCTCCTTTTTGAAAGTGAAATGCTAACGTATTGGATTTCCTTTGTGTATTTAATCCAAAGCCGATATCAAATCTGATCATATTATGATTACTGTTATCAAGTAGCCCCATCACCATTACTTCCTGCATCAGATCGTGTGCTCCACTAAGGAATAAGAGGCCCTTTTACTAAGCCACGTAAGCATCTACGCACGCCCAACATATGCCAAAATAGAGTTACATCTTGAATACCGTGTGGCTCTTGCAGTAATTTCATTTTTGGTGTGTGAAAAATATTTTTTATTTTCGGGCATACGTAACGGATGCGCGCAGGTCATTACCGCCTGAATTCTTTACCGCTAGCTCAATGGCTGGCGGTAAGGTCTCAGACCCAAAATGGATGTGCAGCAATTTTCATTTTGCCACATGTCCGTTTTCGGCAAAAAAGAAAAAAGGCATTTTTTTGTAGGTGCGCTGAAAAATAATTCTGCACAAGCCCAAAACACGTATCTACACTACTGCAGGCCATTTTTCAGCACACCTTTGTAAAAAGACCCCTTAGTCTAGAAGTTTTCCTCCTCTTTTTTGTTTCTGTACCAGCTGCTCCATAAAGCAGTCCTTGATTTTGTCAATGAAGTTTACCTCCCTAGCATGCCCTGATGTTATATTTATCCAGTCAATATCAGGGTAATTGAAATCACCTATTATTATTGTGTTCCCCAGTTTGTTAGACCAATGAAAAGAAGGTCCAAGTCTCCCGTAAAAACCACAAGGAACAACAAAAAGAAAAAACAAACAAACAAAAAAAACCCACAAGGAACAACAAAAAGAACGGAAGATAACCAAGATAGGCCAGATACAAATTATAAAGAGTAAGAGCACCAAAAATCTTTTTATTAGGATCCTAACCGGCCTTCTTCAGGGGTCTTCAAATTGACGTATACATATGTGCCTCCAGAATTCTCATGGAATAAGAGGTACAAACGCTGGTGCTATCCGATATCAAGCATAGACACGAATGCCCTGTAGGTGCGGTGCTATTACTTAACCCAAGGTAAAATCCTGGTATGTGAAACATCCAGGAAAAACAGAACATTCAGACACAGGGGGAGAATTCTGGAGGCACATATGTATACGTCAATTTGAAGACCCCTGAAGAAGGCCGGTTAGGATCCTAATAAAAAGATTTTTGGTGTTCTTACTCTTTGTAATTTGTATCTGGTCTATCTTGGTTATCGTCCATTCTTTTTGTTGGCCCCAGTTTGTTAGACCACCTGTGATAGTTAAAGTTTTCTTATTTATTTGTCTATCTAAAAATGATGGAAATAAACTGCTAGAATGGCTTTTTTGAAAATATTAGTGAAATACTCTATTTAAAATCACTAAAACTCTGATTAATGCTGTTTTTTTAATGTATTTATTTTTATTTATTTATTGCATTTGTATCCCACATTTTCCCACCTCTTTGCAGGCGCAATGTGGTTTACAATACATCATGGATAATGGAAATGAAAAGAGAATAGACAATTGGTGTTACAGAAGGATGTTGGATTGCATGAATACATGATAGTAATATAATAGAGGGCATTATTAACATTTCTGGATATAAGTGGGAGTTTCACATGATTTGATCTTTGTGGTATATCTTGTCGAAGAGATGGGTCTTTAGTAGTTTAAGGAAGTTGGTCAGTTCATAGGTCGTTCTTAGGTTGCGTGGCAATGCGTTCCAGAATTGCGTACAAATATAGGAAAAGGTTGATGCGTGCATTAATTTCTATTTTAGACCTTTACAGTTGGGAAAATGAAGATCAAGGAATGTGCGAGATGATCTTCAAGCATTCCTGGGAGGTAGGTCTATCAGGTCTGACATGTAGGCTAGGGTATCGCCATGGATGATTTTATGTACTAGGGTACATATTTTGAACGTGATGCACTCTTTGAGTGGGAGCCAGTGTAGCTTCTCTCGTAAGGGTCCTGCGCTCTCATATCTTGATTTTCCATGGTCTCATGGCCTTCATAAAATTCAATGGAGGGCCGCAGGTTTCCCAACCCTGGCCTAAGAAGAATACATTTTATTTGTGTAGTGAATTTAAAAAATGTATTTATTGTTTGGGCTGTGATTTTTAATATAAAGGCAATATACAGCTGATACCCATTGCTAACCACCAAGTTCTGTTCAAAATTAACTTTAGATGGCTTTGCTTTTATAATTGCCTAAGAAAATATTAACTAGAGATATGCACCTGATTTCTCTGTGGGTAATGTTTCTGGACAAATGCAGCCTTTAGGTGTGTAAATATAGGCGCACTGTTATTAAATTACTCTCACAGTTTTTTAAGACATGGTATCCCCCTTCTCCCCCACCACAAACACTTTATTCCTGATACAGTAAACTGGAGGAGTAAAGTGGAGGAGTGGCCTAGTGGTTAGGGTGGTGGACTTTGGTTCTGGGGAACTGAGGAACTTAGTTCGATTCCCACTTCAGGCACAGGCAGCTCCTTGTGACTCTGGGCAAGTCACTTAAACCTCCATTGCCCCATATAAGCCGCATTGAGCCTGCCATGAGTGGGAAAAGTGCGGGATACAAATGTAACAAAAAAACAATAGCATGCAAATTACCACAGCATTAAAAAAATGTGTGCAGAGAGAAAAATATGGACAAAAAAACAGGAAAATATGTGCACAGTTTTCTGCATTAGGTCTTTCTGCATACAAATTTTAATTTATTTACTGTACTGCAGCAACGATTGGTCCCTTGTCAGTGAATGTCCCTGTCCTTGTCAACAGGAAGAGAACAATCATTGCTGAAGTACAGTGAATAAAATTTGTGCACAAAGAGGTAAAGAATTTAGTTATTACTTGCTAATTTTCTTTCATTTAGTCTTAACAGATCAATCCAGAACTTGTGGGTTATGCTCATCTACCAGTAGGTAGAAATAGAGGACTATGTGCTAAGACCTAATAGACAGTATGTAGCTCAGACAGCTCAGTATTCCGATTACAAAGTAGCAAGAAGAGAGAAACTGGAAACAATCCCAGAAATGTCTTTTTCCTCTGTGAACAGTAACTTGCAAAGAGAACAATCAAACAGTCTATGAAGCATGAAGATACATCCAAATAGAAATTCATTGTGGATCAAACTGGAACAAATTGAACAGATATAAAAATATCAGCGAGAACAGGGTGGGTTCCTGGATTGATCTGTTGAGACTAAAGGAAAGAAAATTAGCAGGTAAGAACTAATTTCTCTTTCCTTGTCATCAACAGAGCAATCCAGGACATGTGGGATGTACCAAAGCAGTCCTAAAGAAGGGTGGGAACCTGCTGTCCTCCACCAAGAGAACTGAAGTCCTAACTCTGTGTTCTTCCGGGTTGCAACATTGATTCTGTAGTGCTTGGAGAAAGTGTGCAGAGAAAACCATGTCGCAGACTGACAAATCTCATCTAAAGGGATTGCTTGAGATTCTGCTCAAGAGTTTGCCAGTGTCCCAGTTTGAATGAGCTCAGAAAAGAGTAAGCAACTCCTTCCCAGACAAAAATGTATGCAGAAGAAATAGCTTTTTCATCCATATGCTTAGTTGCACCGAGACCCTTCTTGGGCCCTGCAAAGAGAAAAATGAGATGGTCATCTCTTCTGAACTCATTCATAACTTCCAGATACTAGAGAAGAACATGACAACCATCCAAGAATTTGAAAAAACCATAAATGTTGTCCAAATCTTCCATATGAAAGGAAGGCAAGAGGAGAGGCTGATTAAAATAAAACGAAAAGATCACTTAAGGAGCGGATCTGAATGCCATGGCCTTTTGGGCCAGTCTGGAACAACTAAAACTAATGGATGGCGAGCTGTGCAACGCAGAACCTGACATATCAGCAGCCTACCACTTGCAGGCTAAGCAATTGGCTCCCATTAAAAGATCTAATTATATTTAAAACATGTACCCTAGTTTATAAAATTATTCATGGTGAGGGCCCGTTATACATGTCAGACCTCATGGACCTACCAGCAAGGAATGCAAAAAGATCATCACACACTTTCTTGAACCTCCATTACCCTAAATGCAAAAGACGTAAGTATAAATCAATTTATGCATCTAGTTTCTCCTACATCAGCACACAACTGTGGAATGCTCTACCAACTGCCATAAAAACTATGCATGTTTTGACAGACTTCCGTAAATTACTAAAGACTAACTTGTTCAAAGAGACTTACCTAAAGGATCCTTCATAATCGACCAGACATCAAAACTTACCAAAATAAGTCAACATTGAACTCTTTTTATTTGTTTACTTTACTCACATTATTAATGTTGAAGGTTTTACAATTAGCGTTATAATTTTTTAAAACTAAATGTAGAATTTTAGATTGTTTTCAGTAAACCCTACACAATAATAAAGTCAACATAACATAATTTGAGGGACTGATGCCTCAAAGATCAGAAGCAAACACAGGTGACCGAGCATATTTTCAAAGCACTTAGCCTTCCAAAGTTCCATAGAAACCTATGGAACTTTGGAAGGCTAAGTGCTTTGAAAATATGCGGCTACTAGCACCATATTAATGCCCATGTTTGCTCCCGTCCCACGATCAGAGCCAACAAGCATGTGAAACAATGAGCTCATATTTTCGAAGCACTTAGACTTACAAAAGTCACGTGGAGGCGTATTTTCAAAGCACTTATCCATGTTTAATTTATGTGCTGTTAGCCAAACCTTTATTGTACACAAACTGCTGTGAAATCTAGCGCTTCTTTTGGCATTCCTTCAATAGTAAAAAGAACTGTCAATGATCCTCATATAATCTATACTCAACACTTAAATCTGAAAGAAATCTGCAAATAGATGTCATATAAATGTTAAACAGCAGCGGGAAGAAAGAAGATCCTGTGAAATTCTTTCCAAGGCCCAGATGCACTAAAACCCTCGCAAAAAGCTCTTACCTTAGCGATCCTCATTGCTGCAAACTGATTCTGAGAAAGTGGGCATGCATGAAGGAAATTGCATGCAAATGAGCTGCTCGCTGTTAGCTCATTTGAATGTGATTTCCTTCATTGGGGGGGAAGCCAGTCAGTCAGCTGAGTATGCGCAGATAAGCCAATCACTAAGCGCAGCTGATATGCACATGCTCTGAGCGGCTTTCTTACACGCACTGAAGCTGCGTGTACGAAAGCCGTGTAAAACCTTTTTTTCTTGAAAACTGCCAAGCAGCATACGGCATTGGAGAACTGTTGTACTGCAAACAGATGAGGCAGGAAATCACTCTTCCAGTAGTATATGAAAAGTTCCTGCTGCCTGCCAATTACAGCGAGTTTAGCTGACACCAGAGAAGCTAAACGCACTGTGATTGGCTGCTGGAACACGAGGAGGTGGAACAAGCAGGAGAGCTCTGATGATGGAGTGAGGGATTTGTAGCTGAGCCGTGCAAAACTTTTTTTTTTAACTGCTCTGTTTGAGGGGCAGCAAACTGTTCCATTAGGGGGAGAGAGCAGTGGTGATTTTTTAAAATTTTATTTATTAGGATTTATTTACCGCCTTTTTAAAGGAATTCACTCATGGTGGTGTGCAGTAAGAATAGATCAAACATGAACATAAATGCTTGCTACAGACAGATGGAAGGCACTCTTTGCCAGGCATTTTTATCCCTCCGGGCTCCA
The DNA here is from genome assembly GCF_901765095.1 of Microcaecilia unicolor. NCBI lineage: Eukaryota > Metazoa > Chordata > Amphibia > Gymnophiona > Siphonopidae > Microcaecilia > Microcaecilia unicolor. The sequence continues at coordinate 78,754,814 of NC_044033.1, read as the reverse complement.
AACACTTCATCACCTTCCCTGCTCTGTCACGTCTCCTCTCTCCCAGGGTCCTTCTCCTCCTGCAGGAGTGGCAAAGGTGGGTGTGGAATACTTCAGGACCGACAGCTCCAGACCTCACGTTAAGATTCAGCGCTGAAGGTAGGGTTTGCTTCTGTGCATCCGGTCAGAAAACAGCTGTGCATTGCCTTGCTAGCACATTTGTATAGTAATTAGCTCATTATACTAGCTTTGCATTCTGTTTTCATTAGCTACTACCGTGATAGGAAAATAGCTTGGAGAGCTCTTTTGTGCATGCCGCGTTTTACTCCTTGCTCGCTAAACCGGCTAGAACTTGTTTAAAAACCACGTTGCTGGCGCAATAGATTTAGTGCATCTGGCTCCAAGCTTGAAAATCTCTCTCCCTGATGTACCCTAAAACATCATGATGACGAAAAAGAGGAAAACCAATCCAGTACTGTTCCAGTACTACCTATGGATTTAAATTGACATAGCAACAATCTATGGTAAACTGCATCAAAAGCTGCAGTAATTTGTAAATCACCATTAAGAAATCTGTACCATGTTCAAAATCCACCCTTAAAATATCACAATCTGAGATTAAAAGTATTTCATTTGAAAATCTAGGACTAAAACCCATTTGGAAATCATCCACAATCTTATGTTCCTCAAGGAAATCTTGTAGCTGATAAAGAACTAATTTTTCAAATATTTTTACTAAGAGCAAGAAGAGATACATGGCACTTATTCTCTGTTATGGACATGTCTGTCTTATCTGACTTCAAAAGTGATCTCACCACTACTTTTTAAAACTTATCTGGATAAACTTCTTCAGTCAAAGATTTATTTAGTAAATCCACTATAATTGGTGCAAGATAATCTTTTAATAGCCTCAGTATCCCTGGGGAACATGGATCTAATGCAATGGAAGAAACTTCAATGCCCTGAATATATCTGAAACCTGCTATGCTATATCCCATTTCAAATGTTTTCCAACCCTTCCCACTTAACTGTTGTGTCCTGTTCTAACAGTAATGTCGGGAATATTGTTGAGTCAAAAGAAAATGCCTCAGTATTGTTGACTAGAAATAGGCATGTGAGAATCTGCCCAGTGTGTGGCAGCATTCAAAAAGAAAGCAAACTGCTAGGAATTATTAGGAAAGGGATAGAAAACAAGAATATTATAATGCCTCTGTATTCTCAGTGCTACTTTGCTTAATCAAATCAACCTTAGTCCACAATTCCTCATTTAGTTCCTGCAACATTCTATTCAATTTGTCAATTGTCAAAAGCATTAAATCCAAGGGTTCATCCCCCGTGGTAGTAAACAAACGATTGCCCACTAATTGGAAAGACACTTTTTCTGCAGATAACCCAACTTTTGAATTCAACCCGGGCATGGCCATAATCCAACTTTTTAATTTGAAATATGTCAACCTACTAATTAGGGTTACCACACATGTAAAATGATTATCACAATGCAAAAATATTAGATCATTGAGTTGCATTATATAAGAAAGTGAAAGAGCTTTATTAATGCCTCGTCTATGTGTTCGTAACTTTATTCAAAATATTAAATCATTGAATTGCATTATATAACAAAGTGAAACAGCTTTATTGATATCTTGTCTATGTGTTCGTAATTTTATTCTTTATAATAGTTTACACTATTTTGCCTAGCACAGAAGTCAGGCTTACCATTCTGTAATTTCCAGGATATTATCAGAGGAAATTATCAATGTCTCATTCTTAGCTGTTATCTGAAAAGGTTTTTGAACAAATCCAAAGGTTTTTTGTTTTATGTGTTTTTTTTTTTTAACGAGGAACAGTAAACCCCATCCACACCCCTGTAATCTGGGTTTAGAAAAAGCCTGGTATTCTGAAGAACAGAGTTGATTTAAAATTACTACATCTTTGTCTAAAACCAAGATTCAGTGATACACATGATATCTGGGTGATGACAATAAAATTGCTAACTTATTCCAAACTAGTCTAGCATTGATAACTCATTTCAGTGGGAGATCTCTAACAATAGATTTAGAGCCAGCTAGAGAAATGTTTTTAATTGGAATCAAGGTCCTGTTTCCTCTTTTACCTTGTCTGTGTAAGGACAAAGACCCATATCTACCTTGACCCATCACAACTTGGACCAAAATTCAATAAATAACCTCATGCTATGCCCTCACTTCTAATTCTTCAAAGGGTCTAAGAACATTAGACCACTTCATGTGACTGGGATCACATATCTTCAGTTGTGCCGTACCTATTTCTTCCACCAATCACAGCCTTGAGTCAATATTCAGTTTATATATTTCTTACCTTTATATAACCTGAAGTGGTTTCCAATTTTTCCTACCTCCTCCTCCTCCCATCTGGAACCCTCCCACCTCCTTAAATCCCAACAGTGAAACTGCCAACATACAATATCCAATATGTTCACCAATCCCCTACTCTCTCTCCATATTGTACTAATCATTTATTGTACATGAGTAGCTCATAGGTCCTAATGAATTCATGCAGCTAGGTGTTATAGAGGTGTTGAGGCTGCAAACACATGCTACCTAAAAGCAGGGATTTTGCAGAGGGGAGAAAAGTGTTGGCGTCAGATAGCCAGGCCGTGCCCTCTCAGCTGTGAGACAGAGAGCTTCACATGGATCGGAGGGAGACAGTGCACAACCATAGGCAGATAGGATTGATAGAAACCAGAAACAATGACAGCAATGCACTGAAATGTATTTACTTTGTGTTACTTCAACCAGGAGATATCTAGATGACTAATCCCCAAAGATTGTGGATTCATCCATTGTTCCCAGTTCCTGGCACTCTGTCTGGGAAAGACGGATTTAGCTAAATGGAGTCTGATGAACAGTGGTTGCTTGTTTTATACTGACTTTTTTCCTGAAGTCTGTCCATTTTTTGATGTTGGGTGTCTATGCTTCAATTACTGTGGGTAATGCTATTTAACTTGGAGCAAATGGTCTGCCATATCTTTTGTTTGTGATAAGCACAATTTTAGGATCTCCTGTGGTGTCCCACAAGGGTTTATGCTAAGCCAGTTTCTGTTTAATTTGATAGCTCTGTTAACTCCTGATCCAATGCCAAGGATTCAGTAGCTTCTTTTATGTGGATGACCTTCTGATAATCACATAGACAGATGACCTCTATCCTGTTATCAATCAATTAAAAGTCTGCCTGAATGTTGTGACAGACTGGCTCTTTAAACATGGTCCCAGACTTTACACAGCTAAATCTGAAGTAATGTGGCTGTTGTGACAGTCTATTATCGGAACTCCTGCACCACTATCCTGGATATTCATTTTGATCCTATCCTGACACAAGAACTGCAAATACCTGCCATTGTGAAGTCCTCTTTATTTTTGTTCTATGGAAAGTTTGCTCAGTAAAGACTTCTTTAGTTTTCGAGATCTCCATGCTTTGGGTTTGAGGCTTCTTTTACATCACCTTGAGAGACGTCTCCAATTTGTGCCTTGAGCCTTCTTTGAATCACAATTCAAAGCTCTCCTCGCCAGAATCTGTGATCGTATAAATTTCGTTAACCAGTAATTTAAGCCATTCTTTGTGGACTTGTCCATGAAGCACTGTGTACACGTAGCAGCATGAGTGAGGGAAGAGTCTGGAGCCTTGATTAAACACAGCCACACAGAGGTTTAAATGTGAAGTAAAACAATTTATGTGCAGGAAGTAAATAAATATCCTAAAAATCAATTCTTACGTTCATTAATTTCTGTCCCTGAGCTTGCCGTTTGAGAGACTAGTCTGGTCCTCAAAAGGTAGCACAATCTTTCAAAATTCAGCACAATTGGGTCAGGCTTAGCCCTGTGTTCCAAAGTTACAATTTCAGCGGGGTTCTGTGGCTTACATTTCTGCAGTGGATTGCCGGGGGGGGGGGGGGGGGGGGGCTTTGTTTTTCTCCTCTTGGCATTCCTGACTGATCTGTGCTGAGGGTTTTTATTCCCTGCTTTACTGCTGCTGAGTCATGTATTCCCTGTTCTGTGTACTGTCTTTTAAGATGGCTGTATGACCTTGAGGGAGTACAGTACTGTTAAGAGGGAACGGTACTGTTAAGAGGGAACGGTAACTTCCTATAGACTCCCTCACACGCTGATAAATGTTAAATTTTATTTCAACATATACATTATATTTAGGCTTCTAATTTTAGGTTTGCATTGATAAATACTGATAAAACATCCCCGATGCAAATATATTAAAACTGGTGTTTACTGGATAAAGACTAGAAAAACACCACTTCATCTAGTACTCTCTCACCTCTCTCCTGGCTTGTCTTGTATCCACCACTCAGGTTTTGTGCCTTTCCTGTGCAAATAACTTCTAAGTGACTGCTCTATGGCCCACACCTCTTCCAGGTGACCATCTTTTTCCTGTTTCAAGACATACATGTAGATATGCACACATATACTTTCACAGGTGTCCTGGGTACAGATTGCCAGAACTTGGTATCTTCTGCCTTGAAGAAACTTTTCACTATGTTCATTTTTTTTTTACTTCCTTCTTTCTTTGACTGTACCTTGTTGGACTCCAGCTCCTGTATCCGGCTGGAGCCTCCTAGACCTTCCAATTCTGGCTTGGGGCCACTTTTAGCTAGCTATAACATGACACTGTTCTCCCTTGCAAAAAACAGACTGGATAAGTACTTGTAAATATCGGATCCAATATTTCTTGTGTTCAGAAAGTTATAGTGAAAGATTGGAGTGTTGAATGAGTTTGTTTAATTTCAACAATACAAACATTCTTATAAACCAGGTAGGCTCTCAAATTCACATAGTGAAAACAGGCAACAATTATTATAATTCAGAAAATCTAGGCCATTTGATAGTTGCTTGCGGATCATATAAATGTGTGTTGGTTTATGTTATAAAACACTGGAAAAAGTATTTATACCATAATTGACTTCTAAGATTCCTGCATGTCCCATGAGATAATAGCAAGCTACAGACTGGATCTTGAAAACCCTCATACCCTGAAAGGATCCTTTTCCCCATCATTACCTCTCCTCCTCCTCCTTCCCAAAATATTTTTCAGAACTTAAGTTGGAGTTTATTCTTACCAGTTTAGTAGATTTCTTTTTTGTTTTCAGAAATATAATCTTAGTGTCCTTTCCAACCACAGAAGATAAAAGCCATTGTATTCTGTCCCAGTAGCATATTTCTGAGCATTCTATATTATCTAAAATATAAGACAGTTTATAATTCTGGTAGGGCATGTGGTGAATGCTTTGGTAATGAAATTACACACACCCTGGAATATTTATTGCGTTTTCCTGGTAAGCCTCATAACTTCACTACAGAGTTATATGTACTACCAGATGAGCAATTCCCTTTTCTGTTTAATTGCTTAATTTTAAAATTGACACTCATCCAGAAATTAAAGTAGACTAATTACAAGTTACTTAAGTCTTGGAGCACTAAAGGAAATCATTTTCATAGTATAGTATTGAATAAATGTAATAGCTTCATGGTCTCTCTCTAGATATGTACATACATATAGACTCTCTAGGTTAGCACCTCATCAGTGCCTTCCTGTTTCCATATATGAAGCAGGACACTGATATACTATTTATATATTCTGTTTCCAAAGTAGATTGATGCTTCACCATGGGCTTCTAATCAATACTTTTACAGTTTTCTTGTTCAACTTAATCCAAAGTACAGTTCCAACCAGGCAGTAAAGTTATAACCCACTCTCATCATGTCTGACCCTCCACCATGCAGAACTAGAAGGGCGCTAATATGGCATCTAAAGAGGTATTTTACTAAAGCTTAGCTCGAGTTATCTACAGCGGGGCCCATCTTATTTCTATGGACCCTGCTTCAGATAACTCGAGCTAAGTTTTAATAAAAGACCCCATAAATTTCCTTTTCAGTTTCTCAATTGCAAACTTATTTTTTAAATTTATTTAGAGACTATTTATTATACTGCCTTAACTAATGAGTAGATCTAGGCGGTTTACAATTTTAACAATAAAACAATTAACATAAAGTAGGAAATGGAATTACAGAATGAAATAGGAAAGGATAATCAATCACATAAGCACGCTTGCACCCTGTGAGGGGGTATACAAAACACTGCCCCTCACCCTTAAAAATAGTATTTTCTAAAAAACCAAGCTGAGACTATTCCCTACATCGGGATTATGATCGCCCCATTGACCTGTCTAGGAAGATGCCCACCAGGGGTAGAGTCTACCCACTATCTATCCCTGAGACTGAGGCTATGTCAGCCTACATTGCAGACTGAAGGGTTTAATCTTTGAGAACTTGATAAATTCAGTTTCATTCATATCGTTTGGAGGATCATAAGCTCTGGTCCAGAGCTCCATGTCTGATGACTAATGTCCATATTGCTACATAAGCCCATTAATTCAAGAATGGTTAATGTTAAACATTGGGTTTGATGTTACTACATCTTGCGTTAGGTTTGATGTCACTTCATCTTGATAATGTAGTATTCAGTTTGCCATAATCCAATATCTGACATGCTCAAAGAGGTTATTATTTATATAGAATTTTCTTAATTTTTGTAGAAAACATTCCTGGAAGATAACACAGTTCTTTTCCTTTCTCAAACCTTGAAGAATAACCAGGCTTAATTTGTAGACAAAAAGCAAGTGAACTGTGAAGCTGGGGAAGAGAGCTGGTGGGCAGGAGCACCAGGAGAAGAAGGGCTGGATTATGGAACAGAGTGCCTGTTCTCTGCTCTGTTCCAGGCTCACTCCATTCCCTTCAGGCTCTCATGGAGGGGAGGAGGGATCAAAGGGTGGTGGAGTGACCGAATTAGAGGTATAGGAGGAGAAATTCCAGAATGTGGGGTGGGGAAGGAGGGATTGCAGGGAAGAGAGAGGGAGAGATACTGGCCCTCGGAGGACAGAGTGAAGGAGGGAAGGAGAAGAGAGATGGGATAAGCTGAATACAGGGAGAGATGGGACCATAGAGAAAAGATTCTGTGCAGGGAAGGACTATAGTGAAAGGGATGCAAAGGGACAATGTTGGACAAGGAGGAGATAGGGACAGTGGGAGACAGAGGGGCAATGCTAGAAAATAGGGAAATAGGGGCACTAGGAGTGGGCAGAGGCTGGAAAAGGGGAAGATGGGGTACTAGGGAGTGGGGTGAACAGAGGCTAGGAAAGGGGGAGATGGAAATTCGGGAGGGATGGGGTGGGCAGAGGGGAGATGGATGGTGATTATAGAGAGAGAAGAAATGTCAAATGGACTGGAGACCCTGCAAGGACCTCTGTCTGGCTGCCATATCTGAAGAAAGATATAGCAGAATTAGAAGGAGATGGAACTCCTTTCATATGAGGAAAAGCTAAAGACGTTAGAGCTCATCAGCTTGGAAAACTGATGGCAGTAGGGAGACGTGATTGAGTCTGGATGGACAATTGGTCTGACCCAGTATGGCTATTCTTATGAATATGTCAGCTTTGGGAAATGTACATCTTTGATGTCTTGCATTTCGGTTTCTGTTTCTCATTGTATGATGTATTCAGAGTCTGATGTCTTGAGGTTCCAGTTCAGTCTTTTCAACTCTGTTACTAATCAGTGAACCTTTGTTTGATATTTGTTGACGGTCTCTGTGTTTTGTACTTGTGATCAAGGTGCAGTATTCTTCTAGTATGTATTTTCTGTGTAGAGATCTCTAGCAGTCTTGTTTGTTCCGTTTTCTAGCTAAATGATGTGTTGGTATTGTATGGCCCAGTTATTTGGTGTTGCCTTTTCATAGATAAGGTTGTGGCTTTTTGAGTCCTGGGAATTAGTTCTGTTAGGGTATGATAAGTTTCTGAGTGTGTTTTTGCACACATTTGTGCATAGTGTTTTGCAGTGGAGGGATGGTGTGTTGGTCTTACTGAGATGACATCAGAACATTTTTTAAATTTGTTATATCATCAGACATGGTTTTAGAACATTTTGCGGGATCTAATGTGTATTGAGGTGGTGGTCTATAGCAGACTTGTGTACAATCAAGTTTAAATTATGAGACAGTATCTCTTGATGGATTTTTATGGAAACAGTAACTGTATTTTGATTTGTATGTGGTTTAGTGTTGGTAAATAGTTGAAAAAAACAGTTTTAAAATATGTAGCATGCCATAATAGCCAGCAGCCCTTCCTCAGGACTTAGCACTTCACAACTATGCCAAATTTATACCCAGAATGCACCACAAGAAAAATCACCCATTGGCTTTCCATCTCACTCTTTGGGATGGGCCATACTTGGCATTTCTGCACTCTGGTTCAGCATCTGTGTTCCCTCCCCACCCCTAGTCCAGCACCTCCCTTTCCTGGCAGCTCTGCTGCTTCCAGCAGAAAAAAGGGGAAAAAAAGGTAGTATAAAGGTCTAGGCTGCAACTGATGGCTCTGCCAATACCACCCCTTCTGATGTAGACTTCTCATTTCTGCTGCATTTTTTATCAGAAGGAAACGGCTTGACTGGCAGGATCTAAGGAAGCTGTGCCACTGGGCAGGGGGTTGGTGGGAAGGGTGCCACTGGCCTGGGGTGGCGGGGTTCATCCTCAAAAGTTTGCCCAGGGCCCCATAGGTGATTAAAGTGGCCCTGTATGTATGGATTTGTAGTGACAGAGGATAGTCCTTGGAGACATGGAGTATGTGGGTCCTCTGTTGCTTTTTGTTCTCTTTGCTCTTTTTTACTTGTTTGTTGTGTATCATTATTTCTTTTTCTTTAATTGGTTTCAGATTTTAAGAAGCCTAGCTCTTATTATGAGACATTGGCCTGTATTTTACTGAGAGCAAGGGCTAGCATAACTCTTCATTCCCCTCTTGCCAGGCCCCTCGGGGGGGGGGGGGGCTGGCACACATGACTACTAGTGGGTGTGGCCATCCTTTCCAGAGGGCCCTTAGAGTCCTGCGGGGGGGGGGGGGGGGGGGGAATGTATAGGGTTGAGGTGACAGGGGTGCTCTGTCATTACATGGGACTTAGGCTATAGCAAGAGTCAGCATGTGGATATATAATTATATGCTGGATGAAATGCAGCATTAGGTTTTCCCTTTTATCATAACCAACCCAAGGGGCCTAACTATCCTAGACCTACCCCTCTAGAGCGGAGCTAGACTTGAAAACATGTGAATTCATTCAAATCTAAGTATCATATAATGGAATCAATTGAGTGTGTGATGGTAGTTAATTAATATATCATTATTACAAAGCTGATGTTGGGAGGTGGGGAAAAGAAAACTTTCAATCAAAGTTTATCATTAGTCAAACTTTGAATGTGTAAATATAGCCAAAACTGGTGTTAAGAGGGCAGAAATATTTCATTTTAGCATTGAAAAAGGATTAATATTGGCCAAATAATGAATAACTACTGCAAACTCATGAGTATGATAATTACAAGTAAGCTATGGGTGTTATAGGCCTACATTATATATGAAGGGCCTGCTGCTTAACCTGCAGTAGTCTTATAATTATGGGCAAGATAATAGTTTTGGCACTCTCTGGGTGTAATAGATCTAGATCATATATGGAGGCACTATTGAGTTATAGTGTTTTTGGAAAGTACATAGGAACATAATCTTTTTTCTTCCGTTGTACAGAAGATAAAGCAAATATATGTTAAAGAAATGAATGGATTTGCTTCATTTTCTCTTGATGATTAGGAAATCATCAATAGTAGAGAACACTCTGCTTAGTTACCATTTGAGGTCCAATGATGAAAGGTACAACAGTCTAAAAATGGAAGGAAAACAATCTAAACCTGTCTATACAAATTAGCAAGATGTAACAAACTAAAAAGAAATGTACGATAGTTCAATTAAACAGCATAAGCAGAATAAATATCTTCCTTAATAAAAGAGGTGTACTTGCGTTACAGGCACTAATAAGTAAAATAAACAGCAGTGGTCCTACACAGACTTTTATGATGGAAATGTAGTTTGTCTTGTACTGAGAGTAGTAACAAGGAGGCTTAAGACAAACCTCTGAACATAGGGAATAATGTACCGGACAACAGTATCAACACCTGATTTAGTAGCTAATTCTGTTGACTAAGGCAGAAAGGTCTTGTAATGCCTTTATAAAGGAATCATCAGTGTCAGTATTACTGGGAATGTAAGTATAACAATGATTTCTGGCTTTAAATTAATCAAGCACCCCTCTTGACACTCCTTTTGACCACCTAAAAACTCAATTTGATCAACCTCTTGATCAGAGAAACCCAATTTGATCACTTCAGAACTCAGGACAGGTAACAGTAAAAAAAAAAAATTAGGGGTAATTTTTTTAAAGTCTAAATTTGGAAAATAAAAAAATTAATCTGGGGGACAATATGGAGAGTACCCCGTATAGAGGCACCTAAACAATCAATTCAATATGTTCACAAAGGGCTGGGACAGTAGGTTCTCAGACTCGTATACAAAAGGGAAGTTGACCCGCAACACCCCCTTGTTTCTTTTTTTTCCTCTTCTCTTGTTACAAAGGGAAGGGGCAGTATCCAGTGATAGGACACTCTAATAAAAATATAAATTTTTAATGCAGAAAAGGGGTAGTGCTCATACTTCAAAAAGTGAATGGTAGGCTGGAGTTGAAAGAAACATGGGTTTTCCCCAATGTTGTCTATGTAAGTGCCACTCGCATAGGGCAGAGCTGAAAAGTCAGTGAAAACCACTTTTAAAATCAGCGTGGCTATTCTGCTTCAGCAGAGCTGAATTGGTAAGCAAGCTAGGATTGGCAGCCTTCCCAGAAACAAGAAACCTTGAATACAAAGTAAATGTTCCGTTCGGTGGCCAATTTTAAAGATGCCCAGGTTTAAAGGTGGCAGATTTAAAAAGGGACCCTAAGAGAAACCCACAGCTGTGCACAAGTACAGTAAGTCACCCAAACTAATAGGTAAATCATTGGAGGTGGAAACCAGTCAATCTTCCTGTTCAGTGCCTAGAACCTTAAAAATATACCATGGTACATGTTAAGATGGCATGTCATACTCCCTTTATTATTGTTGGGGGAAAGAGCAGCCAACACAGACTGTAAGAAGTCCGGAACTTGTACAAAGAGTGGGGTCAGTGTCCAGTAATTGGAAACTGGCTACTGCGTGACCCAGCTTAAAGTGGTAATTTGGGACCGCAGCCAGGGGAAGGCTGTTTGTGTATCAGAAAGTGCTGCCGAAGGAGGCAGACTGAAAATGTAGAGATAGAGAAACATAAATCTCATTGCCGTTAAGTGGGAGGTCCACTAGCATCAGTCCGGTCATCGAGAATATGCTGATAAAACAGTTGGACCAGCCCCGAGAGATGGGTCTGGAGTTTAAAGGTGTGAAAAAGAGAGGGAGTTAGTTAGATCGATTTAGGAGCAAGACAGTTGACAGAGGATAGACAGCGAAAAGGTTAAAAAGAATGCATGTGTAAATGACTGTTTAACTTGTACCACTTCAGCATGGGACATAAAATCATAAGAAAAGAAAAATTACTGCTGTTATACCCCTGTTATTGTTCTTTTTCAAAAGGGAAAAAAAACCCAGAAAGCCAAGTTACTTTTAAAAGTGCAAGGCTGGAGAGATAAGACAGCTAAGTTTGGCACATCTCCCAGCTTTTCGTGGCCTTGACAAACTGAGTTAAAGTGCTCGTTAGGAAGAACTTTAAACAATGAAGGAAAAAAATGCTTGATTTTAAAATACAGTTCTGTGGCCAGAAAAATGTTTTAAAGTAAGTTACAGTTCTGTGCCCCAAATCAGAGTGAATCAAATTAAAAGTATAATGAAAAATATTGTAGAGAAATTTATAATCCGGTGCCCAATGTTAAGAAAAGGTACTTAACTGTTAATTAAAAGTTAGGGAGGCAGATCCCAATCTCAGAGGGAGAGGAGACCCCATCCTCTGCTTACCAAAAAATGTATATAATTAGGTCTGCCTGACCCATTTGGGCAGCGGAAGCCATGGGCTCTCTGTACTATCCTGGAAAGAACTTCATATCCCCTCTAGATCCTTAATTACCCCAACCCTGTATCTGCTCATGGCAGGTCTGCACAGACCAGGCTGTAGCTAGGTCTGTAATTAGAAAGGAACCCAGTATTCAGTAGATATAATAAGATAGTTTATTACAATCTTACCAATAGCAGTACAAGCAAATCAGACAGTCACATGGTGGAACAGCATTACATGGCACGTCCTCTCTCTCTCTCTCTAGCCTTCTGGAGTCTTCCTTCTCTGTCCTTCTTCGCCTCTTGTCTGATCTAATACTCTCCAGACTGCTGCTTATATACAATTTTGGCCCTATTCATTTCAATGGACCCCAGTCTTTCTCATCAGGGCTCTTGGTTCCTTATCAGTTGATCAGAATGATTTCATATGTTCCCAAACCTTCCTCTAGCCCCCCCCCCCCCTTTGGATGTTCTCACCCGGGGTGTAGCTGACCCATTACTATCTCTACATAACCATAGCAACACTTGCTCATGATGTCTTGCAGGTGCCAGTCCCAGAGCAAATGCCCCCTTCCTTTGCCAGCTTAGCACTTGCTACAGTGAAATGTAACTGTGTCAAAGGTGATCACTGATTTTTACAGGCTAGTTCTTTTTTGTATCAGAGATGATTTTGATTTTAAGAAGCCTAGCTCTTATTATGAGACATTGGCCTGTATTTTACTGAGAGCAAGGGCTAGCATAACTCTTCAATCATTAAGGGAAGCATATGTGGGTTTTGTTATGTTCTAAGGTTTGTTAAAAGAAAATTAGAAATGAAGAAACTTACAACTGCCTAATATAGATGTAGCATTCACCTGATCAGAATTTAGCATAGTGAACCAAAAGATAGTGCTCACTGTGCAATCTAGAGCAACTGATTGTACTTAATGTAAAAATCATAAGATCTGTTTAACCTTATGGATAATAAAGTCTCTGAAAAAACTAAATAAAAATAATTCAGCATGACTCCAGCTTAATCTGAGGCTGCCTTTGGCTTTTCATATGAGGGGAGTAGGGAAGTATCAGGTTAGCTGGAGACTTTAGGCTTTTCTTCTGCCTTAAGGATTCTCGAGGCAAACATATCAGGTAATGGGGACTGAGATACTGGGATAGGATTTTGAGCTGGGTGGGTGCTTCCTTTTATATTCAAGTAGGAAAGTAGGGTTTGCTTCCTACTCCTACTCCTCACTGGCCTCCCAATTAGCCATCTATCCCCCCTTCAATCCATTCAGAACTCTGCTGCACGTCTTTTCTTCTGCCTGGACCGATATACTCATATCACCCCTCTCCTCAAGTCACTTCACTGGCTTCCGATCAGGTACCGCATACAGTTCAAGCTTCTCCTGCTAACCTACAAATGCACTCGATCTGCAGCCCCTCCTTACCTCTCTACCCTCATCTCCCCTTACGTTCCTACCCGTAACCTCCGCTCTCAAGACAAATCACTCCTTTCAGTACCCTTCTCCACCACCGCCAACTCCAGGCTCCGCCCTTTCTGCCTCGCCTCACCCCATGCTTGGAATAAACTCCCTGAGCCCATACGCCAAGCCCCCTCCCTGCCCATCTTCAAATCCTTGCTCAAAGCCCACCTCTTCAATGTCGCCTTCGGCACCTAACCACTATACCTCTATTCCGGAAATCTAGACTGCCCCAACTTGACATTTCATCCTTTAGATTGTAAACTCCTTTGAGCAGGTTCTGTCCTTCTTTGTTAAACTGTACAGCGCTGCGTAACCCTAGTAGCGCTGTAGAAATGTTAAGTAGTAGCAGTAGTAGTTTGCTTCTGGGGTAGGGATCCTGCAAGAGAAGTTCTTTGTTGGATGGCGGTGTACTCGGGACTTTGGTGCCTCTTTTTCTATTATGATCCAGATGCCCAGTAAAGTTTATTTCTGGTCTGGAAGCATGCTTATTACTTCTGCTTATATTCATTAAACTATGGTGCTCACTGCAATTTGGTGAATATCGTGAATATCCCATTACTAAAATTGAGTGCTCATAAACAATTGTAGAATATGGTTCTCAGTCTGCCTTAAAAGGCATCTGGGATTCCACAGTGCACTTATATTTACCAAGTGAAAAAAGAAAAGACATTCCTAGCAGCCTGTTAAGATTGGAGAAGAAGATAGTTCATATTCATGTGCGTGTTTAATTTTTCACCTACTCATCTACCCAGGTGCAAATAATATAGGCATTTTTAGCACCTGGTTGCCTCCATTGATGATTTAAATGTTGATAAATGTAAAATAGTTGCTCCTGTCACACATAGAAGGGCATAATTGAATGCGGACGCCCATCTCCATGGGCGACTATCTCCAAAGACGGGTCCATGAAGGGGCGGGACAGACCGTATTTTCGAAAAAGATGGGCGTCCATCTTTTGTTTCAATAATACGGTTGGTGCTGGGCAAATGCATCAGATTTGGGCGGATTTGAGCTGGGCAGTATCGGTTTTCAGCGATAATGGAAACCGAAGCCGCCCAGCTCAAAAACGAACAACTCCAGTCGTGGGAGGGGCCAGGATTCGTAGTGCACTGGCCCCCCTCACATGCCAGGACACCAACCGGGCACCCTAGGGGGCACTTGTAAAAAGTTAAAAAAAAAAATTAAAATACCTCCCAAGTCCATAGCTCCCTTACCTTGGGTGCTGAGCCCCCAAATCCCCCCAAAACCCACTCCCCACAACTCTACACCATTACCATAGCACTTATGGGTGAAGAGGGGCACCTAGATGTGGGTACAGTGGGTTTTGGGGGCGGGTTAGAGGGCGCCCATTTACCAGCACAAGTGTAACAGGTGGGGGGATGGGCCTGGGTCCACCTGCCTGAAGTCCACTGCACCCACTAACAACTGCTCCAGGGACCTGTATACTGCTGTGATGGAGCTAGGTAAGACATTTGAGGCTGGCATACAGGCTGGAAAAAAGTTTTTAAAGTTCTTTTTTTTTTGGTGGCAGGGGGTTAGTGACCTCGGGGGGAGTCAGGGGAGGTCATCCCTGATTCCCTCCGATGGTCATCTAGGCAGTTGGGGCACTTTTTGGGGACTTGTTCGTGAAAAAAAAGGGTCCAAAAAAAGTGGCCCAAATTCTTGCTACTGCCGCCCTTCTTTTTTCCATTATCGGCCAAGCGTGCCCATCTCTCCTCAGCCGATAAACACGCCCCAGTCCCGCCTTCACCACGCCTCCGACACGCCCCCGTCAACTTTGTTCTCATGAGAGACTGCCGTTGGAGGCGCCCAAAATCGGCTTTCGATTATACCGATTTGGGCGCTCATGAGAGAAAGGTGCCCATCTCCCGATTTGGGTCGAAATATGGGCGTCTCTCTCTTTTGAAAATAAGCTGGATTGTCATTAAGTACTAATGCTTCCCTGCGTGTATTTAGGAATCAGCAGATCCTTTTCTAAAATACTACTGTAATTGGGCGTGTCTTAACCTGAATATCTCAATTCCAGTTTCTACGTTCACTCTAAAATGTGACTGTTTCTCTTGCTGTTATGTTGCCAGATTTTTGCATGACATTTACTGCTTTCCTCTTCAGCATGGATTAAGTGTCATTTCTTATGGTTTATTATAATTGTGCTGAGTGATTACAAAGCATGAAAATGATACTTCAAGTTTAATTTGCCAACACATTTATTTCGCCATGTGCATGGTGTGTCCTAATGAGCTTCTTTTATTTTCAGGGCAAATTAATTTTCTATATTTTTCAAGTGTGGTGACAATACTCAATATTATCTGGCTTGCAGACCAAATTGTATATCAACAAATAAGTATAGCAAAGTCTGCTCTCAATTTGCACCAATTTAAATAATGCTTTAGGTGGAGGAAAGACTTCAGCAAAAACATTTCTAAAATTGTAACATAGCTGCTGTATAGCACATCATAAGTAAAAAACCTCCCCCATCCTTTTTTATACATACATACATACATATATATATATATATATATATATATATATATATATATATATATATATAAGCTTGATGGAGCCCCCTCCATTTAACTAAACATTGCTTCCTTAGGAGCTGCCAGCATCAGAATTGTTCTTCTGTTGCTCTTTTATAAAAATAAAGATAAGCTATGGATTAGTGCAGCTTTCATTTAAAATCCTGAACTCGCCTGTATTATCCTCTCAGTCTCGCCCTTCTTAACGCTCTGAGGGCCATTTTTACCAAGCTGCAATAAAAGGGGGCCAGTGTTGGTGTCAGCATGTGGTTTACACGCTCACCGAGGTACCCTTTTACTGCAGCTGGTAAAAGGGAAGTCTCGCTTTTATACAGGAAATGGCTGGGTGGCGAGTAAAAAAAAAAACTTTCCGTGCGGCCATTTTGGGGAGAAGCCCTTACCGCCAGCCATTGAGGTGGCAGTAAGGACTCCCACGTTAACCCAGCGGTAACCGGGCAGCGCGCAGCACTGCCTGATTACTACTGGGTACACTTTGGCGCTACAAAAATAAGTTATTTTTTTCTGCCGGAAATGACGGCGCTAGGGATGGGAAGTACCGCTGGGCTGCTATGGTAGCCTGGCAGTACTTCCCATATAGTGAGCGGTAAGCCCACGTTGAGCTTACCGCCGCTTAGTAAAAGGAGTCCTGACTTTCTTCTCTCAAGAGCTATACTATGAAAAAATGGTGCTCCTTTTTCAAAGAGACACCAATTAGCTGTTATCCAATATGAACATGACAGCCAAACTTTTCGTGTGAGGATAGAAGTAACGTAAACTAAATGCTAATCCCAGAAATGAATGAAATTGATGAAATTAAAAAGTGAATATTTGGAATAAGTAAAGATGTTGATCCAGATGCGATTTTATTTATTTATATATTGCATTTGTATCCCAAATTTTCCCACCTCTTTGCAGGCTCAATGTGGTTTTTTTCTTCAACAAAAGGAAATTCCCAGTCTATACTGACGATATAACAGTTCAAAACATGGAATCTTAAAGAATATTTATTTAAATTGGTGTCAATAGAAATCAAACAAAATAAAACATGGAAAAGAAAATAAGATGATACCTTTTTTTATAACTTAATACATTTCCAATAAAAAAGGTATCATCTTATTTTCTTTTCCATGTTTTATTTTGTTTGATTTCTATTGATAACCTTAAGAGTGGACTAACACGGCTACCACACTCCTCTATTTAAATTGATGCAAATTGAGATCAGACTTCGCTATACTCAAGTGTGGTGATAAAATTTTGACAGTGTATCAACAGATAAATTTCTTGTAAAGGGGAACAGACTATACTGTACTTCTCAGAAATAACTTAAATTTGCTGCCTCTATAGAATCGTCAAAGAAAATTTTTGACATTTGGAAATATAGCTGAAATTTCATCTATGCCCACAAAAGGCACCATTACTTTATGATTTGAAAAAAATCAGTAAATATGTGTCTAAATTGCCAATGGTTACAATATACCTTTAGAGGAGAAAATGCATTTTTAAAACAGAGACTAAGGGCACAAAGCTTACCGTGCTGTTAATGTTTGCTTTAAATTGGTTGTACCCAGTCTAAAGCAAAAGTTACTTAGCAAGCAATGCACAAAGGGGTTTTCCATGGCTCAAACGTGTGCCTTTAGCAGCCACTGAGAACCCCATGCAAATGAGCTCATTGGTATTTTAATGAATATTACAGGCATTGCAAAGCTCCAGAGTGCCTAGCTCTAAAGAGCTCATTTTATGGCTGTTCTAGAGCTGTCTGAAGAGGAAGGAAACATATGTAGGCAGCTGCAAAGGCTGCCTCCTTGTGCTCCCTACCTCTTCCCCCCCCCCCTGCAGGCAATTCTCTGATGATCCAGTGGACCCCAGATTATCCCCACACCTCCTGACCCCCCCCCCCCCCACACCCCTGACAAAATTCCCTGGTGGTCCACTGGACCTCCCCCCTCGTACCCCAGCAGCTGACCCTGGTGGTCTAGCGACCCTCCCTTCCCCGATAACTTAAAAATAGTTGGGCAGGCGGGCAGGAACAACAGCTCCTTCCCCCTGCCTCGGCACTGCTGCTTTGGAAAAGGTGGCGCCCAACCCCTACCCAGTGCATTCTGGGATGCACCAGTCAGGGCTAAACACCATATAAGGAGAAAAACTCCTTACATGGTGTTTAGCCCTGCCCGGTGCATCCCAGAATGCACTGGGCAGGGACTGGGCTCTGCCATTTTGAAAGCAGGAGTGCTGAGACAGGAGGAAGGAGCGGTTGCTCTTGCCCACCTGCCTAAATTTTAAGGCACAGGAGAAAAGGGAGGGGTTGCTAGACCACCAGGGTCAGTTGCTGGGGTGTGCGGTCCACTGGACCACCAGGGAATTTTGTTGGGAGGGTTGGGAGATGCAGGGGGTGGGTTGGGAGATGTTGAGTAGGGTGCAGTCCACCGGACCAACAGGGAATTTTGTGGGGGGGGGTTGGGGGTCCAAACAACTAGAAGAATGTTTGAATGCCAGAGACGAAGTGCATGTTAAAATGTAGTTCCTATGTTCACTGTCAGTAGGTGGCTGAAGTAAACAGGTGGGAGGGACGTATTTTCTAAAAAATTTTCTTTATGCCCTTTATTTTGGATCCAGTTACTTCTTATTGTGGACAAAAAAAATAGAATGTATTTTCAAATTATTAAGTTCCTGTATTTTTCTTAATTTCTATTGTATCCTGGTACTGTGATACTATTTGGATATTGTATATTATTTTGAAAAATTATAAATAATAATAAAAAAAGAAGAAGAGCCTGAACTATAGCTACGTAATGCAAGGTTCCACATTAGGAGTCACTGACCAGGAAATGGATTTAGGTGTCATCTTTGATGCTACGTTGAAACCCATCTGCTCTGTGTGTGGCTTCGTCGTCTAAGAAAACAAATAGGTATTATTAGGAAAGGAATGGAAAACAAAAATGAGGACGTTATAAGGCCTTTGTATCGCTCCATGGTGCAACGCACCTCAAATATTGTGTGCAATTCTGGTCACCGCATCTCAAAAAAGATATAGAGGGGCATAATCGAACGAAAACGTCTATCTCCATGGGCGTTTATCTCCAAGAACGGGTCCGTGAAGGGGCGGACCGAACCGTATTTTGGGAAAAAATAGACGTCCATGTTTTATTCGACAATTTGTGAGCTGGGCGTTTTGTTTTTCAGCGATAATGGAAAATGAAAGCGCCCAGCTCAAAAACGAATAAATCCAAGGCATTTGTTCGTGGGAGGGGCCAGGAGTCGTAGTGCACTGGTCCCCCTCACATGCCAGGACACCAACCGGGCACCCTAGGGGGCACTTTTACAAAAAAAAAAAAAAAGTAAAAGAGCTCCCAGGTGCATAGCACCCTTCCCTTGTGTGTTGAGCCCCCCAAATCCCCCTCAAAACCCACCACCCACAAGTCTACACCATTACTATAGCCCTAAGGGGTGAAGGGGGGCATCTACATGTGGGTACAGTGGGTTTGGGGGGCGGTGTGGAGGGCTCCCATTTACCAGCACAAGTGTAACAGGTGGGGGGGGGGGATGGGCCTGGGTCTACCTGCCTGACGTCCACTGCACCCCCTAGTAACTGCTACAGTGACCTGCATACTGCTGCCAGGGAGGTGGGTATGACATTTGAGGGTGAACATAAAAAGTTGTGAAACGGCATATGTTTGTGGTGGGAGGGGGTTTGTGACCACTGGGGGAGTCAGGGGAGGTCATCCCCGACTCCCTCCAGTGGTCATCTGGTCATTTAGGGCACTTTTTGGGGCCCTATTCGTGGAAAAACAGGGTCCAGGAAAAGTGCCCTAAATTCTCGCTAAAAACGCATATTTTTTTTCCATTATCGGCGAAAGGCGCCTATCTCTGATCGGCCGATAACCAAGCCCCAGTTCCGCCTTCACCACGCCTTTGACACGCCCCCATCAACTTTGTCCGCATCCGTGATGGAGTGCAGTTGAAAACATCCAAATTCGGCTTTCGATTATACCGCTTTATTCGTTTTTGTGAGATAAACGTCTATCTCCCGATTTGGGTCGCAATATAGGCGTTTTTCTTTTTCAATTATAAACTGGATAGCGGAATTAGAAAAGGTTCAGAGAAGGGCGACAAAAATGATAAAAGGGATCGGACGACTTCCCTATGAGGAAAGGCTAAAGCAGCTAGGACTCTCAGCTTGGAAAAAAAACAGCTGAGGTGAGATATGATAGAGATCTATAAAATAATGAGTGGAGTGGAATGGATAGACATGAATTGCTTGTTTATGCTCTCCAAAAATACTAAGACTAAGGGGCACCAAATGAAGCTACAAAGTTGTAAATTTAAAATGAATCGGAGAAAATATTTCTTCACTCAACGTGTAATTAATCTCAGGAATTCTTTGCCAAAGAATATAGTAAAAGCAGTCAGCTTAGCAGGATTTTAAAAAGTTTGGATAGCTTCCTAAAAGAAAAGTTCATAAGCCAGTATTAAAATGAACGGTGAAAATCCACTGCTTATTTCTAGGATAAGAAGCATAAAATGTATTGTACTGTTTTGGGATCTTGCCAGGTACTTGTAACTTGGATTGGCCACTGTTGGAAACAGGATACTGGGCTTGATGGACCTTCAGTGTGTCCCAGTATGGCAATACTTATGTTCTTATGTACTTTTAAAACAAATAGGAGGAAATATTTTTTTACTGAACAAATATAGCTCTGGAACTTGTTGCTGGAGATGTGATAACAGCGATTAGCATAACTGGGTTTAAAAAAGGTTTAGACAAGTTCCTGGAGGAAAGGTCCATTCTGCTATTGAGACAGACATGGGGAAGCCACTACTTGCCCTGGAATTGGTAGTATGGAATGTTACTACTATTTAGGTTTCTACGAAGTATTTGTGACCTGGATTGACCACTGTTGGAAACAGGATACTAGGCTAGATTGACCATTGGCCTGACCCAGTATGGCTACTCTTATGTCCTTATGGATAGCATAACATAGCATTTCTTCTTCTATTCTGCATATACCTGAAAAATTGGTTCAAAGTGGATCACAATTTCAAGAATAACTGGACATAACCCAGATAATTATAACAAATGATTGTCTGGCACAATAGCCTTCCTAATAAACATCAAACAGTGTAACAAACAAGATCATTGACATGTAACAAACTGCTGAAATAAAGAGTGTTTAAAAGCTTTCTAAAAGTTTTATAATCTGTAATAGACTGTAGATCAACTGGGAGAATTTTCCAACGTTTCACTGCCTGAAATGCAAAGGAAGACTCAAACTAACGGAATAATTTCTTCCCTCTAGGGCTTGGGCAGGCAAAAGGGTTCATCTCCCTTAATGACCAGGGCCTTAAAAGTGGACCAAACAAATAGTGCATACGTGTATAATAGAACATTTCCTTGCATAATCTTGAAAAATGGGTATTTAACCTGGGCTAATACATGCATAATAGCTGCCAATTTCTAGTGAGCTTAGGTAGAGAGGTGTGGTAGCTGTGTTAGTCCACTCTTAAAGGTTATCAATAGAAATCAAACAAAATAAAACATGGAAAAGATCTGAGGAAGAAGGGCAACCTTCCAAAGCTAATCAAGAAATGTATTAAGTTATGTCCAATAAAAAAGGTATCATCTTATTTTCTTTTCCATGTTTTATTTTGTTTGATTTCTATTGATAACCTAGTGAGCTTAGTAAATCAGTTTCCAAATTTCCACTGTTGTAGTACTACGTTTAAAATACAGAAATGAAGTAGCATGTAGTTGAATTTATTGTGCAGCAGCTTTCATAAAATGAGATTCTGTATTCATGAAATATATGGAGATATGCAGATCCACTTGAAAAGAATCTGTTTATGATGGTCAGGAGAAGAAACCAATATAGATGCATCTTTTGTGCTCTGCAGTCCTCTCTTGTACATTCCTTCAAACAGCAGTTCACTCAAATACGTAATTTGCTTTTTTTTATTCAACTACTGAAGCTCTCAGACATGGATATAATTTAACTCTTATTCTAGGTTTGTATGAAAATCCAGACATAGTAACATACTAGAGGATGGCAGATAAAGACCTGTACAGTCCATCCAGTCTGCCCAACAAGATAAACTCATTACATATTGTATGTGATACTTCATATATATACCTGGTCTTGATTTGTCCTTGCCATTTTCAGAGTATAGACCGTAGAAGTCTGCCCAGCACTGTCCTAAAATTTCTGAAGTTGAAGCCCCTGAAAGCTACACTCCAGCCCATCCAAATCTATTCAGCCACGATCAGGGCACAGACTGTAGAAGTTTGCCCAGCTCTGGCTTTGCTTCCTAATTACCGGTGTTGCTTCTTAATCTCCACTAAGCTTCTTTGGATCCATTCCTTCTAAATAGGATTCCTTTGTGTTTATCCCACACGTTTTTGAATTCTATTACCGTTTTCATCTCCATTACCTCCTGTGGGAAGGCATTCTGGGTATCTACCACCCTCTCCATGAAAAAATATTTCCTTACATTCTTTCTGAGTCTGTCCCCTTTCAACCTCAGTTCATATCCTCTAATTCTACCGCCTTCCCTTATCTGGAAAAGGTTTATTTGTGGATTAATACCTTTCAAATATTTGAAGATCTATATCATATTCCCCCTGTTTTTCCTTTCCTCAAGGGTATACATGTTCAGGTCAGTAAATCTTTCCTCGTACATCTTGCAATGCAAATCCCATACCGTTTTTGTCACTTTTTTTTAACTGCTTCAAGTCTTTTTACATCTTTAGTAAGATACGGCCTCCAAAACTGAACGCAATACTCCAAGTGGGGCCTTGCCAATGACTTGATGTCCCTCTACAGACCTTAGTGTCGACAACAGTCACCAGGCTCCCCTAAGTTCTTATTTGTGTCAGAGCTTTTTCCCCTTTGGTGAGGGGGGGAGGGGGACCATTGTATGCTATCGATTGTTGCACTTCAATACACAACACTCAAAATATTTTAATACCTGTTCTGTGTAGAATAGTTTTGCATTTGAAATTGTCTATGAACTTTTAAGATCATGTAGGGCCTGTTTCTGCAGGTATGATGTTTTCTTGAAAGCTCCTGTACAGCATTATCTTTAGCTAATTCTCAAATTAGTTCAATAATAGTTATTACAACCTGAAAATATTCCAGTGATGTGAACATCCATCATACTGGCCAGGTGATAAGACAGCCCCAAATATAAAATGACCCTGAGACCAACATGGTAAAGTTTGAGCTTGCTGCTCTGGCAATGCTTCTGCGTTTCCTAGCTGGGGCCACTTCTGTTGCCTCCTCTTTCCAGTGGGAATCCTGCCTGGAGTACTGCTGCATTCTTTGGGAAAGCCTTCCTGTAGAAGCAGCGTAGTGACCAGCCTCATTGGGGTGGGGAAAGAGAGAGAGGAACCCTGAAGCAGGAGCAGCAAGCAGTGTTGAGTGGAGAACACCAGAACAGTTCAGCTGAATAAGTACTACTACCTTTGGGGTGTGGAAAAAAAAGCAAGAGATTGGCCTTTAGACATGCAAAATGTCCAATTTAAACCTCATCTTATGATTGAACCAGTACACATTTGACTGAGTACAATAATTTGCCAGGTTACATATTGGGAAAGAATTTGTTATATGTCTGTGCAGTTCGTTTCTAATTTGCAAGGGCTGTGAACAAGCATGGTTTTCAAGATAATCAAAATTTGCATACCAATGTTGGTCTCATACATTAATGTCTGAAAATCTATTTTGTGAATATACTGAAAACCATCTCTGTTTATAGCTCTTGAGAACCCAAGTTGTGTATTCCTGATTAAATACTTAGAAGAGAAAGAGAATATGGTGATTGATGAACATGACAGAGTCCATCCATCTAGTCTTGAACACAAGGTTCACTTTTAATTTGCTGAAACCAAAGATCTTCTGTGCTTATCCCATACGCAGATTCTTGCACGGACTTTATTTCTGTCACATGCAGCTGTTCCATGCATTCAGTACCTTTTGTGTGAATAAATAGTTCACAGTTTTAGGACTGAGTTTATCTCTTTTTACCTCCCATCAGGATATCTTGTTTCAGAACTTCCTCTCATTGTAGAATGCTGATTCTTATTTAAATGTATTTATTTATTGAGATTTATTATCTGCCTTTATGAAGAGATTCACCCAAGGCAGTGTACAGCAGGTGCAGTTTAACGTAAAACTTAGGGGTCTTTTATTAAGCAGCAGTAAGCCCAGCGTGGGCTTACCGCTTGCTAAACTGGAAGTACCGCTGGACTACCGCAGCAGCCCGGTGGTCGTTCCTACCTCCAGAGTGCGCCATTTCCGGCGCTACATAAATATTTTTGTAGCACCGATGTTTACCTGGCTGTAATCGGGTTAGCATGGGAGCCCTTACTGCCATCTCAATGAGTGGTGTTAAGTGCTCCCCCCAAAATGGCCACGCGGCAAGTGCGTTACTTGCCGCACAGTCATTTCTTTAAAAAACAAAAATAGCCTTTTACCTGCTGTTACAATGGAACTTTGTAAGTCTATGTGCTTTGAAAATGAGCCTCTATATGTAATAAAAGTTTGCCCCCCCTAGAGTTTATATATTTATGTCTTTAAGGGTTGATTTACTATGACAATTTTCACATTCTTTATTTTGGAGGAGGGGGTTGGAAGTCTAATAAATGAAGCCCTCACAGGACTTGCTCAAGGGACTTTCTCCTAAAGAGTCTTCCTGGGTATTCTTTATTCAGACTACACTATTTTTCTGTCCTTTACCCTAGTATTGTTCCTGTTCTATCTTACATTACTTCTAATTATATTTTAGTACTTACTGATTGGCAGAAGACATGAGTGCTATTCTTTTCTCTCTATTGATTTCCTGAGACACTACTTTCACTATTATATTTCATCTACCTAGAGCCTGATTATAATTGTACAACAAGATTTCCTTTGAGAGATAGGGCATTGGTTAGCCTTGCTGAATACAAGAGTATTCAAGGAGTTACACCAATTGTCATGTTAAAAAAGGAAGCTTAATACAAGAAAGAAGGAAGATCATACAGATTCCTTTCTCAACCCAAATTTCAACAGCATACTGAGATTTTCATGCAGTTAACACATTCTGTTGACAGTTACATAAAATAACAGAAATCCCTTTTAGCCTCAGTTCAGTAGAGCTTAGAGGCTTAGCATATGGTAAATCGTGTGTTGCATTTTATGTTTTTATATGTGTCACCCTTTATAAAACTTTGCATTAACTGTACAAAGCTCCACCAAAATTTGTATGGAGATAGGTCCTCAGAGAGATGTCAGACTTTGACACATTAAAAACCATTATTGAATTTTTATTAGGCGGGGAGCATGCAGGACAGGGGAAAAAGTTGGAAAATTCTTCCTCCAAAATACTTTCTGATTCTTCTTCTCCTCCCCCTCATTCTTCTTCTTTTTTGCTAGGATCAGGTAGGTTCACAGGCTTCACAGGAAAACTTAGGGATCAGTATTGAAATGCAGTCAGCAACAGGTGCTAACTGATTGAGTTTTTTTTTTTAATGGTGGGCTGCAAAATGGATAGATTAGGCTTTGTAAGTAAATATGGACTAGATTCTATATATGATGCCGGAAAAATGGACTCTGAGAAAAAACACACTTAGTGCTATTCCATAAACCATGCCTAACATTAGGCATGGCTTATAGAATGCGTGTAGCACCTGGATCTGTGCCTAAATTTAGTCGTGACCATTTACGCCAACTAAAACCTGTTGTAAATGCCCGCGCCTAACTTAGGTGCAGATCGGTCGTATTTCTAGGAATGCCCATGCCCCTCCCATGGCCATGCCCCTTTCTGAGATTCCCGCATTAGAATTTACACACATCACAGAATACACTTAGAAAGTTGTGTACGCAAATTCTAATTAGTGCCAGTTAGCAATGATAATTGTTCACTGGCCAATTATCAGCGATGATTGGCTTGTTAAACAGTTAAGTTGTGCGCGTAACTTGGCCACACTGCCAAATTTGCACACGCAACTTTAGTCGTCATATATAGAATCTGGGGGGATATGGCTAAATTTTATCTGTATCTATTTAGGAGGGGATCAGGCCTTGTAGGAGTAGGATCTTTGGAAGGGATACTCCACTTATGATTCAATTGCATTGGCTTCCTATTAAGGCCAGGCTAGTTTTTAAGCTCTGTACTCTCATATTTCAGACTTTATATGGCACTGACCCTGATTATATGTTGCCCCTTTTCACTTTGCCTTCTCGCAATGCTACCTATGGTGCGAGAGACTACCTGCATCTTCATTTTCCTACCTGTAAGAAAATAGTCTATACGTCAATTTATTCTGCTGTTTTTTCTTACCAAGGTACTAGTGGAATTCCTTGCCGAACTACATTAGATCCCAGAATGATTACTTAGTTTTTTGCAAATGTTTGAAATCTTTCCTTTTTAAAAAAAATTCTGTTAATTGATGCCGATACCTAGTTTTTTCTGCCCCTCCCCCGCAACACACATTGCCTGTGTATTTACGATTCTTTCCTTTGTTGTTATGTGTGGGATTATGGTTTTTATTTCATATTTTGTACTGTCTTGTAGCTTGTTAGCCACATTGATCTTAAATTTCAGGACAATGAGGGGTATAAATGTCATAAATAAATATAGCAGCGGTATTCAGCTCTATTGAGGGTAATTTTATTGTTATGATTGTGGTCATAACCCCTCTCAAACGTACCTTTTTCCTGGGGGTCAGCTTCTTAGCTGGCTTCTGTTTCGTTGTCTGTCCTGTCTGAGCAGCTGGCTCTCTCTCTCTCTGTGCTGGCAGCTTCCAGAAGCATGGGGCTAATTGTTTCACTTTACTATAGCTGTGTGTGTGGACTGAGTTAGCTCTAACTCTTTTTGGGTGTACTGGCTTCAAGTGCTTCACGGGACTGCATTGGTGTGGGTTGGGCCTCTCTGGGTTTCAGTGTATGCCTAGGTCTAGGGAGTGTGACATCATCAGGGAGGGCCTTGATAAGGAAGTGGTGTTCTTTCCTTCAGAGCCTTTGCAACGATGGTGTTTGCTTAGGTAGGGTGGTGCAGTGTGCACTTCTGACTTTGTGTCTACTTTCCATGCTTGCTTTTGCTAAGGTCCAGGTTAGTGTTAGTGCAGTGTGCACTGGTGTTTGTGTGTTTAGCTTTCCTGCTTTTTGCTTATGGTTCCCCTGCTTTTCCCTCTTGGTTTTGGAAGCATTGCTGTGTGTAGGGCTTTGGAAGCTCTGTTACTGTTAGAAGAACTTCAGGGTTTGGTGTTGTTAGGAACACTACAGATTTTGCTGTTAGAAGTACTCCTGGTGTTTGTGCTATTGGGAGCATTGCAGCCTTTGCTGTTTGGGTTTTGGTGCTGTAGAAAGCACTTTGTTAGTTTGGTGTCTAGCTTGCCAGATTAGTGCTTAGGAAGCACCTTGTTAGTTTTGTGTCTCGCTTGCTAGGGTAGGGCTTAGGAACCTCCTTGTTAGTTTTGTATCTAGCTTGCTAGAGCAGTGCTTAGGTAGCTTGTTAGTTTTGTGTTTAGCTTGTTAGTGTAGAGCTCTGCTTGTAGCTTGGTGCTTAGTAGCACCTGTGTTAGCTTTGTGTTTAATTCCCTGCTCTGTTAGTTTAGGCCTTAGGAAGTCCCTTTGTTGAGCAGGGCTTAGGAGCTCCTGTTTAGTATAGGGTTTAGGAAGTCCTTTTGTCAGTTTACTGTTAGGAACACTCCTGCTGGTTTAGGGCTTGGGAGCACGTAGATCAGTTTAGGTTTAGGAGTACTTCTGTTTCCAGTCCTGGTCCCTGTGTCATCCGGTATCCGGTAAGTCCTGCCGGCCACTCGAACCCAAGGGCTCAACCTTTGGGGGGGTAGTGGCCAAGCGCAGGTGAAGCTGTATGGACCAGTCCAGTGTGCTCCAGTTCAGTGTGTTCCGGTCCGGTGTGTTCCAGTCTGGTGCGCTCCAGTCCAGTGTGTTCCGGTCCGGTGTGTGTTCCAGTCCTGTGTCCTCCAGTCCGGAGGATTGCAGTCCAGTGTTCCAGTCCTGTGTCCTCCAGTCCGAGGAATTCCAGTCCGTGTGTTCCGGCTCGCTGGGCAGTGCCTGCAGTCCCTGCCGGTGCCGGGGTGCTTGCCCAGCGTTGGCTGGTGGGTTTTGCCTGCTGCTGTCGCTCTTCGGCAGCAGCCCAAGGGCTCACGTTTGCTCCAGAGCCCGGCCCCGCGGGCTCTGAACCTGAGAACCTGACATTTATAAATGCATTTTCACACACACAAAATACTTTTTGTAAAATCACCCCATTCATAAATGTATGCATGATAATAAGATGCATACTTTTATGTGATTTGGGTGTAGGTGTATTTGGGGGCAGAGTTGTGATTTACAGAAAAATTTACACCTTCTGCTGTGGCTTCATTTTAGCCGTGATTTATGCAGCTTTTTCTTTGTATCTTTATACAATAGGCACCTGCTTGGCTTCCAAATCTAAGCAACCTGTTTTAAATGTATCTTCGGTATAGATAAATTTCCTATATAAGTGGACTAAACTATACAGGGACACTTTTAGGAAGGGATTTTGTATGTATATTTATTTATTTATAGCAATTTATACTCAGCCTGTTAAAGCAAATTTCTAAATTGATAAGAACTCAGCACTGGACATTAATGAAATACTTAGGGTCCCATTTACTAAGCAGTGCTAAGGGCACATTAGCGTTTTTAGTGCAAGCTAATGATTAGCATGCACTAAACGCTAAGTTGCCTATAGGAACGTATGGGCACACACTAAAAATGTTAACACAGCTTAGTAAACAGGGCCCAAAGAAAACATAGACAGTAAAATTCAGGGATAATGAAAATGGAACAGATTTTACACACATACCATTTCAGATAATCAGTTTTAAGATGTAATGAAATTGGAACACTATTCCATAAAATTGGACCAACAATCATAATACACTCTCTAGTCTAAATTTTACGCGTCTATTTTAAAATAGGACCAGTTAATAATTCTTGTTGCAAAGAAGTCAAAGGGCAAGTAGTAGAACAAAAATTAAACACTACAGTAATTAAGTGCAGAAGGACACACAAATTGAACAATTAATCAAAAATCTGAAGGAGACAAGGCTTTAATCTTGGGACACAGTAATCACCTAACTTAGGGGTCCTCTTACTAAGGCGCGGTAAGATGTGGCCAGTAGTGTGAGTGCATCTTTTGTGTGCGAGCTGGGCCATTTTTTACCGTGTCTAGGAAAATGGACGTGCACTGAAATTGAAACCAGCGCACGTCCATTTTCGGCCTGAGACATTACCGCCACCTATTTGACCTAGCAGTAAGGTCTCACATGCTACCCGTGTGGTAAGCATGCAGTGCATACCAACTGCTATTTACCGCTGGGTAAGCGGCCTGCGGTAGAAAATAGAAAATAATTTTGTACCGCTGGATTTGGCACACGCCTAATTCGGAATTACCGCCTGGCTGTGGGTTGTAATGCCTATTTGGCATGCGCTGAATGCATGTAGGCCCTTACGCAGCTTAGTTCCTTAATCCATGATAAAATTAGTTCATCAGGTGATTTAGATGTAACAAATGCCTTAGATTTTTGACAATTCAGTGCTAGATGATTGGAAACCAGCCAGTTTGACATACTGACCATACAGTTATCAACCATACAAATCTGGTCTCCAAAAGCAGACATACATAAATATTACATAATGCAGCCAACAAGGCCAAGCCTTAGGGAATATCTGAAAACCAGAACTTCCATTCTAAGGCTTTGTTTCTAAATCTCACTTGGTAACACTGATTGATAAGAAAGCAAAATGGCCTGCAGTAGTGTAGACGCGTGTTTTGGGCATGCGCAGAATCATAGGAGCCAACTTTTCAAAATGATTGGGGGGGGGGGGGGGGGTGCTGAAATTTTTTTTTTTTTTACAGGTCATGCATTTCCCCCCTTCCCCATCTCCGAGTTCCAGGCCCCCCTCCCTCCCTCCCTCTTCGAGTTCCAGGCCCTCCCTCTCCTCTGAGTGCCAGTCCCCCCTCCCTCTCCTCCAAGTACCAGTCCCAACTCCAGCTCGACCTCTTCTCCCACTGCAGTCCTCCGTCCACTCCTTGCCTTCCTGCCGTCCAGAATTTAAAACTCATCTTTCTTACCTTGGGTCCCGGCAGCAGCAGTGAAAGGCGAGCAGGCTCGGCGCTTCAGCCTTCCCTTCTCTCTCAGCTCTGGTCCTGCCCTTGCGGAAACAGGAAATGAGGGCGGGACCAGAGCTGAGAGAGATGGTAAGGTTGAAGCGCTGAGCCTGCTCGCCTTTCAGAATTGAAAAGTAGACTGGCACACAGACATCCTAGCAGAGCAGTGGGGCAGCCTAGGGGGCGCTACAGTAGACTTCACATAAAAGGTCCCAAGTACACATCTCACTGTCATCCCTTTATATTGTAATGGGAGCCCTCCAAAACCCACCAAAAAGCTACTGAACCCAACTGTACACCACTACAATATCCCTTATGTCAGCAGGTGTCACCTATATATGGGTTCAGTAATTTTTGATGGGTTTTGGAGGGCTCACACTTTCCACCACAAGTGTAACAGTTAGAGTAGGATATGGACCTGGGTCCCCTTCTCTATAGTACACTGCACCAATCACTGGGCTATTCCAGGGACCTGCTTTCTACACTAATAGGACTGGCCATAACATTTGAAGCTGTCATAGAGGCTGGTATGTACTGTTTCATTCATTTCTTTGGGGGGTAGGAAGGGTCAGTGGCCACTGGGGGAGTAAGGAGGGGTCATGCCTTAATCCCTCCAGTGGTCATCTAGTCATTTAGGGTATCTTTTGATCACTTATTCATGAGTGAAACAGGTCTAGACCAAAACATAGTTAGCCCTGGACATTTTTGTTTTGCTCCATTGTGGCAGAAAAACATCTAAGTTCTGAGAACGCCCAAATCCTACCCCCTTGGGATTTGAACACATTGCAGCCAAACTGCATAGTAAAACATCTTTAAAATGGGTTTAGAAAATAGCAATTTTGACATTTTGGCAAAAAAATTCCTACTTATGCTTTTTGGATGTTTTTCTGTTTTGAAAGTGAGCCCCATATTGGGGGAGATTCTATATATGGTGCCTAAAAAATTGTGTGGAAATCAGTGGCAACTAAGCGTATTCTATAAGTGATGCCTAGATTTAGATGCGGTATATAGAATATGCTTAGTTGATATCTCAGTGCCTAAAACTACGTGCCTCCATTTACACCAACAAAAACGTGGCATAAATCCGAGAATGTAGATTTAGACACACTGGGCCAATTCTATAATTATGCACGTAAATTTCGTAACGTCCACGAAACGCCCATTTCCCTGCCCATAACCATGCCCCTTTTTGCCTACATGTGTTAGAAGTTAGTTGCACTGAAATACAAAACAGCACATGCAGTCCAATATAATACACTTTTACAATCCAGAAAGATTTGGCTAATGATGGACAGATTTTGCGAATACTCAAACTCCTAACCAACAACCTGCACTCCAAGTGTATGAGTATAATAATTTTGTAATTATAATGTAATGTGTTCCTGTCAATTAGCTTATTAAGAAACACAGCAATGTAAGGTTAAACTTAGATTTGTACTGTTATTTCTAATGTAATTCCTCTACATTGGAAATACTGTTTACATCCTTGTATGAGTATGAAAATTTTCAATAAAAATATTTACAAAAAAAGAAGTTAGGCGCACTGCATTACAGAATGTGCTTAACAGGTTGTGCGCATAAATTCTAATTATTGCCAATTAGTGCTCATTGCTTGTTAAGAGCTGTTAACGCTGATTAGCTTGTTAAGCCAATTAAGTTACGTGCGTTGTTATAGAATATGCTTGGATTTCGGTGCGGATCTCTAGGTGCACTATATAGAATCCGGGGGAATGTCTCTTTGCCAAAGAGATTACAATCGTGGTGGGTACCTGAGACAAAGGAAGATAGAAAGACTTGCCCAAGGAATGTCAGTGGCAGAAGTGGAATTTGTACGTTGGTTCCCTGGGTCTCTGCCCATTGCTCTAAGCACTAGGGGGCAGATGCAGAAAGCTGTCATGAGCAGAAGTGAGTGTTCTGCATTCGTGTTACTGGTTGCCTGATTCAGAAAGTGGTTCACCATGGCAGTTAACTCACACGGGAGATATGGGCACACAGAATGAATGGTAATGAGGCCAATAGGTATTCCTCCGCAATGCACAGAAATAAACTGGGGATTTCAGTTTAATGATCACAAAGCCTGAGAAAATTATTGTGAGGTCTGGGGCAGCGTGGAAGGGTTGGTTATCAGGATTTAATGCCAGTTTTTGCAATTTAAATGCCTTGTTAGTCTTTTTTTCTGCAGCCTAATCTGTGCCTGCAACTTTAAAAGAACAGGAGATAACAGCACTATGCTCATGTCTAAATGTAAATGAAAGTGTTGGCATGTATCTGTGTATGAATTGGAATGCTGTTCTTATTTATTTGGATTTTGTTCACACCTTTTTTAGTAGTTTCTCAAGGTGAGTTACATTCAGATACACTGGGTATTTCCCTGTCCCTGGAGAACTCACTATCTAATTTTTGTACCTGAGACAATGAAGGATTGAGGGCCCTGTTTACTAAGCTAGAGGCGCATTAGCGTTTTTATTGTGTGCTAACTATCGCACAGTCACTGTTGTAGGCGCTCACAATATTCCTATGGGTGCCTGCACAGTTAACGTGCACTAATTTTGTGCACGCGCTAAAAACAGTAGCGCATCCTAGTAAACAGGGCCCTAAGTGACCTGCCCAAGATCACAAGGATTGTAGTGGGATTTGAAGTCAGCACCCATGGATGTCAAGCCCAGTACTCTAACCACTAGGCTATGCCTCCATCACATAATATAAGTCTCACATAAATGTTATATGGAAGAAATTTTTGCAAGCCTAATATTTATGCACAGAACAACATTCCTGTTCATGTGCAAATGTGTGCCAACACTTTCATTTTTTTCAAATATGCATGCAGTGAAGGCAATACTGCAGAACTGTTGTGTTCATATGTCATGCAGGCTTTCCCTGATTAACATGCAAGTTCTGCACGCGTTCAGTTTTCATCTCATTATTTTACTGCATTGCCACAGAATATTTTCTTGCTAGACTTACAGTAGAAACTGTGTGCTCAGCCTTTGGCAAGTAGCTTTACCATGTGGCTGTTTGCATAGACCCTTAGGTCACTTACAAGCCTTTAGTTTTGACTCATCACTTCTATTTCTCATAGCCATACTCTTGGGAAGGAAAACTTCTGTTGAATGCTAACTGCCTGAGGGCAAACCAAACATGGCCACTTTTATTTCATTTTCCTCATGTAGGGTTTTTAATTTTCTTTTCAGCTTCTTTGGCAGGTTTAAGGCATCTGAGGACTGCTGGAACCTTCTGAGACTCCTCTAATTTAAATTTCTATTTTGGAATATTTTTATATTGCACCAAGCTGTCTCAGTCACGATGTTTTGGGAGCTGTCTGTTCCACAGACAAATATCATTTCTTAATTGTCTGTCTGTTAAAATATATGTGTTATTTATCAATATAGCCCTAGAGCTCGCTCCTGCTCCTTTGAAATCACAGATCAATGAAAACCTGCGCCAACTTCAGCTATAACAGAAAGAACTTTCATTCGCAGCAATCTGGAGAGCTTTCATATTTATATTCCCTCTGCTCTCTCCCTATTTATTATAGCCATTGTAACACCAGTTGTCTGGCCGAGAGGTATAAACACTGTTTCCTTCCAGAACCTGGTATTAATGTGCTCTTGAGCCAATGTGTGGGTACTGCTCTTGAGCAAGAGCTAGAATTCCCATGGGCCATGAGATTATCTCGTTTTCATAGCTGTTTTTGGGCCGAGTTATCCTGTGCAAGTTTTCCTAGTTCTTTATTCCTTATTCTCTTGTCATTAAGGGGCCCTTTTACAAAGCCGCATGGGTGCCTACACTTGCCCAACTTGTCAATTCAGAGTTGCCGCCTGGCTACCGCGTGGCCCTTGCGGTAATTTCATTTTTGACACGCGTCCGCTACGCACACCGGAAAATAATTTTTATTTTCTGGCATGTGTCAGAAACTGGGTGGTAATCGCCATTCTACAAGCGTAGACGATTACTGCACGAGACCTTATTGTTAAGTCAGTGGCTGACGGTAAGGGCTCAGACCCAAAATGGACGTACGCCAATTTTTATTTTGCCGCATGTCCATTTTCAGCAAAAATTTAAAAAAAGGCTTTTTTTTACAGGCGAGCAGAAAAATTGATCTGTTCACACCCAAAACACACACCTATACTACGACAGGCCATTTTTCAGCGCATCTTAGTAAGAGGACCCCTAAGGGATCACTTTAGTTTTGTTTTGTTGTTTTTTCCATGCCTTTTTGATTCCACCACTTCTTTCAAGAATCTCTTTCATGTATACTCTATCCTTTCCATGAAAAGAAAAAAAAATGCTTCCTGATGTTTATCTGATGCCTGGAACCCTACTTAGGTTAAAAGCACAGCGCTCTGGCATCTGTGGGGGCCGAGACTCAGATATTAGCTTTGAGCACATGCAGTCAGCAGTAGAACTTGTGGCCCAGAATAAGAGGGACTGCTGTTCACAGGAGCAAATGGATACCAGATGGCAACGCAGGTGGATCTGCAGGTTGCTTTCAGCAGTATGTGCATGGTGAGGAAACAGCAGTGTGAACAGACTGGGCCCGCATGCCACATGTGGTTAGAGATGATGGAATCAAACCAGTGAGGATGAGGGAGGTGTTGGGGAGAACAGCAAACATATCTTTTGGTAAATGTTGCTTGGTGTCTGCTAGGAAAAAAAATTCTTTGTATAAACCTAAATATGGGGATTGACTCAAAATTGCTGGATCAGAAGTTTTCTCTTGTGGATAGTTTATATAATCATTTTCACCTGTTACATATAGTCTGGATTACTTTTGAAATGCATTAGTGTTCTGCTAGTGGAATTTATTGTCGTTAAAACGTTCTATAATTTAATTATTTTAATAATACTCTGGATGGGATTGTGTCTCAGTATTTCCTGGGTCCTCTCAAAGTAGTTGAGCTTGGAACAAAAGTGTGATAATACCAATAGTTTCTTTTTTTTCAAACATGGAGGATTTATTTGAATTTAATGTAACAGAGGCTTAACTAACAGGTAGCTGACTTTCTGCATGAAATAAAGGTTTCCAACAGTTTATCCTTGTTATTCAGACATAGCTATTCTGTGAGTCTAATCTGATTTGTTCCTAGCAGAGCTTTGTTATTCTGAGGTCCAGACTCTCCTGCTTCAAAAGCCACTGCAACTCATGGCCTTGAGCTAATTCCTTGATTCTCTTAAAGATGGTCTGAAGTAGATACCAACCCCATTCCCTTACTATGGGCTGGTCTCCTGCATCTACACCCCTTCACATACCCCGCTATTGAGGTCTACAAGAGGTGAGGTAGCAGGGGTGCCATTATCAACAGTGTCTAGGGGTGGCACAACAAGTCTGTCACTGACTACAGCTTGTAAGCAATGTATGGCATTTCTGGGCCTGCAGTGTGATTCTTTACAGAGAAATCATTTAATAGAGAATAAAATGGAGCCAATATGTAAAAGTTATACTGGAGAGAACCTTTGGATGTTTCTCTTTGAGACTTTGCTGTTTGCTGTAATAATGGTTTCTGTTCTTGCTTTCACTCAGGAAAAGTCCAAGAGTCCCAGCAGCAACGGGTTGCGCTAAAGCTTTAAATAATCAGCATGCACACATGCAACAAGAATAAGAAAAAGACAAAAGAAACCCAGCCCCATCCTCTGTTGTATCACTTTGTGCAGACAAGCGGTGTTTTGGGGATAGTCTCAGTCTTCACCAGCAGCAAATTTGATCAGAAATTCATAGGAACCTTTGTTATTCAAGAATAAGTAAATCCAGTAGCATACAGAGTTAAGCTCCTAGCAAGACCCTGCATTTATCCTTTATTCCGTGGGGCCCTGTTAAAGCCATCCCTAGGTCAGCAGCCCCTGCCTGTACTATTAGTAACTGTAAGTGACCATCAGGAATCTGTAGACCAAAATATCCTGGACTCCAGGTATATCTGTGTTTATCTGCATTACCTGGTGGACTTGGAAAAGATACAATCCAGAAGAACATATTTGGGAGCCAGCCAGCAATATTCATGCTAATAACTTACTGACTTGCTTTCATTATGAATACCCAGGAAAGGCCAGGAGGGGGGCTATTCTGTCAGACTCACTGGGAATCAAATATATAGCCTTTATATTCAGAGGCTGGAAACTTGTAGCTGGGACAATGGAAGATGCACAGTCAAGACTAAAGCTGATGAAATATTATTCTCTGGCAGCAGAAACAGCAGCAGGAGAAACATGCTTCCAGAAGTTCTAATTGGGCCGGCATAGGGTTCACCCTTGAGAAGAATACAAATAAAAACATAGCCAGGCAGATATATCCTTAGTGGTTCAACAGATTCAAGTGGACTTGTTTTTTGGTTTATTTTTGTTTCTGGTTTTTGTTCCTGCTAGTTCTAGTATCTAATTGCTCCTGATCTGCTCTTGGTCATCTGCAAGGGACTCTTTCAGTTTGCTGCCTTATACCTGGCTACTTCAGTGTTACCTGACTCCTGATCTGTGCCTAGCTCCAGCCTTACAAGTTCTTGGCCTAGCCCACCCAGGTACACTGCCAGTACAGGCTTTGATTACTCTCTAGGACTGACCTTGATAATGAGCTTTATATATTATACTTTGAGTGTGATATTGTTTTAACTTTATTTTACTGTTTCAATAATGACTAAGTGCCAAAAAGGTGCCCAAACTGACTAGATGGCCACTGGAGGGTTAAAGGCATGAACCACCCACCCCACCCCTTAATTCCCTAGTGGTCACTGACGCCTTCCCACCCCTCTAAGAGGTAACAGTACATACCAGCCTCTATGACAGCATCAGATTTAATGGCCATTCCTCTTAGAGCAGCAAGCAGGTCCCTGGAGTAGCCTAGTGGTCGGTGCAGTGGACCGTAGAGAAGGGGACCCAGGCCTGCATCCCACTCTAACTGGTACACTTGTGGTGGAAACTGGTGGGATGCAGGTAAAGCTTATATTAGAGGCTTTTTGATATAAAAGGGGGCACAGGAGAAAAAGCAGAGGAAATTAAAGAGGGCTGCTTTGATAGAAGATGTTGAGTCCTTATAGGCCACTCATAAGCTCAAGGGTTGCCAGCTAATCCTCTCTCAAAAGCAGGCCAAGCATAGGGAGCTCAATCTATTGGACACTCAATATATTGAATATTTGTTACAATGCACTAAAGCCTGCTATATGGATCATGGCAATAAAAGAAAAAAGTGTAGTAATAGATGGATCAGCCATCTGGAATCCTCCTTGGGAGCTCACATTACCACCAATTCAGGTATTGCAGAGGCTTTTAGAGCCCGCTATGCGTGGCTGAAGCTGCCTCGACTGCAGAGGAGATAGAGCAATACTTAGCACCCCTGTGACTTCCTTGGTTGTCCATAGAAGAGCAGGAATGGATGGGATGGGACATTCAGCTCTCGGAAGTAGAGAGGGCGGATCAAGAGTATGGCTTCCAGGAAGACCCTGGGGGAAGATGGGTTTC
The DNA here is from genome assembly GCF_901765095.1 of Microcaecilia unicolor. Lineage (NCBI taxonomy): Eukaryota > Metazoa > Chordata > Amphibia > Gymnophiona > Siphonopidae > Microcaecilia > Microcaecilia unicolor. The sequence continues at coordinate 78,717,358 of NC_044033.1, read as the reverse complement.
CTTTGGAATTTTACAAGGCCCTACATCCTCAGGTGCCTCCAGTGCTCATTGGCTCATTGGAGCCTTTAATGCTGTGTTGCAAGACAACCAACTTCTTAGCTCCATTTATAAGACCCAAGTGGTTGTGCTGTTGTAGCCAGGCAAGTCACCAACCCCGTGCTCTGACTACAGACCCACTGCATTGCTTAACATTGACATGAAGATCTTTGCTAAAGCTCTGACTACCTGGCTCAAGACGCTCTTGCCCAAATTAATTTGGGCAGATCAAACAGGGTTTGCTAATAGCAGGCTCCTGAAAGACAATGGCCATAGGGCTTTTGACTTGATCGATTTTGTGCAGCAGCATAACATTCTAGCTGCTTGTGTTGCTGTAGATGTCAAAAAGGCCTTCAATAAGGTGGAATGGCCCTTTTTGTTCAAGTCCTGGAGAGAGTGGGCCTGGGAAGGGCATATGGATGGTGGATGCAAGCACTTTATCTTTGGCCTAGCAGCAGGATAATGGTCAATGGTATGTGGTCAGAGGAAATTATTTTGCATAGGGGGTGCACCAGGGTTGCCCCATGTCCCCCCTTGCTGTTCACCCTTGCGGTAGAGCCTTTGGCTCTCCAGTATCACTTAAACTCAAAAAATCCTCTCAAGCAGCCCTTAACCAAGTCTGCACCTCTGGGCGATGGAGCATGGCAGTATTAGCTCTCCAGGTCCTCACTCTCTTTGAGGTCTTAGTGAGAGATACCCTATCCATCACCATGGCGTGATCAGAGATGAGGATTGAAGCTATACACTGATTCAGCTGGGCTTTCAACCCAGACAAGTAATCTAGTTTTGAATAGGAATGGGATTGGGCTGACTGATGCGTGTAATCTCTAGTGCCCTGATTAAAGTGTCTCCACATATCAAGTAAACTCTGCTCATCCATCCCAACTAGCAAATCTTTTCCCTCTGTAATGTCAGAAGCCAAAGCAGGGCCAGATATTTCTAAAGCCTCTAAACAACAATTCATATTGCCATGTATGATATAGGTGCCTACTAAATGAGGCATAACTTGTTGAAATAACGACTGAAAGAAATGTGATTTATGACCAGTAGGAGCATAAATATTGAATAGCGAGAGCTCAGTCTCATCAATTCTACCAGTGACCCAGACCCATCAATCCTCCCGATCACTCTGCATGTCATAGAGCACAAAGGGGGTGGATTTTTAAAATTAAAATGATCACCCCTCTCTTCTTGGATTCTGCAGAGGCACAGTCCAGCTGTCCCCAACTTCCCACCAACAGTTTCGCAGCTTCAGCCTCAGTCAGTTTGGCTTCTTGTAGCAATGCTACATCTATTTTGGCCCCTAAGGTGATTTACAGTTTGGATCAGGATATGCCAGAATTTCCCTCTGAGTTTTAATGCAGAGTGGGGGGTATTGAGGGTCCCCAGTCTTAGTGAGTATAGTCTGGCATGGTTCTGAGTGGTTTACATGGTGAATTTTCATAAAGATTTAGGGTCAGATTCTATGTATGGCGCCTAAAAAATGTAGAGCCTAGATTTAGGCGTGGTATTTAGAATATGTTTAGGCGGAAATCCTAGTGCCTAAAACAATGTGCGTCCCTTTAGGCCAACAAAAATGTGACTTAAATCCTTGTGCGGAGATTTACATGTACTGGCCCATATTCTATAACTGCAGGAGTAAATTTTGGAATGCTCACAAAATGCCCATTTCCCGGATTTTTTGCGTGTTGGTACAGAATGAAGCCTAAGTGCACCTAACTTAGGCCCCAGAATTTAGGCCTGCTAAAATGCAACTGTCTAATAATCTCTAATGCTTCTGTTTGAGGAATATTAGTAGTTACCCCCGGATTCTGTATAGTGCGCCTAAAGATTGGCACTGAAATCGGCATGGATTCTATAACAATATGCATAATTTAACAAGTTTAACAAGCTAATAAGCATTAATAACAGCACTTAAGCAATAATGAGCACTAATTGGCACTGATTAGAATTTAGGTGCGCAATTTGCTAAGCATATTCTGTAAGAAAGTGTGCTGATCTAACGTGCACAGGCAAAAAGGGGTATGGTTATGGGCATTTCATGGGTGTTCCAACATTTACGCGCCTAGTTATAGAATGTGGCTTAGTGCACCTAAATCTATGCACATGAATTTACACCAAGTTTTTGTTGGTGTAAATGGATGCGTGTAGATTTAGGCGCTGAAATATAAACTAAGCGCATTCTATAATCGGCGCCTAAATCTAGGAACTGGTTCTAGAATACGCTTAGTTTTTTAGGCGCCATATATAGAATCTCCTCTATAGTGGCTTTACATCCAAAGTCACTAGAAAAATGTCCATGTCTGTCAATACAATATCCTGCAAGGTATTAATAATATGAGTGGAGACCCATGTGTACGAAGGAATCAGAGGGATTAGCAGTCTAAGAACACAAGTTTGATGAATTACTATCTATTGTATTATATAAAATAAATTTACTTTGGAGAGGAGGGGATATTGATAGATTGTTATTGCAGGCAAAGCAGAGATTCTTTATATATATATATATATATATATATATATATATATATATATTATTTATAGCATTTATACCCCGCTCTTTCCCGCTCGATAACAGGTTCAGTGCGGCTTACAAGTTATGGTACAAAGTATCACAGAGATAAAACAAAGTATGGTACATATATATATATATATATATATATATATATATATATATATATATATATATATATAATATGATGCTGTGGTGCCAAAAGGTCTTAATCAAGAATCAGACCTGTGTTTTTGTAGCTACCAAAAAGAACAGGTTTTAAAAAAAAAAAAAATAATGACCACATAATCAGCATATCCTTTATAGTCTGTGGATCATATATTTATTTTGTAATGATTTAAAAAACATTTGGTGATTTTTTTTATTGTTTTAGTGATAATCATGGGACCCTTTTACTAAAGGGCGGTAGGGCTACCACCGCATTGGTGTGCGGTAAATCGGGGCTACCACCAGGCTACCGCACAAGCCCAACAGTAGTCCCAGCCTCTGCCGCATGCCAACTCCGGCGCTAGAAAATGCATTTTTATTTTCTAGCACCAGGGGTTATCAGGCAGTCCCACACGCTGCCCGGTTAGGCGGTAAAGGTTCCCCTGGGAAATGGCTGCATGGCTACTGGTTCACTTAAACTGAGGGCCATTTCCCTTAAAAAAAAAAAAAAAGACTTTTACCCACTACGGTAAAAGGTGGTCTCTGTGCATGGCAAATCCATCTGCTGATGCTACTGCGGGCCCCTTTTACTGCAGCTTGGTAAAAAGGGACCTATTTGTTTGCTTCTATTTTAAATGCATATTTGATTATTATGATTAATTTTATATTTATATGGGGGTCGTTTTACTAAGCTGTGGCAAAAAGTGACCTGCGGCAGTGCTAGTGCATCTTTTGGGCATGTGCCGGGCCAGTTTTTACCGTGTCCTGGAAAAAGGGCCTTTTTTTAAGGGGCCAGAAAATTGATGTGCAGCAAAATAAAAACCAGTGCACATCCATCTTTGGCCTGAGACCTTACCGCCACCCATTGACTTAGCAGTAAGGTCTCTTGTACTTCCCAGGTGGTAGGCATGCAACGCATCCCATCTCCTAGCTCTTAGAGAACATGTCCGTTCTCTTGAGGCTAGAGTAGCAGACTTGGTGGAGCTGAGGGAGACAGAGAGGTACATAGAGGAGACCTACAGGGATGTTGTAGAGAGGTCCCACCTCCAGTCTAGTAGCCCTTGTGCTACCTTGGAGGAGGGAGGTCTCCTAGAAGGAGAGCATCACCCTGGTGAAGTAGGAAGTACTCCTGTAGCCAGGACCTGCCCACCAGGGGATGTACTATCCTCTCGCACTGAGGATATGTCTCCAAGTGCTGCCCGGGAGGGAAAGGTTAGGACAGCTGTTGTAGTTGGTGATTCGATCATTAGGCATATAGATAGCTGGGTGGCTGGTGGACGTGAGGATCGCCTGGTGACTTGCCTGCCTGGTGCGAAGGTGGCGGACCTCACGCGTCACCTAGATAAGATTTTAGATAGTGCTGGGGAGGAGTCTGCTGTCTTTGTACATGTGGGTACCAATGACATAGGAAAATGTGGGAGAGAGGTTCTGGAAGCCAAATTTAGGCTCTTAGGTAGAAAGCTCAAATCCAGATCCTCTAGGGTAGCATTTTCTGAAATGCTACCTGTTCCACGTGCAGGGCCCAAGAGACAGGCAGAGCTCCAGAGTCTCAATGCGTGGATGAGACGATGGTGCAGGGAGGAGGGTTTTAGATTTGTTAGGAACTGGGCAACATTCTGGGGAAAGGGGAGCCTATTCCGAAAGGATGGGCTCCACCTTAACCAGGGTGGGACCAGGCTGCTGGCGTCGGCATTTAAAAAGGAGATAGAGCAGCTTTTAAACTAGAAATGGGGGGAAGGCCGACAGTCGCTCAAAAGCGCATGGTTCGGGAAAAGGTATCTTGCAAAGATACCTCACAAACAGGGAAGATAGGGTTTCTGGATAGTGAGGTTACACAACAGACTGTGGTAGGCCAGGTGCCCTTAAATACAACTAAAGATCAGACAAAAGATGTCAAATCAATAGTGTCAGGTACTAAGCATCATGCAAATAAGAACAACAAACATACTCTGAAATGTCTATATGCAAATGCTAGGAGTCTAAGAAATAAGATGGGAGAGTTGGAATATATTGCACTAAATGAAAAATTGGATATAATAGGCATTACTGAGACCTGGTGGAAGGAGGATAACCAGTGGGACACTGTCATACCGGGGTACAAAGTATATCGTAATGATAGGGTGGACCGGACTGGTGGAGGGGTAGCATTGTATATTAACGAGAGCCTTGACTCAGATAGATTACAAATTCAGCAGGACACAAATCACACCTTTGAATCACTGTGGGTTGAAATTCCATGTATAAAAGGGAAAAAAATGGTGATAGGAGTGTACTACCGTCCGCCTCGCCAGGATGAGCAGGTAGATACAGAAATGATAAAAGAAATCAGAGACGCGAACAAAATGGGCAATGTGATAATAATGGGTGACTTCAATTATCCAGATATAGACTGGGTAAATGTAACATCGGGACACGCTACAGAGATACAATTCCTTGATGAAATCAAGGACAGCTTTATGGAGCAACTGGTGCAGGAGCCGACGAGAGAAGGAAAAATTCTAGACTTGGTCCTTAGTGGAGCGCATGATCTGGTGAGGGACGTTATGGTACTGGGGCCGCTTGATAACAGTGACCATAATATGATCAGTTTTGACATCGACCTTGAAGTAACTGTACACAGAAAGTCAAATACATTAGCGTTTAACTTTAAAAAAGGAGACTATGATAAAATGAGAAGAACGGTAAAAAAAAAACTTAGGGGGGCAACTGAGAGAGTAAAAACTGTACAACAGGCGTGGACGCTGTTCAAAATACCATCCTGGAGGCCCAGGCCATACATATTCCGCAAATTAGAAAAGAAAGACGGAAGTCCAAAAGACACCCGGCCTGGTTGAAAAGTGAGGTGAAGGAAGCTATTAGGGCTAAAAGAAACGCCTTCAGAAAATGGAAGAAGGAACCGTCTGAAAATAACAAGAAACAGCATAAGGAGTGTCAAAGCAAATGCAAGGCGCAGATTAAGAAGGCCAAGAGGGAGTATGAAAAAAAGATAGCATTAGAGGCAAAAAAAACATAGTAAAAATTTTTTTCGGTATATTAAAAGCAGGAAGCCGGCAAAAGAATCGGTTGGGCCGCTGGATGACCGAGGGGTAAAAGGGGCGATCAAGGAAGACAAAGACGTAGCGGAGAGACTGAATGAATTCTTTGCTTCGGTCTTCACCGAGGAAGATTTGGGTGGGATACCGGTGTCGGAAATGGTATTTCAAGCGGACGAGTCGGAGAAACTTACTGACTTCACGGTAAACCTGGAGGACGTAATGGGGCAGTTCGGCAAACTGAAGAGTAGCAAATCTCCTGGACCGGATGGTATTCATCCTAGAGTACTGATAGAACTGAAAAACGAGCTTGCGGAGCTACTGCTAGTGATATGCAACTTATCCTTAAAATCGAGCGTGGTACCGGAAGATTGGAGGGTGGCCAATGTAACGCCCATTTTTAAAAAAGGCTCCAGGGGAGATCCGGGAAATTATAGACCGGTGAGTCTGACGTCGGTGCCTGGGAAAATGGTAGAGGCTATTATTAAAAACAAAATTACAGAGCACATCCGAGGACATGGATTACTGAGACCAAGTCAGCATGGCTTTTGTGGGGAAATCTTGCCTGACCAATTTACTTCAATTCTTTGAAGGAGTGAACAAACATGTGGACAAAGGGGAGTCGGTTGATATTGTGTATCTGGATTTTCAAAAGGCGTTTGACAAGGTACCTCATGAAAGGCTACAGAGGAAATTGGAGGGTCATGGGATAGGAGGAAATGTCCTATTGTGGATTAAAAACTGGTTGAAGGATAGGAAACAGAGAGTGGGGTTAAATGGGCAGTATTCACAATGGAGAAGGGTAGTTAGTGGGGTTCCTCAGGGGTCCGTGCTAGGACCGCTGCTTTTTAATATATTTATAAATGATTTTGAGATGGGAGTAACTAGCGAGGTAATTAAATTTGCTGATGACACAAAGTTATTCAAAGTCGTTAAATCACGACAGGATTGTGAAAAATTACAAGAGGACCTTACGAGACTGGGAGACTGGGCGGCTAAATGGCAGATGATGTTTAATGTGAGCAAGTGCAAGGTGATGCATGTGGGAAAAAAGAACCCGAATTATAGCTACGTCATGCAAGGTTCCACGTTAGGAGTTACGGACCAAGAAAGGGATCTGGGTGTCGTCGTCGATAACACACTGAAACCTTCGGCTCAGTGTGCTGCTGCGGCTAAGAAAGCGAATAGAATGTTGGGTATTATTAGGAAAGGTATGGAAAACAGGTGTGAGGATGTTATAATGCCGTTGTATCGCTCCATGGTGCGACCGCACCTTGAGTATTGTGTTCAATTCTGGTCGCCGCATCTCAAGAAAGATATAGTAGAATTGGAAAAGGTGCAGCGAAGGGCGACTAAAATGACAGCGGGGATGGGACGACTTCCCTATGAAGAAAGACTAAGGAGGCTAGGGCTATACAGCTTGGAGAAGAGACGGCTGAGGGGAGACATGATAGAGGTATATAAAATAATGAGTGGAGTGGAACAGGTGGATGTGAAGCTTCTGTTCACGCTTTCCAAAAATACTAGGACTAGGGGGCATGCGATGAAACTACAGTGTAGTAAATTTCAAACAAATCGGAGAAAATTTTTCTTCACCCAAAGTGTAATTAAACTCTGGAATTCATTGCCGGAGAAAGTGGTGAAGGCGGTTAGCTTAGCGGAGTTTAAAAAGGGGTTGGACGGTTTCCTAAAGGACAAGTCCATAAACCGCTACTAAACGGACTTGGAAAAATCCAAAATTCCAGGAATAACATGTATAGAATGTTTGTACGTTTGGGAAGCTTGCCAGGTGCCCTTGGCCTGGATTGGCCGCTGTCGTGGACAGGATGCTGGGCTCGATGGACCCTTGGTCTTTTCCCAGTATGGCATTACTTATGTACTTATGCTGTTTACCGCCAGGTAAGTGCCATGTGATAGAAAATAGAAAATATTTTCTACTGTGTATTTTCGGCACACGCCAAATTCAGAATTATAACCCAGGGTACGCAGTAGCTGGGTGGTAATGCCGATTTGGCATGCGCTGGGTGTGTTTAGGCCCTTACGCACCTTTGTAAAAGGGCCCCATGGTTATTATCTGCTGGAATGCATAATTTTTTCTGACATTTTTAGCATTTTTACACCAGTTATCCAGCATTTTTTGTTGATAAATATCGATTTTAGGTCAGCAGAGCCAGCTGCATCTAGTTTTACTTTCGCTTCTGAATTTTGAATGGTTTGTTATTTTTTAAATGTAGTGCTACTAATTTTTCTTTTATACCTATGTGTTTTTTTTATATGAGTCACTCTGCCTGCACTGATACACTTATGCTTGCACTCTACACCTGTTTGTGATTATGAAAATATATATTGACTGATGCATTCACTCTAACCACAGTTTGTTGTGATAATTTTAAGTTGTTATGCATTATTTATTCACACATTTATGTAACTTGCTAAATAGTTTTTTTATCTATGTAACAATTTTGACTGCATAATTTTACACTTTGTATTATATGTTTTGCTTTTAACTTCTGTGTTTTATTATTATGACTGTTGCTATTATTTATAATGTATTTGTATGTTTTTAATTCATTTAAATGTCTGTACTGTAGCTTTACACCTGACTCAGCCTTTGGGCAAAATGTGGCCACATCAGGTGCTTGTTTTAATAAACTGCATTTGTTTGGGGTTTTTTAATTGCTGTTCTGCTCTATGTTTTGCTGCAAAGCACATCTTACACATGTAAATGTTTGTTGTACACATGAGTTCAATTGTGAAATTTTATCATATTACACGCACTTATAAGTAGACTGCAGGTAGGCATTTCCATGGATGTAGCTAGAACAAAGCATATATGTTTTCAAAAGCCTGCACATAAATACAAACCCTTTCCCCAATCTCATTCTTGGAAATGCTTCCATATAATCTGAGTAAAGTTATGTGTTTACAGTTTGTATATTTTATGGTTTATTGTGATTTATTGAATCGCCTTTCCTTAACAAAGTGATATACAATAACAGTAAAATGAAATGAGCAGAAAAGAATGCCAACACATTAAGGATAGGAAAGAAAGAGGTAATAAAGGAGAGAGAATGAATTTGTATGAATTAAATTTTACATCCATATTGGGCTTGGAGTTTTATTTTTTTTAACACTTCTTTTGTGCATAAATCACTGCTTTATTTGCAGAAATGCCTTTGAAAAAAATGTACCACCATATGCAATTTCTGTTGCAAGGACACTTGCATTTCTTTCCAGATTGAGTACTAAGAACTGATAATTAGAGTTCCCGACATCTTGAAATTAGATTAAAATGTACTGTTATAAAATGTCCACTTATTCATCATTTGGATTTAATTTCTTTGCTATCTTTTAGTTGGCCAGCAATATTTAATAGTGATGCTGTTAATAAACTGTAATATATATGTATCAGTTTCACATTTATTAATTTTTCTACAGGTATATCTATATTCCCATGGGAGGATCTCAGAGTGGATGGCATGGCATGTTATTTTCCACAGCAATCACTTTTGCTTTTGTGAGCTACTGGCATGGTGGGCATGGCTACCTTTGGTACTGGGCAGCATTAAACTGGATTGGAGTAATTGTGGAATATGGGATCAAGAGACTACTTTCTATTTCAGTTATACAAGATAAAATTGTAAGTAAAATCATGTTTCAAATTGCGTGCTATGAAAAATCAGCAAATAGTTTTGTAATTATTTGCAGTGAACAGTGAGGTTGTTGTGGCTCACTGAGGGGTCCTTTTACAAAGCCGCGGTAAAAAGTGGCCTGCGGTAGTGTGGGTGCATCCTTTTGGCACGTGCCGGGAAATGGGCGTGCACAAAAATTAAAACTAGCACACACCTATTTACGACCTGAGCCCTTACCGCCAGCCATTGACCTAACAGTAAGGGCTCATGCGCTACCCACGTGGTAACCGTGCAGCGTGCGCCAATGTGGTCACACTGCCAATTATCGCCAGGAGCACTCCCACAATAAAATATTTTCTACCACGGGATTCGGCATGCACCAAACTCAGAATTACCTCCGGGCGCACGCACTACCCCAGTAGTAGTACCAATTTGGCATGCACTACCCACACATTAGCCCTCTCGCTGCTTTGTAAAGGGGCCCCTGAGAGAATTCTTGCCAGCTGAAGGAGGTGTGATTAAGGGCAGACATAATTGAATGCAGTGAGGATATATATTTAAAACTATAATGAACCTTACTATGTGCTCTTTCATATACTGGTGCCATAATTGATAGAGATACATCCATACCATTGATGTAGTTTACCATTGGTGTAGTTTAGCTGCTTACTTTTTTTTTTTGGGAGGGGGGGGTGTTGCAAAGGATAAGGAAGTCATACTGGCAGTGAAGGGAGGGGGATCAATTCAGCATTACTACCTTCAACATTTGGGAAGGCGCCACTCCCCCATGCCTTTCCAAAGTACACCTATGCCCCTAGTTAGAAAAGATGTGGAAATTATTAGCAACAATTAATTTTATGAAAAGATGTCTTCAATATAAAGTGCGATGATTATCCTAGTTAAACTGCATTCTTACTTAGGGGCCCTTTTACTAAGCCACATAAGTGTCTACGTGTGCCCAATGTGCGCCAAAATGGAGTTACCACCAAGCTACTGCGTAGCTCTTGTGGTAATTTCATTTTTGGTGTGCGTCCAATACGCACGTCCAAAAAACAATTTTTTTTTTTCGGATGCGCGTGTCAGACGTGCGCCAAGTGGCACAAAACCCACACCCACACTACCACAAGCCATTTTTCAGCGCACCTTAGTAAAAGAACCCCTTAATGAAGTGATCAAATGCTTGACTGCCTGTCCTAGTAGTTGTTCAGTAAAACAGCTCATTCACATTTCTGGTGTGTTAAATGTCTAGTAGAACGGTTTTATTGAGGAATGTAACTAGAAACACTTCCGAGGTGGTGATGTAGTTTGCACCTGCTTTGGTAGCCTGCTTCTTGCAAAGGGGTAAGGGTAGTCCAGTTCTTACATAAACGGTACCTGCTGCTTTAAGTGGGGAAAAAGCAGGGAAAAAATCAGCAAATTAGTTCACCAAAAAATAAAATAAAGAGTGCTGGTAGATAGGAGGTGGCAACTGAATGCTGTGACGGTCTTGGCCACTAGTACAACATTGCCACTGCCAATGTCCTCTCTAGCCATAGAGATGGGACCTTCCCCGAAGCTGGGGATATTGCCAACACATTTCTGGGCCCTTCCTTATAAATCAGACACTGAGGACTGCCTTTGACTACGCTAATTTTTTACTGAGTCCAAATATAAATCAACAAACAAAAGATATTCTGCCACATATACTGATGTCTATCAGCTTTGGGAGTGCTTCTGACAACTTTAAAAAAATACTCTTATCCAGGTCTGCTACAGGACACAATTCCAGGCCTGGTTTTCCATCTTGCAGAGCTTTTATCTTTATGGGACTTTCCTGTTATCTGTCCCTTCCCCCTATTTACTTACAACATTTACTGAACAGCTATTTGTAACCCTACAATTATCAGACTCCCATATGCATTTAGATTCCTTCCTTTTTTCCCCCACATTCAGGAGGACAAACACGCACCACCAGTCTGGAACTCATCGTTAATCTTGTCGTGCAAGGATTGTATTGGCTATCAAAGCCATGATTGAATTCAGTCATGCTTGGGACACATAAGAGGACAGTGGTAGGAACCAGGGTTGGAGGTTGTGGTATTGCAGTTAACTAATGTGTCACTACTTTACGAGCAAAGACAAAGAAAGAATGATAAGAAGAAAACAAGGCATGGAATGAAAAAGCGCAATCTAGTGGCTTTGCTGGTATGCATTGGCTGTGTGGGGAACCAACAGCTTACAGAACCATAGAAAACAATTGTGTTGACACCAGCATATCGATGGTGACCAAATATCCATTAAGGCCTCTGAGAGATAGTTGGCCAGATGTTAGGGCAACAACATTGCTAGTTTTTCTAGCAGTTACGATTAATGGTAAGACATGCAGGGGTGGCAGGCCTTGGCTGTTGTATTAAATATAAGAACTTGTATGTTCATCCACCAAGGCTGGAAGAAAACAAAAACGGACTTTTAAAATAGGTGATATTTTATATGTAGCCAAGCTGGAATTTATTCTTAACAGTATAGACCAGAAAAATGGAGCAGACTGGTTTATTGCAGTTGGTATTTACCTGACGACATCTGCTGCATTACTATGGGGGGGGGTCTTTTATTTATTTATTACATTTGTACCCCCGCGCTTTCCCGCTCATCGCAGGTTCAATGCGGCTTACATAGTAACAAGAGAATACAATCTGTAGTATCAGAATCAACAAAGGAGGTATATGATGGGACAAATGAACAAGGAGTAAATGGGATAGATCAGGTGTGAGAGAAAGGATAGGGATAAGTAAGGAGGCGGGGCAATAAAGGAGAAGTTGGGACGAGCATGGAGGGTAAGAAGGTTGGTAGGAGATGTTTTCTGAGTCATTGTTATTAATGGTTAGTTGAACCGGTAAATAGATGTATTGCTTATGTTTGCTTATGGTATGTCAAGTCATTCGGGTAAACCTGTAGATGGGCACGCTAGCGTTTTTAACATGCACTAAAAATAGGTGCACACTAAATGCTAGAGACACCTGTATATTCCTGTGGGCATCTCTAGCGTTTAGAGTGCTCCTGTTTTTAGTGTGTGCTAAAAACGCTAGTGCGCCTTAGAAAAGGACCCCCCCCCCCCCTCAGTAACTAAACAATGAAAGAAGCACCACTTGCAGGTTACCCAAGTACTCGCATTAGGAAGATTCATCGTAGGCAAATGGTAAACATTTTTGGATTCTCCTGAAAATTAACACAAATGGTTGCCACAGTAGCAGAATACAAAAGGGCTTTAATTAGTCAAAATTACTACGGTTATATATGTTAAGAATCAATATAGAGGTGGCACGATAGCTGATTAAAATGAAGTCTCTATCTGCTTGTGAATTGCTTTTAAGTTTTTGCACTCCTGCCAAGTTTCTGGTGAAGTACATATCTGAATCTAAAGCTCAGATCATTGTTTTCTTGCAGTGTTAACACAGCAGTTAACACTTTTATTTATTTATTTATTTATATTACATTTGTACCCCGCGCTTTCCCACTCATGGCAGGCTCAATGCGGCTTACATGGGGCAATGGAAGGTTAAGTGACTTGCCCAGAGTCACAAGGAGCTGCCTGTGCCTGAAGTGGGAATCGAACTCAGTTCCTCAGTTCCCCAGGACCAAAGTCCACCACCCTAACCACTAGGCCACTCCTCCACTTGTAGTCTGTATTGTATCGGAGAGAAAACATTTGCATTGCTGAGTCATAAAAAAGGAGCTGAAATCTAGGAGCAATAGCTATAATGTTAAATATATCTTTAACTGGATATTCACCAAGATATATGGACATCTTGGTGCAGCTGAATATAGAATCTTAAAGCTTTCCAAAATTATTTGCAGAGATTTTGTAGGCCTGCTATATTTGTGGCCAAGATATATAGATACAGTTAGCTGGATAGCAGCTGAATATTCATTGAACATATGAACAATTCATTGATTGTCTGGACCCAACCACCGATGAATATCCAGTAGACCGATTCTGGACAAACTTTGCCATACTTACTGAAGATACCATTTCCCAAGCGATCAACAGGTTCGCCAAGTCCAACTGCAAACTGGACATATGCCCCAATAACCTAATAAAATCCGCCCCTCATGAAAGCAATCCACCTAAGGCAGTGCCCCACCAGATCACAAGGGGGAGTGTCGGGGGCATGTTAAGGGTGGGAGCTGGGACACTTGAACGCTTTTCTGCCATAATGTAACAAAACAAAACCATCCAGGACTAAAACTAAGATGTTTTGAGCTACACCTGTTTTTATAATGAATAAAGCACAAAAGGGTGCCCTAAATGGCCAGATGACCACTGGAGGGAATAAAGGATGACCTCCTCTTACTCCCCCAGTGGTCACTAACCCCCTCCCACCCCCCAAAAATGTGATTAAAAACATTACTTACCAGTCTGTATGCCAGCCTCAGATGTTATGCTCGGTTCCGTTAGAGCTGCATGCAGGTCCCTGGAGTAGTCTAATGGTGGGAGCAGTGAACTGCAGACAGACGACCCATGCCCATACCTCCCCCTACGTGTTACACTTGTGGTGGAAACTGTGAGCCCTCCAAAACTCACCAGAAATCCACTGTACCACTGTACTCGCATATAGGTGCCCCCTTCGCCCATAAGGGCTAATGTATTGGTGTACAGTTGGGGGTAGTGGGTTTTGGGTGACTCAGCAGACAAGATAAGGGAACAACAGTGAGATGTATACAGGGCCGTGCCTAGGGTCTCTAGTGCCCCCCTGCAGACTATCAGTTGGCGCCCTCCCCCCCTCCGTCTAGCAGAGCAGGAACAGAAGGGCGCAGGGAAGTAAGCCAGACCTCAGGAAAAAATAGCACTGTATGTATCCCTCATTGATAAGTCTCTGACTCTAAAGTTTAGCAATTTCATTAAAGCAAAATGTATTTTCATAACACTTCAAAGATTTCCAACTCAAAATAGGAATGCTAATTCAAAATGTGAGCAAAGTCCTCTGTTTCCAAAGATTCTTTTTCTAATCTCCTTTGCACCAAAGGATATAATTCAGATCAAACATTTATCTCTGATCAACTATCTCAGATCAAATATTTATTTCAGATCAAATATTAAGGTTTCCTTGCTTACAGTCACTTAAATCTACCTAGCCTTTATATAGCTTATAGGATTTAAACACTCTTAAACTGAAATTCACCCTTTTCTATTCTTCATAAACTTCAAGTAATCCTGAAATATTCAGATCCTTTTCTCACTAGAGATACCTCAAACTTCAATCTCCACCAACTTGTTTTCATTCATATTTTCTCATTTACCACATAATCAGGCACTCTTTTATAATTTCAATCAACACACATAGGAACTCACAGCTGCATGTCTCTCTTGGCCAAACCGACGGTCAGTTGCTGTCTCACTCTGTTCCCTTCTGGGCAGATTGCTAACAGAAGCTGATCATCCAATCAGTGAGCTCTATTTGAATGCAGATTAACATACAGACACTGTAATGGGAAGTTTTAGTCAAAAACACTAGATAAACCCTTTGTTTTTGGATAAAACTTCACACTTTTGATCAGAGCCATGATCTAACATTAAGGCTGTAAACATTTCCATCATTTTTTTATCCTTAAATATGCAAATGAGAACTTCCCAAAAACGGACTAATTTGCATATGATTTAAACAAATCTGAGCATATGACAACCAACTACAGACTCCCAGCACCTGAATTCTGCAATTAGATTTAATGCAAATACTTTTAAAACTTATTTTTAGCACTTTTAAAATTTCAGGTTCTCTTTAATTTGAATGCTGTTCAAGCTCTGAAGCTCACCCTGAGTGTGGAGTTATCCCCAAACCAAAGCATATATAGCAATCTGGTTGCATTTTCTCAAATAACTTAGAGCCTGCCTACCTCAGTGAATTCTGCTGCGTTGCTTTCACTTCCGGGATCGCAACTTCAGGTGAAAGATTTTTGCAAGTGAGCGGAAGGCAGGGACGGCAGGGCAGCGGCGCCCCTCGAAGGCGGGTGCCCCCCTGCCTTGCTTACCCCGCTTACCGCATCTGCACGGCCCTGGATGTATAACTGGGAGCGTTTACTTGAAGTCCACTGCAGTGCCCCTTAGGGTGCCCAATTGCTTTCCTGAGATGTCTGGGCGACCAGTCTACTAAAAATGCTGGCTGCTTCTACATCCCAATGGCTTGATTTTGTGCGTCCAAAGCACAAAACCTTGTTTGAAACAGTATTTTCGGGGGGGGGGGGGGGAGATAGATGTTTTTCTTTTTTGAAAATGACTTTCTTTCCTATTCAGATTTTGGACGTTTTGTGTAAAAAGTCCAGAGTCAGACTTAGACATCATATTGAAAATGCCCCTCCATGTAACTTGTGCATGTGCTTTGAAAATACGCCTCCTTGTAACCTATGGAACTTTGTAAGTCTAAGTACTTTGAAAATGAACCCCCTAGTTGCTAATAACTGGGGTTAACAGTAAAACAACCCATCTTAACAGTAGCCCGTGTTGATAACTATACTTCTTAATGTGTTTTGCAAAATAAATCAAGTAATATGAGATGAAAAACAAAACAGACACACAAAAAATAAATAAACAGAGCATTCTTCATTTTGATAAGTAGGACATCATTTTGATAAGTGATGACAACTGACAATTCCAACATAGCGCTCCCTCTCTCCAAACAGTTGTGCGAGGTAAAGGTGTGGACCAAAGTCTACTACAAGTTTAAATATATGAGGGGAAGAGAAAATCCAGGAGTGCAGTACAGAAAAAAAAGTGGACTCCCCTTTGCTGCCGACAATTAAAAAAAACAGTTTAGGCAAAATCAGATGAGAATAAGGACTTGCATAAGAGTATAGCATGGAAGAAAAGCAGACTGAGCAGCAAGAAAGCAGCTGCTGTGGTGGAATATTTTTTGGATCACATTTTTTTTTCAGTTCTGCCCTTCTGACTTTTCTCTTCCCCTGATATGTTTAAACTTGTAGTGGACCTTGGTCTACACCTTCAGCTACTGCTGAAATGCCAATCTCAAGAGAACTGTGCATTGGGTCAGGCAGTAGTTTATGAACTTTTCAGTGGTGAATTGTTGACTCGTACCTCCACAGGCTGCATTCTGGAAGCTCTGACGTGACATTGAAAGCTGACCCTCAACGTTGCGATTCCGTACTAACGTTGCTGATTTCCTTCTGCTTGTCAACAGAGAAGATGAAGTTGCTTGCCTTTAACAGGTTCTCAGTAGACAGTAAGATAAATCAGACACATAAACATCCTTCATTGCAGGAAGTCTACTCCTAAGCTCTAGTATGAGACTAAGGAATCGGAAGGCAGCTGCTATGCCTGAGTAAATGTTCAAAAACAGTTTAAAATGGTTTTGGACAAGTTCTTGAGAAAAAGTCAATAGATTGTTGTTTAAGATAGAGCTGGGAAAAGCCACTGTTTATCCCTGGGGGCTAAGTAGCTTAGAATCTAACTACTGTTTGGGATTCTGCCAGGTATTTGTGAACTGGATTAGCCAGGACCCTGGGCTTTATGGACCTTTGATCTGACCCAGTATGGCAATTCTATTGTTGTTATGTTTGGAAACTAGCGCATGTTTAGAAAGACATTTTGGTCATTGTGTGATGTATGTGTCTACAGAGAACCCCCATTATAGATGAGCAACCTCACTATACTGCTGAGCTGCCTGGAAAATTAATTTTAAAATATTTTATTTACATTTTACCACGTTTGCCTTGACATACTATTTTAAAGGCATAGCTTTTCTCTATGTAGGCAACTACTAGAACACATTTTTTCTTTATACTTTGCTTGAAGTGAATTATTTGAAAGATATACTCGTTAACATCCTTTCCCACCCTGTGTTGTAGATGTTGTCACATTTAATTATTCCTTATTTTCTTGTACTAAAGAAAACAAGAATGCAACTCATGTTCTAGCTTTTTCCTTGCACAGTAATTTGTGCTTTGCTCAGTAAGTTTCTGGTGATATGTCTAAATGTAGTCATCAAGAAAGAAGAAGAGAACTACGTTTTTGAGGGTGAAGCAAAATTCAATAATGTGTTTACCAACAGTCATAAATGTCTGATGGTTGCAGCTTATTTCATCCAGTGGCTCTCATTAAATCATTTTGATATTCTTGCACTAGAATGTTTTGTTCTTGCTACATGAACATTAGTTCTGACTTGCCATTGAAAAACAGCATCTACCCTGCAGCACTAAGCTAAGAGTCCTTTTGGGTTTCTGTAAAGTACAATAAATACAATATACAGATCCTAGGTTCTCAAGGCGTTGTTTTTGTGACATGATTTCAATTCTGTACCGTGCACTTTGTAGTGTAATGTGACATCTGAGATCGGAGGATCAAACATTTTTGATTGAGCAACCATTATAACAGGTACTTCCTGTACCTGTATGAACACAAATGGCTTGGATACCAAGGAAACTTAGGAATAGCCTAAAAATAGGTTTACTGTAAATCTGCTTTTGTTTCTAAACAAATTAAAAATGTTTTTCTATCTCAAGGGTCCTGTACTAAGCTGCCATTATCTTGTGGCCATTAAAAAAAATTACCATGTGAGTTTCAAGTTTATTAGGATTTGATATACCGCTTCACAATATACAAATATATATCAGAAACAGAAAGGAACTACAAATCTCATAGGATAGAGGAGAAAGGGGAGAGAGGGGTGCAAGGCTAGTTCGCTTCCCTGTGGTCAACAACTAGCGGGCCTACCCACAACTAGTCATGACCTTAACGCGGCAGTGAATAAATACGTTTTAAGGTCCTGTAAATTTTCCAAAGGAGCTTTCCGAGTGAAGAGACAAGGGTAGTGCATTCCAAAGGGAGGGGCCAATCACGCTGAAAACGCAAGAGCGGATGAAGTTATAGCACACAGTACGGAGTGAAGGGATGATGAGTGTATTTGCTGACAAAGAGTGAAGGATTCTCACTGTCACTTAGGAGGTCATGGGAGTGGGACAGGTAGGGGAGTGTCAACACCCATTTTGTAGGCAGTAAGGGCTCATATGGTATTCCTGAGCTAACCAGTTAGTATGTGCTAACTGTTTTGCAGAGGAACGCCCCATATCTGCCCCCTGAAATGCCCCCTCAAAAAAAAAAATATATATATTTTAGTGCACAGTTACCATGCACCCATTTGACAGTTTCTACAAGACACCTGAGCGCATCCCTCAATATGCCATTTTGGTAATAAACTTGTTTATTGATGACTTACAGTTAAACAAGTTGTGAATAATTCAAACAAACTGTCGAAATATACAAATGCAATGGAAAAGGAGTTAGAAACCATTAACAAATACAAAGTGAGCCACCAAATTTTCTTGTTCTATAAAATATCTCCTTTTTCCCCCTACCCAAACCACCCGCAAACCACTATGTCCCAGCTAGAAAAGCGGGGCGGAGATAAATCCAACAGAGATGAACAATAGTGAAATGTTAAAACAGAACTTCCAAACTGCATGCTTATCCCAGTCCCCTCCCACCCTCCCTACCTTCCACACAAACAAACATACCCGCACACACAAAAAACCTCAGTACACCATTTTAAGTTGCGTTAGGTACACACTAGCACTTTATGCAGCCTAGTAAAACCCCTCAGTTTATTGGAGGCCTAGACTTCTTAATGGTTAGAGTCAGAAAGCTGCCAAGCTACAGTCCCAGGAGGGAGATTTTAGACTAGTCCTGGATTTTTGACAACCCTATCATTGGGTTTTATCAGATGTGTAACACTGATTTCAATGGGTAGAATCAAGGACTACAAATAGCACATTGAAGTAGGATGTAAGTTGAAAAACAGGACTGACTGAAAACTCGCCCTCCTGAAGCAGCTCTAGAGTAGTGTCTCTGGTAGAATCTAGAGATGTCAAGGGTGGACTGCCCCAAAGAATATGATTTATGGGTGATGTTTCTGAGAGATAAATTTGCAAAGTTTTATATGTGAGCAAAACTTCACAGATGGAAGAAAATGATGTTTAGCTTTCTTTTGTGCTTGTGAAAGAATGTAGATGGAGTTCAGGCAGTGTTAGGATAGTTTTCAAAGGAATTTCCCTGATAACTTAATAGTGAACTGGGGGCTCCTTTTACTAAGTGGTGGTAAGTCCAATGCAGACTTACCGCTTGCTATACAGGAAGTACCGCCGGACTACCACAGTAGCCCGGTGGTACGTCCGACCCCTAGCTACAAAATTTTATTTATTTTTGTAGCACCAGAGTGTACCGGTTAGTGTATCTGGATTTGAAAAAGGTTTGAACAAATTCCTGGAGGAAAAGTCCATAGTCTGCTATTGAAACAGACATGGGAAGCAACTGCTTGCCCTGGGATTTGTAGTATAGAGTGTTCCCACAATATGGGTTTCTGTCAGGTACTTGTGACCTGGCTTGGCCACTGTTTGGAAAACATGGTACTGGAATAAATGGACCATTGGTCTAACCCAGTATGGGTACTCTTATGTTATTATGCTCTCTGGATGGCCCTGACAGGATATTCACCTCTTCTGTCTTTGTCAACTTTGACAAATAGGCTTTGATGTCCAAGAGTGGTCAGAGTATGCATGTGGGAACAGTTCTCATGCATACCAGAAATCTGGCCAGTATGGTAGGGTGACAGGAAGGAAACCATAAACTCAAGCAAACCTACCTTGAATCCCCTTTTGAAGCTTGCAAATGAACACTCAGGAGAGTGGCAAAAGGTTTTGTGGTCCGATTAAAATAGAACTTACTCTCCTGAATGGAAGGTATTACATTTGTCACAAATTCAATGTAGCACATCTCTCGGTGAATACTACTACTACTTGACATTTCTAAAGCGCTACTAGGGTTACGCAGCGCTGTACAGTTTAACATAGAAGGACAGTCCCTGCTCAAAGGAGCTTACAATCTAAAGGACAAATGTACAGTCAGTCAAATAGGGGCAGTCTAGATTTCCTGAAAGGTATAAAGGTTAGGTGCCGAAAGCAACATTGAAGAGGTGGGCTTTGAGCAAGGATTTGAAGATGGGTAGGGAGGGGGCTTGGCGTAAGGGCTCAGGAAGTTTATTCCAAGCATAGGGTGAGGCGAGGCAGAATGAGCGGAGCCTGGAGTTGGCAGTGGTGGAGAAGGGTACTGAGAGGAGGGATTTGTCCTGTGAGCGGAGGTCAACGTAGCACATCTCTCGGTGAATACCATCTCCTAAGGGTAGGAGCCTGGTGATGGCAACTTCGTGTTATGGGAATATTTCCCATCAGCAGTGAGTAGAGCACTTGGGATAGAATGGAGAATAAATGGACAAAAGTACAGAAAGATCTGTGAGACAGCCGAGTCTGGAATGGAAGTCTACCTTTCAGTTTGATGACAATCCAAAACATGCAGCCATAGTATGTAGTATATACAGTGAAGTGGCTAAGTAACAAGAGAAAAAATGTCCTCTAAGTGGCCCAGTCAGAGCACCAACATCAATCCAGTCCTGCAGTCTGGTTTTCACAATATCCACAATGAATATACATAACTCCTAGATTCTATATAGAGTGACAGAAATAGTGCATGCAAATCCAGTCATATTCTGGATTTGTGCGTGCAATTTACTTAACAAAATCAGTACTGATAATTGCCACTTAAAACAATTATTGATACTAATTGGCATTAATTAGAATTTACACGCATCTAGGTGTATTCTGTAAAGTGGTGCACGTAAACTCTAATGCGTGCTTCCAAAAAGGGGGTATGGCCATGGGCGGACTGTGGGCATTCCGAAAATCTACGCATGCAGTTATAGAATCCACCTGCTCCACACCTAACTTAGGCACTGGTATTTATACCAAGTTTTACTTGGTGTAAATGGACATACCTAGAGTTATGCACAGGCATGGCCACTAGGGATATTCTTTAAATTGGCTAAGTGTATTCTATAAACTGCGCCTAAATCTAGGTGCGGTTTACAGAATATGCCTAGGCGGAAATATTTTTGGCACCAATTTTTCAAGCGCCATATATAGAATGTACTCCAAAATGTATTTGCATACAGTGGAGTTAGTGCATTCATTTGCATCTCTTGCATATTCAGTATCGATATCTACTTTGTTTTATTACGGGATTTTAAGTAGATATACTACCAAGATTACAAACCCAGAAAAATGCATTGTGGAAACATAAAAAAGGAAAGGGCAAAACACACATTATAATGTATCTCATCCACAACATGGGAAGATAAAGCCCAGAAAAAAAGTATAAAGAAAAAATTCTAATAATTTCAGTGGGCAAAAAGATTATTTTTTAACTTTCTTTTTGTATTTAAACTTTTAACTTTTTTTCCCCTCACACTATCTACACATGAAACAAAGCGGAAACCATATATCAAACATAATGTTCAAGAAGAAATTTCTCCAGTTGAATAGGTACTAGAAAAAAAATATTGATTCCCTTCAAACATTACCAAACACTTACAGACAGATTTCAGAGAAAAATATATCACCCAGGGCTGAGACTTGGGATCTCGGCTCATAAAGTGCCTTCCTACAAAAGTTTGCTTGGCCATGTCAGGAAACATTAGTCTTCTGGCTACAAAAAAAGAGTATTGTTATTAGCAAAAAAAAGTTTCAAGGTAGTTACTTTTCTTCAACTATGATTGTAAAGAAACTAATAAAGTACTACCATCCTAATCCTACAAAAATCGCTAAAAAATACGCACGCAAATTTGAGCATTCACCCAATTTGCATGTGCATTTTAATTGAATAATGAACTAATTAGTGCCAATAATTAACATGCTCACATAAAGTTAGGTGCAAGTCGGAAAACGGGGCGCAGAAATGGGAGGGCCATGGACGGATTGGGGGTGTGACCTTTAGTTATGCATGTAATTATAGAATAAGAGGGCACTGCACCTAAATATAGGCATTTGCACCACATTTCGTTGGTTCAAATGGCCGTTTCTAAATGTAGGCACAATCCATGGGCTTAAACACTGTTCTATAACCTCGCCTAACTGTAGGCGTGGTTCATAGAATATCGCTGGTGCTTTATTTCAGCGCTAAATTTTTAGGCGTCATTTATAGACCTTCTCCCACACATGTTGAAATATTATCTGAAGGCAGTTCTAGAAATCCAGACAAAACCAAGCTTGTAACAGATGTACTATGGTCCAAACCACCCTCGTCAGTCCGCGCAGACTTTAGTCCCTCTAGGCAAAGTAATAGATATTAAGAACAGTTAAAGTATTCTGCATGAGAGTAAGAAAGCCCCTATTTAAATATGTCTTTAAAAGTTCTAGAGGAGGGTAAATAGGTAACTGGAACATTAAATCCGATTTCTAGACCTAAAAACATTTTCCATGGGTTTCCAACTGATTATGGATCTGACGAATGTCTTTATATATTCAAAGTAGCTACAGACAGAATAATAAGAGTCTCTGCCTGCATTTTAAAAAAAGCATTAATCCAAATTAGACAATTTCTATGTTGCTCAGACAATTCCGCAACAGTTTCTTCAATGAATTTACAGAAATGCGTTAACTCCTTGGAGTCCCGGTTCATACATCCTTTATAGTAACTTTCTTATCTTGTAAAGCACTCTCGCCTACTGCTTTATTCAAAGGAGTTGGCAAGTTGAACCATGGCTGGTAGAGGCACAATATTAGAGGACTCTACCACAGATTGTACTTGAGGTCCACTTTCCAAGGAAATGTGCAAAGGAGAAATTACCACACCAGCAACTACTGAGAGCATGTTTCTAGTCCATAGAAAAGAAACAAGTTTGGTGGTGGGATGTGAGGGGCAGCCTCTGTAGGGAAGAGAGTATCAGTAGGGAAGGAACTAATATCCCTTGATGATAGTGGTCTAACGTGTTGATCCATAGAGCCCTTAAAATTAGGCACCACAGTTCTTCAGTCCTGCTACTTAACTTCATCCTCTTACCCATCCGGAATTCAGCTGAAAATTCTCTCCTGCTCCTTACTTCTCAGGTGCTCTGAAGGAGCTCTAAGGTGCATACCCCTTTGGCCCCGCAGACATGTACTTCTAAATTTAAAGGCTGCATCCGCTTCACGTGATCCAATAGAACTACCCACAATTGATGTCCATGGGAATGTCTGATTGGAATTCAGCACATCCAACTCAGTCAGGCAAGATCTTCCCTCAGTGTAGATATATTGAAAACCTGACTGGCTTTATGACTCTGCAGAACTGGAAATCCCTACCCCTGTACTATGAAACTGTTAAATATCCAGTTAACTAACTGGAAAGAGATTAACGTGGTTATTTTAAAAGCCTTTTTTGCATTTTGGGTGTGCATAAACAGCATTTAAGCAGGCTGGAACATAATCGATAGGGGTGAAAACTTCTGTAATGTAAGAGGGTGTGTTTTGATACTTATTTCCGATATAAAGTTGTACAGGTGGTGGAGCCCTGTCTATATAGTCTCACATCTAGAAAATATGAAGCAGCAGAAAAATGAAGGCTACCATTTATTTCTATGACGTTTGGAGACCAAATGATTATTTGTCATGTGTCTGAAGGTAAAGGACCTATACCTCCTGGTTGTGTTGTTTTGTTCAGTTGACATCTGTGTGTGTGGAAGGTAATTTAATACAGATCACCTAGGGCCCTGTTTACTAAGGCGGGTGCACTAACTGTGTAGGCGCCTATAAGGATATTGTAGGCACGTACACGGTTAATGAGCGTTAAAAACACTAATGCGCCTATAAAGCGGCTTAGTAAACAGGGCCCTTAGATTTGAAGGATAAGTGCCTATTTCTTATCTGTTTTGTAAAGCTACATAGGTACTTGTGTCTATTTATAAACCACTAGGGGCACACTAGCAGAAATCATGGCTAGATTTAAGCCACAGACATTTACACCTGCTCAGAAATAGGTATAAATATTAGCATGTAAATTACACACAAACTTATATTTTATAAAGAGCACTTGTACTTTGTGACCCTGCTTGCACTTTGCCCAAACTCTTCCCCAAAACATACCTAATGCATGTTGCGTAAAAATATGAACTGCTTTCCCATCATACACACTTTTGCACACACACCCTTAAAGTCTGTATAACACAATGAAAACGTACAAATAAAGTGAACTTGAAAAAAGAAAGTATTGCATATCAGAGTGCTAAATATTTGTTGTAAAGATGGTTGTATATAACCCCTGTATAATTTTGTGTGTATGTGTGTTTCTTTTAAACAAAATACTTGTGTTGCGGAGGTCTTGAAGATAACCGTTAGCTTTTTTGCAGTTTAATGCTATCCTGCATTATCATCGTTGTGTTGCATTTTTGCTGTAGTGTACTGAAAAGAAAATTTAATTATTATTTAATTATTATGATGCTTCTCAGGACCAATTTGTGCCACCAAAGATCTATCGGCGAATCCATGCTGCAGTAGCAGCTGTTTCCACTTCAATGCTCATCTTAACCAATCTGATCTTTCTGGCTGGAGAGCATATTGGGGAAATCTACTGGAACAGGATCTTTGTGCAAGGTAGGCTATTTTAATGCCAATGGCAGATCTATACCTCCAGTTGCCCTTAAGCAGCTAGATAATTCGCTGTCTCCTCCCCCAACAAGATAGTGCAGTTCTGCAATTGATGATGTCAAGCAAATGATTCTCACAGCCTGGTGGCTGCCCATAGGCACTTCCCTGCTGTCTATTGGTAAATCTATTCCTGCATACTGTACAGGATATGAGACATTTAAAAAGATATTTGAGTAGTTTTCATGTTTTATTTTGTTTTATTTATATTGATTACCTTTAAAAAGATATTTAAAAGACCTGCACAGTCAGAGTTATTCATGAGTATCACCAATTTTGTGTCTGGACAAAATGCTTAGTAAATCCATTTCTTAGCTTATTATTTTCAAACCTAGCATGTCTAGCTTTTCCTGTGAAGTAGATTTTTGGGTTTTGTGGGATGTATGAGCCTGCAATCATGAAGTAACTGCATCGCATTATACGAGAAATTTAAAGGCAAGCAATTTAGAAATGATTGATGAAATTAAGCATAATTTCAAGTGTGTTGAGCTGTGTACAGTGTATGCTGCTTCACTTTCAAAGTTCTTTTGCTAAATGTAATTACATCATTAGTGGATAAAAGGCATTGTCACAATTATCTTTCCTTCCTTTCTACCCTTAACAGAAAGGGAGATGCATTATACTACTAAGGATTAGGTTTTGGGCAAAAATGTGCAAAACGCTTACAAGTCAGTTGCACAAACATGAAGTAGTACATCTTTGATCAAAGACTTAATGGCTGTTAAAGAGTGTAAAGATGTCTGTTAAAAATAGCATAGTTCTGTGAAATCCGGAGGACTTTACCAACCTGTGGTAGTTAGTAAATCACATGGTACTATTGCATTCATTCCTATGACCAAAACATTGTGTGTTTTGAGCTGCAGGAATACATGATGATGGTGGGCCCAATCCCAGGCCTGCCACCTTTTAAAGGGGCCATAGTATTTGAGCACAACCCCCCCACCCTCTCCTGTTGCTTCTCTCAATATAACTGTTTACACACTTGGTGAGACAGTAGGCCCCCCTCCACCTGGGTCAAAGGGACCCCCTTCTAGGGCTCTCAAATCCCTGTTGGTCTAGTGGCCCAAAAGCATCCCCCAAACCTCTACAGGGGGCAAAAGTTTGCCTCTGATGGGGGCAAAATTGTAGAATAGAAGGGTCCACTTCCAGTAAGCTCTGCCCTCAAAGTTCCTAGTTCCACCCCCCCCCCCCCAAAAGAGTCCAAGTCTGTGAGTAGAGAGCAAGCACCCCCCTATCCCTCAAATCCTGACTTAACCTTACAATGCATAAGTCCTTGGAGGACAGGATGAGTTCTTACCCACTTCTGTTCCAGATCTCACCATGTTTCAAAAGAACAGTGCTTTGAACTCAGAATGACATCAGAACGTACCACTTGGGGTCTGACAAATAAACATAGTAACATAGTAGATGACGGCAGAAAAAGACCTGCACGGTCCATCCAGTCTGCCCAACAAGATAACTCATATGTGCTAATTTTGTGTATACCCTACTTTGATTTGTACCTGTGTTCTTCAGGGCATAGACTGTATAAGTCTGCCCAGCACTATCCCCGCCTCCCAACCACCAGCCCTGCCGCTGCTGACATTAACCACATTTCTGTTACATGATTGTTTTACAGTGTGGTTAAATGTTTATATTTCTGATATTGTTTCATGTTAGTCCTATTACTAGGAAATAATTTGCTATTTCTGTGTGTATCTCATTGTTGTATTTATGCTTATATTTGCTTCTTTTACTATTGTTATGCTGTTAACATAATTGTATGTTTTATGTCAATCTGTGTATATTGCCTTAAGTCAATTTCTTCATAAAGGCAGTTAATAAATCCCAATCAACAAAATAAATAAATAATCCAGATAAGGTGCTTGCTAGATGTCTTCTATAGAGAGAAATATACTGTGTTGTACTCTATGGTCTGGCCTATTGTGGATTAAAAACTGGTTAAATGGTAGAAAACAAAGAGTAGGGGTTAAATGGTCAGTATTCTCAATGGAGAAGGGTAGTTAGTGGGGTTCCCCAGGGGTCTATGCTGAGACAGCCGCTTTTTAACATTTATAAATGACCTAGAGATAGGAGTAACTAGTGAGGTAATAAAATTTGCTGATGATACAAAGTTATTCAAAGTCGTTAAATCGCAGGAGGGTTGTGAAAAATTACAAGAGGATCTTACGAGACTGGGAGACTTGGCGTCTAAATGGCAGATGACGTTTAATGTGAGCAAGTGCAAAGAGATGCATGTGGGAAAGAGGAACCCGAATTATAGCTACATCATGCAAGGTTCTACGTTAGGAGTCACTGACCAAGAAAGGGATCTAGGTGTCGTCGATAATACGTTGAAACCTTCCTCTCAGTGTGCTGCTGTGGCTAAGAAAGCAAATAGAATGTTAGGTATTATTAGGAAAGGCATGGAAAACAAAAATGAGGACGTTATAATGCCATTGTATCGCTCCATGGTGCAACCGCACCTCGAATATTGTGTTCAATTCTGGTCGCCACATCTCAAAAAAGATATAGTGGAATTAGAAAAGGTGCAGAGAAGGCCGACGAAAATGATAAAGTGGATGGGACGACTTCCCTATGAGGAAAGGCTAAAGCAGCTAGAGCTCTTCAGCTTAGAGAAAAGGCGACTGAGGGGAGATATGATAGAGGTCTATAAAATAATGAGTGGAGTGGAACAGGTAGACGTGAAGCTTCTGTTTACTCTTTCCAAAAATACTAGGACTAGGGGGCACGCAATGAAGCTACAAAGTAGTAAACTTAATACGAGAGAAAATATTTCTTAACATGTAATTAAACTCAAATTCATTGTCAGAAAATATGGTAAAAGCAGTTAGCTTAGAGGGGTTTAAAAAGGTTTGGATAGCTTCCTAAAAGAAAAGTCTATAAGCCATTATTAAATGGACTTGGGGAAAATCCACTGCTTCTTTCTAGGATAAGCAGCATAAAATGTATTGTACTCTTTTGGGATCTTGCAGGTACTTGTGACCTGGATTGGTCATTATTGGAAACAGGATACTGGGATTGATGGATCTTTGGTCTGTCCCAGTATGACAACATTTATGTACTTATGTATGAGGAAGGAGAATGTGGCTTCAGACTCTCCATATCCCAGAAAGCCTTTTTTGAGGGGGCGATCATGAGGAAAGTTAAAGGGGGTTAAACTGCTTTATTTTTTAACCAAGGGGGAGGAGAGAGAGAAGGAAAGGGTGAGTACTGGTATAGAAAGAGGTTACCTTTTAAGATGGAGAGAGGGACAGAGTAAAGGATTCCAGATGTACGTTGTCTTGGCCCATCTATAGTAGCTGCATGAAATAGGGCAGTAGGCACAATTTACACAGGGAAGAAGGAGATTACATGTAATATAGTAAATGACGGCAGATAAAGACCTGTACGGTCCATCCAGTGTGCCCAACAAGATAAACTGGTGATTTTAGATTTATATATATATATATATATATATGTGGTCGGTGGCCCAACTGTTTGGGGAAGCTAAAGGGGGCGGGGTTAGGGGTGGGGCTTACATCCATAAATGTCTCACAACACACAGAAAAAAAAAATAAGTACAACATCCCAAATGTGAAAAGTTACAAGCACCACCCTAATTAGTGAGATTGAAGGTTAGCAAACGTGGGCGCGGGCAAAATCCGCCGGACGCCCCGGACATGCCCTCAAAAAGAGGACATGTCCGGGGAAATCCGGACGTATGGTAACCCTAGGTAAGTCCTGCTGGATTCCTGTTCAGGGGCGGGCGATGGCAGCTGAGGCGGTAAAACGCTGTTCCTGATGCGGGAAACGGCGTTCAGTGGTGGACCTTTGCAGCGGGGGGTGCGCTGATTTGGTGGGACTCGACGGAGCTGTGCCCCCCCTCCCCCCCCGAGAGTGTGCTTTCTCGCCCGGAGCCTGGCAATTCTCGCTCCATTTTGCGATCGGTTGCGGAGCCGGCTCTGGTAGCAGTTTTGGGCAAAGCTTCTTCTCCGCTGGTAAGGGAGTCGGGGGGGGGGGGGGGCGTCAGGCACTGTGGGCGGTGGTGCAGGTGCCATGGCTGCGACCTCCGTTGCGGGGGAGGGGGTTCGCCAGAGTTTATTTTGCTACTCCATCAGGTGTTTTTGTTGAAAAGGGCCTTGCCCCCTCTCACGCAGCTGCGACAGCTTCGGCCTTTGATCCTCTCAGGGGGTCTGGGGGTAACCAAGAGATTTTGGGGTTTCCCCAGAGGATTTCTCCTCCTTTAAAAAGCCTAGGCTTTCTTTGGGGTCTGAGGAGGGGTCCTGCATACAGTCGCCTGCAGCTTCCTCTGTGGTGGCTCTCTCGGAGCAGACGGGAGGACGTAGAGGACGGTGTCCTCACTGACCAACCAGAGGACTCTTCCGCCATGAGGATTTTCCATAAGGAGGAGTTGTCCTCCTTTATCTCTCAGGCGCTGGAAGCCCTGAATATAGAGGACCCTGAGGTTGCAGCTTCTCAGGCGGTCAACCCCAAGATGGCTAGTATCAGGCGACCTTCTAAGGCCTTTCCGGTACATGAAGCTATTGAAGAGTTGATTTTGGTGCAGTGGGCAGATCCGGATGGGGGGGCTGAAAGTAGCCAGGGTTATGACCAGGCTGTATCCGGTTTCAGCGAACCATTTAGAGCAGTTTGCTCTACCTAGGGTGACGGCGGTCACTAAGAAGACTACTCTTCCAGTGGAAGGTGGTGTGGCACTTAAGGATATGCAAGACAGACGGCTAGAGGCCTCTTTAAAACGTGCCTTTGAGGTGGCCGCTTTGACACTTCAAGCTTCTGTTTGTAGTTCTTATGCGGCTAGAGCTTGTCTCAGTTGGCTACATTCTGTCATGGATTTGATTTCGCAGTCTGATATGTCGGGAACTCCTCAGATGTCGCTGATGGATATTGGGCAGGCGTACTTGGCGGATGCCTTGTATGATTTGGTCTGTGCTTCAGCCAAACTCATGGCCTTGACCGTTTCCTCTCGGCGTCCTCTGTGGCTCCGTCATTGGGCCGCAGATATGGCCTCTAAGCAACGGTTCATTAAATTGCCTTTCCGAGGGAAATTGCTTTTTGGGGAAGACCTAGAAAAGATTGTTAAAGATTTGGGGGATTCTAAATCTAGCGTCTTCAGGAGGATAGACCCAAGTCTACTTCCAGGAAGGGAGTCTCAAGGTCACATTTCAAAGAGATGCGCCGGTATCGCCCGGGGCGGTCCAACACAGCCTTTCAGCGTCCTTGTTTTGGGCAGCGTTCTTCCTTTCGCAATGAGAAGCGTCCGGCTGGTCCCCCCTCTCGTCAGGGGGCTCCTTCTCAAGCCTCCCAATGATGGGGTGCAGGTCCACTCGAGTAGAGAGCAGATCGGTGGTTGGCTTTCTCTGTTTCTTCCAGAGTGGGCCAGAATTATTTCAGACCAGTGGGTCCTCGATGTGGTTCGAGAAGGTTACAAGCTAGAATTCTTCTCCTCCCGTCACAGACTTTTTCTGGAGTCCCACTGTGTATTGCGTGCCAAGAAGACAGCAGTTCTGCAGTGTTTGCGAGACCTGTTAAGGATAGGGGCTATCGTTCCTATTCCTCCTCTCGAAAGGCGCACAGGTTGGTACTCCATCTTCTTTGTGGTTCCAAAGAAGGGAGGGGCTTTTCAGCGTATTCTCGATCTCAGAAAAGTAACCAGTTTTGCGGGTTCGTCACTTCCGCATGGAGACATTAAGGGCAGTTATTGCTGCTGTTCAACCAGGCGAGTTTTTGACGGCTCTAGATTTGAGGGAAGCTTACCTGCACATTCCCATTTGGCAGCCCCATCAGAGATTTCTCAGATTTGTGGTGCTGGGTCAGCACTTCCAGTTTCAGACCTTTCCTTTCGGAATGGCCACTGCCCCACGCACTTTTTCCAAGGTCATGGTGGTGATGGTGGTGGTGGTGGCGGTGTTCCTGCGGAAGGAGGGGATTCGAGTGCATCCATATCTCAATGACTGGCTGATTCGGGTGACGACAGCAGAAGAGAGTCGAGTGGTCACCGACTGAGTGATTGCGGTGTTGCAATCCTTAGGTTGGGTGGTCAATATGGACAAGAGTCATCTGGTTCCTACTCAGAGTCTGGAGTATCTTGAAGTGCAATTCAATACGAAGCAGGGGAAGGTGTTTCTCCCTGAGGGGCGAAGGATCAAATTTCTTTCTCAGGTACAGACCTTATTGAGTCGTCGCACTCCCCGAGTGTGGGACTATGTTCAGCTCCTCGGTTCCATGACAGCGACCTTGGAGGTCATTCCATGGGCAAGGGCTCACTTGCGGCCTCTTCAGAATTTCCTTTTCAGCAGATGGTCGCCGACGTCGCTGGATTATCAACGGCGCCTTCCTTGGTCGAGCCGTGCCGGAGACAGTCTCACGTGGTAGCTCCGGTCAGCCAATTTGCAGAAGGGTGTTTCTTTGGCATCTCCCAATTGGGTGGTAGTCGTGACGGATGCCAGCCTTGCAGGCTGGGGAGCACATTGTCTTCATCGAGTAGCCCAGGGATCGTGGACCCCTCTCGAAGCGACTTGGCTGATAAATCATCTGGAGTTGCGAGCAGTCGTGAATGCGCTGCAGAGTTTTCAGGACCTTCTGCAGGGTCAGGCGGTTCATGTATTCTCGGACAACACCACGACGGTGGCCTACATCAATCGGCAGGGGGGCACTCAGAGTCGGACTCTTTTGGACGCAGCGGAATGGACGCTGTTGGACTCGGCTTTTCGGCTGATCTGTCAACGTTGGGGAAGACCAGTAATGAATCTCATGGCCATGGCTTGCAATGCCAATGTTCCCCCGTTCTTCAGCCGCAAACGGCAGCCAGGATCCACAGGATTGGATGCTTTTCTCCAGCCATGGCCAGAACAACAGCTACCGTATGTTTTTCCTCCGTGGCCTCTGATTTGATTTGCTTACTTTATTTATTTTTTGTCTATTAGATTGTAAGCTCTTTGAGCAGAGACTGTCTTCTATGTTTGTGCAGCACTGCGTATGCCTTGTAGCGCTATAGAAATGCTAAGTAGTAGTAGTAGTAGTGATAGGGAGAGTTCTTTGCCGCATAGGGCAGCATCGGGGGGCCAGTCGTTCTAGTGGCCCCAGACTGGCCCCGACGGCTGTGGTATACGGATCTCGTTCGAGCACTCTCAGAGCCACCATTGCGACTTCCAGTGACTCCCGATCTGCTGCATTAAGGGCCAGTTCAGATGGAAAATCCCTCCCGCTTTGGTCTTACGGCCTGGCTATTGAGAGGCAGTAGCTGAGGAAGAAGGGATTTTCAGGACCAGTCATTGCCACTCTGCTGGGGGCACGGAAGCAGTCTACTTTAGCAGCGTACGCGCGAGTGTGGAAAGCTTTCTCTGCGTGGTGTGCTTTGCATGCTGAATCGCCTTTTCGGGTGGGCATTCCGGTTTTTCTGGAGTTCCTTCAAGATGGTCTTAAAAAGGGATTGGCATATAATTCCCTTCGAGTGCAGGTGGCCGCGCTAGCTTGTTTTAGGGGCAAACTTTAGCAGCTCACTCTGATGTGGTCCGTTTCCTATGCGGGGCTCTTTGGCTTCGGCCTCCTCTGCGGCAGCCATGCCCAGTGTGGCATTTGAATGTGGTACTGCGAGCCCTCCAGGCCCCACCGTTTGAGCCGTTGAATAAGATTTCTGAGAAGGATCTAACACTTACGATATTGTTTTTGGTGGCCATTGCTTCAGCTAGGAGGATTTCTGAAATTCAAGCTTTGTCTTGCAGAGATCCTTTTTTGCAGTTTTCTGAAGCAGGGGTGTCGATCCGGACAGTGCCGTCGTTTCTACCTAAAGTGGTTTCGGCTTTCCATGTCAATCAGGCGGTTTATCTTTCGTCTTTTCGAAGAGAGGATTATCCGGGGGAGTTTGCCTTGCTACGTTTCCTGGATGTGCGGAGAGACTTGTTTCTGTACTTGCAGATCTCTAACGAGTTTCGACGCTCAGATCATCACTTTGTGCTCTTGTCGGGATCGAAAAGAGGCGGCTTCTAAGGCTTCCATTGCTCGCTGGATTAGGGAAGCCATTGGAGCGGCGTATCTGCTACAAGGGCGGGCGTCTCCAGTGGCCCTGAAGGTGCACTCTACTCGGGCACAGGCAGCTTCTTGGGCGGAGGCAGAGGCCTTATCTCTGGAAGAGATTTGTCAGATGGCTACTTGGGCATTCCGTCATACTTTTGCAAAGCATTACAGGCTAGACATATCTGCTTGGGTGGATGTGAGTTTTGGGGCGGGGGTGTTGTTACGGGGAGTGTTGGCTTCCCACCCTACTTAAGGAATGCTTTGGTACATCCCACTAATTCCTAGATTCATCTGCTGCAAGTGACAAGGAAGGTAAAATGATGTCTTACCTGATAATTTTCTTTCCTTTAACGCAGCAGATGGATCCAGGATCCCTCCCTAGTTCAGCTGATGTTTTTTTTTCATTTTCCGTGCAAAGTGGCTATTTTTTCCTTCCAGGTTCTCTTTTGCAGAGTTCAGACAGATATGGGAACACGGAAAGGATTCCGATTTCTGGATCAAGTTGCAGTTATTTTGAAGTTCTTATTTGCTTCTCTGTTTTTCATAGTGAGGATGGTTTCTGGTTGTTGTTGGTTTCATATTTTTGGTCTTGGCAAATGCTTACAAATGACATACTAACTGAGGAAGAAGCTGGCCGTCTGGCATCACTGCCTTTAGTTTGTTTATCTCTATCTCCACCTGCTGGTAGGCGGACTTAACCCATTAGTTCCTGGATTCATCTGCTGCGTTAAAGGAAAGAAAATTATCAGGTAAGACATAATTTTACCATTATTTTCACAGGGATCTTATTGATTCCTCAAGTCTCTTCTTACTGTCAGGCATCCTGAGGGATTTCTTCTGTCTCTGAAATTGGCCCACACAAACTCAAGGAGTGCAGTGAGGCCTCAGAATCGGCATGTTTCTTTTCATCCATGTCTTTAAACATAGAAACCAGTTCAACAAGAACCAGGGTTCCGATTAGGTTCTGAGAGCCCTCATTCACAACCTCTTAGTTATTTTGCTCCAATTATATATCCCTCCCATCATTAGGGTCAGCCCAAGGGTATCTGATGTCCTAAGCAAACCTTCAGCATTGCCCTAAGCTCCCCACCCCACCCCACCAGGGGTCTCAAGGCCCTACCCGCCCAGTAGTCCATACCATCGCCCTTGCTATCTTCCCCACCATAGTGGCCAGCATATTTCCTTCCCCTATCTTTCTTCTTCTCCCTTCCCCTTGATAGCCAACATCATTCTCCCCTCTTTACCTCTCCTCCCAGTGCCAGACTATTTCCTTTGTGCAGGGATTTGTATCTGCTTTTTCTCTAGGTACTTTTGCTGGCTAATTCTGTTCACATTGTTGCCATTTTAAATCTGTGCCAGAGAGGGCAGGAGCAATATCCAGTCCCGCTCAAAATATTAAACTCTGCATTTTTAACCCTCTCTTTTGTAATTTCCACTACTGAAGCTATGGGGAAGCGGAAAGGGTTTTTTTTGGGATGCTAACCCCCCCCCCCCCCCCCCCACTTGCCCCATCCCCCAAAACAGGCCTGATAGATACATCCATTCAACGGAGTTCGGGTGCTTTTGATTCTAAAGGGAAGCCAGTTTGAAGGCATATTGCAGAAAGAAGACTGTGTCTTCTTCAGCCTGTAGAGCTTGATCTTTAACCTGCTGTCTTGGGGGACAGGCTGTTTTATATCCCTGTAGATCGCATACAGAATGCGGTGGATAACCTGATGATAAACCAGGTTTTATAGTGTTGACAGCCATATACCCAGCAGTGCTATAATGTTTGGTTTCTCATTTTCTTTTCTTTTAGGCTGCTCATATGTTTTATTATGTCCCCTGCTAAGCAAGTTTCAAACAAATATAATAATCTTGTCCAAGATCCCAATCTGGCTGTTTACACTAAAAGAATCCCTTCATGGAATACACAGTAAATCCCATGCTAGAACAATTGCGTCTGCCGGATTTCATCAGCTGTGTGGGGAGACTATGTAATGGCTGTTGTACTTGAAACAAGGCATTCCGATAGGAGTTGTTTTGTTTTGCCATTACATTTTCCTAGCAATAAAAAGAAGTAGCTAGTGGTTAAGGATCAGGTATTAAAAATTATTTTTTTTAATGTCGCTACTAGAAAATGTACCAATGATTTAGCAAGAGTTTAGAGTAAAGGATTTTTTATGCTGATGAAGAAAGTTGGACTCAGTAATATTCTTCTTACCTTATTAACATATAAAAGGTGGAGGTTGGCTTTTCACTTTCTCACATTTTGCAATCCACAGGAACAGTATAGTATATTAAGTACTTTGCAGTTATACAAGAGAGGGGGATTGTTGTATATTGGCTACTAGAAAATGTGACATTTGTCTGACTTTTTAAAATTTTTATATTGTAGCAGCATTACATTTACTTGAAGACATTTGTTCCTGCATATAATAAATGTAAACTGCTTTGGTTGTACCAGAGAAAGAGAAAGGGGGTATATCAAATCCATGACCCTTGACCCTTTCCTTGCAGGGCTGGTGCAAGCATAACAGGTGCCGTAGGTGATCTTCCATGCATGCCCACATCAAGTAACTTCCAGGCCTCTATTCCTGCCCCCCCCCCCCCCCACCTGAAATTCTGATAAACTGAATAACAGTTACCCCAGTGCTACTCTCCTAGAATGATTCTGTAAAATAAATACAGAATTAGACATCCTCCTCCTCATTCTATAATGTGAGCACCTAAATGTAATTTAGACCAACTCCTCATGTCATGCTTAACTGTACATAGAACTTGCTGTGAGTTTAGCCACCCATCTATTTATCCCAGTTGACTCTGTACTACAGACCTTGTCTCCATCTATATATCTGCACTTAGCCCCTTGGCTAAATAGTAAACTGTATTGTCGAAAAGCATCAGCATCATATCTATGTTATCTGAATGTTCTAATACATGCTTATTATTATGCTGACATTGCATTAGTTCATCATTTGAATATTCTTCCATGCTGTCTATTATGGTATTGTTTGTATTGTACTGACATTAATCACATCTATGTTATATGATTGTTCTGCAGTGCAGTGTGTATATTTTTGAAACTGTCTCATGTTAGTCCTATTATTAGGTTTTAAGTTTGCTGTTTCCAAGTTCACCTCATTTATTATATTTGTTTCTATTTGGTCATGTTACGATTGTTATGCTGTTAACAAAATTTTAAACGTACCTGGTGTACATCTCCTTGGGTGAATCTCTTCAGAAAGGTGGTTAATAAATCCCAATAAATAAATTAAAATACATAATGAAGGCAAAATTTCCAAAAACTATTTACCCAGGTGAGGGGATTTATTTTAAAATTGCTCATCCCTTTTGTAGGTTTAGAGTATGCTTTGCAGTTGTTGTATAACTGTCAGCTGTTCTTTGCCACCTCTTCCCTTCTCCCTCCTCCCCTCACCAAAACTGTAATCTTGGGACCAGTTACAGGTCCTGATTTCTTGCAGACAGG
The DNA here is from genome assembly GCF_901765095.1 of Microcaecilia unicolor. Taxonomy (NCBI): domain Eukaryota; kingdom Metazoa; phylum Chordata; class Amphibia; order Gymnophiona; family Siphonopidae; genus Microcaecilia; species Microcaecilia unicolor. Next base: position 78,681,022 of record NC_044033.1, on the reverse strand, counting down.
CCTCTCATTGACCTTAAACTGACTGAGAGCTGCTGCCTCTGCCTGTTATTTGATATCCTTAATCTGTCTACCACTAAATCAATTGTATCATATCTGAGCTAGGTCTATTTATTCTTTTTCTTTGTTTGCTTTACTAACATTTTCCTTTTTATCGTGTAATAAATCAGGAACACTGTACTAAGCATTAAATAGTGCTGTATAAACCTATATTTTCTTAGTCAGCTGTTCCTAGTTTAGCAGCATCTGTGAAACAGTGAGATTTTGTATACGGAGCATTGATCTCATCATTACAGCCAAATCTGAAGCAAATGCTACCCTCCTGTGCGCTGCAGTGCAAGAAACATTAAACAGCTACAGAAGTTGATTAAACACCTTAGCAAACCTCTGACTTAGAGGGGATTTTCAATATGACAACTAAGTCCAACTTTGGACATTTTGTTCAAAATGTCCAGAATCCGAACAGCAAATATAGCCATTTTCAAAACAGCAAAATGTCTGTTTTCTTTTCAGAAAATGGCCACTTGCTAGATGTTTTTGTGCTCTGTGCATTTATCTTTTTGGTCCATTTTTGAAAAAAAAATTTAAAACTCCATGTGAAAAATGTACAAAATCAAGCCTTTGGGATACAGGAGGAGCCAGCATTCTTAGTAGACTGGCCACACAGATATCCCAGCAGAGCAGTGGGGCACCCTAGGGGGCACTGCAGTGGATTTCACCAAAAGCTCCCAGGTACACATCTCACCATTAGTCCCTTATATTGTATAGTGAGCCCTCCAAAGCCCACAAAAAACCTACTGTACCCAACTGCATACTGCTACAATATTCCCTATGGCTGCAGGTGTCATGTATATGTGGGTACAGTATGTGTTTGATGGGTTTTGGACAGCTCACACTTTCCACCAGAAGTGTAATAGAGTGAATTATGGGCCTGGGTCCCCTTCTCCATAGCACACTACACCGACCACTAGGCTACTAGGACCTGCTTTCTGCTGTAATAGGACTATAGCATCTGAGGCTGTCATAAGGCTGATATGTACTGTTTTACATCTTTGAGGGGTGGGAAGGGGTCAGTGACCAATGGGGGAGAGTAAGGAGGGGGTTCATTTCTTTATTTCTCCAATGGTCATCTGGTCATATAGGGCACATTTTTGTGGCTTAGTCGTTATTAAAATAGGTCTAGCTCAAAACTTCTTGGTTTTAGTCCTGGACGTTTTTCAGCCATAATTGAACAAAACGAAAAGGTCCATGTCTTAGGAACATCCAAATCCCGCCCTTATCATGCCCCCAACACTCCCCCTTGAGATCTGGATGCACTGCAGATGAGCTGCATAGAAAAACATCTGGGAAATGGGTTTCAAAAATACTGATTTGGACATTTTGGTGAAAAAACTTCCAACTGCTGCTTTATGCCACTTTTTAGACATTTTTCTCTTTTGAGAATGAGCCCCTTAATCAACTGTAAAATCTGTTAACTGCAGCTGTTGTTCACTGCTGTTATTAAGGTGAAAAGGAATCTGAAAATAGGTAGTTAGTTGGAAAAGATACAGGGATTCTTTTACTAAGCTGTGGTAAGCACTAACACATGCTTACCTCAGGTTAAAATGCACTACTGTGGGGTGTGCTCAGGCATCCCACAGTAGTTTTGAAACTGGCGCACACTACCCTTGCGCTAAAAAAATAAATTTTGAGGATGGAGAGTGGGTACAGCTATGCTAATCGGTTAGTCTGACGTTGGTGCCGGAGAAAATGGTAGAGGCTATTATTAAAAACAAAATTACAGAGCACATCCAAGGACATGGTTTACTGAGACCAAGTCAGCATTGCTTTAGTGTGGGGAAATCTTGCCTGACCAATATACTTCAATTCTTTGAAGGAGTAAACAACATGTTGACAAAGGGAATTTTCAAAAGGTGTTTGAAAAGGTACCTCAAGAAAGGCTACAGAGGATATTGGAGGGTCTTGGGATAGGAGGAAATGTCCTATTGTGGATTAAAAACTGGTTTAAGGATAGGAAACAAAGAGTGGGGTTAAATGGGCTGTATTCCCAATGGAGAAGGGTAGTTAGTGGGGTTCCTCAGGGGTCAGTGCTAGGACCGCTGCTTTTTAATATATGTATAAACGATTTAGAGATGCGAGTAACAAGCGAGGTAATTAAATTTGCTGATGACACAAAGTTATTCAAAGTCGTTAACTCACGAGAGGATTGTGAAAAATTACAGAAGGATCTTACGAGACTGGGGGACTGGTCGGCTAGATGGCAGATGACGTTTAATGTGAGCAAGTGCAAGGTGATGCATGTGGGAAAAAAGAATTCGAATTATAGCTACGTCATGCAAGGTTCCACGTTAGGAGTTACGGACCAAGAAAGGGATCTGGGTGTCGTCGTTGATAATACACTGAAACCTTCTGCTCAGTGAGCTGCTGCGGCTAGGAAAGCGAATAGAATGATGGGCATTATTAGGAAAGGTATGGAGAACAGGTGTGAGGATGTTATAATGCCGTTGTATCGCTCCATGGTGTGACCGCACCTTGAGTATTGTGTTCAATTCTGGTCGCCGCATCTCAAGAAAGATATAGTAGAATTGGAAAAGGTGCAGCAAAGGGCAATGAAAATGATAGTGGGGATGGGACGACTTCCCTATGAAGAAAGACTAAGGAGGCTAGGGCTTTTCAGCTTTGAGAAGAGACGGCTGAGGGGAGATATGATAGAGGTATATAAAATAATGAGTGGAGTGGAACAGGTGGATGTGAAGCGTCTGTTCACACTTTCCAAAAATACTAGGACTAGGGGGCATGCGATGAAACTACAATGTAGTAAATTTAAAACAAATCGGAGAAAATTTTTCTTCACCCAACGCATAATTAAACTCTGGAATTCGTTGCCGGAGAACGTAGTGAAGGCGGTTAGCTTGGCAGAGTTTAAAAAGAGGTTGGACGGTTTCCTAAAGGACAAGTCCATAGACCGCTACTAATTGGACTTTGGAAAAATCCACAATTTCGGGAATAACATGTATAAAATGTTTGTACGTTTGGGTAGCTTGCCAGGTGCCCTTGACCTGGATTGGCCACTGTCGGGGACAGGATGCTGGGCTCAATGGACCTTTGGTCTTTTCCCAGTATGGCATTACTTATGTTATGTACTTATGTTTGTACCTGAGGTAATGGAGGGTTAAGTGACTTGCCCAAGATCACAAGGAGCAGCAGTGGGGATCTGAACCGGCCACCTCTGGATTGCAAGACTGGTGCTCTAACCAATAGGCCACTCCTCCACTTAATCTATGGTAAGCTTATTTGGATCCATTCCTTCTAAACAGAATTCCTTTGTATTTATCTCATGAATTTTTGAATTCCATTACCATTTTCATCTCCACCACCACTGCAGGAGGGCATTCCAGGTATCTACCACCCTCTCAGTGAAAAAATACTTCTTGACATTATTCCTGAGTTGGTCCCCCTTCAACCTTAATTCATGTCCTCTGGTTCTACTACCTTCCCGTCTCTGGAAAAGGTTTGTTTTCTGATTAATACCTTTCAAATATTTGAATGTCTATCATGTCACCCCTGTCTCTCCTTTCCTCCAGGGTATACAAGTTCAGGTCATCAAGTCTCTCCTCACATGTCTTACTATGCAAACCCCATATCATTTTCATCACTTTTCTATGAACTGCTTTACAGCCTTAGCAAGATACGACCTCCAAAACTGAACACAATACTCCAAGTGGGGCCTCACCAACGACTTATACAGGTGCATCAACACCTCCTTTCTTCTACTGGTTATACTCCTTTCTGTGCAGCCTAGCATCCTTCTGGCCAGGGCCACCGCCCTGGCACATTGTTTCCTCAACTTGAGATCCTCAGACATTCATCACTCCAAGGTCCCTCTCCAGAGCTGAGCTTACCAATCTGATACATCTCTTTTGGATTTCTGCACCCTAAGTGCATCACTGTGCACTTCTTGGCATTAAATTTTAGCTTAATGTCACATTACTCTATACAACTGGGTTATCTCTTTGATACTTTGTACTATACTTTGTGTTATCTCTGTAATACTTTGTACCATACCTTGTAAGCCGCACTGAACCTGCTATCGAGCGGGAAAGAGTGGGGTATAAATGCTATAAATAAATAAATATATTATGAAACCTATATTACTACCTACAATTATCACTTTGTACATTATAAAATATTGTGAATAGTGCTCAGAACAAGTGCATAAGTACTGTCGTACTGGGAAAGACTAAAGGTCCATCAAGCCCAGTATCCTGTTTCCAACAATGGCCAATCCAGGTCACAAATACCTGGCAAGATCCCAAAAAAACACAAAACATTTCATACTGCTTATCCCAGAAATAGTGGATTTTTCCCAAGTCCATTTAATAACAGTCTATGGACTTTTCCTTTAGGAAGCTGGCCAAACATTTTTTAAACTCCGCTAAGCTAACCGCCCATACCAAATTTTCTGGCAACGAATTCCAGAATTTAATTACACGTTGAGTGAAGAAAAAGTTTCTCCAATTCGTTTTAAATATACTACATTGTAGCTTCATTGCATGCCCCCTAATCCTAGTATTTTTGGAAAGCATAAACAGACGCTTCACATCTACCCTTTCAACTCCACTCATTATTTTATAGACCTCTATCATATCTCCCATCAGCCGCCTTTACTCCAAGCTGAAGAGCCATAGCTGCTTTAGCCTTTCCTCATAGGGAAGTTGTCCCATCCCCTTTATCATTTTCGTCGCCCTTCTCTGTGCCTTTTCTAATTCCACTATATCTTTTTTGAGATTCGGCGAACAGAATTGAACACAATATCTGAGGAGTGGTCGCACCATGGAGCGATACAAATGCATTATAACGCCCTCATTTTTGTTTTCCATTCTTTTCCTAATAATACCTAACATTCTATTTGCTTTCTTAGCCACAGCAGCACACTGAGCAGAAGGTTTCAACGTATCATCAACGGCGACACCTGGATCCCTTTCTTGGTCTGTGACTCCTAACGTGGAACCTTGCATGACGTAGCTATAATTCGGGTTCCTCTTTCCCACATGCATCACTTTGCACTTGCTCACATTAAACGTCATCTGCCATTTAGCCGCCCAGTCTCCCAGTCTCGTAAGGTCCTCTTGTAATTTTTCACAATCCTCCCACGATTTAACGACTTTGAATAACTTTGTGTCATCAGCAAATTTAATTATCTCACTAGTTACTCCCATCTCTAGGTCATTTATAAATAATGTTAAAAAGCAGCGGTCCCAGCACAGACCCCTGGGGAACCCCACTAACTACCTTTCTCCATTGAGAATACTGACCATTTAACCCTAGTCTCTGTTTTCTATCTTTTAACCAGTTTTTAATCCACAATAGAACACGACCTCCAATCCCATGACTCTCCAATTTCCTCTGGAGTCTTTCATGAGGTACTTTGTCAAACGCCTTCTGAAAATTCAGATACACAATATCAACCGGCTCACCTTTATTCACATGTTTGTTCACCCCTTCAAAGAAATGTAGTAGATTGGTGTGGCAAGATTTCCCTTCACTAAATCCATGTTGACTTTGTCTCATTAATCCATGCTTTTGAAAGTTCTCTGTAATTTTGTTCTTTATAATAGTCTCTACCATTTTGCCTGGCATCGTCAGACTCACTGGTCTATAATTTCCTGGATCTCCTCTGGAACCTTTTTAAAAAATCGGCGTTACATTGGCCACCCTCCAATCTTCCGGTACCACACTCGATTTTAAGGATAAGTTACATATTACTAACAATAGTTCAACAAGTTTATTTTTCAGTTCTATTAGTACTCTGGGATGAATACCATCCGGTCCAGGAGATTAGCTACTCTTCAGTTTGTAGAACTGCCCCATTACATCCTCCAGGTTTACAGAGAATTCATTAAGTTTCTCCGACTCGTCAGCTTCGAATACCATTTCTGGCACCGGTATCCCAGCCAAATCTTCCTTGATGAAGACCAAAGCAAAGAATTCATTTAATCTCTCTGCTACGGCTTTGTCTTCCCTGATCGCCCCTTTTACTCCTTGGTCATCTAGCGGTCCAACCGATTCTTTTGCTGGCTTCCTGCTTTTAATATACCTAAAATAATTTTTACTATCAGGCTCATTTTCGAAAGAGAAGGACGCCTATGTTTGGACACAAATCGGAAGATGGGCATCCTTCTCACAGGGTCTCCCAAATCGGCATAATCGAAAGCTGATTTTGGGCATCCCCAACTGCTTTCCGTCACAGGGGCGTGTCGGAGGCCTAGCGAAGGCGGGACTTGGGCGTGCCTAACACATGGACGTCCTCGACCCATAATGGAAAAAAGAAGGGTGTCCCTGACTTGGACGACTTTACCTGGTCCTGTTTTTCTTACGACCAAGGCACAAAAAGGTGGCCGAAATGAGCAGATGTCCACTGGAGAGAATCAGGGATGACCTTCCCTTACTCCCCCAGTGGTCACTCACCCCCTCCCACCCTAAAAAAAACATCTTTCAAAATATTTTTTGCCAGCCTGAAATGTCAGACTCAGGTCCATCACAGAAGTATGCAGGTCCCTGGAGCAGTTTTAGTGGGTGCAGTGCACTTCAGGCAGGCGGACCCAGGCCCATCCCCCCCTACCTGTTACACTTGTGGTGGTAAATATGAGCCCTCCAATACCCACTACAAACCCACTGAACCCACATCTAGGTGCCCCCCCTCCACCCGTAAGGGCTATGGTAGTGGTGTACAGTTGTGGGTAGTGGGTTTTGGGGAGCTCAGCACACAAGTTAAGGGAGCTATGGACATGGGAGCAATTTATGAAGTCCACTGCAGTGCCCCCTAGGGTGCCCGGTTGGTGTCCTGTCATGTGAGGGGGACCAGTGCACTACGAATGCTGGCTCCTCTCATGACCAAAGGGCTTGCATTTGGTCATTTCTGAGATGGGCATCCTTGGTTTCCATTATCGCCGAAAATGAGAAACGACCAAGTCTAGGGACGACCATCTCTAAGGACGACCTAAATTTCACAATTTGGGCGTCTCCGACCGTATTATCAAAACGAAAGACGGACTTCCATCTTGTTTCGATAATACAGATTTCCCCACACCTCCACCGGGATGTTTTGTGAGGATATCCTCAGCAAAACTTGAGCGTCCCTTTCGATTATGCCCCTCCACATGTTTTTGCCTCCAACATAATATTTTTTTTCAGTCCTCCTTATCCTTCCTTATCAGTGCTTTGCATTTGACTTGACATTCCTTATGCTGTTTCTTATTATTTTCAGTTGGTTCCTTCCGTTTTCTGAAGGATTTTCTTTTAGCTCTAATAACTTCCTTCACCTCACTTTTTAACCATGCAGGCTGTCATTTGGTCTTCTGTCCTTCTTTTTTAATACGCAGAATATATTTGGCCTGGGCTTTCAGGATGGTATTTTTGAACAGCATTCTATGCCTGATGTAAATTTTTGACCCTCGCAGCTGCTTCTCTAAGTTTTTTTTTTACCGTTCGTCTCATTTTATCATAGTCTCCTTTTGTAAAGTTAAACGCTAACGTATTTGATTTTCTATGTGTACTTCAAAGCTAATATTAAATCCGATCATATTATGATCACTGTTATCAAGCGGCCCCAGCACCATTACCTCCCGCACCAGATCATGCCCTCCACTAAGGACTAGGTCTTTAATTTTTCCTTCTCTCGTCAGCTCCTGTACCAGCTGCTCCATAAAGCAGTCCTTGATTTCATCAAGGAATTTTACCTCCCTAGCGTGCCCCGATGTTACATTTACCCAGTCAATATCGGGGTAATTGAAATCACCCATAATTATTGGGTTGCCCAGTTTGTTTGCGTCCCTAATTTCCTTTAACATTTCTGCATCCATCTGTTCATCCTGGCCAGGTGGACGCTAGTACATTCCTATCATTATCTCTTTCCCCTTTACACATGGAATTTCAATCCACAGTGATTCCAAGAAGTGTTTTGTTTCCTGCAGAATTTTCAATCTAATTGATTCAAGGCTCTCCTTAATATACAATGCTACCCCTCCACCAATGTGATCCACCCTATCACTACGATATAATTTGTACCCCGGTATGACAGTGTCCCACTGGTTCTCCTCCTTCCACCAGTTCTCAGAGATTCCTATTATATCTAATTTTTCATTTAGTGCAATATATTCTAACTCTCCCATCTTATTTCTTAGACTCCTGGCATTCACATATAGACATTTCAAACTATGTTTGTTGTTACTATTTACATCATGCTCAGTACTTGACAGTATTAATTTGCAATCTTTTGTCTGATTTTTATTTTATTTAAGGACACCTGATCTACTACGGTCTCCTTTGCAACCTCACTATCAGGATACCCTATCTTCCCTGTTTTGGTGATATCTTTGAAAGAAATCTTATCCCGAACCATGCGCTTTTGAGCGACTGTCGGTCTTCCACCCCCCCCCCCCCCCCCCCCCTCCCCCCACCCCCGTTTCTAGGTTAAAAGCTGCTCTATCTCCTTTTTAAATACTGATGCCAGCAGCCTGGTCCCACCCTGTTTAAGGTGGAGCCCATCCTTTCGGAATAGGCTACCCCTCCCCAGAATGTTGCCCAGTTCATAACAAATCTAAAACCTTCCTTGCACCATCGTCTCATCACACATTGAGACTCCGGAGCTCTGCCTGTCTCTTGGGCCCTGCATGTGGAATGGGTAGCATTTCAGAAAATGCTACCCTAGAGATTCTGTATTTGAGTTTTCTACCTAAGAGCCTAAATTTGGCTTCCAGAACCTCTCTCCCACATTTTTGTATGTCATTGGTACCCACATGTACCAAGACAGCTAACTCCTCCCCTATCTAGGTGACGCATTTCACTGTGTAGGATTCATCTCCTCTATAATGCACTACCCCAGCCATCATTGCACTAATGTCCAACCCTTCCTGCCTTTCGAATCACTGTATTTCTTGATGTTCACTGTCTCATATATTTTATTATCCAAGTCCAGATAGCTCAAATTTTAATCCTGCATTGCTTTAACCGTTTACTTATCTGCAGGTCAGGTGTCTTCCGTGCTGCATTCATTTCATACTCTTTCAGCTATTGGCTATCTTTTTGTCATCTGCAAAAAGGCAAACCTTTCCTTCCAACTTTTCAGCAATGTCTTTCACAAATATATTAAACAGAATCAGCACCAGCACTGACCCCTGCGCACTCCACTGCTCACCTTCCTTTCCTCCAAGCGGATTCCATTTACCGCCCACCCTCTGCTGCCTGTCATTCAACCAGTTTCCAATCCAATTCACCACTTTGGGTCCCAATTTCAGCCCTCTCAGTTTATTCATGAGTCTTCTGTTAGGGACCGTATCAAGGCTTTGCTGAAATCCATGTAGATTACACCTAGTGCATGTCCTTTATCCAGTTCTTTGGTCACCCAGTCAAAGAAGTCAATCAGATTCGTTTGGCAGGATATTCCTTTGGTAAAGCGATGTTGCTTCAGATCCTGTAGCCCGTTAGCTTCTAGAACATTAACTATATTTTCCTTCAGCAGCAACTCCATTATTTTTCCTACCATCAACGTGAGGCATACCGGCCTGTATTTTCCCACTTCTTCCCTGTCTCCGCTTTTGTGACCAATTCATCTCCAATCCCGCAGAACCTCTCCGGTCTCTAAAGATCTGTTAAATACATCCTTAAGAGGTCCCACCAGGACTTCTCTGAGCTCCCTCAGTATCCTGGGATGTATCCCATCCAGCCCCAGAGCTTTGTCTACTTTCAGATTTTCAAGCTGTTAATAAATACTTTCTTCCTTGAACGGTACAATGTCCACTCCATTCCCAGATACGCCCTTGTCAGCCAACCGTGGTCTTTCTTCAGAATTTTCTTCCATGAACACCGAAGTGAAGTATTTGTTTAACAAGTTTGCTTTATCCTCATCACTTTCCACATAGCCATTCTCAGCATCTTTCAGTCTTACCTCCTTTCCCCAGTATATCTGAAAAAGGTCTTGTCATCTCTCTTTACATCTTTAGCCATTTTTCCCCCACATGCACTTTCACTAGCTTTATTTCCCTCTTTGCTTCTTTAAGTTTAAACCGGTAATCTTTTCTGTGTTCCTTTTGTTACGTTCTTCTGTATTTCTGAAATGAAGCTTTTTTTTGTCCTTATTTTTTCAGCCACTTGTTTGGAAAACCATATAGGCTTCCTGTTTCTCTTGTTTTTGTTTTCTTTCCTTGTGTCAGTTGCCATATTTAAAGCAGCTTTCAGCTTGGACCTCTGCGCTTCTACTTCATCCATGCCATCAGCTGCTTCTTCAGGTATTCCCCCAATTTATCAAGATCAGTACGTCTGAAATCCGGAACTTTGAGGTTTGTGCGTCTGCACTCTGCTTTTGCTCTTATATCAAACCATATCTTGTGATGATCACTATTGCGTAGGTGGGCACCCACGCGGACATTGGAAACTCATCCTCCATTTGTGAGCACTAGATCCAGCATCGACCCTTCTCTTGTGGGTTCCGTCACCATTTGTCTGAGCAAGTCACTTTGACAGGCGTCTGTGATCTCTCTACTTCTCTCCAATACTGCCGACGGGACGTTCCAGTCCTCATCAGACAAGTTGAAATCTTCCAGCAATAGCAGCTTCCCTTTCATACCAAATTTATGGATATCTTTTTTTTTTTTTGTTACATTTGTACCCCGCGCTTTCCCACTCATGGCAGGCTCAATGCGGCTTGTTCATCTTCTCTATTTGTGCCGGAAAATGAAGATAATCTGTCTGGCATCTCTCACTTCCAGGCAAAGCTCTGCACCCCCCCCCCCCCCCCCCCCCCCCCCTTTACGTGTGCTTTCAAATCACTTCTATTCCAGTCATTGCCTGGGCAGCAGCACTCATAAGCTACCTGCGTCTGCATCTGCTCTGGGACTTTCTCTTGCTATGAACCGTCACGCCCCTTTCTGACACAATTTCTTGTTTTGTGAAGGGCGGGACAGTACAGAGTGAGAGAAAGTCCCAGTGTAGGCGCAGGCAGCCTGTGAGTGCCGCTGCGCCCGAGCAACACTGGAGTGGAACTGATTGGGAGGTATGGAATGGGGAGAGGCGCAGGGACCGCAGAAGATGCAGCCCCTGTGAAAAAATCCTGGATACATTGCTTATCATGTATAGTTTTAACACGGTTTTTAATATCGTTTGTAGGGCCTTTAAGCCTACTCCTCTCTGATACTGCTCATTCTTCCTTAAGCCTTTCAAAAGGCAATTCTACAAATGCACCTGCACTTGTGTGCACATAAATGCAGCATAAAGTATTACTTACGCACACAATTGCCCTTACTAATATTCTATAAGGATACATTTAAGTGACATATGACTAGATTCTATATATGACACCTAAACAATTGGCGCCAAAACAAAATATGCCTAGATGTATTCTATAAAGTACATCTAAATTTAGGCGCACTTTATAGAATAAGCCTACATTTCCCCACAGTTTAGAGAATATGCCGAGCGCCCATCTGCACGACTAAATTTAGTCGTGGGCAGTTATGCCAAGTAAAACTTAGTGTAAATACAGATGCCTAAATTAGGCGCGGAGTGGGTGTATTCTGTAATAATGCACATAGATTTTAGAAACGCTCATTCCACGCTCCCTTTTCAACTATGTGACTTAGAATTTACAACATGATGTTACAGAATACACTTAGGGCCCTGTTTACAAAGGTGCATTAGCATTTTTAACGCGTCTACAATCAGCGCGCGCGCTAACCGTGTTGGCACCTATAGGGATATTGTAGGCATGTACACAGTTAACGTGCGTTAAAAACGCTAACGTGCCTATAGCGCGGCTTAGTAATCAGGGCCCTTAGTTCTGTATGTAAATTCTACTTAATGCCAATTAGTGTCAATAATTGCTTAAGTGGCAATTATTGGCACCGATTGGCTTGTTAAACTACTTAAGTTGTATTTGCAAATCCAGAATATGACTGGATTTGCGCATGCATCGTAAGTTGTGCTATATAGAATACAGGGGATACTATACAATTGCAGTGGGTGGAGCGTGGACTGGGCATAGACATGTCTCCCACTTAGGCACACAACTTATAGAATAGTGTAAGTTGTGTATACGTTTTCCACACTAGGCATGCCCATTGACTCCTGCCGTAGACATGGCGTAAGTGGGCAAGCCTGCATTTAGGCACTACGATGCAGGTTTACACTAATATTTTATAATAGCATCTGGGCGCTGCATTGGAGTGCTTACATCGAAGCGTCCCTTTATAGACTTGCCCCCAGTCAGGTATTCTCCCAGAAGGAAATAAGTTTGTTCTAAGTAATATAAAGAAGAATGCAAATTATATTTAAAGATCTAAGGACTACACACGTTCTCTCATGTAGGTTTCTTCTCCAATTTATAGGTTGCAGTAGCTTTCTATACAAGTTCTATATTTTTTTCTTATATTGCAGTGGTTCCCAAACCTGATCCTGGAGGCACCCCAGCCAGTCAGATTTTTAGGATATCTACAATGAATATTCTTGAGAGAGATTTGCATGAAGTGGAGGCAGTGCATGCAAATCTCTCTCGTGAATATTCATTGTGTCTATCCTAAAAACCTGACTGGCTGGGGTGCCTCCAGGACCAGGTTTGAGAACCACTGTTATATTTTATGTTTATTATGCAATGCAGTATTTTGGCTTTGTCTTATATATTCTACTGTTGCAGTATTTGTCCTTTTCTATACTTGTAAATATCCTGTTTGTTCCCATGTAGTACTAATTCACAGTAAATGGTTCCAGCTAGGATATACTGTAGGATGTGCTGACAGTAGCTTTCAGGGAATTAGCAGACGCACACTGTGATGAGGCAATTTTCGTACATTACGGCAATCCAATCAATGTCTATGCACCACAGCCTGATTCATGCTGCAGCTTTGTTGCTGAATCCCCAGGTTGTGATGAGCTCACATTTCCCCTTTACAATCAAAAGGAAAAATAATTATTTGATCTAAAAAAAAAAAATCTACAAAACCTCTGCCTATCATGCCCAGCTAACTTTCCAAGATACCTTTTACTAAATATCATAAAATCAATGCTTGCTGTTTTACACAAAGAAGAAGGAAATGGTTTACTGTACACACATGTGAATATGTAAAGTAAGAAAATGTGCTGTTACTGTTTGGGTAATGGAGAATATAGTTGATATTGTTTTACATGGTGACAATACTTACATCAACTCCAGAATTCAAATTAATAGTAAAGGATTGCTGTTAGCTTCCATAATGATACTGTGTTCTTTGCTTTATGTCATATCAAAATCATTGAATTTATTGTACAGTGATACTGTATTTCTTGTTACAAGTTCCAAACATTTTTGCTTGTGGTGCTTTTAAAAGCTAAAACCTTGCTACTGACATTCCTGAACACAGCATGTTTAAACCAACATGAAGTACAATTAAAATTTAAAAAGTGCAGTGTTTAAAATTGATCTATTCATTAATGAATTATTTATTTTTAGAAATACATGAATGTTTGTCTGTGAAGGTTTTGAATCTGGCTGCTATGCATGTTGTCCCCCAGCATTGTTCAGAATGGGAAGGAGCATATGGAGAAGCTCATTTTGCCCAGTAAGTCTGATCCACCACTGGAGTATTGATCTCAGTGGTTCCAGGAACTGCATCAATGCAGATGATTCATCATCACTAGGGAGACATTAGTCATCCTCAAGGTCAAGCATCAGTAGAGGCCATGGGATTGGAGGCTTATCTCCCTCACCCAACCCAGTAAAAGTGAAGGATGACTTCATCAGTATCACCAAGGAGAGAAACAAATAGCAAGCACCAGATGAAAACCAAGATGCATCAGCCTTCATCAGGGTGTAATATTAATGTTTATTAAAATGATATACCGCTTAACTATTACAAAACAAAGCGGTTTTACATATAAAAAATGAGACACAAATAAAAATTTGAGAGAACTCCAGTTATAAAATTGGAAAGCCTCAAACATTCATATCAAGAATTCACTCATTACCACATTCATATCCTTTATTATAATGCTTATGGTGTTCAGACCTACTAATATATCTTACTACTATCCAGTTCAACCACAAATCCCTGCTTAAAAAAGGATTTTTAAGAGGATCTTAAACTTATTAAAATTTGCTTCTGCACTAATGACATGTGGTAAGTTATTCCACATGACAGAAGCCGTAGATATTCACAAGTATTCCAACAGAACGGGCCTCTCATATTCTAGGGAATCTGGTTGATTTCAAAAGTCTTAAAAAATATATATGTGAAGGAGTGGAGTATATCTCATAAACCAAAACAAACCCTTATAAGCAAAGGAATCACAAATAAGTCAATCCTTTCTTAGTGTTTCTCACTCTGAATATCAATAATAATAATGAAGGAGGAAAACACCTCAGATCTCTGAGTTACTAGCATGCTAGTGAAGCAACCTTTAATAATTTATACAGTGACCTCATTGGCAAAAAACCTCGATAAACACACTTCAAAATTAGGCAAAATAGGCAATTTGTACTTATGTCTTCCAACTATCAAGGGAGTACTTACCTTTATAAAAATGTGCCCAATTGGTCCTAACACTGATAGGAGTCTCCCAGGATCCAGGTCATTATCGACAATACTCTTCAGTTGATCCAAGAGAATGACACATCTCCCCTTGCTCCCACGTGCCTTTGACACCAACAATTTTTGAAGAAATGTTGATGGGTATACTCAACAAACAGATCCAGGAAGTGGTTGATCACAGCCTTCCAAGACTCATTCAGTAGCACTGATGACAGTGGAGATGGATTTGCAGCAAATTTTGAATATTTTGTCCCATCAGTAGTATGCCTGGTAGGATTTCATCTGTGTTCTTTGAGGACATTTGTATTGATGAACAATTGTACAGTGGGCATCTCCAGTGCACTGGAAGAAGAAACTTCCTTAATATATTAGGTTGCATTGAATTCTAGATCCCCCTGCAGCCAACTGAAGGCCATTCAGATGTCATGGCTGCCAGTTGTACACCTATGCCACTTCACCAACTCTTTTCATGGTCAGAGTTTGAGGATTCATGGAGTTGTAATCATGGATCTGAAGACAACTATGACCAAGAAGAGTCAGAAGGTTTCCTTTCACACTCTTCTACTCCTTAAATACAACATGTTTGGCAGTATTATATCAAATAAATATGATCTATGGCCTTCTGATTTGCCGGCTTTGTGAAGGTAATGGCAAGAGGAGGAGGAGGCTGAGCCCAGGGCATATTTATTGAATATTCTTCAATTCATTAATCCCCTAAGGAAGGTCATGGCCGTTCCTAACCATGACATCTGAAGGGAGGTACAGATGAGAATGTGAAAAATCTCTCTCTTTAAACTCTCTCCCCCTGATATTCAAAACTATTTAACCAGCCAGGAATGACACCTGGCCACTTAAATGGTACTTAGCTAGGTATCTGCGAATTTTCAGCAGCACATGGCCAGCTATGACTTGCTGAAAATTCGCAGTTAGCGGCTAGCTGGTTGTATCATGCAATTTAACCAGATATCTGATGATTTTCAGTGTGAAAGGTGTATGAGAATATTTGAATGTCTTTCTCAATCACAGAGTAGTCTTCAAATCACTTGCTGAACCCTGAAATGAGAGATGATACAAACAACATTTTTCCACTGAGTCTTTGATCTTTTTCTTGAGCAAACCTCAAAAATGGATTTTAATGTTGAATGGTGCACACAATTGTTCTTCTTTTGTATTTCTCAAATTCATAGTGTTTCAACTGGAATGATTGGCATTTGTGAAATGATAGCATTTTTTTCCCTGGGTTGACTAATCATTTAGAGTCACTAAGTTAGAGAAATTGTCCTTTTTCTTCTCAGAAATGCACCATTTCTGATCTTAGGAAAAAGTGTTTCAAAACTAAACCCCAAACGAGCCAACATACTTCTAGATGGTAAAACATATTACCATACTTAGTATCTATTTCAGTGAGGCAGTTCCTAAATGGCCTATGATTCTGTCCTTTTGCCCTAATATAAATGATTGTTTTCACTATTATACATATTACTACTACTACTACTATTTAGCATTTCTATAGCGCTACAAGGCATACGCAGCGCTGCACAAACATAGAAGAAAGACAGTCCCTGCTCAAAGAGCTTACAATCTAATAGACAAAAAATAAATAAAGTAAGCAAATCAATCAATTAATGTGAACGGGAAGGAAGAGAGGAGGGTAGGTGGAGGCGAGTGGTTACGAGTCAAAAGCAATGTTAAAGAGGTGGGCTTTCAGTCTAGAATTAAAGGTGGCCAAGGATGGGGCAAGACGTAGGGGCTCAAGAAGTTTATTCCAGGCGTAGGGTGCAGCGAGACAGAAGGCGCGAAGTCTGGAGTTGGCAGTAGTGGAGAAGGGAACAGATAAGAAGGATTTATCCATGGAGCGGAGTGCACGGGAAGGGGTGTAGGGAAGGACGAGTGTGGAGAGATACTGGGGAGCAGCAGAGTGAATACATTTATAGGTTAGTAGAAGAAGTTTGAACAGGATGCGAAAACGGATAGGGAGCCAGTGAAGGGTCTTGAGGAGAGGGGTAGTGTGAGTAAAGCGACCCTGGCGGAAGATGAGACGGGCAGCAGAGTTTTGAACCGACTGGAGAGGGGAGAGGTGACTAAGTGGGAGGCCAGCAAGAAGCAGATTGCAGTAGTCTAGACGAGAGGTGACAAGGGTGTGGATGAGGGTTTTGGTAGAGTGCTCGGAAAGAAAGGGGCGGATTTTACGGATGTTGTAAAGAAAGAAACGACAGGTCTTGGCGGTCTGCTGGATATGAGCAGAGAAGGAGAGAGAAGAGTCAAAGATGACCCCAAGGTTTCGAGCTGAGGAGACAGGGAGAATGAGAGAGCCATCAACAGAAATAGAAAACGGGGGGAGCGGGGAGGTGGGTTTGGGGGGGAAAATGAGAAGCTCGGTTTTGGTCATATTTAATTTCAGATGGCGTTGAGACATCCAGGCAGCAATGTCAGACAAGCACGCTGAAACTTTGGTTTGGATGCAAAGTGAGATATCAGGGGTAGAAAGGTAGATTTGGGAGTCATCAGCATAGAGATGGTAGGAAAAGCCATGGGATGAGATTAATGAACCAAGGGAAGAAGTGTAGATAGAAAAGAGGAGGGGACCAAGAACAGAACCCTGAGGTACGCCGACAGGCAGAGGGATAGAAGTAGAAGAGGATCCACCAGAGTGAACACTAAAGGTGCGGAGGGAGAGGTAGGAAGAGAACCAGGAAAGGACAGAGCCCTGGAATCCAAGTGAGGACAGGGTATCGAGAAGTATGCTGTGATCGACAGTGTCAAAAGCAGCGGAAAGATCAAGAAGAATGAGGATGGAATATTGACCTCTGGATTTAGCCAGTAATAGGTCATTGGAGACTTTAGTAAGCGCAGTTTCGGTTGATCTCTTTTACACACAACACTTCTTGGTGAATCACACGATACAATTTAACAGCTTGACCACTCTTTTCTAATACTTTACTACAAACTTAAGCTGCTAGCCCATTTTATGCTCCTGTCATTGCTGGGGTATCATCTGTCATTATACAATATAACTTCTGAAATGACAAATCAGACCTTTGAATAGTGGTAGATACTGCATAAAAAAAGGTCAGATTCCTTGTTGTCCCACAAAAGCTCTGAACATCAAGGATCTCTTCTGTTGACACCAGTGCTAAATAAAAGATGAAGCTGGGAGCAGACAAGAAGTAATCTACAAAACTAGAGGTCTGATGCTTGACAGTTAACCTTTATTCCAAAGAAGTCCAAAGTGATGCATTTGGTGTGCAAGAACCCAAAGGAACTGTACGTATTAGGAGAGGAGAGATGAGCTTGGACCGGGAGAGAGACCTTGGGGTGATAGTATCTGAGGATCTCAAAGTAGTGAAATAATGTGACAAGGCAGTGGCTGTATAGTGAGGGATATAATGAGCAGAAAGAAGGAGATCATAATACCCCTATACAGAGTGTTGGGTTAGGTCTTCATTAGAGTACTGGGTTCAGTTTTTGAGGCTATATCTTGCTAAGGACATAGAAACTGAAGTCTGTACAGAGGAAAGTGACCAAGATGGTAAGAAGCCTCTATCAGAAGAAATGAAAAGATATTGGAGGTCCTAAATATACCACAGAGGAGAGGGGGTACAGAGGGGACATACACAGACCTTTCAGTACTTAAAAGGAATTACTGAACAAACAAGCCTTTGCTAAATGAGGAGAAGCTCTAGAACTAGAAGACATGATATGAAGCTGAAGAGCAATAGAATCAAAAACAGGAAATATTTTTTCACAGAAAGGGTAGTAGATGTTTGGAATAGTAGAGCACAGGAGACAAAAGCCCTATGCCAAAAGCCAAAGCAGGTATACCAAGAGTAGGGATAGACCAAGAGTTTTCCACAGAAGGGACGATAAAAGCCAGAGATCAAAAAATGTCAATAACTCTTTAATTAAAAAGTCAATTACTATAAAAGGCCTTCAGATTTCACAAAACAATATCCACCGGAGGATGTGAGTTGGAGCACAAATAAACAGATGTACTCAACACATATCTGTGTTCCCTGCATAAATGCCTGCTTCAGAAGTTAGAGTCTGATTGGTACAACACTGTTCCTTCTAAGATGAGCAGGAGTCCTCCTTCAACAAAATTTACATAAGGACCTTGCCAGTTAATCATAAAAGTTTGTTTGCTTTATGTTCTGTTGGACCATATGTCCACTTCTTCTCAAAGGAATAAATAGTTCTGAGAAGTGAAACTAAATAATAAAGGAAGATGCAGAAATATAGATCTAAGAGCATTCCTTTTTACCTTTAAGGAGATGTGCAGGATAGGAGGTGAGAGATTGATGAGCATAGCGCAGGAGAGGGACCTTGGGGTGATAAGGGTCTTTTACAAAGTGGCGGTAAGCCCAGAGTGGGCTTACCGCACGCTAAAACGGAACGGCCAATGGCCCAACATGGCTGCCACCGGTATCTCCAGCTGGAGCATGCGTCATTTCTGGCACTCTGTGAAATTTTTTCCCTAGTGCAGCACTAGCAGGTGGTAATGGAGATTTGGAGTGGAGGAGTGGTCTTGCAATCCAGAGGTGGCCGGTTCATATCCCACTGCTGCTCCTTGTGATCTTGGGAAAGTCACTTAACCCTCCATTACCTCAGGGAGAAACTTAGATTGTGAGCCCCCCTGGGACAGAGAAATATCCAGTGTACCTGAATGTAACTCACCTTGAACTACTACTGAAAAAGGTGTGAGCAAATCTAAATAAATAAATAAATTGCCACGAGCTGCCCGATTACTGTTGGGTTACTGCAGGAGCCCTTACTACCACCTCAATAGGTGGTGGTAAGTGCTCCCCGCCGCATAGCCATGCGGTAAGAGTTATCTTAGCGTGTGACCATTTTTTTTGGGGGGGGGGGGGGCATTTTACTAACTGCAGTAAAAAGGGCCCTTGTGCACAGCAAAAATGGCTCCTGCTGCTACCGCAGGGCCCTTTTCCCACAACTTTGTAAAAGGACCCCATGTCTGAAGATCTCAAGTTGACAAAACAATGTGACAAGGCGGTGTCTATGGCCAGAAGGATGCTAGGCTGCATAGAAAGGGGTATAACCAGCAGAAGAAGGAGGTGTTGATGTCCCTGTACAAGTTGTTGGTAAGGCCCCTCTTGGAATATTATGTTCAGTTTTGGAGGCCATATCTTGCTAAGAACCTAAAGAAACTTGAAGTGGTTCAGAGAAAAGCAGCGAAAATGGTATAGGGTTTGCGTCACAAGATGTATGAGGAGAGACTTGATGACCTGAAGATGTATCCCCTGGAGGAAAGGAGAGATGGGGTGATTTGATACAGACATTCAAATATTTGAAAGGTATTAATATACAAACAAACCTTTTCCAGAGATGGGAAGGTGGTAGAACTAGAGGGCATGAATTTAGGTTCTAGGGAAGCTGACTCAGGAATAACATTATGAAGTACTTTTCACAGAGGATACCTGGAATGCCCTCCCATGGGCGGTGGTGGAGATGAAAACGGTAACAGAGTTCAAAAATGTATGGGATAAACACAAAGGAATCGTGTATGGAAAGAATGGTACCAAACAAACTTTACAGTGATTAGATGGCAACTCCAATAATTAGGAATTAAAGCCAGTTTTGGGCAGACTTCTACAGTCTGTGCCCTGAAAATGGCAAGGACAAATCAAGATCAAGTGTGCATATGTAGTATCACATCATACCTTATGCTATGATTTTATCTTGTTGGGCAGACTGGATATTTATTTATTTATTTATTTATTTATTTATTGCATTTGTATCCCACATTTTCCCACCTTTTTGCGGGTTCAGTGTGGCTTACAATATGATATAAATGATGGAAATACAATTTGTTACAACTTGGTTATCGATTACATTGTGTAGATTTAAGCGAGACAGTCAAGTAACGTTAAGGAATATAACAATGGAACACAGACATTGAAACATTGGAAGGGGACAATGGGAGGTTTAAAGGGCAATATTAAGGTATGAAGACATACGGTATACATATTTCTCTGAGTGGAGGTATGAGTAGTGTGAGATTACGGGGAGAGGATTGTAGAATTGGATGTGTAATGCATTAGTGAACAGTGAGTATGGACTTTATGTGTTTTGGCTCTTTCCGTATGTTTTTTCAAAAAGATGGGTCTTCAATACTTTGCGGAAGGAAGTTTGTTTGTAGATTGTTCTTAAGTTGCGCGGCAGTGTATTCCAAAACTGCGTGCTTATGTGAGAGAAGGTTGACGCGTGTAGCGTCTTGTATTTCAGGCCCTTGCATTTGGGGAAGTGAAGGTCGAGGAAAGTTTGAGATGATCTTTTGGCGTTCCTGGGTGGTAAGTCTATTAACTCAGACATGTAAGCTGGGGTTTCGCCGTGAATGATTTTGTGGACTAATGTGCATACTTTGAAAGTGGCGCGTTCCTTGAGTGGTAGCCAGTGTAGTTTCTCTCTTAATGGCTTTGCACTTTCATATTTTGGTTTTCCGAAGATGAGTCTGGCTGCTGTATTCTGGGCCGTTTGAAGTTTCCTCAGTATTTGTTCTTTGCAACCTGCGTATAGTGAGTTGCAGTAATCCAGATGGCTGATTACGAGGGATTGCACTAGGCTGCGGCAGGGGCGTAGCCACGGGTGGGCCTGGGTGGGCCCAGGCCCACCCAGTTTTGTTTCAGGCCCACCCAGCAGTGGAGGCAGCGGAGCGGAGGGAGCAGGCTGAGCTCCGATCCCGCATCTGCCTCCCCAGCCCGCCACTGCCCCGGCCGCCGCACCTTTAAATATTACAGTTTTGCTGGAGTCGCGGGCAGCCGGCATTGAAGACATCGGCAGGCTTACGCCGGTTCCAGCAGCCTTCCCTTCCCTCGTTGCAAGTCGGATGATGGCGCCGCCCTCTTCTGACGTATTTCCTGTTTCTACGAGGGCGGAGCCATCATCTGACTTGCAACGAGGGAAGGGAAGGCTGCTGGAACCGGCGTAAGCCTGCCGATGTCTTCAATGCCGGCTGCCCGCGACTCCAGCAAAACTATAATATTTAAAGGTACGGCGGTGGGGCCGGAAGGAAACAGGGCAGACAGGAGAGGAGGGTTGCTGCACATGGTGGAAGAAGGGGAGAGGAGAGGGTAGGGGAGAGGAGGGTTGCTGGATGAAGGGAAGGGGAGAGGAGGGTTGCTGGATGGAGGGAAGGGGAGAGGAGGGTTGCTGCACATGGTGGAAGAAGGGGAGAGGAGAGGGCAGGGGAGAGGAGGGTTGCTGGATGAAGGGAAGGGGAGAGGAGGGTTGCTGGATGGAGGGAAGGGGAGAGGAGGGTTGCTGCACATGGTGGAAGAAGGGGAGAGGAGGGTTGCGGGATGGAGGGAAGGGGAGAGGAGGGTTGCTGGACATGGTGGAAGAAAGGGAGAGGAGAGGGCAGGGGAGAGGAGGGTTGCTGGATGGAGGGAAGGGGAGAGGAGGGTTGCTGGATGGAGGGAAGGGGAGAGGAGGGTTGCTGCACATGGTGGAAGAAGGGGAGAGGAGAGGGCAGGGGAGAGGAGGGTTGCTGGATGAAGGGAAGGGGAGAGGAGGGTTGCTGGATGGAGGGAAGGGGAGAGGAGGGTGCTGGACATGGTGGAAGAAGGGGAGAGGAGGGTTGCGGGATGGAGGGAAGGGGAGAGGAGGGTTGCTGGACATGGTGGAAGAAAGGGAGAGGAGAGGGCAGGGGAGAGGAGGGTTGCTGGATGAAGGGAAGGGGAGAGGAGGGTTGCTGGACATGGTGGAAGAAGGGGAGAGGAGGGTTGCTGGACATGGTGGAAGAAGGGGAGAGGAGAGGGCAGGGGAGAGGAGGGTTGCTGGATGAAGGGAAGGGGAGAGGAGGGTTGCTGGATGGAGGGAAGGGGAGAGGAGGGTTGCTGGACATGGTGGAAGAAGGGGAGAGGAGGGTTGCTGGATGGAGGGAAGGGGAGAGGAGGGTTGCTGGACATGGATGGATGAGAGGGATGGGAGAGAGAAGAAATGCTGGACATGGATGGAGGGGATGGAAGAATGAGGAAGGAGATGAGGGAAAAGGAAGAGAGGAGAAAAACTGCACATGGATGAAGAAAATAGGCAGAAGCTGGATCCACTAGACAATCAAGTCTGCACAGGACCCAGCTTTTACTTATGGATATAGAGCAAGAAATGAAGAAGAAAGGAGGAAAGTAAAGAAATAAATGGAAAGGAAGCCCTGGAAACGGAGTTAAGAGGACAGATAGCAGCAGAATCGGATACTGGGCCAGCATGATCAGAAAAACAGTCACCAGACAACAAAGGTAGAAAAAAATCATTTTATTTTCATTATAGTGTTTGGAATATGTCCACTTTGAGAATCAGGTGCTCAACATTAAAAGTTTATATTTATTTACTTATTTATGGCATTTTATCCCACATTAAACATGAATTAAATTGGAACCTGGGATCATTTAATTTTTTTTTCCTGGAGACAGTAATGCATTGCCCCCCCCCCCCCCAGGCTCTCTCCCCGGCTATAGCCAGCTCTGCAATTTTAAGGGGAGGTGGACGGGGGGGGGGGGGGGGGGGGAGGTGGACGGGTGCAGAGGTGGACCGGGGAGAGAGCCTGTTGTTTAAACATTTACCAGCACACCACTGTCTAGTGCCCACCCATCCAACCTGTTGGCCCACCCAAAAATTGACTTCTGGCTACGCCACTGGGCTGCGGAAGACGGATCTTGGGAAGAATGGTCTTATCCTTTTCAATTTCCACATGCAGTAGAACATCTTTTTAGTTATGTTGTTTGCATGAATTTCGAGTGTTAGGTGGCGGTCGATAGTGACTCCTGGGATTTTTAGCGTTTCTGAGATTGGAAGGTTTAGGTTTGGTGTGTTTATAGCGGTAAATTCCTTTGTGTTGTATTGGGAGGTGAGTATCAGGCATTGAGTTTTTTCTGCATTTAATTTCAGACGAAATGCATCTGCCCATGTGTTCATGATGTGTAGGCTTTGATTGATTTCATTGAGGATTTCGTTGATGTCTTGTTTGAAAGGGATGTATATTGTAACATCATCAGCGTATATGTATGGGTTGAGGTTATGGATTGATAGGAGTTTAGCCAGGGGGATCATCATTAGGTTGAAAATGGTTGGTGAGAGGGGTGATCCTTGTGGTACTCCGCATTCAGGTGTCCATGCCTTAGACGTGGTTGAATGTGATGTGACTTGATATGAACGTAGGGTTAGGAACCCCTTGAACCAGTTCAGGACATTTCCTCCAATTCCAAAGTATTCAAGTATGTGTAGCAGGATTCCGTGGTCAACCATATCGAAGGCACTTGACATGTCAAATTGTAGAAGGAGTATATTGTTGCCAGTTGCAATTATTTGTTTAAATTTAGTCATAAGGGTGACTAATATTGTTTCTGTGCTATGATTCGATCGGAATCCTGATTGGTCATCATGCAATATTGAGTTTTTGTTCAGATAGTTTGTGAGTTGTTTAGTTACCATTCCTTCGGTTATTTTGGTTATTAGTGGTATGGATGCTACTGGCCTGTAGTTGGTTATTTCGCTCGTGCTTTTCTTTGTATCTTTAGGAATAGGGGTGAGTAAGATTTTTCCTTTTTCTTTTGGGAAGAGTCCGTTTTGTAGCATGAAGTTTACATGGTTCGTTAGGTCTATTATGAATTGTTGAGGAGCAGATTTCATGAGGTTATTTGGGCATATGTCTAGTTTGCAATGGGATTTGGCATATCTTTTGAGAGTTTCAGAGATGAGGTCTTCTGATAGTATTTCGAATTCGGTCCAGGTTCTGTCTGCTGGGTATGTTCCTTCTACTGGATCCAGACAATCTAAAAGTGTGGCGTACTCAGTAGGGCTGGCGGGTATTTTGAGTCGTAGTTGTATTATTTTCTCTTTGAAGTATTTCGCAAGGTTGGCTACATCTGGTATATCTTTGTCGTTGTTTGTAACTGGTGTGGTGTCTAGCAGTTTGTTCACAAGGTTGAAGAGTTTATGTGTGTCTTTGTAGTTTGGTCCTATTATTGTTTTGTAATGTAGTCTTTTGGTCTGTTTTATGGTGTATTTGTATTTTCTCCAAAGTAATTTCCAGGCGTTTAGTGTTTGTTCGTCTCTCTTTTTGTTCCATTCTCGTTCTAGTTTCCTGACTTGTGTTTTAAGTTTTTTCAGCTCTTCGGTGAACCATGGATTTGCTTTTTTCCTGTTTGATGTTCTGGTTTGGATTGGGGCGATTTTGTCTAATGTTGTTGTACATATATCGTCCCATTCTTGGAGGAATTGGGTGGTGTCATCGTTTGTTGACCATTCGTTCTGGTAGATCTGTTGCCAGAATATTGTTTAATAGACTGTACAGGTCTTTATCTGCCATCAACTACTATGTTACTATATTAATTTTTTGGAGTTTTGCCAGTAATTACAGGAACCATGGAAATGTTACTACTTAGAAGGAGGAAAGCTGATTCTATGGAAACTGTACTATTGCTTTTACTTCAGGGAATTTGTCTAGGATTCATTTATTCAATATTATTTTTTCATGCAATACTTCAGGTACTGTGAGGTTAATGTAAAATTTGTGATGTCAGCGTTTTTTTAAACACCAGCCACCATGGGTTTGTCTGTTCACAGGTATTCAGTGCCAGGCTATACCTGGAAATTGATGCTGAATATGTTTGTTTATTATAAAAATTTAATATACCACCTGGCTTATACAGAAACCGCAGTTAAAAAAAACCTTTAAAATCACAAATTTAAAAGAAAAGGACGCCATTCCATATGATAGAAAAGACCTAATAACAATCTCACAAGACACTCATTCACCAAGGTATACACACAGAAATATTACCTTCCCATTAACAGTGTCCTAATAAATCCTTATGGCCTCTTTTTCAATAAAATCAAATTCCTGCCAGAAATAAAAACTTTTAAGCTTAGGCTTAAACTTCATTCAGTTCAATTCCACACGTATAGCTTTTGTATAGTATTCCATAAGTAAGGCGCTTGGCAAGAGAATGCTTTTTCTCTTGCCCAGTCTCCCCTTATTCTATTTCTTGAGGGCACTACCATTCTAAAATCTTACATAAATATCCAGGTATCCAGCTAGAAGCTAAAATATCTGAGTACCACTAATATTCAGTGCTGGTACACAAAGAACCAATGGCAAGTTTGGACAGATATTTCTCTGACCTAACTTGCCTGAATAATTATCTGTGTACTGATGCTGAATGTTGGTAGTACTCAGATAACATCTGGCTCTACCTTAGCTCCTCCCCTGACCACATATGAGGGACAGATGCAACCAAGAATTCCTTCCTGACAGGCTGGGCCTATCTTATTTGGTTCAAAGAGGGGCATTTTCAATGACATCTAAGTCCAACTTTGGATGTTTTGCTCAAAATGCCCAAAATTCAAATGAGGAATATAGCTATTTTGAAAAGAGAAAAATGAACTTTTTTTTTTTTTTTTGAAAATGGCTATTTGCTAAATGTTTTTGTGCTATATGCATTTATCTTTTTTGTCCATTTTCGAAAAAAACATGTCTAAGTGAAAAACGCACAAAATCAATCCATTGGGATGCAGGAGCAACCAGCATTCTTAGTAGACTAGCCACACAAACATCCCAGAAGAGCAGTGAGGCACCCTAGGGTGCACTGCAGTGGATTTTACATAAAAGGTACCAGGTATGCAACTCACCGTTTTTCCCTTATATTGTGTAGTGAGCCCTCCACAACCCACCAAAAACCTATTGTACCCAACTGTACACCACTACAATAGCCCTTATGGTTGCAGGTGTAACCTGTTTGTGGGTACAGTAGGTTTTCGGTAGGTTTGGGGGGACTGACACTTTCCACCACAAGTGTAACAGGGTAGATTATGAACCTGGGTCCCCTTGTCCACAGTGTACTGCACTGACCACTAGGCTACTCCAGGAACCTGCTTGCTGCTCTAATCGGACTGACTATAACATCTCAGGCCATCATAGAGGCTGGTATGTGCTATTTCTTTTACATATTTGGGGGTGGGGGGAGGCAGTGACTACTGGGGGAGTAAGTGGAGTTCATCCCTTTATTCCTCCAGTGGTTATCCGGTCATTTAGGGCATTTTTCTTAGGCTTACGTTCTAAAAACAGGTGTAGTTTTAGTCCTGGACATTTTTGTTTTGTTCCCTTATGACTGAAAAACATCCAGGTCTTAGGAACGCCCAAATCCTGCCCTTAAAACACCCCTGACACACCCCCTTAAGATTTGGATGCACTACAGGTGAACAGCATAGAAAAATATCTGGAAAATGGGTTGTGAAAATACTGTAAAACATCCAAATGCTGCTTTATGCCACTTTTTAGATGTTTTTCTCTTTTGAAAAGTATCTCCATAGTATCTTCCAAGTTAACTGAGCCAATTACTAAGGAGTCCTGCACCCCTTTAATATCAAGGTTTAAACAAAGGGGCAGTATTCATCTCTGCTTAATGTAGGCTTAGACTTAGGGTTTATTTATTTTTATTTATTTATTTTAAGGAATTCACTCAAGGCGGTGTACAGTAAGAATAAATCAAACATGAGCAATAGGCAATTACAGCGGTAAAAATATTCAACTAACAATACAAAGTATGTCATGGTATACTACTTGCAACATCAGCACAATACTTAATGGACCATTATAATTGATAGTGAAGGGTAAGGCAAAGTTGTAATATATAGGTGGGTAAGAAACTAGGAAGAGTTAGAAAGTAAGGTGATTGATTTGAAGAAGTTGCACATGAGGTCAGTGAGATGGTTAAGTATTATCTCAGCTGGTGTAGGAGCGGATAAACATGTCACGCTGCAGTATGTGCAGCCTGAGTTACTCGTTGTATGTGTGAGTGAGACTAACAAGTTAGTTACTTCTTCCATTAAAGGCCTGGTTGAAAAGCCAAGCTTTCACTTGCTTCCTGAAGTAGAGATAATCTTGTGTTAAGCGGAGCCTTTCAGGCAGTGCTTTCCAGAGTGTGGGGGCTACTCCGGAGAAGGCTCGCTTGCGGGTATCACATTGTGTAATGTCTTTTGGAGAGGGTGTGGTTCGTGAAAGTCCTTGGGAGGACCTTAGCGGTGTGTGGAGGATCATCCTATTCTTCAGATACTCAGGGCCATTTCCTTTCAGGGCCTTGAAGATCAGACATAGAGTTTTAAATTTAGCCCTATATTGTACTGGTAGCCAATGAAGTTTTTGCAAAAATGGTGTGATGTGGTCATGTCGCTTGCAACCTTCTATGAGTATTGCTGCTGCCATACGTCCTCTTTTTAAGAGGACATGTTCTCCTTTTGGAGCTCTTCATATATGTCTAGGTGCCTACTAGTAGAAAAGGCCCGTTTCAGACTTCTTTCTCACAGAAACATCCAATTTTGGACGCCCTTAACTGTCCATTGGAGAAACGTCCAAAATTTGGGCGTCCTCAACTGCCTCGTCACAGAAACGTCCAAATTTTGGACGTCCTCAACTGCCCTCGCTGGCAGGTTTGCTGTAAGGGGGAATGGGGGCCTGCCAGCATGCAAATGCATGCTGGACAGGGCTCACCATTCCTCCCCAATGATCTGCAAACCCTAACGCCAGCTTGGAGCTGGCGTAGGGTTTGTCATGGCCAGTGACCCAATCTTTGGCGCGCTGGTCACTGATCATTGGGGATGAATGTGTTAAGCGCTGATTAGCATGCATTTGCAAGCTACTTGCACTAAGAGCCCTCGAGCGCGTTTCACGCGCTCGGGGGCTTTGATCATGGGGCGGTAGCAAACGCCAGCGCTAGTATAGCGCTAGCAGCCTCTAGCCCCGGCGTTTGCTTTTGATCATCTGCCTGTAGGAGTCCAGGAACCTTGTACAAATAACCTACCTAGCTAAAAGTATGCAGCTTTTAAAGTATCAGATAAAAGCAGGGATACTGCTTGCTTAGATTGTCTGTCAAGCAGGGAAGCTCACAGCAGGGTGTAGGCTTAGACAGCATGTCAAGTTCAGTGATTTGTAAAGCATTACAGCTATAATTCTAGGGAAAGCTGGAAATTCATTGGGGGAATAAAAGTGGTTTGGAATATTTTTATTCCCAGGATGTCTTGATAATAGATGTGCCCACACATGCTTGGAAACAAATGCTATGATAGCTACATTTGGGGCTAGAACTTGGACCAATAAAGATTGTTTAAGTGTTTTAAAAGACGTGTGGATTCCTAGTTTTGTGTAGAAAACATTGTACTGGGATCTTGGTGGGCTCGGTCCTATCACGGATAGCTTTGGAAAGTGCTAGGTCACAGCAGATTGCAGAAACAGAAGTGCAGCCTTGTGGTGTGCCTCAGTGGCGTAGCCACATGTGGGCATGGGTGTGCCAGGGCCCACCCACTTTGGACTCAGGCCCACC
This sequence comes from Microcaecilia unicolor, assembly GCF_901765095.1. Taxonomy (NCBI): domain Eukaryota; kingdom Metazoa; phylum Chordata; class Amphibia; order Gymnophiona; family Siphonopidae; genus Microcaecilia; species Microcaecilia unicolor. Next base: position 78,652,140 of record NC_044033.1, on the reverse strand, counting down.
CAAAATTGTGGCATTCTTGCTGTGGCTGGTGGGGATCCCCAAACCTTGCCAGCTGAAGATTTTTTCTTTTTGGGCAGCCCTCGCTCTTCCAAATGTCAGCTAACAGCACTTACCTTGAGCTGACGCACATACAAAAGCACTGAGCATGCACGGCCTGCTGGCAGCAGCATCAGTTTGAGCCAAGTGCTGTTGGCTGCTGTTTGGAAGAGTGCTGGCTCATCGAAAAGGAGGAGGAAATCTTTAGCTGGCAGGGTTTGGGGATCCCCACCAGCTCAAGTATTTAATATTTGGGGTTTGTGGGCAGGGAGGGGTGGAGAGAGGAGCAAACCAGAGGGGGATGGGGATTGAATTCTATGTCCACCGGCCCACCCAAAATTGTCCATCTGTCTATTCCCCTGGTCTGCCTACATTTTATAGACGTATATCTGTGTTCAGTTCTGCAAAAGCCTTTTTCTGCCATAGTGTACTAATAGGATCACTGACTCAGGAAAGTGTCACTTCAAGTAATGGTGTGAAGTGCCCCTGGGAGCATCTGACAGCTGCAGCCATGCAGAGGAAGGGTTCTGAGCTCCCAAAATGGTAATCTGTGATTTCAGAGGAGTGGGTTGAACCTTCATACAGTGTGTGTGTGTGTGTGGGGGGGGGGGGGTCAGAGGGAAATGAGGGAACCCATTTACCTTGAGGGTTGGGCTGCTGCCTACTGGAAGATGGAGTTAATGGCATTTGGAAGGTGGTATTTCCTTGGGTTACAGAGGTCCTTAGGGGCAGGGGGAGATTTACTTTTCAAGTCCCTGTATGGAACAAAGAGTGTCACTCCTTTATTAACTCCCTGGATGCAACTCTGTCTCTTCTTGGGGCCTCTATATGTAGCAGGTTCTTGAATAGAGGTGCTTCACTTCCTCACACACTTCCAAAAAATCTTATAAGTATTTCCCCTGTTTTTTTTCACAACAGAAAAACTTAGGACTATGGTATAAGGGACTTTGATAAAACACATGATAGTTTTCTCCTTCAGAGTTCTCCCTTCTAGTGGCTTCCCCTTTAGGTAAGGGTCCAGCTGTCGCCCCTTGTCTGGAATCTCTCTTCCTCTTCTCTTCTCTTCTCTAGTCTCTAGATTGATTAGATTAATTCCTTATTTACTCTTGGTCACTCTGACTTAGGTTGATGATCCTTTCGTCTGTGTTTCCTTAACTAAAACCAAATCTTTGGCACGGCACTAATACAGCTTCATTCTGCATGAGGCACTTTCCCCAATTCTGCTTACAGCTTCTCATTTCTCACGGCAGTTGTATATTACTTGCACTCTTTATCAGGGTCCTGGTCCTCCCTGGGCGATTCCCCTGAAGAACAGTGTAGGTTGTCTCTTTCCAGCAGGCTGTTTCTCCTTTCTTTCCTCCTCCCAAGTCTATTGTCCATCTCCACAAGCCTCAATCTGCCTCGCACACCATGGGGGCATCCTTTAAACTGTCTTCCACCTCCCCTTGTAAGTTGGTACCAAAACCCCCAGCTTTAACACAGGCCTTCAGTCGCTTTGGGAAGTTCTTAACAGCCTTGTCAATCAGTCTTTGTGGCAGGCTGTCCCAGATCATCTATAGTGCTTCCTTGAATTCAGCAATTGTTTGCAGTTTTGGATAGAGCTTGTGATAGGCCTCCAAGTTTTCATATTATCAAATACAAATCATTCAAATTCAAATTTTATGTTTACAGAAGTCTATGTCACTGTGACATCATTAACGGTAAGCTGGTACCCCTTTTTTTCAATGTTTATAGTGCAAACATTTTTGAATGTGTGAAAATTGCTGGGTGGTCACACTAAAATGTCTGTAACTTCACCATGTTTAAAGATAATCTCATTTCACTCGGCACATAAACGTAGACAGTAACAACAAATAAAGCTGTAAAATTTCACATTGAAATTACAAGTAGTTGCTGAGAAAACAGCAAAAAAACTCTAGGGGGTTGCTTTTTTTGTCGTACCCTGTGTATATAGCGATGGATAGATATTTTGGTTAATGGAAAAAATAAAACGGAAGAAAAAGCCAGCCTTTCTCAGGGTTAATGGATTGGAAAGTTGACCATTAGTAAGTGCCAGGGCTTTAGGCACAACATAAACTATCTTCATCCATTTAATGAATTTATCCCTAAAGCAAAAGTAAGATAACACAGTAAACCAATAAGGTCAGTCTGTCAAACTCTTTTTCAGTGTCAGCTGAAGTTGCAGCTGTTAGAGAGTTTAGACTGTGCATTTTATTCAGCAGATTTAATAAGTAGAGTGCATTTATCTGTAAAAGATGGCTCTTCACAATACCTCTTTGAATGATTCTGCCTAACATGTTCTTCAGGCAGTCCATTAATACAACAGTGAAAATTGATAAGTGATATACTTGGATAGACTATAGGATTTCTTTCATATTTTTCAAATGGTAGGCACTATATGTTTTTCTTACTTATTCTAAGAACTAGACAAGTAGGAGCTAAACATTCCAGTTAGATAGCTGGTTCTGTAATTTAGGTGTATAGGGAATATAAAAAAATGTTTTTGTCCTTGGTTCTGTTCTGGTCACTGTATCTCAAAAAAGATATAGTGAAATTAGAAAAGGTTCAAAGAAGAGTGACCAAGATGATAAAAGGGATAGAATTCCTCCCGTATGAGGAAAGTTTAAAGAGGTTAGGGCTCTTCAGCTTGGAAAAGAGATGGATATGAGGAGATATGATTAATGTGTACAAAATCCTGAGTGGTGCAGAACGAGTAGAAGTAAATCAGTTTTTTACTCATTCCAAAAGTACAAAGACCAGTGGCGTACCAAGGGGGGGGGGGGGCGGTGGAGGCGGTCTGCCCCGGGTGCACGCCGTTGGGGGGGGGGTGCTGCCTGTCTGTCCTTCGTTCGTTCCATGCTTCCTCTGCCCTGGAACAGGTTACTTCCTGTTCCGGGGCAGAGGGAGCATGGAACGAACGAAGGACAGGCGCACGCGGTACCACCACCCCCAGTGGCGTGCACCTGGGGGGGGGGTTCTTTTGCGGGGGAGTGTCCTTTTGCCGGGGGGGGGGGCGCTGCACCCTGGGGGCAGGGCGCATCGGCGATCCGCCCCGGGTGTCAGCCCCTCTAGAAACACCACTGACAAAGACTAGGGGATACTCAAGGAAGTTACATGAAAATACTTTTAAAACAAATAGGAGGAAATATTTTTTACTCAATGAATAGTTAACCTCTGGAATACTTTGCTGGAGGGTGTGGTAACAGCGGTTAGCATATCTGGGTTTAAAAAAGGTTTGGACAAATTCCTGGAGGAAAAGTCCATAGTCTGCTATTGAGACAGACATGGGGAAGCAACTGCTTTCCCCGGGATTGGTAGCATGGAATGTTGCAGTTAATTGGGTTTCTGCCAGGTACTTGTGACCTGGGTTGGCCACTGTTTGGAAAACAGGATATTGGGCTAGATGGACCATTGGTCTGACCCAGCATGGCTACTCTTATGTCCTTATAATCTCAATGCCTATCCGTTTCTCCATAGTATAGCAGGCAATAATGGCCATTGCGCTAAACTGAGGTTGTTTACCATGCATTCAGCACAGCACACTATGCCCTTAGGAGGTAAATTTATGTAGCTAGCCTCTCACTTGGGGGGGGGGGGGGGGGAGCAGAGGATAGTACCAGATGTCCCACATAAAATAATTTATTTAGGTGCATGCTGCATTAAGAAGGGAGGCAATTGGCAAAAACAGCAAACCTGGTCACCAAAAGTAAAATGATATGGGGAGAGAAAGCTGAAGTGCTAAACTGGATCAAATCAAAAAATATAAAAGGTCAAAAGAGCGTCAAATGCTATTTTAAGTAAAATATCTTTATCAGATGGTCCTCAAAATACGTATACTTGGAGTGGTATTTTAGAAAGGATGTTTAAATCAGAATTGAGATGTCCAGGTTGAAACGTCTCAAGTTCCACTAGAGTTATAGAACAGCATCTCCCTACATAGAACCTGTTCTAGATACATGGAGAAACGGACATTTATGCACTGGTTATTTTTATGAAATGGGTGTTCATGTCGCACAACATCTAAAATATCAGCGGACACATAAATATGTTGTGGCATAGCTTCCAGGTAGTGGCCGAAGATGTAGATGTGCTCCCACCCCTTTCCCCAAGATCAGACTGAGCTCTACTGGTAATACCTTAAGGCTACCACTAAAGCTCTCAACGGTCATTTTTCTGATGGAACTGCTAGGAGCAAGTGGGTTTCATTCCTAGTTGGGTACCACACTGGACCACCAGGGATTATAGGTAGGCTCTGGTGGGGGGTCTAGTCTTGAGGAGGTCAGGAGGAAGGAGATGAGCTCAGGAAGGGAGCTAAGGGGGTTGGGAGGGGAGTCTGATTCAGAGGGGGACCTGAAAGTGAAGTCTAATCTCATGGGGAGGGGGAGGGGTCAGGAAAGGGGATCAAAAGGGGCAGGAAGAGTGGAAAAATATGACGGATCCACTTATGCAGGCCCCTACCAATGTTCAGCTGGGACGCATATAAGGGCAGCCAGCAGCAGTTTGTTCTGGTCAGACCCAGATATTCCGTGCCAGTGCCCAGACATGGCCCAGCATTAAATATCCAGGTCTAATTTAGCTAACAATAATCAGTTCTTTAAAAAAAAAAAAAACACTAACCACTGCCACAACATCCTGAATATTGACCAGTCATTTTTTAGGCCCCCATTAGTCCCATCCAAAACATGCCCAGACCTCACTCCCTTGCCATTTGCACATTCTTCTGTTTTGAATGTGCATATCCCAGCTTTGTAAAATCAGAACGTAAATATTTATGTAAGATAAACTTTTAAGTTCTAGTTTATATATGTCTAAAACCCAAATGGTATTTCAAAATAGCACCATAGTCTGTTAAAGCAGATAAAACTATTTAAAGTCAAAATATAAGTGGCAGTTAAAAGCCCTTGAACTTGAATTACTTCTTCACGATCTTTGTTTGGATTCTCCTCTTGTGATGGCCCCTAGATGGGCACCTTTCCTCATTCTCACCAAAGTGGTACCTTTTCTTACAAAGTGTGTAGTTTCATCTTTAGATATTTAGGTTGCCTAGCTTTGACCCCTTCGGTGTAAGAGTTCTGGATAATTAAACATCAACCTCCTTTATTCCCTCTGTATGAAAGAGATATCCTCTAGATCAGTGGTTCTCAAACCAGTCCTGGTGAACCACCACCGTAATAAATAAGCATAAGAGAGATTTGCATATTCATTAGGGATATCCTGAAAACCCGACTGGCTGGTGTTCCTCCAGGACAGGTTTGAGAACAACTGCTCTACATAGAGATATGGGATAAGGGGATCTACTCCTCTTGTCATCTCCTCTCCGCCTAGGCCCCTTTCCTCTCTTTTGTAGCCTTCTCTTCTCCCATCCAGATATCCCCTCCCCTCTCTCCTCCTTGTACCACTGCATTCTCCTCTCATCTCCCCATAGCCCTTCCCCTTCCCTCCTAGTAGCTGTCATCTTCTTCCTTCTCTTTCCCCCCCCCCCCCCTTTCCAGACTTCCACAAATCCCTTCCTGCCACTTTCAGCCTTCCCTTTCCCCCCTTCTTCTCATGGGCACCTACTCCCCATAATCATATCTATCTCTCTCTCTCTCTCTCTCTCTCTCTCTCTCTCTCTGTAACTCCCTCATCCTGTCCTCTTTCCTTCTTCTCAGCCCCTTCCCTTCTCCTCAGCTTGCTCTCTTGTCTTCTTCTGTTCTTGTACCCTTTAAATTGGATCTTGTTGTCTCCTCTTCAGGTGGAGGGACTGGGACTCTCCGCCACCCGTGACAGACTGAGGGTTCCACTCACAGGGGCTACATTTTTTGAGCTGCTTCTACTCGCTATGCCACTGCAGCAGGAAACTGCTCCTTCTGGTTCTGACTAGGTTGGGTCCCCATGGCTCCCTGTTGATTTCAGTGCTACACCTCTCCTCTTCCAGTGCTGACAGAGGTTGGGTGCCCTTCAGCATACCTTTTGTTGTCCAGTTACAGCTCCTATTCTTTTATGGCCCTGGCAGATTTGGGTCCCCACTGGCACGCTGATAATATGACTTCCATTACTCTCTCCTTCTGGTGTCAGCCAAGATTGGATCCCAATGGCACATATGATATTGTTTCTACCGCTCTCTTTTCTTCTGCTATGAATGTTGGGTTAAGATCCTGTGACACTTTCTTCTTTTTCCAGTGTACCCTGCTTATCTTGGTGGTGGGACTCACCTTCCCATCACCCCATAGCTCACTGCTCCTCCCCTGTAATTTTTGTTAACTCTACATGCATCTGTTTCTTTGCGGATGTGCAAACAGACAGATTCATGTGGACAGATGGATCAACAAAACTGAAAAAGGGGCTTTATCTTTTTTTTGTTTGAGAAATGTGCCTAATAAAATAAATTAGTAAATTATATATAGGGTTCATATCAGAAACATATACACACTGTTCTAATTTCTGACTTCATTAATATGAGCTTAAAATACCTGTCTAAAGTTGCAGCATATACAGGCTGGCCAAACCTGCTTCCCTAAGAATCTTGCATCCTGGATTTGGTATGCTCTCCTTCTAAAGCATGGAAAGAAGTGTTTTCACTCTTTGATAAGATAATCTGTACAAAAAGAAAATCTGCATTAATTATGTGAGAAAATGCACTAAAGACAGTAGTTATCTTTCAATGATTAGAAATGGAAGTTGGGTTTAACTCACAGCTCTAACTACTGGCACAGTTTAGTCCAGGATTCTAGATGTGGGACTCATGGACTTCTGGAGCAGAAAGACTCTCACTTGGGAACTCTTGGGTTACAGAATCTCTTACATCATCCCCCACTGTAGCCCCTTAACCCAACAGATGCTCCTGTTAAGCCTCTAGCCTACTACCAAGGCTCTCACACTACCTACCCACCTTCCATTCTAGCACCCACTCACTAATACAACCACTACTATAGCCCCTGCCCATCCCAAATTCACTCCCCCATCATAGCCGCTCCACTGCTTTATCCCTCCACCCTCACTGAAATTCTCCCACAATCCTGTATAAGCACCACAGTATTCAGCAGAACTAATCCAGGTAGGAGCAGTTCCTACACAGATAAGTCTCACTCACTGGATCCTTACCCAGATTTTCAGCAGCATTATCCAGATAACACCTCAAAAGGTCTAGAGAAACAAAGTTGGCACCATCCACATAATGCTGGGGTGATCCAGGGATGGGGCCTCTGTGGATTTTCCACTCTGGTTAGGGGCAATTTTCAGTCCACTAGTCAGGTAACTGACCAAATAAAGCTGGGACAGAAAAAGGGCTGCTCTAACTTTATGTGGTTACTTGTCTGGATACCGGTCTGGATATCCGACTGATATTTGGAAACCAGCACTGAACGTCCTGATATAAAATAACTGCTGCAACCGGTATTTAAATAAAATGCTGACTGCCACTGCTGAATATTACCGTGCCCACCACACACACACACACATTTGTAAAGTGCACTGGCTCATCTGAGGTCACTGTCTCTTCTTTTCCTTTGTCCTTATGTTTACTGACTGTGCACTAAGTCTTCCTAGGCGAGTACTTTACATGAAAGGAGGTTGTAATTTGCATTTTGTAATCAGTTATGTGCATTCCACGTCCATGCTGTTAGTCATGTTTCTATGGGCATAATCTTTGTTTTTGGTCAGTTCTGCCTAGTGCCTCTGGATAGGTCCTCACCGTTTTGTTTGTGCATTTTTTCATGTTATCAGTTGCCAAGTTTCATACGGAGTCATTTAGTCATGTAAAGCTACAGTGGTTGATGAATTTGAATCACCTTTTTTAATTATACTGACCATTTTTAGCACCAAAACAGCACTTCCCAAGGTCACAAAGAGGGGGTGTTTATGGGTGACAACCTGCCTATGAGTTGCCATAAATTAAATAAAAACATTTCATTTTGAGCTAAGAGGCAAAGACATGCAGATCAGCTTGTTCTTCCCATTTGTCATTTTTAATTTGCAGTTTTGAGGGAAAACTAATTGAAGTAATTAAAGTTTTTTTTTTATAAGGTACATACTTTCAGCTCTTGAATATATAATCAGTGTCATTATTGTAACAAAAGGAATCAAATAGCATTTTTTATGTGGTTCTGTACAGAGGTATTTTAACATTAAGCATATTGTATGCGTTGGAGGTGGTGCTGTGTCCTTTCACAAGTCTCATTTTTGAACTTTCTTTATAATATGTTTGTCTTTTAGATACTTCACAAAACCAATCCTCAGTTTTTGATCTCAGTGATGTTCATTCAGGGTTGTGCAGTTTGAATACTATACTACAATGTTAGTATTTAGTGATAATTTATATTATCATATTTCAGAATAGTTTTTTAAAATTCCGATCCCAGCTAAACTGATATTTCTGAGAAATAAGATAGCTCAATTTTATGTCTGTTGGAAAGTAATGAGTTTTGGAGGTAAAACCCTCAAATGCTTAAGATACTTACACCCCACAAAGAAATCTGTAAAGATTTATTAGCAGAAATTCTCAGGATAGAGTTGGGAACCACTGGTCTGGAAAGTAGAAATACTGCGTTCAGTTATGGTCGCCATATCTCAAAAAAGATATAGCGGAATTAGAAAAGAGGAGGTAATGTTGCTGGGGCTGCTTGATAATAGCGATCATAATATGATTAGATTTGATATCGGCTTTTTGAGTAAGTACACACAGGAAATCCAATACACTAGCATTTAACTTTCAAAAAGGAGACTATGATAAAAAGAGAAGAACAGTGAAAGAAAAAAAACTTAGAGGAGCAGCTGTGAAGGTCAAAAATTTACACCAGACCTGGATGCTGTTCAAAAATACCATCCTGGAAGCTCAGGCCAATTATATTCTGTGTATTAAAAAAGGAGGAAGGAAGACCAAACGACAGCCGGCATGGTTAAAAAGTGAGGTGAAAGAAGCTATTAGAGCTAAAGAAAAATCTTTCAGAAAATGGAAGAAGGAATCGACTGAAAATAATAAGAAACAGCATAAAGAATGTGAAGTCAAACGCAAAGCGCTGATAAGGAAGGCAAAGAGGGACTTTGAAAAAAAGATTGCGTTGGAGGCAAAAACACATAGTAAAATTTTATTTTAGGTATACTAAAAGCAAGAAGCCGGCAAAAGAATCATATGGTATTTGAAAAGTTCAAATGACAAATTATTCTTATTTTGTATTGCTACTGTAAATTTTGGGGATGGATATGCTCCACCTTAACCAGGTTGGAACCAGGCTGCTGGCATCAACATTTAATGTGGAGGATTAGTCTAATGGTTAGCACAGTGGCATGAGAACTGGATTTGATTCCCACTGCTGCTGTTTGTGATTCTGGGCAAGACACTTAACCTTCCACTGCCCCAGGTACAAAATAAGTAACTGTACATAAAATGTAAACTGCTTTGATTTCCCTTGCCTTTATAATTTTAAATGGAAGAGGTTTGCCATCTGGTGTGAGGGCAAGGCCTTAGATCCTTGTTCCTGCCCTACACAAAAATTGCTTCATTACCTTCTACACCTTTTTGAGTCTGGTCTCAAAACCAGCTCTCTAAGGGTTCACTTCAGTGCAACAGACACGTACCATCACCGTGTAGAAGGCAAATCCATCTTTATACAGCCTCTAGTTGTTCGGATCATGCAAGATTTGCTTTTAATTAAACCCCCTCTTAAACCTCTGACTGTGTCATGAGACCTCAGTTTCATCCTCACCCAGAAGATGAAAGCTCCATTTGAGCCGCTTGACACCTGTCACCTGAAGTTACTGATCTGGAAGGTTTTGCTTTTGGTGGTAGTCACTTAAGCACACAGAGTCAGCAAGTTTCAAGCCCTAGTAACTGATCCGCCTTACACAAGGTTTCATGATAATGCAGCTCTGCTTCCATCCTAAGTTCCTTCCTAAAGTAGTGTTGGAATTCCATTTTAATTAGTCAGTTGTTCTGCCAACATTCTTCCCAAAACCTTATGCCCATCCTGTTGAAAATGCACTACACACTTTGGACTGCAAGCGAGCCTTGGCCTTCTATCTGGAGCGGACTAGAGCCCACCAACAGTCCACCCAGCTTTTTCTTTCTTTTGACTTTAGCGGAATGAGGGCAGCCATCAGTAAATGCACTTTATCCAATTCGCTAGCAAACGGCATCGCCTTCACTTATGCACAGGCTGGGCTGAATCTGGAGGGTCATGTCATTGCTCATAATGTCAGAGCCATGGCTACATTGGTAGCTCACTTGAAGTCAGCCTCTGTTGAGAAGATTGCAAAGCTGCAATATGGTCTTCAGTCCACACATTCATATCTCACTACTGTCTTGAGCAGGATTCTCAACATGACAGCCGGTTCGGTCAGACAGTTCTGCAGATTTTGTTTGGACTCCAGAATCCAATTCCACACCCTAGGCCTGTTTTCCTCTGTTCCAGGCTACACCTTCCCTTGTTCATATAAGTTTGTTAATTGGTTCTTGGTGGGCCTTGCCTGTTGCAAGTCCCTATTGACTGGTATTTGTTGTTTTCAGTGAGCATGGTAGCTAAAGATTCCCACATGTAAGAAGATAATGTCCTGCTTGTCCTCAGAGAAAATAGTTACTCACCTGTAACAGGTGTTCTCTAAGCAGGATATATATTCTCACATCAGGGGCGTAGCCAGACACCCAATTTTGGGTGGGCCTGGGCCCAAGATGGGTGGGCAGAAGAACTCTATCTTGTCCCACAAGTGATTTGGTCTTTCCCTCTCTCGTCTGCATACCATATGGTTTCTCAAACATCCCCCCCCCCCCCCCCCCGCATACCTTTTAAATAGAAGATTTTCACCGGCAGCAAGTAGCAACTAATACACACTGCTCATGTTGGCCCCACAGCATGTATCAGTCACTGCTTACAAGGTATGAAGGAGGGGCAGTTGTTGGGAGTTTTTGGCTGGTTGGACTTGGGAAAAATCCCTGCCAGCCACATCATAGGTGTGCTGATACTGGGTGGGCCTGAGCCCAAAGTGGATGGGCCTGTGCCCGGGCCCACCTGGGCCCACCCTTGGTATGCCACTGTCTCACATACCTTCCCATCTCCTCTAGGAATTGTATTCTCTAAGATTTTAGAAGTCAACTGCTGGTCTCATGTTAACAAGGCTGGTGGGAAGGCACTCGCACTTGCGTGGTCAGTGCTATCAAAAGCTTCTAGAAATAGAATGCTGGATAGCATCTGTGCTGAGCTCCATTGGATGATGTCACCCACATGTGAGAACATATGTCCTGCTGTCCTCGGAGAGCACCTGCTACAGATGAGTAACTTTGCTATATCGCACCATCATGTGACCATACCTTGAATAAGGTGTGCCATTCTGGCCACCTCATCTCAAAAGATGTTATAGCTGAAAGAAAAGGTGTACAGAAGGGTGACCAAAAAGCTAAAGGGAATGGAACAACTCGTCTACGAATGGCTAAAGAGACTAGGGATTTTCAACTGTACTGAGGGGAGATATGATGGAGCTCTATGAAATGAGTAGAATGGAACAGAGAGTCATGAATTGCTTGTTTACTCTTTGCAAAAATAGGACTATGGGGCACACAATGAAGTCACTAAGTAGTAAATTAAAAAAAATTGGAGAAAATATTTCTTCAACATGTAATAAAGCTTTGGAATTCATTATCAGAGAATGTGGTGAAAGCAATTAACAGTTTAATTTTAAAAATTGGATATACCACCCAGTCTTATCGGATCAAGACAGTTTAAAACAAATAAATAAATAGAAACGAAACACTGATAATTATAGAAAGGAGCTCAAAAATCATTAAAGAATAGACCTAACGCATAGATTGCGAGTTAGCATAGAAGGGTTTAAAAAAGGTTTGGACAAGTTCCTGGAAGAAAAATCCATAAACATTATTAAGGTGGACTTGTGGAAAATCCGCTGCTTATTGCTGGGATAAGCAACATGGAATCTATTTACTGTTTTAGGATCCTGCCAAGTACTTGTGATCTGGATTGCCCACTGTTGTAAACAGGGTACTGGGCTTGATGGACCAGTTTTTAAATTTCATATCCAGAATATTTACTTATTTGGATTTATTTACCCCCTTTTTTGAAGAAATTCACCTAAAGCAATGTACTGCAAGTTTAACAAATTATGCATAAGATTAAGGCAAAACCTCCCAGGTAACTAAAATACTATCTTTATAATTCAACAAAAACAACCCAAGTTTTAATATATAGTACTACAGGATATTTATTTGCTCAAAATACTGAGCTGCTTTTATTCCTTGCTTTGGGGTACCGTTATTGAGAACTTTCTTGGAAATAAGTGGGAAGAAAGTGTTTCGTCTGATAAGTTAGAAGGGATTTTTTTAATCCTAATGCAGATAATAAAGGTGGATTGCGTCATAATCAGCACTCTACATAAACATTGTGAATATACTTTATTTACCATACTGCAGATATGTGGGATCCTGTTTAACATTATAGGCCCTGTTTACGAAGCCATGCTAAGAGTATGCTAGTGTTTTAGCACATGCTAAATGCTAAGTCACCCATAGGAACATATGGGCAACTAACGTTTAGCGTGTGCTAAAAACACTCGCACCTTAGTAAACAGGGCCCTATATGATCAAGAAGGTATATACTGTTTATGAAATTTTGAGATTGAATCAATTTATATATTTTTAAGCATTTGAAAAGATTTTTCTAGTTTAAAAAAGAATATATAGGGAGACTGCAGGCCAATGAATGTTAATGGTTTATCTTTTTGCTACTAGATATGTATCAACCCTGTGAGACCTTGTTGCATTCAGATACAAGGAATATACTTTAGTTGAATAATTGTTTTATTTATGACTTGTCTCAATTACAGCCCTTTGGTCAGTGTACTGGTAATTTTTTTTTTCATATGCTGCAGGCTCTTGAAAAACCAAGTGAAGTGTTTTAATTTCATATTTATGAACTTTAAGGTCTCTAAATATATTGCCTCAGAGGTGTTTAAGAAATAGGTACAGGAGGTCATGAAAGTGCCAGCTGAATCACCCCCCCACTCCCCCCCCCCCCACCACCACCACTTTATACATATTAATTGCCTCTGAAGACTTCTAGGAAGATTAAGAAAGATGAGTCTCTAAATAGATTTCTGTATGTGGATAGTTTAGACCTAAATGAAGTGCTGAGAGGCCTAAGGAGAAGGCAGTCTTTTAGTCAAACTACTGGTTTTCTTTGTTGTTGAACTATATAAACAAGATGCAACCCACCACAAGTTACTGAAAGCAAGAAATAATAATAGGATATAATAGGCTGAATATTCAACCAGTGCAGTGACTGTGCTAAGTTTAGCATTGACATTGTATAGGTAGCAATGCTTAGTAACCATGTAGGGCAGTCACTGTGCCAGCACAATCCATTTAGTTTTGGCTTGCTATTTGGCAGTTCTAAATTTAACCTGTAATTTAAACAGACATCAGTTGAATATCGCCACCATCTGGATAATTATTTTGACCACCCTCTTATGGCCCCTTTCTGTACAGATAGTATCAGGCCATTTAGCAGTTTAAAGAACCTGTGGTAATGTGACTTGCGGTTGGCTACAGAACCTCACAGACACAGGCAGATTGTGTGTAAAGTCAAAAGAAAGCTTTATTGGTGGAACAGGTAATCAAAGCAATGCAGTCTGTTCCCCTGTCACAGTTATCACCACTATCTAGACAGCACCAGCCACTATCTAGATGCCGGTTCTGAATATCAGGATTTTTTTCAACCATAGTAGCCAGTGTCAAGAACAAAACACTGACCACCCCAGCTGAATATTGATCCATGTTTTTTAGTGTTGTTTTTGTATTCATTTATGTATTTGTAGCACTTTGCAATTGCTTTGTTGAAGCAGCTTTCCTTAGAAGAATTGGGACTGGTACTTAAAATGATTGTGACCACCTGCACCTCACATTTTATTTCTGTTTCCCAATGTGTTGCATGCAGTAGCTAGAGAGGGTCCCGGTTGAGTGTTCTTATGTTCTTTGCACCCCAAGAGCCTCAGCTGATGAAAGAGAAGCAACGTTTAGTGACAGCTTATTACCCAGCAATTCAAAGAACCACTTAGAAAGAGAGCGGTTCAGGAGCTCCCTTTTCAATTTCCCAGAAATTCCTAATACAGTACATTTTTGTTCTTTTGATCTACTGGTAAACACAATTTTCCTTCTCTAGAACAATAATCTTAAGAGAGGATTTTTCTTTGATGATATTGAGCTTTCAACTTTATGGTTTGTATTGAACAAAGTGTGTGCTACCAAACATCAGTGTCATTTTACTAAGGCGCGTTAACGAATTAGCGTGCATTAAGTGCCATTCAGCCTATAGGAATACAGTGGGTTACGCAGCATTTAGCACCCACTAAATCCATTAGTGTGCCATAGTAAAAGGACCCCATAATTTTTTTTCTGCTGGAGTTTAGATTTCTGGGACACCTGTTATACATTTACCTACATGGAACTGAAACCAATGACCTGATTCCTAATGTTTCCGTACCAATCTCTTCACCCCTGGCGTCTCCTCTTTCAGAGATTGTGCCCTTCCCACCCCAGTCTGGCATTGCTGTTTGATCCACCTTCCAACCACAATCCTTGCAGTCTCTGAAAGTCATAATGATCTCAATGAGGACCACTTTCTGTCAAACAGATTCTATTCCTGCATCCTGTTTTTAAAAACCCTACATTAGGTCTACTGTCCACATTTCTATCAATGATCAATTTAAGTCTCTCTACCGGCCAGTTCCCAGATCTTTGGAAATTAGTTATAGTCCATCCCATTTTAAAGAAAGCTACCTTTGGATCCTGCATTACTGTCCAGTTTTCAATCTCACTTTTATGTCTAAAGTCCTTGAAAAAGTAGTTTTTCAACAGCTGTCTGATTTTCTCAGATAAGACTTTTGCCCTACACCCTCGTCAGTCCAGCTTTAGATCTAATTACAGTACCGAAGCAGTTTTGGCAGCTATTTTAAGTGAAATTCATTCTCACTTTGATCAACATAAACATGTTTTGGCAGTTTCCCTGGACTTCTGTGCTGCTTTCGATCTTGTCAGTCACTGTCTTCTAATTTTTCGCCTATCTTCATTGGGTATCTCTGGTATGGTTCTTTTATGGTTCACTTCCTTTCTGTCTAACCGTTCATTTCAGGTTCTTACCCCCACCTCCACCTCTCTCAAGAGGGATGTCCACTGTGGAGTCTCCCAGGGGTTGATCCTCTCCCTTTTACTTTTAATTCTTAACCTAAGCCCTCTGTCTGCACTCATTCAATCATTCAGTATATCCGCTTATTTCTATGCAGATGATATCCTTATGCTCTATCCAACCGACATCCTTTCTTTCTTTCTTTCTCAATTTCTCCTCTTCAAACCTGTTTAGATTCTGTTGCTACCTGGCTTTTCGACCACATTGCTGACAAGATTGTAGCTTATTCATTCTCCAGTTCTGTTGCCCTCTGCCCCCCTTCTATTTCCCTCTTTGGAACAGCAATCTCTCTAGTCTCACATTTTCGCTATATGGGGGCAATTCTGGAATCTTCACTCTCATTTTTGTCATATATCTCACACCTGTCCAAGGCTTGCTTTTTCATGTTTCGACAATTGCGGACTGTCTGCCATCTTTTCTACCACGATAGTTTCCACGCACTTTTCTCTTTCTTTCTTTACTTCCTGTCTTGACTATAGTAATATCATTACCTCATTCTGCTCTCAAGAAGCTACAAACTTTGCAGAACATGGCCATCAGACTACTATGTAATACACAGCTTAGTAAATGACTACTGTATTATATATTTTTAGTTTTTTTTCTTTTTGTTCAGACCATCAGGGGTAGACCCAAAGTCACTTGTTGTTCACCATATCACTATTTACATATGGTGACAGGGTTCATACCCTTCTCGTCATCGGTCGCTGATGTTTATATATTCATAGCATTGATATATTTTGACAAATGTTTCTATTTTCAAAAATCTCATATATATATATATATATATATATATATATATATATATATATATATATATATATATATATATATATATTCCTTATGGATGGATATATATATATATATATATCCATAAGGAAATGAAATGAAATTCTTTTACTTAGCTTTATAAATCTTGATATCATGTCAAGCTGAAAGGTGGGGCTGCATACGTGTTTCGCCAGCAAACGTTTTCAAGGTATGCCCCTTTATGTCTCGGATTGAGTACCACTATTCAACCCCCTAATGCTCAACACTAATGAGATACAAATATAGGCGTGCTCATAGCATTGAGCATTAGGGAGTTCGATGGGAGGATTGTGCTTGGTGCATGCGCAGAAGAGTTCCATGGTAAGTTCGGCTCCTGTGTGCATGCCCCTGGTAAATCGCAAACATGAAGCACACATTGGCATCTGTTTTATGCAGCCTAAATGTATGTGTTTTTAATTTTTTTTTTTTAGCTTGGACGCTTATATTTAAATGTAGGATGCAGAAAACAGATGCCAATGTATGTTTTCACTTTGGATGTTTTAATTTTTTTAGCATGGACGCTTTAAATTTAGACGCAGGAAACAGACACCAACGTGTGCTTTCGCTTGGTCTGCTGTTTCTCATGACCAGCACTTAAGGACTTTCACAGGTTTCCTTCTGCTTCCAAAATCAATCAAAACTGGCAGATTTTGCAGAAAGAGTCATAAGAGAGGCATGAGAATCATGTGAAATCCTCTCTTCCAACTGCCTAATGCCTACTCTGAACTGGCGTTATTTTTTGCAGTGGTAAGGCAGTTTTGTTTCAAGCACTCTTTTCTGAGCATTTGGGAGGAATACAAGATGACCTCATTAACATGACCTTGATGATATTAGCATTCGACATGCGTTGTGTGTCTGTGCGCTCATTTGTTCCCATGTTCCGGGAACATTCTTTGCAGGTAAATGTGGGCAGTAGTACGGTACTAATGGCCTCTAGTGCCTGTATTTACTTTTGAGCATCGGGACATGGAATTAGCGTACGCTAAATGCTAAGTAGCCCATTTTATACCTTTGGGCTTCTTAGCATTTAGCACATGCTAATTTCATTAACTCAAACTGAGCTTTAATAAAAGAGGCCCATAGCAATTAGAAAATTATCCAGAAAGGAGGATAAGAGTTGGTGTTTTCTTGATCAGTTGGCTGGATAAATACAAGTGTAACAGGACAAAGGAGTTTTATTAGCATTTGTGTTTGTATGGCCACCCGTTGTCAATTGTTTACCCGTTAATATACTTATGATGCTTCTCTGACTGAAACTACAACCCGTTCTTTAAAACTTTGGGGGGGGGGGGGGGGGGGGGTTCTGCTATTTTGTGAAGGCATACTCAGACAGGGTGCTTGCATAATAACTGGGATAGCTGGATTTATATGGAATGGTACAACAAATTCACTTTTAATGCAAGCAAGTGAGCTAAACAGTGAATGTTAAAGGCAATATTACGAAGAGTAATCATAAGTATTAATTTAGATAATTTACAGACCTGTTTGCATTAAAACTTTCAAACTGTTCTTATAGCTCACCTGTGACTCTTTACATCTCTAAGGGGCATGTTTACTAAAGAGCACTAAATGTTTGCACTTAACATTGGTAAAAAGCCATTATTAATCTGCATTAAGTGCAGTGGCTCTGCAGTAACAGAGGCATGTCCAGCATGCCCCATGCAACTTCCACAAGGACATGTTTCCTAATGCATCTAACATTCGGTTGCTATGAATGAAGATACACACAGTGCGAACTATTGAGGTGCTGTTAAGTGAAGCAGTGTTATTTGCACATTTGCCAGTTAGCGCATTCTACCTACCATGCGTGAACTGCAGTTTGCAGACCATGCCTAATCTCCGCCCAGTTACTGCAGGATTTTTAGTGCAATTACTGTGTTAACATGTGCTAGCTGTCAGCGCATGCTAGCACTACCTGTGATAGCATGTGTTAAAACTAACCCTAACTGCTTTAGTAAGCATGTCCCTCTAATTACTAATGCACATTAAGTAGGAGATGCTTTATATGGCACCTAAAAATCCAGTGTTGAAATCAGTACTGACTAAGCGTATTCTATTCTCAACACCTAAAACTACACATATCCATTTCCACCAACGAAAACATGGCATAAATCCTGGAGCATAGATTTATTCGCACTGGGCCATATTCTATAACTATAATTTCAGTATGTCCATGAAATGTCCATTTCCCTACCCATAACAATGGCCAATTTTGCCTGCGCACGTTAGAAGTTCAGCGCCCTTCGTTACAGAATACGCTTAGCGAGTTGTGCGCATAAATTCTAATCAATTAGTGCTCATTATTACATGTTAAGCCAATTAAGTTATACATGTTGTTATAGAATCCGCGCCGATTTCAGCACAGATCTCTAGGTGTGCTATATAGAACCTGGAGGTAAGGGGGTAATTCTGTATAGATCACCTAAATTTAGGCACAAGGATGATATACACTAAACGTGAATTCTATAAAAGCAATTGTGCGCAGATCTGTTATAAGAATACTTGTGTAAGACTGCAGTTATATGCCTAACTTTGGGAACAAGCACTTACATCAGCCAAATAGCTGGTGTAAATGCTCATACAGTTAGGCACATAAATGCTAGTATTATATAACCAACTTCCAGATGACAAAATAATCTTCTGCTGGCTCCCAAGATTGGGAGCACTGTACCCCTATGGCCGACTAACATCAAATTTCATTCCAGATGAGTATGTGTTAAAATTTACTCTATTACCAGTAGAGCAAGTAATGTGCAAGCTATTGTTCAGTAATATTAGTAACTAGTAAAAAAGGTCCGTTTCTGACACAAATGAAATGGGCGCTAGCAAGGTTTTCCTCAGAGTGTGTATGTTTGAGAGTGTGTGTGTGAGAGTTACTCTGTGAGAGAGAGAGAGAGTGAATGTATGAGTGTGTGTGACAGAGAGAGAGAGTGAGACTGGGTGTGAGTGTGTCTGTGAGAGAGAGAGTGTGTGTGTGAGAATGAGAGTGTGTGCCAGGGCCCCCCTCCCTCCCAGTTCCAGGGTCATCCCCTCCGAGTTTCAGGTTTGTCCCCTCCCTCCGAGTTTCAGGGTCCCTCCCTCCCTCCGAGTTTCAGGGTCTCCCTCCCTCATGGAGACCTTTTGTTTTGGCATCTCTTAAATTGTCTAAATTGATGTCACTTACTAGCAGTACATTTGTGAACTTGAGACATATATTAATGAAGAACTGTGAAAAAGCAGCTTCAGAAGATTTCCAACTGCTATGTGGACAATAAAAAAGGACGAGACAAATAGGATCAGGTAGTATGTCATCACTAATTTTGCATGCAATAATTTCAAGGTTGGGAGAATTATGGTTTGAGATTAATTCTACTCTGAAAAAAGATTTGTAAAATATTACTATCCAACCCCCTCTTTTTCTATCTCCGGTTTGGTGAAGGATCTTATAACCAGGTGGGCAGATGTCAATTAGTAATGTATCATCCATTGAGTGCAGCCAAATCTCTGAGATCAATGTCAATCCAAGTTGTTCCTTCTCTATCCATTCTAAGTACGATTTTATTTACACCTGACCTAGCATTTACATAACCAACAGGAATCAGGTATAATAACAGCTTTATCGTAGCTGAGCTTTATATTGACTAGATGGCATTGAGTGTGAGAAGAAGCTCTCCATGTAGTCCTATAGTGATGAGAGTATGCATGGAGGAGCCTGAAGATCTATGCCCTAAACCAGGGGAAGGCATCTCCAGTCCTCAAGAGCCGCGGGCAGGTCAGGTTTTCAGGATATCCACAACGAATATGCAGGAGATAGATTTGCATACTATGGAGGCAGTGCTTGCAAATCTATCTCCTGCATATTCATTGTGGATATCCTGACCTGCCTGCGGCTCTCGAGGACCGGAGTTGCCTACCCCTGCCCTAAACAACTGACCTGTTCAAAGAAATAATCCCTACTAGCCTAATAACCATGCCATCTTTCTCTTGCTCTATTTGTGATAATGACTGGGATATTAGAATGAACATCGGAAGCTTCAGTTAGTGGACCTATGAACCCTACAATAATAATAATAAACAGCATATTCAGTTTGCGATATTTGTCTGAAAGCACCAACAAACCAAGTCCATGTAATAAAACCAAGCCCTTGTAACAAAGGACTTATATTCCGCCAGTGTCGCTATGCTCATATTAGCCCTCTACTCAAGTCACTTCATTGGCTCCCTATCCATTTCCGCATATAGTTCGAACTCCACTTATTGACTTACAAGTGCATTCACTCTGCAGCTCCTCAGTACCTCTCCAATCTACTGCTCTGTGTCTTTGGCCCGTACATTATAGAATAGCAGCTAGCACTTGCATGGATAAATGCTCAATATTGGCACCGCTGGTGCGCTTAAGTGCTATTATTCTATAAACCAGGGGTAGGCAATTTCATTCCTAAAGAACTTCAGGCAGGTCAGGTTTTCAGGATATCCATAATGAATATGTATGAGATAAATTTGCATGCACTGCCTCTTTGGTATGCAAATCTGTTTCCTGTATATTCATTCCCCCCAAATTCTAGAAAGGGCTCCTTAAGTTGTGTGAGCTAATTTGGCCGCATGGCCAAATTGCATGCATAACTTAATTGATTAATGGGCCAATCAGCACCGATCATTGGTACTTAATAACCAATTAGCAGCACTAAGTGACTTCAATTAGAATTTGCATGCACAACTTTCTAGGCATATTCTATAACTTAGTGCGAGTAAATTCTAATGCGCAGTCAAAAAGGGGGCACGGCCATAGACCTGGAATGGGTGGGTTGTGGACGTTTCAAAAAACTATGCTCACCATTGTAGAATACACCTGGTCTGTGCCAAACTTAGGTGCGGGTATGTAGACCTGGTTTTAGGTAGTCTAAATGGGTGCACATGAATTTTAGTCGCAAAAACGGTGCATGAGCGTATTCTATAAACTACGCCTAACTTTAGGTGTAGTTTATAGAATCATGCTAACTGCATGGTTTTATGGCACTGATTTTTAAGGCGCCATATATAGAATTTCCCCCATTGTGGATATTCTGAAAACGTGACCTGCCTGAGGCTCTCAAGGACTGGAATTGCCTACCCCTGCAATAAACTACACATTCACTCGGTATCTCGTAGTAGGCACCAAGTTATAGAACGAGGGGGAACGTGCTCTGCTTTTTTCTTGGCGTGCTTAAGATAACCAGTAATCACAACTGTACAGCCTTCACCGACAAAAGATATCTGCCTTGTTCTGTTTCTGAAGTAATTGGTTATTAATTATGAATGTAATGTTGTAAACCACTGAGATCAGCAATTGCACTATGTGCAGTGTATAAGTTCATGAAAAAAAAAATCAAACTTTACCGAGCAGCTGCTACTTAAATGCAACACATTGAAGACAAAGAAAAGATATAATCATGCTAAAAATGGTAGTTGGGAAAGCAAAATGGTAGATTAAAGAACAAGCAGATGGTTAAGGCACATAGGATAATTTTAGCAAATAAATACTAGCAGTGTCACTGTAAATAGATCATGGGCTTCAGGCATAAGAATGAAAAAAAAATGATTCTGGCTTATATACAAGGTTTAGTATAGTGCAGTAACAATCATGAGAAGAAAACGAAATCTTAGTTTGTTGGAGGCCACAAAGGAACTGATGACTGAAGATAGTCACTGGGGCCTGCAGATCCTGCCTCTATCCAAGAATCTTCTTGACCAAAACAGACTGTCTTAGCAATTCAGTTTTTGGATCAATATTTAAATGCTATAGTCAACATTTTCCTTAAACACCAACTAAGGCATCTGGCCTAAATTAATCTGCATATCTATACAGATAGTGGCTGAATATTGTCAACTATCCATATCCATGTCCATATTAACAATCCATCTATTTATCCCAACTGACTGTGTACTACTTATCTTGTTGCCATCTATATATCTGCACTTAGCCCTTCAGCTATGTGGTAAGCTGTAATGTAGAAAAACATTAGCATCATATCTGTTATTTGAATGTTCTAATCTACGCTTATTAGGTGTTTCATTGGTATTAAGCTGACATCTTATTATACCTGTTATTTGAATGTTTCCCCCTGCTGACTATTATGGTATTGTTAATGTATTGTAATGACATTTATCATATTTCTGTTACATGGTTGTTCTGCAGTAGTTACATGTGCATATTTTTGATAGTGTTTCATGGTAATCCTGTTATTAAGTTCAATTTGCTGTTTCCAAGCTTACCTCATTTTTTGTGTTTATGTTTATATTTGGTCATTTTATTACTGTTATGCTGGTAACAAAATTGCAAGTTTTATGTTAAACTGTACCTGCTCTACACTGCCTTGGGTGAAGCTCTTCATAAAGGCAGTTAATAAATCCCAATAAATAAATATTGTTAGCTGGAACATCCATGCTGTACCCTCACTGCATCCGAGCGCTTTCTGGATAGTTCCAGGGCATTCTGTAAATATTTCTGCAAATAATCGTTCTGTTGGGGTACGATTCAAATTTGTGGACCACCCAGCAACAGAGACACCTCCCCTTATATGCTGTCTGCATATTCAGATGGCCAGCCGTATTATTAGCACTGCTGGTTCCTTATTACAGAATACACTGTAAACAACCTGAAGGGTATGTTTTATTTTATTTATTTATTGCATTTGTATCCCACATTATCCCAACTATTTGCGGGCTCAATGTGGCTTACAATTCATCGTGGATATGGGAAATAGAGGGGAACATACATTTATTATTAACAGAGAGTTTTGGATTAAATGATAGTAATAAAGCAAAAGATAGTATAAAACATTTCTGGATAAGTCAGAGGTTATGCAGTTACATGTATTGCTATTTGTTGTATATCTTGTCGAAGTGATAGGTTTTCAATAGTTTGCGGAAGTTTGTCAGTTCATAGACAGTTCTCAAGTTGCGTGGCAACGCGTTCCAGAGCTTGCAGTAGGAGAAGGTAGATGCGTGCATTAATTTGTATTTCAGGCCTTTGCAATTTGGTGGATGAAGGTTGAGGAAAGTGCGAGAAGATTTTGTTACACACTCAGGTGCATATAAAGTTGTCATGACAAATACACACACACACAGAAGTTGATGCTAGGAAAATGTAGCATTTACTTTCATACATCATGTATATAGGCATTCCCAGGATCAGAGAATGGACAGAGTGGGAGCAAGATCAGCAGTTATGCATATCTTGCAAGTACATAAGTATTGCCATACTAGGACAGACCCAAAGAGTCCATGAAGCCCAGCATCCTGTTTCCAACAGTGGCCAATCCAGGTCACAAGTACCTTGTATCCCAAAAGAGTAAAGTAGGTAAGCAGTGGATTTTCCCAAGTCCACCTTAATAATGGCTTATGGACTTTTCTTTTAGAAACGTGTCTAAAACTTTTTTTAAACCCTGTTATGCTGATGCTAACCACTTTTACCTCATTCCTGAGCTTGATTCACTTGGAGTGAAGAAATAGTTTCTCCACATTGTTCTAAATGTACTATTTGGTAAATTCATTACATGCCTCAATTCTTGTTTTTTTTATTTGCTCGGTTTCTAATTAAACAAATAGAGCAGTACAACACAGAAAACATGTAACAACCAAGTGTGTCAAACTATGCGAAAGTTATACCAACACTCTTAGGCATAAGGCAAAAGAAAAGCCTGGCACAGCAAAAGATGCTCAAACCCCAAATCCCCTAACATCCTATGTGCCTCAGTTCTTACTGGCTCTTGTACACATTAACATACTCTTGAGCTTTGAGAAGCAATTTGATCAAGGCACATACTGTAGGTGCAGATGAAGCTTGTATGTAAAAGAATCTCAACACTTTGCAATACTTGTTTTTTTTTTTTTTTAGGGGCCAGGAATAGTTCTCCTTTTTCTGATAGGATTTCTGTATCTCAGTCACCGCAACAGCCAACTTCTGTAACTGCAAGCCCGTTTTTTTTTTTTTTTAGGGGCCAGGAATAGTTCTCCTTTTTCTGATAGGATTTCTGTATCTCAGTCACCGCAACAGCCAACTTCTGTAACTGCAAGCCCATTTTTCTATCTGTCATTAGTCTATTTCTGGTCTAAATGTAATCAGATCTCAATGCTTTTTTTGGATAAAGTTATGTCATCAGTAAGAAAAAATCCTTACCCTCACAGTGGCACAGCATTCCTGAGCTTGGTTTGTTACCTGTTATTCAGAAATCATCAATTGCAATTTTTTAGGAGTTTTTCCTGAGGCCTAGAAGTAGACTGTTCCTTGGTTTCTGCCGTTACTACAAATTATAGGCCTGTATCAAATTTAGGGCCCCTTTTACCAAGCTGCGGCATTTTACCACAGAATAGTAAAGTTTTTGGAATTCAGTGGATTACAGGACCAAAGGCATTATGGTTTCACTAGAGTCAGGTCTTATCAGACAAATCTGATTAATTTTTTTGACTGGGTGACCAGAGAGTAGGCTCATGGGAGAACGCTCGATGTGGTGTATTTAGATTTTAGCAATGCTTTTGATACAGTTTCACATAGACAACTAATAAACAAACTGAGTGCCGTTGGTATGGGCCCTAAAGTGACAGACTGTGTTAGGAACTGGTTGAGAGGAAGGTGACAAAGGGTAGTAGTAAATAGAGCTCATTCTGAGGGAAAGAGTGTTACCAGTGGTGTGCTGCAAGGTTCGGTTCTTGGGCCGGTTCCTTTTAACATTTTTGTAAGCAATACTGCTGAAGAGCTGTCTGGTAAGGTTTTCCTCTTTGTAAACAATGCCAAAATCTGCAATACGTTAGACATCCCTGATGGTATGGATAACACCAGACACTGGATTTGTTTGGGTGTAAGATGTACCATGCCTTGATGTTCATTTCCCATATACAGTCTTATCAACTCTACATGAGTCTTTACTTTTGGTGCTTTTTGTGCAGTCTGTCTGACTTGGAGGACTCTCCCTCCGGAGCAGGTGCAACCATTTCATCAGTTGGTCAAGAAGCATAAGGCCTGTCATACGTTTCTGGCCAGGTAAACTTTTTTTCCTTTTGACATAGCTTCCAAAGTATAGCAATGCATTGACTGCCTTGGTTGTGTGTGTCTGACTTGGACCCAGCAGTCAAGCAGAGGTTGGCAGATACTACTTGCCATGGAGGCAACCTTTTTGAGGAGAAGGTGGAAGAGGTCACTGACCTTATGAAGAAACACAGTGATAGCACTGATACCCTCTTCCAGTGGACACCTTCTGTGCCCTCCTTCTCAAGGAGATTTTCTGGCATGTCAAAGCGAGTGCTTACTACTCTCTAAGGCATAGGTACACTCCTTCTTCTCTCCCTGCTCAGCCAGCTCAGCCCCAGCATACGCAAAAAACCCAATTGGCTCCCCAGTCAAAGCAAGAGATGAGCTTTTGACTGGCTCCAGCACAGCATAGCTGTCATCAAAGTGACCTTCCAGTAGAGAGGAGGCTGAGTTTTGTCCAGGAAAGGTGGACCCTTGTAATCTCCAATGGGCAAAAATGTATCGCACATGTCAAAAGGCACTGTTCCTTCTGTGCATTTGGGAGGAATATTTAATCATTTCATTACAACGTATTTTAATGCAGTGTGAAACCATGTCTTCTGCACGAGTTAACACATGCTTGACCAGGAACTTGCATACAAGCCGTAGTAACCATGTATTTGGGCTTGCAGTAGCTTTTTGCATCGGCCCCTGAGGGCTGCGATTTAACATAGTTTTCTATGCTTTAAAGGCTGTGCTGTCCTGAAAAATAGAGAATTCTGTGGTTACCTTTGAAATTCCTTACCTATTGTATACCAATCTGAATCCCATCCTTTCTTCTCATATGGGGCTATGCTATAAGTTTTCAGTTCAGAATAACTTACATGGGGAAAAAACACAAAAATCTCTTTAACAATTGAAAATTATCCTTAGATCACAGGGGGTAGTGGAGACATCCCAAGGGAAATCAATTATTGGATTTCTTAAGATGTAAAATGCTGATTTCAATGCATGTCTTGAGTTAGTGTGCCAAAGAAATGATCTGCTGAACCTATTTTAAATGCAGGATTTGTCACCCACTATTAGCTTATGAATTATATATGACCAATCTTAGCACAGACATGCTAGCATATATAGCAACTTAAAAGTTGTTCCTATAGTAACCATAGCATCCTGTACTACTATGAATGTGGCAAATGGTGACCCATCAAACGTTTCACCACTGATACTGTCAGTCGTCAACCAATTGCATTTTATCACAAGGGTAAAATTTATTTATTTATTTATGTGTTGCATTTGTATCCCATATTTTCCCACCTATTTGCAGGCTCAATGTGGCTTACATTATGCCGTAATGGCGATCGTCATTTCCGGAATGAGAAATACAAAGTGGTATTGCATTAAAGTTCGTAAGTGACAGAGTAAATGAAGCAGTCAAGTATAGAGAGTTCGGTTTTGTCCAGTTCTGGTATAGGGTTCGTTGTCTGGTATTTAGGATGGATCATTGTGGTATGCCTTTTTGAACATGTTGGTTTTTAGTGATTTTCGGAAGTTTGTTAGGTCGTTTGGTAGTGCATTCCATAGTTGCGTGCTTATGTAGGAGAAGCTGGATGCATATGTTGATTTATATTTTAGTCTTTTGCAGCTGGAGTAGTGGAGATTCAGGAATGTGCGTGCTGATCTTTTTGTGTTCCTAGTTGGTAAGTCTATGAGGTCTGGCATGTAGACCGGGGCCTCGCTGTGAATGATTTTATGAACCAGGGTCCAAATTTTGAATGCAATACATTCTTTAAGTGGGAGCCAGTGTAGTTATTCTCTTAGGGGTTTGTCGCTTTCTGGCTAATTGGAATGTTAACTCTAATTTTTAGAAAGCTTTTACATTTGCAAAGGGAATAGAAAGAACAATAGAACATATTGGGCCAGATTATTGCCAGCGTTAAATCCGGAAATTCAATGCCAAGCCATGTCTGGGCACCAGCATTCAATTTCCAGGTTTGCTGAGCTGGCTAACTCATAGCTGGTTAAGTGCGATATTCAGCTCTTAACCAGTTATGGGTTACCGCCTAAATTTAAGACTCACTTTTATGTGATTCTATTTATGTGGTTATCCTGGCCGGTTCAGTGCTGAATATTGGCATTTAACTGGTCAAGTGACGACTCCATCCCAGAACACCCCCAAAATAGCCAGTTTTCAGTTTAACGTTAACCAGTTATTTTCAGCTGCACTAAAAAGTGCTGCTGAAAATTAGTGTTTACTCCCAAACAGGCGATTTAACCGGCCAGGAGCAGTTTCTGGATAGTTAAATCACTTTGAATATCAACACATTTGTAAATATTGTGTGCATTAAAGCATACTGCATATGGTTTTTGTGCTGGTAGGTTTTTATTGAATTTCTGAACATCTGTAATTCTTTATGTAGACTGACATAAAAGGCCCTGACAAATCTAGATTTATCCAGCCAGGATGGTGAAAATATGTTACTGACATTTACTTGCTACATAAAAAAAAATTGCGCAGGTGGTTTCCTTCATCTCATGAGTGCTTCAGCAGTAATGTACTTTATTTTCTGCCTTCTATAGCAAGTTGGCTGTTGACCTGATTTACTAAGCTTCTTTTTCCATAGACCCAGAATGGGAATAAGATCTTTGGTGCATCAGGCTGCTAGCTGGTTCTTATCTATTGAAATACAATGAAGCTTTGTCATGGTAGACTTTTTATCTCAGTTTGAATTCTGCAAAAGAGTTGTTTCAGTGTATGCTGAAACAATAATTATTTATTTATCTGTTTTCACTTATTCACCTGGCTCCACAAAAAAAAAAAAAACATTCAAGGTGATTTACAGTGCTGTTAAAATACTGTAGACCAACCCTGAAAGTACATTGAATATCTCTATATCCATCCATCATCTGTCACAATGACATTCATTCCCTTGCATCAAATTAATTCCTCAAATTATTCATCTTTATAAGCAACAACACAGCCATATACTTTCTTAAGGAAGCACAGATAGTCGTTTTGGACTCTCACTTCCTTCAGGAGGTTCTTCTGCAAGGATGGCAATAGCTTAGAATGCCCTCCAAACTGCCCGTTTAATAAACATGCTTCTTAAATAATGGCATACAGAACGTTATCCTGAAAGAAATGCAACTTACCAATAGAAGAAAAGGTGGCAAATTATTGGGGGCAGTAACAAGTGCCCTAAAAAATGCCCCTGTGATGGCAGCCTTACGCCTGGACTTTTTAACTCAGATGTGGAAGCCTTTGTTTAATGATGTCATTGACAGGTTTAGACTTTGCTCATTTTTGTATGATGAAGATTGTGCAAGTTTTTGATACATTTAACTGATAGAAATTGAAGAGGTGTTTGTTGATCATTCTTGGTTACTTTCTCATTAGTTTGGGACCAGGAAATTAGTGTTGTATTGAAGTTATTGAATCCACATTTCTTTGAATGATCATTGTTCCTCTTTACTACTGCAACAACTAAGAGAGATGTTAGTGCCTGCTTTAAATATGGTTGTGAATCTATCTTTGATATCTGGTCATTTGTCTGATTCTCTTAAGATCTCCTCTGTTGAAAAAAAATGTTGGACTCCAGTAAATTGCAGAGTTATTTATAGGCCTATATCTACTTTGCCTGTACTTACTAAGATTATTGAGAAAATGGTTTTGACACAATCTGCTGAACATGTTGAACGTGCAGAATTACTGGATCCATACCAATATGGTTTTCAGAAGGATCAGAAATAAGAGGAGTAGAACTAATGCAGTAGCAGAGATAGTGCCTAGAGGCATCAGATAAGTGTATAACAAGAGCTATTGGATCTCTTATAGCACAAAGGTATTTCAGATCCGAGCTCTCTCTTATTTTCATCAATCATTACAATACAAGGTAAAAGAGGAGCTCACAGTCATGAAACAGGAAACATTTTCAAAATTAGGATAAAGAAGGGAGGAGGGAGGGAGGAGAAAAGAAAAAAAAAAGGAGGATATGCAACAGAACATGCATAAGCCATAAGATACACCAAGTTTAGCAATCATCACTTTACATCGTTAAAATAAGATGTAAATAAACTCCCTGAGCCCATACGCCAGGCCCCCTCCCTGCTCATCTTCAAATCCTTGCTCAAAGCCCACTTCTTCAATGTTGCCTTCGGCACCTAACCACTACACCTCTATTCAGGAAATCTTGACTGCCCCAACTTGACATTTCGTTCTTTAGATTGTAAGCTCCTTCGAGCAGAGACTGCCCTTCTTTATTAAACCCTAGTAGCGCTCTAGAAATGTTAAGTAGTAGTATACAAGTGGAAGCCATTTTTCCCCATGCAAGGCAAAACGAAATGATTTCTTAGCAAGGTATGTTTCGCATTTATAAGCTTGAAACAATAAATTCCACCATTCTTGGTAAGTGACTTGATATAAGGACTTCCAATGCGAAAAGATTACTTTCAGAGCTAAAGACATCATGGTGTTAACAAGGATACATTTATTTGGTTTTAGCATGCTTTTGAAGCATTGATCTTTAAGTATCACAAATCAAAAAGTTATTGGGCCAGGAAGGTGGAAAATGTCTAGAAGTTTTCTTAAAGACTGAACCACTTGCAGGCTGCTGCTGCTGCTGAAACCTCACATTTGGATACATCTTTGCTGACCATTTGAGATGACCGAATTTTACCAGCAGTCCAGTGTTAAATTTAAAAAGGGCTAGGCCAGAGGTAGGCAACTCCAGTCCTCAAGAGCTGCAGGCAGGTCAGGTTTTCAGGATATCCACAATGAATATGCATGAACTTGATTTGCATACACTGCCTCCATGGTATGAAAATCTATCTCCTGCATATTCATTGTGGATATCCTGAAAACCTGGGCTAGGCTAATAGTTAAACAAGAAGGGCTGGTCAGGATGGCCACAGATTTCCAAAAGTCTGGGGTAACCTGCATGATGGGGGGGGGGGTGGGGGAGGGTGCAATGGTTAAAACCAAAAATATAGGGAGAATGGGCAAGCTGGCTGTATCTCTTTTTTTATTTTTTTTATTTTATAGAAGTCTTTATTGTAATTTGAGAGCAGCAACAAAAATTTAACGAAGTAAAAACTATACACTTTTGCAAGAAAACACAGACTTACTCTAATAGATAATGCCGCCTAACTATTAAAGAATCGTAGACCTTATAGTAAACTCTCAAAACAAACGGAGAATCGTAACAATGAACTCCTGAAGTTTTTAGTTTTATATTATTTTGGTTTCCCCCTTAGATTACCCCTTCCTTCCTTCCCCTCCCTCCCCATCCCCCCCCCATCCTATCCCTTTACAAGAAAATAGACATGGCCCCTTCTCCAGAAAAAGCCCCAAGCAAAGAAGAAGAAGAGAAGGAGAAAAAAAGGGGGGGGGGGATTTGTTTAAGTATTAGGTACATCCATCTCTCTCCAAAACATCACTAAGATATACAGCCAGCTGTGCTAGAGGTGCATTAGCGTTTTTAGTGTGCACTAAGCATTAGTGCGAGCTAACTGTGTAGATGCCCATAATATTCCTATGGGCGTCTGAACGGTTAGCACACGCTAAAACCGCTATGCACTTTAGTAAACAGGGCCCTAAGGTGGCTGCGAGAACTATTATTAATCTTAGCAACAAGATATGGAAGTGGGACTGGTTTAAATATTGGTGGCAACATATAAGAGGCAATGTTGAAGATGGCAAGGCCTAAACTAGAGTGATAATGGGAACAATCACTCTGATGGATTCTGGATATCCTCGGTACAGATACGGAGAACAGCGATGGGAAAAGGTTTGAGAATGAAGTTATGATATGGTGGGGGATTACATATGGGAATGTATCTGTTCAGCTACCCCAAATAAATGAATCTCAGCTGGGCAGATAGATGGACCATCTTGGCCTCTGTGTGACATCATTTACCATGTTGCTGTATTTTTCTTTCTAATGACATAATAAAAACTAAAATAGCAATACACTTTTAGTCTTGAGTCTACCATAAAGTAAAGCAAGACCTTCCACAAAGAATTATATAACCTACTTTACGAAAATCGTACACACATTCTCATACATGTATGTGCATCCCCAAAAATATGATATAACTGGACATTTTGATGTGGATGGAACCCCAAACATAAATATTACTATAGAGAAAAGTAGACAGAGATGACAGCATGATAAGTTTTCTTCCCTTTGGAAAGCTGGCTGATATTGCCCCTGGCAAAATTATAGTTGAACATAAAAAATAATAGCCTTGAAAATTGCATCCTGATATAAAGTTTGACATGATTTATTCTCCCTCCATCTGAAACTGAACAATGTTATACTCACCTGGTGTTTCTGAGTCTGCTGACCCCTTTTTTTGAACTTGGGCTTTTCATTATTTCTAACTTTGCTCATCTTTCTGGCTGCTGTTCTCCGCAGATTATAGCTGCTCCAGTTAGCAAAAGAAAGCTTTTACTAGCTGTATCAAATACACTGCATTTTTCTGATAGACATGAAAGAGCAATTTTCAGTCTCCGCTGACAGCTAGTTGATCTGTGAGTACTTTGTGCCCTTGCACCAGCAAGCTGATTTTCAAAGGGAACCCAACAGAGGGGTTTCCCTTTGAAAGTGCAGACAACCAGGGACCATGGGGTCTTTTAGAAACTTTAGTACTTGCTTCAAAGCATGTGTATTAAAGTATGCACTTCAAAGGAGATATGAAGTACGCTGGGCATTGATAAGAAAGCCTTGCACTTTGGGGTGGATTCTATAAATAGCGCTCAAAAATGGGCACCAGAAAAGATCAGTGTTAAGCGCAATTCTTTAAAGGGTGCCCTTTATAGAATTGCGCTTAGTCCTGATTCCTGCATCCTAAGTTTGGGCACCTGACTTACACCTGCGGAAAGCTTGCGTAAATGCTGGCGCCCACCTTTTAGAATACCCATGCCCCCTTCCGTGGCTACACCCTCTTGAGTTGCGTGCTATGGGATTTAGGTGCCAAGCATTATAGAATAGCGAGCAGCCAGGTGTGTGTGCATATCCTAATTGGAGCTAATTAACATCAATAATTGGTTGTAAGTGGCCATTATTGCTTTTTAATGGCTCATTAGCCAATTAAGTTGCGTGTGCATCTCGGGATCGTACCCAAATCTGGGCACCATATATAGAATCCGGGGGTTAATGTGCCTACCGTGGCTTAATGCTGCCACTGTTTCCTCAGAGATAAAAATACGAGTTCGTGCATTGAAGAGGAGACAGTTTTCAAAAACATTTTGGAGGTAATTTTATAAGGAACCACCTACATATAAGTGGCAAGCAGCAAGAAAGTGCATAAGTGGCCACTACAATACTGAGTAGTTGAGAAGCAAGAGCCATGATTTGATGATGCATAGTTTTCCAGTGGACGTGCACAGGGGCCAAGTGCACAAGTATGCGCATAAATTATAAAAGGGAAACGGATTGTACTTGATATACCGCCTTTCTGTGGTTACAGTCAAGGCGGTTTATATATTTTATACAGGTACTTATTTTGTACCTAGGGCAACGGAGGATTAAGTGCTTGCTTAAATGTAAGCATGTTTTTGGTCACTTTCTTTATAGACTAAGCTCAAAATAGGTATCATAATCAGTGCCCGGCTAAGAAAGCAAATAGAATGTTAGGTATTATTAGGAAAGGAATGGAAAACAAAAATGAGGATGTTATAATGCTTTTGTATCACTCCATGGTGCGACCGCACCTCGAATATTGTGTTCAATTCTGGTTGCCGCATCTGAAAAAAGATATAGTGGAATTAGAAAAGGTGCAGAGAAGGGTGACGAAAATGATAAAGGGGATGGGATGACTTCCCTATGAGGAAAGGCTAAAGCGGCTAGGGCTCTTCAGCTTGGAGAAAAGGCAGCTGAGGGGAGATATGATAGAGGTCTATAAAATAATGAGAGGAGTTGAACGGGTAGATGTGAAAAGTCTGTTCACGCTTTCCAAAAATACTAGGACTAAGGGGCATGCGATGAAGCTACAATGTAGTAAATTTAAAACGAATTGGAGAAACCTTTTCTTCACTCAACGTGTAATTAAACTCTGGAATTTGTCGCTGGAGAATATGGTAAAGGCGGTTAGCTTAGTGCAGTTTAAAAAAGGTTTGGACGGCTTCCTAAAGGAAAAGTCCATAGATCATTATTAAATGGACTTGGGGAAAATCCACTATTTCTGGGATAAGCAGTATAAAATGTTTTGTACATTTTGGGGATCTTGCCGGGTATTTGTGGCCTGGATTGGCCACTGTTGGAAACAGGATGCTGGGCTCAATGGACCTTTGGTCTTTCCTAGTATGGCAAAACTTATGTACTTAATTATTTTTTGTACACAACTCCCATCATACAGTGATATTGCAAATAAATTATCAACCAAAACCAAAGAGGCAGGTGGTAAACACTTAAGAAAACACAAATTCAATAAAACAACCAATTTCAGTACTAGAGGAGGAAAAGCTTCAGTGCACATTGGCGCAGACGCACCTAACTGTGCTAAACTCAATCATTGACATAAAAACCTCCTTGAAGTAAGAAAAAAATTATCAAAATATTTATCTGCTTTATCAGTAATCATTATAATCAAAAAAATTATCTTGTGAAACAACAGCGATCAAAACTTCAATTTTCCAAAGTCTTTATGCAGTAGCTATATTAGTGTGGTCCAGTCCAATGCATTTCGACAGTCTATTTCATGGACCACATGATCTAATCTGTTCCGTAATATTAACATGCAGGAACCACTATTAGGCAATTGCAAATAAATCATCAAGTCACACAGCAAAGCTCATTAAGAAATGTTTTATTGAGTAATAGCTTTCAGAAAAGTGGCAAAGGACTATTTTGTCACAATAGGAATGAAGGACATTCAGAATTGTTAGATCATGTCTTGGTAAAGACAGTCACATTTGTTCCTCAGTTCATAGCAATCAAGGGCGAACCCAGTTATAATAAGATTAATCTGTGTACTGTGAAAACATAAAAAGCATGATAATGAAAATTAAGTTGGCAATGATAAAGCCTCCCATCTTGAGATATTGTTATAAAGTCTGATTAACATGCCAAATTACTGATCAGTTGATAGAAGAAGTGCAGAGAGAGTCTGTTGCTGTCCCCTTTCTTATGTAAGAAATATATCATAAGCTAATTGGAGCTATAAATGATGTTTCTCTGCTGGTCACAACTCTAACATCAGCAATAGTAACCAGCTTAGAGCAGCGGTTGTTATAAGTTATAACCATGCCTTCCTGCAGAATTCCTTGTTTTCCGTGGAATCTCCATGGGAGATGGAGGGCTGGAATGTGGAAATGCAGTGACGACTGACACAGTATTATAGATATGCCCTGATTTGCCTGCTGGGGCCCTGCCCTTGTCATCACCACTAATGGGAGAACACAACGGGCTGGGATCAGTTTTGCACCCCTCCATATTTGCACACTATATGGCTGCACTGTTTGCATATCCCTTGGTACGATGCGGCCAAGCTTTTTTCTGCTCCTCTACTTTTTTGCCAAACTGTCATGCGTTGTATCATGTGGTTCAAAGTGGACCTGTCTGGCCTGGAAGCAAATGGGGAGGATATTGTATTGGGTGCTGTGCTATTGATCACTTCCTGCTGCAGTTGAATATGAGGGGTAGGGGGCAGCAGAGAGCTTGTCTGGGCTGAGGGTGAGGGAGAACAATTCTGTGGATGGATAGGTCAGGGAGAATGAGTGAGGTGAGGAGATCAGGAGCTATAGAGAAAGAGGACAAGAGTGCAGGGAAGAAGTGAGGGGAAAGGAAGAGGCCAATCCGATTAGGGAGGCTGGCTACAACTGGGCTGTAGGCCAACGGGAAGGAAAGGGTTAAGGAAAGCAGGGAACAGGGGGGAGGGGTAGAGAAGGCATAAAAGGGAACCAACAGGGAAGGAAAGGCTATCGGGAGCGGGCAGCGGCAAGGCACAGGAGCTGACCCGGCCCACCCACCAGAGTTCAGGGCTTAGCTGTCGCAGCTGGGCACCTAGGGACAGGGATTAGGTAAGGCTACGGAGGGTACACAGCATGTCAGCACATAATAGTCCTGAGTGGTTGGCGAATAAGGGCTGAAAGATGATGTTCAATATCAATTGCATTTGTTATACCTGCAGGGGGCAGGTTGCAGTTCATTGACTTTGATTACATTGTCTCCTGGCTTGAACGGCTGGGAGGCCAAGAGCTTAGGCAGGGTGTGTCCTTAAACGGGAGGCACCCTAATTAAGGAGGGGGGGTGTGCTTGGACGGCACAACTGGCAGCGCGCTAAACACAAAATGAATGACAAAGCTGTGTACCCGGGGCTTTCCTATGATTTCGAGGTTATCGGAAGTAAAAAATTTGGCAACAGATGTAAATGCTATTTATGAGATACTAGTGAAAAAGGCCCGTTTCTGAAACAAATGAAACAGGTGCTAGGAAGGTGTTTCCTCAGAGTGTGTACGTCTGGAAGAGTGTGTGTGAGAGTGAGTGTATGAGAGAGAGAGAGTGTATGTGTGATAATGAGAGTCTGTGGGGGGAGGGTCCCCCCTCCCCTCTCCTCACTCCCTTCCAGTTCCAGTGTGGTCCATCCAGTTCTAGGGTTGTTGACACTCCCCACTTCCCCCCCCCCCCCCCTTCCATGGTCATTTCTACTTCCCAGTTCCAGGTCCCCCACTCCCTCCCTCCAGGTTCCAGCTCCTTCCCTCTGTGTTTGATGATCCTTCCTCCCTCCGTCCCTGTTTCTGGATCCCTTCCTCCATCACAGTTGGAGGGTCCTCTCTCCCTCCCAGGTCCAGAGTGCTCCCTGACTTCTCTGCCTTTTCTCCTACATTGCCCTGCCATGCAGCATCTGTCCCCATGAACCCCATGTCCACCATCATTCCCTTTCTGTTCCCATCCATGGCCCTCCCCCTGAGTTCTGCGGTCGCCCTTGCCCCCGAGATCGCCGGTCACCGCCCCCCCGCGTCTTACCCCCCCCCCCCCCCCCCCGCGTCTTACCCCCGTTATAAAGTGCTGCACGCAGCAGGCCAGGCCATCCATGCCCCCTCCCCCTGAGCTGTGCAGTCAGCCCTGCCCCCGAGATTGGCGGTCACCATTTCCAACCCTGGCCCACCAACCTCTTTCTTGGCCCACAGAAGCTCCGGGTGAAGTCCTCAGATACGATCCACTGCTTTGCCACGACTGGTTTAACGATGTGTTTCAGCTGCACTGGAAGTTGAGGCTGTTGTCCTTACCCAGTCGATGAAAATTCCTTTTGAGACCCTAGACTCCTGCCACCTGAAGTACCTGACTTGACTTGAAAGGTCTAGTGGTGCACGCAGTACGCCTCGCCAGCCCAGCAGTTCGCTTCCTTTCGGGTTGTCTCCCTCTTGTGACGTAAGTTCCGGAAGGGCGGGACACAGGGAGGGAAGAAGACCCGAAGAGAAGCGAAATGAGAGGCAATGTTCGTTCATTGGAGGGGGCGTGGTCCGTTGCTAGGAAGGTGGGGCGGGTGGAGCGGCGAAGTTGTGGGCGTAGCGGTGGCATCGGTGGGTGAGTGAGCGAGCGACCTGGGGCGGGTAGTGGCCAGAGGCTTTGGGGGATGTTTTCCGCAGGAAAGCGTGTTGTCCTCAGGTTCGTGCCAGGGGGGGTCCCGGGGGGGCAGTAACGCGAAGGGAGGGGGGTGTTGAAATTGGAGGGAGGGGTGAGTGTTGAAGTCGGTGGGAGGGACGGGAGGGGCATTGAAGTGGCAGCATTGGAGGAAGAGAGTGACATCTGTGTGGGTGGGGGCGTGGTCGGGTGGTTGGAGCGATCCCTTCACTGTTATAGATCCGCCCTCGACGTCATAACGTTTGACGCGAGGGCGGTGCAGAGAGACATTGTGAGTGGGATGGCTTCACCACCATGAATCCACGAACCCTTCAGCCTGGGAGTGACGTCAGATGGCTTCAGAACGTTGTCTTCAGAACATTGAGGGTGCGTTTTATTATAGTAGATAATGTAACATTGCTTGGCTGCGGCCTTAATAAATTCCAAATTCGTTCAAAGAAATGGATGGTCCTGTTTGTTATTCTGGGAGTAAAAGGAGAATGGATGAATGAGCAGTGCCGAATGCCCCAGTTGTGAAGGAGAATTTTAGAGTGTGAGTGAGAAAAGGGATCAATGTAGGGAGAAAGGTTGTAAGAAGATTATCTCTTTCTATCCTAATCCTTTCTGAGCTAATCCCCTCCCTGACCATTGTTTCCCATCTACCCCATCCCTCCCCTCTTAATCTCTATCTCCTTCCTCTACTCCCCGAGTTTCCCTATCCTTCCCTCCATCGTCCCACCGTCCTGTATGCTACTTTTCTTGCAGAGACCTCATCTCCCTCTGCTGATACCCCCTCTCTCCCCATTCCCCAAGATTTCTTTTTGTTCCCATGTTCTCTATCTCCCTCCTCCTTTTCCAGCACCAATTACTAATATTCCTTCCCTCTCCTCCCACCACCACCTCAAAACAAAAGGGCTAAATAAAGTAACAAAAGACATAAAAATTTCTCATTTATAAAGTAAAAGAAATATAGCATAATTGAATTTATAAATACATAAAAATATAATTATATAAGAAGTTTGAAAAACCTGCTGCAGGAATATCAGCTAATGCAACTTAGAAAAAACGCTTCTTGTATGACAAACAACTCGCTACATGCTGCTTCTGCTGCTAGCAGTTCCTGTGAATACTGCAAAATGGTGGCCCATCATTTTCAAGGTCATTTTACCAGCCACGTTTGTTTTTACTTTAATTGGGTACTCCATATTTTATTCAAAAAAGTAAAAACAATCAATGACGAGATTTAAGCCTTAATTCTGAACCATATTTAATGTATTAATCTGGTTCTTTCTGCTCTGTCTCCTGTAATCAGTTTGCATGGAGTGTTGTCCAAAATAAAACATTTCAAATCATTAGACAAGATGATTAGCCTCAGCGTGTCCTGCAGCTGTGCTTTTTGACTCGTGGTAGGCACACGCTAGTGCCTACAGCAGCTTAGTAAAAGGACCCTTCATATGTTGAACAGATTAATCTGTATCTCAAAAATTGGGACAAAGGAAGGATCTTCTTCAAAGCCTCTGGATGTCAACTTGAGCATGTAGAATCTTATTACAACTAGTCTCCTTTCTATAAACTGTCATTTTCAAGCACACATTTTCTTTTCTAATAAATATGTCCAAAAACAAAATCTCACTTTCACTACATGTCATTGTAATGTACCCTTCTCCACCACCGCCAGCTCCAGGCTCCGCTCATTCTGCCTCACCTCACCCTATGCTTGGAACAACCTTCCTGAACCCTTACGCCAAGCCCCCTCCCTGCCCGTCTTCAAGTCTTTGCTTAAAGCCCCCACCTCTTCAATGCTGCGTTCGGCACCTAACCCTTACCGTTCAGTGAATCCAGACTGCCCCGATTTGACTGCCCCTATCGGACCGACCGTTCACTTGTCTATTAGATTGTAAGCTCTTTGAGCAGGGACTGTCTCTCTTTGTTAAATTGTACAGTGCTGCATAACCCTAGTAGCGCTCTAGAAATGTTAGTAGTAGTAGTAATGTGAAGTTTGGAATGGCATTCATTGAACCAGCAAACAAACTTCTAATAGACATCATATCCCTTCCCAAAGGAAAAAAAAATCCATCAATGAAGCATGACCACAACATAATATTGGATGCTTAGACAGAAGATAGAATCCATTTCTTTAAAAAAAATCGTGAATAAATTGGCCACTGAAGGGGCCATAGTAGCTGTGTTAATTATATTTTCATGGCCACATGCTAATAGCAACGTTAGGGGTCCTTTTACTAAGGTGTGCTGAAAAATGGGCTGCACTAGTGTAGGCGCATATTTTGGAGGTTCACAGATCCAATTTTTCAGTGCGCCTGTAAAAAGGGCCTTTTTTATTTTGCCGAAAATGGACGTGTGGCAAAATGAAAATTGACACACGTCCATTTTAGGTCTGAGACCTTATCGCCACCCATTCACTTAACGGTAAGGCCTCATGCGTTAACCGGGTGGTAATGGTCAATGCGCATACAATGCAGATTACTGCCCACTTTTTGCCGCGCGCTGGAAAATAAAATATATTGTCCGACGCGTGTAGTGGACGTGTGTAAACAATGAAATTACTGCCCGGGCCACACGGTAGCGAGGCGGTAACTCAGAATTGACACACCTATGCCGCTTAGTAAAAGGGCCCCTTGGTATATGGCCATTAATACAAATAGGAAAACGGCCATTTTTATGGCTGCAGTAAAAATGGACTTAGCGCATGGGAAAAACCTAGCAAGAGTGTGCTAAGGCCACTTTTTACCGCAGCTTAGTAAAAGGATCCCCAGATTTTCTGATCATTCACAAAACATATATCTTTTATTTTATTAAGGAAATAGGTAGAATCCTTACTGTAAGAAAAAAGTGTTCCTCACTAAGGGATGCAAAAAATAATCTATAATGATCCCCAATTCGATACTATTGGTCTCCCTGATTGATGTATCAATGTTTTATGAATCTTCAGTAACACAGGGATAACAGATGAGGTTTTATTCAAAAATTAATGTTCATGACTTGTAAGAAATCCTTCATCAAAACCTCTTTTTGTTCTTTTAT
Source organism: Microcaecilia unicolor (assembly GCF_901765095.1). Taxonomy (NCBI): domain Eukaryota; kingdom Metazoa; phylum Chordata; class Amphibia; order Gymnophiona; family Siphonopidae; genus Microcaecilia; species Microcaecilia unicolor. The sequence goes on along the minus strand of NC_044033.1, from coordinate 78,612,562 downwards.
TGATTGTTGTAAAACTAGAGTAGGGTCCTAGTCTAGTTTCCAAATATTCCTTTTCGACTGCTAAATTGTCGGAGCTCTTAATAACAATATTTTCATTAGACTGTAACGGTTTTAATGCTTTCACTTCTTCATGGGAGCAATTTCATTTCCCTTTAGGCTTTCCTAGATTTCATTAATTCCAATATCTCTTATAACTAAGGTTGCTTGCAGAATTGTATCCATGGACACTGGTGGAATGCAGCTAGAGCGATTCCATACCATAGATCAGTGGTTCCCAAACCTGATCCTGGAGGCACCCCAGCCAGTCAGGTTTTCAGATATCTACAATAGATTGGCGTTAGAGAAGTTTGCATGCACTGCCTCCACTGCATGCAAATCTATCTCATGAATATTCATTGTGGGTATCCTGAGAGCCTGACTGGCTGAGGTGCCTCCAGGACCAGGTTTGGGAACCACTGCTATAGATTGATCACTAAGGGCCCTGTTTACTAAGCAGCGCTAAGGGAATGCTAACATTTTTAGTCCACGCAAAATGCTGAAGACACCCAAATATTCTTATGGGTGTCTCTAGCGTTTAGCGCATGCTAAAAACGTTAGCACTCTTTAGTAAACAGTGCCCTAAGTGTCAACAGCTCTTTGAAAAAAGACATTTGTATGTAGAGAATGCATACATTTCTCAAAACCTCTCTTATATGCCAGCACATAGACAAATGTATGTTTGCCATTTTAGAAACCAACACGTCTCTGTTTCCCCAAGCTGCCACAGAGCCCGATATCATTTGCCAGTATCACTCTTGAGATGGGGTAATAATAGGCACCCTTCTCTAATATCTCCAGTAGGGCACTGCTTAAAATGAGCACCTTTAATTAACCTAGACATCCCTGGGATCCGCTGTAGTGTGAGTTATCTTGGAAGATATAAACATGCATTTCCTTTCTGGAATGGAGAATTCATGTATATATTTTAGTCGTGCCCCCGCCCACCCAAACCACACCCCCTTGCCATATGCATGTATTCGTGGGTGGAAATGTTTATAGTAGCTTTCTAAAATGGGGATTTAAACGTGTATGTGATATGAATATCCAAATTGTGACTAGGCTTCTAAAATAATCCCCTTACTTTATGCTTGGTATATAAAGAGGGCATTCTGTAAATGGTGCCCAAATTTGGGTGCTAATCAAAAACCACGCTCAACTCTATTCTATAAATGGTGCTCCAAGTTAGACACCGTGTATAGAATAGCATGTAGCTCTGGGATCCACTCCCAACTTTTAAATGTGACCATCTGAAAGCTGGTGTAAATCCTGGTGCATAAGTTAGGTGCAGATCCCCCAAATTCCATAATACTGTGCGCATCTCTAGTGAGCACCCGTGATCTGCCATGCCCCTCCCATAGCCATGCCCCTTTTCAGTTGCACACTATAGGATCTTTATAGAATAACACTTTGCAAGATGTGTGGGTAAATCCAAATTGTTGTCAATTAACACCAATAATTGGTTGTTAGCACCCAATTATTAGCACCTCCATAATCCAAAAATCACATGTGAAGCATGCAGTGAGCACTCATCGGTGAGATTTAAGCAATGTGTTATGATAGAATTGTTGGCTGTTGAAGGAGTCCCTCCAATTGAAATTCACTGCTGCATGCCGGGACCCGCATAACTAGTTTTGCAATATTAAGTTCCCCGATGCCCCTCCTGGCCCCAGAAAAGAGCCTCCTCCTCCCAACCTTCCCAGGCCTACCTGATAACTCTGATGGTCCTAATGGGGGCAGGAGTGAAACCCACTTGTGGCTGCGAGAGGTCATGGCAGACGTTTTCCAATGGCAGCTGAAAGGGGCAGGAGAAAGTGGGCTTTGCTCCTGCCCCCATCACCCCCACTAGTACCACCAGGGCTATCAGGTAGGCCCAGGGGAGTTTCTGGCAACTGCATAATCCTTGGCTCCTCCCCAATGCCACTCCCTGTACTACCCTTGATCTTCCCACTTTTTCTGGAGCCAGTCAGCGCTGATACTAAGCAGCACTGCCTGGTTTAGTGCTGCTGAATATCGGGCATTAGGCAGCCCAAGGTGATGTAAGCAGGCAAGAAGAGCCTCTCCTGCCCTGTTAAATCGCTTTGAATATTGTGGGGTTAGTGTCTTTAGAATTTTGAAGTTTAAAAAAATCACCATTTATCTCTTGAAAATTAATGAGTCTCAAATGATTCTCTGCAGCATTATTGTGTAGCTGTTGCTCTAAACAGTAGCCGATGAAACTTCACGGCTAACTTTCAGGTCCCCTCAAGAATTCAGTAGAGTGCCCAACCATGGGTTTCATTATAAAGATTTCTTCAAGGACCCAGGTGTTGACCTATAGGCTGGACTCCTTCTTCAAAGCCCCTGGTGAGAGCAGGGCTTAGACTTCCTGGGCAGGGTGAGAGAGAGCATGGGAAAATGATGGGACGAAGTGGAGTTTAAGAGAATGTGGTTAGCAAGGTGGGCCGATTGAGAGAGAGAGATCGGTGGTATGCAGGTACAGGGTAGAGAGGTAAGGAAGGTTTGATTGATAGAGGGGAACTGGTGGCAGTGGCAATGGTAATGGAAGCATTTGAGAGAGACAGAGTCATGGGGATGGATTTCATTGGCACACTGGTCAGTAATATCATAGGAAGATATTCACTCTGCTTCAACCCCTTTGGATCCAAAGTGGTCCCTACTTAAAAAATTAGCAAAGACCACTGTCGTACAGTTTCTTAGTCTGATTATTACTAACTTGATTAATCCTAGAAAAATAATTATGCTTAGCCAATTCAATATCTCTTTGATAATGGTGCCAGCACTATAAGACATTAAAACACTAGGGATTTTATGTTTTCACCATTGCCTTTCCATTCTCTACAGTTGTTGCTTCAATAAACCCAACCCTTGGTAATTCCAAGGATGAGTATGGCAGGGTTTAGTAATTATTTAGCGTCTGATCATCCACAGACAGTGTATCAAAATCTGATGGAAAGCTAGAACATCTTAAGGCCAAGGCTCCTGCCTGGTTAATATACCGTTAAACTGGCTGTTCCATCAATATTTAGTGGCTCTAAATGAGTAGTGCCACTGAATATTGTCTATGACTTCTTCAGTACTATCCAGTTAGTATCGAGACGGTCCGGAGTGGAGTCAGGGTGCATCCAGTAGCTAACCAGACAGCAATGATTTCAGCCTGCTATCTGGTTAGGTAACCAGCTAAAGTTAGGACAGGAAAAAGACTGTCCCAACTTCGCCCAGTGTGCTAACCAGGCAAGGACTAAATATTGTCTGAGCTTTTTGGCTAATTCTGATACTAGATTACATTCCTTCATGCGCCCAAGATCAGCCCCAATCCCAGACAACCCCCACCCCCTGTAGGGCCCCCTCATAGGTACCCAGGTTGTCTAGCGGGTAGTTGGACAGGAGCGATCTCCAACTACCTGCTAGACCACTAGGGAACCTACAGTAGGCCCGGAGAGGGTCTACAAGGGGGTGGGAGGAACTGGGATCGGGGGCTGATCTTGGGGGGGTTCAGAAGACTAAGATCATGTTGGGGGGGTCTAAAGGGCTACAATCAAGTCGGGAGGGGAGTCGGGAGGGGGTTTAGAAGAGTAGATGCTCTATGGGGGAGCTCTTGCAGAAATGAGCTTTGGTAGCAGAACTAGCCAAAAAGCTCAGCTGATATTCAGTCCTCTGTCTGGTTAGCAAACCTTGGCAGTAAGCTGTATATCGCACCTGGCCACTTGGATTCATGTCTTGTCCAGAGTGCACACAGATCCCTGATATTCAGTGCCAGTACCTAGCACTGAATATTGGGGTCTAATTCAGCCAGCAACACTGACCCCGCCGCCAGCTGAACATTGACCAGTAAGATTATTAAGCAAAATGGTGCCTGCCTTAGGGAGGAAAACCAAATCTATCCTGTGACCAGTCTCATTTCTTGGAACTGAAATATACTGCCTAAGACCTCAATCTTCTGCCAGTTCCTGGCTGAGGCTGTTTAAAAAAAAACAATTAAAAAATGAGAGGTGAAGGGAAGCTGTTCTGTTCACAGTGGGGGCAGTTTCAGGCAGCTGAGGTATTCCATAGGGGGTCCCTGAGTGCTAGTGAGCAGCCTTAACTCCAAAGAGGTATTATGCCTGTTCTTTGAACATTGAAATCCCCCTAATTCAGCTGCTCCTCAAAATGACCAAACCAGACAGAGTAGTACAGATTTCCTTTCAATATGCTGCTTTTAGGTCAGGGGAACAATGTAATAATAGCAATTGAATCACTGAATTTTCCACTGAATTAAGATGCTAAAGCTTCTTAGTGAGTAAAGTTCATTAACTTCAACAGCCTAACTGAAATTCCCTGTTGAAAGAACACTGCTACCCCAACCCAAATGAGTTAATCTGTTTTTAAAAATAAAATTATATTGTGGTGGAGCACTCTGGTGCCCTGGGTTTTTTTTTTTTCATTCTAAATGCAGGTGAAAGTGTTTGTGGATTTTTCTATAATTCTTTGTCAGTAGCAATGTGTATTACCCTGCAGTTGTTTACAGTGGCTGCCTGTTGTGTTGATTTTTTGAGTGATAAGAGAATTACTTTGGGGAGCTGTGTGCCGAGACTGGTCCATCTGTTAGCCTATAAATACCTACAATAAAGGGGATTCTTTGACAATAAGTTAATATTCACAGGTGTTTGCGATAAATATCATACAGCTTAGCATTTCTTTTTAGAAAATGTCCCAAGGGTTGTTATGAAATTGCTCAAGCACAATTATGCCACAAGACTTCTCAAGGGAAATGTCTCATGAAAAATATGTTTGTTTTTACACAAATCAGAGTAGAAAACATTATCAAAAGATTCTAACATTACTTTTTTTGATGTTGGCTGTGGACTACATCAAGGGATTGCAAAACTTTCACAAAACGTATAGTGCTACAGTGGTGGAAATAAGTATTTGATCCCTTGCTGATTTTGTAAGTTTGCCCACTGACAAAGACATGAGCAGCCCATAATTGAAGGGTAGGTTATTGGTAACAGTGAGAGATAGCACATCACAAATTAAATCCGGAAAATCACATTGTGGAAAGTATATGAATTTATTTGCATTCTGCAGAGGGAAATAAGTATTTAATCCCTCTGACAAACAAGACCTAATACTTGGTGGCAAAACCCTTGTTGGCAAGCACAGCGGTCAGACGTCTTCTGTAGTTGATGATGAGGTTTGCACACATGTCAGGAGGAATTTTGGTCCACTCCTCTTTTGGTCCACTCCACATCTCTAAATCATTAAGAGTTCTGGGCTGTCGCTTGGCAACTCGCAGCTTCAGCTCCCTCCATAAGTTTTCAATGGGATTAAGGTCTGGTGACTGGCTAGGCCACTCCATGACCCTAATGTGCTTCTTCCTGAGCCACTCCTTTGTTGCCTTGGCTGTATGTTTTGGGTCATTGTCGTGCTGGAAGACCCAGCCACGACCCATTTTTAAGGCCCTGGCGGAGGGAAGGAGGTTGTCACTCAGAATTGTACGGTACATGGCCCCATCCATTCTCCCATTGATGCGGTGAAGTAGTCCTGTGCCCTTAGCAGAGAAACACCCCCAAAACATAACATTTCCACCTCCATGCTTGACAGTGGGGACGGTGTTCTTTGGGTCATAGGCAGCATTTCTCTTCCTCCAAACACGGCGAGTTGAGTTCATGCCAAAGAGCTCAATTTTTGTCTCATCTGACCACAGCACCTTCTCCCAATCACTCTCGGCATCATCCAGGTGTTCACTGGCAAACTTCAGACGGGCCGTCACATGTGCCTTCCGGAGCAGGGGGACCTTGCGGGCACTGCAGGATTGCAATCCGTTATGTCGTAATGTGTTACCAATGGTTTTCGTGGTGACAGTGGTCCCAGCTGCCTTGAGATCATTGACAAGTTCCCCCCTTGTAGTTGTAGGCTGATTTCTAACCTTCCTCATGATCAAGGATACCCCACGAGGTGAGATTTTGCGTGGAGCCCCAGATCTTTGTCGATTGACAGTCATTTTGTACTTCTTCCATTTTCTTACTATGGCACCAACAGTTGTCTCCTTCTCGCCCAGCGTCTTACTGATGGTTTTGTAGCCCATTCCAGCCTTGTGCAGGTGTATGATATTGTCCCTGACATCCTTAGACAGCTCCTTGCTCTTGGCCATTTTGTAGAGGTTAGAGTCTGACTGATTCACTGAGTCTGTGAACAGGTGTCTTTCATACAGGTGACCATTGCCGACAGCTGTCTGTCATGCAGGTAACGAGTTGATTTGGAGCATCTACCTGGTCTGTAGGGGCCAGATCTCTTACTGGTTGGTGGGGGATCAAATACTTATTTCCCTCTGCAGAATGCAAATAAATTCATATACTTTCCACAATGTGATTTTCCGGATTTAATTTGTGATGTGCTATCTCTCACTGTTACCAATAACCTACCCTTCAATTATGGGCTGCTCATGTCTTTGTCAGTGGGCAAACTTACAAAATCAGCAAGGGATCAAATACTTATTTCCACCACTGTATGTACGTGCAGTAGGATCAATATTTTCAGGCTTAATAACAGAAAAATAAGAATTACTCATGGCTAGGTTGAATTCCTATATCTGTTAACTCTTGTCCACGCAGAAATGGTTGGACAGATTGTGGTGAAAGTTATTGGTTTGCCCATGGTGAAGGGTTGTACCCTGTACGAGAAAGTGGGAGTGTTTCCACCCAGAAATTGCCATGTTACTGTGAGATATAAGTGATAGTGGCTTTGCACCAGAACAGTGCGTATCAAGTAAGGTGTGTGATAGTTGCAGTGCCTGAACGTTTGACTGTTGTCTGGCTGTAGCATTACCACTATGCTTTTGGCATGCTCTGCGTAACACAATGGAGTTGCAAAAAGGGGGGGGGGGGGGGACATTGAGCTAGAAGTAAACAGTAGCGACAGGTGTCTGATGGATGACCAGACAAGTTAGGTAAAAGGAGAATGGTAGCAAGCATGCCAGAACAATAAGGATAGAGCATTGGGGCAGACACTGAGAAGGGAAATGGGAGCTGACAGGTAAAAGTAAAGCTTACTTAAAAAAGCCTGGGAGACAACAGTGTGCAAAAGCAGAGCAGAAGAGGACAGAAGGAAGAATAGCGTTATTTGGAGTCAGCGAATGCACCAGCAATGCAATCAGAACTGATTGTGATAATTTCATACATATGGCAAGCTGAGACATATACAGACGAAAAGGAAATAGGAAAATATAGACCACTGCACACATACAAAAGTTATGTATAAAAGCATAGCAACAGACCTTACTACAAGCCAGCACAAAGTAAAACTAACAAGGTGAAGCCTTCTAACACTCAGGTAAGGTAGAGAATATTAGTTGGAGGGACACATACGTCATAGCAGCAGAATGGAGTGGGTCACTGGGTTCATGGCCCTACCAATATTTTGCCCAAAACAGCATCATCAACCAAAGAGCTTGTGGGCAGAGCAAGTGATTGGTTTATTTGACTCCTTCAACCAAAAGGTATTCCTTTGCTTCTGTAAGAAGAGATCTGGAACAGCGGAATCAGCATAGACAAAAACGCTTTCAGGCTCATTTTCAAAAGAGAAGGACGCCCATCTTTCGACACAAATCAGAAGATGTGCGTCCTTCTCACAGGGTCACCCAAATGGGTATAATCAAAAGCCAATTTTGGGCATCCCCAACTGCTTGGAGGGGGTGTTCAAGGGGGGGTGTTGGAGGCATGGCGAAGGCGGGACTTGGGCGTGCCTAACACATGTTTTTATCACAAATTGCAGTACATGGATGCCTCCACCTACATATTTCTGCCTCAGGGTGTGGTCCATTAAACCTAGGTGTAAAAGGACTCACATGTAATGCATCGGTGCCAGCCATTTGGCAGCAGTTGGTAGCATATCAGCATTATTTGTGGCAAAACATAAGGTATAGTGCATATTACATCGGGTGTATACCGGAGTTTAGTGGTACATAACATCTGTGTTAACAAACAGTTTTAAGCCTGTTACATGCTGATCAGCAAATGTCAGTTTTTATTATTCATTATCTCTTGATTTGTAGATATTGGCTTTTTTGTTGTCCGTTTCATTTTTGGAAGTAATAAACACATGGAAGTATATTGTCTTAGAACTCTTTCTTTCTAGAAATAAATAATATCGGGTTACAGTATTACCATGCTGAATACTCCCTTTGCTTTAAGAGGCACACCTCGTATGCTGTCAGAAACATAGGTATATCACAACTAGACTAGCTTATCTTTTAAGCAGAAATTACTATATCCTCTTTGAAAGACTCAGACACAAATGGAAAGGAACTGTCCGCACAACAGTGTCATATGTATCTTATTCCAATAACAACAATTGAAAGTCACTTTTGCAAGGAGGTGGAGAGTAACATGTGCTTTCCATTCTCTGTTCTACTTTATTTTCTCACTTGAAATCCAAGGTTTATTCTTGGTGACAGAGAGGGCTCACTTTTTTTAGACTCTTTGCTGGTCTTTACGCTGAACCAGTCTGCTATATCCCTAATATTCACATCCACATAGCTATCCAGTTCATGTTCATTTAACAAGTAGATAAGTGGCCTAGTGGTTAGAGCACCAAAATTTGATGTCCAGAGGTGCCTGGTTAAAATCCCACTGCTGCTTCGTGTGATTTTGGGAAGTCGTTTAACCCTAATTTCCTTAGGTACAAAATTAGTGTGAACCCTCCCAGGAAAGGGAAATCCCCAGTGTACCTGAATGTAACTCACCTTGAGCTACTACTGAAAAAGGTATATGCAAAATCTAAATAAATAAATTGCTTACTGTGGGGATGGCGTGCATGGTACACTACTAAGCCATAAATTTGCATGTTTTATGTCAGCATTTAGATCTACAAAAGAATACTCATTACAATTGCTATTACAATCCAAAATAGAGAGCTTACATGCTATTTAAGGACTGTTCAATTCTTGTTCGGGTGGATAAGAGTTTTATATTCTTGCATATATGAAAAGCAAATAGAGTCAAAACTAGACTGAGATTTTGGAGAGGTGGTTGGAATTATTCTGAGAGCAAAAGAACCTTTGTTTCAGCCACTCTTTTGACATCTGTAAAGATTTCAAACTGTGAACTATTCCAGGCAGCCTGGAGTTCTCTTCAAAAGAGCATGTTGAAAAATGATTCATCTTTCTTTTATGTATGCAGCACTTATTACATGACACATAGGTCATCAGGGGTAAAATTAAATCAGCAATAACTCTGTATGAGAAGAATGTCACCTTGTATTATGTTTATAAAAACTGGCTCACCCGAGTAATTTCATTAAGATTCCAGTTAATCCTTTATACCAAAGCCTGTGATGTACATAACCCAAGCAACAGAAATGGGAGCTGTAAAACTTAAGATTGTAAAAATTGGTTCATGCTCCATTCTCCAGAATGAGGAATTTTGATGGCTCTACATAGCTTTATTTTTTCTTCATTAGGGGCCTTTTATGGCATAACGTTGTAGTAACTTTTGGAACAATCCAGTATGCTGACTTCTCTCTTTCTTTGGTTGCCATGGAAGTGGCAGTGTTTGCCACCAATAAAAAAAATAATTAATCTAATGAGCTGCTATTGCTTGGAAATTGTTTTAATTAAAAGACATGCAAAGCTTAATTGCATTCATTAATGCTATGCTGTTATATAAGTGACTGCTGAGAAAAGACTTAAAGCAATGATCTTACTCCGCGATAGGGGCAACATAAATCCCAGTAACCTATTCTATTTTTGTATAAGTAAGTGGTGATTGAAAAGTAAAAAATGAAGTTTGACATTAGTAGTGAGCATGTCATTTGAAATTGTCCTCAGAATCTGAACTGGTTTATTGTGTTTCTTTTATACAAATTAGTCATATCCTGAAATTGTTACTGCTAAAGATTTCTTACTTTCATCAGGAAAATTCCATTACCCTTCAGGAAGTCTTTAAACCCCAAGCGGGTTTAATGTTCCTTAAGAGCTCTTACACCCGCTTAGTTTAAAGAAACTGTATTTAGCTTAACTCACAGTTACTTTTAACAATACATGACAGGCTGGAAAGCATTTAGTACTAATTTCCATTAATGGTACTACTTATAAAAGATCAAAAGAAGTATCTGAGTAATTTTGTTTAGAAAATGTGAACATATCTATTAATGTGTATTTTTCATCTCTCTTGTAATAAAGAGTAAAAAAAATGATCTAGGAAAAATATACTTTAATAGCAATTGCTGTTTGATTTGGTGGTCATTCCCAATATTACTGCTAACACTCCTGGGGCTAGATGGAGCTTAGAGTTAGCACCCCATGGTCCAATACCGTGCCATACCAATACTTGCTCCTGTTGTCACCATGTCATATGGCGGATAGAATCTGACTTTCTCAACTTCCAGCCCTGCCACCAGGCATTTGAAGCAACTACCACTGCAGCCTCTGTTCCTCAGCTCTTAAGCCTGCCTTTTATGTACCAGTATCAGTTTCTTTTCTCTCTTTCCTTTGACATGAATCACATTCCCATTTTGGATCGACACTGAGCAGCAGCAAATTGTCCATTCCCTTTTATCACTGTGGACCTAGCACACCTGATGCTATGATGAGAGCCACGGCATGTCCCTCATTCTGCTGGCATGTCTTCCACACTAATCCAGGGACTGTTACTCAGTGTCAATGCTACCCTAATCTTCTATTGCTACTTCCAAGCCCTTACTGATAGCCCAAATTTCAGCATGACACCAGCTCCTGCTTCCCACTGGCCTGTGGGAGTCAGCTCTTAAAAGGACAGGATACCCTTCCTAAAACATATTCAGAAAAAGAGAGTGCGGTGGCCGGTGGGGCCTTGATTGAAAAAGGGATCATGTAGTATAGTTGACTTTGGGTGTAGTGAAAAAAGATGGAGTCTTATTTGGGGAGAGGATGCGTGGTGAGATTTGGCTTGGGAAGGAAGTAGTAGAAGGTATGGTGATCTCTGGCTTGGAGGAGGGAAAGGTGAGAGGAAATTTATTTATTTAGATTTTGCTCACACCTTTTTCAGTAGTAGTGCAAGGAGAGTTACATTCAGGTACACTGGGTATTTCTCTGTCCCAGGAGGGCTCGCAATCTAAGTTTGTACCTGAGGCAATGGAGGGTTAAGTGACTTGCCCAAGATCACAAGGAGCAGCAGTGGGATTTGAACCGGCCACCTCTGGATGTCAAGACCAGTGCTCTAACCACTAGGCCACTCCTTCACTCTTGCAATGCAAGTAAGGTCCATCTTAGAGAGAAAGAGGGTAATATGGAGGTCTAGCTTGGGAGAAGATAGTATAGATATTTAAACCTTGAAATCCTGTCAGTTTTTTACGCGCATTTATTTAGTGTAGAAATAAAGATCAACAAATAAGTTCCAGGTAACACTTTTTTTGGGGGGATTAATGTCATAGATTTGTGTTTATAACCTTATATATTCTGTAAAAATGCATCAAAGATATAACTGCATTCAAATTCAAGTCTAAGGCATCTAGGGGTATGTTTACTAAGGTGCGTTAGCATTTTAACGCACCTTTAAAGTTAAGGCATGTTAAACGCTAATGCGCCAATACATTCCTATAGGCGCGTTAGCGTTTGACTTGCATTAAAAATGCTAAAGCGCCTATAGCGCGCCTTTGTAAACACAAGCGCTAGTTTGTAATGCATTTAAGAAATATATTGTTAGAAATGACTGTAGAAAGGAACAAAAGATGTTACCCCCCCCAAATATTCAAAACTATTTAACCAGCCAGGAATGGCTCCTGGCCGGTTAAAAAGTGCTTAAGCACCTAACAGCCGGGGGGGGGGGGGGGGGAACCAGTTATCTCCTGCTGAATATCCAAGCTATATCATGCTACATAGCCAGTTAGGTGCAGATATTGAGCACCAAACCGGCTATGTTGAGCAGTCAAAATAGGCAGCTTAAATAGCAGGCCTACCTTTGACCGCTAAAAGGTTAACTGGTTAGTGCTGAATATTGGCATAGCCGGTTAACTTTTTAGCAGCCAAAATAAACTTGGTTATTCAATGCTGGTCACCGGATACAGCCCAGCATTGAATATCCGGGTTAATGCCGGTGGCGAACAGTAAACACGCTGCCTGCCACTAGCTGGATATCGGGTCCATTGAGTGTAATTCTATAACTATGCTTACATTTAGCTACCTATTCTATAAAGAAACATAGGCACCTAATTTCCTTTATAGAATACTGGCATAACCAGTGAACTTTCTGTCCTGGGCTGGGGTGCTAGGCTCCTCCTTTGCCCTCCAGCTTCTTCCTGGGGCTGTTTAAAAACCAATGTAAACATGAGAGGTGAAGGGAAGCTAGTTTAAAGTAGCTGGGATATTCCAGAGGGGGTTTCCTGAGTGCTAGTGAGCAGCAGCAGTGGGAGCATCTTGGCTGCACAGGAGGGGGAATGATTATGCTGCTGCAGTGTTGGAGCAGGTCCGGCACTGCAGTTTATGTGAAGGCCAGCCTGTAGTTAGTGTGACCATTGCCAGGATGTGTTGCTGTTCCAGCAGAGCAGTCTAAGGAAGATGTCAGACAGGTTTCTCCCACAGTTTCTCACAGGCTGCTGGATCAGGTAGAGACTGTAGCCCCCAAGGCCGGCATCTCTTTGTCACTGATGTGAACAATGGCCATATTGGAGCCACATAGTCTTTCTTGGGGGGAAGGGGACCTGGATCTCAAGAAGCCTAGATGTTGATGGAGATTCTACTGGCTGTTGAGGTTTGTCCTTCCCTAAGTTTTCTTTTCGGAGAGCAGAAAATGGAGGAGGAGGACTTGGGGAATCTTTTTGGAGGACTTGAGTTTGTCAAGAGAAAGAACTCCATTGTAATTTATTTGTTTATGAGGGGGAAGCTTGCAACCTTCATCTTTCGGATTACTGAGTCCCCTGTACATGGTGGAGCCAAATGCAAAAGAATTGTCAGAGAGGAATCCTATTTTGAAGGGCAGTAAAAAGCCTTTGAGACCTTTCTCTCTCCATAAGCATTTTTGTCATAATGGGAGGTTCCCAATGCTATTCTCGGGGAATGAAGATGGTGTTGAGGGTATGCCCCAGGCTTGTTCAAGTTCAGTTCTCAAGAGATGCAAGCAGGTCAGGTTTTCAGGGATCTACATACAGTGGATGTAGTATCTATTTCATTAATATTCATTAGGAATATCCTGAAAATCTGGCCTGTTTGCAGCCCTCAAGGTCTGAACTTGGACAAGCCTGCCTGTGCTGTCTTAGAGACACTCTTTTTTGCTTCCCTAGATTCGGTGCCCTGGTATTCATGGTGACATTGAAGATGACTGTTTTGGTCACAAGAGAGACAATCCTTATCCTCCTGATCATAGGGCTGAAGCTCTGATGAAGCAGGAGTAACCTAATGGTTAGTGCAGCAGCTTAGGACCCAGGGGAACTGAGTTCAATTCCCACTGCAGTTACTTGTGACTCTGGTTAAATTCCTTAAACCTACATTGCCCCAGGTACAAAATAAGTACCTGTATATAATATGTAAACCACTTTGTAACCACAGAATGGCGGTATATCAAATGCCACCCCCCTTCCCTTTTCTGCATTAGCTATGGCCATTCAAGGTTTGATTTGTGCTGGTTATGTGGCTTGCACGCTGCTTCACTGAATCTTGCAGCTTCTTGAGAGTGTAGAAGCAGCATGTCCGGAGGCAGGCATGAGGTTCCTAAGGTTGTGTCAGTAAACAGCAGACACTCCCTCTAAAGCCAGACTCAGAAAGTTTCCTTTTTTAGGTAATCTTCAGATTGGTGGCAGGCTTGGCTGTGAGCAAGTCTCTGGTCGTGCTGCTCATAACAGTTTTTCCCTTTACCTATGCTGCATACAAAGAGAAAGGGGGTAGTCAAGAGTGCGCCCTCCATGTCTTGGGAGCCTCCTCCTGGTCAGCAGCCCTTAGACTGCTTTGTAGTCAAGATCCCTTTGTTATCTGAGGAGGCGCGCCCTGCTGCAAGGTATGAGGAAGGAGAGCCCACCTCGCTGAGGCTGGGAATATCTCTATCACCCCTAGTGTCCTTTGCTCCGCCATGTCTAATGTCCATGTCTGCATCAGCTCAATTGGTGGTGTCGCCCAATGCAAACATTGTTGCAGGAAGTGCCACCAAGAAGGGAGTTGGTGAAGGCGCCGGTGGACTGGATGGGAAGACAATTGAAGAAGGGGTTGATCCACCTTCTTCCATGGAGGTGACACTCAAGTTTATCTGGAGAATGCTGCAGAAATTGGATTCTATGACCGATAAAACATCTACTGAGGTAAAAGCTCTGGGGCAGAAGATGAAGGATTTAACTAACGCAGTAGAAGAAGTAAAACACGACTTTTCATTTCAGGTTAATCAGATACAAGGTGATGTAAAACCTTTTCATGACTTTAAAACTTCCTCAGAAAGAGCTACTTTATTAGTATCTCTGTTTTTTGAGCAAGACCTAAGTGCCATCTTGAGACTGTTTTTTTGGCATCCATCAGATTTGTTTCATAGCAAACGAATTTGGATTTGTCCTGATGTGGCGGGACCTACTTAGGAAGGGAAGAAACAATTTCTAGTCATGGAAAGAGAGACTAGAGTTCATGATTCTACATTTTTGTTAACATATCAGTGTGGATGTGTGATTAGACTTGAGGAGACTAAAGATACCTTCTTTACCCAAGGGTGATTGGGGGCCTTTCTGGATATGAAGAAGATTCTTTGAGTGTAGAGCTGCTGGACTTATTGGAAATTATAAGAGGGGGGGGGGGGGGTCTAAACATGTTAAGCTTTTCTTTCTGTTTATTTCAGAATGTTGTATATCTTCTTTGCTTTCTTTTGGCTTTTTGAGTCCACTCCCCACCTAATTGTGGTCTAAGGAAAATTTGTTTTGTTTTCTCGATATTTTTAATATTATACTTTATTTGCTTTCTATATTGCTTAAACAATAGTTTAATCTTGTGATTGTATAATTTGAAATTTATAAATAAATAATATTTTTTAAAGAGTAGAAACACATAACATAAATTCACACTGTTGGGGTCATCATGAAGTGTAAAGTGATGCTTTGATTATTAGCATAAGTTAGTAGAAGCTTAATCATTAGAGGTGTTAAAAATATTGCAAATAAGGGAAAGGTATTAACTAACATCTCATTAGAGCTATGAACATATGTGACTGGCTATCAAAATGAGTCATCATTTCAACATCTTAATTCAGTTCATTTTTAATCTAGTAGGACTCTCTGTATGTGTGAGCTGAATCTAATCAGGGTCATTCAGGTTAGGATCTCAAAAAACGTTTTGAATATTTGTATGTGAAGGAAGTTTGATGTACCAATATATCCCCCCCCCCCCTTTTTTTTTTTTTACAAAGCCATGGTCGACACAGCCCATTCACTTTGAACGGGCTGTTTTGGCATTACTGCACTGGCAGCTGCTAGCACGAAAAAGGGGGTGCATGTGTGATAATGTAAAGTCAAGGTTTGTAGTCACTGTTTATTCTTCTGCTAGTGTGCCATCTTCTAATCTTCACTCATCATAACACTTAAAAATTTCCTCTATATGTTTTGGCCATAGATAGTGCTTGGGTGGAGTGAGGGTATTTTGTGTAGCAATACATACACCGGGATGTTCAGGTGCTATCTGATAGTTAAGTGGTTTAATTTAGGGCAGCAAAAAACTCTCTCAAATTAAACTGCTCAACTATATGGTTAGCTGCCAGCACTGAGCTCTCTCCATGTATATTCAGCACCAATGATTCTATAGCATCACTGGACAGCAGATACTGTCTCTAAGACTAACTCAGCAAACTTCCTGAATATATGTATTTTTTAAAGACCTTGAACAATGTTTATTTTATTTAAAATTTCTTATGTCCTGGCCATCTACAAATCTAGGCGGCTTACGGGATCACATACATAATAAAATAGACATACAACATTAAATAAAACATATTACAGACTAAAATAAGCATAATTAAAGAACTATAAATATCAAGAAAAAGCTTGTTGAAATACATTTTTTAGCCATTTTTGAAAAGTGAGCAGATATTCACTAAAACTTAACTTTGATGGTAATGAATTCCACAATAACGGAACCGTAACCATGAACAGAGAATTCCTGCATTCTTCCAGTCTAACATGCCTGAAACTGGGAACCCCTAAAAGGTACTGATTATTGGACCTCAAAGTACGGGTTGACACATGAATCTTCAAGGTGGCAGCAAGGCAAGATGGAAGTTTGTCAGAGAACTTTAAAAATCAGTGTCAAAACTTTAAAACATATTTGCCAAGTGATCAGCAGCCAATGAAGTTGGATTTAAAAAGGAGTAATGTGTTCATAACATCAATAGCCAGTGATCAAATGAACAGCTGCATTCCGAGCTACTTGATATGCTCGTAAAGAACACTTTGAAAGCCCTAAAAACAAAGAATTACAATAATCAGGTAAAGGATAAACAAAAGTAATTGTCTATAGCAAGGACACACTTTTGAATTACAAGAGAATTATCAGATCAGATGGATGAAATTGGTTCTTTTCTGTCTGCTGAACAGCTAGCAAACTATTTTTCTGGGAAGGTTGAAAAATTGTAAGAATAATTTGTAGATACCCTTGAACCAGTGCTTCGATCCCCTGGTCAGGGTAAGGAGGACATTGAAGACTTAGCTGTAGAAGACAGTCGAATAGCATAGTTTTAATCCACTGTCTAATATAGCTTTTTATAAACTGTTAACACAGGTCAACTTGACACCACCATTTTAGATCCTGTTCCTTCCAAATTTTGTCCTTTATATCCATTTATAATAGCTATGATCAATAACAACCTTAGTTCAGGAAAAGGCGGTGGTAAGGCCTCTATTTTAAAAGTATTCTCTGGATCCAGTACTGCCAGGACACTATAGACCTGTTTCTAAGCTACCATACTTTTGTATGCTTTTCTAATCATGTAACGGAAAGATTTTGTTCATGAGAGAAATTTTCTACATCTATGGCAATCAGGATTCAGAAAATCTCTACTACTGAAATGGTATTAGTAGCTATGCTTAGTGAGATCTTTGAATATTTGGATAGAGGTAAAGTGGCACTGATAGTGTCATTGGACCTATCAGCAGCCTTCAGTTTAGTGGAGCACCAGGTGCTGTTAGCTCAATTGAGGAGCATTAGTCTTCAAGGATTAGTATAGGAGTGGTTTGAATCATGCCTTAGTAATTGTTCTTTTTATGTATTGTACAATTTCATGAGCTCTAAGGAACAGCCATTAAAATTTGGTGTAATCTCCTTATATGGAAGGATGACCCCCCCCCCCCCCACCCCGTGGTAGAACTATGACACTAGGGGTCATTGGCACCATTTTGGATATTGCCACTGGCCAGGGTAGCATCAGATGGGTTTGCTGCAGACCTAGACCACAGCACCAATGCTGACCTCGAGGAAGTCCCAGAGGGTGGTGGGAGGGTTGTGGTTGGTAGGGCGGTACCTTTTGTCAAGGAAGGGATCAAAAGGTGATTGTCACTCTGGGGAGAAGATCGGGCAGAATGTATCATTATGGGGAGTGGATCAGGAGGGGCTTCCGATAGAGGGTGCAGGAGGGGACTCAGAGTTTGGGGGGGATGGTCAGAAAGGGGAGACCAGATGGGGATGGGGTACATTGTCACAGCATTCCTAATTATACATTTTCATTTCTGGACTGCGTCCCCACTGCGTTACCTACAATAGCAGATAGAGCAGATGCTCCTGTGCTATCTGCCACTGCAGATAATACGCTACCTATATGGTATCTGTACTGTGCAAGAAATGCAGGGTAGATGCTGGCCACACCCCCTGCATTTACTACAGAGGCTTTGCAGTTACTACACATTAATTTAAAAAATTGATGTAGGCATGGTTGTTTAGGCAATACTTTGTTAATGTCTTCTATGATTATTGAGGAGTCGGGCATTTGTCGAGAAGTGGGACCTTACATTTTCTGCTAGTGTATCTCTGCTTATTATTTTTTCATTATTTGGTTAAGATTGTTGTGCTGTTTTGAATCCCTTCCTCTTGTGTTTTGTGTTGTCTTGGTTTGTTTTGTTTTTAGGTTGATTTTAATTTTTAATGTAAACCGCCTTGTTGCGTAATTTTTATGTGAATGGCAGTATGTTAAATTCGAAATAACATAACTAAATAAAATGTGCGTTAAATGAAAATTCTACCATACTTCAGTAAAAGGGTCCCTTAATGTCATTTCATCATGGTTAGAAGAGCATTGATTGAAACAGAATCCTTCCAAATCCCAAGCAATATAGATTACAGGAGCTCTTCCTATTTCCCAAATTATTAGGACAAGATGTACTAGTTGAATCCACAATCAAGACTTAGGTGTAACCACTGATTCATGTGTTACAACAGTGGTCAAAAGTTGCTTTACTGCCTTGCATTTTATTAGGTTTGTTCATGCTTATCTTGATCAATCATTTTTGCATAAATTAGTACGTGATCTAGTACTTAGTAGACTCAAATATGGAAATGTGTTATTTTATTAATTACCTAAATATACTAGTAATCATCTACAAAGTATTCAAAATATGGCCATTGATCTGATCAAAGGAGCATGAAAATTTGATATGAGGTCTCTGTTACTAAGGTCCTCTTTTACAAAACCTCACTACCGATTTTTGGTGCAGCAATTGAGAGGAAGCCCATTCAATTCCTGCGGGCTTCCTCTCATTTGCCACACGGGAATCACTAGCATGGCTTTGTAAAAGAAGCCCTAAAAGAAGTACATTGCTTACTATGCTCTTATTGAATAAAATGTAAACTTATGGTTTTTGGCACAAAGGACGTTTTATTCTGGGATGCCATTTTATTTATCTTGACACTTAATCCCATATTATCCTAATGGAGTATTACATTCTGAGTCTCAAAGTTGTGCAGTGATCCCCTCTAATTATCGTGTGAGAGCTGATACTACTAGGAATTGAACATGTTTTTTCTTAGACCATGTTCTTTGGAACTCTCTTTCACAGGATTTGCGTATGGAAGTACATTTAGAACAGTTCAAAAAAGGTCTTAAAACCCAAGATTGGCCTTATTTGGTATCATGGCTGGTTCAAACTCTTAGAGGGGGCAGCAGCTTGATTATATTTAATTTTGATTTATATGTGTACTTGCTGTTTTTTTTTAATGTTCCAGTGCTTTTTTCTTTGTGTGCATGTTTATGGATTTTCATTTGTAATATGTTATTATTTTAACTATTTGTTTTTACGCTGAACCTACTTTGTAAACCACTTTGATTTGGATTTACCTAGAAGGGTGGTGTATTAAAAGATGGGAATAAGACTAGCCAAGACACACAGTATCAGTATATATGCCCTGATCCAAAAGATAAAGGCAGACACCCAAAACTCCTGACTGAATCCTTCAAACAAAAGGGGTTATAACCCCAAAATTATTTCCAAAAAGATTTCTTCTTTACTTAAAATATCCAGGGGAAATCTGTTAAGAAAATCACAGAGTGCATATGTCTCATGGAAGGACATTTTCGATATGACGTTTAAGTCTGACTTTGGACGTTTTGCAAAAAAACGTCCAAAATCTAAATAGGAAAGAAGGTTATTTTGGAAAAAAGAAAAACATCTGTCTTTTTTTTTTTTTTTTCAAAAATACTGTTTTGTAAAAATGTCCAAGTGCAAAATGTACAAAATCAAGCCATTGGGATGTAGGCGGAGCCAGCATTTTTAGTAGACTGGTCCCCCTGACAGTAATAGGGCACCCTAGGGGGCACTGCAGTGGACTTCATAAAAGGCTCCCAGGTATACACCTCACCATTGCTCCTTTATCTTGTCTGTTAAGCCCCCCAAAACCCACTGCCCCCCAACTGTACACCACTACCATAGCCCTTATGGGTGAAGGGGGCATCTATTCGTGGGTATAGTGGGTTTCTGGTGAGTTTTGGAGAGCTCACAGTTTCCTCCACAAATGTAACAGGTAGAGGGAGGTAGGAGCCTGGGTCCACCTGTGGGTCCACCTGTCTGCAGATCACTGCACCACTACTAGACTACTCCAGGGACCTGCATGCTATTCTAATGGCCCTGTGCATAACATCTGAGGTTGGCAAGTAATGTTTTTCATCACATTTTTGGGGAGATGGGAGGGGGTTAGTGACCACTGGGGGAATGTGGGGAGGTCACCCCTGATTCCATCCAGTGGTCATCTGGTTATTTATGGCACCTTTTTGTGCCTTATTTGTTTTAAAAACAGGTCTAGCTCAAAATGTCTTTGTTTTAGTCCTGGGTGTTTTTGTTTTGTTCCATTATGGCTGAAAAACGTCTAAGTCTTAGGAACGCCCAAGTCCCACTGAACACGTCCCTGACACGCCCCCTTGAGGTTTGGATGGACTTATGACGGACTTCATAGAAAAACATCTAAAAATAGGTTTCGAAAATACTGATTTGGAGGTTTTTGTGAGAAAAACGTCCAAATGCTGCTTTATGCCACTTTTTAGACATTTTTCTGTTTTGAAAATGAGCCCATTAGTAACATACAACCAAACCTTGAAAACTGAGAAAGATCATAAAAGAGCTAAAGCCTCTGCTCCTAGAGGTTGAGTCACTAGCAACTATCTAATCTTAAGGAAAAGTTAGTTAAAAAAAAAAAACCTCCTGAAGGAAAACAGAGAGAATGGCACAGATCCTTGTAATATACCATGCACCAAACTACACCAGCACATACAACAGGACTCCACAGGTACCCAATGGGAAAGACATTCAACACAAGAGGATCCGACTCATACTCCTCTTCTAATACAGTACAGTATGTATTATGTAATGCATGTGAAGGACACTACACTGGTTAAAATGGAAGTTTCTAATTACAAACAGCATAAAATATTTTGAAGACATTGAGGGGCATTTTCGACCGGGGACGCCCATCTCTAAGGGGGCCCATCTCCGAGGACGGCGCCGCGAAGGGGCGAGGCTGACCGTATTTTCGAACGAGATGGCCGGCCATCTTTCGTTTCGATAATACGGTTAGGGCCGGGTTTGAGATGGCCGGCCTTGGTTTTTGCCGATAATGGAAACCGAGGCCGGCCATTTCAAACCCGGCCAAATCCAAGGCATTTGGTCATGGGAGGAGCCAGCATTTGTAGTGCACTGGTCCCCCTGACATGCCAGGACACCAACTGGGCACCCCAGGGGGCACTTCTAAAAATTAAAAAAAAAAAAAAAATTAAAATAGCTCCCAGGTGCATAGCTCCCTTACCTTGGGTGCTGAGCCCCCCAAATCCCCCCAAAACCCACTCTCCACAACTCTACACCATTACCATAACCCTTATGGGTGAAGGGGAGCACCTACATGTGGGTACAGTGGGTTTTGGGGGGGTTTGGAGGGCTCCTATTTACCACCACAAGTGTAACAGGTAGGGGGGGATGGGCCTGGGTCCGCCTGCGTGAAGTCCACTGCACCCACTAAAACTGCTCCAGGGACCTGTATACTGCTACAATGGACCTGAGTATGACATTTGAGGCTAGCATATAGAGGCTGGCAAAAAAAGTTTTTAAAGTTGTTTTTTTGAGGGTGGGAGGGGGTTAGTGACCACTTGGGGGAGTCAGGGGAGGTGATCCCCGATTCCCTCCAGTGGTCATCTGGTCAGTTCGGGCACGTTTTTGGGACTTGGACCTGAAAAAAAAGGGACCAAATAAAGTGGACCAAATTCTCGCCAGGGACACCTTTTTTCCATTATCGGGCGAAGCTGGACATCTCAAAGCATGCCCCCATCCCGCCCCCGCTACCCTACCGAAACGCCCCCTTGAAGTTTGGCTGGCTCCGCGACGGAAAGCAGTTGGCGCCGACCAAAATTGGCTTTCGATTATACCGATTTGGCCGGCTTTAGGAGATTGCCGGCCATCTCCCGATTTGTGTCGGAAGATGGCCAGCGATCTCCTTTGAAAATAAGCTGGATTTTGAACAATATGATACAAATCCTCAACTCGATGTGAAGTGGCAGTCAAATAAGCAAACAGAACAGAGTGGATAAATTTGGTCCTTGAGGGTTATCACCAAGTCAGATTTTCAGGATTTTCACAATGATTAAGCAGACTTTTGTTTGCATACAGTGGAGGCAGTACAAGCAGTATATCTCATTCATATTGACTGTGGAAATCCTGAAATGAGGGACTGAGTTTGGCCACCCCTGAAATAGCTCATTAGGAATTATTCAGAAGGGAATGAAGAATAAAATGGAGAATGTTAAAATACCTCTATATTGATCCATGGTGCAACCACACTTTGAAAGGCTATTCATTTTGGAGATGAGGGCTGAGAGGAGAAAAGATAATGATCTATAAAATCATAAGTGGAGTTCTGAGGGAGTCTATAGGAAACTACCGCTCCTCCTTAATGACACTCCCTCACAGTTAAGTCCTAGGGCAGGGCCTAGAACAGGGAAGTGGTGGCTCCATATTGTGGCAGTGGTGGGATTTAGATGTCTTTGCAGTTAAGACAACCCACATATCTCCAGCAATTGAGGCCTTTATAGTGGTGGAGTTTTGTGAAAGGCTAAAGAGAGTAGCCCTGCCTTAGGTAGCAAGGGAATATAGACAACAATGCAGTAAAAGCCAAATAGGGGGGGGGGGGGTGTCCCTCTTTTTTCAGAGTGCACAAGCGCTGCAGGCAAAATATGGAGAAACTAATCCAGGCCCTAGTGGAGGGCCAGCAACAGCAATTCGTGCAAGATCAACAATAGCAGTTCATGCACTTTCTGGTAAATTTTGAAAGGACTGTTTGCATGGCTGGCTGGCCAGAGGCAACATGGACTACATATTTGGGGAATTCATTAACCGGCAGTTACCAAACCACATTCCAGAGCATGAATCCTAATGGCCAGACTGCCTATAAGGATTTTAAGGCCACCATCCTGGAGTGGGCAGGGTTATTCCAGAAGCCTGTAGGCAGAGGTTCAGAAAAAGCACCCTCCAGGTAAAAAGCTCCTCACAGCTTTTTCTACAGACTGAAAGAGATTTCATGGAAGTGGCCATAACCGGAGGAAAAATCGAGCATGGAAATAACGAACATGGTACACCTGGAGCAGTTTCTGGATGGGATACCTCAGGCTATAAGACAATGGATGAGGCAGCAGCCCAGGTTGATGTTGGAGACTGCTTTGGAAGTAGCGGAAATTTTCCACCAAGTGCAACCAGTCCCCGAACTGGAAAAAGAGAGAAAACCAGGTGGAAGCCCAGGAGGGCAGAAAGAGATGGTTGAGGTCAAGCACCTCAAGGAGAGAAAGCCATTGGTAAGCTTAGGAACTCAGAAGGGAAGGTCAGAACAATGGAGACCATCCCCATCCAGAACATAGTGGCCCATATGGATCTGGGGACAGAAACAGGGCACTTTCACTTGCTGTAAGTGTGGAGACAAGGGACACATGGCAAGAAACTGCCCAGGAGTGAGCAAAGAGGCCATGGATGTGAATGTCATAGATCCACACTTCTCTAATTTTGTGGAGGCCTCCCCTCCCAGAGGCAAGAACTTTGTGCTCCAGGTTGAACTCAAAGGGAGCCCCTACCAAGTGTTGGTGGACTCCAGTAGTGTGAAAACCCTCATCTAAAGAGGAATCCTCACCCAACTTCAAGTGAATTATGAACGGACAGTACTTTTAAATTGCATAAATGGGGATCAGAAGAAATACCTAACTGCTCAAGTTTCTTTTTAAAACTGCAATTGGAGAGTCCTAGGTATAGGTTGGGGTTTTGCCTTGGCTACCCTATGTCATCTTCCTGGGCAGGGATTTCCCAAAGTTCAAGGCCCTATGGGAACAGCTAACAGCTGACCCAGAGAAGGAGGAAGAATCCTTCCCCAATATCTTCTCTTTGGAGGATCCTGATTTGTATGGGGAGAGTCCCAAGTTACCCAAGCTCTGCCAGCAGCGTCACCTAGAAAAGTTACTCTGTCCCAAATTTAGGAGCTGCAGTAGATGAGGACCCAAGTGCAGATGAAGCACAGGAGATCCCTGACCCCTTAGAGAATGGGACCAAATGGACTGGGGAGGAAAATCTGGAAAATGTTAAGAGTGCTTAATTAGAGGATGAGTCCTGTAGACAGGCACAAGCTGAATGGTACTATGGGTGATCAGGACCCCTCTAAGATAGTTGCCCCATGTTTTATACTAAGCCATGACCTGCTATACAGAGTGGACAAGGGATCCTTGGAAGGGGAAGAGGTAGAGCAATTGGTAGTGCCTCATCCCTACAACAGGCAGGTTATTCAGTTAAGAGGTCATCTTGAGGAAGAGAAAACCTGAGAGTGGATATTGGGCTGGTTCTTCTGGCCAGGCTTACATAAATAGGTCCAGTTCTATTGCCAGTCCTGCCCATCCTGCTAATTGAGCAGTCTTGCAAGGGTTTCACCTGTCCCTCTCATACCCATGCCGAAAACCCATTTGAGAGAATTGGCGTAGATTTGATGAGACCCTTTGAGTGAACCATCCGAAGCAGCAAATATATCCTGGTCATCTTAGATTATGCAACTCGCTACCTGGAAGCCATTGTATTGCCCAACATGAAGGTCACTGCAGTAGCCAAAACACTGTGGGAACTCTTCCCAGATGAGAATGCCAATGGAGATCCTGACTGATCAGGGGACCACCTTCATGTCACAAGTCATGAAGCAAGCGTGATTTATTGATGGTAAAAACTTTAGTGTACCACTCCTACACCGATGGGCTGGCTGAACTTTTTAACAAAATGCTGAAACAGATGTTGAGGAAATTTGTGGATGAAGATGGGGAAAACTGAGACACCTCCTCCTCTAAGTGATGTTCGCTGTGCGAGAGGTACCCCAGAATTTGACAGGCTTCTCTCCCTTTGAGTTACTATATGGGAGAAGACCCCTAGGAATCTTGAATTTTGTCCAAGAATCCTTGGAAGAGGAACTTAATCACAGCAATAAACAAATTTAATATAATGCAATCAGTATTCAAGGTTCCAGAATAAGGGAAGCTTTAATCCACATATCCATCTGACCTGGACAGCAGCCTGATTCAGCTGAGAGCATTCGTCACCTGGTGTCATGGACCAGAGTCAGATGGCAGAATGCTGCCACAGAAACTGATGGATACTTTGCTTAAATATGGGTTGCAATGAACTTTCCCTAATGTCTATACAGTACGGGATCGACCCGTTGTCAGATAAGTGAAAAGTTGGATAACATGGAAAACATAGTAACCCCTCAAACAATGCATAAGCAAAGGCTGCAAAAGCAGGATCCAGGTCACAATGGTGCTGTTTTACTGTAAAAGTAGGGTCCCGGGTCTGAAACAAATTGTCTCGGGTGCGAAACTTCCCTCTGTGCTATGCTGGAAAATGGAAAGATAAACAATGACATCACCGGGAGATCTGTTGGATATGCCGGATGAACGGATTATGGAAGGTTGGATAATTGAGACTGTACTGTATAGCTCTGAAACTGATTTTAACCTTACCGGTGACAAATTGTGAGGGAGAACGATAATTCTCAAGTGTGGGATAAAGATGAGCTGCATGCATGGATGAAACAGGAACGACTGAATTCACTTTCACTCATGTCAATTGAAAGTAAACTTACTAAACAAACTTTGATGATGTGGTGGATGAGTTTTCACAGAGAAAAGCAAGGCAAAAGCCTCTATGAGGATACTGTACTATAGGCCCTATATCTATGTGAGCAGTAGGTCTCCTATTAATCTGTTAGACAGCAATTGCAAATACCAGGGCAGTACATTGATTAAAAGCTTTAATCACAAAATTAATTGTGCTCAAAAATTTTAATTGCACAATTAATCGCATAAAGGGTCCCCCTCACATTTCCTCCTGTACAGTGCAAAATATAGACAGCAGATGTAAATTTTCAACACTGACATATTTCAGCTACTAAACTGAAAATGAAACATTTTTCTTACCTTTGCTGTCTTGTGATTTTATTTTTCTAATCACTTGTTACCTGCTTCTGGTTCTGCTTCCCCTGTCTGTGTTCTGAACTCTGTTTCAAGGGCATCCTATCCATTCACTATTTATTTTCTCTCTTCACTTCCTGCCATATATTCATCTTTCAAGTTCAACTTTCTTCCATTTTTCTTCCTCCTGAAATCTGACTAGTTTTCATCTATTCTCTTCCTTTCACCTCATCTCCATGGGCACCATCTCCTCATGTCTCTCTTCCCTTTCCCTCCCCTCAACAAGCACCATCTCCTCTCTTTTTTTCTTCACTTCCCTTCCTCTCTTCTTTATTCCCTTCCCCCTCCATGAGCACAATCTTCTCTCTTCTCCCCTCCCCTCCATGGGCACCATCTCCTTTCTTCTCCCCTTCCCCTCTCCAAGAGCTCCATCTCTTCCCTTCTCCCTTCCCCTCCCCTCCCCTCCCCTCCATGGGCATCATCTCGCTTATTTTTTTATCCCATCCCCTATTTCAGATCCAGGCATCTTTGCCTACACTCCGGCATCTCGCACTGTCCTTCCCCCCACCACCCACTCTACATAGTCTCTCAGTTTTCTCCTGTGGGTCCCAGTATCTTTGTCTGCCACTCCTCTCCCCCTCCACTCAGTCATCTGAGTCTCCCCAATCCTCTCTGCTTGCCTTTACTATATGCAGCACTAGATGCCCGTTGCATCTTTCAGGTCGGGAGCCCTCCTTCTGTAGTGTCCCACCGACAGAAAACAGGAAGTTCTGTCAGAAGAGGCGGGAGCTACAGAAGGAGGGCTTCCGGCTTGAGAGAAGCAGCTTGCGTCTAGTGCTGCATACCTCCTTGGTGCTACAAACAGTAAAGGCAAGCTGGGAGGGGGAGGGAGAGATACCAGAGCATGTGTGTACGGGAAGAGGAATCAGCAGAAGCAGGAGAGAAGAAGGAGAAAACTGAAAGAAGAGGACAAAGGGAGAGACAGAGAGAGACACAGGTAGTGGAGCAAGGAGCAGAGACTGTAATGTGATTAACGAGTTAAAAATGCATTAAATATGCAACCCTACTAATTACATGTACAACAGCCCATGAGCTAGATCCTTGATGTTATATACATATTTGTTTAACTTTAAAATACAACTTGATGTTATATGTGTATTTGTGCTTGTTTAAATTTTAAAACACTTGCATAGTTGCATGTATATTGTGTTCCTTGTTTGATGGATAGGAAAATTATGTACTTGGCAGATGTGGCCAAGAAAGGGGAGGGAGCACTATGTGCTAGTTGGCCCAGGGGCCCACATACTTGTGATCAGCCTCTAGCCATATCTATAGCTTAATGACATCAGACTCTATATATTAGGAAAGAAACAGTAAGAGTTATGCATACTGTAATGAAGCTGTTAATGCATTAAATAATTCCAAATGGGGCTCAACCTAAAACCCCACAGGAAGGGTCTTTATTTGGGTTTCCTGAAATAATATTTTAGAGTACAGGATGTAATAATTTTATCCACTGCAGTCAATAACTGTTTATCTCCTGGAAATGTTTGTAGTCTGGAACATGGGTGGATCAAACTGTTTGAGATTACTCAGTTTAATTTATTATATAATATTTGTTTTTCCTTTTATTCTTTCAGGCTGGCCTTGGGCAACAGTGACAGTTCTTGGATTCCTGTATTGCTGCTCTAACATTGGAATAGAACGAGACAAAATTTATTCTTAGCGCTAACAGTTCTGCATAGATCTTCAGTCATCAACAATGACTACAGAATTAATTGGATGGGTCAGCTCTTCTGAATATGGATCAATAACTATATGACTCCTATTCTGGTCTCTTCACTGACTCAGGTCATCATATCCCAGATCTCAAAATCAATTCTGTGTTCAGTTGTACCTGCTGAAAATAAATACACTCCTCACTTCTAGGAGTCAAAGCCATTCATTTCAACAGTCAGCAGAGAAACAAAGTCATTTTGAAACCTGAAAGAAACAACAAAAAATCCATATCAAGTCCAAATGGCCGATCAAGTCAATAGAAACCTCTTCGGAGAAAATGTGAATCCGAGCTGGGTCATACGTCTCTAATGAACAGTGGAGACATCTTGCATTCCATGATACATTTGTTTAATCGAAGGAAGTTGTTGTCATCTTTTTCCCTACAAAGGTAGTGTTCTTTGACAAATACAGCATTTCTCTATAAATTCTAAACATTATGTACTGTATATTCTGACAAATACCAATTTTTAACGGGAAAAAAAGACATTGTTAAGGTTGGGCTGTATCCATACACACCTGGAAACATGCACCCCGTCACATTTCTAGTATGACTCATGAATGACTCAGTTAAACTGCACATTGTTTGCATCATATTTTGCTATACTAACATTGGCAAGTATTATATAAAAAAATACAGTATTTAAATCATGTTTGTACAGTATTTTTTGCATTTTTTCTAGAGAACTATGATTTGGATATTAATGGGTGATACACAAATGCTTTATGTACAATGAATTTATCTGTTTTAATAAAGTGTTAAGTGATTTGAACCTCTGTTATGTTCTTTGATACAATTTTTCAATGCACATTCATTAGAGTATTGAAAGTTGTCATCTAATTTATGGCCTTTAATGCAGTCAAGACATCACCAGGCCATTATTCAAAAGAACTCATGAATTCAGCGGCAACCCCAACTGCTTAAATGCATTTTTTTTTTTAAATGGGGCCAGATCTAAATATACCTTTGGCCATTTTATATGTTTAAAGAAGGGTTGTAGTTTTTGGAATGGAACAAAGGCAGGCATAAAAACTTACATGCTCAGCAGCAAAATGCAACTACTAACGGTAATATTTAGCCACAGTGGTCAGTGTTGTTTTAAACGCTATCTATCCTGGGATTTTTATACCCAGATATTCAGTGCTGGTATCCAGATACCAGCCAGCACTGAATATCCTGGTACAGGCTGGCGGGTGCTACTTATCCAGGTACCAGTGATGTTCAGATAGGTAACGTGAGAAAGTTAGAACAGCGTCATATTGTGTCCTGACGTTATCTGGTTAGCAGACTTAATATTGTCCCTAACTGAGCAACTCCCAGCTTCATCAACAGACTGTCCCATCTTTTACTTGGATAGTGCTGAAGCACTCTGACTGGATATTCAGCAGCATTATCCCTGGATAAAGCCACTGAAAATCCAAGTATGGACCGTGTGAATGGGACTTACCAGGGTAGGACTCATTCCTACCTGGATAAATCTCACTGAATATAGCCTCCAAATGTATAAGTTATACATAGAAACATAGATAAAGACCATATGGCCTATCCAATCTGCCCATCCACACCAACTGCTTAGTTCTCTAATCCTTTCCTCATACTTAGAGATCCTCAACACGTGTCTCATGTTTTCTGGAATTTAGATACCGCCTTCATCTCTAGCACCCCATGCCATGGAAGTAGCAGGTATAGCTTTAAACAGATGAGATATCCATATAATGTTCTACACTGATTATTAGCTGTGGCCTTTTACATGAAAATATAAGTATTAGTTTAGAAGCGCCTTTTGGCATTTTAGGCATGCATTAACTGGCACTTAAATGAATATTGTGCATAAATGTCTGAAGTTCAATTTTACAAAGCCATCTAAAAAAGAAAAGAGCATGCAAACAGCAAGAGGGCATTGAGCATGTTTGGGGCAGGACTAGGGTGGGTCTAAAAAATGAACATTTATTCCCCATTTCAGTAGAGGAATAAACGCCTGTGTCCTAACAGATCCGTGTTGGGATTTACATCCTAGGACATCTAGGTTTCAGAAAAATGCTCCTACTGAGCAGCGCTCTACTACAGGGATTAGGGGACATTTCCCTCTTAATTCCCCAGTGCTAGACATCCCTTTCAAAAGCCAAACTATAGTGGGCCAATTTTTATGATCCTAAAATGTCTAAAATAAACATTACTGTACAGGCACATAAACATTTTATGTTGCTATTCCACAACGTAAAAGTTCACATTCTCATTTTGACCCTTTGATATTTTAGACATGTATTTTTCTAAAATGGATGTTCATGCGGCAGATCCTGTGCTAAAATGCTGCAGAAGTTGAGATGTCCTGACTTGATTATCTCAATTCCAATCTTTTCTAAAATGCCGCTGATAGCTAAAAACAGATTTCATATCTATTTAAAGCAATATGGTGATCCCACCACGAAAAGTTGACTTGTATAAGAAGTCAATTATAGGCGAGTTCATCACACGAAGATTTAGAGCATAAAAATTATCTTTAGTTTTAAGTGGTTTCTCTGAAAATACTCTCTAGGTCCTATTTTCTTAAATCAAAAAGGGGCCAGTGATAGAGAAGCTTTAAAGTCGAAATCTGCTTTTTATATTTTGCTCCAAGGCCTAATGTATTGTAACACAATATAAATCAATAAATATGATCATCTTGAATGCCATATCTCATTATTCTATTGCTAAAATTGTATCAATGAAGACAATGCAGCATCCTCTTAATTTTGCATTATTGTTATTTGAAGGGTTATTTAAATTTATTTGGTTGACTATAATTCCTTCTGCAACTTGTTAATAATTACTTTTTCAGTCACCATATCTCTTCCTTCGACAAGCAAGATTGAGTTTGGTATACAAGTGGGGTGATTTTATATGATGGAGCTGAGACAGAATTGCTCTCCCACAGCTCAGAACATATGGCGTGTTTCTACGAGGCTGGGGAGAGGCTGCGACGGGAAATCCAGACCCTGCTTCAGCAAGAGCAGCTGCTGCCCGCCAAACTGAGAGAACCCCTGCAGGAAGTTGTGAATTCAGTGGGCAAGCCTTTGCTGTCCTTCCAATTACTGAGGAAATTGTACGGCTTCTTACAGGAGTCTGTTCTTGATCGGGAGCAATGCAGTTCTGGGAGCGGGCTGGGCTGGTGGCTGGCTGGCTGGTTCAGTTATTCCTCCAGCCTTTCCGCTGGGCCGTTGGCGTCTCTGAATTGTGGGCCTTCTTCCTGCGAGCTCCGCCTGAGCCACTTGCCGCTTGGCTTAGTCACCGGACCAGATCGGAGTCGTCTTCTACATTGCCTGTCTCGGCTGCTGCGTGTTGGCAGCTGCTTCGCGTTGGAGAGTCGTTTCGAGTTTGGCTGCACCTTGCTGGGGACTTGCTTCTTTTTGAGTTGCCGGATCCAGCTGATGTCGTCCGCCTCCGGTGACCTCTTCCACTCTTCAGGCCGCATATTGCTGCTTCATCTGCACCTCACCTGCGCTTCCTGGGTATTCCTACAGTTCCCAATTATGGATTGCCTTGCTGAGAGCTGTTCAAGCCACTCTGATCCGTCTCAGCATCTGGTCTTCCACAGTCCATTTTAGACCCTCTTGCCCTTTTCTTTTTACTTCCTACCCTGTTCCTTTTACCCTATCTAATGTAATTGTAATTGATTCCTGTACATTGTAAGCCACTTTGAGTCTGCTTAATGTGGAAAAAAGTGGGGTATAAATGTTCATAAATAAAATAGTGAAAAGTTCTGAGTATGCATAGCCCTTCCCACACACAGTGATTTCTACAGCTGCTCAGTTTATTTTCTTCCTCTATGCCAAATGGGTTGTGACAGAGCTCTCCTGATAAACTTTTTTCTTATATTGTAAATACAATGTTCAGTTCATTGATATTGTTTGATTTTCACAGTTTGTCAACTTAAGTTTTTCTATTCCAATAATATCATCTTTTCACCTGTGCCATCTTTGTTCAGAAACCTTCTCAAAGGACAATCTACAATCATTCTGCCTGGGCTTTAGAGATCCCAGTCATAACTTCAGTAACTGCATGTTCTTCTTAGTCATGTCTATCTCTTGCAAAAATAATAGAATTGAACATGTTCATCGAGATCAAGATCACTTTCAAGATTTTCTGACTGTGGTAGTGGGTACAACAAAGTACAGTAAGGGTCAGCACTGCTATTTTGGAATCTGAAGCTGGGTGGGGCAAGAGCAGAGGGGGACCACTCTCACCCTGGCCCACTAAAATACCAGGGGTCTCCTCCAGATAAGTCCCAGGAATTCATGAAAGTCTAGGGTGGGAGGGTTGCGGAATGGAGTGGGGAGATAGTAAGAGGGATCACGGAGATCAGAAAGGAAGTGAATCATATAAGAGAACAGGGGGAGGGGGGTTGGAACCAGAAGGGTTGAAGAAGCCGAGTGAGGAGATTGGGGGCATCAGATTAGTGAGCTGCAAGTTTTATGGGTACTGGCTAAGATATCTAACTGAAACCAGATTTGCCTGACAAGGTTCATCCATTCCAGGGTTTACCCCATTGCATGCAGGGACTTGTAATCTTGCTTTTCTTAAGGAATGTAAGTATCACAAGCTGCCGTGAGAGGTTGCAGCAGGCGTAAGGGGCAGAATGAGTGGACTTTGCTCCTGCCCCCATCACCCCCATTTGGATCACTAATGGTATCAGGTAGGCCTGGGAGGCCTATCTGGTCCGGAGGGGGTTGGGAACCATTCGGGGGAGGGGGAGGGGGGTTTTGTCTTGCATGGTCTGGGGGAAGGAAAGAGGGAGGCTGAAAGGAGGATCAGGGGGGCTTAAAAGACCCAAAAATGGTAATGTGGGTTCTGGCTGAATATCAGCCAGGACCCGCATAAGCTGCTGCAGCAGCCAGGGCCCTTACAATAGGCATGGACTTTCAGCGCCGGTGACCAGTCATGACCTAGCACTGAATATCCGGGCTTTATATAGCTTGTGACAGTCAGTATTTTTTAAAATGCTGACCAACACCGGCTGAATATCGACTGGTCCAGTGGAATCTTGGCGCCAAGATGCCGTTATAGAATTGGTGCTAAGCACATGGCATTGGGGCACATAGATTGAGGCACCAATTTATAGAATTGCCCCATGGTTTAAACATTTTAAATCCAAACTTTTCTTCCACAACTCATGACTCAGCCTTTCAAACCAATCTGCCAATCACTCAGAGCTCAGTCCCAAGAAAACACCAGAGCATGGGGATAATTCAGATCATTCTTTTACCTGTCTAAAAATGCAGCCTTATCATGACTGTCTCAAGTTCCTTTGGAATTACCACTCCTAATCTCTTCATTTCACCCTCCTCCTCAACTGCACCTCTTTTATACCGGTAACTACATAACCCCAAATTAGCAATTGGTGTAGTTTTAGTACCTTAGTGGTGTCAGTTACTTCTGATTCCAAATACTTCAAGTGTGGTGAGCCCATTTGGCACTCATAATTGCCTTGGTCTTATGGTCTGAATTCTATAAAGACAAGAACTAGCCTTAAACTTGCCCTTTCATGTATAAAATGCTGCTGTGAACAAGCAAACGTTCCTCTCAGTTCCAAGGACGAGTCTCATTCAAATTAGACATACTACAGCAATGCTGCAGCTCTTGAAGCCTGCCTCACAAAATACCATCTGCAAATCACTCACATTGTCCTCCCTTCATGCTTTACTACACATTATGTGTGCCAAGTCTCAGCACAGGACAGTGCTTTTAGTCCAGCAGAGTAGGCCAAATTATCCCTATGAGCTTATAAACCATGCAATCTACTGTGTGAACTGTTCTAAAGGGTAAGTCAATAAGAAACCAGGCATCTCTAACCTTGGGAGTCACCCACTTGTGTGCCTGACTCAATCCGTTTACCCGTAACAGTGGTTTTCCATACCCAACAGGATTGAAAAGGTACAGAATCACATATGCTCCTCGAAAATTGTTTTTCCTTCTACAGCTTTAGAGCTAACTGAGATATTGAGGAGGCTGGCTGTGCATGGGAAAGGCCACACAGTCTCAGAGCTTTTCACTAACTTCTGAGCTGTGGGAGAGCAGTTCCATCCCAGCACTGCTGGATAACATCACCACACTTGTGTGCCTTATCAATATAGCTTATCAACAGAAAACAACTATTACAGGTAAGCAACATTGCTTTTCATAACCTGTCTTAGATATGTATAAATTATAATATTCGATTATATCTCACCTTGCATTACCCAAGCTGGAAAGGATGTAAGCAAGGCTCTATTCAGGCGTCAAGCTTTCCCTTCATCAGTGCGCACAACTGGAATGCACTTCCCAGAGCCATAACCAGTCTGAGTGACTACCTTCTCTTTCGTAAGGCACTAAAAGCGCATCTGTTTGCAAAAACATTTTCTACAGGACCTATGTAGGACTATAACCCCTACATGCATGCAAACGTGGATTCTGGTTGGACCCATTCTTTTGTAATGTTCTATGGAAAGTGTCTTTTCTTTCTTGCACATTTGCTCTTCAATTCTAATTTGTATCTGATATCACCCAGAGATCTCTCTCTCTCTCTCTGGTTTGGTAAGCCACATTGAGCCTGCATGTTTGTGGGGATAATGTGGGGTATAAATACATTGATAAATAAGATATTTCTTCAGGATATATTCTTCTAACCTGTAAAACAATCAACAAACATTCAGCTTCCAGCAGTCAGTATGTTTTTAAAATGTGGCCACCGTAGGCAAAATAATGTGGATATCCACTGAAAATCACCGCTACCTGGATAAATTTGGTCTCCACCCCAGCACTACCTAGATAGTGTCGTGGCAATCTGTAAAGATATTCTGCAGTGCTACCCTGATAAATGCTTTTGAATATTCAGCCCTAAGGGAGTCTTTTACTAAGGCGCGCTCACGTTTTCAGCTCGGGCTAAAATAGTGGGCATGCTAAACGTTAGAGATGCTCATAGGTATGCATTGGCATCTGTAACATTTAGCGCGCCCACAATTTTAGCATGTGCCAAAATTATGAGCACACCTTAGTAAAAGACCCTCTCAGTTTGTAGAAGCAACAGTAAGTACGGTCTAGGTTTCTCAAACTATCAATTTGCCTCTTTGTTGACAGTGGTCCCTTCTCAAGTGAAATTATTCCTTCTGTGCATTCACGTTCAGTTTTGTCCTGTCACAGTGTTATTTTATTTCTTATATTCTTTTGGAGAGAAAAAAAAAGTGTGTACCTGTTATTATTGAGATTATAGAGACAGCTCTGTTTTAAAAGCTTCTCTCTTGCATATATTAGTGCAATATTTACTCTGATAATAATTAGCAGAACACTGTCTTGGTTCACTTAGATTCCTCTTGGTGGGTCTAGCTAATTAGGAAGAATTTCACATTTTAAATACTAATATCTCTTAAGGAATTAAAATCAGAACAGTGGAGGGGGAATTATTATTTTTGGTTCTTGTCTTGGTTCAGGTGCACCATTATTCTTCCTTATACTCTATTCCATCTCACATCTTCTTCTCCTTGTGTGTATCTCACTTTGAGTCTAGGGTAGAGATTTATATGTGGAAAGGGACTGCCTGTACCCTGTTCCTTTTCGCCCTCTGTTGCTGACACTCCATTCTTGATATATGCTTTCTGTGATGCTGCTACTTCTAATACTGCTGAGATCCCTCAACTTCCTCCTTCCTGTACTTTTCTGTTCACATCCTCTTAAGAGTACTACAGCTCTCTCTACACCTCCACATCATTTTTCCTTATGTGCTTCTGACATCTTGTAGGCCAAAAAAGGTGTGGTGGTTATGACTAAAGCTCTGCCTTTTCCTTTTCCAGAACTCTTCCCCAGGTACAGTCTTTTATTCCACTTTTTCTTGGTACAATGTGTAATTAAACTCTGGAATTCATTGTGGTAAAAGCAGTTAGCAGGGTTTAAAAAAGCTTTGGATAATTTCCTAAAAGAAAAATCCATAAGCCATTATTAAGATGAACTTGGGAAAATCCACTGCTTATTTCTAGGATAGGCAGCATAACATTTGTTTTACTGTTCTGGGATTATGCCAGGTACTTGTGACCTGGAGTGCCCACTGTTGGAAACAGGATCCTGAGCATGATGGACCTTCGGTCTGTTCCAGTATGGCAAAGCTTATGTTCTTATATGTACCTCCTTCTCTGGGGTACTCTCTCTCCTCATGTCCTGAATTTTCTGACAATGTCTCCTTGTATTATTTAGATGCCTAAACTCATAAATTCTGTTATTGAGGGATACAGAGGAGATTGCATGATAGGAGCAAAGATATCACTGAGAACAGTAGTGGAGAATTAGGTAGGAAAAGCATCAGGAATGAGGCATTTGTAATTAAACATTAACCCCCCTCATTCTATAACTGGTTGCCTAAATGTAGGCACCATTTGTGCACCTACATTTTTAAAATACTGTCATTTTCATGTGTTCTGCCCCCATCTTCATGAAGACAGGGTGTATTGTTATGAATATTTAATGAGTATTATCTGTATTCAGTTGCAGTGTCTGTTTAATAGATAGCACTGTGTATTAGAACTGCTTTTCCTACAGTTTGCTATATCCTGTGATTGACTCCTTGTGAGCATTCCCTATTGGCTGTTAGCTCTGAGCTATGGCTAGCCTTCCCTCTCTGCCCCTGTGGGCTATATGAGAGATCCCAGCCTTGCTAGCATGCTTTGTGATCAGCAGCTTTCTAGGGCTGATCCCTCCTTAATCTACTGTAATTCCATCAAGATTTTTCATCATCTCCCTAAGTCATTCCCCTCCCCCTTATCCTCCTTTGAGTGTTACAGCTTTTCCT
Source organism: Microcaecilia unicolor (assembly GCF_901765095.1). Lineage (NCBI taxonomy): Eukaryota > Metazoa > Chordata > Amphibia > Gymnophiona > Siphonopidae > Microcaecilia > Microcaecilia unicolor. Next base: position 78,576,096 of record NC_044033.1, on the reverse strand, counting down.
CTCAGCTGGGCTGAGGTTCTGGCCATCTCCTTGCCTCTGGGATGGCTAGATATAGACTCTGTGCAGAAGGCAACAATTCTGTCTAAGCAACTGAAGTGTAAGTTAGATTTTCTTTGTTCTGAGTACTACAATAAAGAAGGTTTGCATAGGAATTGAGAGTCTGCTAGTGGGGCTTCTATATGAGGATGGTTTAAGCTACATTGTACTTTGCCTAGAACAGTACAACATGGGTAAAATGTACATTTAGGCATGTAAATGGCAGTCGTGCAGTTTCTACAATTGCAGACAGTAATTCCACCTATAAAATACAACAGAAATAGGGACATTACAAGCCATTTTTTCTTTTTCTATATTAAAAATTCCTTAGAGTGAAATCACACAGAGCCATACACCATAGTGATAATAAAAAATGTAGTGCAATGTTTATATTTTAGATTCTTATAAACTATTTATAAGAATCTAAATATAAGAACTGTTCTTCTTATGTTTTCTATCTCTTGTAGTTATGTCTGGTGCTTGAGAACATCTGAGATGCAACCATAGAAGTATTATAAGTGGTCACCATAGGTTTTAGATACATAGGAGCATGGGGGTAATATGTGGAAAAATAACAGGCTATACTGTAATGATGGACTACATCTTTCTGTGATGGGAAAAAGGATCCTTGGGGAGAAGTTCAGACAGCATGTTTCTAGACATTTAAACTAGAAGGCGGGGGTGACAAAAGGAAACAAGGGAATTCAGAAAGAGGGACGTTTTCGATAGAACAAGAAAGAAAGCCATTTTTGAAAAAGATAGACGTCTATCTTTTGTGTTCAAAAATGCTATAGACGTCTTGTGATTTGGACGTCCTTTTTTTTGGTCCATTTTCGAACAAAAGACGTCCAAATGCAAGACACCCAAAACAGAGGAGGAGTGACTTAATGGTTTGTGCAGCAGGCTTTGATCCTGGCAACATGAGTTCAGTTCCCACTGCTGCTCCTTGTGACTTTGTGCAAGTCAAATGTACAAGGGGCATTTTTGGATATGATATCTAAGTCTGAATTTGGACGTTTTTTGTAAAACATTCAAAATCAGAAAAGGAAAGGTCATTTTCTACAAAACAAAGTCTCTCTTCCTTTTGAAAATGCTGTTTGGAGAAATGTTTTGTGATTTGGGGGAGTAAGGGGAGGTGATCCCTGATTCCCTCCAGTGGTCATCTGATCATTTGGGGCACCTCTTGTGTGGAGTAGAGGAATAACTAGTGGTTAGTGCAGCAGACCTTGATCCTGGGAAAGTGGGTTCAATTCCCACTGCAGCTATCTGGTATAAAAAAAGGTCTAGCTCAAAACATCTAAGTTTTAGTCTTGGACGTTTTTGTTTTGTTCCATTATGGCTAAAAGACGTCTATATCTTAGGAATGCCCAAGTCTTGCCTTGAACACACACCTGGCATGCACTCTTGAGATTTATACGTTCTTCTGACATACTTCAGAGAAAGACATCTAAAAAGAGGTTTCGAAAATACTGATTTGGACATCTTTGTGAGATAAACGTCCAAATACAGACATGTCACTTTTTGGACAGTTTTCTCTTTTGAAAATGAGCCTGAAAGTCACCCCCAGAATGAACATGATGGCAGAGGGAAAGGTCATCTAAATATAGAAAACCACCTAAACTCACTAAGCATATGGAAATCAATGAGCATCAATGCTCATAGTCTAGGTAAAAAGGTTCAAGACTTGCAAGGCCTGATGTTTGAAGAAAACTTGGATATTGTTGCTATTACAAAGACGTGGTTCAATGATTCCCATGAATGGGATGTGACTATACTGGGCTATAATCTTTTTAGGAAGGATAGAGAAGGCCAAAAAGGTGGAGTGGCGCTGTTTGTGAGAGACAATATCAGAGCAGTTGAAATGCGAGGAACCTGGGGAAAGGAAGAAGCTTTATGGATCGTCCTGGAAAGAGAAGATGGAACCTGTATCCACATGGGGGTTATCTACAGACCTCCAGCACAAAGTTTTGTTTTGACTTTTCATTTCTCCAATTTTCACACATGGGGATTTATAATAAGAATTCTTTGATTGTCACTATGGTTTATGGCTCTGTGTGATTTCACCCTCATAATAAGGAATTTTTAATATCGAAAAAGAAAAAAATGGCCTTTATATCATCAATTTCATTCTTTCATTTTTTTTATTATTAATTTACAATATTTTTTACAAGATGACTCTTGAAAGAAGAAATACAGAAAAAGAAGCAAATACAAAAAAAAATCGTCAAGAAATATTTCAATCTTCCTTAGACCACAAAGAAAAAAATAAGAGAAATATAATGCAATAAAGTTAAAAGAAAGGCTATTAACTCTTCTTACCCTTCGGATATAAACTATAAATGCAAACACAATAAAGTTTGAGTTTGATTTGAACTATCTTCTTCAGATCCAAAAAGGAGCACAGTTGTTCAGGTACATAGAAAACATACTCCCTCCCCCCTCCCCTGTTGACTAAGCCATGCAGCAATGCCAGCACAGCCCATTGAAAGTGAATGGGCTATGTTGGCATTAGCGAACAGCAGCCACTAGCACAGCTTAGTAAACAAGGGGGTTTGTTTGCCCAAATCTGATTCTACATTTACATGGATAAGCAAGGAGAAAAGTTACTCCTAAATTCTTTACTTCCTGACGCATAGCAATAAAAGCTTTTCATCTCTCCTGAGTGAGCTTTGCTACATCCGGGTATAGCCATAATTTCTGGCCATAAAATAACTCTTGAGAATATCTAAAATACAACCTCATAATTGAATTCACATCCTGCTCAAAAACTAATAAAATCACTAAAGTAGTTCTTTCGGAATTCTCAGTCAATAAATCCTTCAAAACAGCTGAAATGTTATTAACATCCAGAGTCAAAACATGTCCTTGGTTTCCAGCTTCCCCCTAGGTAACCTTTGAAGAAACTGGTAAATAATAAATGTTATTAATAGGGGGTAAACATTCTGAAGAAAATTTTAGAACTTCAACAAGATATTTCTTGAAGATATCCAAAGGGGGAACTCCAGAAGATCTTGGAAAGTTCAAAACTCTTAAACTAATTCTTCTATTATAATTCTCAAGTTGTTGTATGCGTCAATGATTAGCCAGTCTAACTTCAGAAACAACTGATCTAAAGTCTTGAAGACTTAACCAGCTGAAATCTTATCAACCCAAGTTGTAAAATCAGTTTGGGGAGGCTGAATTGGGCATGGCCAGGCATGGGGTCTGATTCTATAAATATATATCAAATACTAAAGAATAAAGTAGCAAGAAAATTAAGCAGTGTAACCTTCAGTAGATACATATAGGTCTCTTAGGCAATTGAATTAAAGCAGATTGAAAAAAGTTGTTGTAGATGATGCCTACGCCTCCATAGAGGCCTGCTGCCAGTTTGCCTCTTCTTTCTTACATATCCCACTTACCCTCAGCCAACACACCTATGGAAACAATTCAACTGTATTTAATGATCCTTCAAGAGGCACTATCTCATAATTTAGGCTCTTAAAACCCATTCTGATGTTTTGGTGGCACCTCAGTAAGGTGAAGACACAACCCATCCACTGCAAAACACTATACACAAACTCATGCAAAAACACACTCAGAACTTTACCAAACTATAACAGCACTAACACCCAGGACAGGAAGAGCTACAACCTTATGTGTGAAAAGGCAGCAGTGTAAACATTACACTGGGCTCTAAAACACCAATACACTACCTAGTAAAAACAAAACAAATAGGACTGCAACAAGATCTCTATGCAGATACTACATGCTAACAGAATACTACACCTTGGTCACATATGAAAAATACATGATACAACAAATATGACACAAGGGACCAGTGATCAATAAAAGAATTGAAGGCAAACTACTGAAATGGAAACTTCAAGAAGTCTGACTTGGCATACAACAATTCTAGAGAAACGGAAACTGAAATGCAAAATATCACAGATGCACATTTACAAAAGCTGACATATTACAATTAATACATTCTGAATAAAATACTTTTTTCTACCTTTGTTATCTAAGCGTTTTGTTTTTCTATTTGCTTTGCTCCCAGTGTCTGTTTTATGCAATGTCCTGTCCATTTGACATTTTTTTCTTTCTCCATGTCCACCATACTCCTGCATCCTTATACATCCTGTCTACCATCTCCCCTTTGTTGACCTGTCCCTGTCCAGTTTCAGCATCACCACTGGAGGGAATCAGGAATGGACCCCCCCCCCCCTTACACCCCAGTAGTCACTGACCCCCCTCCCACCCCCCAAAAAAATGTGAATTAAAATAGTACCAGTCTCTATGACATCCTCAGATGTTATAGCCAGGTCCATTAGAACAATGTGCAGGTCCCCGGAATAGTGTAATGGTGGGTAGAATACACTGTAGCCAAGTGGACCCAGGCCCATATCTCCCCCTACCTATTACACTTGTGATGGAAACTGTGAGCTCTCCAAAACTTACCAGAAACCCACTGCACCCACATATAGGTGCATCCTTCACCCATAAGGGCTATTGTAGTAGTATACAGTTGGGGATAGTGGTTTTTGTGGGGTTTAGGAGGGCTCAGCAGACAAGATAAGGGAGCAGCAGTGAGATGTATACCTGGGAGCATTTATATGAAGTCCATAGTGGTGCCCCCTAAGTTGCCCCATTGCTCTCCTGGGATTTCTGCTAAAAATACTGGCCCCTCCTACATCTCAGTGGCTTGATTTTCTATGTTTTGCATGTGTACAGTTTTTTGTGGTTTTTTTCCCGAAAGTGGCCTGAAAAGATACACACAGGGCACAAAACCTTGTTGCAAACAGTATTAAAAAAAATTTTTTTGTTGTTTTTTCAAAACTGGTTACATTTGCTATTCAAATTTGGGACATTTAGAGCAAAATGTCCAAAGTCCGACTTACAACGTCATATCAAAAAGGCCCCTCTAAGTGACTTTCCCAGAGTCACAAGAAGCTGCTGTGGTAATCAAACCCAGTTTCCCAGGTACTCAGGCTGCCACACAAACCAGTACACTACTCCTCTGTATATGTCTAGATATGCACCAGTATAAAGTATGAGTAGCTGGGTAAGCACTCGTTAAAACTGACATATACACAACCTTTCAAGTATGCATCACTGTCTGTGCATATTTCCACATCTGCTCATTCAATTATGCGATGTGCATCCTGATGTGGTAGGTGTAGGAACATTTCCAAAATGGCGATCGGAGCCCAAAAGCCCAACTTCAGCCTGCAGGATACCTTCTTATTCACCAGGCTTACGCTGGATTAGGAGAACTGCCTTTTCTGCATGTCTGGACAGAGGAGGAACATACTCAGAATTTGACAGAACTGGAAAAATCCTGGCCAGGCGTTTCAATCAGCAAGCATTTTATCACAGAGAGGTAAGCATCCTATACCTCAGAGTGGGAATTTCCATGAAGGTAATTCAGGTCATTATACATATGGAGCTCAGGTTCTAAGTTCTGTTGCATGTGGATAGACATCCTTCAAGTTGTTAGGAACACTTGATTTAGAATTGGAAAATAGGGAGTTATTTCCTTCACTATACCGTTACTTATTGTATAACTAGTACTTTATGGTGATTCCATGTTACATTCCTTCCCTTGATTATAGAAACCTCTTTACATATTGGCATAACTCCAATTGTGTCCTTGGCATTGTACAAGCAATGGAGTAGGAGCTCAAGGTGTGTGTGTGTGTGTGTGTAGGTGTATCTGGGGGCAGAAGGAGGAAATGCGAGCAAGATCAGACTTCTGAAAAGGCACAACTGGAGCTTTTTGTAAGAACTATGTAGGTTATTCTTGTAAAGTATAATTCATAGTGATAATGAGTGCTGCAGAATTCACAGATCATAGGAACCTGAGAGGGCTATGATGTGAATATTTGTGCTATGACTCCCTGATTAAATGGGACTATTCTAATGATGACAACACATGAGCATGGTGCCATGCAAACAATGCTTGCCACTCCATGGGAGACTTTGCTGCTTTAATTCAAAAAGTGGATCCACATTTGCAATGATCTGGAAAAATGTCTAATGTGAGACAAGAACACAAGAAGTACAGCACAATGTGATACAAGTCACCCATTTCTAACTCTTTGTCAGGATCCCCAGGACATCACCTGGCATATCTCATCATTAGAAGCAAGAGACCAAATTCTAGAGCCACAGGACTACTAGGGAAGAGAGTATCATAGGATATATAAGGTATCTCTGGTAAAGCTTTAAGACATGCCCATGGAGAGCAGTGGATAAAGCAAAGAGAAGATGGAGCTCTAATGAACACATGATAAGGAAAGCATGATAATAGGCCAGGATAAACCAATAATGCACTTGCTTGTTTCTGGGCTACCTTGTTTGGTTCCTGACTCCATTCTCAGTACTTCAGGTTCATTGATGGCTTCACCTGTCCATTGCATCTTCCCTGACAGATAATACCACTGGACCCCAAGACCTGAGGCTACTTCATAAAAACAAAGTATATGGAAACGATTGACCCAAGACTGCGTATGGCTCAATTAAACTCTGACACATTCCAGTCTTATATCTGGAAACTCGAAATGATGATTCTTGGGAGTAGATGGGACCCTAAAAAGGGGGAGCTGGATGAAATGAAATAACAAAACAGGAAGCACAGTAGAACAGGACATTCTGACACCGGAAAAAGGAGAATGTGAACTTCTATCTGAAGCAGCTGCTTTCCACTCAGGTTGAGGCCTCAGGTACTGGTGGCCACCAGGCCCTGGATACACAAGGTTGGCACCTATGGGTCTGATACCAGACCCATAAAAAGTGTTGATACAGAGAGAGATATTCTGCAGAAAAGAGAGGGGGTCCACAATATAGGAGAACAAGTCAATCAGAAAAAAACACCAAGGGCCTTCAAGATTGTGCAACCATCAAATCTTTAATGAAAGACCTGACACGGGCCATGTTTTGGCATAATGCCTGCGTCAGGGGTCAGCTTTTGTTATACTTCAGAAGTGACTGCTAGTTCATTTGGCCTATTTTGGTCACATTACAAGATCTCGCTCAAGGTGTATAACAAAGGCTGACCCCTGACGCAGTTGTTATGTTAAAAACACGGCCCGTGTTGGGTCCTTCATTAAAGGTTTGATGATTACCCAATCTTGAAGGTCCTTAGTGCTCTTGTCTGTTGAATAAAGATAGATATGGCAGAACATGAAATAGGAGGACCAATTTGTAGGCTGATGCAAAGCACAATATAAACATAGCAAACAATCAAGGTCTAAAGAATAGCAGGATCACAACAAGAATCTAGGTCCAAAGATCAATAAGATCACAGCAGGAAACTGGGAGGGGGGCTGAAGAGTAATAAAAACTATGCAGGATCAGGTACCATCCAGTAGAGGACCAAACTTTAACAAAGGAGATAGGCGAGCTCTAGATATACATATTTATTAGCACAGGAAATGGTCTCAATCAAGATGGTGCCTGAAAGGAAATTGCAACCATAGAGCAGGCAGGAATGATCAAAGCAACCAGGAGAACCACATTAAAACCGCTGACAGAAGGATGGAAGTTCACTCCATCACAAAGTCTTCTTAGAAACAAAGGAGGTCATGGGCTGACAGTACAAACTCATAGAAACATGTCCACATTTCATGTAGTCTGTTGCAGTTTGTAAAATACAATCCTTTTATCTTCTTTGAATTATCAAGGGTGAAGCAAAAAACAAATCTCCTAGAGTTTTTTTATATTTTCTCAGCAACTACTTGGAATATCAATGTGAAATTTTACAGCTTTATTTGTTGTTAATATCTATGCTTATGTGCCGAGTGGATTGAGATTATCTGTAAACACAGCGAAGTAACACACTTTTAGCATAACCACTCAATGATTTTTGCATGTTCAAAAAGTTTGCACTGTAAAACTACCATTATTTGAAAAAAAAATGGGGCACCAGCTTAATGATATCACAGTGATGTACACTTTTGTAATTTGAATTTGAATAATTTATATTTGATAATATGATAATTTACATATAATTTTTAAAAAACATTTTGGATTGGAAAGGCAATCATGGGCAAGGACTGATTGACGAGGCGGTTAAGAACATCCTAAAGCAACTAAAGGCTTGTGTTAAAGCTGGGGGTGGACACTTTGAGCATTCACCAGTGACTGCAAAATTCTGACACATTATATCATTTGAATGACGTTATTTTACTGTGTTTTAGCTCAAACATTTTTAATGTGCAAAAATCGTGGGATAGTAGCGCTAAAATGTCAGTGACATCAACATAGGTTTAGATAATTAAGGACCCTGTTTACTAAGCCAAGCTGTTAGCGTGCAAACATTTTAGCGTGCGCTTATGCTAGAGACTTCCATAGGAATATAATGGATGTTTCTAGCATTAGTGCATGCTAATTTTTGCGCGCCTACAACACGGCTTAGTAAACAGGGCCCTAAATGTTGTTTAATAGTAATGTGTAAGTATCCTGAGTATGTAAAAATTCTCATTGAAATTCAAAGCAGTTACTGAGAAAATGCAAAAAGCTGTAAGTTTTTTTTTTTTTTTTACCTCACCCTGTATACGTGTGTGCTTCAAATAAAAAGACTGCATTTTCAGTGTAGACTAGATGCTACTGCACATTTATTTTATTGCCACCTAACAACAATGGAAACAGATAAGTATTTATTAAATCATTTTAATTCACTCTGAAATTAAGGCATTTACTAATTCAACTTTATCGGTAAGACCTTAACAAAAATCATTCCAGTTTTGCTCAGGAAAAAAATGTATCTGTCTTTAATTGTATCAAGACACATAAAATAATTAATTCTAATGAGATTTTGATGGATGAAAATGGATTGGGCTGTAAAGGAATATGGTTTCAGCTTAAAGGATGAAGGAGTCTCCATAAGGTGAAGGAAACACTCTTGGGACCAATGGTGAATTCAAGGATCCCATCCAGGCATGCACTGCAAGTTAATCTGTGTATTTTCACTATATTTATCGCATTGCAATGAAATTTTGGCTGCAATACACTGGCTTTCTTCAGCATCTTTATATTTATTTATTTATTTATTTATTAGGATTTATTTACCGCCTTTTTGAAGGAATTCACTCAAGTATAATAAAAATATATCAAACATGAGCAATAGACAATTACTTTATAGAAGCATATAGTTTCCAATATATCTTCTAAGTATTTTTTTTACTATCTATATTGCATGTGTTACATTATGTTAAGATGGATATTTGGTTATAATTTGCATACATAGATGCAGGATTATAGCAGGGAAATGCTTCTATTTCAACCCACATATTCTCAGTACTATTTTATAATTCATTCATCAATTATGTTAAGAAAATATTTTTTTATAAGTAGACTCCTTAAAGTATCTTTTTCATAACTAGACCCCCCCTTAAAGTACTATATTAGAAAGTTTTTATGATGGTACCAGTTCTGCCCCGATGTTGAAACACATGATAACATCAGTGCAATGTGCTGACATCATTAGAATAAATAGGTGGAATGCATGGCATTTTTATTTGTTTTACCCTTTTTAATAATGTGTATGAGGTTTAAAATTTGCTCATTTATTAATGTTTTTTAAATTGTTTATGATTTGATACTATATTTTTAAAGTTGTTGATTAAATATTTTTATATGTTAATAGTAATTTATTTTTTTGTTACATTTGTACCTCACGCTTTCCCACTCATAGCAGGTTCAATGCAGTTTACATATTATATGCAGGTACTTATTTGTACCTGGGGCAATGGAGGGTTAAGTGACTTGCCCAGAGTCACAGGGAGCTGCCTGTGCCTGCAGTGGGAATTGAACCCAGTTCCCCAGGACCAAAGTCCACTATGCTAACCACTACATCACTCCTCCACAATTACTGCCCCTGATGCAGCCTCCTGGGATAAACATGGCTATGTTGGTCTTATGTATCTAATACCTGAATTATATAGTGAATAAAGACCACATCTTGACAGAACCTGTCTGCTGTTCTTCATTTTTCCATGTTGGATATCGCAAACCATTTGCTTTGATGCTTTATTGGGAGAAGTCTGGCATTTTCCTTGTTTCATTGGGTTAGATGGGGCCTTCTTAACCTAAATGAATAAAAAATTACCACCATGAAATAAGAGCAGGGTCTTTGATGAACAGTATGATGATTCCAATCGTGAGATGGTGGCAGCAAAATTTGTCTGCCTAAGAAAAAGGTTTATGTAGTGTCTGGATGAATCAAGTTTATAATGAAAATTTAAACATAAAAAGAAAGAAAGCTGCAGGCATATTATTTTCCAAACCAAAATGTCATTGTCATTCGGTGTGAGTCAAATTCTGGGATGGAAAGAGAAAGTGGGGATGGGAGGTTGAAGGCAGGGAATTAGATTAGGGTTGGGGCTGTGTCCAAAAGTTGCATTTGGGGAGAGTTGTGATACTTCATTCTATCGACAATTTGATGTGTGGTGTTCACTCTAACTCTGTATTGAATCTGCAAGTGAAGATTTGCTCAGATATCTATCTCACTACTTCTGAGAGCTGCAAGATTCCTAATTAAACTAATCTTTTAGTACAAGTCAAAGAAAAACAGCTTAATAACATAAACCTGGCCCAGGCTGTCACAATAATAACACAAACCACAAGAACAAATGCTGTAGAAATCCTTTAACTTTACTCTTACAAAGCTTAAAATCAAAGGGATTTGAAAACCTAAAATTTGATACCTTCAATGAAAACCTATAAAAATGTTACATCTTGTATAGTTCCAAGAGGTATAAAAATATCTTTGTTAGCATTTGATAAAATGATCTTAGAGGCCGTAACTTAAATTGATGCATTGTATGTTCTGAAAACAATGCAAATGTACTTCGAGCTGCTGTCAAAATGTGTATAATTAATCTGCAACCACTTAGGTATCTCCATTTGCTTTGCAGCATATCAAATGAAAGTGAAATGATGAAAAATCCCTAAATATTTGCAATCACAACAAACCATAACAATGAAACTACAAAAATAAAGGGGCCCTTTTACTAAGCCGCGTAAGCGTCTAAGTGTGCCCAATGCGTGCCAAAATGGAGTTATCGCACAGTTACCGTGTGGTTCTTGCGGTAATTTCATTTTTGGCATGTGTCTGATATACACGTCCAAAATAATTTTCGGATGTAAGTATTGGCCGTTCGCCAAGTGGCATTTAACGTGCGTAGGTCATTACCACCCGGTAGCGTGTGAGACTTTACCGCTAGGTCAATGGCTGGTGGTAAGGTCTCAGACCCAAAATAGATGCACAACAATTTTCATTTTGACGCATTACAGGTGCATTGAAAAATGATTCTGCGCGCGCCCAAAATACACATCTACACTAACGCAGGCCATTTTTCAGCATGCCTTTGTAAAAGGGCCCCAAAATGCCTTACACCAATGTGAAAACAATACAAGTGGCTGAAACCTGCAGATGGCTTGGTAATAGGAGTGCTGTGGCACATCTCTGGTGGCAGTGTCCTAAGATCAGCAGCATTCTGATGATTAGTACAGTGGAGGGTTGAACACATCACTTAAGACCTAAGCTTCGTTATATTGAACCTACCAATGTTGCAGAGTATGCAGCTCTACGGAAATTAACTATGGCATGGAGGGGTGGTCTAGTGGTTAAAGCACCAGTCTTGCAATCCAGAGGCGGTTGGTTCAAATCCCACTATTGCTCCTTGTGATCTTGGGCAAGTCACTTAACCCTCCATTTCCTCAGGTACAAACTTAGATTATAAGCCCTCCTGGGATAGAGAAATATCCAGTGTGCCTTAATGTAACTCACCTTGAGCTACTACTGAAAAAGGTGTGAGCAAAATATAAATAACATTTACTTTTTGATTCCAGGTAGATGTATATGTGCCATGTTTCCATGCTTTCTGTAAATGAATGGCTTGCTAAGCTATGGGAAATTCGCAATATGGAAATAGCAAGAGTAAAGAGGAGGAACAAGCTGGAAGAGTTTTGTAAAACAGTGTCTCTCAACCCTGTCTTGGAGACACACCAAGCATATTGGGCTTTCAGGTATATGGAATGAATAAATTTTGGGATAGATGTTGAAAGGGTTTAAGCAATTGCACTGAATATCAATTGAATGTGCAGTTACAGCCAGGGTGGTCCATTCGAGCATCTCAGCTAGATGTATACCCTGAGTCCATATTGGCTCTCATTGTCAGCGGCAATTCCTTGTTCTAGGATTCAATTAGGTTTAACACTCTATTAGTCTTTATCTTCTTTAATGAACTGAATCTTTCATAATTACACGCATGAGCCCCAACTTCTCATGACCCACTGATGAAGTAAAAATCAGATTTGGAGTTTATTAGGCACAGCAGTAAACAAATTCAATATAATGCAATCAATATTCAAAGTACCAGAATAACGGAAGCTTTAATCCATTAATTAATTAGGATGTGGATCTACAAACAAGTAGTAGTCTGACAGACCAAACAAGTTTCTCCCTGCGTTATATAATGTAAAAATATACCTGACTGACATATGTGATTGATCCTGGTCCTTTACCTTGCCCTAACATGAGTAGTCTGTCATCTTAATAGGGGCTGGTTAAGATTTGCCCTCTGGACCACTGTGCTCCCCACCCAGGCAGGGCTTCGGGCCATCTGTAGGTCTTGGGGTCTGGCAAGACCTCACTTTCTCATCTTATTTTGAGCAGAGAGGTTGGGTCTGCAATATTTAACTGCAGACTTTCCTGACTAATGTGCTGTTTCCAACCTAACCTCTAATCTACTTATTTCTGTTATACTAATTAATTAATCCTATGCTACTATCAGCTATTTATTTTATTTTTTTTCTCACCAGTTTGTAGTATGGACACCATTCTCTGAGATTTGGCTTCTTCCCCTTGTCCCGCTTGAGAGTTTCAAACAAATAAATAAAAAAGTATTTTGTAAGCACCCAAAAATATTATCTTTAGTTCCTCAAAATGGGCTCTGTCTCTGCAACTCCAGGGTAGTTTAAAGTACTGCCTTTCCCCTTTTACCTTGCTTTCTCCTAATCCCTAGGGAATTATGGTTCTTTTCTCCTTCCCCTCTTCAGCTAAGCAAAAGCTCCAGTGTTCCCCTGCAGATGACTGTCATACAAGCAGACAAACCCAGGCTACTGATGAAACACAAAAACAGTTTCTGACCAATGCTTCTTTCACTTCTCTGTAGCTTGCATTCCCCAGATTCAAGAGTCTGTCTATTGCCTCATCTATTTGTCTGTAGGCTCAGCTTCCAACTCACCCCATTTTCTCCCCCCTTTTGCCCAGCTAGCCTTCCCTAGGGGATAATCACCTTATTCCAAAAATGCTTCTTCATATCTCCCCCTCCTTTGGCTCTGCTAGTCATGCCTAAGGAATCACTTTGTTCCTAAAGTTTCTGCCATCCTGCACCCTCCCCACCAGCCTTGCCTGGGGATAACCACCTTCTAAACTCTTAAGACATAATCCTTCACAAAAACAGAGTTTCAAACAAAACCCATCGCTCGGGCTTGTTTCCTCACGTTTCCTTTCAGGTAAGCATTCCTCTAGCTCTGGAGTTGTCTAGGATGTTGCTGGCTTCCTTTCCTTTCTCCAGCCTCCCTGTTATATTCAGTTCCTGGTTAAGGTTCTGTCAGCCCAGCCCTTTGGCTCAGTTATTGGAGCAGCTGATGAATTCCTTCTCATCTGTAGGAGAAGCCAAGGACCCAAAGACTATATCCTTCATGAATCACTGGGCTCCTGTCCCTTACTGCCAATTCTGCCAGCCCTTGTGACTTTTCTCATGCTGCCCCCCACCACCAAAGGAACAGACCTACTGTTGTCATTCAGGCTTTTCCCTGGACAGAACTACTAGTGTCCAAGTGAGCATGAGTTTCCCCCTCTAATTCCTGGGTTCCTTGGGGTTATCAGGGAATTAATCTTTCCTGCCCCCTTCTTTGGTGGTCCTGCCCGGCTGTGGCATTGGGCAGTGGCAGGATAGTTATGTGGGTGCCAGCACTGAATATCGAGCAGCACATAACTTCCAGGTCCACGGCTGACATGGATAGTCAAAGCTGTGCCCAGATATGGCCTTGCATTGAATATTCAGGTTAGATTCAGTCCACAGCAGTCAACGGCTTTAAAACCACCAAGCACCTTGGGCTGAATATAGGGGGGATGGAATCCCAGTCTATGCAAATCTGTTTAATGCATAGTCATTGCAGGGCCAGCATTAGCATGATGCAACCAGGGCAGTTGCCCTGGGCTCCCATGCCTAAGTCTGCCCAGTGCTGAAGGAAGCAAAGCCTGCTAGTGGGCTTTGGGACCCCCTCCTCTATTTATGCCCCGGACCTGTTTCTGTAATACCGGACCCGATTCTTGCTAATGCTGAAGTGCATTGGATTTTGTTTAACTACTCAACACCTGTGTCCTTGGGTTGAAGGGAGGAGTCTGATGCTTCCAGAGATGCATGGCAGGGCCTGGGGCCTGATGTCCCCATGCTTTACAACAGTCCCGTATACAGCTTTATCTGTTGTTGATTTGCTGAGAAACCTTGTGTTCTTTTGGCAAGCTTTACAATATAAAATTCACATTCCTAACAGTTATTATTTAACAACAAGAGCATACAGTAAATGCCATTTTAAATGATCCTGTATTATAGTAGCTTACTTGTCTGATTTTGTTCAGCATCCAATCCCCTCTTAATTACTGTGCTCTGTGAAGTACACTTTAGTGCAGAGATCCAAGTAAATTAAAAGACACCATGTGAAGGTCTGTCAAGGTCTTTTTAAACAAAGAGAAATATATAACCTTTTGGAGGTGGTAAAATTGAGTGTATGTCTTTAATGCACTTATATGTATTTAGCTCACGATTCAGCTGCTGGTAAGGGTCTCATTAGTAATACACAAGGAATCGTGTGCCGAGAAAAAGATGACTAAGCATTAGAGGGTTTTCATAGCAGTAGATAGCAATTCTTATGCAGAAAACAGAGCAATGCAGAAAGGGTCAATAGAATCGTCTTTGAACTGGTCTTCACAAGGATAACCCTAATACTTAAATCTTTGCTGTATGCTTATTTGTATCCATATCATTGGAGATAACACGTTAGAAAAGCATGTGGATACATGGTTTATTCCTAAAAGGGGGGAGGGAATAAGGTTCTTTTACTAAGCTGTGCTTTAGAGTGGTTTTACACTTTTTCCAAACATGAGAGGGGTGTGGAAGAAGCAGTTCAGAAGTGTGAGCATGTGTGTCCATGAGCTGAGATAACATTCTAGTGCTTATGTGCAGGGCTGCCTAGGGGGGGGGGGGGGGGCAGAAGGGGCAAACTCTCTCTCTCCTGCTCCTGACAGGACCCGGGTGACAGGAGCAGGAGAGAGAAAACTCCGATGCCAGGCCCCCCCTTGGGGACTGGGGAGGACCCGAAGGAGCAGACGAAGCAGGCTGGTGGGGAGGACCTAGAGAAGCAGACACAGCAGGCTGGCCCACCAGCAGAAAAAAATCATCCTCCAGTGCTGCTCTTCTTCACTCTGCTCTGCCGCATTGCCTCCCAAGCGGCTGCTTTTCCCCTCAGGCCGCGCATGCTTGGTTTTGAAACCAAGCATGCGTGATGTGAGAGAAAAGCAGCCACACAATTAGGCCATGTGGCAGAGTGAAGAGCAGCGCTGGTTGGGCCTTGGGATCCCCCCCAGACAAGGTATCTACAGTTACGGCGGCAGTGATTCTGGGGGTGGGGTGGAGTGGCAACAATCCTGAAGGGGTGGCAGTGGCGGCAACAATCCTTGGGGGGAGGCGGCGGCGGCCCTGCCCCACACCCCGGGCCCGGCGGTGGTCCTGCTTATGTGATGCAGTTAGATGCAGCAGAATGCTATCAAGTGCTCATTCCAAAAGTCTTCCCTTCTCTCTCTCCCTTCCATCACCACCAACAGCAGTAGAATCTTTGCCCAGAGCAAAACTGGAGCAAAAGCAAAGAAGAATAGACTACGTACACAAACACACACAGTAGCAAGCTACAGCAAATGCTGCCGTCTCTTCTACCCTTCCAAGTTGCAAATTTCTGTGTAAGGACTATTGTTCTTTAAAATCATTTGCAAACAGGTACTAACTGCACTTGGAATCTCTGCACCTCCACAGCTAATGAATATGGCAAAAACAGAAACATCCAACCATCTGGTCATGGAGTGCTCCATTAACTCCCTTGGAAAGGAAAGAGTTTTGTGCAACCAGGTCATTGCTGATGATCTAGACTGGCTGAGGTCTGCCAAATTCAACAACTGACTGTTTTTAATAAATGTCTAACCATATGCAAGAAGAAAAAAAAATCAATTAATAGCCACTCAGACAGGTTTGTTTGTTTTATTTATTTGATACCATTTAGTTAACCATATAAGGTTTCGAGAAATGTGCAATAAGCCAGTCACCACCTATCCTTACTGAAGTAACAGTGCAATAAATAATGGATTTGGAAACAATACAATAAACAAATATTTTGAGGTCAATAGAGTGGTAGAATATCTGGTTAAAGATAATCAGATAACTTAGGGCCCCTTATACCAAGTTGCGGCAAGAGGGGGCCTGAGCTGGCATCGGTGTATGGACAGCAGTGGCATAGCTATGGGGCCATAGGGGCCTGCCCCCCCCCCCTCCAGAACTGGATCTGTGCCCTGGATTGGCTGGCGGGGGTCCCCAACCCCAGCCAGCTGAAGCGTTTTTTCCAGCACTGATCTCTGCCGCCGCCGCATTTCCTGCCCCGCTCTCTCTTCCCCTCACATCCAGCATGCGCGTTATAGTGAAACTGAGCAGACTGGGTGGGTGTGTCCTGAGCTCTGGGTTGAGAAACCCCTGCATTAAAGCTGGCTTATTATGGAAAAGGAATAATGCAGCTTGCATTAAAGTTCCCAAGCCACATTATTCTTGGAAAGTTAACTGCACCTCAAGAGGTGTAAAACTCCTTCTAGGAGCATCAGCCCACTAATGTGAGAGACGGTGTAAGTTAGCTGGGCTGGTTTGCAAAATTTAAAATTACCCATTACCCTTGCTGAAATTCCTAGCGGGGTAGCGGTGCACTGCCATGTCACAACACCTCTGATCCTGAGCCAATGAGAAGTGAAAGTGATATGGGCTTAAGCCCTGCCTCCTATTTTCAAAATTTGTGATGCCCTTTGCCTCTTTCTTTCTCTTGGGCCTCTATTAGGGCATCCCTGGGGTCTAACTGGGGAAGAAACAATTTCTAGCCACCCAGGTCCCAGTAATACCATTTTCCAAAATGTGTACTGCCGAAACATAGCAGTAGTGAATCATATGGTTATTTTGGTATGGTTCCACTCAAAAACAAAAAATAGTGATCAATCCAAGCTCACTAGTATGTTCATGGAATCTGTATAAACGATTCTTAATTGTTCATCATATTTAACTATGCATATCCAATGACGGGAGGAAAAAGGGTCTCAGTTGGTGCTGAAACCAGGGCACTGTTCAAAAGAACTGCTTAATTAAGCGTTCATAGCTCAGCTGCATTCAATCATAGGCTCCCAAAAAACCCTCCATGTCGGATATGTAACTTTTTCTTCTTTTTTATTTTCGTTTTGTATTCTTTAACAAAAGGTTTTATATCATAAAATTTAAAATACCTTATTTCGTGCTTAAATATGCAGTTCTTTTGAACAGTGTCTTGGTTTCAGCACCAACTGAGACCCTTTTTCCTCCCATCATTGGATATGCGTAGTTAAATATGATGAACAATTAAGAATCGTTTATACAGATTCCATGAACATACTAGTGAGCTTGATCACTATTTTTTGTTTTTGAATGGAAACTTGTTGGCAGTGATCATCTTCTTCACTTAATTTTTGATATTGCTATTTTGGTACAGTACGATAATAATTCACTGGAAAATGAACACCTACATTTATAGATGTACACACTTAAGTTTAGAAGTCCTGGTTATAATGGGTATTCTCTTGTGTCAAGAATCTTGATTGATTTTCTGAGCCCAAGGTTCATATCAGAACATAAGAGTTGCTCTACAGGGTCAGATCAAGGGTCCATCTAACCCAGTATGTTGTTTCCAACAGTGGTCAGTTCAGCTCACAAATTCATGGCAGAGTTTCAAAAAGCAGCAAGATTCCATACTACTTAACCTAAGCAGTGGCTTTCCACAGGTTTACCTAAATAACGGTTTCATGAACTTTTCCTCCAGGAATTGTCCAAACCTATTTTAAACTCAGCTATATTAACTGTTTTTACTGCTTGTTCTGGCAGCTTGTTCCAGAGCTTAACTATACATTGAGTGAAAAAAATATTTTCTCCTATTTGTTTAAATGTGCTACTATGCAACTTCAAGAAGTGTTCCCTAGTCTTGGCACTTTTTGAAATCGTAAACAATCGATTCATATTTACCCATTCCACCCATACCCATTAAGGATTTTATAGGCCTCTATCATATCCCCCCTCAGCCATCTCTTCTCCAAACTGAAAAACCTTAACCTCTTGAACCTTTCCTCATATGAGAGTCGTTCCATCCCCTTAATTATTTTGTCTGTCCTTCTCTGTACCTTTTCCAGTTCAACTATATATTTTTAGATGCTCAATTAGGGTAGTTATTGAGTGCATTCTTGAAAATTAGATTTTGATATCTTGATCTTGATCACAGTGAAGCTTCTACCTAATATTGCCTGAAAAATGTATGTAAAGTGTTCATTATGTGTGTGTCGGGTTGATTTTATGATACGAAAGACTTTTATATTTTGGGTCTGTTTTATGACAATAAAGACTCTCACATTTTGATTTCCTCTTTGAGTTTGCCTCACTTTTTTTTTTAATGCTTAAGTTCAGCCCTCATCATTTGCATTTACCACAGGATGTGAGCATGGAAACTGAAAAGCAGGGGCAAGCAACTTCCAGTTCTCATGGACACTAACCACTCTGGTTTTCAGGATATCCCTAATGAAAAAGAACACGGTAGATTTTATGCACATTTATTGCATATATGTTTATCAGAATATCCTGAAAACTTGAGTGGACTGATATCCAAACAAACTGAAGATTGCTTAGACCTACTGAGATGTTTGAAAGAGGAACCTTAGCTGGCCCAATTGTACCTGAGAAATTCAGATGTGTGATTCAGTACTTATTGCAATGCAGGCTATATTAACCACAGAGGATCCATTTGATGTTAAAATATTCCACAAATCAACTACCCATGGTTTATATGTAAAGTTTTTTCCCCCCTTGAAACAGACACTGTAGAGTGAAAACACAGCCCATGTTACAAAAATGAAGGCTTCTTTCCAGTTTTTAAGGCAAGTATTTGCCTCAGTAACTTTTGTCATAATTACTGTGAGTTGTTATGTTGGTGTTAAAACACTTTTTGTCCCACAGTTGTAAGTTACCTTATTAAGGGCTCCATTTACTATGCTTCCGTAAGTGCTAGCACATGCTTACCACAGCTTAAAAAGGTTTACGTGGGATGTACTGAGGTGTCCTACAGGAAAAGCCCAATGTGCACAAGCAAACCACTGCTAAAAATGTCTAGGGATGGAGAGTGGGCATGACAGCATGAATCAGTTAGCACAGCTGAGTATTAGTCAACTTTTTAATGTTAAAAAAAACTTTACCAAGTTTTATCAATTTCTTATATAGTTTTACTAAAAATGGGAGGAAAAGCCTCAACTGACTCCTTTTTGGCTACAAAGCCGATCAAATCTGGGAGTTCATGCAGTCATCATTAGCTCAAAAACCTCCCCCAAATTTTTATTTATATATATATATTGTCCAAACAAGCTCTCTACTTAGCTTTTAGAGATACACTGATTCCTCATATCTCCTTATAACTCTATTCCAAGGCTAACAATGGCCAAAGTTTTGCAAACTTTGTCAGGATCCGTGGAACACAAGCTCACTCCAGGAGATATGAGGAATCAGTTTTAAAAAGATTTGGATAATTTCCTAAAAGTTCATAAGGCAGTAGTGCCTAGAGGCACCCCAGCCAGTTTGCATGCAGTGCTTCCACTGCATGCAAATCTCTCTCATGAATATTCATTGTGGATATACTGAAAACCTGGCTGGGGTGCCTCCAGGACCAGGTTTCGGAACCACTGCCATAAAGCCATTATTAAGATGGACTTGGGGAAAATCCACTGTTTATTTGTAGGATAAGCAGCATAAAATCTGTTTCACTGTTTTAGGATCTTGCCAGGTAGTTTTAACCTGGATTAGCCACTGTTGGAAACAGGATACTGGGCTTGATGAACCTTCGGTCTGTCCCAGTATGATAACTCTTATGTTCTTATGAAAGACTCCATTGAAGGTCCAATCTCCCCAACACAACCTGATCCTAAACCTGCACTCCCGACACAATCTCATCACATCCCTGCATCATCTGACACATTCCCAAATCCTTCAAGAACCCCAGCCCTGACTCTTAAACCTTGCCCCCTGTCAGATTTATTTATTTTTGTTACATTTGTATCCCGCGCTTTCCCACTCATGGCAGGCTCAATGCGGTGGGCAATGGAGGGTTAAGTGACTTGCCCAGAGTCACAAGGAGCTGCCTGTGCCGGGAATCGAACTCAGTTCCTCAGTTCCAAAGTTCATCACCCTAACCACTAGGCCACTCCTCCACCTCCAGTCCTATTCTCCTCCCACCCAAAGCCCCCTATAGGACTTTTCCAGGAGTCAACATTAGTGGGGCAGCGATCTCTACTGGCAGTGATCCATGGTGCCTGAATCCAAAATGGCTCCAATGTTACTTATATGGAAGGATGACCCCTAGCATTGTCACCAGGGGATCACAACCCCTGGATAAATGACAGAGGTGGTCACAAGAGTAGGACACTGTAGAGGGTGGGACTGATGTGTCAGGGTGGGGTTGTTGGGGGGGTTCAGGATTGTTATGGGGATGCAGGATGCAATGAGATTGTGTTGGAGGGTGTGGGATCAATTTCTGGTTGTGTTGGAGGGTGCAGGGATGTGATGGAATTGTATTGGGTTGCAGGGATGTGATAGGATTGTGTCAGGTGTGGGAGTGAGACTAAGGGGATCAGATCATGAGAAGGCTGTGGAAGGGTGGGAGTGCATCGCTGCATCAGATTATATGTATTTATTTTAGCGGGTCTGCACCACATTCCATTCAGTGCCTGATAGTTTGGGTGCTTCCATGCTATCAGGTACAGATTCAGGGCACGCCCTCTACATTTACTGCATATGCTTTGCACTTACTGCACTGTAGTAAAGGGCCCCCTGAGTCTTTTGAAGGCTGACTACTCTCAGAATGGTAGCTGATGACTTCACTGCCTGTAATGCCTTAAATCTTCTCTAATCTCTATACTGGACAAAGAACTTCCCACTCATACTTGGTCCCCCCTTTTCACCACCTCTCTCCCAATACTCTGACCTTCTTCTCACCATCTCCATCTACATACTATTTCTACCTTCTCACCTTCTTCCCTCAGCTCTGACCCCCTTCCTCCCATTCACACCACTCTCACCTCTCCCTCCTACCCTCCAAACTGAACCTATTTTCACCCTCTCCCTCCTTGCAGTAGCTGCCCTATTTACCCTCCCATACCAAAATGCCTCTGTCACTATGGAATAAGAAATGCGTTTGTAAAACACCTCTCTTTCAGTTGGTTCCTCCAATTGCTATTTAAATATGTCAGCTTCTGAGATGTTCAATCTTGATATCTTTCTATTTTGCAGAGCACAGAAGGAAATGTATTTCAGCTTCTGCAGTGTTACATTGAATTGACTTCTCAAGGTTTCTATTTCTAATCTGTGGTCAATTATTCTGTATTTGAGGCTGTGTCTGTATTCTGCAGGAGTGACACAAGTGTTTAGTTTTTTGTATTTTTTTAAAGCAGGAAGTATATTGATATTCTTGGGTGCTGCCTTTTATAGAAATATAGAAAAATGTAGGCAGATAAAGACCATATGGCCTATCCAGTCTGGCCATCCATGCTATCTACTCTTCCTATCACTCCCTTAGAGATCTTATGTACTTGTCCCAAGCTCTCTTGAAGTGAGACGCTGTTTTTGTCTCCACCTCTTCCACTGGGAGGCCGTTCCACGAATTCACCATCCTTTCTGTGAAGCAGTATTTCCTCAGGTTACTTCTGAGTCTATCCCCTTTCACCTCCATCCTATGCCTCCTCATTCCAGAGCTTCTTTTCAATTGAGACTCGCTTCCTGTGCATTTATGCCACATAGGTTTTTAAACATCTTTATCATATCTCCCCTCTCCTGCCTTTTGTCCAAAGTATACATATTGAGATCTTTAAGTCTGTTCCCATACTCTTTGGGCCAGATAAGGTGCCTAAAAAAATCCACGCGGTAAACATTTATGCCTAAGTATATTCTATAAGCAGCACCTAGATTTAGGCGCGGTATATAGCATATGCTTAGTTGATATCTCAGCACCTAAAACTACGCACCTCCATTTACACCAATGAAAACATGGTGTAAATCCCCGCTCATAGATTTACGCACACTAGGCCATATTCTATAACTACATGTGTAAATTTTGGCATGCCTATGAAACGCCCATTTCCCTACCCACAGCCACGTCCTTTTTGAACTGCACACATTACAATTTAGACACAGTTCATTACAGAATATGCTTAGTGAGTTGTGCATGTAAATTCTAATTATTACCAATTAGTGTTTATTATTGCTTATTAAGTGCTGTTATTAATGCTGATTGGCTTGTTAAGTCAATTAAGTTATGCACCAAAATACTTAAAAACAATTAATGAAATAACTAACTTTCGCAAATCGTTGAAAACCTATCGCTTCACTAAAGCTTACCACGAGAATCCATAACTAACCACAACATACTACCACGACTCCCTGACTATGACTGTCTCCTTTCTATAACTGTTTGATTATATCGACATGTTAACCTGTTATTCTTGACATCTTTGTAATACCAATTGTATTTCTGTATCCTGAAATGGCAATGCCATTACAGGTATTTGTAAGCCACATTGAGCCTGCAAATAGGTGGGAAAATGTGGGATACAAGTGCAATAAATAATAATAAGAAGAAGAATATACCTGGATTTCGGTATGGATCTCTAGGCACAGTATATAGAATCCAGGGGTTTATGACAAAGACCATTGGCCATTTTGAAGGTGCGGTCTCCAGAATTCTATATAATATTTTAATTAAGGTCTCACCCGAGTCTTATACAGAGGCATCGTCACCTTCTTTTTCCTACTGGCCATTACATAAGTACGTAAGTATTGCCATACTGGGACAGACCAAAGGACCATCAAGCCCAGCATCCTGTTTCCAACAGTAGCCAATCCAGGTCACAAATACCTGGCAAGATCCCGAAAAAGTTCAATACATTTCTCTTCCTATGCACCCAAGCATCCTTCTAGCTTTCGCCATTGCCTTTTCTACCTTTCTGGTCACCTTAAGATCATTACATGATCACCATGAAGGTACAATTGTTGCTAATGAGTCCTGGATGTTAGTGTTGCTTTAATATGACAGGTTTGCTGTATAAGAATTGAATGTGATTTTTGTTGGGTTTTGTGTTACTTCCAAATTATTTGCTAATGGAGAGTTTTAGTTGTTGCTGTTGAGGATATTCCAGAATTTATATGTTATGTTCACTGTACTTCACCTATGAAGGTATAATTACGTATTCCTACATTTGTACATGATTTATAGATCAATAAAAAGAAAGTTTTAAAAAATTCAGTTGGCTGGCTGAGTTGAATTCTGTATTGGTTTACACTGGTTTATTTCTCTTATGCAAAGCTTTTATGTAAGTAAGTCATAGGTTGACATGTGCAAATGGCAAGTTTTTTGTCCCTTTTAAAATTGTCCACCCTAGTCATATCATTGGAGGGGACATCTGTGCCCCTGCCACACGCTGCTTAGCCCTGCCCCCTACCCCACCCCTCTCCTCTCCTTCAGCCTCCCCAAAGAAGTGAGTCACCTCTCCAGTGCTTAAAAGAGCTTCTTAGGGAAGTCATAGGAACATTTCTTATTGTAAAGAAGGTTAGAGTTTTGCAGCTACTTCACATAAGAATGTTATTTTTGTTTGCTGAATGAAAATGAGATGTACAGACTTCAGAGAGGTCTTCCCATCTGCCTTTGCATTCCCAGGTATTATGTTTTAGTACCTTTCTGCTCATTTCATTTTCCCTGTCATATTTCCTGTAATGCAGAAGGCAAAAGTGAAACAGCATATAATCACTAGCTGAAACATTGAAAGCTTTTCATGTGAGTACATAAATAATAATAATTTGAAGCCTTCTAAAAAACAATTCAGATGGATTGCCCTGATGATTGTTATTGTACGCTGCCAGTTTCCTTGAACTCTCTGTCATGAATTAGCCAGCAATTAAAGAATGTGGAGCAAGTAACTTGCATCATAACCTTCTTCTCACATTAGATTACCTCCACCGTTGTTATTTCCATATTCTGCCTTCATCTTTCTCCTCCTTCACACAGTGAATAGTTAAGTTCTGGAACTCGTTGCTGAAGGATGTGGTAACAACAGTTAGCATATCTGGGTTTAAAAAAGGTTTGGACAATTTCCTGGAGGAAAAGCCCATAGTCAGCTACTGAGATAGACATGGGGGAAGTCACTGATGTTCCTGGGACCAGTAGCATGGAATCTTGTTACAATTTGGGCTTCTGCCAGGTACTTGTGACCTAGATGGACTACTGTTGGAAGCAGGATACTGGGCTAGATGAACCACTGCTCTGACCCAGTATGGCTATTCTTATGCTATTTATTGCCTTTTCTAGCTGCAATGCTCCTTTCTTAGTGTAACCCCCCCCCCCCTCCATTGTATGGGGTTTCTCAGAGGATAGAGCCCTAGTAGAAGGTCACTGGGAGGAGTATCCTGAAGGTCCCTGGGTGGGGAGTAAACCCAGCTGGAGAGGATGGGTTAGGAAATAAAATGCAGCAAGGTGGTGCATAATGAGGATGAGTGACATGTTGGGAGGAGTTAGGAGGAGATAAAAGGGTTATAGTGTGCTTGCATATGGTCCTTTGATGGTCCAAGTTTCCCCTGCCATCAGATCAATAAAGAGAGAAAGGGGGAGTCCCTGATTAAGAACTCACAACCTGTGGCTAAGGGAGAGAGCAGTTATAGTCCAGACAGAAAGAGGCAGCCTGTGAGTAAACTCTGGAGAGTGGGTCAAGGGGATCACTTCTAGGAGCCAGAGATGGGAACTAGGGAGAGTTCCATCTCATAGAGGGGTCGGGACCTTGGAGCCATGAAGGAGGAATATAGCCTATTCGGGGCGATTGCCATTTTGAAGGAATGGACAAGGAAAGGAGTTGTATAAAGTGTACTTATTTTGGATCTGCATTCCTGTAAATATTCTGCTAAAATTAAGTCAAATTTATATTGGACTGTTATTTCTTTGGTTCAAACAAACTGAACTGCTGGTTGCAGAGGCTAATAAAAGTTCCAGTTAATTTCCATATAAACTGCTGGACTATGGAGTGATTTAATCTTGGAAACTGTTTCGGGAATCAATAGCTCTCTGTGGTCATTATATCTAACTACCAACTTGCATCCCACAGGAGATTTGAAGCAGATACTGAGCTCCTGGAAGGAGAAGAGAGTCTCTGAACCCACTAACCACTTCTTTTTCCCAGGTGGAGGCACCGTATGTCAACTGTGAAAAGTTCCAAAGGAGGCTGCCCATTGAGCAGGCTTCCCGCCCACTCGGATCTGGACCCAAGGAAGTGCCAGAAAAGGGGGTGTTTCATTAGTATCTATTTTCACCTCTAAACCCCCATTCATCATCTTCTGTTCCTATCATCTCCTCCTTCCCTCGTTCTTCTCACCAATTCTCCCTCCCCCACACTGTAAGCGCATTCCATTGTCTCTCTCACTTACAACCCAGTTCTCTATTCTCCTAGTTCTATCTGTAGTACCATTTAAAAAAATAACAACAGCCTCCTGGACCCTCTCTTCTCAATACTTTGTTTTAGCAGTCTCTTGGCGTACTCTAGTATCTGAAAGTTTGATTTATCTTTCAATAGTTCTAACCAGAGTTTTGCCATGAGAAATAAAGTTCAGAATTCCATGATATAAATGAACTGCTGAACTGCATTTCCCATGATGCCAAATAATCACCTTCTTTTCTGGTTCCCCTGTTATTTTTAAACTTGTAGCATCAAGGTGATTGCTCAGTTATGACACAAGATACTATAAATAAAAAAACAAGAGACGCTATAATGTACAAAATATTTTATTACTATAATAAATAAAATTAACCCCTTGTTTTACAAATATTATTTGTGCTTAAAAATTTTGGTAAAGGGAATAATATTGTATGTAAGTCCAATTTTTATTGAACATTCCAGAGCACTAAATATCCATCTCACCACTGGCAGCTTATTTTCTGCTGGCCATAAAAATAGTTATTTATTCATTTGCTTCATGTTTATCCATTCCCATGTGAAAGAATGCAAAAGAAAAACAGACAGAAAAATTGGTGAACCGTAAAGGGAAGAAAACAGGTAGAGTACATTAAAATCTGCAGAGCAACAGCCTCAAAATAAAGTGTCCGTGTAGTGGTGGCTAGATATTTAACACAGTTTCAACAGACATACAAATATTGATTGTACAGTACAGGATATAGCTACAATAATATAACACATTCAGTAGAAAATTCCATATCACAAGTCATCCTGATACAAGTCTAATGAATTTGTTTACAGAGTATCTTCAGCAATTTAGAGGTCACAGAATCAGGGGAGACAAAACACCTTTTATGAATAAAACCCCGACTCATTAATTTAAGTGGGGCATATAAATTCAGTTTACGAAGATGCTCTGAGATCACACCTCACTCACGTTTGTTTCACAACAGCTGCGGTTCAGCTCAGAACTAGTCAATGTTGTGGATCAGTTCATATCCACTTGCTGAACAGTGAAACATGTTCACAAGCACTTTTCAGTATAGATGTGTCGTTTCCCTGATGCAGGGGTGTACACAGATCATAGTTCATTTGTAGGCAAAAGGGGGTAAGGGGGGTAGATTCATTAAAGCTAGAAGGCAATACGTGTACAAATAAAACATATCACTCAATGCTGCCACAAGTGACTTCTGCGCAAAGCTAATCAAAGTATTTCATCTGCAGGCAGCCACTGCAAACACCACAGTGCAATAAAGAAGAAAACTCTGAACTGAATCACAGTTGGATTCTGTCACTTTATGAAAAGGGTCTTAAGGCTAAATGCTGCATTTCTTATTGCAAAAAGTTCTCGTCTAACTTAATTGAATTCCTGTTAGCCATGACAGCGAGGACTGAAGCGTATGGCACCAAAATAACTTAAAGTTACTACCTTAAAGCCGATTCCTGTAACTCTTCCAATCTGTGCCTTGCTCTGTGAACATTTTTGCCGTCAAGAAACAGAAGTGCTGTTAATTATTATTGCCTATATGCAGAAAACAAAATATGCTTTTAAAGTTTATCAGCAGAAGTGCAAGTGCAGAAGCCAAAGTACTGCGGTAATAGCCATGCTACTAGGCCATAAGGCAGAACTGTAGCACTGTGGCAGACAGCATCCTACATTCAGTGTTTCAGGGCCCTGTTCTTCCCTAGGACAGGTGGCACCTTGAATCCAGCAGACAGAACGTTACCAGAAAAACAATTCATTTGGAATGGACTTTGCCATAAGAGGTAATGTCCAGGAGCCATTTAAAAAAAACAAAACAAAACGTTTTAGCCCCACTTTCTCATTTGGTGGGAGTGGCAAAAATGTTTGGGGGGAAAAAAAGACCACCAGCACCATCACCAACACAACAAACAAACCAAAGGCCAGAGCTGGTTCCCAACCAAGTTACATGACACGGCAGACTGGCTGGCAATAAGCTGTGTAACAATAAAGCAGCAGCACTTCAAATAGCAGCTTGCTGATTTGTTGACTCTGTTGTCTCCTAATTTTGGTCTTACTTATGTCTACTTAATTCTATTTCTTGTATTTTTATCATTTTTGGGCAAAATTATTTCTATTATAGCCATACCCCTTTGGCAATCTCCATCCTTGAGTTCACGCTCCAGTTTGTGATTTGTTTATCCTTTAGTGTGCCAAGAGGTCCCCATCTGAGATTCTTCTGCCCCCAACAGCATAGCAGTGCCCCAAATTACTCCAGTTGGAAGAGAGTGGGGCTGACTAAATAAAAGGAGCTTTTAAAAACAGCAACTTTTTAGGAATAAAATATAATCAGAAGAGAAATTAATAATTATGTAAGAACTAACTGCAAAAACTATATGTGCTCTGCTGCTTTAAGGCATATTCTTCACAAATTAGGCTGACCAAAAAGGAAAAGGACATATTTCTATATTAATGTGAAATTTATCACCATCATGTTATTTTTATACTACATCATGCTTCATGCTTAGCTTTCTTTAGTGCAGGGGTTGACAACTTGTGGCCCGTGGGCCAAATACAGCCTGCTATTGAATTTTATGTAGGATACCCAAAAAACAAATTGAGGATGTATCTACAAACCGCTGAGAGGTAATGGCCATATACTACGTATCAACTGACAAAACCCACAGCTAGAAAAAGCCTTTTATTTGTATGCACAGATTAATCAATAAATGTTTGTAAGTGTGCTCAGATAGGGATTGAGCACGGGGGTAGAGAAACAGGATCTGCCACGGGCGAAGCAAATTTAAAGAGGGGAAATAACATGATCAACAAGACTCTTCCAGGAAACAAGATTAAAAAACCTATACACTTTATTCTGTATTAGAGTTGGATGCGACACTGCACCGTGCCTGACTCAGGAGTCTAAAAATTACAATAGAAGCTGATAAATACACATACATAAAAATCTGTTCTCATGAAAAAGATTAACAGTAAAAAATGAAAAATAATTCAAGGACGTATACATATACATTTAAGTAAAGAAATGTGAGGAAACAAGGAGTCACAAATAAGCTAACATAATCTTTACATAATCTATATTTTAATTTTGTAATTTACGTTGGCTTATTTGTGACTCCTGAGTCAGGCACTATTGGCAAAACATGGTGCCGTGTCGAGTCCAACTCTAATACAGAATAAAGTGTATCCATTTTTTTACCTCGTTTCCTTGGTTTCCTGGAAGAGTCTTGTTGGTCACGCTACTTCCCCTCTTTAGATTTGTAAGTGTGCTCAGAAAATTCTGAAGAGACCAGCGTGGGTTAAAAACCATAAAGGCCTCTTTTATCAAGCCGCGCGGCAAAGTCGACGGAGCCCATTCAAAGTGAATGGGCTTTGTCGGTATTGCCGCACCGGGAATCACTAGCACAGCTTGATAAGAGGCCCTAAGTTTTCAACTCTTCGATTCTCAGTCATTGCACACTGTGCTACCAATGAACGCCATTAGAAAGCAAACATTTTTGGTTACTTCCCAGATATAATTGTGTAAAGGGTCCTTTTGCTAAGCAGTGGTGAAAAGTGGGCACAAGGTGAGCCATTTTTCTTTACTGCAGCTGGGAAAAAGGGCTTTTATAATGAGCTGGGAAATGGGCATGCATTGAAATTAAAACTAGCACATGCCTATTTAGGGCCTGAACTCTTACTGCCACCCACTGACCTAGCGGTAAGGGTTCACATGCTACCAGCGCAGAAACCATACAGTGCAATTCAACTGCTGATTACCGCTGGGAACACCCCCGCCGCAGTAGAAAATTATTTTCTACCATGGGATTCAGTGCTCGCCAAACTCAGAATTACCACGCACGCACTATCTCAGCGGTAGTGCCAATTTGGCATGCGCTACTCATACCTTAGTAAAAAGGTCCCTAAGCTATTAATCAAAATAATGACTTGAACAGTTCATTGAAAAACATTCATCCAAAATCAAACTCATGTGAGCATTTATCTTTAAATTACTGGCGGGGCCCTGACATGGAAAGTGTTTCGCCATTGGCTGCTTCAGGGAACTCCAATGTACAAAGGCACCTCCACTTTTTACTGGAAAAATATTTTCTCTTACTCTTCCATTTTTAACAGTCTTGCACACAGCTTTTTCTTTCTGTGGGTTCTGTCAATTGATATATTGAATTGTATGTGGCTCTTCAGACCATGGGAAACATACATAGAAAATTACATTAATCAGAGTTTTGGTGATTTTAAACATTGTATTTAGCAAATACTTTCAGAATAGCCACTCTAGAAGTTTGTTTCCATTGTTTTAGCTATATTTTAACTTATTTATTTCTCACAGAAGGTTGGTTGAGCTCTGTGCATTTATAGTTCTGACATTAAGTAATGTTGCGGCCTACCAGGGGTAATTCTGACATTCATGCAAAGCCTTGCAAACAATGTGCTGTTATAAACTCTACAGATTTCTGTATGTACACTAACCTGGAATCATAAGTTAGAATTTCTTACCTCACCCCACAAACTCACCAAAGACAAGTTAGAGCTGTAAGGGCAATATCAGCAAAAAGCTTGTCTCATTGAAGGGAAAGACAACATGACTTCTGAAACTTTTAAACTGGAAGTTCTCTGGGAAAAGTCAAGAAACAGTGTAGAATATAAAACTTAGAATCAGAGTACATAAGAATAGCCATTTTGGGTCAGACCAGTGGTGTGCTGGAGCAGGTTCTCACCAGCTCGCGAGAGCCGTTTGTTAGATTTTTAAGAATTTTAAGAGCTGGTTGTTAAAATAGGCCCACTGTGCCTACTTTAACAACCTGCTCCCAAAATGGGCTCGAGCCCCCTCCTGAACTCCCTTTTACTTTGCTGGCAGGGATGCTGAGCCCCACTGGCCAAATAAATAGACTGCCACTGCTCCCCACTGGTTGTTTCTGGCTCTGAGCAGCAGGAAGGACTTTTCATGTATGCTCTGACCGTGCGCGAGAAATACTGGCATGCTGCTCAAAGCCAGAAACAAGCAGTGGGGAGCACTGGCAGTGTATTTTGGCTGGTGGGGCTCGGCATTCCTGCCAGCAAAGGTATGCCTAATGTGTCCACATGGGTGGGGGGGGGGGGGGAGAAAAATGTATTGCTGCCCCCAAATTGCAGGGCTGGCTACGCCTGGAGAGAGAGCCCATTGTTAAAAATTTACCAGCACACCACTGGGTCAGACCAATGGTCCATGTAGCCCAACAGTAGCCAGTCCAGGTCACAAGTACCTGGCAGAAACCCAATCCCAGGGCAAGCAGTGGCTTCCCCCATGTCCATCTCACGATACAGAATCATCCGTAACTAAGGGGTCCTTTTATCAAGCTGCAGTAAAAGGGGGCCTGTGCCTGAGGTCCCCTTTTACCGCAGCGGGTAAAAGGCTGTCTTTTATTTTTTAAAGAAATGGATGTGTGGCAAGTGAACCACTTTCCGCGAGTCCATTTCTGGGATGGGGAAGCACTAAGGGCTCCCGCGCTAACCCGGTGGAAGCCGGGCAACGCACGGCACTGCCCGATTACAGCCGGGTAAACACCGGTGCTACAAAAATAAAAGTATTTTTGCAGTGCCGGAAGTGGCATGCGCTGGAAGAGGGAACTACCACCGGGATGATGTGGTAGCCCAGTGGCAGGGGCATAGCCAGACTTCGCAGTGGGAGGGGGTCAGACCCCGAAGAGGGAGGGCACATTTTGTTTTGCCGCCCTGCCGATGCCCCCCATGGCCTCGCCCCCCCCCCTGCCGCCCTGCCACTCCCCACCCACTGCCACAGCAAATATCTTGGCTGGCGGGTGTCCCCATCCCCCACCAGCTGAAGTGTTGTCCAGCATCAGTCTCTGGCACCTCCGCGTTGCCTGCCCTGCATGTGCCATTTAGTGAAACTGAATTTCACTAAAAGGAGCATGCAGGACGTGAGGGGAAGACAGAGCAGGGCAGGCAACGCAGCAGTGCCGGAGACCGGTGCTGGACAATGCTTCAGCTGGTGGGGGTTGGGGACCCCCCACCAGCAAAACCAGGGGCCCAGAGGAAATTTGGGGGGCCCAGGCCCCCTGTGGCCCCACGTAGTTAAGCCACATCCCAGCAGTAGTTCCGGATTAGTGAGAAGTAAGCCCACGTTGGGTTTACCGCTACTTCGTAAAAGACCCCCTGAGTACATTACATTAACAAAATAAGCAGACAGTACACAGTACCTTGTGTGTAATATAAAATCCTTTTAGTACTATAACAAATTGCAATTTTAATGAATATATATATATATTACCATTTGATTTGAGTGCCCCCTTTGGCTTTCAAGCAAAATTACAATTTGAAGAACTGAATTTTAAAAGTTTTCAGTATCGCAGTATGCATCATTCAACTTCACAAACTGTATTTCCACAGGAATACTTGTATCAGTACACAGTTAAAGTTGTTTTCATATTGACAAATTATTGATGTCTAGAAGTAAAGACCAGTTCATTGAAAGCAATGTGCATTCTACAATGCCCCTTCATTTGTCAAGCAATAACGAAGAGGAGGGGAATCCAAGGAAGAAGGCAAATATTAAGACAAAAACAGCAAACTAAATGTAATATACTATTATACATACATACAAATAAAATGATTCTTTCACCATGTGGAAAATCAGTAAAGAGTTACATCAATGCATAATGGACCTGGGTATATTGATGAAAAATGGGATAGACATCATTTGACTACAATATCTTATTTCCGTCTGGTGTAGTAGTATTTCATGAAGAGCCACTTTAGGTTCCTGCACCACAGAGTACGTGCGTGTATGGATTTAAGTTTTAAAGCACAATGAGGGAGATTCTATATATGGCGTCTAATTAATCGGCGCTGATATCAGTGCCAACCAGGGGTGTAGCTAGACCTCCGGGGGGGGGGGGGCAGAGCCCGAGGTGAGGGGGCACATTTTAGCCCCCCCCTACAGCACCGCACTGCCATTTTTAACCTCCCCGCCACCATCACCACCTTTGGCCCCCCCCAGCACCAACCCTTTTGACCCCTTCTTCCCGCCGCTGCCAACCCTCCCCCGCTGCTGTCGGGTACTTTTGCTGGCGGGGGTCCCCAACCCACGCCAGTTGAAGTCCTCTTTTCTGGCGCAGCTGCGTTGCTGATCTGCAAGGGCAGGCTTCTGTTTCTGTGAGTCTGATGTCCTGCACGTACGCCATGCCAGAGAAGAAGACTTCGGCTGGCGGGGGTTGTGGACCCCTGCCAACAAAGGTACCCAACGGCGGCGGGGGAGGGTTGGCGGTGGGAGGGGGGTCGAAGGGGTTGGCAGCGGGGGGGGGGGGGGGGCAGTGCCAAATCTACAGGGGCCCATGCCCCCGTGGCCCCACATAGCTAAGCCCCTGGTGCCAACTGAGCATATTCTATAATCAGTACCTAGATTTAGGCGCTGGTTATAGAATACACCTAGTTGATATTTCAGCGCCTAAAACTATGTGCATCCATTTACACCAATGAAAATGTGGCGTAAATCCCAGTGCTTAGATTTAGGTGCACTTGGCCATATTCTAAATTTGGAACACCCCAAGAAATGCTCATGTCCCCACTCACAACCACACCCCTTTTTGCCTGCACACGTTAGAAGTACGGCGCACTTCGTTACAGAATACACTTAGCGAGGACTAGGGGGCATGCGATGAAGCTACAAAGTAGTAAATTTAATACGAAAGGGAGAAAATGTTTCTTCACTCAACGTGTAATTAAACTCTGGAATTCGTTGCCAGAGAATGTGGTAAAAGCGGTTAGCTTAGTGGAGTTTTAAAAGGGTCTGGACGGCTTCCTAAAGGAAAAGTCCATAGACCATTATTAAATTGACTTGGGGAAAATCCACTGCTATTTTTGTGACAAGCAGCATAAAATGTATTGAACTTTTTGGGGATCTTGCCAGGTATTTGTGACCTGGATTGGCCACTGTTAGAAACAGGATGCTGGGCTCGATGGACCTTTGGTCTTTCCCAGTATGGCAATACTTAAGAACATAAGCACCGCCATACTGGGAAAAGACCAAGGGTCCATCGAGCCCAGCCTCCTGTCTCTGACACGGCCAATCCAGGCTTCAAGAACCTGGCAAAACCCATTAAAAAATTAATTTTTAATAATGTTCGATGGTCTTTTCCCTCAGGAATCTGTCCAAACCCCCTTTAAACTCTGTAAGGCCAGCTGCTGTCACTACATTTTCCGGCAACGAGTTCCAGGGTCCAACTACACGCTGAGTAAAGAAAAACTTTCTCCTGTTTGTTTTAAATCTGCCATATTCTAGCTTCATCTTGCGTACTTGTGAGTTTTGCGCCTAAATTTTGATCAGTGCAAATTAGTGCTCTTTATTACTTGTTAAATGCTGTTATCAGCGCTCTTTAGCTTGTTAACACGCATAGTTATAGAATCTGCTTGGATTTTGGCGCGGATCTCTAGGTGCGCTATATAGAATCCCCAGGAATGTGCTTACCTTTACTTGCAGTTACCATTCTATATATAATATAGATCAATAAAATAAATACTGTTTTGGCTAAAGCTTTCAATAGTAGGTCTTTGGGATGTAACCATACAAACACCAATCAGTACTAGAGAAAGCTAGACAAAGGGTGATTCTCAGTAGAAGAATGATACTCCTTTATTTTTATGATGATTCACAGCAAGTGAAGCTGCTTATTGGTCACAAATGGTCCCCGAAGATAGCAGTTCACTAGTCACACACATGGGCCATATGTCTGCACTTGGCATCAAATGGACAGAATCTTCCAGCAATCTCTAGAAACACCTTTCTCTGCTCATGTATGCTAGTTCCCCTGCTGTCACAATTAACAAGTTTTGAGTGGGGGAGAGGAGTCGCCTAGCGCTTAGCACACCAGGCTTGACATCCAGGGGAATCTGGTTCAAATCCCACCACTGTCCCTTGTGATCTTGGACAAGTCACCTAACCTTCTGTTGCCTCAGGTACAAACTTTAATTGTGAGTCCTCCAGGGGCAGAGAAACACCTACCTGAATGTAACTCACCTTGAGCTACCACCGAAAAAGGTGTGAGCAAAATATAAACATATCCTAAAGAAAAAGTTAAATTGATAAATGGCTGTATTCAGAGAACACCTGTTACAGGTAAACCACTTTTGCTTTCTCTGAGCAGAAGCTTGTTTACTGATCCATGCAAGTGGGATACTCTAACTAAAGGTTGACTTCAAGAAAAGAAAAGGGCAGAATGACACTATATGGGGAATTTCTCAATGCATCATTGCTCTAAATGTTTTGTGAACTACTATTTATAAGGGACAGTGTTCTCTGTTCTGTGACATGGCAATATGCTCATGCTCTTTTGCTCTTCCAGCTCGATCAAAACCAGGACTAGTGCCTGAGGCCTTTATTTGTAATTACCCAAGGCTTATTTCTCTTTTTTTATATCTTCCCCATTTCCTCCTCCAACACCCCAGTGCTCCACTTTAGATAATTCATTGAGGGAGGAATTGGTGTGTCCGAGTCGGGATGTTCACTGTTCTGTCAGGATTTTACAAAAGGCTCTGTCACATGCACATTTATTTTTCTGGCATGTACAAGGGAAGCAGAAATTCTGAAAGGCATATATTGTAATAAAAAGTGACATCATGTGCCAGCTTCTACTATAAGTGCTGGCATTTATACATATGGGGCCTGATAATTCAAAATGATTTAAATGACCAGGAGAGGCTCCTGGCCATTTAAATCGCCTGTCCAGGGCTAGCTGGGCATTTTCAGGGGCACTTAACAGATTTTCAGGGGCACTTAACAGGTAGTGCCACTGAAAATGACCACTTGACAGGTGAATTCTATATATGGCTCCGGAACGAGCGCTATTCTGTATGCTGCGCTTAAAGTTAGGCGTGGTTTATAGAATAGTACTTAATGCCTAGGGATTGTGCCTAACTTCAGGCACATCCATTTGCACCAACTGAAAAGTGGTGCAAATGTTTGCACCTAAATTGGGTGCATATTGCCCGTGATCTATAACACTGCTCGTTAATGCTAGGAACGCCTCCATTCCGCCCATGACACTCCCATTTCTGCTTCCATTTTTTTTACTTGTGCATAAAATTTAGGCATGGATCCCACACCTAAATTTACGCATGTAATTTCTAATTAAATCTAATTAGTGCTAATAATTGCTTGTTAAAAAGCCAATGCTCGCTTCCATGGAAAATCATTGCTGAGGGTCCCGCAGAGGTCCTCTATATCTGCCATGTAATGTTCACTATTGTCCATTTGTAGATGATATTCAATTCTTTCTCTATCTGACTCTTCATTAGAAAGAGCTATAAAGCGCTTGCAGTATGTGATGCATGTGGAAAAGAGGAACCCAAACCACAATTACGTGATGCAAGGTTCCACATTAGGAGTCACCAACCAGGAAAAGGATCTAGCTGTAATCGCTTATGATACGTTGAAACCTTCTGCTCAGTGTGTGGCTAAGAAAGCAAATAGAATGTTAGGAATTATTAGGAAAGGAATGGAAAACAAAAATGACAATGTTATAATGCCTTCATATTTTCCCATTGTGCCACCGCACCTTGAATACTGTGTGCAATTCTGGCCACCACATCTCAAAAAAGATATAGTGGAATATGAAAAGGTACAGAGAAAAGCAGCAAAAATGATAATGGGGATGCGATGACTTTCCTATGAGAAAAGGCTAAAGTGGCTGGGGCTCTACAGCTTGGAGAAGAGATGGCTGAGGGGAGATATGATAGAGGTATATAAAATACTGAGTGGAGTGGAATGGTAGAAATGAGTCGCTTGTTTACTCTTTCCAAAAATACTAGGATTAGGGGGTATGCAATGAAGCTACATAATAGTACATTTAAAATGAATCAGAGAAAATATTTCTTCACTGAATGAGAAATTAAACTCTAGAATTCGTTGCCAGAGAATGTGGTAAAAGCCATTAGCTTAGCAGGGTTTAAAAAAGGTTTGGATAATTTCCAAAAAGAAAAGTCCATAAGCCATTATTAAGATGGACTTGGGAAAATTCACTGCTTATTTCTAGGATAACAGCATAAAATCTGTTTTACTGTTCTGGTATCTTGCCAGGCACTTGTGACCTGGATTGGCCACTGTTGGAAACAGGATGCTGGGCTTGATGGACCTTCAGGCTGTCCCAGTATGGCGATGCTTATGTTCTTATTGGCACTAAACAGCTCGTTATTCAGTTAAATTCTGTGGGCAAATTGGGGGGTTAGTGCTCAAGCTGAAACCAGCTATTTTGTGTATGTTGTGG
Organism: Microcaecilia unicolor; assembly: GCF_901765095.1. Lineage (NCBI taxonomy): Eukaryota > Metazoa > Chordata > Amphibia > Gymnophiona > Siphonopidae > Microcaecilia > Microcaecilia unicolor. Next base: position 78,538,979 of record NC_044033.1, on the reverse strand, counting down.
GGGCAGAGTCGGCACATTGCCAGTTAAATGCTTATTTTCAGCAATTAAGTAGCTAAGATAATTGTATAAATAAGATGCATAGTTCTATCTTTATGCGGTTCTTTATAGCTGGTTAAGTGCCGAACATTGCATATATGTTTTCTGCCAGCTCCATATACCCAGAAATTCATTGCTGGAGCCTGGACAGGTATAACGCTGGTGGCAGTCAGCAAAATACCAATTGCCGCTGGCTGAATATCAGGCCCATGGAGGGTAGCTTTATAACGATAGGGATGGATTAGACTGTAAATTTTAAGGGGCTTTGACGTTCGCTCAGAATTTTTAGTACAAGAACAGTGCTGGGCAGACTTCTACAGTTTGTGCCCTGAGAATGGCAAAGACAAATCAAACTCAGGTATACATATAAAGTAACACATACCATGTAAAATGAATTTGTCTTGTTGGACAGACTGGATGGACTGTACAGGTCTTTATCTGCCATCATTTACTATGTTACTATGTTAGTAATGCAACAATGTAGTCTGAAGAAACATTCAAGTCTAAGCCCACCCTCTTAAAGACAAAATGCTATTGGATGACAAGCAACTGAGCAACCACCTAACTAAACAAAACCCCTAACTAAGGCAATGCTGGCTGGAGGGGGGAAGGGGGAAGTGTTATAAGAAAAGTCAGAGTAAAGGACTTCTGAAGCTCTGCAGAACAAAATGAACATGTCTCCAGTGGCCTTGGTGAAAAACATTTAATTAAAGGGAACAGAGGAGGCCCATCAGAGCAGGGGAGCTACCATTCATCAGCAGAGAAAGGGTTTTGTCTTTCCAGGGAACTGGGCCAGATTCTGACCCTTTGGCAGAGAACGTGGTAAGGTGATCCACTTCACTGACTTTGTGTGACCTTGCTTGCCTTGTGAGGTGAGTAGAGTACAGTCTCGATTATCTGATGTAAATGGGACCGACCAGGTGTTGGATAATATGGGGAACACTGCATAAACCCCCTCAAACAATTCATAAACAAAGGCATGGAGTTCCCATGCGATGATGTCACGAGGGGTCTGTCAGATATGCCAGATGGTTGGATTAGCGAAGGTTGGATAATTGAGACTGTATTGTACTGTGTTTCTTATAGCTTAAGGCAGCAATTCTATAACTATCATTTTAGGCATCACAAAGGGGTGTGAGTCATGCTAATTTGATCATTGCTTAAGGTTGCACCAAAGTTGTTATATTAGCACAAAGCCACATTGACATGGCAAAAGTTAGGCATGCCTACTTACGACAGATCACTGGATGGCATAAGCATCCGTGGATGGCATAAGCGTCTGTGCCTAAGTATGCCATGAAATGCATGTGACTGATAGGATTCTATAGGTTGTGCACATTCCTTCTTGACACCCCCATACTCTGCCCATATATATGCTTCCTCATGGTTTCACGCTGAGGAATTTAAGTGCATTGTGTATAGAACAGGGCCTGGCATTTACATGTGTAACTGCAATTATTGGCACCAATCACATGGGTAAGTATTATGATTCAGGGCCGCCAAGAGACAAAGCTGGGCCGGGGACAAAAAATCTTCAGAGCCCCCCCCCCCCCCCCCCATCACTATTGCTTCCCCACAAAACCCTCGTCACTATTGCCCCACCACCACCACTACCACCCCTGCCGCTGCTCTCCCCCCTCCACTGCCGCTTTTCTCCCCTATCTTCCTCCTCCCCACTGGTCTCACCTACAGGTTCCTGCAGCTAGGGTTACCATATGGCTCCAGAAAAAGGAGGACAGATTAAGCCAGTCTGGGTTTTACTTCCATTGCTTTCAATGGAAGCAAAACCCGGACTGGATCAATGTGTCCGCCTTTTTCTGGAGCCATATGGTAACCCAGCCTGCATCCGGAAGCGATTCACAGTCAGAGGCTGCCTCCAAGGCCTTCCTTCTTCTGCATCCTGCTCTCTCTACTGGAACTTCCTGTTTTGCCACTAAACAGGAAGTTGCACTAGAGAGGGTTGGACACAGCAGAAGGAAGGCCAAGGAGATGGCCTCTGATTGTGAATCGCTGTTGCCTGTCAGATCCTATAGCTGAGACCTGTGGGGAGAAAGAAGATAAGAAGGGAGGAAAGCATTTTTTACCGTGGAAACAAAATTTTTACCATTCCCTCAGAGTAGTAAAAGGCTTTGTTCCCATATCCACATGATTGTTGGTGCTGGCCCTCCTTGGAGGCTGGGCCCGGGGAATTTTGCTTCCTCTGCCCCCCTCTCGGCAGCCCTGCTATGATTCTATAAACAAGGCACATTATTACCACCAGCTGATAGAATTACCTTGTAAAAGCATATATATTAAAGGGAAATGCCTCCTTATAACTGAAACATTTACAGTATATGGGGCTGATATTCTGTGGTCGGCAGTGAGACCGGATATTAAATGTTGGGCCATTTCCAGCGACCGGCATTGAATATCTGGGAATTTTTTGACCGGTTTAAACTTAACCTGCCAAATCTATATTCAGTACTGGCCGGTTGAGTTTATAGCGGCCAAAGATAGGCCTGCTATTTGGGTGGCCTGATTTGGTTGGAAAACTTAGCCAGTGATGTGCTGAATATTCACAGCTAGTCAGTTATATCACGCGATATAGCTGGTTAGCCTCTATGTGGTAAACGGTAATATTCAGCAGAGATAACTGGCTATCTCACACTGAATATTAGCACTTAGCAGTTAAGTGGTATTTAACTAGTCAGGAGCCATTCCTAGCCAGTTAAAGAACGCTGAATATCGGCTGGTATGGGTTCAATAGTGTTTACAGACACTTTGAAATATTAAAAATGGAATGTATTATCAGTTATCTTTGTATCTTGCTTCCGTTGATAACCTCATTATCTAATACAAAACCATCCTGGGGCAACCACAAAACCTTATTAAGGGCAAGTATATTGTCAAAGAAAGACACTACAGTGACTGAAAACCACTGTGCCAGTTTCTCGATCTGTTAACAGCAAACCACTGGCTGAACAGAATGAGAGCTCAGAAATTTGTTGCATCATAAATCCATGAAGCCATGTTGAATGAGTGATAGGGTTTAACAATGGACAGGTTACTGTTACTGTACTTCCCTGTGCCAGATCACAATTCCAGCTCAAATACCCAGCTCTCCTAGCTATTAATAGCATTTGGCATTAGCTATTATAAGCTGCTTATGTCCATCTCCATAGTCACTGCAAAGGCTGAGGGCTTTTCTGGCACACAATTTTCCATTTAAATGCAGACTGTTTTCTTGGTGCATACCAGTTCTTCAAATATTCCTTTTAAAGTTATAGCTAAATTAGAACGAGCTACATTAAATATTCTAGTTGAGAAGAATAAAGAGAAACCTCAACGATGCTAAGAAATAATTGACACGCTGTTGAAAAATCCTATGAATGCCTTTGGCCATGAACAATGGAAGTTATCAAAATATAAACTTTTAAAAGATAATTCCACCTAGTTATAAATGTAGAATCATTATAATAAAAATATAGTCTGAATGCCACAGTATGTGTTCATAGTAGCCTGGTGTACTTGAGTTTGGGCTTACAAAATCATTAAATTTAACAGAAAGCAAAATTTTATCTTTTGGGCTCCATATGATCTGTCTTGTAACAGAGAAGGAACTGAAAAAGACCTAAATATTTAAACCCAGGAAATTATAATTGTGTGACTCCAATAAAATTGTCAGTTTTATCAATCAGCATGTGGAAGACTGAATCGCTATTAACAACTACACTACTGAGGTCAACCACAGGAAGTATTCCATCCCCTATTAGAAGACTGTTCACTGCAAATTAGCAATCGTCATAAGAATAATACATTTTTTAACCAGGTTTCTGAGGCATCATTGCTCTTAATGTTTTGCATACTACTGTTCATTATAGGCCTCTTTCATAACTGTGTAGTGCAAATACGTAGTTACAAGAACTGTGTAAGCCCACCTGACCCAAAAACTCAGTGCTCTAGTTCTTATCCTTAGTGGATATATGTTGTGGCATTCAGTATGGGTTGTACAAGGTGATCAGGAAGGCAGCAGCAAAAAAATGGATGTTGGAAAATTTCCACACCCTGCCAAGTCCTTAATAATCTAGACAAGCACCGAACTAGTTGCAGAAGGCATGCTCCCGGAAACTTCCGGTTCCCTAAAGATGCTAGTGTTATGAAAGGTTGCTGTTTCTTATACTCTTTCAAGGGCACAAAGGTGGAGAAAACCTTTTTGCCAGCAAGCAGAAACTTTTATTTTTTTAATGGATTCCTTTCATTCAAGCAGTTTATAAACAAAGTTCAAACTCAGCTGCCACTTGTTAAAAGCAGGTGCCCGTTTGACCTTCTTAGTAGGGAGCATGCTTAATGAACTGGTCCTTCCTCTTTCATTCAAGAAATCCTAAAGTCAACCTGCTAAATTTTGCTAAGATCTTAACTAGATCCAAAAATATCTTTTTCTGACTCCAGAGATTGAGGCCTTGATATTTCAAACAGCTCCTGTTGTGACTGAGAACATTTCCTGGAAGATAATATCCTTAGCACTTCAGCCAATTGTTTTTCAATATTTGCCATTTTTGTGTTCAGGTCCTTGATGTCTTCTTTCAACTCATGTTTCACTTCCAACACAGTGGCCTGCGGAGTCTGTTCTGGGATAGGGTAAAAAGAATGTTTGACTTCTGTTAGTACAGGACTCCGGTCCTGGGGACTTCTTGCATCCCCATCATTGTCCAAACGCAAATCACTTTTTGTGATGCCACTATCACAAGAATCTGTTTTCTTTAGGGTAGCCTCCCCAGAAGCTCTAGTTCTCTCAGGTAATGTTTCCATAGACTCTGCTTTGGATACTTTCTCCCAGTCTTCCCCTTTTCCACAAGAATCTTTGAACTTTGCCCAACCTTTCCGCTTGATATTCTCCCCAGAAACTTTGCTCCCTGCATAGTCTGAAATGGGAGCATGGAGCCTGGCACGGTCAGACACCCTCGATGTCGAAGCAGACTGGAAAGCGATTGGAGTCGCAGGGCTTTCTGTTACAGTGACCAGGCTAGCCTTTATCTTATTGCGTGATGAATGCTCTACCAAAATATTGCCCTTCTCTACATCCAAGTCATCAGGGTCTCTCCCTCTCTCTGCTGCCAGTCGAGCCTCTTTCTGCTGCCTGAACCTCTGAAAGAGTCGACGAACGGGGTGATCTGGTGGCAGGATCAGAGGGGCTTCGTTCTTTCTTTTCATCCACTCTTCTTCTTCTCGTTTTACATCACTGATCTTCCGGAACACAATCTGCATCAAATTAAGAAATAGTTCACAGGTTAAGGATGTACAGGACTGTCACGTGAAATATTAAATCAGGAAGCATTTTAATAGCATAACAAAAATTGCATGAAGACAACATACAGAGGAAGTAGGAACTTATTTCGGCAGGAACAAGTAAGATTTTATTGAAACTGGATGTGCTCGAGCTTAATTGCTTTATTGGATTCTGTCTTAAACGTTGGGAGTTTCTGCACTACTGTTTCTACAATGTTTTTAAATTAGAGACTAGAATTAAATAAATAGCTCCATAGGACCAAAGTGTTGGGAAAGTGGTCATTGCTCTGGCTTAGCTACACCTGCAGGACAAGACACTGAAATTCCAAGCTCCAATTTCTGGGGCTTCATGAGCACAACTCTGTCACGAATGTGATGCCCTTGGGCTCCGGGAGGAAGGAAAAGCAGCTACCAGTACTGGAGGAAGAGTGGAACTGAGGGATCAGTCTCACAGGAGACTTTTCCTTCGGCCTTTAACCATTAGAAGAACCTAAGTTGCATTGGGTCAGTCACCTGGAATGAGGTGAAAGGATATAAAGTGAGGGGAATAGGTTTGGAGCACATGAATAGAAAATGAACAATTTGGTGAAGTACCTTGTATGCTTGCAATAACATTAATGATATATTTTTAAAAATCATAGTTACACTGGCTGAGGATCACATTTTTTCTGGTCAATAATTAATGAGGGAGTAAATCTTAAGAAGGGAATGATGGAAGCAAATAAATACCCAAAGCTTTAATTAATTAATTAATTTCTTGCATTTGTATCCCACATTTTCCCACCTTTTTTGCAGGCTCAATGTGGCTTACATATTACCGTTAACGGCGTTAGCCAATTCCGGTCTGAACAAATACATGTTATGAATGAATACAAGGTGATATTGTAGTAGATAAGGTACATGTATGGTAGGTACAATTGGGGGGAACTTAGAGAGGGATTGGCATTATATTGTAGACTAATGGTTCTCAACCTTTCTTCTGTTGTGACACACTTAACAGATAATGTTCATATGCACGACGCACTGAACACAGCAATCTGCAGCTGAACAAAGAAAAAAAGATCCTATATATCATTTCACTAGCACTGACAGTGATGCAAGAGAAATACAGATGCAATGGTGATGACTGCCGGGGTAGAGGTGATTGGTGTACCATAGTCCTGCAACATTTCCAGTTGGGGCTGATGACAGGATTAGGGACTAGTTATGGACAGGGGCATAGCCAGACCTCAGCGGGAGGGGGGGCCAGAGCCTGAGGTGGGGGGGCACTGCTTAGCCGCCTCCCCCCGCTGCCCCCGCCACTTTGGACCCCCCCCGCCGCTGCAACCGCAACCCCCCCCCCCCCCCACTGCCACATCAGGTACCTTGTTTGCTGGCAGGGGTCCCCAATCCCCACCAGCAGAAGAGTTTTCTTCAGCGCCAGTCGACTCTGGCGCCTTCATTGTGGGATCATCTGTTTCTGATGCCTTATGTCCTGCACCGTGCATGTAGCCCCATGCAGGACGTAAGACATCAGAAACAGATGATCCCACAATGAAGGCACTGGAGTTGACCGGCGCTGAAGAAGACTCTTCGGCTAATGGGGATTGGGGACCCCTGCCAGCAAACAAGGTACCTGATGCGGCGGCGGGGCAGAGGCTGGGCGGTGACAGTGGAGGGGGGTCAAATGTAGAGGGGCCAGGGCGTAATCTGTGGGGGCCCATGCCCCTGTGGCCCCACGTAGCTACGCCCCTGGTTATGGAGATTAAATATTTGACTTCCTTGTTCTCAGCTCTTCCCAACCCACCACACACATGATATGAAATGCACAGGGTGCTGTCTGTCACATTTTTGGTGACCCACTGGTTGAGAACCACTGCTGTAGACTTTATTGTTTGCAGTAGATAATTATTCAGAATGATGACACCTAGAGTATGACTAGGACTAAACCAGAGACAAACAGTAATAAAAATATAGCAACAAAAAAGCACTGAGAAGAAGAGCCAATGTTGGGACAGACCAATGATCTATTATGTCCATCATCCTGTATCCAGCAGTGGCCTCCAGGCACTTGGACAACAGCACATCCTAACAGAGAGATTAGTTCAATCCTGCACAAATCCCAACTATGCCTGGCTAATAAATTGGTTAATGGACCTGCCCTCCAGAAACTTGCTTAAACATTTTTTTTTAATCCTGTTATATTGCCAGCTTTGACGTGCCCTTCAGCAACAAATTCAACAACTGAATTGTAAGTTTACTGAAAAAAATACTTTATTATATCTGCTACCAATTAGCTTTATGGAATGCCTCTAGTAACTGTTTGAAAGGATTAGCAACTATTCTCTATTAACTTGTTTCACACAGTTCATGATTTTATAAACTTCTATTATATTCCCTTTTGGGTGGTTCTTTTCCAAGCTAAAGAGACTAATGGCCTTATTTTAGAAGCCTCTTCATGTATAAATAGCAACATTTACTCATGTAGACTGCATGCATGTGTAAGTGGCAGTTTCAGAAAGTTGCTGTTCACATGTGGAAATCTATACTATGCAGTGGTTTCGAGGGGGTGTGGTTTGGCAGAGCTCAGGGCACACAAAAATCTACACATATATCCTTTATTATACTAAGGGAATACATGCATATGGGGGAAAAACTTCCTTGTTGGGTTTTACAGCTCAGAGGCACGCAGAAGGTTTTAAAAATTGTTCATTTCAGCCTCAGTTTTGCAAGAGAGATTAAAGGGGGTCATTCTCATTAATTTCTCAATTTTTATTCCCCACCTTTAAAATGAAACTAAGCACAAATTGTGGTCCCATTACTTAACTGGCTGCATTTACACACATAGGTTTATAAATTAGTGCAGCTGAATACATGTTGGATTTAATTGATTTACCAGCTCGAAATGCATCTGTAAAATCCAGAAAATACCTTATATTTCATTTTTCAAACTATCTTGTCTATATAAATTGACTGAAAACTTGCTTATAGAAAAACTTCCAAATCTGAACAATACAAGTTCTAAACTTTACTGTCTTATTGCTTTCAATACACTGAGCAACAGTAAGCAGGGACCCAGGAAAATCTGTACAGTGCGGTTAATCTCCAAAGCAGAGGTGCCCCATTAGAAATTGTGCATGCAGTACAGTTTGTCTCCTGAAGAAGGAACGAAACGGAGGTGCTCTGTTGAGCAAACCCATTAAGATAAGTAACAGAGGGGTTCTTACTACAGTTTTTTTTAGGGTAAATGAAAAGTATGGATAAATAACATATGGAATTTAAAAACAAATTAAAAAAATAGTAAAGAAAAGAAAAAAGGAAGACAAATTGGAGGTTTTTAGGCTGAAGAGGAAGCCCGCACAGCAAATTGCAAAAGTACAAGCATAGCCGAGCATCTGAAGCCTTTTCCTCCTCTAAATAGAGATACTGAAAGCAATTATGCTAACTATAAAAACATTAATTTCAAGTCTATATTATGCAAAGATTTCTCTCACATAGGCACTGAGGGCCCTGTTTACTAAGCAGTGTTATGGGCGAATTAACATTTTTAACAAGCGTTAACCATGTTACGCGTTAACTATGTACGTGCTTACAATATCCCTACAGACGCCTACATAGTTAGCGTGCGCGCTAAGTGTAGTTGCACTAAAAACACTAACACTAGGAAACAGGGACCTAAATGGTGGAATGATTTAACAGTTGAAATTAAACAAATCTTTAACTATTTAATATTCTGAAAATTTCTGAATTCTTTTCTCCTTGAAAAATTCCTAAAGTATGTTATCCATCGAATTCTAGTATTTCTGTAAAAGCCTATGAACTCTAGCTAAGTTGCTTTAATGGATCGATCTTTATATCAATATTTGTATCTGCTTTTGTTGTAAGCCACATAGAGCTGAATAACTGGTATACAGATTACGTGGCATATAAGAATCAAAATAAAAAAAATAAATTTGTATCCCACATTTTCTCAATGTGAATTGTTTTCAATGTGGCTTACAATAAAAATCAGAGGAGACAGATCTGACAGTAGAAGAAGGAATTAGCTATTGTTAGAGACAGAAGAGGAGAGAAATTCAAGTCGAGAGTACAGTGGGGATAGTGGAATGTTGGGTATCTATGACTTCACTGAACAGAAGCATTACATAGGTTTGTAGATCATTGCAGTTGGTGAAGGTAGGTACATTTTTTGTTAAGTGATTTCAATGTGGAATGGATTTCCTATAAAAGAAGGTTTTCAGGTATTTACGAAATAGAATATAATTACTCATAAATCTTAGTTCTTTTGGTAGAGACAGTTTTTTGTGCTTAGAAAGGAGAAGCTGGATGAGTGTACTGACATATCTTAATCTTGGGCAGTTAGGGAAGTGAAGGACAAGATAGTTATGTGCTCTGATGGTCACATTACGCAGTGGGAGATTGATTAGATGGGTCATGTATTCTGGAGCAAGACCAAAGATTATCTTTGGACTAATTTATATATCTTGAAGATAATTCTGGTTCTGATTGGGAGCCAGTGGAGTTTTTGGAGTAGTGGTTTGGTGCCTTTGTAACGCAATTTTCTATAGATCAATCTGGCAGCAGTGTTTGGGACTGTTTGTAGTTCAGTCAGTAGTTGCTCTCTGCATCCAGCATATACTCTGTTGCAGTAGTCAATGTGAGCTAAGACCATCGTTTGGACTAGCATGTGGAAGATCTCTTTGGGAAAGTAGTCTCATACTTCTAAGCTTCTACATTGTCTGGAGCATTTTTGATGTGGTGGTCAAGATCTGTTGTTCAAATGCCAGTTTGTAGTCCAGTGTAACTCTGAGGAGTTTCAGATGTTCAACTATTGGGTGCGCGACCTCTTCTATGTTGATGCTAGTGTAGGTATTGTTGCAGTGGGGAGATGTTAATACCAGGAATTGGACTGTCTCTTCATGTTCGAGTGTACAGCACCGCATACATCTAGTAGCATTATAGAAATGATAAAGTAGTAGTAGTTATAAAGTTCCTCATGAGAGACTCTTGAGAAAATTAAAAAGTCATGGAATAGAAGGCGATGTTCTGTTGTAGATTAAGAATTAGTTATTAGACAGAAAACAGAGGGTAGGGTCAAATGGCTATTTTTCTCAGTGGAGGAGGGTGAATAGTGGAGTGCCGCAGGGATCTGTACTGGGACCAGTGCTATTTAACATATTTATAAATGATCTGGATATCGGAACTAGTGAGGTGATTAAATTTGTAGATGACACAAAACTATTAAAGTTCTTAAAACACATGTGGACTGTGAAAAATTGCAGGAAGACCTTAGGAAACTGGAAGACTGGGCATCTAAATGAGAGATGAAATTTAAAGTGGACAAATGCAAAGTGATGCACATTGGGAAGAATAATCCAAATCACCTTAAAAGTCAGCACCTAAGTCATCTTAGAAGTCAGCACCCAAGAAACAGATCTAGGTGTGTCATTGCAGACAATATGCCTAAATTTTCTGCCAGTATGCGGCACCAGTCAAACAAGCAATCAGGGTGCTAGGAATTATTAGGAAAGGGGTTTAAAATAAGACCAAGAATATTATGATGCGTCTGTATCGCTCCATGGTGCAACATTATCTTGAATATTGCACCAATGCTGGTCACCATATCTCAAAAGAGATATGGCGGAAATAGAAAAGGTTCAAAGAAGAGTGACCAAAATGATAAAAGGGATAGAACTCCTCTCATATGAGGAAAGGCTGGAGGTTAGGGCTCTTCAGCTTGGAAAACAGAAGGCTGAGGAAGGATATGATTGAGGTCTACAAAATTCTGAATGGTGTAGAATGGGTGAAAGTGAATTGATTTTTTACTCTTTCTAAAAGGAGACTCTCAATGAAGTTTCATAGAAATACTTTAAACCAAATAGGAGGAAATATTTTTTCACTCAACAAATAGTTAAGCTCTGGAACTCATTGCCAGAGGATGTGGCAACAGTGGCTAGTATATCTGTTATTAAAAAAAGTTTTAGACAAGTTTCCAGAGGAAAAGTCCATAGTCTGCTGTTGAGATAGACATGGGGGAAGCCGCTGCTTGCCCTGGGATAGGTAGCATGAAATGTTGCTACTATATGGGTTTCTGCCAGGTACTTGTGACCTGGATTGGCCACTATTGGAGGCAGAATACTGGGCTAGATGGGCTACTGGTCTGACCCAGTATGGTTATTCTTATGTTCACTGAATTTATCCTGTGCTTTCGACTTAGCTGATCCAGTCCCACTGATTACTCATTGTTAGCGCTGAAAGGTAGAATACTGCACTGAATCAACTTGTTTCTTAGAGATAAGAGATTTAGGATTAAATCCGAATTCTGGCTGTCCTTTCTATATATTATCTGTGAATTTTCCCATAGATCATGCCTATCTCCACTGTTGTTTAATATTTTTCTGCAACCTCTGGACAGTTAATTCAGTTTTAAGATTTTAGAATTTTTACATATGTAGATGATATACAACTGCTAGTTCCAATAGGTAATCTAATCTAATATCAGTACTTATAGACCGATTATATCCCCATAAAATGGGCCCAGAGCAGTTTATGATTTCTGTAAAAAAATCAGAAAATCACAATTAACTCTTTGCCATACATTTTTTTTTTAAATAAAAAAAGTTTTAAGTGTTTAGAAAAAGACACATATGAAGATTGATTTCTAATCAGTAAGGGAATGGGAACTTGATATTCCCCCTTTCTGTGGTTTTTGCAACTACATTAAAATTGGTTTAACATAGTATATAAGGGTACTTATTTGTATCTGGGGCAATGTAGGGTTAAATGACTTGCCCAAAGTCACAAGGAGCTGTGGTGAGACTTGATTCTAGTTCCCCAGGATCAAAGTCTGCTGCACTAACCACTAGGCTACTCCTCCACTCCAGGGAATGGGAATGGGACTTGATATATTGCCTTTCTGTGGTTGTTGCAACTACATTCAAAGCGGAAGATCATTCCAGACCTGAGTCACCTTATAAGAAAAGATTGTTCTAATATTGTTTTATAAAAAAAACAACTTGAAGGAAGAAAAAAACAAGGAATAATGGTTCCTCTCCCTAGAAGGATTTCAACCCAAAGGTAAAGCAAACAGAGCAGATAAACTGTCTGGAGCCATACTGTTTAAAATTTTAAAAACAAGGGATAAAATGGGGAAAAAAACCCCAAGATCATTACTTCTAATAAAGCAAAATCAATATTTGATTTTGAACCCTCTATCAAGCCCTCTATAAAGATAATTAATATTTCTAGAACTGAAGTTGTTTGCTTCAGGAAACAGAACTAGCCTCAAATATGTAAACCTAGAACTGAGGGAATCAAGATTTTGATAAAACGCTCCTGGAATTTAAGGGTTATGATCACTGTTCCCTCTGAGTTGAGCCAGAGTCCTCCAACCACAGTCCTGCCAGTGGAGGGTGCTGTTTTACTATCACATATTCAATAGTGAGAGATGGGCAAACTCTTCAGGACTCCATGGAACCTTCCTATCCCTAGAGATTGAAAACATAATAGTGAAGCCCCCCCCCCCCCTTCCATGGCAGCAGTGCAGTTGGAGGACTCCCACTCAGCTTAGAAGGAACAGTGGTTATGATGGATTTGGATTGTTCTTTTTTTATCCCAATTTTCCCTGGTCTCATAAAAAGCATACTTTAAATTCATTTGGTGAAGCAATTGAAACCAATTTTACATTGGTCAGTAGTACAGGCCTTTCTAATTAGTGTACTGGATTACTGCAATTCACTGAAGAAAAATATAAGAATATTCTGTGCCTGGAGCCATGCAGACAACTGCCATGCTCCACCGAGGGGTGAATGGAGAAGGCGATGGAAGCATCTAAAAAAGGTCCTGTTGGCTAGGGTCCCAATCTCTTTGTCTCCAGTGAAGATAGATGCTGTTGAAGGTTCAAGTGCATCTGGTGGGCAGTCATGGTCACCAGATCCTGGACAAACTCTGGATAGGAGCAAGGGCTGGTGGTTCTGAAATACTTACCAGCAATGTTGGAACCTATTTCTCTTACAGCTAAACTGCAAGTAATAACTTTAGATACTTTATGATATGCAATTGCTGATTTAAAAAAGCTCAGTTTTAAATATAAGATTTGCAAGTAGCAAATTTGGCTGAAACTGTATCTGCTCATTCAACTCAAATAGTTGAACATAGAAAAAAGTTGCAAGAATTAGATCAGAAGATGGTAAAACCTGAAACTTTGGAGATGGTTATAATAAAATAAAATATGGCCTTAAACCAAAGATTGGAATTGCTAGAAAATTACTCTCATTCAAAAAAACTTTAGATTTGTTAACTTTCCAAAATAGTTTGGAATTTCTCCATTGGATTGTGTTATCTTATTGTCTCTCACCCTGCCCTTTTTGGCAGCTTGAACTCTAGCAGTAGTACCAAGAAACTAACACTTGGGGGGGGGGGGGGGGGGGTGTCAGAGGCACTATTTTGAACCCAACTGCCCAATGGAGCAGGAATAACTGGGGATTACCCCTGCTCACCATTAGCCCATTAGAGAAAGTTTCCAGAAAGACAAGGAGGGGGGCAGGGGAGGCTATACATGCTGTTGAGGAGAGGGAGTTCTGGGGGAAGGTGGGTGGCTACCGGAGATATGACAGGGTGGGAAGTCTGACGTGTGTATTGTGGGGTTTGGAGGTGGGGTGAGGAGGGAGATGTTCCATTTGCCTTTAACTGCCCATCAAGCTGGCACTTGTGTATACCTTGGGGCTGATGGAGAAAATGTTTGATATCTATATTTTAGGCAATACGCTCCCCCTCCCCCATACAAGAAAAATAGTATGGGATTGGCAACACTAACAAAACATCCTCCAGGACCTTTCCAACAACCATTGCAAGGGAGACTCAGCAGCCCCAACATAACATCCACTGGATTTCCTCCCAATTATACTCATGACAGAGATGTTATGGCTCCAACTAGGGTCACTTTAGCCTATTAAGCTTTTATTTTTTTCCAGACTACCCCTCCCCCAAAATTACACTGCCAAATAAAAACTGAATCAACTTTCAAGGAACAATCATTTAAAATTTTTTACTTTGTCATGTCATATCAAACTTCTTGAGAAACAGAAGTACCCTATCTAAAGATGATCAACAGCCAACACAATATGCCATGAATTTTTATTAACTCCTATATGGGAGTGAAGTCTGATGTATTTAAAGAATGTGACTGAATCTGGGTATAAACCGAACAGATCCAGGGACCCTTTTACTAAGCCACGTAAGCATCTACATGTGCCCAACACACGCCAAAAGGGAGTTGCCGCCTGGCTACTGTGTGGCTCTTGCGGTAATTTAATTTTTGGCGTGCGTCCGATACGTGTGTCTGGAAGATAATTTTTATTTTCGGCTGCGCAACAAGTGGCATTTGGTGCACGTAGGTAATTACCACCCGGTTACTGCGTGAGACTTTACCGCTAGGTCAATGGCTGGTGGTAAAGTCTCAGACCCAAAATGGACACGTGGCAATTTTCATTTTGCCGCACATCCATTTTCAGCAAAAATGTTTAAAAAGGCATTTTTTTGTTGGTGTGCTGAAAAATGATTCTGCGCACGCCCAAAACCCGTGTCTACACTACCGCAGGCCATTTTTCATTGCGCCTTTGTAAAAGGACCCCCCCCAGTTCTGTAAATGTATCCTGCACTCACTGAAACTCCCTCAGTAGTAGGTACAGAGCAACAGAAACTGAAATGCTAGGAGAATCTCTTTAGTACAATCACGCACACCAAACACAGAAGAAAGGATCCACAAATTAGAAATATGCAAAAACTGAACTGGAAACCCCAAGAATTCAGATTCGGAATGTGCATTACTGGAGAAATAGAAACCAAAATGCATTTCCTCCAGCACTGTGCAAAATATAAAAATAGAAGAGATGCTGCACATTCAAGTACCCAAAGTAAAAAAAAAAAACACCTGATTTTTTTCTCTCTTTGTTGTCTGGACATTTTGGATCCTAACAAAACACTCCATTCCTACACCCTAAAAAAGCTCTAGTTTTCTACAAGACTCTTACAGCTACCAGTTCTGTATAGCACTGATCTAATGAGGCACTCACATTTTACTGTTATGTGTGGTATTACTATAAAAATAGAAAATGAGAATCAAATACAGGAAGTAAATGCTAGAACTCCCAAGAAAGCAGAATCCTCTTCATCCTTTCCAGTCAGGTCCATTTTGACCAGCTATATGGCCTGGGCAAACGTCTTTGGATGGACCCCAGCTTGCTCCTTTCCCCAAATTATGCATTCAATAAATGCTGAATCACCATGGTACAATCACCTTTACATTATTTTTTGCTTTGTCATAATTAAACGTTTTGGGATGCAGAAGAATCCAGTAAATGTGTCAAACAGCTGAGATCAACCTACTGTGAAGAATTAAGGGTTTCACCTACCCCTACATGCAAGTGAAGTCTGGGATCTACACTGGATGGGATATAACCCTACTTCTATAAAATATTTCCTCAATAATGGGTGCAGAGTAGAGCTACGATATTTTCCCTCTATACACAGCATGCCAAAAAGCAGTTCTAAATCTGAAGTCACACAAGCTGTCTCCAGTAGCAGATACACTGTGGTGAAATACAAAATTCTTTCAAAGGACATTCAGAACCCATTTAGCAAACTTGCTGTACCAGACAGTACAAACTGTCAGCACTCAAATAGCAAACAAACTTATCTATGAAATATGATATTACAGCAGATGCTAGAACATAGATACACCTCCTAATGGAACTCAGAAGAAATTGGACTTTTACAGATCCAAGTTTCCAAGTTTAATTAGTGTTATATATCGCCCAGTCAGTAGGCCTTCTGAGTGGTTTACAATATATACATATATATTAGAAGAGCAAGCAGAGATAAATACAGCCAACATAATAGCATGACTTCCTACATTCCCCTCAAAAAGATGAATGAGAAGTTGGTCAAGATAATTAGCTCATGTCAGAGTAATGCACCGTAGGTGTCTCTAAATAGAAACGTTTTTAGGCCTTTTGAAAATTTCTGTAGGGAATGTTCCAACTGGAGATTGTAAAGGGAATGTGGAAAACCGTAGGGACCTGGGAGAAACACAGGGAACCAGATCCTACAACCCCCAAAAAGCCACAGAGGAGATTCTCCCTTACCGGCCGCTTTTACCCAAGAGACAACTTAGGGGCAAGAACTACAAATCCCAGCAGCCACCTTGGGAAAAAGAGAGACAAACCAGGGTGCATTCACAAGAGTCACCAGAAGGGGGCTGCAGGAGAAGGAGTAATACTAATTCTCCAACCTGGGGGAAAGAGAGGTGGAACAGGTGGGAAAAAGAAGAGAAAAAACCCGAAAGGGTTAATGAGGAAGATGAGGAGCAGCTGGGAAGAGGGTGGGGCGAGGAGAGTATGGACTGGGCTCCTGAGAAGGAGAAGGAGGAGTTTGGGCCTTGGTCCATGGAGCTGACAGTACCCGAGCCAACCCTGGAGGAGCCCATGGATGTATCAGCTCTGGCCCAGAGAAAGCCACAGAAGTAAGACAATCCCTGGCTAAGCAGGCCAGAGAAAGAAAGGGGTCATGCGGGAGGAGGTCAGAAGAGTAAGTAAAAGTCTGACCAAGAGGGTGGGACCCCAGGCTTTGAGCCCGCGCAAAGCCAGAGGAACTGTGGATTTAAAAAGTCAAGTTATATTGCTGTTTTTGAGAGCTTGGGGATGCATGAACTGTGGATTTAAAACCCCAAGTTATATTGCTGATTTTGAGAGCTTGGCGGCGACTGGAACTGTGGATTTAAAACCCCCAAGTTATAATGTTATTTTGGAGAGCTTGGCTACCTGAATGGTGAATTTTAAAGCCAAGCTGTATTGAGCTGTTTTTTTCTCATGTGTTTTGAGCCCGGGCTGGATGGGGACTGTTTTTTTTTCATGTGTTTTGAACCCAGGCTGTATGGGGACTGTGTTATAACAAGCCTGGGTGGTGCTAAATAAGACTTTCTTTCTTTTGGAGCCGCTCCGCCCAAGGAAACCGGGAAAAGGGGAACCAGCGGCTGAAGCCTGGGCTGTGTTCTACCAAGCTGAATGAGAGAACAATAAAAGGGAAAAGTGCGTGTTTGATCCTGATGTTGTTTTATTTGTTTTGTTGAAAAAGACTTGTATGCTAGAGGCTGCTGAGAAGGGCGGATAGCCCTCGAGGCTGAGCGACGCCCAGCAACCTATTACAATTGGTGTCAGAAGTGGGATTTAAATTTTTTTTTTGAACCTGTCGCTCGAAGAGGTCGAGACCAGCCCAGCAGAAAAGCCCGACGGAGGGGCCAACGCTGATAAAGGCGCAGACCCATCTTGGGTTCCGGTAAGCGGGGCCTAGACAGGTGGGGGCCGGAGGGATCTTAGAAAGACCCAAGGAAGTGGGGGAAATCGCACTTGGAGTGGTCCTCTGTTTTTTTTTCTTCCAGGAGGCGGTTCTGGAGCCCGGGGATGGATCCGAAGGAAATCTTCGCGTGGATGACCATGCAGTTCCAAAAACAGCAGGAACTAACAGCTAAGATGGTGGAGGACTCCTTGACGGCGGCGAGAGACCAACAGCAGCCGGTGCTAAAGATGCTCCAGGAGTTCTTTCAGAGGGGGATCCCCGCTCCAAGGGACATGGACCCAGCAGCCTTAGGACCATGGACTGGAGACAGCGGTGCGGTAGGAACACTATCCATGAACACACTGACCTGGGGAAAGTTAACAGAGCAGGACAATGTGGATGATTTCCTAACAGCCTTTGAAAGGGTGGCCGTGGCTGCTAGTTGGCCGCAAGAACAGTGGGCCATGCGTTTAGTCCCTTCCCTGGCAGGGGAGGCCCTGGCCGCCTTTAGAGACCTGTCTCCAGGCGATGCTGCCCACTATGGGAGGCTAAAAGAGGCCATTAAGGACCGTTATGGCCTTAGTACCCAGGCCTATAGGCGGAAGTTTCGCGCCACTAAGTGGGAAAAGGGAGAAACCCCGAAAGCTGTGGCCAATAGGTTGATGGACTTATTAAAAAGATGGTTAGAACCCGACCACCACACTATCCAGGAAATTCTCCAAGAATTGGTGGTGGAGCAATTCCTCCAAGGCCTACCTGGAGAAATAAGAGCAGAATTGGTAAAAAGAGGCTGTAAGACAGTTGAGGGAGTGACTGCCGGGTTGGAGTGGTATCTGGAAGCCCAACAGTGGGGAGGACCCAAGAGGGAAGGGGGAAAGCCCCGACCCCAGGGGGGTGGGGGTACCAAAAGTTGCTCCTCCAAGATGGGGCAAAAGGAAGGGATGCCGGACTCCACTTGGCTGGGGAAAAAGAAAGGAGGGCTCCCATGGGAGGGAAGGAAGGTGACCTCTTATGGCGTACAGCAGTGTTATAAGTGTGGGAGAACGGGGCATTTCAGAAAGGATTGCCCGGGTCGGGAGGGATGGATCTCCCAGGTTAACGAGGGATTTAAACCCAGGTATACGGCCCCTTTAGAGGTGGAAGGTTTACCGGTAGTGGCCATGTTGGACTCCGGGGCAGACCAGTCCATGATCTCCCGGCGGTTATGGGACCGAATAAGAGGGAGGAGGAATAGGGGACGAGAGACCTATGAGGGAGCGGTAGCAATACAGTGTATCCATGGGGCCAGTACACGATACACCCTCCATAGAGTGAACCTAAAAGGGCCCACAGGCGACATAGAAATGGCTATGGCGGTTCTTCCAAGGTTACCCCAGGAGATGATTTTGGGAAGGGATTGGCCTCCCTTTTCTGATTGTATTAGAGAGAGTAGAGTATGGGTAACTACTCGGGCTCAGGCTCTTCGGGACCTGGAGGGGCAAGAAGAGGGAATAGAAGATATCTTTCCTTTCCAGGGCGAGGTCTTAGGGGAGCCGGGAAAAGAGAGAAAAGGGAAGGCCGTGAAAAAAAAGGAGAAGAGGGGTAGACAGGAGGCATTGGAGCAGGTGAGGGCCGAAAGCTATCTACCGGTAGCCCCAAAAGAACTGAGGGAACAGTTTCCTCAATTTCACAGGGAACAGGCAAATGATCCGACATTAGAATATGCCTGGGGGAGGGCCCGACAGGGGGAAGATCAAGAGGCTCCGGGGTTCCGGATAGAAGGGGACATCTTATATCGGCAAGTGCCAAACTGGGAGAGCCCTGAGGGGGGGCGACAGCTGGTAGTTCCCCAGGCTTTCCGTCCCCTGGTCATAAGGCTCGCGCATGATCACCCGTTAGGGGGGCATAAGGGCACCCAAGCCACCTTGACTCAGATTTTGGCTAGATTTTATTGGCCGGGAGTCTATAGGGAGGTGGAAAATTATTGTAAATCCTGCCCCAACTGTCAGAAGGTGTCGGACAGGTTCCCGCCCAAAGCCCCTTTAAATCCTATTCCGAGGGTGGAACAACCGGGGAAAAGGATAGCAATGGATATTATTGGCCCAGTCACGAAATCAAAAAGGGGTTTCTTATATGTGTTGGTGGTAATGGATATGGCCACGAGATATCCATGGGCTGTGCCTCTAAGGGGCATATCCGCTAAAGTTATTGGCCGGGAGCTAATAAAAATATTCTGTGAGGTGGGTTTTCCCCGGGAGGTTCTGACGGATAGGGGATCCAACTTCATGTCCAGGACCCTAAAGCAAGTGTGGGAGGCGTTTGGGATACAACATCTCCGTACAGCGGCCTACCATCCCCAAACCAATGGGATGGTAGAGCGGTTTAATAAAACCTTAAAGGGGATGATAAAAAGAGCTCTAGGGGAAGATAGGACCAGCTGGGACCAACTGCTGCCTTTTGCGTTATACGCTTACCGAGAAAAGGTGCACGACTCTTTAGGAGTGTCCCCTTTTGAACTCCTGTTTGGCAGGAGGCCCCGGGGCATTTTGGACATACTGCAAGAACAGTGGGTAACCCCAGAGGCCACGGATCAGTCAGTAGTCGAGTACTTACAGGATCTGAGGGCAAGATTGGGTAAGATACAAGAATATTCCCAGGAGAGGTTCGAAGAGAACCAAAATCTCCAAAAGAAGTATTATGATAGGGGTACTAAAGAAAGGGAGTTTCAACCAGGGGATAGAGTGCTCATATTAATCTCGGAGGACCCGCATAGGTTCGCTTCTAGGTGGAAGGGCCCCTGGGTGGTGAAGAAGCGTCTAGGTCCCCTCACGTATGAGGTAGAAAACGAGAAGGGAAGAGTCCAAACTTTCCATGTAAACCTGATAAAACCCTGGGTAGCCAGGGTAGGCTTACCGGCTAGGGTGGAAGAAAAAGAGGGAGAGGAGTTGGGACCCCAAATAAGGGATATCTTCCAGCCTGGGGAGCCGGGGGTTAATCCCCATTTGACCCCGGTACAAAAAAAGGAGTTAGGGAGCTTACTAAGAAGGTTTAAGGACGTATTAACAGCTTGCCCTGGAAGTACCCAGCTAGTGCAGCATGACATAGTAACGGAGAGGGGAAAGATAGTACGACAAAAACCCTATAGGCTTTCTCCCATGAAAAGGCAAGAGGTAATAAAACAAGTGCAGGAAATGTTAAACTTTGGGGTGATTGAGGAATCCAATAGCCTCTGGTCCAGCCCCGTGGTGCTAGTACCCAAGCCCGAGGGGGAGTGGTGGTTCTGTATCGATTTCCGCCAGCTAAACACCATTTCTCGGGCAGACGCCTATCCCATGCCCTATATTGAGGAGCTGGTGGACCGGTTAGGAACCGCCCAATATCTCACCACCCTGGACTTAACAAAAGGGTATTGGCAAATCCCACTTACTCCCGGGGCTCAGGCAAAGACAGCTTTTAGCACACCAATGGGCCTGTACCAGTTCAAAAGGTTGCCTTTTGGCCTGAATTCAGCAGCTGCGAGCTGTCAAAGATTGCTAGATCGGGTTCTTAGACCACATCAGGCCTACGCAGCGGCGTACATGGATGATGTGGTCATACACAGTGGGGAATGGGATACCCATGTGGGACAGGTAGGGGCGGTGCTGCAGGCTTTCCGAGAGGCAGGACTCACCCTGAACCCAAAGAAATGTCATTTTGCACAATTTCGGGTGAAGTATTTGGGTTACAATGTGGGCCGAGGGGAGGTGAGGCCCTTGATAAATAAGGTTAAAAGCATACAGGAGTTTCCCCGCCCAAACACCAAAAAGCAATTGAGGCGCTTCCTGGGAATGGTAGGATACTACCGCCGTTTCATCCCTCTGTTTTCAGCTATGGCCACCCCCTTGACGGACATGCTAAGAGGGAAGAACCCTGATCATTTGAGATGGGGGGAGGGGGAACTGACGGCTTTTGAACAGATGCAGAAGGCCCTGTGTCAAGAGCCGGTCTTGAAGGCAGTAGATTTCGAGAGGCCCTTTATCCTGCAAACAGATGCCTCAGGGAGGGGGTTGGGGGCGGTACTATCCCAGGAGCATAACAGGGAAGAACATCCCGTGTTATATTTGAGCCGAAAATTATTGCCCCATGAAGAGCATTACTCCACAATAGAGAAAGAATGCTTGGCCATACGGTGGGCCGTACAGGAATGTAATGTTTATTTGGAAGGAAAAAAATTCAAACTGGTAACGGACCATGCTCCATTGAAATGGCTGAACATGATGAAAAACAATAATGGACGATTAATGCGATGGTACCTAGCTTTACAGCCATTTCAATATGAGGTGGAGCATCGTCCTGGGAAGTGTTTGGCTCATGTGGACGCCCTATTCAGGGTAGACGAAGAAAAGGGAGCAAATGAAAGAAAAGGGAGAGAGGCGAGCTTAAGGGGGGGGGGGGGTATGTAAAGGGAATGTGGAAAACCGTAGGGACCTGGGAGAAACACAGGGAACCAGATCCTACAACCCCCAAAAAGCCACAGAGGAGATTCTCCCTTACCGGCCGCTTTTACCCAAGAGACAACTTAGGGGCAAGAACTACAAATCCCAGCAGCCACCTTGGGAAAAAGAGAGACAAACCAGGGTGCATTCACAAGAGTCACCAGAAGGGGGCTGCAGGAGAAGGAGTAATACTAATTCTCCAACCTGGGGGAAAGAGAGGTGGAACAGGTGGGAAAAAGAAGAGAAAAAACCCGAAAGGGTTAATGAGGAAGATGAGGAGCAGCTGGGAAGAGGGTGGGGCGAGGAGAGTATGGACTGGGCTCCTGAGAAGGAGAAGGAGGAGTTTGGGCCTTGGTCCATGGAGCTGACAGTACCCGAGCCAACCCTGGAGGAGCCCATGGATGTATCAGCTCTGGCCCAGAGAAAGCCACAGAAGTAAGACAATCCCTGGCTAAGCAGGCCAGAGAAAGAAAGGGGTCATGCGGGAGGAGGTCAGAAGAGTAAGTAAAAGTCTGACCAAGAGGGTGGGACCCCAGGCTTTGAGCCCGCGCAAAGCCAGAGGAACTGTGGATTTAAAAAGTCAAGTTATATTGCTGATTTTGAGAGCTTGGGGATGCATGAACTGTGGATTTAAAACCCCAAGTTATATTGCTGATTTTGAGAGCTTGGCGGCGACTGGAACTGTGGATTTAAAACCCCCAAGTTATAATGTTATTTTGGAGAGCTTGGCTACCTGAATGGTGAATTTTAAAGCCAAGCTGTATTGAGCTGTTTTTTTTCTCATGTGTTTTGAGCCCGGGCTGGATGGGGACTGTTTTTTTTTTCATGTGTTTTGAACCCAGGCTGTATGGGGACTGTGTTATAACAAGCCTGGGTGGTGCTAAATAAGACTTTCTTTCTTTTGGAGCCGCTCCGCCCAAGGAAACCGGGAAAAGGGGAACCAGCGGCTGAAGCCTGGGCTGTGTTCTACCAAGCTGAATGAGAGAACAATAAAAGGGAAAAGTGCGTGTTTGATCCTGATGTTGTTTTATTTGTTTTGTTGAAAAAGACTTGTATGCTAGAGGCTGCTGAGAAGGGCGGATAGCCCTCGAGGCTGAGCGACGCCCAGCAACCTATTACAAGATGCAAAGGTAATGAATTTCAAAGAGTGGGGCCTGTTACACTATGGTGCTCATTTTCAAAAGAGAAAAACATCTCAAAAATGGCATAAAGTGACATTTGGATGCTTTTCACCAAAAAAGTCCAAATTGTAATTTTCAAAACTCGGATTTGAGATGTTTTTCTCTGCGGTGCGTCTAAATTACAAGGGGGCATGTTGAGGACGGGATTTGGGTGTCCCCAACACTTGGACATTTTTCCTCCATAACGGAACAAACCAAAAATGTTCAGGGCTAAAAGTTAGATGCTTTGGTCTAGACTTGTTTCAATCACGCTTAAGTCACAAAAAGGTGCTCTAAATGACAAAATGACCACTGGAAGGATTAAGGCATTACCCTCACTTACTCCCCAATTGGTCACTGACCCCCTCCCACTCCCCAAAGATGTGAAAGAAACAGTGCATACCAGCCTCTATGACAGCTTCAGATGTTATGGCTAGTCCTATAACAACAACAAGCAGGTCCCTGGTGTAGCCTAGTGGTCAGTGCAGTGTACTATAGAGAAAGGTACCTAGGCCCATATCCTACTCTGTTACACTTGTGGTAGAAAGTGTTAAATACTCCAAAACCCACCAAAAGCCTACCGTACCCACACATAGATGACACCTGCAGGCATAAGGGCTATTAAAGTGATGTACAGTTGGGTACAGTAGGTTTTTGGTGGGTTTTGCAGGGCTCACCATACAATATAAGGGGGTAACGGTGAGATGTGTACCTGGGACCTTTTATGTGAAGTCCTTAGGTTGCTACACTGCTCTGCTGGGATGTCTGTGTGGCCAGTCTACTAAGAATGCTCCCCCCCCCCCAATATATCTCAATGGATTGTTTTTGTGTGTTTTTCTCTTGGACATTTTCCCCCCAAAATGGTCTTAAAAGATAGATGCACTGAGTACAAAAACATCTAGCAAATGTCCATTTTCAAAACAAAAGGTTGGACGTTTTTCTGGGTTGAAAATGTCCATGTTCACTACTTGGTTATCTAGACGTTTTTCACAAAACTTCCAAAAGCATATTTAGACGTCATATCGAAAATACCCCTCTACATATTCTAGTTCTTATGGTATCATCTTCTTAATCTCATTCCTTTCTTCTGATTCCACCTTAGTTTCTTTTGTTTTAATTTAAACGTCATATTTTCATTTTTAAAATCTTCTCATTCATTTTCCATTTTCCACATTTCCTCTGAAGTTCAGCAACAAGAGCACGAGGCACGGGAGGCTCTGCCTCTGTGCAGCACCATCTCTCCCTGCAGTCCACCCTTGATCCCCATGCTTTCTGTTCAAAAGTGGGCCATGGGTATCTATCATGTGCAGGCAACACTGCCTCTTCCAGTGGCTGCCACTGAACAGGAAGATGATGCACTGCAGCGAGACACAGTGCTGCACAGGCCAGCCTTGTGCTTGTGCCTTGTGCTCTTGTTGCTGAACTTTAGGGAAGTTAAAGGAAATGGAAAAGAAAGGGATGGAGTTAAGAAAGGAGAGATGGAAGAGAGGCAAGGGAAGAAAGGGTAGAGGAGAAACAGATGATAAAGCCAGGTATGGCAGAGATAATAGAGGCAGAGGAGGAGAAGAGGGAGAACTGAAGGGAGGGATGGAGAATGGACAAGGCATGAGGGAGAAACACCATGGTCAGACTCCTCATGGCTCAACTTTGAACAGAAAGCATGGGGATCAAAAGAGGAAGCAGGCTGTGGGACCTCTGACCATTTGCAGCACTGCCTCTCTTCACGGCCTGTGCTGCTCCATCGCATCATCATCCTGCTTCAGATTCCCTGCTGCCATGGTAACCCTGCTCTCTGCTTCCCTAGTACTGCCTGTGCCTGCTCTGCACTGTTTCAATAGGTAAGTCAGGGGACTAGTGGCTAATTAGAGCAGGCAACCAGAAAAGCTCATGCTTTTACCAATGGATTTCCAGTTATGCTGGAACTGGGCTAGTTCATTTTGTCCATAGGCAAAAGCAGCCCTGGCCCCAACATAACACCCACTGAGTTCTCTCCCAACCATATTAATGACAGGGATTCTGTAGCCCCAGAATAACACCTCTCTTTCCCAATCCCCTCCTTCAGCAGGTGTTCCTCCTCATTACTCTTTCCGATGAGGTCTTAAAAGATAACCATGCAAACTATTATGATGCAGACCAAATTCAGAACATTTTGGACCTTTGTATAAGACAGGATACCCAACCTCAGTCATGCAGATTTACTTTAAAGGGTGTTTTACTTTTTACCAATTATTTCAGCCTCTGATTCTAATTAGCCAATTAATTTTTCGGCAAAAACTAGGGGTTCACTTTCTATTTCACACACTGATTCTGAATTAGTCTTATTGTTCCTGCTTTGCACTTTGTTGTGAAGAAACATAGAATTGTTTAATTTATGCTCTTGCATAAAATTGAATTGCATGAGAAAAAAATGGTTTTAATTAAACAAAGGTATCATGGTCTGACTGACTCTCTTCCATGGCAACTCTTCCCTTCTGGATACCTCCATCTTTGCAGCTCACCAAAGGCTGATTCCAGAGACAAGGTTAGGCAGATATTTTCTTGACCTTCATCTTGTCCATTACCTCCTTTCAAGGTATTACAAGAACTTCGTCCAATCTCTATTCGAAGTTAGTAGGCAGTTGCTAGTTTGACTTTTCCTCATTCATTTTCTACTTTTAGGTTCCCTGTCCGCAGTTGGTCTGGGCAATGTAAGTTTCTTCAGTACCTGAGATCTGGCAGGAAATATCCTCAGATACTGACCTTCATCTCCACTCATATCAGCAGTCAGTGCAATATCGTCTGTTACCTTCTTTTCATCTCCTGCCTCCTCCACAGCTCAAGTACATACACCCAGACAGTAGATTCAGAATTCACAGCATCTCCTATCTATCTATCTATCTATCTATCTATCTATCTATCTATCTATCTATCAAGCAGACACGTGTGTACTGAATTTCAATATGCCCTTGAAAAGAAGGCTGTGTTTTGACTGGAAATGGTGAAAGCCAAATGGCAGGCACTTGGTAGATTGAAAGAAACAACTAATCAAGAAAATCAACCTAAACAAATTGATCAGAAAAGAAAAGTTAGTGCTAGGTAGGGATCCAGTCTCCACATTTTCTGATTTCAGGGAGTATTAAACTCAGTGTCAATGTCACCCTTTCTCACACACCCCTCAGCAAAACATCCCAGTTATACTCAGCCATTCTCACACCCCCCACTCACACTCATCCATTCTAATACAGCACTCAGCAAAACACCCTACTCACACTCACCTGTTCTCATACACCCCTCAGCAAAACAATCCCAATCACACACCCCAGAATAGCACCCCCTCTCACATTCACCCCTCAGTACCACACCCCCACTGACACCCGTTCTCACACACCCCAGAGTATCACACCTCTACCATACTCACCCCTCAGCATTATACCCCCACTCGCACACACTACAGAATAACACCCCCCACTCACATTCATCCGTTCTCACACACCCCTCAGCAAAACAGTCACATTCACCCATTCTCACATACCTCTCAGCAGGAACCCCCCACTCAAACCCTCTTCACCAGTACACCCCCATTCACACTCATTAATTCTCACACTCACCCCTCAGCAGTACACCCCCGTTCACACTCACCCACTCTCACATGTTATTAACACTACAATCTTGACAGGTTGTGCCAAAGGACATCATGCTCAGGAGGTAAAGTAAGGCTCCCTTTACTGAATGCTCCTCCAGAACCACTGAAATTGTTATCCAATGACTGAGCAACACCAGCGGGGACAGCTAGTTCTAGATAAATCATGCGATTTTCTCTCTTCTATGGTATTTTCTTTTTCTTACTCTCGTGTTTCCTTCTTTCCACTGTCCTTCCTTTAACCTTGCAACATTCATCTAATGGCTCTCCTTGTGGTTTGTAAAACACTTTGCAATACAAACTGCATGAGATGGAACGCTATAAATGAAATTGTTTTTCTAAAGCATTTCTGAAGGGATCATGCAGTCCTAATTTACTCTTCAGAATATACTGCTGATGAAATTTATACTAATCAGTTTTTACTCTTTGTTCTCAAGGGGATCTGTAAATCCAAGCTGTCAACTTCAAGTTTCACAGCACTGTTAAATGCACTGTCACTCAGGCATAGTATTAAAACAAAAATGTACTAATCAATGGAACGAACAATAAGAATTAAAAATGATCATTTTCAACATTACTGTATTTTCAGTCTGTGCAAACTCTGTAAAACACTAGGGCAAACCTTTAAACTCCTATGCATTTGGCGGATGGTAGGTACATTTCCGACCTCTCATCTGCTCAACTGGTAGGTCACCTACATACCAATGCTTAAATTAACCTGACCAAGGTTAAAGAGCTGCTGAGAGAATCAGTGGAACTAAGAAGTGAAAACATTCAGATCCTGGCACAAAGAGAGGTTGACAGAAAGAAACAAAGGTCCACGTTTGGGAGAAACAGGTTAATGCCAGTTCAGGAGGTGCAGAAGTAGCTTCCTTCTTTCCGACAGATGGAGCCTCTTTAATTTCAGTTGAGCAATCCCTGCCCCATCTTTCACTCTCATCTATCTGCTGTTTCTCTTGGATTATTACCTGTTAAGGAGAATGATGTTAGACTGAGCTCTGGAGAAGTAACAGTATCTACCATGGGGTCCCACTCTGTACTCCATTTATTCTACCTGATGATGCTGCAGTGGTACAGGGTGAGGCTACTTTTAAGGAAATTTCATTATCAGATATTTGGAAGGTGGTTTCCCGTATTCAGCTGTGTACCTTTTCCAAAGGGATACTAGATCTCAGATTGACTGCTGTTGATAGATGCACTGCTATGATAGACCTCAGGTTGCTGGTCTTCAATGTGCTAATGCTGCTGGGGAAAAAAGAGTCTCAGCAGCCTCAGTACATCAACAAGGCTTGGCTTGTGCTTTGCTTGTACCTCACTGGACATTTTGCTCAGCATATTTGCATTCATAACATTCACTGAAATTGTTTTGACTCCTGAGGCAGACGCATTGTGGCACCGAAATGCAGACTGCATCGAGTCTTTGCCATTTTACTGTATCTTTTAATAAATATCCTTTGTTGGAACCACTGGTCCACCCCCTTCTTTTTGGTTGTGTTTTAAATTTGCCTTTTCAACTAGGGGGTTGTTTTCTGTTTCCTTTGGATTCTAGTGTCGATCTTGCAACATGTGTGTGTAAGTGCCAAGTTTCCCAAAACTACACATACAAGAGGAGCCAATGAAGGAGCCAAATGAAATCGAAGCTGTATCAAGCTGGAAACAAAGAATGTGGGGGAGTCAAAATTGTACTTCATGCTTTGGCTTCTCTTGCTTGGCTGTGGGCGGGGCAGGAGTGCCACAGAAGGTGCATTTCTGGCTTAGGACACTTGTGAGTGAAATAACTGTTTTATACATTTTTGAAGCAGTGGTACACCACAGAAGTATGCACAATTGTCCACTCATTGGCTGGTGGAGACCCTGAGCTCAAATAATAAGCAGCTGATACTTATGACTACCTCAGATTAGAACAGGTGTAAATTCTCTAAAACATATACATAAGTATTGCCATACTGGGACAGATCAAAGGTCCATCAAGCCCAGCATCTTGTTTCCAATCCAAGTCACAAATACCTGGCAAGATCATTCTAAATGGGATGGAAGTGCATATATATTTTTTCAAACTGCCCAGGCCATGCTTGCTCCCTTTAAATTTGTGCATCCTATGGTTTTTACCCCCAATTCTGTAAATTGCACACAGTTATAGAATAGGGCCAGTTACATGCGTAACATAATTAATTAGTACTAAATCAGCAAATAATTGGTGATAAATTCCAATAATTGATGTTAGCAAGCACTAATTGCTGCAAATTTGCAATTGCGTGTGTAACAGACTTACGCAACGCATCTGGCTTCTCTCATGTGAAAATGCAAAGGGGGCATTAATGTGGGAGGGGTATGGGAGTGTCAGCGGTGTTCTGACTATTCTTGCATGCACTGTACAGAATAGTTGTATTTATGCTTCCAACTTCCGCATTTAGGTGCCACCATTTAGGCGAGCCATAGACACGGTATAAATGGTTGCGTCTAAAGTTGGCAGGAAACTGTGGACTTACGTTAGTATTTTATAACAGTTTGGCACACAACTCTGCCATCATGGAATACTAGATTAGTGCCCAGCTTTTGGCGCCAAACTTTAACTATACAAACTAAAAGGATGAAACAAGAGAGCATCACATCAAGTGCAAACAACAGTCTAAAAAGATCTCTCTCAAAAAAAAGAGTAAAAATTAAACACATTTATTAATTATATTACAAAAATTCCAAATCTTTCAGTGCAAGCAGTCCAAAAAATTTCAAGAACCATTCTCTCATGATTTTATAAAATGCCAAACTTCCAGCTTTTTCAAATAGAAGAAGCAACCATGACCATATTTACATGGTGTTTCAAAAATATTCACAATTTGAAATTTCACTGCCAACTCTTCTGACTGAAGATGTGGCTCAAAGCTGTCAGCAGAGTTGGCTGTGAAATTTCAAATTGTGAATATTTTTGAAACACCATATAAATATGGTGATGGTTGTTTCTTTTCGTGAGAGAATGGTTCTTTAAATTTTTTGGACTGTTTGATTGCACTGAAAGATTTGGAATTTTTGTGCAAACTTTAGCTACCTACCATTCATAGAATTTACTCCATGCTGTATAATTAGCGAGACTGCAAAATCAGCACATACATATGTAGCACATTGTTGACATTGCATGTCAAGTGGTGCTTAGATGGTAGCTCTGGCTGCATCAACTAAGGCCGGTGCTGGGCTGACTTGTACGGTCTGAGTCCAACATATAGTAATCCGGTTTCGGATGGCCTGGAGAGATCTTCGATGGAAATTCCAATAGGTTGGAACGTGAGGACAATGCCGGTCAGACTTCTATGGTCTATGTCCCAGAAACAGCAAAGAAGGACCACGATCAAGTATATAATATCATGTTCATTGCTGATTTAATCTTGAATTAATAATGAATGTGATTGTTGGGCAGACTGGATGGACCGTTCAGGTCTTTATCTGCTATCACTTACTATGCTACTACATATGTTACATTCACATATGTAGAAGCCACATGAGCCTATAATGATCTCCTGTGTCAGATAACAATCACTTAACAAGAATCCCAGTCTTATACTCCAGCACATATTTGCAATTTCCCAGCAATAACCAAACACCATAAGCTAATAAATCCTTTAGAAATATTTCCATTATACAATTTCCCTAAATTACAGTTTAGTTTGAGATTACTTACATAGAAGAGCAGATGGCAGCAATTATTTATATAGGAATATCTCCACTGCAAATGAAGCTGGATTTGTAATGCTGGAAAAGGATCTCATTTTATTCGCATGCACAGCAGTCCTTCACAATCACGTTACTCAATCCAGACGGCATCTGACGTACCGGTAACTGAACTGTAAAGCACCAGGAGCCTCAACATACCACACACAACTGTTTCAGAAGGTGGGAAGGAATTGAAGAATGGTTCTGAGAAGCAAGAAAAGATCCTTGCTACTCCCCTTCCCCCTATATATATATATATATATATATATATATATATATATATATATATATAGGGGGGAGGGGAGTAGCAAGGATCTTTTCTTGTTTCTCAGTATCATTCGGCTAAACTCAGTATGAATAAATCCAACTACAATGAGAGTTTCTAAGGAAGTGCACCAGGTACAAATGCAGTTTTGATGCAAAGTAAATTCACTTGAAAAACCAGCATGAATGTCTGTACCAACACAATCTCTTTTTTTTTTAATATGACAGAAAGTATGAGTGAGTCTGTACCCATAAGGTCTCCAGACAGATACACAAATGAATTATTATCTTGACAGGGTGATGAAAGAGACAGTGATTTACTTCATTACTTATTATTTGACGCATAAGAACTGTGTACCCTCAATGGGTTTCTATTTGTGATATTTGAAAGAATGTCATAAATGATTAAAAGGAATAAAATCTCTGTGGGACAGAATCCAAATGCCTCCTCTGTCTCTTTGAGCCAGCCCAAATATCTATTTTGAAGTATAAGATACTCATTCATTCATTTACATGGTAAGGAATTTTACAGAACAGAAGCCGAAGTATATATACATCTCACACATAAACTTTTTATCTACAATTTGAAGTAAAAAAGTACTATTGACACAGTATTGATGCTATGGCTTAGAATATATAAAATTCTCCAATGTTGTATCATTGGCGTGAAGGCTGATAAAAGACCTCAACAATTCCTTTTCTCCCTTTTAAAGTTGTAGCCTTTATCAAATATAACACAACTAATCATCTTCCTATGTCACTGCTATCATACATGCAGTGTTGCATGGGAGGCCTCCTGAGCTATAAACTGGATCTGCACAATGCAACTCTGTGTTCCAGGTGTGAAAAAGTGAATCATGTCTGAAAGGGAAAACACAAGCATTATTTATGCCATCAGGCATAATAAGCTGTCAGCACCACTGCCAGGAGGACTGAACTGAATAATCAATTGCATTCTGCAGTCCTGTCATTCTTTATTCTGGTGGAGGCCTCAGGCATAAATAAACTATTGGACACAGTACTAATGACTGGGTCAGAGATAGCACTGAAGGGTTTATCCTAGTAGAAGCACTGGATATCTTTAGCTGCTGTCATGGCTCTAGTGGTCTCCAAGCTCAAAACCTGTAGAGGAGAAAAAATTTCAAATGACCCTGAGACTGTAACCCCCTGGGGCTTACTATGGTGATGGGAGTTAGTAGAGCTGCCTAAGGTGGGCGGCGTTGGGAGACTGTCACTGAAACAGTTGTAGATGTTATGAAAATATGATTGACAGTGTTCTTATGTATGGGGGTGGGGTTTAGATGGGATAAAAGCATTTGCCATACCGAGAGCGTGGTCTTTGGTTGCCCAAACCCCTGCCAGGACCTGTGGAGTTGAGGGGGTATCCTGCCAAGCATCAGAAGCAGAGGCTGCTATCACCAATTGATCTCTGCTGAGGAGTAGAGGTAAGGTGGCTCCAGGGAAGGGAGAAAGAGAATACCCCCAGAGAGTGAAACAGAGAAGTGACCTGTTCAATCCATAGGTGGGTAAAATGAACTACACCTCCAGGGGAAAGACGGACAAGAGCGTCTGGTCCTCGATTTAGTCTGGTAGCTAGGGAACCTCGATTTAGTCTGGTAGCTAGGGAACTTGCCTGGCAAGGGAGTGGGCAAGCTGCAGCCCCGAGCTACTCTGTGGGGTGAGATGAGCTTGAGAGTCAAGTGCAGAGTGGACATTTCATGAGATCAAAACTGAAAGTTTGTGTGCTTGACCAGAGCTGTGTGAATTCTGGAGTCTGTTAACCTGACTGATTGTTGAAGATTTTTCTTTAAGTTCCTGTTAGTAAAGTTCATGCCTTTAGAAAGCAATCCAGGTGTGAGTGGGGATTCTTTTTGGGACTGTGTTTGAACTACCCAAGATGGTGGCATAATCCCCCTGGCCTACCGGGAATTAGCCCGGCCCAGTCCTACGCCCAGCTCATCAGAGACATTTTTTTCTATGCCCTGGTCCAGGTGCTTTGCCCTAAGAGCTTGGTCAGTATCTAGGAATGCTTGAGTGGGACCAGGGTTACAAGACTGATCCTGTAGGTCTAAATACCCTTTAGCAGTATGGTCCCATCTACCAATCAACGACAAGCCCGTGGACCTATGCTTGTTTTGATGCCAACAGCTGTCTTACATCAAGCAAAAACATAGGCAAGTCATTTTTAAAATATGGATCAGTTTGACAGCGGACCAATAATATTTCTTTGATTTCCAAATAGATATACTTCATCTAACAGAAAATCATTTTGGTCTCTTTTATGTTATAAAGACCTGTTGGAACATTTTTGTTTTGCTTTACAGACCTTTGTCTAAATAAAAAAATACCCCATATTTATATCCTATATTAAAATAATATCATGAAACAACACTAATATGTTTGCAACCCCTTTTAGTGTTATTCATTGACCAAAGGGCCTGTCTAGTCTCAAAAGTGTGTATCTTTGAATAAATCTAATGTTGATAGGAATACCAGCCTACCCAGAATATCAAAGAATTCCAGTTTTGAGGGGACATTTTTAATAATAAATGAAGCTCCATATGATTAACTTTGATTGATAATAAAGTGGAGCATCAAAATATGAAATTACAGAATATCATCACGATCTTAATTTGTGTGAACATTACAGAAAATATGTTAACAAGTATAACTGATGTGCCCTGCCTATAAAGAATGTTCTATAATACCACCTTGCAATTCGGAGAAAAGACAAAAGATGCACATTTACATTTTTATGGTATTTTTTTTTCTAAACCACTTTAGGAATTACTGATGAGAGTCAGCAAAACTGTACACAAGAGAGGGAAGATTGATGAAACCATTAAAATTTTAAAATCAAGCTGAGCTAGACAAAGGTGTAAAGAGCAGTTGAGTTTTTTTATGAGAATCTGAAGGGAAGGAACAGGAGAGATTTAGAGTGCTATCTTATTCCAGAGATCAAAGAGATAAAGGACACAACCCTCTCCAAGGCCGACTGTAGAACAAAGGTGACAGGGGAGACTGCAGTGAGTTAAGAGTCACACTAGAAGCAGCACATAGAAGAGCAAGAACCCAAAGCCAGCTGATTCGATCATGCTTCTTCGTTACTCATATGACTTCATTGACTTCCTGTTCATTATAGACCTATTTTCAAAATTCTTTGTCTTGTGCACAAAGCCCTCCATCTTGGTACACGTTCCTATCTATCCTCTTTAATCATTCCCTACACTCCCAACGATCAGCTCAGATCTCCAGATGCAAACCGCCTGTCTCTCCCATCTCCTCGTAAGGCACACTATGAGATCACACGTTCAATGGCCTTTTTCTTTGCTGCTCCAAAATTCTGGAATGACGTTCTACCCCCAATCAGGGCCGAAGCCTCCCTTCCTAGATTTAAGCAACTTTTAAAAACCCATTTCTTTCAACTGGCCTTTGGGCTTTCACATCTCCTTTAACTTGAAAGACCGGGACCTGTGTTCACCAGTTTCCTTATCCCTGTCCCCTCTTGTAGCCCTGGTGTGAATGATTCTGTCCTGTTGAACTGGTGTTCTTTTCTTTTCTTTGTTTTTAATTGTATGTTGTAAACTGCTTTACCAACTTTGTTGCACTAGCAGTGTATCAAGCTTTTAAATAAACGATAAACTACTCGTGACCCCTAAGCCAGGTGGTCTTTCCCCCCAAAACACCTCAGGTACTCTATTCAATAAACACAATCATCACACTACCATCATCTGCTGGAGGTCATCTTTGGTCCATACCTATTCCTTTATACTGTTGTAGAGGGCATCAAAGGCAGACAGCACACTTCGCAACACAAACTTGAGGCAGGGGTATAGCAAGGAAGGAGAAATACAAGATATGAGACAAAATATTGAATTCTAAATATTTTGGGTTGTAATACTATCAAATAGGTGGTAACATTTACGAGCCTATTACATACATGATTGGAATACTGGCTTATACATGTATAGGTGTGAACATACATAAATGCTAAAAGCCAACCAGGTGCTATTCTGTAAATACGCACATCTCTTACATAGGGGCCCTTTTACTAAGCTGCGCTAGGCGCTGATACATGTCTAATGCAGGACACGCTGAGTTGTTCTGAGTTAGTTTTATCATCTGTGTCTGAGAAGCGCGTGATATTTTTATAAAGAGAGTGTGTCAGGGGCGGAGAATGGGTATGGATGTGTGACTCAGTTAGCATGCTGACAATACCACCATGCTAACTGGTTAGCACTTCCATAATGCGGAAGCCCTTAGTGCCTCCTATATAGGAGGCAGTGAGTGCTCCCATGTTAATTATTTTTAAATGGCCTCAAACTGATGCTAACATTAGCACACAGCCAGAAATGCAACAAATTTCCATCTTCTGTGAAAGTTAAATACAAAAAGTCTTCATTGATTTCACTTCCTTACCAAACAGTTTCTGCATGGTTTTCTGTACCTGCCGATCTGAGAATGATCTCTCCTTATCTACTATTTCAGAAACAATTGGAGACCTATTTGCTTAAAACATTTCTTGATTAAGATGGTATTTTATACAGCTTTTATATCTCTTTTAATCTATTTGCTATTTTGAAAAATTTAAGCTGTAATTTGATGATATCTGCTTTGAACCTACATAAGTATCATTACCATTACCCCTTTTGATGGCCATGCTAGAAATGGACTTAGCATGTGGGGAAAGACCTGTGTAAGGATGTGCTAAGCAGGACTTTTAGTGTGTATCTTATAGCTAGGTCTACACATAGGTGGAATCTGGGTGGAGCACGGTCAGAACTCACTTAAAGAATGCAATAAGGGGCCCTTTTACTAAGCCATGTAGGCGCCTATGCGTACCCAACATGCGCCAATTCAGTACTACTGCCTGGCTACTGTGTGGCCCAGATAGTAATTTCATTTTTTACGCGTGTCCACTACGCATGCCGGAAAATTTTCTGGTGCATGGCGCAAACCGGGCAATAATCAACATTCTACACATGCAGACGATTACCGCTCGGTTAACGCATGAGACCTTACTGGTAAGTCAATGGGTGGCAGTAAGGTCTGAAGCTCAAAATGGAAGCACACCAATTTTTAAATTTTGCTGCATGTCCATTTTCGACCTAAAAAAAGAGACCTTTTTTGCAGGCACGCTGAAAAATGGACCTGCGTGCATCAGGGGCGTAGCCAGACTTTGGCGGGAGGGAGGTCCAGAGCCTGAGGTGAGGGGGCACATTTTAGCCCCCCCCCCGGCGCCGCCAACACCCCCCCCATTGCCGACTTTGCCCCCCCTGCCGCCGGCCCTCTCGACCCCCCCTCCCGCTGCCAACCCGCCATCACCTACCTTTGCTAGTGGGGGACCCCAACCCCCGCCATCTGAGGTCCTCTTCTGCTCGCAAAAGGCTTCCTTCTTTGGACGTCAGACTCACAGAATGAAGCCTTGCAAGGCTTTGTTCTGTGAGTCTGACGTCCTGCACGTTGTATGTGCAGGACGTCAGAAACAGAAGGAAGCCTTTTGTGAGCAGAAGAGGACCTCGGCTGGCGGGGGTTGGGGTCCCCTGCCAGCAAAGGCAGGCGACAGCGATGGCTGGTTGGCGGCGGGAGAGGGGGTCGGGCGGGTCGTCGGCAGGGGGGTCCAGAGCTAAATCTATGGGGGTCCTGGCCCCACGTAGCCACGCCACTGGCGTACATCCAATACATGCGTCTACAACAGCGCAGGTCATGGACCCCTAAGTTATATACACACATATCCGGCATTTATACGTACACACTTATGACTATGGCTTTATGGCTGGCATAAGTGCTTGCACCTAGGTGCATATATATCCAGCTATACTCATATTCTGTAAAGAAAAGTAAACACCTAGTTTCCTTTATAGAATAGGCCCCACATAGATGCAAAAACATAGATGCACAGTCATAGAATTACCCCTAGATCAGGGGTTCTAAACCCAGTCCTCGGGACACACTTAGCCAGTTGGGTTTTCAAGATAGCCACAATGAATATGTACGAGATACATTTGCATGCCCTACATCCATTGCATGCAGATGTACCTCATGCATATTCACTGTGGGCGTCCTGAAAATCTGACTGGCTAAGTGTGTCCCAAGGACTGGGTTGAGAACCCCTGCCCTACAGGGATTATTTTTTAAAGCTTTTCCATGTGGAAAACCTGTTGTGCATATGAAAAGCGGCTTTTACAGTACACTGTAAGTCTAGCTGTCTCTGTGTTATATTATTATAAGTTTCTAATGTTAACATCATTGGAACGGTTCCTTCTTTCTTTACTTGTTTACTCCCTCTGTACTTTATACTTTACTGTTGCTTAATGGTGTTCTTTTCTAATTTTTTTTTAATCTTATGTTGTACAGCAGTCTGTTATTGCCTAAAGCAGTGGTTCCAATAACTGGTCCTGGAGGCACCTCAGCCAGTCAGGTTTTCAGGATCTCCACAATGAATATTCATGAGAGAGATTTACATGCACTGCCTCCATTACATACAAATTTCTCTCATGAATATTCATTGTGGATATCCTAAAAACCTGACTGGCTGGGGTTCCTCCAGGTCCAGGTTTGGAAAGTGTGCCCTTACTTTTATGTGATCAGATTCTGTGTGTAGGCGTTCCCGGGGGCATTGGGGCTGGGTGGAGTGCAGGAATCGCAACATGCATATGTATTTTATAAAATACAAGCGTACACACACATTTACACATTTTTCAGAGAAGGTATACAATTGTGCCTGGGCATTTGCAAGCCATTGAGGCTGGCTATGCAGGTACAGTACAGTCTTGATTATTCAACCTTTACTAATCCGACCATCTGGCATTTCCAACAGAACCCCCCCCCCCCTCCCGGCAATGTCATCGCATTTATTTCTATTAAAAAATTTTGTTTTAGAAGAATTTTAAATTGAGAACTCTATGCCTTTACGCATTGTTTGAGGGGGTTTATGCAGTATTTTTGTATTATTCGACTTTTCAATTATCTGACAATGGGCTGGTCCTGTTTATGTCGGACAATCAAGATTGTACTGTATTTTCTCTTCTCTGGACACAGTGCTCGCAGACTTTGCTTCTGCTTTTTCTTCAGCAAACTTTTGCTAGAAAATAAGATGCACTGGCTTGAAAATCTATTCTAGTCTGTGCACTTTCTTTCTGATGTTCACTTTCTACCCACTCCTGAGAACATCTCCCCTCAATCAAGCTAAAAGTCCCAATGCTGTGGAAGCCAATGTGTGCTTCCAGTTAGGAAAAGGATGCACATTTCCAAACAGACCAGTTCTAGCTAGGTAAATCTCTTTTGCAGGATAAATAGGTTTGAAAATTGCCCTTGAACCTGAAGAAAAAGAAGGGAAGGAATGATCAACAGTAGATCAGAGATAATTAGAGAACATGCTAAGGATATTGAAAGGAGAGACATATTTCAGTAATATCAGACAGATGGCAATGACACTTTGGCAGTGTTAGCCATATGGAAAGAGAACAGTTAAAAATGAGTATGAACATCTCAGCAGAAGGAGCAGAAAACGATGGGAGGAGTAACCGTGAAGAATGAGAGAGGAATACTGAAGCTGACTCAGAGGAATTCCTGTAAGGTAAGTCAGGAGACAAGATGAAGGACTGCAGCTTAGAGGAAAACCTGATGTGCATACGAAAAAGGGGAGGAGGCTGAGACACCTATCCTGACCTGGCTGGTGATGAGTGCACAAAACCAATCAGAGGCAGATACTACTGGAGTAGCAGTATCAAGGGAGAATTGACAGTGATCTGGGCCCTCGGGTAATAACAGTGGTGTAGCCACAGGTGGGCCTGGGTGGGCTGGGGCCCACCCACTTAGGGCTCAGGCCCATCCAACAGTAGCACATGGTAATGAAAATGCTGCTCTCCACAATACTGGCACCTTCACATGCTCAGTTTTCCGTGCATGCCTGCTGCAGACTACCAAGGTGGAGACTGGAGAGAAGCATTTTCCCCACCAGCTGAGATATTTTTTTGGTGTGGGGGTGGGGGAGAGAATATTTGGTGCCCACCCACTTCTTGCCTAGGCCCACCCAAAATCTGCTGTCTGGCTACATCCCTCGTTAATAAGGATCATGGGCCCCTAACCACCTATCAAAAGTGATTAAACTAAATGGAGGTTAAGGGAGGTTAAGGTGCCTGAGGGCCCTACTGCTGTGGGCCCTCAGGCACTGCCTTATTGTCCTAATGGTCAGTCCAGCCCTGTATTCATGTTTCAGTGAATGCCAGAAAGTTCTGTTTGTTAGCAAAGAACAGGTTGTTAAGGTGA
Source organism: Microcaecilia unicolor (assembly GCF_901765095.1). Taxonomy (NCBI): domain Eukaryota; kingdom Metazoa; phylum Chordata; class Amphibia; order Gymnophiona; family Siphonopidae; genus Microcaecilia; species Microcaecilia unicolor. The sequence goes on along the minus strand of NC_044033.1, from coordinate 78,499,893 downwards.
ATTTCTTTAAGATGTAGTATGAATGGGGCTCATTTTCAAAGCACTTAGACTTATAAGACTAAGGGGTCCTTTTACAAAGGCGCGTAAGCATCTACGTGTGCTCAATGTGCACCAACATGGAATTACCACCCGACTACAGCGTGGCTCTTGCGGTAATTTCATTTTTGGAGTGCGGCCAATACACACGTCTGAAAAACATTTTTTATTTTCGGGCGCACATAACGGACACGCACCAAGTGGCATTTGGCAAGTGTGGGTCATTACCGCCCAGTTACCGCATGAGTCTTTACCGCTAGCTCAATGGCTGGCGGTAAGGTCTCAGACCCAAAATGGAAGCATGGTAATTTTCATTTTTCTGGCAAAATTTTTTTAAAAAAGGCCTTTTTTTACAGACACGCCAAAAATGGATGTGTGGCAAAATAAAAATTGGCATCCATTTTGGACAAGACCTTACCGTCACCCATTGACTTAGCGATAAGGTCTCATGCTTTAACTGGGTGGTAATCATCAGCGCTGAGAGGGAAGCAACGCGAGAGGAGACGAACCTGCCTGCGAACCAGTGAGCACTGCTGCCTTCACTTCCGGACCCGTTCGCTTTGCTGTGACTTGGAGAGGGGAGGGCAGGGGAGAGAGGGGACATGCTGGGAAGGGCAGGGCAGGGGAGAGAGAATTGCTGGCATGGAGGGGAGGGCAGGGGAGAGAGGGGACATGCTGGGCAGGGCAGGGGAGAGAGAATTGCTGGCATGGAGGGGAGGGCGGAGAGAGGGGACATGCTGGGCAGGGCAGGGCAGGGGAGAGAGAATTGCTGGCACAGAGGGGAGGGCAGGAGAGAGAGGAGAATCGCAGGACATGGAGGGGAGGGCAGGGGGGAGAGGAGACATGCTGGACATGGGCAGGGCGGGGCAGGGGAGAGAGAATTGCTGGCATGGAGTGGAGGGCAGGGGAGAGAGGGGACATGCTGGGCAGGGCAGGGGAGAGAGAATTGCTGGCATGGAGGGGAGGGCGGAGAGAGGGGACATGCTGGGCAGGGCAGGGGAGAGAGAATTGCTGGCATGGAGTGGAGGGCAGGGGAGAGAGGAGACATGCTGGGCAGGGCAGGGGAGAGAGAATTGCTGGCATGGAGGGGAGGGCAGGGGAGAGAGGAGAATCGCTGGACATGGAGGGGAGGGCAGGGGGGAGAGGAGACATGCTGGACATGGGCAGGGGAGGGCAGGGGAGAAAGGAGAATTGCTGGGCATGGATGAGGGGAGGGCAGGGGAGAGAGGAGAATCACTGGACATGGGTGAATGGAGGAGAGGGCAGTGAGAGAGAAGAAATGCTGGACATGGAGGGGAGGGCAGGGGCGAGGAGACATGCTGGACATGGGCAGGTGAGAGAGGAGAATTGCTGGGCATGGATGATGGGCGGGCAGGGGAGGGAGGCGACATGCTGGGCATGGAGGGCAGGGGAAGGGAGAGAGAATTGCTGGACATGGAGGGGAGGGCAGGGGAGAGAGGAGAATCGCTGGACATGGACGGGAGGGCAGGGAGACAGGAGACATGCTGGACATGGGCAAGGGAGAGAGGAGAACCACTCGACATGGGTGGCTGGAGGGGGGCAGGGGGAGAGGAGGGTTGCTGGACATGGGTGGATGGAGGAGAGGTCAGGGAGAGAGAAGAAATGCTGGACATGGATGGAGGGGAGGGAAGAGTGAGGAAGGAGATGAGATGAGGGAAAAGGAGGAGAAAACCTGCACATGGATGAAGAAAATAGGCAGAAGCTGGATCCACTGGACAGTCAAGTCTGCGGAGGACCCAGCTTTTACTTACGGATGTAGGGCAAGAAATGAAGAAGAAAGGTGGAAAGTAAAGAAATAAAAGGAAAGGAAGCCCTGGAAATGGAGTTAAGAGGACAGATAGCAGCAGAATCGGATACTGTGCCAGCATGATTAGAAAAACAGTCACCAGACAACAAAGGTAGAAAAAAATCATTTTATTTTCATTTTAGTGTCTGGAATATGTCCAATTTGAGAATTTACATCTGCTGTTACAGGTCCAGTATCCCACTGGGGATACTGGACCTGTAACAGCTTACAGAAATTATTTATAATGAATAAAAATCACATTATTTTTTTCTCCTATACTAGTATAATATTTTCAATGATGTCTGTTTATATGCGTCATGGCTGGTATAAGGGGTGTGGCCAATGTGGGCATGGCTATAATAGGGGTGGAGCCATATGTGGTGACCCCGCCCACATTGAGTACCGGCACCTTTTTTCTAGAAAAAAAGCACTGAGCATATGTCATGCAAAGACTTTCACACGTATCTCAGAAGCCAGCCAAAGTTGTTGAGGGCTATCCGCTCTTCTGTTAAGCATGCTTGAGCTCAGACTCAATCAAACTCAAATCCGGAAGCTTTTGAAAAGTAGAATATTGTATGGTGTATGTTCATTAACTAAACGTCATTTACACAATTGGTATGATTAAATATTTCCTTAGTAAAGGTAGCAACAATTTTTACTTTTGTGTCATCCTTTTTGTTTCCGCAAATATGGTAACCCTATGTCAATGAAATTTTTAATTTTGCTTTATTTTTATTTTGTTTTATTTGGTATTCAAGTCTATGGGCTATTAGAATCTCTAGGGAATCAGAAGCATCTGCATGTTTACTTTTCAACTCAGAGAGCCTAGGGCCTGTAGGGCCTAGGGAAAGGAGCAGGACCAATCACTTGAAAGCAGGTCTTCAACTGGCCAATCCCAGCTTGTCTCAAAGTGAAACTAAAACGAAAGCTATCATAATGACATGTTATAGTCAGTTACTAGTGTGAGAACTTTCAGAGAATAAAGGCAGCTTGAGAAGCTCATTAAGACAAAAGGCATTTTCTGTCATTCTATCAATACATTCATTATGCAATTGTATAAAGGATTATTCATGTGTATATGCAGTATAAAATGCTGCTTACAAAATTACCCCTTATGACAGTATGCATTGTGACAAGAATGTGCATACTTTTATGTGACTCCAGTGTTCGTGAGGAACTGGCTAAACTAAAGGTGAACAAAGCGACAGGTCCGGATGGCATGCATCCGAGGGTACTGAAGGAACTTAAAGAAGTTCTGGTAGCTCTGCTGGCTGACCTTTTCAATGCTTCTCTAGAAACAGGAGTGGTTCAGGAGGACTGGAGAAGGGTGGATGTGGTCCCTCTCCACAAAAGTGGAAGTAAGGAGGATGTTGGGAACGACAGACTAGTATTTCTGTGGTAAGTAAATTAATCAAAATGCTTTTAAAACAGAGAATAGTAAAGCTTTTGGAATCCAGTGGATTACAGAACCCGAGGCAACATGGTTCACTAGAGGCAGGTCTTGTCAGACATACATAAACATGTATACACTGGAGGAAAGGAGAAACAGCGGTGAAATGATACAGATGTTCAAATATTTGAAAGGTATTAATTTGCAAACAAACCTTTTCCAGAGACAGGAAGGAGGTAGAGCTAGAGGGCATGAATAGAAATTGAAAGGGGGCAGATTCAGGAATAATGTCAGGAAGTATTTTTTCACTGAGAGGGCAGTAAATACCTGGAATGCCCTCCTGCAGGAGGTGGTGGAGATGAAAACGGTAAAAGATATCAAAAATACATGGGACAAACACAAAGGAATCTTGTTTAGATAGATCAGATCCAAAGAAACTTAGGGGAGATTAGGTAGGAAAACCGGTGCTGGGCTGACTTCTATGGTTTGTGCCCTAAAAATGGCAAGGATAAATCAGGTGTGCGTATTGCCAACTTTACTGAATGGCAATCAATTCAGCACAACACTCTTCATTGGTTCACATTTGTTAATGCATTTTTCATTTTATTCTTATTCATTTTTTAGTTAAATTATTTTAATTAATATATCAGATACTCGTCTTAAAGATGTATCGGACCAGAGGTTGATGTTACCGCCCGACATGCATGTTTCGCCCTTAACAGGGCTTTTTCCAGGACTGCCCCCCTTTGCCGTTTAGCGCCAGCTCTGCTTTCAAATTACTTCCTTGCAAAGAAATCATAAATCTCTCATCTGTTCTGCAGAATTTGGCAGCTAAGATTTAATACTACAAAAAAAAAAAAAAAGTAAGGTCATGCATTTGGGCTGCACAAAAACCAAGGGAATGGTACAGTTTAGGGGGTAAAGAACTTTTGTGCATAAAAGAGGAGTGGAGCTTGGATCACATGTAGTAATCTTGAGGTGGCCAAACAGGTTGAAAAGGTGAACGTGAAAGCTAGAAGGATGCATGGTTGCATAGGGAGAGGAATGGCCAGTAGGAAAAAGGAGGTGATGATGCCTCTGTATAAGATTCTGGTGAGAGCTCATTTAAAATATTGTGTACAATTCTGGAGACCGCACCTGCAAAAAGATATAAACAGGATGGAGTTGGTCCAGAGGGTGTCTGCTAAAATCATCAGTGGTCTTTGTCATAAAGTGTATGGTGCCAGACTTAAAGATCTCAATATGTTTACTTTGGAAGAAAGGCAGGAGAAGGGAGATATGATAGAGATATTAAACTCCTCTATGGCATAAATGCACAGGAGGCGAGTCGTCTCTTTCATTTGAAAGGAAGCTCTAGAATGAGGGGGCATAGGATGAAGGTGAAAAGACTCATAAGTATCCTGAGAAAATACTTCTTAACTGAAAAGGTGGGGAATTCATGGAACGGCCTCCTGGTGGAGGCGATGGAGATGAAAACTGTAACTGAATTAAAGAAAGCTTGGAACAGGTTCATTGGATCTCTAGGGGAGAGGAAGGGAGAGTAGATGGCATGGATGGGCAGACTGGATAGGCCATATGGTCTTTATCTGCTTTCTTTTTTTTTCTGTTTCTATCTCTTCTATGGTTATGGTGCAAGATCAGGAGAAGCCATACTCAGTGGAAGGAATCAGAAGTGGGATGGGGGGGGGGGGCAGATCAGGGCATCAGTACAGCACTCTCCATGGTAGATCATTCAAGAACATACTGAATCAGAGGAATCATAATTGAACTTTGAAAATTTAAAGGAATGAAGCTATCAAAGGTCTGGTAATGGCAAAGAGTTTGGAGAAGCCAATTAGTAGCATATCTGATAATCAGCTACAAGCAGGTAGCATAGCCTCAGAAAGGGGATTTGGATTTATCTTACACTCTTTTCAGTAGCCGAAGGTCAGTTACCTGGCTCCATTCTCCCTCTGTCCTTATGTTATACGGCTAGTATGGGGCCATTTAGGCAAATATTTAGCTCATACTATATATATATATATATATATATATATATACACACAGTATGAAAACATAGTAGAGGATTTATGCAGGCACTGACTGCTGGCAACTGCATAAATGTTTTTGAAAGTCAATGTCATCCTGTGTTTACAGAAAGTGGTTTTCCTTGCCAGAGTTTGTAGCTTGTGATTCTGCCTGGGCCTAGCTTTACTTTCTCCACAGTAAGAGATGATAGCGGATTTGTACACGTGGAAGGCCTTGTACTTCGGCAGATGAGTATGTGAAGGCAGGCACTGTCTCATATAAGTGTGTGTGTAGCAGGGATAATGGATGTCTCCTTGTATGTGGGAGGGAGGGGGCAATCTCTCTTTGTATGCAGTTGGTTAGGTTGAAAGAAGTCAGGAAATCCATCATGTGCAGCTTTTTGTTTTTAAATTTTATTTCCTAACTATGCAATAATCCAGTAAAAGATTGAAAACACTATTCATCTGGAGCCAGTTCCTGATGCAGCTATAGTGACTGGCTTAGAACTGTTCCCAACTCAGCAGCTCTATCATTTCCCATTAAAAACTTGGCCAACGTACTTTTGATTATATTTTTGTGTTTTTGCCATAATTGCCAGTGCTGTCAAGAATCAGTAATTCAAGCACTTCAAGGAAAAAAAATCCCTTCTTGTAAAGGTGGATAAAAGTATGATCTCTTGTAGAGGATACCACTGGTTTTATTTATAGTTACAGTAAAAATATCACCTGGGGGTCTCCAGATATATTTGTGTATTACAATTAAAAGGCCATTTTAAATAGAACATAGAGACTAGACTTGAGCCAGCTGATATTCAAAGCGACATAAGTGGGAAGAAACCTATCCTGGCTGCTTAAATCAGATGTCACCGCCTAAACAGGGATATTCAATGCACTTAACTGGACTTTGCCCTTGAATATCCCCACAGACCACCCAACAAAAAAGTGGGCACGTCAGAGACAGCACTGGGGTGGTGTAGGGTGGAGCTGGGGGTTATGAGAGTGCCAGCAATATTCAGGAGTCCTTTTACTTAGGTGCGCTGAAAAATGGGCTGCGCTAGTGTAGGCTCGTGTTTTGGGCGTGCACAGATCCACTTTTCAGCGCACCTGTAAAAAAGGCCTTTTTAAAATTTTGGCCGAAATTTGGCGCGCATCCATTTTGGGTCTGAGACCTTACCGCCACTCATTGACTTAGCGGTAAGGTCTCATGTGGTAACCGGGCAGTAATGGTCCACGCACGTCAAATGCCAATTACCGCCCATTTTTGCTGAGTGTCAGAAGATAAAAATTATTTTTCGGACATGCGTATAAAATGAATTTAGCACCCAGGCCATGTGGTAGCTGGGCGGTAACTCCAAATTGGCACCTGTTGGGCGCACGTAGGCACCCAGGCGGTTTAGTAAAAAGGCCCCTCAGTGCTCAACAGCTGTCCTACCTTCACTCGCTTAGCTATGTGGGCCCTGGCACTGCATATTGGTCGGGACCCACATAACTATTTTTGTCCTTAAAAACCCTACCAATCCCCCTCCCAGCCTCTGCAATTGTCTCCTCCCACTGAATGGGGTTATTTTATTTATTTATTTAGATTTTGCTCACACCTTTTTCAGTAGTAGCTCAAGGTGAGTTACATTCAGGTACACTGGATATTTCTCTGTCCCAGGAGGACTCACAATCTAAGTTTGTACCTGAGGCAATGGAGGGTTAAGTGACTTGCCTAAGATCACAAGGAGCAGCAGTGGGATTTGAACTGGCCACCTCTGGATTGCAAGACCAGTGCTCTAACCACTCACTAGGCCGCTCCTCCACTCAGGGCAGATGGGTATGTGAGAGAAGGCACTGTCTCTTATAAGTGCGTGTAGCAGGGATTATGTGTACATAAGTACATAAGTATTGCCATACTGGGAAAGACCAAAGGTCCATCAAGCCCAGCATCCTGTTTCCAACAATGGCCAATCCAGATCACAAATACCTGGCAAGATCACAAAAAGGTCAAAATATTTTATACTGCTTATCCCAGAAATAGTGGATTTTCCCAAAGTCCGTTTGATAACGGTCTATGGACTTTTCCCTTAGGAAGCAGTCCAAACCTTTTTAAAACTCCGCTAAGCTAACCGCCTTTACCACATTCTCTGGAAACTAATTCCAGAGTTTAATTACACGTTGAGTGAAGAAACATTTTCTCCGATTCATTTTAAATTTACTACATTGTAGCTTCATCGCATGCCCCCTAGTCCTAGTATTTTTGGAAAGCGTGAACAGACGCTTCACATCTACCCGTTCAACTCCACTCATTATTTTATAGACCTCTATGATATCTCCCCTCAGCCGCCTTTTCTCCAAGCTGAAGAGCCCTAGCCATTTTAGCCTTTCCTCATAGGGAAGTCGCACCATCCACTTTATCATTTTCGTCGCCCTTCTCTGCACCTTTTCTAATTGCAGTATATCTTTTTTGAGATACGGCGACCAGAATTGAACACAATATTCAAGGTGAGTTCGCATCATGGAGCGATACAAAGGCATTATAACATCCTCATTTTTGTTTTCCATTCCTTTCCTAATAATACCTAACATTCTATTTGCTTTCTTAGCCACAGCAGCACACTGAGCAGAAGGTTTCAACCTATCATCAACGACGACACCTAGATCCCTTTCTTGGTCCGTGACTCCTAACGTGGAAACCTGCATGACGTAGCTATAATTCGGGTTCCTCTTTCCCACATGCATCACTTTGCACTTGCTCACATTAAATGTCATCAACCATTTAGACGCCCAGTCTCCCAGTCTCGTAAGGTCCTCTTGTAATTTTTCACAATCCTCCCGCGATTTAACGACTTTGAATAACTTTGTGTCATTAGCAAATTTAATTACCTCACTAGTTACTCCCATCTCTAGGTCATTTATAAATATATTAAAAAGCAGCAGTCCCAGCACAGAGCCCTGGGGAACCCCACTAACTACCCTTCTCCATTCAGAATACTGACCATTTAAACCTACTCTCTGTTTTCTATCTTTTAACCAGTTTTTAATCCACAATAGAACACTACCTCCTATCCCATGACTCTCCAATTTCCTCTGGAGTCTTTCATGAGGTACTTTGTCAAATGCCTTCTGAAAATCCAGATACACAATATCAACCAGCTCACCTTTATCCACATGTTTGTTCACCCCTTCAAAGAAATGTAGTAGATTGGTGAGGCAAGATTTCCCTTCACTAAATCCATGTTGACTTTGCCTCATTAATCCATGCTTTTGAATATGCTCTGTAATTTTGTTCTTAATAATAGTCTACCATTTTGCCCGGCACCGACGTCAGACTCACCGGTCTATAATTTCCCAGATCTCCTCTGGAACCTTTTTTAAAAAATCGGCGTTACATTGGCCACCCTGCAGTCTTCCGGTACCAAACTTGATTTTAAGGATAAATTACATATTTCTAACAATAGCTCTGCAAGCTCATTTTTCAGTTCTATCAGTACTCTGGGATGAATACCATCCAGTCCAGGAGATTTGCTACTCTTCAGTTTGTAGAACTGCCCCATTACATCCTCCAGGTTTACAGAGAATTCATTAAGTTTCTCCGACTCGTCAGCTTCGAATACCATTTCTGGCACCGGTATCCCATCCAAATCTTCCTCGGTGAAGACCGAAGCCAAGAATTCATTTAATTTCTCTGCTACGGCTTTGTCTTCCCTGATCGCCCCTTTTACTCCTCGGTCATCTAGCGGTCCAACTGATTCTTTTGCCGGCTCCCTGCTTTGAATATACCTAAAAAAACTTTTTACTATGTGTTTTTGCCTCCAACGCAATTTTTTTTTTCGAAGTCCCTCTTAGCTTTCCTTATCAGATGCCTGTTTGTTGGTTTGAAGCGCAAGATCAGCAACATGATCACAGATGGAGAAGATTCAGAAGATCAGTTCTATAATTATTAAGGATAGCCTGGTCTTTCATTTCAAAATAGAGACCTTGGAGAATGTTATCCAAAGACAAGGTTACAGGCCCCAAAAGAACTATGGCTAATATATTTAAGATATATTTTGAAGATTGGGAAGCCACAGGCTACAGCTATGTCCAGATTCTACTATTTCCCAACTGGATAGAAGATAAAAAATGCTGAGGAAGGTGCAATGTGTCTGTGGAGAGTTTAAATTGCTCTCCATTTTTGGAGTTGTCATCTGACAGCATCTAAAGTAGAACTACATTGAATGTTGTTTTCTGTTCTGTGTCTGTTAAATCTTTTGTACTTAAGAATTATTTTAAGTTATATTTTGTTTGGTGGACAAAGGGTGACCACGGGAGCTACCTTCTACCTCCGGTTTTCTTGTGCTTTTGTTGAACCAATATATTCGGAATCATTTGTTGTGGATAAAGTTGTTGCTTAATTGATATTTCATAATAACATGCTTACACCTGAATGGGTTTAATGTTGGGGAATACACTCAGTTTAAATTGTACTTGTTTTTCCTTCTGAACTGTATCCTCTCTCATAATGAGAATTATAGGGAGTTAGTATAACTTGCTTCTGTTTTGGGGCTTTGGCTTTCCTTAATTGAATTTTCCTGTAACTATACTTCTTTTTTCCTGATTTGATTTTATGTTGATGAAAACTGAAATGATAAAGGGGGGTAAACAGACCGTCATGGAGCAGAAGCAAGTGATTGCTCCTGCTTCTTATTGCCCCCAACCTCTTGAGGTGAGTCATAGTGAGCTGGGGGATGGGGTGGCCCAAGCTGACCCTCAGTTATGGAAAGGGTGAGACTTCAGGTGGTTCTATCATTTTACTCCTATGTCGAGGCTAGGGGAGGGACATCAAGCTCACTGGACCACTAGAGAGTGGAGGTCCGTTAGGCTCCTTAATTTTCAGCTGCTGTTGCTGTGTGAAGGAACCAGAATTTTTTTCTCATGCTTTGCTACAGCTCAGAACATGAACAGTTTCTGCCTGTGCCAATGTATGTGAAATTTCATGCTCAGTTTAGCTACAAGATATAAACGAGCCAAGAGTTCATATGCATTGTGCAGCTACACTTTGTTGAAATGAGTACTAACTTCTGTAAATATCTGCAGATTAGTATTAGGGCTCTTTGTGCTAATTTGCCTCCTTCTTCAGGTGCCTCAGGGTCTTCATGGCACTGTTGGAGCTGCTTTGCTTTTCCTAGAGTGGCTGGGGTGTTGATGCCACCGTTGGATGTTACTTTGCCCCTCTCATGGTGTCTTGGGATGTTCATGTTAATGTTTGTCCACTTTTTCCCTCTTGCTGTCCTGTGGGGACTTTCTTGCCAATGTTCAGTTACTTTGCCTCTCTTGCTGTGCATTGTGGGATGTTCTTGGCACTTTGCCGCATACTGTAGCATGAGGTGTTCCTGACGCTCCCCTTGCCACTTTGGTGCAATGAGATGCTGTTGCCTCTGCTGCCAAAGCCTGCCTGCAAGTTTCATAAAACTTGAATAGAAAATCCCAATGCTAATAGTCAAAAATAGGAAGAATTGTCTCCTACATTGAATTTTTAATCGAAAGAATCAAAATAAAACATTAAACTTGAAAAACAAATGAAATGACAGAAAGGGGAAAACAAAACAAAATAATGAAACTCATTTTTTTACATGGATATACTTGCTTAATATTATCATTTTTCAGCATGTACGGTAAGTAACTGTGTTCATCAAAGCATGAGCTTCATTTTAAAAGAATAGTTACATTTTATCATGGAAATTATGCATAAATGTTAGGAATATTGTAAGGTTTGAGCATCATAATGAATGGCTTCATGACTGTTTCACAATTATAACACAGTATCAAGTAGATATCTTTTATCTCATTACCTAAGCTAAAGGAGGAAAATGCTCACTGAAAGAGAGAGGACAATTTTTTTCTTTCAAAGAGGTAATTCTGGTATCACCCAGCTAATCGTCTAATAACGGCTGCTAATGTGGTGCTTCAATGCTTGATTTAGAAAATACAATCATACTCATAATAGTCTCAGATCCCGGGGGGAAGGGAGAGAATAACAAAACAAATCAAGCATGTTCATGCTTCTCACTCATTGAATTGCGACTGCTGCTGTTGATGCTGTATGTGGAATTATTTGCCATAGATAAAGTGTGAAGCTAAGGGAAAGATGCTTTTTGTTGAGTGCTGAATTTACATGAAAAAGAGAGAATCGCATACTAAAAAACAGTATGGGGCCCTTACAAAGGCGTGTATTTAGCACGCGCCAAATCAACATTACTGCCCGGCTACCATGTAATTCCGGATTTGGCATGCACCGAAAACACGTGGTAGAAAATATTTGCTATTTTCTACTGCGGAGCGCCTACCTGGCGGTAAATGGCAGTTGGCATGCGCTGCATGCTTACTGCCAGGGTAGCACGTGAGACCTTACTGCTAAGTCAATGGGTGACGGTAAGGTCTCAGGCTGAAAATGAACGCGCACTGGTTTTCATTATGCCGAACGGCCATTTTCCGGCCCATTAAAATAATCCCTTTGGGAGAAATGGTCCAGTGTGCATCCAAAACGTGTACCCACACTACAGCAGGCCACGTTTTGGTACACCTTTCTAAAAGGGCCCCTACTTACCCCTTTCAGTATCTATAGAGTGTATGACGCCTGCTGCTTAATTATCTATACAAGTGTGCTACTAGAAAGTGAGCTAATTAAACGCAAACAGGCTCCCCTATGAAACTGGTTTTCCAAAATCTACACACATGCCTGTTGTTAAAGGATGGATAGTTTCAATTGATAACTAAACAAATTAATAAAGCTGTTGAAATGCTCATTTTGATCACTTCCTTTAACCATGTAAACAGAATTATATGCACCTCTATCACTCCTTAAAAACCTGCCTCCCCTTTTACAAAGCCGTGCGGTGATGCTGACACTGCCCATTCACTTTGAATGGGCTGTGTTGGCATTACAGCACAGGCAGCTGCCCGTGGGGCTTTGTAAAAGGGGGGGTGGGGGGGTGGGGGAAGGTTATTTAGGAAATCCAATAATTCTATATAGATAATTTTATGTAAATTTTGTGTGATTGGATTGATGTCCATGAATAAGGTATTTGAATTGGAAAACTAGAAGTTTTAATTGATTTTAGTTAGATTAATTGTGATTTGCCTTAAGCTGTATTAATGTGAAGTGGAATATTTAATTTAATGTATTTTCACATTTATATTCTGCTTCAACGTTAATACATTCGAGGCAGATTACAATTAAGCTTCCTTAGTACAATTCAAGACTGTAAACAATAACTACATTTTATAACACTAAAGTATATATCAAAAATTCTTATCAGAATTAAAATACTTCCTAAACAACCATGTTTTTAAAGAAGGGTGGAATTGCACATAACCCCAAGGATTCTATATATGGTGACTAAATTGGCACGTGCAAATCAGCTCACGTTGCTGATTTACGCCACATAACTTAATTGACTAGTGAGCCAATCAGCACCAATAATTGGCTGCTAACAACCAATTACTTGCATTAATTGGCCTTAATTGGGATTTATGCATGGATTGTATTCTATAATGATCCCTGCATAAATCTTAGGATGCATGTTTTTGGGGTATGTTTAGGGGGTGTTTCGGGGGCGTTCCTATAAATTATATGCATTCTTATAGAATACACCCGATCCGCACCTAATTTAGATTCCAGCATTTACACCTGCTTTCAGCAGGATTAAATGCAGGCAAGTTAGGCACAGATTAGGCGTTTAGACACTATTTATTAAACTGCAGATGCCCTTTATAGAATACCAGTCAACGCATACATTTTTCCAATCGGCATGATGTACTGAATCTAGTCCAATGTAACTGTTTATTCAAAACTTAAGGGAGTAAATTCAGAGTTCTGGGCCTATGCTCTCAATAGACCTTTTCTTCCAAGTGAAAAATCTAACAATGTGAGCAGATGACAATTGTACTTTAAATTGATCTTCTGAATATAAATGTCTATTGGAGGCATCCAGATTCCCAAATAATTGGATACTAGTCCATGATGGATTTTAAACATGAATAAAAGCAATTTAAACTCTAATCTAACCTTGATAGGAAGCCAGTGAAGAGTCATCTTGTAAGGAGTTACTCTATCCCATTTAGAACTTCCATAAACATCTTTGCAGCATCATTTTGTATCGTCTGTAGATGAGTAAATTGTTGATCCAACAACCCAATCACTACACTGCTACAATAATCTAAAGATGATAAAATCCCAGCTTGAACCACAGTATGCAAATGTTGAGTATCCAAATACAATCTTATATCTTTGATCTGATGCAATAATCCATACACTTCATTGTCAAAAAGTTAATCTCTAAGTCCACAGATAGACTAGAATCTAAGTAGACACCTTACAGTCTAATCTTCTCTTGAAGTGGATTTATTCAACCTCAATAATCAGAAGGTTATTTGGTTTATTATCATTCTTATCCCCAATCCATACAATGTTAAATGCAACATTAAATTACATTAAATTAGCTGTGAATATGTATATTCATCTTCTCAAGAAGATGAAGTACAAAGGACAACAACAACAAAAAAACTGTCCTAGACAAGGAACATTATCTTACAGGCAATATATACTCTATGATTGGTGGCTAGGATAGACTGATTAGTCTTTTCCTCCATCATCCACTAAGTTACTCAAAATGATTTGCCTGGGTAACTTGAGAAATCATTTAGTTTTAAGTTTTAGCACTGTAGACCACTTAACTTTTGGTTGGACAATGTGTTGTCTGTCCAACTATTGGAAGGGTTCTAGAGGCAGGGCTCATAACTGACCAGATAGTGATAAAATTCAGCCATCATGTCCAGAAAAGTTATCTGGCTGTTTTTAACCTACAATAACGGCATATGTCACTAATATCTAGTTCAACATATCCAGATACCTTTATGAAGGTAATTTTAGAACATGGCGCCTAGGTTTAGCAAGTAAGGTGGGACCTATTTTGGCCTTATTATGGGGCCCTTTTACTAATGCATCAAATTGGAACTACCACCCGGCTACCACGTGCCCTGGGTGGTAATTCCATTTTTGATGTGCGTCCAAAACACGCAGTAGAAATTTTCTACCATGTGGTGCTTACCTGACGGTAATTGGCAGTGTACGCATGCTGACAATTACTGCTCGGTTAATGTGTGAGACCTTACTGCTAAGTCAATGGGTGGCAGTAAGGTCTCATGCCGAAAAAGGATGGACGCTGGTTTTAATATTACCACACGTCCATTTTTGTCCCCCCCCAAAAGGCCTTTTTTGCAGGCGCACTGAAAAATGGACCTGCATGCGTCCAAAACATGCGCCTACACCAGCACATGCCATTTTTGGCACGACTTTGTAAAAGGGTCCCTATATAAAGATGCATGGATGTCTATGGCCCTTATTTTAGAAGAGGAGTTCTCAACCCTCATCAGAACGTACCTAGCCAGTCAGGTTTTCTGGATATCTACAATGAATATGCATGAGATAAATAACGTCAGGAAGTATTTTTTCATGGAAAGGGTGGTAGATACGTGAAATATCCTCCTGCAGGAGGTGGTGGAGATGAAAACGGTAATGGAATTCAAACACGTGTGGGATAAACACAAAGGAATCCTTTTTAGAAGGAATGGATCTACGGAATCCTAGTGGAGATTGGGTGGTGACGCCGGTAATTGGAGAGTAAAACCAATGCTGGGTGGACTTCTATGGTCTGCACCCTGATCGTGGCTGAAAAGATATGGATGGGCTGGAGTGTAAATTTTAAATGGGCTTTGACGTCAGCTTCAGAACTTTTAGTACAGGAACAGTGCTGGGCAGACTTTTATGGTCTGTGCCCTGAGAAAGGCAGGGACAAATCAAACTCGGGTATACTATAAAGTATCATATACCATGTAAAATGAGTTATCTTGTTGGGCAGACTGGATAGACCATTCAGGTCTTTATCTGCTGTCAATTACTATGTTACTCACGTTACCTCTACTATACGCAAATCTATCTCATGCATATTCATTGTCAAAATTTTGAAAATCTGACTGGCTAGGTGTGTTCCAAAGACTGGAATGAAAACCAATCTTTTAGAAGTTCTATTTGTTTTTGGACATCTGAAAACTGGCATTTAGAAATGGATGTCCCAACTTTATAAAGCTTTGCTGTGGCTTTGAGAACTATTTCAGGAATGTTATAACACATCAGTATCTCTATTCGCATTGTAAGTGAAGGCACTATGAAGACGCTGTGTAATTCTCCCTTTGGCGTTGTTCTCAGCCAAGCAGCCAGCGGGGACTTAAGGAGTTTACAAACTGACACTATTTGAAGATAAGACTTGTGAATTACAAATGCTGGACTTTTAACTAAAAGATAAGAAGCATTGCTTTGCTGAATAAGTGCTGTGGTCGTGCAAACTTATTTACGATATCTGTTTGAGAAGGAACGTTATAGCGTTTTCTGTATCTTTAGTTCCTTAGAAAGTGAATATAGCAGTGTTAAGTGCTCCACTGAAGTATGAATGGTTGTATGATTGATTTATAATGGGTTTGGATAGATTTACTTGTACCTAGGTAGCAATAACAGGAAGTATTTTCATATGATAGTGGTTTGTATAAAAATTTCAGTAAAAAAAGAATGTTATAGTAAAGTTAATGAATTGTGTAGTTTTTTTGACTGGCATTAGATGTAATTGATAAAATTGTATGCTCAGTTTGGAAAGTTTACTCGATTAGTATTATATTAACTTTATAAAGCTGGGATGTGGACTTCTAAAACTGCATAAGTCTGTGGTTTGGGTATGTTTTGGGAAAGACTAGGGAGGGGACAAATTACTGCCAATTAATGACAATAACTGATTGTTGACACCTTGTTAACTCATTAATTTGTGCATGCATCTGCCTTGAATGCCCAACTGTAGGCAGCCTATATAGAATCTAGTGGTTAGTGCATAAGTGTGATGGGGTGTACACATGGGTGGAGCAGGGGCAGGCCATAGATATGTTACCAAGTGATGCATATATCTTATAGAATGCTATCAGTTGTGCACATTGCATGGCACACTGACGCTCACCAACTTACACCAGCCATTGACCTCTCCTCATAAGTGGGCATGCCTGCATTTCTTCACAACAATGCAGCCTTACACTCATAATCTGTAACAGTTTAAACTTGACACTGCTATAAAATTGGTACTGAGCATGCCCCATTGTGCACCTACATCTTGGCACCAAGTTATAAAATTACCCTCTATCCACGAGATTCTATATATGGCGTCTTAATTTCCATGTAGAAATCAAAGCATATTCTATAACAATGCATGTAACTTAATTGATTAACTAACTAACTAACTAACTAACTAATCAGAGCTGTTAATTGAGTGTTATCAATCAATTATCAGCACTAATTGGCATTAAGATTTACGTGCAGAACTTGCTAAGCATATTCTCTAACGTGGTACGCTTAAATTCTAAGTCGCATAGTTGAAAAGAGAGCATGGCCATGGGCGGGGCAAGGGCATTTCTAAAATCTATGCGCTTTGTTATAGAATACACTCGCTCTGTGGGGGATTCTATATATGGTGTCTAAATAATCTGCTCGGAAAACATTTTCACCTACGCGTATTCTAGAAGCAGTGCCTAGATTTAGGCACGGTATATAGAATATGTTTAGGTGATATCCCAGCACCTAAAACTACGTGCATCCATTTACACCAGCGAAAACATGGTGTGCATCCCGGCACATAGATTTAGGTGCAGAGGGCCATACTCTATAATTACGTGTGTGAATTTCAGAATGCTCAAAAAATGCCCATTTCCCCTCCCATAACCATGCCCCTTTTTGTCTGTGCACGTTAGGTGCAGTATGTTACAGAATATGCTTAGCAAGTTGTGCATGTAAATTCTAATTATTGCCAATTAGTGCTCATTATTGCTTGTTAAATGCTGTTATCAATGCTAATTAGGTTGTTAAGCCAATTAAGTTAGGCGCATTGTTATAGAATCTGCCTGGATTTTGGCACAGATTTCTAGGCGTGCTATATAGAATCCGGGGATCTGCGCCTAATTTAGGTGTCGGGATTTACGCCAAGTAAAATATGGTGTAAATGGCCGTGACTACATTTTGGTCACATGGAGAGATGCTCGGCATAATTCTATATACCATGTGGAAATTTAAGCCTATTCTATAAAACTTAGGTTTATTTTACAGAATATGCCTAGGAGTATTTTTTTTCCATGCAGAATCTAACCCTATATGTGGAAAGTAATAAAGTAGAAAGTTTGACTCCACTGTGGTTGGATGAACCAGGTCACATATTTTCTTCTGTTTCTCAGCAGCAATCAATACACAGCAACGCAGTCGATAGACTAAAAGCAAACTGCTGTTCTTGTAAACATTTTTTCCACTCGACCGCTGTTACTATATTTCCCAAATAATTATTTCTTGGCAGCCAGGGTTTAAATAATTGTATATTCCTTCCAATCAAAGTTCAATGTAACAGCTCTAGAGCATGAAAATGATTACCCCTCATCGTGACAATATGACCTCCATGGGACATTAATGCCATGCCCAGAGTCAAAGGCTTCAGCAGTATAATTCCTTTTTAATATGCTGGCACCCCCTTGGAACTCTAGTTTCTACTGTAGATCTGCAGCTCAACCAATATATGTGTAATACATACAAGTGATATAAATTTTGACACTGCAACTCCGATCTCTTCTTGCAGTGTTTCTTTTTATATTGTTATACCTGGCGCAATTGAAAGTATTTGCAGAAGGCAGTTGGAAAACTTTTTTCACAGTACACGTGGCGCAGGGTTGGCTGAACTCTGCTGCGCATCCCACAGAGTGACCATTGGGTGGTACAATATGGAGCCCATGATCTTTCAATATGCTTACTGTGCTGTACTTGTGACCATTTGGGGATAAGTTCCTGGAATTTTCTTATGTTTCAGAAATTTAACATAATATTTGTGTGATGTGCTTGCTGCAGTATTGTTCTTAATTTTTATTACCACCATTTAGTCTTTGACACATATTTGCATGAACATACTGCTTACTTGAAAGGTGACGTATATCATGGGATGGTTTGAGGGGTGGCCCTTTCCGCATTAATAGCGTGATCCACTTATACTAGCCTGATAGATAGCTCTGGGAACTGTGGGCATTTTGCTGATGAGGGGGGTTATGGGGGGTGGGGCGGGGTTGGAGGGTGGGGGGAGCTGTAGATGGGTGGGAGGTTGTGATATTGCTGTTATTTCTATTATATAGAATCTACCTCTGAACTGCTGCAGGAAACTGGGGTCCATTAAAACATAGGAGCATTTTTTCTGCAGGGGCTATATATTTTGGAGGCTATTTGATTGCATGTAAAACACCAGTTTACTCATCCCATGGCCATGCCCCTTTTGAGTTGCATGCTAGAAAAGTTGGGCGTGGATGTTATAGAATAGAGCTTAGGGCAGATGCACACACAAATCCAAACTGGTGCCAATTAGTCCATTTATTGATTGTTAATGCCTCATTAATTGATTTGTGCGTGCATCTGCCCGATGTGTGTAAATTTGCACATCTAACTTTAGGCGAACTAAATAGAATCCAAGGGAAAGTTCATGCTTACTTTTAGACCTGTCTGAGGGCAAGACATAACGCCCATGCCTGGAATTTAGGCACAATTTCTACCAGACAAATGAGGTGCCTGTGGAGGAGTGGCCTAGTGGTTAGGGTGGTGGACTTTGGTCCTGGGGAACTGAGTTCAATTCCCACTTCAGGCACAGGCAGCTCCTTGTGACCCTGGGCAAGTCACTTAACCGTCCATTGCCCCATGTAAGCCACATTAAGCCTGCCATGAGTGGGAAATGCGGGGTACAACAAAAAAACCTCATTTTTGCAGCATATGGACATCTCAAAAAGCCAAAATGGATGTCCTTGTGTTTGAAATGTCCAAATCCTGATTTAGCAAATGCAGAATAGGGACGTCCAACATTGCAGTACATCCAAATTACAAGGGGGTGGGTTCTGAGCAGGACTATGGAGGGCCTGAAATTTGGACATCCAACTACAATTACTAAAGGGGAAGAAACGTCCAAGTTTAAAAATAAGGACATCCTTATTTAGACTGACCTGTTTAAGGATCATCCAGGTTACAGAAAGGTGCTCTGATTTAGCAGCTGACAATTGGAGGAATTAAGGCATGACTCCTCCTTAATCCCCCAATGGTTGCTGTCCTCCTCCCTCTCCCCTGAAAGTGAAACTGAAAGGGGATACCAGACAGGGTTGCCAGATGGGCGGTTTTCCCGCCCAATTGGGCGGTTTTCCGCAACCCGCCGCGGGAAACTTTTGCCCGCGGCGGGTTGCGGTTTTTTGGGCTCGTTTTCGTTTTTCTGTGCGGGTTTTGGGCGGTTTTTCGGCTGGCGGGGGTGGGGCTAATGGCGACAGAGGCGGGGTTTGTGACATTTTGGGTGGGGTTTGGTGACGTATTGGGCGGGGCGATGACGGTGGGGGCATGGCTGGTGACGGCGGGGGCCGGGGTGAATGCAGAAGGGGTGGGGCTGATGACGGCGGGGGCGGGGGTGATGACGGAAGGGGCGGGGTTGATGACGTCGAGGGTGGGGTGTGTGCGATTTTTGGGCAGGTTTTGAGCGGTTTTGTGTGGGAATTTTTTTTTTAATATGGCAACCCTTATACCAGACTCTATGACAGCTTCGGGTATTATGGCAAGTCTGAGGAGTAGCCTGGTGGTTAGTGCAGTTTTATTTTCATTTTTTTCTTGAGAGCAACAGCGTCAATAACTCTGCTTATTTTAAAGCACTCGATCACTCACTTTTATGTGAGTGTTATGCAAAGACCTTTTCAGACTGAAGACTTTTCCATCCAGCTTATGATCCCTGATGCAGGCGTGGAGGGGCATAATCGAACGTCGCCGGCGAAACAGATCGCTGGCTATCTATTTTGGTGGCGGCGCAACAGCTGGCCGGAACCTTATTATCGAAAAAGATGGCCGGCCATCTTTTTTTTCAATAATACGGTTTAGCCCGGCCAAATGCCAGAGTTTGCCGGGTTTGAGATCGCCGGTTTTGTTTTTCAGCGATAATGGAAAAAAATGCCATCTCAAACCCGGCGAAATCCAAGGCATTTGGTCATGGGAGGAGCCAGCATTTGTAGTGCACTGGTCCCCCTGACATGCCAGGACACCAACTGGGCACCCTAGGGGGCAGTTCTAGCAATGTTTTAAAAATGCACAAATAGCTCCCAGGTGCATAGCTCCCTTACCTTGGGTGCTGAGCCCCCCAAACCCACTCCCCACAACTCTACACCATTACCATAGGCCTTATGGGTGAAGGGGGACACCTACATGTGGGTACAGTGGGTTTGGGGGCGGGTTTGGAGGGCTCAACGCTTAGCACCACAAGTGTAACAGGTAGGGGGGGGATGGACCTGGGTCTGCCTGCCTGAAGTGCACTGCACCCATTAAAAATTGCTCCAGGGACTTGCATACTGCTGTCAGGGAGCTGGGTATGACATTTGAGGCTGGCATACAGGCTGGTAAAAAAAGGTTTTTATTTTTATTTTTTTAGTGTGGGAAGGGGTTGGCGACCATGGGGGGACTACGGGGAGGCCATCCCCCATTCCCTCCGGTGGTCATCTGGTTAGTTGGGGCACCTTTTTGAGGCTTGGTCCAAGTAAACGCCGCTTTTTTTCCCATTATCCGCGAAAGCTGGCCATCTGGTAGCCATGCCCATGCCTGCCCATCTCCCGCCTTTGCTACGCTGCCGACACACCCCCTTGAACTTTCGCTGGCACGGTGATGGGAAAGCGGTGATGGTGTCAAAAAAGCCGCTTTCGATTATACTGATTTCGCTGCTTTTGAGAGATTGCTGGCCATCTCCCGATTTATGTCGGAAGATCGCCGGTGATCACTTTCAAAAATAAGCCTGATAGTGCCCAAACACAGTCATGTGGGGTCAGTCAATAAAGTCTTTGACATTTGGACCTGTGGTTACATTTGCATTCATTGCCGTCTCTGCTTTGGTTTGTCCTTGGAGATATCTGGAGAGATTCTTTCTTCTTTGTTTGCTGCCTAACTTGTGTGCCAGATAGACCAATTGTGGATCCCTTTCAAGGGATTTTGCTCAGACAAATGATGGTGGAACTCACTGTGAAAAGTTTTAACATTCAGTGGAGAAAGTGTGTCTCATGTCCCTGTGGGTGCCCACTTGGCCAGAAGTTATCATCACATGGTGTGGTTTAATACCTATTCACATGAAACAAAACCCTGGATTTCAAATATGCTGACTTCAGCAAAATGGGGAAGTACATGAAGGAGGAGCTGGCAAGGTGGGAGAAGATAAAGACTGTGGGCTGAACCAAAAAAGGGCTATTAAAAAGGCAACACATCTTTATGTAAGTAACATAAATAAAATCAAGAGGAAAAGGAAACTGATGCGGTTCTCCAAAGGGGTAGTGGCGAAAAAAAGGTAGTGTTCACAAAATATAGATGATCATAAAAAGGAGGACAAGGAAAACAATACTGGATAAAGCTGAAAAAGACATAGAAAGAAATCAGGGTAGCACAAAGCATAGGTAGAAGAAAACATTTCTAAAGATATAAAGCACAATGGCAATACAAAAAAGTCTTGAGGTTCCATCTGTGGCCTTTCTCTTCTCTCTAATAGACATGAAAACTTAGAGGTGCTGAGGACTGATGTGTGGAAAGTGGTGAAGAGTGGAACTGCTAAGCAAATACTATTATTACCCCATTCCTGAGGGTGACCATCTCTGCTGTACCTAATGTCATGGCATATACTTCAAGATGAATCTCAGGAAAAGAGTTAAGCAATATAAACTAACTTCATCCTTACAGCTCAAAGCTGCAAGGAGAAAAAAAGAAATTTTAACCAAATTTTTACTAAAACTCAAACCCTCCTTTGGTTATAAGAATTGCTTTGTGTAAATGTATTTTCTTTCAGGTTCTTGTACTCCCCCCCCCCCCCCCCCCAACCCTGCAGCAGGTAAGTATACCACTCTATTGTCCTTCTCTTGTTTTAAACTTGTTCCTTGTGCTTGTGTTGGTGTGTAATTCACTAAGCTGTAATCTTTCTTGCCTGGAACACTTTGGTCTTTCTTGTAAGTTGGGGCCCCAGAAACAGCAGTGACGACCTTTATACAGCATAGACGATTCTTTCAATTAATGCCAGGCTACAGACATCAGGTGATTTTATCAACACAACAGGAGTAAAACGCTAACTCTCCCAATGGTTCAGGATACCTTAGGGACTTATGATCAATTAAACTGTGGCTTTCCTAGCTAAAGGTAAACCAAATGATAATTCTTTTATAGCCCTAATCCTCCAGGATCTATTCTTTTGCCACTGTTTCCCTACTCTAATGAAGAGTCTGTGTTCTTTTCATGAAGTCCTTCTTCTGGAACCCACACAATTGTAAACTCCACTCACTTTCACCAAACTGACATTAGTGGCTAACACATACTTGCACTACTTACACAAACACTTCTCTCAGATCAGAATATCATACACACTATATATATTTAAAAAATTACCTTTGTATAGGCTATATCTCGGTTTTCCCACACAGTACTTATATACTAATACACTTCTATTAAATGCCATGTAAAAGCACTCTCCCACCATTAATAGCATGTCTCAGCACACTATGTAAAACCAGTTTCTTTCCTCACAATGATCAATTCAAGGCCTTTCACACAATGAAGAATTAGACACCATTCAGCACATCTGCTTCCTTCAGCTTCTAAGGCTCTTCTAACCAACTGACTTAGGGAATTTTGTTATGGAAACCCTGCCTTGGCTGGTGGACCATCTGACCTAAATTAACCAATCAAATCACTTTAGAACTTTAGTTTTTTTTCTCCGTTCCTCGTGGAATCCTGTTTAAAAATTCCAATCTCCATTTTGGTTTAGAATTTTCCTATAGGAAATAATGAGAAAATGACTCTTTTTCATATTTTTATAGGTAAACCAAAGCCAAACATGTTCAAATTTACCAAGCCAGACAAGTACATCAGACCCATGCTTTTAGGAATCTGTTTACTCAGCTGCACTAGCAGCTTCCACATGGCATTGCCAACATAGCGCATTCAAAGTAAATGGGCTGTGTAGGTACTAGTGCATAACCAACCGCGCTAGTGGCTTAGTAAACCCCAGTGTTAGTTTTTAGAAGAACCCTTAAGTTAAGAATTTTCCTTAATAAAATGAATTTAAAATTTCACAAATTCAACTGAAACCAATTTAGAAAATTAATAATAATTCTCCCACATGTTCTCCATTGAGGATTTTCCAAAAAACCACAACCTTGACCCCCAAATCAGCCCAAACTCAAACTTCAGGTTTTCTTTCTTTAAAATATATATATATATATTTTTTTTACAAAAAACCTCCTCACTAATTCAGCTACATAGGTTCTCAAGAACCCACAGCTACAATACAAACAAACAAAAAAACAAACAAACAAACCCAAAAATTAACCCCTTATGTGCCAGCACTCTTGACCCAAAACCACATTAAAAAAAAAAAAACTTTTTCTGGTCCACCAGACCCCTTATCTCGTTTTCCAGGTCCTATTCATCTGGCAACCACCTTTTGTTTGTGTCTCAATGGACCCCTGGACACCAGCTTTGGAGAACCACAAGACCCGTGGAACTTCATCTGGGGAAGCCCAAAAATCGAGCCCCCAGCTCCAGTTTG
This sequence comes from Microcaecilia unicolor, assembly GCF_901765095.1. Taxonomy (NCBI): domain Eukaryota; kingdom Metazoa; phylum Chordata; class Amphibia; order Gymnophiona; family Siphonopidae; genus Microcaecilia; species Microcaecilia unicolor. Next base: position 78,475,986 of record NC_044033.1, on the reverse strand, counting down.
GGCCTAGTCACATCTCCGGAGTGCCACTGCACATGCTGAGGAGGGGTGAAAGTAGAAGATGGAAAGCTCATGAGGGTGAGAGAAGGGGAGAATGAGGGGTCAAATTTAGGTGCTGAATGGAGAAACATAGAAGAGAGAAATAGAGAAAAACGATAAAGGGGAATAATCAATGTCAAAGACAGATATAGAAAGGGAAGGAAGATGGAAGAAGAAAGAAAAAGAAAGTAAAAACAAGACTTGGAAATAGAACTCAGATGAAGATGATGAAAGAAAAGTGGGACAAAGAGATTGGGACCAAGCGGATTAATAATGCCTAGACAGCAAATGTATAGTGCATTTTCTTTTCACTTAAGTCCCTAGAATATGTCATCTTGAAATGTGCAACCCTGATTAATTTTATATGTTACGTAGTACAGAAGGAAATACATTTCACTTTTTCCAGTGTTGCATTGCATTCAGACTTCTTGGAGTTCCTATTTCTAGTCTGTGGTTGCTTATTCTGTATCTCAGGCTACTACTTACTACTACTTATCACTTCTATAGCGCTACAAGGCATATGCAGCGCTGTACACCATACACATAAAGACAGTCCCTGCTCAAAGAGCTCACAATCTAAATAAGACAGGTAACAGACAGAACAACTAAGAGGTAAGGGGAATTAAAGAGGAGGGGATAAAAGGTACAGGCAAGTGAGCAGTGGTTAGGACCAGTGGCGTAGGAAGGGGGGGGCGGTCCGCCCCGGATGCACGCCACTGGGGGGTGTCGGCTCCGCGCTGGTGCACTGCCCTCTCTGCCCCGGAACAGGTTACTTCCTGTTCCGGGACAGAGAGAGCAGTGAACCAGCGCGGAGCCGACACACCCCAGCAACGTGCAGTCGGGGCGGATCGGCCCTCCCGCCCGTCCCTTGCTGCAGGTATACGCTCTGGGGGGGGGGGGGGGTGCGCTCCAGCGGTAGGAGGGTGCGCCGTGCTGCACCTGGGGGGGGGGGGTGCGCAGTGGCGACCCGCCCCGGGTGTCAGCTCCCCTCGCTAAGGCTCTGGTTAGGACTCAAAAACAGCATCAAAGAGGTGGGCTTTTAGCTTGGACTTGAAAGTTGTTTAGTTTCTGTGGCGGGATCTGTAGCAGTCTGACTTGTATATGTATTCTAGGGTGCTGACTCTAGGTTGTTGCTATTTGAGTCCTGGATGTTCGTACTGCTTTATTATGATAGTTTTTTTTTTTTTATATAGGTGTGAATTAATATTTTGGGGGGGTTGGTTACTAGAGTTCTGAAGGTCCCCATCCCTCACCCCAGTCCCTACTACCTTGGGAAAGATGGTGTCATAGGTGCCCATGATCATTTTTGTGCCAGCAGCCCATTCAGTCCTAGCTACACCACTGATGTGCACTGTTATAGAATTACTCCGATAGGGCTGGATTCTATATATCACACCTAAAAAATGAGCACGGAAAAATAATATGCCTAGGTGTATTCTATAAAAGATGCCTAAATTTAGGTGCAGTTTACAGAATACACCCAACACTCGTTTTCTGCAGCTATATTTAGTCACGGACTTGTACACCAATGAAAATGCCGATGCTTAAATTAAGAGCAGAATGGGCACATTCTATTATAGTGCATGTAAATGCTAGGAATGCCCAGGACCTGTCCATGACCACACCCCCTTTTCAGATCCATGTGTTAGAATTTATGTGCATCACTTTATAGAACATTTGTGCATGTAAATTAGATTGTAAGCTCTGTCAAGCAGGGACTGTCTCTTCATGTTCAAGTGTACAGCGCTGTGTATGTCTAGTAGCGCTTTAGAAATGATAAGTAGTAGTAGCAGTAGTAGTAAATTCTAATTAATGTCGATTAGTGTCAATAATTGCTTGTTAAGTTCAATTATCAGCACTGAATGGCTTGTTAAGCTAATTATGTTGCATGTGTAAATTCAGAATATGACCAGATTTGCGCATGCAACTCACTGTCACACTATATTGAATCCGGGGAAAAATGCACCACTGTTACCTCTAAGCTGAGAGTGGGAGTCCTCCAACTGCATTTGCTGCCAATGGGGAGGTGGAGTTTTAATATTGTGTTTTCAATGGCTAGAGACAGGCAGGTTCGTTGGAGTCCTGCAGAGCTTGCCCATCCCTCATTATTGAAAATATGGTAGTGAAACAGCACCACCTTCTGGCATGACAGTAGATGGAGGCCTCCTGCTCAGCTTAGCGGTTCCTAAACTATGCGCCGCGGCACCCTGCTGTGCCACAGCGAACACTCAGGGGTGCCGCGGTGCATTGCTTCCTACTTTCTCCTCCCGCATGTCTGGCATCTGCCGCTTCCTGCTTCTTCCCCCGCTGCTGCTGCAGCACTTGCAGCTTATATTTTTGGGCATTCGCGATTCAGACAGGCACTGCGTGGACTTCCCTCTGCCATGTCCGGCCCTTGCAACAGGAAGTTGCATCAGAGAGGGCCGAACATGGCAGACTGGAAAGGCACTGGAGAGCCTGTATGAATTGCGGATGACCCGAAAATGTAAGCTGCAAGCACTGCAGCTGCAGTGGGGGAGAAAGAAGCGGAAGCGATCCTGGACCTGCAGGAAGGAAGGTAGGAGCGATGCTGGATTTGGGGAAGGTATGCTGGTGTGAGAGGAGGGGGCTGCATGGAAAGGGGAAGGGAGACCTATGTGGCGGGAGGGGAGGATCCTGGACCTGCAGGAAGGAAGGAAAGAGCGATGCTGGATTTGGGGAAGGTGTGCTGGTTTGAGAGGAGGGGGCTGCAAGGAAAGGGAGACCTATGTGGTGGGGGGGGGGGTGTGGAGACCTATGTGGCTGGGCTGGGGGGGTTCGGAGACCTATGTTGCCGGGCCGGAAGGGGGTGCGGAGACCCATGTGGTCGGGGGTGGGGGGGGAGGGTGCTGCGGAGACCCATGTGGCCAGTGAGGGTACCACGAACTGGAAAAGTTTGGGAACCCCTGGCTTAGAGGAAAAGTTTTCAGCATTCACTGTCCATTCAGTTTAGCCCTGCTATCCACATTTCCTTTGATAGTGTCTATACTCATTACATTTACACTGTTGCAAACATAGAAAAAGGAATATTAAATAAAAAAACAATTTACTGGCACTGCAATTTACCTTGGCAAACTCTGTATGGCTATTTCTGTAGTTTTTATTTGGCGTTTTAACATTCCAGTAGTCTGTAAGCTGCTAAAGATAGTTTATTTGAAACCTAGTGCACTATACACTCATGTGCTTGCTTCTCTTGTGTTCACTTAGGTCAAAAGCTCTACCTATTTGTCAGACACCATATCAGATTTTTATACCTTGTTCTTAATCCAGACAAAACATTTTGTACTAGGCAATATTTTGTGAGTTCTATAGAGGATTAGTAACTAAGCTAAACAAAGTTTTGAAGAAACCATTAGAAAGCATATGTGGAAGAGAAATGACATTCCCTGTGGTAATATTCTCTGTATAATTTTCTACTGCCCTTTTTTCTTCTCACTGCCCCACTGTTTATCAAGCTGATTACAAAGGGGTCACAAGGTTTGTCAGAATGGTTATACGTGGGTAAAAAGTAGGCACACAACAACGCAACCCCTTACTTTATGCGTAGGTGTTCCTGGGGCATGGAATGGGTGTAGCAGAGGTAGAATTGCAATGCATGTGCATACTTTATAAAACTCGTATGTACAGTACTTGTAAAGAGTAAACATAGTAAACATAGTAGATGACGGCAGAAAAAGACCTGCACGGTCCATCCAGTCTGCCCAAGAAGATAAATTCATATGTGCTACTTTTTTATTTGTACTGTCCTCTTTAGTGCACAGACCGTATAAGTCTGGCCAGCCCTATCCCCACCTCCCAACCACCAACCCCACCTCCCAACCACCAGCTCTGGCACAGACCATATAAGTCTGCCCAGCACTATCCTCGCCTCCCAACTACCAGTCCCGCCTCCCACCACCAGCTCTGGCACAGACCATATAAGTCTGCCCAGCACTATCCCTGCCTCCCACCACCGGCTCTGGCACAGACCGTATAAGTCTGCCCAGCAGTATCCCCGCCGCCCAACCACCAGCCCCGGCACAGACCGTATAAGTCTGCCCAGCACTAGTCCCGCCTCCCAACCACCAGCCCCGGCACAGACCGTATAAGTCTGCCCAGCACTAGCCCCGCCTCCCAACCACCAGCTCTGCCACCCATTCCAGGCTAAGCTCCTGAGGATCCCTTCCTTCTGCACAGGATTCCTTTATGTTTATCCCACGCATGTTTGAATTCCGTTACCGTTTTCATCTCCACCACCTCCCACGGGAGGGCATTCCAAGTATCCACCACCCTCTCCATGAAAAAATACTTCCTGACATTCTTCTTGAGTCTGCCCCCCCTTCAATCTCATTTCATGCCCTCTTGTTCTACCGCCGGCCTTCCCATCTCTGGAAAAGGTTTGTTTGCGGATTAATACCTTTCAAATATTTGAACGTTTGTATCATATCACCCCTGTTTCTCCTTTCCTCCAGGGTATACATGTTCAGGTCCGCAAGTCTCTCCTCATACGTCTTGTAACGCAAATCCCATACCATCCTTGTAGCTTTTCTTTGCAAAGCGTCAATTCTTTTTACATCCTTAGCAAGATACGGCCTCCAAAACTGAACACAATACTCCAGGTGGGGCCTCACCAACGACTTGTACAGGGGCATCAACACCTCTTTTCTTCTGCTGGTCACACCTCTCTCTATACAGCCTAGTAACCTTCTAGTTACGGCCACCGCCTTGTCACACTGTTTCATCGCCTTCAGATCCTCAGTTACTATCACCCCAAGATCCCTCTCCCCATATGTACCTATCAGACTCTCACCGCCTAACACATATGCCTCTCTTGGATTTCTACTCCCTAAGTGCATCACTTTGCATTTCTTCGCATTGAATTTTAATTGCCAAACCTTAGACCATTCTTCTAGCTTTTTCAGATCCTTTTTCATGTTTTCCACTCCCTCCGGGGTGTCCACTGTGTTACAAATCTTAGTATCATCTGCAAATAGGCAAACTTTACCTTCTAACCCTTCGGCAATGTCACTCACAAATATATTGAACAGAATTGGCCCCAGCACCGATCCCTGAGGCACTCCACTACTCACCTTTCCCTCCTCCGAGCGAACTCCATTCACCACCACCCTCTGGCGCCTGTCCGTCAACCAGTTTCTAATCCAGTTCACCACTTTGGGTCCTATCTTCAGCCCATCCAGTTTATTTAAGAGCCTCCTGTGGGGAACCGTGTCAAAAGCCTTGCTGAAATCTAAGTAGATTACGTCTATAGCACGTCCATGGTTCAATTCTCCGGCCACCCAATCAAAGAATTCAATGAGATTCGTTTGGCACGATTTCCCTTTGGTAAAACCATGTTGTCTCGGATCTTGCAACTCATTTTCTTCCAGGAAATTCACTATCCTTTCCTTCAGCATCGCTTCCATTACTTTTCCAATAATCAAGTACATGCATGTCTTTGTATGCTCCACAGAGCAGGTGTAAATTGTGTATGTGCATTTGAGAACATTGTTTGGTTTGTTATTTTGGGATGTAAGGTTAGATTGTTTCCAGCTATGCGTTACTGGGGCTTGTTCTGGGAACCTGTGCCACAAAGACCTGTAGGCAGCTATATTGCCTTTATAACATAGGTGTACAACAGCCATATTTGTTGAAACTTTTCCAGGTGTCTTGTAATAAAATTACCCTCCATCTTCTAAAATTACACAACTTTATCATGTTTTTTCTCCAGTCATATATATATTTTTTTAATCAAATGATCGCTATTCAAAACCGTTTTAGACACTGGAGCTGCTAAGGGCCTTTTGTTTGTGGTGGTGGTGGTGGGTGGGGGGCAGAACCATGTTGTGCGGGGCAAGAAAGGGGAGCACATCCAATTACTTCGGCTGCAATCCAGAAGCTATGTGTGCCAGCCAATATTTTGTGCAGACATCTGCATAGCTAAGTGACCAAAATTAGGACAGCTATTTATGTGGTCCTATTTCATTGCTTAGATAAGCAGGCACTGGCACTGAATATTACTAGCAGCCACATAGCCCCCGGCTCCTCCCTGATTCTGCCCTTGGAACACCCCTCTTTGGCCCATTTTGCAAATGGGCAGTTAGTGCTGATATTCAGAGGCAGTGCCTGATTAAGTGTCACTGAATATCGGCACCTATCTCACTGAGTGTGATTATCCATAGATGGAAGGCTGACCTCTAGTGGTAGTACCACAAGACTACCACTAGAACTCATGGTAGCCGTTTTAGCCACTGAAGCCACTAGGGTATGGAGGGCAACCTCGGTCCTCGAGGGACACAACCCAGTTGGATTTTCAGGATTTCCCCAATGAATATTCATGAGCTCTATTTGCATACAATGGAGGCAGTGCATGCACATAAATCCTGAAAATCTGACTGGGTTGTGACCCTTGAGGACCGAGGTTTCCCACCCCTGTGCTTGGGGATCGATCCTGCCCTGGATACCCCACTGGACCACCAGGGATGTAAGGTAGGCCCTAGGGGAAGATGTTCATGGGTGGGGTGTCTGATCATGAGGGGGGGGGGGCAATTACAGGGAGCCCAAAGGGAGAGTGGGGAAAAGAGAATGAGGAAACTGACAGATGCACTTATTCAGGTTCTAGCCGGGTTTAACTTAGGCCATGGCTGTAAGCAGCTTACAAGTCGCTTGCTGACACAGACTGAATATTGGCCCCCATGGTATTTTACAAGAGGCTTCATGAAATGCAGATTATCTTGTCTCATATCCTGTGCAAACAGAGATTTAAAAATGTTTCATGTATGTATGTGTGTGGTGGGGGGAGCATTTAGAACCAATCCACATGTGTATGGAAGCAGCTTCTTAAAATTCTATTCCTGGATCTGTATTCACACTCGATCCTACAGCACTAGTTCCCCCAGGGCTGGTCTTAGGCAGGGACAACAGGGGCGATCGCACAGGGCCTTGCGCTCCCAGGGGCCCCACGGCAGCCTTTGGCATCTCCCTCCTGCTCCTTGCTATTGCTGTCTCCTTTCCTGTTTAGAGAGCTGCACGGGAGTGGGGGGAATGCACCGCGATCTAACCTTTGCCTCTGCTTCCCTAAGCCACACGGTGCCCTCCTGGCACATACCTCAAGACACCCTGGTGGTCTAATGGATTCTTCGGGGCAGGAAAGATCCCCAGTGTTTCATGCCCACTGCCGCTGACCCTCTTGATGCTGCATCGCTTTTTAAAAATGGCTGCCGAGACCTCCAGCGGCAGCCTTGCGAGACTTCCACAGAAGGGGGCCCCACTGAACTGGTCTGCACAGGGCCCCGCAATTGCTAAGATCAGTCCTGAGTTCCCCCCCTACCAGATCACTTGACAGCTATCCCCCTCCTGAAGCCCCTGACTTTCAACCTCCCACTCTCTTTTCCCAAGACATCCAAAGACACCCTCCCCAAAGGCATCTGAATCTTCTGACATGAAAAAACCTGCATCCGACTCCTTCAGTAGAAGGACTGCACCTCCCCCTGAAGGGCTCTGGGCAGAACTCCCCCTCCCAACCACCACCACACTCTGATCTGCCTACCCAGGCTCCTATTGAAGCCCGATGTTCCCTGGTGTCTAGTGGGAGCAGGAGTAATACCCACTTGCTCTGGGTTCAAAAATGGAATCTGTGACCCCTAGTGGTAATCTCATAGTACTACTAGAGGTCAGTCTGCCAAATAAGGGCATAGGCTGGTACAAGCAGATTGATATTATAGACTTGGCTACATCTCACGGACTCAATCAGCAAATTCTCCCTGCTCTTCTCTCTCCCAGGTCCTCTCTAGCATGCAAAAGTAGTTCTTAACAGAGCATGATGAATGTGTTCACAGACCCTGAGATGCTATGCTTTTCTTCCCCTCTGAGCTTCCTAAAGGAATAACTCAGTTGCAATATTTTCTCTCTTTTCATTCTTTCTAGAAGTTATGCACTCTACAGAAATGAACTTAGTTTCAAGGCCACCTATTTCTATATTTTTCTGCAAAGCAATATAAAAAAACTATGAATGAAAAATACATAACGCTGGCACTCTATTTCAGTAAAAAGTGCTATTTATTTATAAAACTGTACATAAAATCTTAACTGAACTGATCCTTCAAAGCAATTTACAACATATAAAAATAATCTAAAACAAACATTAAACCAAAAATAAAATCAAACTACAAACTGTCATTCTGACATTCTAAGTATTATTGGAGTGGAGGAGTGGCCTAATGGTTAGTGCACTGGGTTGCAGACCCGGGGAACTGGGTTCATTTCCCTGCTCTGTGTGCCCCTGGGCAAGTCACCTAGCCCTCCATTGCCCCAGGTACAATATATAACTTAGATTTAGAGCCCCTTAGGGACAGAGCAAAGTACCCATAATAGAAATTGTAAACTGCATAATCTACTCAGGGATCACTTGTGGTATATCAAGTGCTGAAAATAAATAAATAAATAAAACAAATTATCCCCAGAGTCACGGAAACTTCAGCTCTCACTCTCCCATGATAACATCTAGCACAGGTCATTACTGGAAATGTTGCTTTTGTTGAGGCACTGGGTTAGGTGCTAACATACACCTAACGCAGCACAAATGGCCTAATGCACAATGTGTTAAAGTATCCTACATTAGTTTTGGAATTTGCATGCACTAAGTCCATGGTATTTATTTTTTAGCACATTTTTGAGGGGGCGTGGCAGGGGCAGAGATTGGGAATGGAAGCATTAACCAGTTAGCATGAGCACATTGGTGTGTACTAACTGGTTATTGCATGGCTGTCATGTTAATTTTCATTATACGACAGTAAAACAAACAGAAAAGTGGGCACAAAACCAGGAGTCCCAGAGATTGGATCACAGTAAAGCTAAAACCAAATTTTATTAATTAGTATATTTGACTCCAATTTTCTTTATACGGCCACACACTAGTGGTGACAGCGCAAGGCCATAAATGGAACAAATACAAAAAAGGCTTTTGGATGTCCTCCATCTACAGACCTGCCAGTGGGTGGTGCTGTTTCACTATCACATTTTCAATTTTGAGTGACAGGCAAGCTCTGCAGGACTCAAGGGAACCCGCCGGTCTCTAGCCTTTGAAAACACAATATTGAAACACCACTCCCCACTGGCAGCAATGCAGTTGGAGGACTCCTGCTGAGCTGAGAAGGAACAGTGCTTAGTGAACACAAAAGACCAACATAAGGGCACACTGAGCCCATTTTTTTTTTTTACCACAGTTTATCAAGACATTCACCTGAGAGGTAAGCTTATAACAGAAAGTCTACTCTATGGGGCCCTTTTACCAAACTGCAGTAAAATGTGGCCTTAACAAATGCTTATGTGGGTCATTCCTAGGGCTACCATATGTCCGTATTTACCCGGACATGTCCTCTTTTTGAGGACATGTCCAGGCAACCGAGCGGGTTTTGCCAATCTGCCCGTTTGTCCGGATTTCTGGACAAAGGGGCAGGCTGGCAGGCGGGCCTGTTTGTCCAGAAATCCGGACAAACGGACAGATTGCTAGCCTCCCCTCCCCTTACTTACTACTGCCGTGGTGGTCTAGTGACCTCTTCCGCCTTCGGGGCAGGAAAGAGTCCCCTCTTTCCTGCCCGGAGCGCTGCCCTGCATGCATCCTTCCTGTTCGTGATCTCAGCGCCGATTCAAAATGGCCGCTGAGAGTTGACGTGACCTCACGAGACTTCAACACTTGGCAGCCATTTTGAATCAGTGCCGAGATCACGAACAGGAAGGATGCATGCAGGGCAGCGCTCTGCCCCAAAGAGGTCACTAGACCACCAGGGCAGTAGTAAGGTAAGGGGAGGGTGGTGAAGGGGAGGGGAAGTGACGGGGTGTGTGACAGGGGGGAGGGGAAAATGTGACAGGCGCAGAGCGAGGGCATGAAAGGGGGCGGAGTGGAGTGTGAAAGGGGGCGGATCAGGGCATGAAAGGGGGCAGGGCATGTTTCCTCCTTTTGGGGGGACAAAATATGGTAACTCTAGTCATTCCCATTTGCTAAGACCTTTTTTCCACATGACCTGAACATGTATAGCCTGGAGGAAAGGAGACACAGGGGTGATATGATGCAGACGTTCAAATATTTGAATGTCTGTATTAATCCACAAACAAACCTTTTCCAGAGATGGAAATGCGCTAGAACTAGAGGACATGAATTGAGGTTGAAAGGGGGCAGACTCAGGAATAATGTCAGGAAGTAGTTTTTCACGGAGAGGTTGGTAGATACCTGGAATGCCCTCCCACGGGAGGTGGTAGAGATGAAAACGTTAATGGAATTCAAAAACGAATGGGATAAGAACAAAGGACTCTTGTTTAGATGGAATGGATCTAAAGAAGCTTAGCGGAGATTGGGAAGCAACACTGGTAACTGGGAAGCAAAGCCAGTGCTGGGCAAACCTTTATGGTCTGTGCTCTGATGGTGGCTGGGCAGATTCAGCTTCAGAAGTTGGAGAACAATGACAGTGCTGGGCATACTTCTATGGTCTATGCCCCGAAAATGGCAAGGACAAAGCAAGACCAGGTATAAATATGAAGTATCACATACCATACATAACGAGTTTATCTTCTTGGGCAGACTGAATGTACCGTCTAGGTCTTTCTCAGCCATCATCTACTATGTAACTACTACTACTACTACTTAACATTTCTAGAGCGCTACTAGGGTTACACAGCGCTGTACAAATTAATAACTAAGGACGGTCCCTGCTCAGAAGAGCTTACAATCTAAACGACGAAATGTCAAGTTGGGGTAGTCTAGATTTCCTGAGTAGAAGTGTTGTGATTAGGTGCCAAAACTATGGATAAAATAGTCATTTTTCTATTTTTTTGAATTAATGGCCACATGCTCATTTTTCCATAAGCACGTGAGCCCCTACCACCACATATTTTATAGGCTGTTAGGGCTCCCACGCTAATCATGTGCTAATTGGTTAGTGTGTGGCAATGTAGTTGTGCTAACCGATTAGAGCAGAACACACCTACTCTTTGCCCCCAGTGCTAAAAAAAAATCTATTTTTAGCATGTGAAAAGTGTGCACCAATGCCAAAATTACTGCAGGGCCTCACGGTTAAGTATTTTAAGCAGCAGTATGAACGCATTAGTGCTTATCGTAGCTTAGTAAAATGACCCCTGTGATAAGTCCAAAAAGGCACCTAGTCTGTCTATATTACAAAGCCCAGAACCAGTCCCAATAGCGCACAAATACTCACATACAAATTTGCACCTGCTCTGAAAAACATATAGGGGTCCTCTTACCAAGCTGTGGGGAAAAAAGACCCTGCGCTGATGGCAGGGGCCATTTTTCTCATGTGCCAGGGCCCTTTTTACTGCAGCAGGTAAAAAGCCCCCAGACGAACATGGCCATGCGGTAAGAGAACTCTCACCATGTGGCCATGCGGCGGGGAGCCCTTACCACCATCCATTGTGGCGGCGATAAGGGCTCCCACAGTAACCTGGCGGTAACCCGGCAGCATGCGGCGATGCTCGATAACCGCTGGGTTACCACCGCGCAAGCCATTTCTGGGGGGGGGGGGGGTTCTTTTCCGCTAGGTGTGGAAATACCACCAGTGGCTGCACTGGGCCAGCAGTGGTCCCAATTTAGTGTTCGGCAAGCCTGCATTGGGCTTACCCATAGGCGTAGTTTGACTGTTTCATTTGGGGGGGGCAAAGGATGGGGCGGAGCATATTAGCATATTCATTTGCATATATACATATGCAAATGAATATGCTAATAGGGAGGAAGGAAGGGAAAAAGAGCTGGCTTTTTTTGGGAATAACCATAATGAATATGTATGAGATATCAAGCCGGCTCTTTCTCCCTTCCTTCTTTCCTCCTTACCCAGCACCTCCTCTTCCTCTCCTGTAGTATTTCCCCACCCCCTTTCCCATACCATGCCAGTGTTGACCTTAGAAATGCATAGGCTATATGTAGATCCTTCAAGAGGTAGTGTGTCATGATTTAGGCTCTACACCCTTTCTGATGTTTTGGTGCCACCTCAGTAAGGCCAACACACAATCTCTCCACTGCAAAACGCTATACACAAACTTGTGCAAAAACACACTCATATTCTTACTAAACCATAACAGCACTAATTCCAAGGACAGACTCAGCATGCAGCAATACCAGAAAAATTGAAACTTACATGCAAAATATCACAGATGCACATTTCCAAAAGCTGACATATTCCAATTAATAAATTCTGAATAAAATACTTTTTTCTACCTTTGTTGTCTCATCATTTAGTTTTTCTATTCGCTTTGGTCCCAAGTGTCTTCTGTTTTATGCAGTGCCTTCTTTATGCAGTAGCCCTGTCCCTACCCTTCCTGGAGTTTCAGTATCTGCCCTCAATGTGTCCCTCACCCCAATCTTCATCCTGTTATTCCTGTTTTTTTTTTTTTGCTAATTCTCCCCTCTTCCAGCACCCTCTCTTTCTATTTCTTCTCTTCTATACAGCACCCTCTCTCCCTATTTTCACTCCTCTGACCAGTATATTCTCTTTCTCTCACCCTCTTCTGTCCAGCATATCCTCCTTCCCTTACTTCAATCCAGCATCCCTCCATGTCCTCTTCCATGTCAGCTTCTCCATTATATCATTATTTCTCCTATGTCCAGCATATCCCTTCTTTGTCCCCATCCCCGTACAATGTCTAGCACCCCCCCATCATTTTCTTACGCCCCATTTCCAGCATCTCCCCTGTCCTCTTACCCACCCTATGTCCTGCATCTTCCAATATCCCTTTTTCCCTCCCAGCATTGTCCCTGTATGCCCTTATCCCCTCTCTGTCCAGCATTGTCCCTTTGTGTCCCTGTCTCTATGCTCCCTCAATGACCAGAATCTCGCTTCTCTGTCTCCCTGTCACTCTCTTTTCTCTTCCCTTCCTCCTACCATCCATTCTCCCTTCTTCCCTCCTACCAGCTAATCCACATCTAACAATCCCTTCTCTCCCCAATCCATCACCTCTTCCTCTCTGTTCATCATCCCCCCCCCCCCCAAAAAAAAATATCCAGCACAGCAGACCTGCACCTCTCTCCCTCCATCCTGTAGATCCTCCTCCTGCCACCATTCACCCCTACCCACATGGTTCCATCACCTCGCTCCTCCCAAAGGTGCAGCTGAACAGTACCTCCATTTTTCTTCTTTTCTCACCTCCCCCCCAATCCCGGTTCCAGCGTCTCTCCCTTTTCCTTCCTCCTCACTCACATGCATTGATCGCTGCCGGTAGCGGCACTGCAGCCAGCCAGCAATAACAGCAGTCTGCTTCGGACTTCCCTGCTACATGTCCCGCCTCCTCTGGTACAACTTCCTGTTCCGCATAGGCGGGACGCGTGGCAGGGAAGGCTGAGGCTCCGAGGCAGACTGTTGTAATCGCTGCAGCGCCGCTACCAACAGCCCCTGGTACCGAAGTTGAAGCGGCGAACGGGCGGCCAGCAGTAGTAAAGGCAGCAAGCAGCAGACAGGCTCGACTCCGCTTCTCTGCCCTCTCTGCTTCCCGCCTGAAAGGAAATGACATCAGAGGAAGGCGGGATGCAGAGAGGGCAGAGAAGCGGAGTCGAGCCTGTCTGCTGCTTGCTGCCTTTACTACTGCTGGCCGCCCATTCGCCGCTGCGGGTCGTCGTCGTTTGCCCTCGCCCCCCCCAGTCTACGCCCATGGGGTTACCGACGCTTTGTAAAAGACCCTCATAAACTGGTGCGTGTACCACATAGATGTACATTCATATTTTATAAAATGCACACCACATTGAAGCTCTTGCCCCACCCAGTCTGTGTCCCCAGAAACACCTATCCACAGATTGCATAACTGTAGGTGCACTCTTCACAGGCACCTACAATTTGGGGTCAATTCT